>NW_026575043.1:45142905-46342905 GCF_905146905.1 Nyctereutes procyonoides
ACTGTGGAAACGCTGGACCGAGAGCCGTGGTGACAACCTGGGGACACCCGCCCTGGAGTGTGGGTGAAAATACTTAATTTAACATCCCCTGTGGTACACACAGAAGTTGGAACCGTCCGTGGCGTCATTAGTAGGTGACATGAAAATTCATTCGTGGGATCCCTGTGTGTCGCAGGTTTGGCCCCTGCCTGTGGTCCGGGCGCGATCCTGGAGATCCGGGATCGAATCCCACGTCGGGCCCCGGTGCATGGAGCCTGCTTCTCCCTCTGCCTGTGTCTCTGCCTCTCTGTCTCTCTCTCTGTGACTATCATGAATAAATAAATAAACTCTTTAAAAAAATTAATTCATTAAATCGCCTCAAGAAATCTTGTCCAGGGGCACCTGAGTGTTTCTGTCAGCTAAATTTCGGCCTCCTGGTTTTCAGCTCTGGTCGTGACCTCAGGGTCTTCAGATTCTCCCATATTCAGCATGGAGCCTGCTTTGTACTCTCTCTTCCTTTCCCTCTGCCCCTCTCCTCGTTACACTTGCTGTTTTGCTCCCTCCACACACACACAAAAAGAATCATTACTCAATTTTGCTGAAGGTGCCATACTAAAGACAAATATACTAAGCCATATTCTTTTGTTTCATGTGTGATAATATTAATTTAAAAGGTCAGTCATTAGTTTGTGTCCAAAATTATGAAATCGCATTGAGAACTCTAATTTGTTCAGATTAAAGGGAAGTGTCGTAAGTTATCATTGGGCATATTAGTCCGTGTTTTATATTAGCAAATAAAACTCTTATTGTGTTTTAATAAATAGAGCATATTCTTGACGTTAAGGTCAGGTTTATATCATAATGCAGCATATAGTATGAAAAATTTACCCATCACCCTATTGTTTGGCACAAAACGTCCACAGGTATTCTCACCAACATCACTGTGGAACATTTATTACAAAAAAACGGTGTAGTGATATTATTATCATTGACGTCGACCACTTCTATTAAAGACTGCTCTGCATTAGGGTGTGTTTTGACATGTGCATAATATTCTGTAACCCAGGACCCTGGGATCATGACACGAGCCAAAGAGAGATGCTCAACCGAAGGAACCACCCTGCTGACCACATTATTATGGCTTTTAAATTCGGGTGAAGATGACCCACAAGGTTACATCTGTTTCAGGTGTACCACCTATGATTGGCACTTACGTTTATTGAAACTGCACTCACCCCAAGCATAGATTCTTTGGGTCCCCATAGAGCACTATTACCATTCCATTGATCATATTCCCTATGCTGGACCTTTCACCCTATGACTGCTTTGATGTACATGTGGAAGCCTGCCCTCCTCGCTCTTTTTCACAACTATGGTTATTTGTAAATGGTACACATTCGGTATTTAAATCTCTCCCATAATGGTTGATTTTGATAACGACAGATTAATGAATAAAAACAACAGAGTAATAGACTAAAAAAGAACAGATTGAAGGATTGCCCAACATTGCACAAGCCCACCATCTTTTGACGGTTGAAATCAAGTGCAAAACCATACAAGAGACATGACAGCATATGTGGATCTACAGAGGCAAAAATGGTTTTGGAAGAGGTCAAGAAGGTAGGAACGTGGAGCTGGGTTTCACAACGAGCTCTATGAGCGAAGGGAACCCATCATTGGAATCGATGTGCCCATCAGTTCTCTTTTACACTGATTATTTCATGATACTTAAAGTTGCCATTGCCTTTTTAAAAAAGTTTTTATTTATTTGAGAGAGACAGAGAGACAGCAAGAGAGAGCATATGCAAGGGAGAAGGGCAGAGGGAAGGGGAGAAGCACAACCCCTTTGAGCAGGGTGCCCAAAGAGGAGATGGATCCCAGACCCTGGGACCTTGGCCTGAGCTAAAGGTTTTTCCTCATCCACCAATGACGGCCTAGCAGTAGCCTCATTACCATGCTGACTTCCCCTGTATGCATGTAAACACTGATCTCACTAATACCTGAGCACCACAACCAATGCACTGATATTCTGTGTCCTCCTAGATCTTGCCAAGGCTGTGGCGTCTGAGTTTGAAGAATCCTTGAAAGACTCTCCACCCACTTCTATGGGAAGCCTGCCCCACTTTACCTGTATTTACCTCGTCTCTTGGTGGGGTGTTGGGAGGGGAGGATGTAAACTGTGCAGTAGGGGACATTTGCTCAGAAGCACTTTTCCGCCTTGAATTCTGAATTTGGAATTGCTGCTTCCGTCAACCTGGGAGATCTATCTCCCAGGAAAAGCTCATGCTTTCTCCCTGGGTGCAATCTGTGCTTCCTTTGGGGGCCTTTAACTTTACAACACTTGTTCATTTGGTGTTCAATACTCACCAGAGGGTCAATGACAAAGTACACACACATGAACTGACCCCCATCTTCTCCCCTTTTGTGTAACTGCAGGTCGTCTCAGAAAGCAGCGTAACTGGTGTGTATTCTGGAATCAGTCTCTTGCTTAGGAAAAACTCTAAATAGTAAGGCAGATGGGGCAACCTTGCTGTCCTCACACCCAGACACCCTTGCTGTCCAGGCACCCAGATTCCATGTTCCTGAGGCTTGGGAGTGTGTGAGATAGGCAGCTTTCCCAGGTGAGAAAAGAGGTCCGTGTTTCTACACTCCTGGGAAGCCAATGTATTCTCTGTGCGTGGAGTGGCTGTGAGTGCAACAGGCTTGGGGAGGTGACTTGTTGACTCTATGCAGTGTGTGAGAGTGTGAGTGTGAGTGTGTGCTTGTGTGTGAGAGAGAGACGGATAGTGAGACAGAGAGAGGGGATAGAGACAGATAGTGACACAGAGAAATACAGAGAAAGTGAGAAGGAGAAAGAGGTAGACTCCCCAGCAGATATGTCCCACCGACACCACAAGATGGACTCAGTCGACATTCTTAAAAAATAACAAAAAACAGAACCTCCTCACACAGTACATCTTAGAGTCCTCAGACCGTGGGTGGCCCAACAGTGCAGATCGGCCCAGGCTTGCTAACCTCGTGCCTCCATATTCTCTAGCCCTCCATTCGTAATGAGCAACAGTCCCAAGATTACTCTCTTATTTTCTTCATGCTTTTACTTATTTATTTGAGAGAAAGGGAGCGGAAGAGGTGAGAGGGGCAGAGGGAGGGTGAGAGAAACAGACCATTTGCTGAGAAGGGAGCCCCAAACTAGCCTCAATTCCAGGTCCCAGACAGCCTGACCTGAGCTGAAGGCAGACTCCTAAATGACCGAGCAACTCAGGAATCTCTACCCGAGTTATTCGTGAGCAGCATGACGAATGTACTGATGGATTCTCTGTGTCCTTCTAGTTTCATCCTTGGATTCATTCCTCATAAAAAAATTCATGGAAAACATCAGTGAGGAAGAACAAATCAGTATCGTCAAGGTGAGCTTCAGTATCGTTAACGGAGGAATGAATGTTGCTTTCTTTCCACACAAATTCTGATGAAAATCAGACAGTGGCTCTCTGAGGTGAAATACATAATCTTCCTCTTGAGAAAAGTGCTGAGTGGTTGCCCCTTGCCAACCGTTACCTTATTTCAGAGGATGTTTACCATTGGCAACACCAAAGCTGGAAATAAACAGCGAGATGGGGTACATTCCCTCAGCAATGGTTTCTCCTGCTTGGTTGAGTGATCCTGTAGTCAGCATCTGAATGAGCTGGAGAGACACATCCTTCAGGAAAAGCAGCTTCCTCCAGGTGTGTCCTGTCATTTATTTGGGCACCAGTGTGTCAAACGTGATGTCCCATCTGGCTTCCCTAAGTTTTTGAGAGCAGTAGAATCAGTGCAGAGTAAGAGGGAGCTGAGCCTCATGGTGTCCTCTCTTCTGTACCTGCAGGTGGCCTCAGAACTAGTGACAGCAGTACGTACCCTGAAGCAGTCTCTTCCTGTCTTTAGTCAGGAGCGCCAATCTGATTCTGGGTCCTCACTGGAATGAAAATCACCGGTGTAGTGAAATAAACAAAAACCAAAACCAGAAAACGGGTCTTCCAGGTGGAGACCCATGGACATGTTTTCACAAGCAAAGGGGTAGCATTCAGGTAAGTAGTTTGTGTCCATAGAGATAGCGGGAAGTAGAGATACATGGACGCCAGGTCTCAGTGAGTTCAGCAACTCAAGAACTGGGATCCACTTCTGGGTTGGCAAGGTCCCTGCTCAGCATGTCTGGGGTGTGGGGCCCCACACTAAACCAGTACCTACCTAGGCTCTAGCCTGCATCAGGAAGGAAAAGTGTGAGCTCCTGAAGAGGATGAGGTGTGCCCCCTCTGCCTCATTTATTTGACTATGACCAGCCCATGTGTATGGGGTCCTCTCCTCTGCTTAGAAGCAGCCCCTGCTGGGATTGCTCTAGGACCTGAGTGCAGACCTTCCTGTCTGAGTGATGCCAGGACCTCTTGTAGTGCCTGCCTCATGGATAGGAGCCCAGAGACCAACGGAAATGAAGTCAGGTCAGGCCAGCAAACTCCACTGCAGGAACCCCTAGGGCAGGGAGGTCACAGCTTCCTCATTTTTGGATCCTAGACCTGAGCTATCCAAGGAGGCAGCCGATAGCCAGACATGCCTGCATATGTTGAAATTCCTTACAGTCAATGAAGTTACACATTCCATCCCTCATCATACCAACCACAGTGCCAGAGCCCAGTAGAGCATGTTGAAAACACAGATCATTTCCATCATCATGAATGGCTCTCCTGGGCAGCTGCTCTGAGTCTGGCATAGTGGCTGCACATGGACCCCATCTAACCTAGCGGGTGTCCACCACCCATCACAGGTGGATCCAGGTGGATCCGTGTCCACGTGAGAGCTATCATGATCTTGTGGAAATGGGGAAATGCCAGGTGAAGGGGCATCCTCTCTCTCTCAAGGAAGGTTTGCCACTGTGGTCAATGTCTTGGTGAAGGGCTCTAACTCCCAAGAGCCCAGGGAAGGTCTGAGGATCCCAAGGAAGAGCAGGTGTTGACAGGTGTTCCAAAGTGGCCTCAGTTGGAGTAGCAGGAACACGGGGCCTCACTCATCCTCGTGTTTGTATCTCTAAAGATTGGGCAGTGGAGAATATGAGGATGAAAATCCTGAAGAGGAAGAAACCTCAGGTCCGGAAGCACAATGAGGCGGGAATCAACAGGAGGGGGTCCCTGGTGCAGTTGGAGTATACCTGCTACTTTGTAGACTGTGAGTGGGCAGGATGAAATAAAGAAGACGATGTATAGGAATGCAATTGTCTTGTTTTTCATTTATTGTTTACTTATTTGAGAGAGAAAGAGGAGAATGGGAAGGGCGGAGGGAGAGGGATATTCAGACCCCGCACTGAACAGGGAGCCTGATACAGGCCTGATCCCAGGGTCCTGGGTAATGATCCAAGCTGCAGTCAGACACTTAACCTACTGAGCCACGAAAGTGCTCTTCTCTGGTCTATTCCATCATAAACAGTAGGGTATTTGGATAAAATAGTAAGAAGAATTCTGCCCTGGGATTGGATTGTGCAGTTGGTCATATTCTTCTTTTTATTTGACGGTCATTCTCTGCAGACCAGCTCTGACTCCCTTTGTCACTGGCAAGCATCAAAGCCCTTGTTGTGTTTGGTTGGCATCTCTTGGGAATAGAGCAGGAGACCTTTTGGTTCGGGTTATTGCCTTTGGTCTTGGATGGAGCCAATCTCTTGATACACAGCTGTGCCACGCCCATCTGAACTTGTACACAGACAGCTTCCGTGGGAGCCAGGTGCTGGTACAGCCGGGGCCCCACTCCCTCTGCACCTACAGGTCACACAGTAGCAATGCTGGGCTACCCCCAGTTCTGCCCAAAGGGTGGAAGTGCACTCTAGGGATGGGCATCCCTGAAATGGTCCCTCTCAGCATCTCCTCCTGGGTCCAGCAGAAGTGAGGTGGGAGGGGTGCCGGGAGCACAGTTCCCTCCTCCCCTCCTCGCACAATCCTCAGTCCTGGGACAAGAATAAGATCTGCACTTGCCTCTGTGTGAGAAGGGATCCAGTGCAGCCAGCCAAGGCCTTCACTGGGTGCAGGGAATCTAGAGGAATCTGTGAAAGCTGCTGGGCTGGCGGCACACGCTTGTGCTCAAGGTCCTGCAGAACTAGCCTCCTGGTCTGACCAGGCCCAGGACACAGGCCCTAGGCAGGGAGGCCAGCATTTCTGCTCCTGTCTGATCTCACTGCTATAGCCACACAGTGCTGGGCCTGCTCCCCACGTCAAGGGTTGGCCCAGCCTAGGACATTCCCTCATGCCTGCCTGGAGCCCATGGCCCAGTCCTTCCAGGGATCAGGGCAGATGCTGGCTCGAGCTGGTATTGAGGAGGCCTCACCTGCTGTACAAACCCCATCAGCCCACTTTTAAGCTAAGGGAAATTGGGCAACATAGTTTACCTCTAGCATCACATTCATCTCCTCTATGGGCTACGACATGTATGGGCTGTTCCAAAGATTCAGTGTGTCCCAGATTTAGGAGTCTCATGGTTTGTCTCCCTCTCTAATTTTTCCCACTCAATCCCCCTCCTTTCCCTCATTATCTTGTTCCTATTTCTTCTATTCCAGGAGGAGAGCACTTGATGGCATGAGCACTGGGTGTTACACTATATGTTGGCAAACTGAATTTACCTAAACATAAATAAAATTTTTTTAAAAAGAATAAAGGTTAAGTTTGTCTCAAGTACCTAAGATCACCCCACGCATAAAGCAGTCACATTATAAGCCCAGTGGGATATCACTCTCAGGGCTACATGCAACCCCAACCCGTAGGCCCCCAGGCCCATTGCACCTACTCCAGCATTGCCTGGATTGGCTCTTTGATCAACTGATTAAGGAGGGGAGCCCCAGGCACTGAGACTGTGGTCTCCTTGTTGCCCTCAAAAGCCATACAAAATTTGGAAGGACAGAAAAGCAGGAGACCTCATTTACCCAGAAAAACACCCCTTTTGAGGTTCTTATGTTCCTGAGGTTCCAAGCATCTCCCTGTGTCATTTCACTCCATTTGGTAGAAGGTTCTTGCTCATCATTTAATGTCCAAGTTACTTACTGAGGGGAACTGGGTGGCTCCTTCAGGGAAGCATCTGACTCTTTTTTTTTTTTTATAAATTAATTTTTATTGGTGTTCAATTTACCAACATACAGAATAACACCCAGTGCTCATCCCGTCAAGTGTCCCCTTCCGTGCCCGTCACCCAGTCACCCCCACCCCCCGCCCTCCTCCCCTTCTACCACCCCTAGTTCGTTTCCCAGAGTTAGGAGTCTTTATGTTCTGTGTCCCTTTCTGATATCTCCCACACATTTCTTCTCCCTTCCCCTTCACTATTATTCATATTCCCCAAATGAGTGAGAACATACACTGTTTGTCCTTCTCCGATTGACTTACTTCACTCAGCATAATACCCTCCAGTTCCATCCACGTTGAAGCAAATGGTGGGTATTTGTCGTTTCTAATGGCTGAGTATTACTCAGCATCTGACTCTTGATTTCAGCTCAGCCCATTCTCTCAAGAGCCTGAGATCCAGCCCCTCGTGGGATTCCTCACTGGGCATGAAACCTTCCTAGGATTCTCTGCCTCCCTCTTCCTCAGCCCATTCATATCCAAATTGGCCTTCCCTCAAACTATATTAAAAATAATAAACGTGAACTGCAATAAAAATTTTTTTAATGAAAATAAATAAATATTTGCTCAATGACTGATTCTTCCAGTTGTTTACCACCTGCTTGTCTGCCGACTTTGTCTTGTTTTCATTTTCATTCACCTTTTGCCTTAATTCTTTCAAGCTATCTTTCCTGAACATAACGTCCTAGGCTCAGAGGTGTTTTCCTTCTATACTTTGAGTCACCATTGCAGTGTCTTCTGACCTCTGTTTTCTGAGAAGTCACGGGCCTTGGAATTCGTATTCTGTTAGGTTGAATGTGTCCTTTTCCTCTGCTTTCAAGGTTTTTCTTCCTCTTTGCCAGCAGATTGGTTACAATGTGTCAGGAGGAGGGTTTTCAGAGCTTTGTAGATCTGAGTCACATATTTATGAAATTTTCAGCCATTTTGCCCCCATACCTTCTTCTACACCAACTGCTTTTTTTTTTATGATAGTCACACACAGAGAGATAGATAGATAGATAGATAGATAGATAGATAGATAGATAGAGAGGTAGAGACATAGGCAGAGGGAGAAGCAGGCTCCATGCACCAGGAGCCCGACGTGGGATTCGATCCCGGGTCTCCAGGATCGCGCCCTGAGCCAAAGGCAGGCGCTAAACCACTGCGCCACCCAGGGATCACCACCAACTGCTTTCCTACAGGAACTCCATGCTGTGGAACTTAGCACTTTTGATGTATCCTAGGCATGCATGTTTAAGTTCCTATCAATTTTTGTTCAGTCTTTTTGCACTCCTCTCATGATAGTATGATTTCTCTCGTTCTGTTTACACGTCCACTGTCTACTTTGTTTCTTCATCGGATTGCTGAGCCTATCCAGTGAATTTTCATCCTGGATAGTGCGTGTCAAGTTTTAAAATTTCCACTTGGTCTTCTGACAGCAAGATGTCCACAGCTCTCTCTATGGTAACCGAGTTTCCCAGTGTCTACAATCAAAAACCTTAGGTGAAAAATGTTTATGGATCTCTGTGGATACAAAACTGGACCAAACTACTTCACGCTTGAGGAAAAACCAAAATACAACCAGCAAAGGAGTCGATTGAAAGTAACCAGGAAATTCATTCCTTTAGTTGATTCAAGAAAACTTATTCCAGGGGCACAGGTTTGGTTCATTCAGGTATGTGACTGCCTCCTGGTTTCATCTCAGAGTTCATGACCTCAGGTCATCAGATTATCCTAGGTTGGACTCCATGCTTAGGATGGAGCCTGCTTAGTATTCTCTCTCCCTTTTCCTCTACTGCTCTCCCCCTTACACTTTCTCTTTTGCTCTCTTTACAAAAAAAAAAAAAAAAAAAAAAAAAGAATCATTCTTTTACTGTGCTCAGGATACCATACTAAAGACAAAAATACAAAGCTATATTATTTACATTTTATATGTGAAATTCATAATTTAAATGGTCAGTCAGTAGTTTATGCCAAAATAGTAAAACTGCTTTTACCACTCAAATTTGGTCAAATTAAAAGGTAGGGGTTGTGAAGCTAACATTTGGACACTAGTCTGTGTACAGTATTAACAACCTAAAATCACTGATTATGTTTTAATAAGGAGACCTTATTATTGAGATTAGGATTAGACTGGTGTCATAAGGCAACATATATTATAAAAATTTCCATATCACCCTATCCCTTGGCACATATTTTCCACGATCATACATGCCTGCATTAGTGTGGAATTTTTATCACAAAGAACAAACCAGTGTAGAGACATTATTATCATTGAAGTTGACCACATATATTAAGGACTGCTCTGTGTTATGCACCTGACTGTTTTCACAAATACATAATATTATGTATCCAAGGACCCTGGGATCATGATATGAGCACAAAGTAGATGCCCAATTAAAGGAATGAGCCTGGTGCCTACATTACTATGTTTTTTTTTTTTTAATTGAAATCGAGATGGTACACAAGGTTACATTAGTCTCAGGTGTACCACATATGGATTCGATACTTGTATAGGGTAATACTGTGCTCACCACAAGTGTAGATACCATGTGTCCCTATAGAGCACTATTACAATTCCACTGATCATATTCCCTATGCTGTACGTTTGATCTCCGTGATTTTTTTAACGCATAATGGGAAGCCTGTCCCTCCTACTCTGCTTCACAGCTATGGCTATTGGTAAATGGTATACTTTGAGTATTTAAACCTCTCCCGGATGGAATATTTTCACCAAACTGATTACCGGTGCACCTGGGTAGCTCAGTGGTTGAGCATCTGCCTTTGGCTCAGGTTATGGTCCTGTGGGCCTGGGATCGAGTTCCGCATCGGGTTCCCCACATGGAGCCTGATTCACCCTCTGCCTATGTCTCTGCCTCTACGTCTCTCATGAATACATAAACCTTAAAAAAAAAAAACCTGTTAGTGAATAAATACAACAGAGCACTAGACTAAATAGAACAAAAGAGAATAATTGTCTAGCATTGAATCAAACCTACCAAGAAAAGGGGTTTTTCAGGTTGAAAAATTTGCAAAAGAGAGGACAGCATATGTGGACCTACAGAGACAGAAATGATTTTGCCAGATGTCCAGAAGGTGGGAGTTTTTAGTTGGGTTTCACAACAAGCTGCATGAGCGATGGGAAGTCATCATTGGAATCGATGTGCAGATCAGTTCTATTTGTGCACTGATTATGTCAGGCTACTTGAAGTTGCCATTGACTTTTTGGGGAAGATTTTATTTATTTCAGAGAGAGAGCACGCATAAGCAAGGGAGAAAGGCAGAGGGAAAGGGGGAAGCACATTCTGGGCTGAACAAGGCCCCAAGGAGGGGATGGATTGCAGGACACTGGGGCCTTGGCCTGAGCTGAAGGTTTTCCTCGTCCACCAAGGAGGATGGACCCCAGACCCTCATATGATACTTATTAATCACTCACTACAATAGTCTTGGCCTGTATCCATATAAACAGTGATCGCTCAGTAATTCCTGAGCACCACATCCCATGAATGCATTGACAGTTATTTTGTGTCCTCCTAAATCTTGCCAAGTGTGTGGTGCAGGAGTTTTTCCACAAAAAAGTCAGTGAATGAGTTTCCAACTTCTTCTATGGAATGCTCACCCATTTTCCTGAATTAGAAATGGTCCTTTTTTCCTCTTTTTGGAGCGAATTCAGATATGACAAGGAACAGTGTATTTTTTAGGAGTAAGGACCATTTTTGTGGGTTTTGGAGGGGATGTTTTAAACAGTGTAGTAAGGGACCTTTCTCTCACATGCAGTTTTTCCTCAAGAATTTCGTGTGGCTCCTTCAGTGAACGAGAGATCCATCCCCCAGGAATAGCTCCTGCTTTTTCATGGGTGCAACCTGCGCTTCCTTTGGAGGCCTATCGTTTTACTACTGTTGCTCATGTGGTGTTGAATACTCACTAGGAGAACCAATGACAAAGGACACACATGACCTGACCCTCATGGTTTACTCTTTTGTGTAAGTGCAGACGTCTCAGAAAACAGCGAAAGTGGTATGTATTCTGGAACCCCTCTCTTGCAGAAAAAAAAAAAATCTAAATAGTACGGCAGATGCAGCAACCTGCTGTTCTCTTCTGGACAGCCACCCGGTTCCATGTTCCTGAGGCTTGGGGGTGTGAGATAGGCAGCTTTCCCAGGTGAGAAAACATGCCTACATTTCTACAATACTAGGAGCCGGTGTGTTCACTGTTTGGTATGGTTGTGAGTGCATGACTCTTAGGGTGGAGTGACTTGTTTAAACCTATGAGTGTGACAGAGTTGTGTGTGCATGTGTGTGACACAGAGAGAGAATTGTGAGTGAGAGAGAGAGAGAGAGAATGAGAGACAGCTATGGACACAGAAATACAGAGAAAGGGAGAAGGAGAAAGGAAGAATAAGAGAGTTTTCCCAGGACATTGTCCCACTGACACTGCACCTTGGCTTCTCTCATCATTCTCCAAAATAAAGAAACTCCTAACACACCATATTTTCCAGCCCTAACCCCGTGAGTGGCCCGACAGTGGTAGCTCAGCCCATGCTTAGTTACCAAATGCCATCATGTTCACTAGCCTTCATTCATACTGATCAACAGTCCCCAAATTAGCCTTTTATTTTCTTCAAGAAATTATTTATGTATTTGAGAGAGAGAGAGCAGAAGAGGCAAGAGGGGCAGAGGGAGAGAAAGAAACACACCCTTTGCTGAGCAGGGAGCCCCACATCAGGCTCCATTTCAGGTCCCAGACACCCTGACCTGAACCAAAGGCAGACTCTTAGCTGACTGAGCAACTCAGGCACCACTACCTGAATTATTCTTGAGCAGCATGACCCATGTGCTGATGGGTACTCTGTGTCCTTCTAGAAGCACTTTATGATCCCTTCATCATGAGATTATTCCAGAACATCAGAGGAGAAGTGCAAGTTAATGCTGTCAAGGTGAGCTCAGTATCTTTGAGGAACGAATGTTGCTTTCTCGGTTGCTTTCCACACAAATTCTGATGACCATCAGACAGCGTCCATTTGAGATGAAATACATAATCTTCCTGGTGGCAAGGGTGCTGAGTGCTTGCCTCTTGCCATGCATTAGCTTATCTGAGAGGATGTTTACCATTGGCGACACCAAAGCTGCTTATAAAACAGTGATGGGGTACTTTCCCTCATCAACGGTGTCTCCTGCTTGGCTGGGGAATGTTGTAGTCACCATCCTGAATGGACTGGAGAGACACATCCTTCAGGACAAACAACTTCCTCCAGGTATCCTTTCACTTCCTTTGGGCACCATGGTCTCAAACACGATGTTCCATCTGGTTTCCTAAAGTCGTTCAGAGCAGTAAAGATCAGTTTTTACTAGGTAATAACATCTATTGAATAAAAACAATAGAAGATTTATTTTTGCTAAAGTTGAGCAATAGATTAATGTCCAAATATTAGCTTTACTCTAAGAATCATTAACCATAATCACATTTGAGTTGTAGGGTGCCAGTGTTATCAGTCACTTAATTGTACGCCCTGGGGTCAGGACCTAATCCCATGGTCGGGGTTCAGCTACATGTGGGGGTCCCTCCACATGGGGAGCCTATTCCTCCTCCTAACCCTCACCCCACTCACGTTTTCTCCCTTTCTCTTTCTCTCCCTCAATTTAATAAATTGATTAGTTAATTAACTAATTAAATCTTGAAAAATTAACTGAACTTGATTGAAAAATGCATTTTTACTATTCTGGCCATCAAATGATGCCTCACCTTCTAAATTGAAATATTCACACAGAAAACAGTAGGAGGGATCCCTGGGTGGCGCAGCGGTTTGGCGCCTGCCTTTGGCCCAGGGCGCGATCCTGGAGACCCGGGATCGAATCCCACGTCGGGCTCCCGGTGGATGGAGCCTGCTTCTCCCTCTGCCTGTGTCTCTGCCTCTCTCTCTCTCTCTCTATCATAAATAAATAAAGAAAAAAATATTAAAAAAAAAAGAAAGAAAACAGTAGGAATATGGCTTGGAACTTTTGACCTATGAATGGGACACAAGCAAACTAGAATAATGATTTTTTTTATGCATAGGGATATCCTGAAAATGCACTACCATAAAGAAAGGCAGGACCATAATAGAGTCATGCAAAATGAAATAGATACAAAGGAAACTAATTAAATAATCAAGTAATTACAAGTTCCAGACAGACAGGGAAATGACTTTCCATTTCATTCATGAGTTGAAAACAATGCTGCTGGAATAGTAACTCCTCTCCTGCTGTCAGTGGAGCTAAACCCAAAATTGCAGAACTCACTCATAAACATACGTGGAAATGGAAACGGAGCCCTTACAGGGACCACAACACACTGGTAGATCATGTACAAAGGGCTTTTTTTTTTTTAAAGATTTATTTATTCATGATAGACCTAGAGAGAAAGAAGAGAGAGAGAGAGCGAGAGAGAGAGGCAGAGACACAGGAGGAGGGAGAAGCAAGCTCCATGCCAGAAGCCCAACGTGGGACTGGATCCTGGGACTCCAGGATCACGCCCTGGGCCAAACACAGGCGCCGAACAGCTGAGCCACCCAGGGATCCGCAGAAAGGGCTTTAAAACAAAAAGGAGACAACAGGGGGAAGAAGGCCTGAGAGTAGAGTCCTCAACTCACCGGATCCGCCAACTCACCTAGATAAATTTCCAGTCATCCTGGACACCTACCAATGTGACCTGAGAGTTAAAGAGAAGGGTTTTCCCTTCTAACAAGGTGGAAGGTGGATACCAAGAAAGAAAGAAGCGGGGTGGTGGTGGTGGGGGGAGCGGATTCTAACAAGACAAGACAGGAAGGGGCCGAGCTCAGGATAGCTCTGGAACTGCAGCCAGCAGGGCGTCGAGGAGAAGGGGGGGGCAGGCGGGACTCTGTGCCTGCCTTCGGGCGCCCTCAGTGGCCCTGAGAGCGCGATGCCAGCAGCAAAGGCCCCGGAGCCCAGGGCACGGGGGACAGGGCCACAGTCCTGCCTCCCCCCGGGGCGGGTGGAGGCTTCAGGACTGCAAAATTAAGATCTCATCAGGTTCAAGTTAAAAATCAATTAAATGAGGTGCAATTCAAATTGGGGGTCCAAATGACAAGGCATAAGGTGCTGGAAGAAAGAATGAGCAACATAGAAGACTCCTTGATGGCAAGGAAGGAAGCTGAGGAAAACAGAGAAAAACAATGAAAGGACCACGAGGAAAGGTTAAGGGAAATACATGACAGCTTCAGAAGGAAGAATTACGCATCACTGGGGTTCCAGAGAGCACCCAGAAGGACAGAGGCCAGAAAGCATATTGGAACAAATCCAAGCTGAGAACTTCCCTAATTTGAGGAGAGGAACAGGCATTCAGACCCAGGAGATAGAGTGGTCCTCCCCACAAATCAATAAAAACCGTTCAATACCTCGACACTTAATAGTGAAACTTGCAAATTCCATAGAAAAAGAGAAAATCCGTAAAGTAGTTAGAGACAGCAGATTCTTAACGATATGGGGAGAATTATTACATTAATAGCAGACCTCTCCTCAGAGACCTGGGAGGCCAGAAGGGGCTGGCAGGATTGATTCAGGGTCCTAGATGAGAAGAACATGCAGGCAAGAAAACTCTCTCCAGCAAGGCTCTCATTCAGAATAGAAGGAGAGATCAAGAGCTTCCAAGATAGGCAGAAACTGCAAGAATATGTGACCACCAAACCAGCTCTGCAAGGAATATTAAGGAGTATCATAGGAAAATTAACATGCTTCCAGAAAATTTGTTCAGGTTTAAGTGAGCAGCTGAGATAGAAATGATTTATATATGCTGTGATTTAGTCTATGGGTTTATTCCAAAATTAGTCACCATGCAGAGTCTGTTTTTATAGTGTATGCATAATGATGTACTACACAGGAAGGATGATGTGGTGTTACATTATCCCTAATAGGACAATGCTTTTAACTGTTAAAGAGTAATCTTGCTTTCCTCAGGAGGGGGGAAAAAAACCAACTCTACAGAGCGCCAGACATTCTGTACAATCCCTTAGAGGATGGGGCTTCTGCACACACTTTTGGCCAAAGAAGAGACTAAGGGCACATCTTTTGAAACATTCTAATGAAATGACTCATGCACCCATTCCACCTATAACTGTAATTTAACTCAAATACCAATAACTAGAGCTTGGCTCAGCAGGGATTCCTGAGAGCCAGGTATAAAGCCTTGTGAAGGAAGCCGGGGTAAGCCACCCCAAAATATATATGTATATATATTTTTGGGAAGAGGAATCCAGAAACAAATCTTAGTGTTAATGTCTTCCCATATATTTACCTTTCCAGTTTGCCGCCCTTGATAGCCTAAAACTGCTTTTCTTTAGGCTATCATTCTTTCTACAAATGTATTATTGTTCTTTGCTGAAGACGCTATAAAGCCGACAGTTTTAAGCTGCTGCTTTGAGTTCCTCTTTGTTTTTGATTTCTTCAGTGTGATGTGCACTGCAAACCTTTATAAATTTTTTCTTTTGATGATATCCTGTTGGTAATGAGTCCCCCCGGGAGAACCTAAGATGGGTAGATGTGGAGTTTAGCCTCCCCCCACACCAGCACTCATTCTAGTTGTATCCTCATGGAAGAACGCAGGCAAAAATGAACTCTTGCTTGGTCGGCAATTAGCATGGGGCAGGCCATCCCAAGGATGCAGTTGCCTACATGAGATTGTGAACTTATGCGTCAGCTACACTGGTGGACTTTCTACTAACATACTGAACACTGGAATCCTCAAATAAAAACCCCAAAAGATCCAAGGTCTTTCTTTCATACAGAAAAGGATTCTGCACATCAAGAACCAGGCATGTTTGAGGTTTTCAACCTAAAAATCACTTGCTTTACATGGCGGTCACGTGCTTTTTATATGAAGAAATAAGAACCATTTACTTAATATCATATAGCTACAGTTTTCTATCAGATTATCTTTTTTCTCACGAAACAGATTTTATACCATCTATATTTAAAGCAGGCTATTGAAAGAACTTCAATCCTATTCATCAATTACTGCTTTTTGGATTGATACTTAGCAGATAGGAATTCTTTCAGAAATTACATATGGCATATAATCCATATGCCACTGTTTTTTGTGAATCTGGGTATCTGGATCTCTTAGACATCCATCTCCAAGTATCTCATAGGCCTGGATTTTCTGTCCTTTTTCTCTCTGCAGCCTATATTCCTGCCTTTACTTACAAAAGATATAAGTATCCCATCCCTGATTCTTATATTTTAATCAGGTAATGATTATTGACTATCAAATATTGTCATCAACAACATGTGTTCTATTTGCCCCTTTCCAAAGACAGATCTTAATAAATTACAAGTAAATAACAAAAACACAAGTCTCATAAGTCACAGTGGTGCTTCACAATTAAACACAAGAGGTATCATCAATAAAATTCATGTTTTTCCATATTAACTTGAGAGGGATAAATTATTCATAGTGAAATATGAAAGCAACATATGGGGAAATTGACAGGGCTGCACCGGTTAAACAAAGTTTGTTCAAATAAAAAGATTAAATCATAGATTAATCTGCTTAGAAATATGAAGAGGATGCTTAATATTTACATAGCAAATGATAAAACTGACATAGAGAAAAAGTCATTTGTACAGAAACTTGTAAAGAGCTTGAAAACCTGTTATATACCAAATATTGTTAGGTCGGTCATTTCTGAAATTTTATATTTAAAAATATTTTGTTATTGTAAAATACATTCATAGACACAAGTGCATCAAACACAGCTTTGACAAATAATTGTTTAACAAACAATTAAAATGTATGTGATCCTATAAACAACATCTAGGCCAAGAAAAAGAACTCAAGAAACCCTCAAGCAATCACCTTCCATCACTCTGCAAGAACCCTATCATAACTTAGCAATAATTTCCTTATTCTTTTTGTTTTACTATCTAGGTGTACATCCCAAAGGATGAAGTTTAGATTTACCCGTTCTTAACCCCCTCCAAAAAAATCACATTATATGTATTTCTATGTCTTACATCTTTATCACAATGTATCATAAGATGCAGTTATGTTCTTGAGTGTGGTTGTGGTTAAATTATTGTTATAGGTCTTAATTATAATATTGTAATGATAATACCACACTCTATGCATTCTGTTGTTGATAAATGTTTGGACATTACTCCCTACTGTCAAACTATTTTGAACAATGCTTTTCTGAAAATTATACATACATTTGGGTACATGCGGATATGAGTTTCTCAGGGGTTAAGATACAGTAGGTCACAGTTTATGTTTATTCCAGTCCTACGTAGATTAAGAATAAAGTGCTTTCCAAAATGTTGGTATTATGACGCTATTTAATTTAAAGATAAATGTTTTATTTTTGCTTCATAAATAAAATTACTATAGGTTTGGGGAAAATAAAATACAGACTACAGTTTCTTTGTATATATTTTACTAAAAGTTAATCTAAACTTGGGGAATTATGGATAGTTCTTAGGAATATGTATACAAAGTTGATCCATAATTGAACATGGTTTTAATGCCAAAATAAATTAGTAAAGACGTGATCATTTGATTCTTATGTCTTTGTTTTTTATTTGTTTATTTTTTATTGGTGTTCAATTTGCCCACATATAGCATAACACCCAGTGCTCATCCCATCAAGTGCTCCGCTCAGTGCCCGTCACCCAGTCACCCCCACCCCTTGCCCACCTCCCATTCTACCACCCCTTGTTCATTTCCCAGAGTTAGGAGTCTCTTATGTTCTGTCTCCCTTTCTGATATTTCCCACTCATGTTTATGATTCTTATGTCTTTGAAATGTACTGTACTTACCCCAGAAATTTCTTTCCGAAAAGATATAATAAATTTTTAAAGCATTTAAAATTTTTTCTCTGTGCATTTCCAAATGGGCTTAACTAGGAAATTATTAAACTTTTTCAGAATAGCTGACATGATTAGCTCTATATGATTTCTGATCACTTAAAGTTTGGTAATTTAAGGATAATTTATAATTCTCTAGAAATTCACAGGTTTCTTTAAATTCAGATGTTCACTTATATTTTTATCACAAAATTCCTTCATCTCCCAGGGAACTACCAATCAAAGATAGAGTCAAGGATATATTTTAATGTAATTATAAAACTAAAGGTTCTAGTTTTACAACTCTTTAACAATATTTATCTAGCAAAGTGAAATAGAATAGTCACTAAATTAGTCTACTAGAATTATTTTAGATTGACAGATGATTTAATTTGGTATCATATCTCAATCATTTAAATATGCATGCATGTGTACATGTATATATCAAAGAATTAAGTCACAGTTCAGTGTTTTGATTTTATCTTCATGAGAGAGCTATAGACTATACTCTTGAACATCTACTTAACTTGAACAATCTACTTAAACTGACTCCTCTAATTATTTACAGTATACAACAGTATTGTCCCCTCTATGTTCTTTTTATGTAAAATCTATGTCTAATCACTGTGCATAAAAGAAAATGTATGATACAGAATTTGATGACAGTGAAAAATAAGAAGTTCAAAACGATCCCTCCTGTCTAGACACCATTTGAATCATAGGCACTTGTTGTGGTACCATGTCACTGTCTTGTCAGCAGGCACAAATGTCTGATACCAACTGTCATTTCATTGGAAAATAATATCCCTTTAAAATTTTTCAATCAAGAACTTGCTGAAATTTTATTTTATTTTATTTTTATGTTTATTTTTTTTAGAACTTGCTGAAATTTTAGGGGAAAACATCAGAACATGGTTCTTCCTTTAAGTACCAATTTTCAGAATAACTCCAAATTTCTTAAAATTGTGCCTGCTTTTATTTAACATATAACTTTACTTTTATAAATCTTTCTTCTCTTACATATAACTCCCCAAGAATTACATCTTTAGTCTTCTGCATTTTGAATATAATATATAGTAATTCCCAATGAATCACTTATTTCTCTACTTTCAAATTTATACTTAAAAAATAATTGGGAAATTTAATATAAAAATAAGCTCCTTTCTAAGGCCATGTTTGCCTGTTTTGACACCTTGCTAAATGTTTCATCAATTCCTTAAACTCAACATGTCGAATTGGGACTAGAACTTCAACCTTGGTTAGGATGAAATAACAATAACAAAACAAAACACCAAAAAAAAGAAAACCTCTTCTGTGTTAAACAATTAGACAGTAGACAAAACATAAGTAACATTTTTCAAATATTGGACAACAAGCAACATAGGACTATGACCCCTGGCATAAGTGAACCACAAAAAAAGATGAGCCCTTCAATTGTACCAAACAACAAAGGAGGGTTAGCTGTAATGGAATTAAGCCATCTTGCCAAGTTGCAGAGATAGAGACCAAATTTTGGGGGCAGTCAAGAAAACTAGATTTGACAGGTCAGAATAAGAGAGTGGAGTGGGTAGTTGCAGAGACACACAACTCTGTAAAACCTCAAAGAATCTCCCAGTTCTGTCACTGAGTATTGCTCTGTACATTTCATGAGAAGAAAGTACCAGAAGCCTTGGAAAGAGCCACAGGAAAGGAGTAGAAAAGTTCCTGGAGCTCTCACAGGGCTGAGGATAACTCATGTTTCCACTTGCCAGTGTGGAAAGACCTAGTGATACGCAGGGCATTAAGTAGAGTCCTCAGGATACTGCCTTAGTTTTGAAGCTAAATTAAGTATAAAAATTTCCCAAGACCTTTCTTACCAAGCTTAAAAACAAAGGACTTGGTATATTAACAGAGCATACATTTATGTAATTGGATTGCTAGAAAATGAAGGACAGAGTAAGAACAAAATATTTGAATAACGAATAGCCAGAATTTTCCCAAGTTGATAAAAAGTATATACACACAGATTCAGGAAAAATAAGAGTCCAAAGTAGTATAAAAAACTAAAGCAGGCTACGGAGCCTGGCTGGCTCAGTCAGTGGAGCGAGGGACTCCTGACCTCAGGGTTGTAAATTCAAGTGAAATATTTGTAACACATATATGTGATAAAGGACATGTAAGTTGAATATCTAAATAATCTTACTACTCCTTAGTATGAAACCAAGTAACTTAATTAAAATGGGGTTTTGATTTTATCATACATTTCACCATAAAAGATAAACAAATGGAAAATACACAGGAAAGGACGCTCAACATCATTAGTCATTAGGAAAACACAAACCAGATCACATATGATAGCACTACATGCTCAGCAGAATGGCTGAAATTAATAAAACCAATAATACTAAGTTTTGTTGAAGATGAGGGACAAAATGATTGTAAGAAATGAAATGTGCCACTGCACTTTGGAGAGTGGTTTGGCAGTTTCTCAGAAAGTTAAACTTGACTTTCCTAATGATCCAGCAATTCCTTTTATAGGCATTTACCCAACAAAAATGAAAATATATGTTTACACAAAGAACTATATTTGAATATTTAACACAGCTTTATAAATAATAGCCAAAACCTGGGCATAAAAACAAAGTGTAACTATTTTTACATCAGAGAATACTGCTCAAAGGTGAGAGGGAATGTACATTCATACAAAAGAGGAAATACGAAGGTAGTAGGGAACATTTGAGTCCATAGACATCACACAGACGAAGACATATGGAGGGGTGAGAGGACGTGGCATTCAGTAAGTACCTATTAGATAATTGGATAAGTTACTGTTTCTCTTGTATTTGAGTCATTTGGTTTGAACATTGAGTCAGAAGATACAGGCAGCTCATGATAGGATTCAGAATCTGATTTTCTTGTAATATTTATAAGTATTTTGACAGGGTAAGGAAAAATCTTGCACAATTATTATGATGATTAAGTGTTTAACCATGAAGACACAGCAGTGTCTGGGACAAAGTAACCACTGCATAAATGCATGCTATTGTAATTATTAGGCCAAATAGATTTGTCTTTTAGAAAGATCTCTCATCCCAGAGTGTATTGGACATGTATGAGTGGATGCAGTTACATGCTGGGAAATAGTGGCAAGGCATTTTCAATCATTTACAATGGAGATATTAAAATCCTGAAGCATCTTCTGTCTTGCCTGGACACCTGGAATGTTCATCATTCTCTCCTGCTATGGTAAACTATCAAATCCTATCAATTTTCTAGATGCATGTGAAAGTTTATATTTTTCAGTGAAGCTCATCTACACCACCATAATTTCAACATCATCTCTCCTTCGTAATATTATTCCATTGACTCGATACTTTTAGTGTTTATAACTCCATCTATTATATATATAATTTACATATTGATGATCTCTATCCAGTGAGACGTAAGACAGTAAAGTAATGATTATGTTATGAACTCTAATGATTATGAACTACAAAGCAAGGCTGGTAAAACTTTTAAAATAATTTTCTTTGAAAAAATTAACTGTATCCAGAAAAATATTTAGATTTTCAGTATTTAATTTAAAAAAAACTGCCTTTTTCTCAAAGGAACAGCATTGAATTAGTTATTATAATGGAAAAGAAAAGAGTAGGTGCACTATGGATAACAATCATTTCAACTAAAATAATTAATGATTTTGATATATTTTCATCGATAGAGAACAGAGATTTCAATAGACTGAAGTTTCCTTAAAAAAAAAAAAAAGGATTTTAGTCAAGTAAGTCAGGTGAGCTATAACTGCTATAAAATTCTAGAAAAAAATAATGAATTCAAGATTTTGAATTTTTAAAATGTAGTTTGATTAAACAGCAATTCTGGCACAAATATTTTTGTTATGGTAAAATCCACATACAATTTACCATTTTAACCACTTTCAAATGTGAAATTTAGCATTTACTTTACATTCACAATGTGTGACAACCATCACTTCTATCTAGCTCCAAACATTTTTATCAACCCCAAAAGAAACCAACTATTATCTTCCCATCACTTCATGCCCAGCCCAGCCCCTGGCAACCACAGATCTTCTTCCTGTCTCTATGTATGTGTCAGGGTGGGTTTTTGATATAAATGGAATCATATAATATGTAACTTTTATGTCTGGTTTCTTTCCCTTATTATATAAAGTTTTCAAGCTTGATCCATGTTGTAGCATGTGCTAGGACTTCATTATTTCTATGGCTGAATAATATTCTTTACATGTATTACGTCACATTCTGATTATCTGTTCCTCAGTTGGTGGATATTTGCATCATTTCTACCTTTTGGCTATTGTGAATTTTGCTATGAACATCTACATACAATTTTTTGTTTGAATAATAGTTTTCATTCTTTTGAGCAGATACCTAGGAGTGAAATTGCTGGGTCACATTGCCATTCTCTGTTTAACTTACTAATCATAAATCTTTTTATTAAGTTGTATTCTTTGCTGTGTTGATATTATGGCTAGGGAATCTGATAGAGATTATATATATATGTGCAGGTACAACTTCACATACCAATTATTACTGAAACATATAGAGAGATATGTATCACAGATATGTGTATACATGTGTATATACATATGTCATATATGATAGGCCTGAAAAGTAATCTATGTTAATAGAAAATGTTTTCCTCATAATATGTATTATTAACTATAATGCTATTGATTAATGACTATATGCCAGATTTTGTATTAAGTACTAAGATTTTGAACATGAATAAGTCACCTTATACATGGTTCTTGCCTTAAAAAAATTAAATCTAAATGAATACAGAAAAAAATACAGGAGAGCTAGGGAGAAACGAAAGGCAAGTCTGATCCATAATGGGACAGATAAAAATCTTGTATGCGTTTAGAATTGAAAAAACAAAATTTATGTGGCCTCTCAATCTGAAGATGCTTATATGAGGGGAGGATCTATTTAATAAGATCATTCTATTGCCAAGTTTCTAAAAAATCAAGAGCCAGGGCAAATCAAAGTTGGATGGCTTTGGAAACTAAAATAAACTAGCAAATTGTACTTACTGAACCTGGATCCAAACTGTATTCTGCCAATCCCCTCTGAAGCTGGGAACTGGCTTTTCTGTATACTGGTTTCCAACATGGAGTCACATTTCAGTTAGGTCCCCACCCAGATGGAAGCATAGATGCAGTAGTGGCTGAAAGATTCTTTTGAAACTAATAAGCTGGATTTCCTTGAGATTCAGGAACACTACATGAAAAGGTTTCCAACTTTGGATTTCTCGCAAGTTTGTATCTCTCCTGCTGTTCCCTATGAAACTGGGAAAGGATACTAGAGTAGATTATGTGGTTCAGATCATTTTACCAAGCTGGTGAAGTTAAAATCCATAGCAGATGGATTTCAAATAAGCCTTCCACCTCAATACTGCATCTCAGTCTTCCAATCCAGATGTATATATTAGTACTCTTGATGCAATCACTAAAAGAAGTACTTACAGCTGTATAATCAGCTGCAAAATAACTTGGTGTAATTCACATGACTGGTTTATTTATTTATTTTTTAAGATTTTATTTATTCATTAGAGACAGACAGAGAGAGAGAGAGAGAGAGGCGGAGACACAGGCAGAGGGAGAAGCAGGCTCCATGCCAGGAGCCCGATGTGGGACTCGATCCCGGGACTCCAGGACCACACCCTAGGCCAAAGGCAGGCACTAACCGCTGAGCCACCCAGGGATCCCCACATGACTGGTTTATGACCAGCAACATCTCTGTCAAAATGACCATTGTGTGACTATTTAAATATTTTGGTTTTACTAGATTCTTCCCCTCAGGTGTTTAATAACTATCAAACAAGAATGAAGAGCTGGGTAAATGGTGAAAAAATTCAAAAAGGTGGCCAGCATCCCTGGCTTGGTTTATGTATACAAATTCTGACATGGGCATATAATAAATAAGTAGCATCTATAAGCATTTTGTATACAGATAGAGAATGTTGCTATTACCTGTTTATATTTTTTCTTTCTCTTGATTGTATGAAAGTTACTTAAGGAGAGTTTATTTTTTTTCTTTTTTTTTTTATCCCAACCCCCAAAAAAGTCCAACCTACTGGTGATAGATAAATGATCAATTAAGAATGAGTGAATTCAGATGAAAAATCTAGGTATCTTAGTGGTTTCTAGTGATGACTTTCAGGTTCATGTATCTAAACTCTTCTTTCCATTTTCAGACAACATGCTATTTATAATGGGCTTATTCATACTACATTGATATTAATCTTTTACCAGAATGATTAAAGGAATGATTTTTTTGTTATAAAACATTTAATGTTAACCTATAACACAATGGAAACTTTTATGAAAAAAATTTAAAGTACACTAGATTTCTTCAGTAAATTATCATGTAAACTATTCAGGCGCAGTACAAGTTGGGACACTGCATCTTTTGTGGAGGGATTTCCTGTTTGCTGCATTCCTCACAAGTCCTAAAAAAAAAAAAAAAGGAAACAGTTGCAAAGTGGAGCTCCTTGTTCAAGCACCAGGTAATACTCCCCTGATTTTGCATTCTGGGGGTTATCACTCCTTCCTCCCACAGTCATTTTCTGAAACTCTTTCCTTGGCCTCTTTCCTTGGCCTTGACCATTAGCAATTTTCATAATGACTGCTCAGCTGAAGATTCTAGGTTCCTTATTATTTTTTAAGAGATATTCTCTGATCATTTTTTATCCAAACATCACAGTGGAGGCAAGCAAGGACAAAAGAAGTATTTGCTGCAGGAAATTCTGCAGAAGTGGAAGAAAAGACCAGAAATGCCCCACTAACTGCAGAAATTCAACTGACTCCAACTGGGTGTCTTTGCTTGGTCATTTCCCATGTTATTCAGTTGAATCTACAACGTCAGTTTTGGGATGCAGAAGAGAACTTGAAACAAGTGTTTTTCTTTTTAGGTTGATGGCTTGCTGTTTGATAAAGAGCTGAAATAACCCAGAGGTGATCTGGAAATGAGCGAATCCTTGCAGATCATCGGCTTCTCGGTATTTTCTCCCTTGCAGGTCCCATGGAGTTCCGAGGTCCTTGGGAGTAACAGATTGTACTGGCTTTAAGTGACAAAATGTGCATCCTTCCTGGAGGAGGAAGGGAGATGACACCTATGCAGCAGCCCTACGGTAAAGAGACAGGAATGGGGTCTGAGCAAAGCAGGCTTGTCTCCACACGGACTAGGAAGGAACATGTGCTTCAGATAAAACTTCCTGAAACCTAAAGTAAATGGGTAGGCCATCCCAAGAACTGTACCGACATACACTTTTTCTTAATAGTCTGGCACCTGACCTCCTTCCCTGAACAAGTATTGAAAGGCCAAGAGACATAACATGTACGTTGTAGAATAAGATGCAGACTGAATTAAGGAAAAAGTTTTACAACTTCCCAAAGACGTGTGGGCAAAACACCCAAAACAATACACAACCTAGAGAAGGCCCTTAATATCCTGCCCTTCTGTGTACTGCCGGGGAAATAGCTATGAGTTTGACAGGGAGGAAGACTCAAAGTTATGTGGGAAGATTCCTCTTTGCATGGTTGTAAGCATGAAGCAGACTTCACATAAGGCTGAATAGAGATCATGCTTTATCCTGGTATCCATTCCAGATACCTTTCATGCCAATAGACAGTGACTTCCCACTCATCTGGCCTTGAGGCAGCAGTAAACAAAATGGAATAATAGGCAGCCAGGAGCAGAATTAAATTAAATTTTCCTAGAGATGGTGTTTTAGACATCTGTGCCAAGACCACTGGGTAATTCCTGGGCTCCCTAGGTGGTGCGTTGTGAGGTTCCTTATCCTGTCCCTTACCCATGTTTACCCCGACCACTGTGGGATGCAGAGGAGAAGCCACGTACATCACTGCTACCTAAAAGAGAAAGAGTTGCCCTTAGATTTTAGGGAAGCAAGAGAGAAAACCTTTGGAGACTGCAAATCTACCACGTTATGTTTTATCTTGATATGAAGCCGGGCCTCAAAGCATGCTAGGCTCCAGTTACTTCAGTAGGTTGCTGTGTTACAAGTCTGCACCAGTCTAGCTATAGAACACTTTGGAATATTTGCCAGCTCATGCTGACATCTGTTAATAATACATGGCATGACCCATGTACCCATTACCATAAACTCAACCAAAGAAGGGACATCCATCCAGAGGTTAAAAAACCCCTATTACCTCAAAACAGCAATAAAGGGAGAGGATTAAAACCTGCTTCCAACAGGTGGCTATATCAGAAACTAACTGTACCTTCCAGCAGTTTACACACACCTGGAGTTCTGTCTTGGCTCCCTTCAAGGTTTCTAATTCTATCCTTGAACCACCACCACCACCACCACCACCACCCACTTCTCCCACTGAGACAGGCAGGGCACCATCATGGGGTTCTGCTGGTTCTACCACTGACCCTGCTAGTTGTTTGATAAGGCACCAAGATTGGCAATTCAGGAACACTCGGGGCTGGGCAGGAAGAGCACGCACACATCAGAAGAGGAATGAAGAGCTGCTATCCTTTGGTTCAGATTGCATAGTAACCATCTAGTACAGATTCCAAGGGATAACTGCAGTTAATGAGTATACAGAGAGTTCACACTGCATGTATGGGGATATCTGTACAGAGACTTTGTGGGGCAATGAACTCAGATTTCTCCCAATACTCCAAGCGAGGCGCATAGATGGTAAGAAAGGACAGCAAGAGTTGGACCAAAAAGAACCACCTCTCTAGGAATGTGAGAGGGACAATGGCAAAAATAAGCACAAACCAGCCCAGGTCACCTTTATTACATTCTTGTGGGCTAAGGAGCCCAGAGCATGAATTCATGGGCTTAAGAATTGGCTCTTTATCAAATAAAGTTAAAAAAAATAAAACAGCTATGTTGTGGGACTCAGGAAATTTAACAAAATCCCCTACCCCTGGACAAGCAGAGCAGGACTATTTTGGGCTGCACCCGCCTTGTGCTGACCTGCTTATTACTTAGGGGCACAACATTGTCAGCCTCATTCCTTTGGTCATTACAAAGCAACAAAAAACATTTAGAAGTTATTCATAAAATGTGGGAAGTTCAAGGAACATCTCTCTTCTGTGCCTCTTCTCTGGTGGTAGGAGAAGCAAGTCGTCAGGAGATGCTGCAGTAGTAGCTGGTTGATAGATGTTTTTTTCCACTTTTATTTTTCATAAAAGCAAGGATGAATGAGAACTAGTGGGAATGTCCCCTTCCCCAGTTGGGACAATGACTGGGTCGAAGAGTCTCCTTTCTTTGGAAGGTGTGTGGTGCAGAGGCAGTAGGGAAGGGTGGGCTTGCCAGTGGGAACGTTCACTGCTGACCTTCGCACACACACACACAGGTGGTGACTCTTGGGCTGCATGGTTTCTGATCCTCCCTTAGGATACAGCAGTCTTAAAAAAATATTGTATTATAATAATAATATGAATTTCTCAGTTTTTGTTTGTTTGTTTCTCCATTTCTTTTAGGGATTAGGGTAGGAGCGGAGAGGGGAAAAAAAATGTCATTCATCTTTCAGGTCCTGAACAGAGAACTTCTGTGTGGCTGAGTCTGGCCTCCTGAAGTGTGGGGGTGTTGGGCCACTCCTCTGAAGGGATGCAAGGCAGCACCCACCGGGGAAAGTTGGCTTCAATCTGAAACTTTTCAGGGCTTTCTTTCAAGGAGAAGAAGAAGTCATGAATTACTGTTAGAGACTGTGAAAAGGGGAATCATCTCTCTACTCGAGAATCATTGGCTAATTTGAAAATGATCTTGACACTTTCAGGGTCATCAGGGGAAGGCTCTGGGGGCAGACACTCCAGCTTCCCCTGCTTTTCCTCTTGTAAATTCCGCGCACCTCTCTCCTCTGCCAACTTTTGCTGTTGCACCTCCTCCTCCTCCTTGCGCCCCTTCAGCTCCGGCTCCTCCCGTGTCTTCCTTTCCTTCTCCTGGTCAGCCCTGAGAGAGGCCAGATAGGCCTTGTCTTTCTGTTGTCGCAGGACCTGGGTCTGATTTCATTCTTCCCTTTCAAGGCGTTCTGACACGAGGTAAGTCTGGTTTGCATCCATGATACATGTCAGCTGGTTAATAAGGTCATTGGGTCCCACTGCAGTCGTTCTCTGATCCTTCAGCATAATCAAGGCCAGGAATGGATAGGTGTTCCCTCCTAAACCTTGCAAGACCCTATATCCCTCAGGTTTATTTGCGGAGCATGCCCAGTGAAACATCCTAGTGTTTATTAGGGAAATAACTTCAGGGCCCAGAGTGTGTTGCAACAGAACTCATCGGAGTCCTGGGGATCATCTCCATGAAGACAAACCAAAAGCAACCAAAGCTCCCGCTTGGCATCGTTAAGTGCCTGGCTGTACATTCCCTGTAGAAGGCAGGGTGTGCCCTCCCATATTTCTCTTCAAAAGAGAGCATAAATGCAACAATGTCCCCAACGGGGTCAGTGACCCAGCTGCGAGGGGCAAACCTAAATATATCAAGTATTGTGTAGGTAAATCGGAATGGAAGCATTATTAAGTAATAACCCCATCCAGGCAGCCCCCTTGGCTGTGGTCTTGCAACAGCATAACTGTAGAGCCTGTGCTCAGCTGTATTAACTTGCAGGGGTCAGGATGGAGGTGGGTTGAAAACATCTGGCACACCCTCTTGTTCATTCAATCAGTCCTGTACAGCAGCCTCTGTGTCCCAGTAATGCTGTTCCAAGGGATGGCGGCATTGATCCATAGATGCTATGCCAGTCAGATCCTGAAACTGCAGCAGCTTCTCTGTCTGCTCCTGGGTTATATCCGGCTCCTCAGGCGCTGCCATTTGGCTGCCGCCTCTACGCTTCTTAAAGGAATGATTTGATTACCTCTTATTGTAACATAATTTCCTGTTTTGATTTTCATACTCTGGGTGTTTTGTTTTGTTTTGCCTGTTTAAAATTTTTCCTCTAATTAAGTTGCTGATTTTAAAAATATGTTACTCAAGGTTGCTTTTTCTTTGAACAGAATGAATAACAGTGCAGAATGACCACATTAAAAAAAATTACACTTGAAACAGTACTTAATTCCATGTTATTTGCCATATTCAATTCGGTTTTCTTTTGTTGCTTAGCCCTATAAGACTACCTTTATATAAATAATATTTCCTTTCAAGCACTAGCCATATGAATTAACAAATGTCATACCTGAACTCTGACTGAATCATATTAATTTTGTCTTAATAATTATGTAAAAAATAATTATGTATATGTGCATACTTTTTTGTGGGGAAGGAGTGTAGAATAAAAGAATGAAAACAGATCCAGAATATTTTTTCATTAATGTATCTTGAAAAAATTAAAATGTACTTGTCCATACAAGTACATCTTTATTAAGATGAAACTTTGTTCATAATAAATAATTCTGCTATAAAACGTCTTAAATCCATAACCTTTGTTAAAATGGTAAAATTGCTGAATAAACTGGCAACATAACTGGAAAGAAAACACAGACCTATGCACACAGACACACATTAAATAAGTAGCCATGAAGTCACAGTTTGACCCAGTGAAGAATTTAAAACTAGAAGCAAAAGGTAGTCCTTTTATAAATTGCTGATCTCCTCATACACCTTGTTGCTACGTTAGTTGTTTTGCTTAGGAAAGAGAATCATTCTGACAGCTACAATTTGTGTTTCTCTATAAAATTGGAGTTGAAATATTATAAGATATTCTTATGATCTGTTTGATATTTTTAAGAGTATTATTTATACAATATTGAAAGAATGAGGAGACATCCAGTCACATGTTTTTTATTTACCAAAATTGGGCATCTTCTATTACCTCCATGGTGGCATCCAAGCCATTTCCCAGTTGGCTTTGTTTAGAGAGGTAAAATTAACTCATTCTCTCACCATCAAGTGCCTAAAAGTCCAACTGGGAAATAGAGAGTAAGTAAGACCAAGAGAGATGATATTTATTGTCAAAAGGGATAACAACTTAATAACTTAGTTATGACTTCTATAATAAATAAGTTTGTATTACATATATATCACATATGTAATATTTAAATATTACAAACATGTTACTTATATAATGTATAAATATATAGTTACTCATATATATTAGTATATGTATCAATTGTATATAGATAGCATTGCTATTTCTTATATATATACCTACACATACAGAAGTATATATTGCATATGCCCTGTTTGTGTTTGTATGTGTGTGTGTGTGTGTGTGTGTGTGTGTCAGTTAGGAAAATGTTAGAAACAAGATCTCAATTAGAAATTCAGGTCCTAAAGACCATTCTAAGACATTATACTTTATTTGCTATGTGAGTTGTGTCTTGGAGCAATACTTCTGAAAGTTTGTTGCTTAAAGGAAGCATTGTGCTATACATTCCCACCTTAATGCCAGTTAATAAGTGAGGTAGGCGAAAGTGTCCAAGAAGCTCCCTGGAACCTATTTGCTATACTACTCTAGGAACACTTTTAGTTATCTAAGCCCTCCTTATTGTTGTTATTTTTGACTTCATATATCTAGGGATCAATATATACAAAGTCATCTTTAACATCTGAGTACAACTCTGTTCCCATTATTCACTCACAGTCCTAAACACGGGATTTGGCGATTTAGCAGGTATTCCTTGAGTGCCTACTATTGGTCTAGGTACTGAGCTATGGCTGGAAATACAATGAACAGATTCCCATACTCATGAACTTAATAGTTTAAGGTAGACAAGGAAATGATCATATAAAATGCAAAATATAAGTGGCAGCATCTAAAAATATAGAAAGCAGGTATTTCCTTAAATTTGAATGGCCAATTTGCATATATATGCAGCCCTCTGGACTGAGACCTGCAGTGCTCTGGAATTCAGCCAAGCCCAGAAATTATTTATTCTGGAAATTTGCTCACAGAGATGGGACTCAAACATGTGGCTGATTCATTTTTGAAAACTTTTATTGAAGATGTAGAGACTTTTTATTTACCTTTATTTACTTATAGGTAGAAGTCAAATATTTCTGAGGGCTGTGGATTACTGCAAACTGAGTTTTAAACTATCCAATGGTGTTAAACTTGATCAGATGCTCTGAAAAGATAGCATGAAGTTGAAAGTCAATTGAAAGACTGTAAACCTATTACTGTTTTCAATTTGAATGTTAGTTTGTGATTTGAAATTAGTGTGGAAGAAAAAAACAAATATCCAGTGATTAAAACAGAGCAGCATTGCTAAAACATTGCTCCAGAGGGGAGGGCTATGAAAATCCTATACAAATACATTCAAGAAGAGGTTTAGTTTTAAAAGGCAACAAAGGCAGTAAAATCTGTATTTTTCCATTCACAGTGTAAACTCTTTTAAATGCTCTTTAGCTATTTGCTTATCGTATCTACCAGAGTTTAATTTAGAGAAACATGCTGAGTAGAAAAGTGAGCCCGCATGAAGGAGCCTGGAAATGTTATAGAGCAAAGCTTTTTTTTTTTTTTTTTTTTTTTTTAGAGCAAAGCTTTTTCAAAAAGTATTTATTTTCTATATGGCCAACAACAGAAAGGCATGGGACACTATGGTGTACAGAGAGTTAAACTGTGTGCATGTTTGGGGGTGGGGTGGCAAATGTAAGAAGAAATACTAATTCTAAAAAAAAAAAAAAGAAATACTAATTCTGAGCCCTCAAAAAGCCTTCCACTTTTCTGATAGCAAACTCTATTTGAATATGCGTGTTCAGCCTCTCCTAAGAGAAATCTTGTTCCTAGCCAAGAAAGGTAATGTCATATCAATCTAAATATTCAGCTATACATTGAATGTGCTGATCTGGTCATTAGGAACAAGGATACTGGTTACACATGGCACTATTTCTGTTACCTGTTTCCTAAGAGATATCAAGATAATTGCTTTTTGTGCTTCAGTAATATTCTATGCATAATATTTCACTTGCTGCATTATTTTATAAGTACCTATCTCTGTATATATCTCTCTGCTTGAGGACGGGTACTCTTAATTGTCTTTGTTTGCAACACCTAACTCAGTGCTTGGCAGAAGGTTGGCACATGGTGTTTAATTCAAGGAATGACTATGTTTTTTGGCAGGCCAACTTCCTCTATAACTCACCAAGTATGGTTTTCTTTCTTTAAAGACTTTCTAAATAGAATGTATAAGTTAAAGGGCAAGAATTAATTATTAATAATTTGCCGAAGAAATTAAGTCTCTAGATGGCATAAATCATATGCTATCAGTAACATTCATGCTTCTGTTGAAAACCTATCAACTCTTCTACAATTTCAACTTATAATCTAAAATGTGAAAATATTCAGCCGGAGATGATCAAATCCACTGGGCTGGACAGAGCAATACGTCAGCACCTTTGCCCACATCCACAGCCTGGAGTGTTAGAAGGTAAGCAGCGCCTTCATCATTCTGGCAATCTATTTTAGTCTAAGTCTACATCAAAAGCCTGTCAGGGCTCAGTGCTGATAACAAAGCACTATCGCTTTTCAAAGTGACAGAGCATGGTGACATATCAACACTAGGACTTAAATGAAAAACCCCTTCTAATTTAACAGGGAATCTGCTGAAGCTGTATTCAGCCCAGCACTCTGGTTTTCAATTAAAACTTTTTCAGGGGATCCCTGGGTGGTTCAGCGGTTTGGTGGCTGCCTTTGGCCCAGGGCGTGATCCTGGAGTCCTGGGATCGGGTCCCGCATCGGGCTCCCGGCATGGAGCCTGCTTCTCCCTCTGCCTGTGTCTCTGCACCCCCCCCCATGTGTATCATGAATAAATAAATAAATCTTAAAAAAAAAAAACTTTTTCATAGCAAGAGTAAAGTCTGGCATATCCTTTCCTTTTTTGAGGCAGTTATGGAATTGTGTGTGGAGAAGACAGTAGTATGGTGTAGAGATGGCCCGGTAATAGCTAAGTACGTATGAGCCCTTCTCATCCACTAATTGCAGTTCCAACAGTATAACAAAAGTCTTACCTAAAACTCATACTGCTAAAAAGATCCTTTCTCTCAACACAACTTTTCTTCAATGAATGTTTTTTTCTGACACAGAGCATAAGAAGACAAAGGGGAACAATATATCACTTACTACCTGCTTGTGCCAAGTACTATCAGTATAGGGAGGGGAAGGGGCTCTCATCTATGTTATTTCATGTAAATATTACCTATGCTATTTCATTCCTACTAAGGTATAGAATGTAGATGTCTATTTTCAGGTTTTGTTCATACAGAAAAAGAAACACACGAGTAATTAAGCAGCCTCTGTATGGTCACACACCCATTAAGGGGTAGAGTTGCAATATGCCCACCTAGTCTTTTATATTAGCTACAATGTTGCTAAAATTTAAAAGTGGAGAACTATGGACACCATCAACATGCTGACATAATTAAACATTTATTTATTTATTTATTTATTTATTTATTTATTTATTTATTTAATGGTGTTTCTCACTTGCACTTTCCTTTTTTAAAAAAGATTTCATTTACTTATTCGAGAGCGAGAGAGAGAGAGAGAGAGAGAGAGAGAGAGAGGCAACAGACACAGGCAGAGGGAGAAGCAGGCTCCCCGCAGGGAGCCCAATGAGGGACTCGATTCCGGGACCCTGGATCACGCCCTGAGCTGAAGGCAGACACTCAACCGCTGAGCCACCCAGGCGTCCCTCACTTGCACTTTCCTTAAACGAATTTCTTGAAACATATATCTTAAAACAAGCTTCGTTTTTTGGGTATCTTTTCTTAAAGGTTTTATTTAAATTACAGTTAGTTTCAGGTGATTAACAATTACATGAAGACCTAAAACCGTAAGAGTTTTAGAAAAAAACAGGGAAAAAATATCCCTGATATTGGTCTTTACAATGACACATTATATATGACACCAAAATTATAAGCAATAAAACCAAAAAAAGTGAGATAATATCAACTTAAAATACTCTTGCACAACAAAATGAAAAGCAACCCATGGCAAGGAAAACGGTATTTGCAAACAGCACTTAACATCTAAAATAAAAAAAAAAAAATCTAAAATATATAAGAAAATTCAACAGCAAAAAACAATCCGATTTAAAATGGGTAAAAGATTTGAATAGACTGTTTTCCCTGAAGAAGATATGCAAATGGCCAATATGTACATGAAAATGTCCTTAACATTACTGATCATCACAAGAGTGCAAATCAAAATCACAGTGAATGTTACCTCATACTTGTCAGAATGGCTATCATGAAGATAAGTGATAACAAGTGCTGGTGGCAAGGATTTGAAGTTAAGGGAATCCTTGTGCAAGTTAACTGGTTGGGAATGTAATTCAATATGGGTACTATGGAAGGCAATATGGGGGATGGAGGTTCCTCAAAAAATTAAAAATAGAACTCCATATGATCCAGCAACCACCCTATGGTTACATATCCAAAATAAAATAAAATCCCTCTCTGAAAGAGATTTCTGTATTTCCATGTTTACTGAAGCATTATTTACAATAGCTAAGACATGGAAACAACATACTATACATAAACAAATAGATGAATAAAGAAAAAATATATATGAATATCATTCAGCCATTAAAAAGGGAAACCTGCTGTTTGGTTTTTTTGTTTTCTTTTGTTTCGTTTTATTTTTTTTAATTTTTATTGGAGTTCAATTTGCCAACATATAGCATAACACCCAGTGTTCATCCCATCAAGTGCCCCCCTCAGTTCCCGTCACCCAGTCACCCCAACCCCCACACCCACCTCCCTTTCCACCACCCCTTCTTCGTTTCCCAGAGTTAGCAGTCTCTCATGTTCTCTCGCCCTCTCTGATATTTCCCCACTCATTTTCTCTCCTTTCCCCTTCATGCCCTTTCACTATTTTCATATTCCCCAACTTAATGAGACCATATAATGTTTGTCCTTTTGTGTGCGTGTGCGTGTGTGTGTGTGTGTGTGTGTGTGTTCCATCCTTGGAACAAAAGGATGATTGATTTATTTTTTATTGGTGTTAAATTTGCCAACATATAGAACAACACCCAGTGCTCATCCCATCAAGTGCCCCCCTCACTGCCCGTCACCCAGTCACCCCCACCCCTGCCCACCTCCCTTTGTTCATTTCCCAGAGTTAGGAGTCTCTCATGTTCTGTCCCCTTTCTGATATTTCCCACTCATTTTTTTTCTTTTTCCCTTTATTCCCTTTCACTACTTTTTATATTCCCCAAATGAATGAGACCACATAATGTTTGTCCTTTTCTGATTGACTTATTTCACTCAGCATAATACCCTCCTGGTCCATCCACGTCGAAGCAAATGGTGGGTCTTTGTCGTTTCTCAAGGTTGAGTAATATTCCATAGTATACATAGACCACAGTTTCTTTATCCATTCATCTTTCGATGGATGCTGAAGCTCCTTCCCCAGTTTGGCTATTGTGGACATTGCTCCCATAAACACTGGGGTGTAGGTGTCCCAGCGTTTCACTGCATCTGTATCTTTGAGGTAAATCCCCAACAGTGCAATTGCTGGGTCGTAGGGCAGATCTATTTTTAACTCTTTGAGGAAACTCCACACAGTTTTCCAGAGTGGCTGCACCAGTTCACATCCCCACTGACGGAATAAGAGGGTTCCCCTTTGTCCACATCCTCTCCAACATTTGTTGTTTCCTGTCTTGTGACTTCTCCCCATTCTCACTGGTGTGAGGTGGTATCTCATTGTGGTTTGGTTTTATATTTCCCTGATGGCCAGTGATGCGGTGCTTGTTGGCCATATCTATGTCTTCCTCTGTATGATTTCTGTTGTCTTTTGCCCATTTCATGATTGGATTGTTTCTTTGCTGTTGAGTTTAATAAGCTCTTTATAGATCTTGGATACTAGTCCTTTATCTGAGAGGTCGTTTGCAAATAACTTTTCCCATTCTGTAGGTTGTCTTTTACTTTTGTGGACTGTTTCTTTTGCTGTGCAGAAGCTTCTTATCTTGATGAAGTCCCAATAATTCATTTTTGCTTTTGTTTCTCTTGCCTTCGCGGATGTATCTTGCAATAAGTTGCTGTGGCCAAGTTCAAAAATGGTGTTGCCTGTGTTCTCCTCTAGGATTTTGATGGAATTTTGTCTCACATTTAGGTCTTTCATCCATTTTGAGTTCATCTTTGTGCATGGTATCAGAGAATGGTCTAGTTTGATTCTTCTGTATTTGGATGTCCAATTTTCTCAGCACCATTTATTGAAGAGACTGTCTTTTTTCCAGTGGATAGTCTTTCCTGCTTTGTCGAATATTAGTTGACCATAAAGTTGAGGGTCCACTTCTGGATTCTGGATTCTGTTCCATTGATCTATGGGTCTGTTTTTGTGCCACTACCACACTGTCTTGATGACCACAGCTTTGTAGTACAACCTGAAATCTTGCATTGTGATGCCCCCAGCTATGGTTTTCTTTCTTAATATTCCCCTGGCTATTTGGGGTCTTTTCTGATTCCACACAAATCTTAAGATGGTTTGTTCCAACTCTCTGAAGAAAGTCCATGGTATTTTGATAGGGATTGCATGAAATGTGTAAATCGCCCTGGGTAGCATGGACATTTTCACAATATTAATTCTTCCAATCCATGAGCATGGAATATTTTTTCATCTCTTTGTGTCTTCCTCAATTTCTTTCAGAAGTGTTCTGTAGTTTTTAGGGTGTAGGTCCTTTACCTCTTTGGTTAGGTTTATTCCTAGGTATCTTATGCTTTTGGGTGCAATTGTAAATGGGACTGACTCCTTAATTTCTCTTTTTTCAGTCTCATTGTTAGTGTATAGAAATGCCACTGACTTCTGGGCATTGATTTTGTATCCTGCCACACTGCCAAATAGCTGTATGAGTTCTAGCAATCTTGGGGTGGAGTCCTTGGGGTTTTCTATGTACGGTATCATGTCATCTGTGAAGAGGGAGAGTTTGACTTCTTCTTTGCCAATTTGAATGCCTTTTATTTCTTTTTGTTGCCTGATTGCTGAGGCTAGGACTAATAGTACTATGTTGAATAGCAGTGGTGAGAGCGGACATCCCTGTCTTGTTCCTGATCTTAGGGAAAAGGCTCCCAGTATTTCCCCATTGAGAATGAAATTTGCTGTGGGCTTTTCTTGGATGGCTTTTAAGATGCTGAGGAATGTTCCCTCTATCCCTACACCTGAAGAGTTTTGATCAGGAATGGATGCGAAATCTCCTGTTTGTGACAAAATGGATAAACCTTGAGGACATTATGCTTAAGTGAAATAAGTCAGAAAAAGAGAGATAAATACCATATAATCTAACTTGTATGTGCAATCTGAAAAAATAAAAATGAAACAAAACACCCCAAGCCAAACTTAAAGATACAGAGAACAGATGGGTGGTTGCCAAAGGCAAGGAGTGAGGATGGGTACAACTGAAAAGTTCACAGCTATCTCACTGTGGTTTTGATTTGCATTTCCCTAATGACTAATGATGTTGAATATTTTTTTTAATGTGGCTACTTGCTATTTGTAAAACTTCAGAGAAATAACTATTCAAATCCTTTGTCTACTTTTTAATTGGGCTGTTTGTCTTTTTTCTGTTGCACTCTCACTGCTCTTTTTACATTCTGAACATTAATTCTTTATCAGCTAGATGATTTGAGAACATTTTCTCCCATTCCAAGGATTGCCCTTTGCATTCTGTTGCTTTAGTTGTTAATGTATCTCAATAATGTAGCCTGTTCTATGTAGAGGTTTTATACCTTTCAATAGATTGATTTTTTTAAGTTTTTACTTAAATTCCAGTTAGTTATCATACAGTGCAATATTAGTTTCAGGTGTACAAATACGGTGATTCAACACTTCCATCCATCACCCGGTGCTCCTCACAAACATGTGCACTCCTTAATCCCCATCTCCAGTTTTCCCCGTTATCCCACTCCTCCCCTGTGGTAACCATCAGTTTCTTCTCTATAACTAAGAGTCTGTTTCTTGATTTGCCTCTCTCCCCTCTCCTCGTTGTTTGTTTTTTTTTTTTTTTAATTCCACATGAGTGAAATCATATAGTATTTGTCTTTCTCTGATTTATTTTGCTTAACATAGTCTCTAGCTCCACCCACATTATTGCTAATGGCAAGATTTCATTCTTTTTATGGCTTTATCCATACATCAATCGACGTGTGGATCTTCTTCACTCATACATTAATCGCTAGACACTTGGGCTGTTTCCATAGTTTGGCTATTGTAGAAAACGCTGCTATATAACCATCAGGGTGCATGTGTCCCTTTAATTTAGTCTTTTTGTATTCTTTGGGTAAATACCTAGCAGTGCAATTGCTGGATCATAGGGTAGTTCTATTTTTAACTTTTAAAGGAACCTCCATACTGTTTGCAGGAGTGAATCCACGACTTTGCAATCTCACCAACCAAGCATCTTTTTTTTTTTTTTTTTAGTTTTACTAATTTTTGGTGGTTTAATATTTATGTATTTTTTAAAGATTTTATTTATTTATTCATGATAGACAGAGGGGGTAGGCAGAGACACAGGCAGAGGGAGAAGCAGGCTCCATGCCAGGAGCCCGACACGGGACTTGATCCCGGGACTCCAGGATTGCGCCCTGGGTCAAAGGCAGGCACTATACTGCAAAGGCACCCAGGGATTCCCCCGGTTAATATTTATTAACATGAAAGTAATTGAGAAATATTTAAATTAAAGAGTAAAACACTTTAAGTTTTAATATTTTCGGACATCTGCGTAGCTCAGCAGTTGAGCATCTGCCTTTGGGTCAGGGCGTGAGTGCTCCAGGATCGAGTTCCACATCAGGCTCCCTTCTCCCTCTGCCTATGTCTCTGACTCTCTCTGTGTGTCTTTTATGAATAAATAAATTTAAAAATCTTTTTAAAAAGGTTTTAATACTTTAAGTATGTCAACATTAGAATTTATTACAAATTCACTTTGGTGGTTTTACCTATTTGATATTTTTATTTTATTAGATGTAGTACTTTTATTTGCTATTTATCATTTGTATATAGAAATGCAATTGATTGTTAATTGGCCTTATGTTGAGTAACCTTGGTAGAATCATACATTAAAACTGACAATTTAGCTGTATATTATTTTCAACTTACTAGCTCCATTCTTACATCATATACAAATAATGTGAGTTTTGTATGTTCCATTTAAATCCTTGAACTCTAAAAGATGTGTTTATATGTAGATATGCATGTTTGCATGTATGCACACAGGCATGTGTACATGCATGTCTGTATATATTTTTATTTTTGTACTTACTAGGACTACCAGGACAATAGTGAATAGAAGTGGTGATACTGGGAGACGCCTGAATGACTCAGTGGTTGAGCATCTACCTTTGGCTCAGGGTGTGATTCCCAGTAAGTTCGTGATCCCTGGTGAGGCCGTGATCCCTGGTGAGGGATCAAGTCCCACATCAGACTCCTCAATGGGATCCTGCTTCTCCCTCTGCCTATGCCTCTTCTCTCTGTGTGTGCCTCTCATGAATAAATAAATTAAATCCTAAAAAAAAAAACAAAAAACAAAACTGGTGATACTGGGCACTGTCTTTTGATTTTAAGGAGAAACTTTTTTACCCTTAAACCCAGTATTTGCCATAGGTGTTAGATAGATATACTTTATCATATTGAGAAAGATTCCTTCTATATCTGTCTACAAAGAGTTCTAGGTATACAGGCTTTTGATGATTCATTACATTAATAAGTGTAAGATTATTTAGATTGCCATGTTCTTTCTCTTGTCAGTTTTAAATTGTACTTTACTAAAAATGTACTGCTTTAAAATTTTCAATTTTTTTAAAAACAGTTTTGAACACGTTCTCAAACAATGTCTTTTTAATATCTTCAGGATTTATAGAGATTTGACTTTTTATCCAACTACAGGTTATATTTGACCCCTCTCACTTTTTTTAACTTGGTCAGCCATGTTAATATCACAAACTTTTAACAATTTATTCAAAGAACCAATTTTGGTTTGTTGATCCTCTCCATTGTATTTTTGGTACAACGTACATAGTAAGATTTTTCATTATATTACCTCCTGACTTTCATTATTTCTCCTCCTCACCATTATTTGGGTTAAATGTATTACTTTCCCCCAACTTCTGGAGATGATGCTTATGATTGGTTTTCTGCCTTATTCTTTCCTTATAATATGTATTTAAAATACACTTTCACATCTAACATTGCCTTTAGTTTTGTTACATAGCATTTTAACTTTTATTCTTTTGTAAATGTCTTCAAGTTGATTTTTTTATACTCAAGAGGTATTTCAAAAATATATATTTTTGATGTTCCTAATTATTTGGAGAACTTCTAGTTCAAATTAATTTGTGCACAAAGCACTTATGATATGATATAAATCCTGTACGGTATTGACGCTTGCTTTCTAATTCAGCATCTGGTCAACTTTTACATCTAAAAGCCACATATATATGACAATTGTGTGCATGGCTCTATAGAGATAAATTAAATTAAATGTGTTAATCATACTGGAAGAAGCATACTTTTTTCTTTCCTATTTGACTCTGTTAGGCTACCACCTTAAGACATACATGCAAATTTAGAAATTTTATAACCTTCTGTCCAATAGAAACTTCTTAATTGATTCCATTTTATCTCTAGTACTACCGTTGTTTCTAAATTGATTTTTTGGAAATTAGTAGAAATTTAACAGCATTTACACTGAAGTCTCTCAAAATAAATGCTAATAATTTTAATAGATGGAAATGGGGGAGGCGGGGCAAGATGGCGAAAGAATAGGGTCCCCAAGTCACCTGTCCCCACCAACTTTCCTAGATAACTTTCAAAACATCCTGAAGACCTACAAATTCGGTCTGAGATTTAAAGAGAGAACAGGTGGAATGCTACAGTGAGAAGAGTTTGCACTTCTATCAATGTAGGAAGACGGAGAAAAAAATAAAGAAATAAAAAAGCATCCAAGGAGGAGGGAACCACGCGAGCATCCAAGGAGGAGGGAACCACGCGAGGAGCCGGGCTAAGGCCAGGAGGCGAGTGCCCCCAGGACAGGAAAGCACCGACCAGGAGAAACAGGAGCTTTACCAACCTACCCAGCAGAAAGGGGCTCCCAGGAAGTTCCGGCAGGACCTCAGAAAGGGCGGGCTCCCTAGGCTCCCAGGGCCACTAACAGAGGACCTGCATCCCAGGGCGTCCCAGGGGAGAGCGCGCCACACACCGCGGGCCGAGCTCCCTAAAGGGCTGCAGTGCGTGCCCAGCTGGACCCGGGACCAGCTCCTACGGTTCAGGCAGCAGCTCGCACGGAGGGAGCTGTGCATCCCCGGGAGCAAGATTCCAGCAATGCAGGCCCTGGAGCGCAGGGCAGTAGGGGACACAGGCCAAGATCCGGTGCTCCCCCTGGGACAGGCAGAGGCCAGGAGGACACAGGGCAGCAAGGACGCTCCTGCCACTGGGTGGTCCTGAGCTGTGCAGATCAGTGCCCCCCGCCCCCAGAGCATCCAGGCCCCTGCGGTCCAGGAGCTGTGGTAGTTACTGAGGGAGCTGACTCCAGGGCTGGAGAGCTGGCCGCCGCCACTGTTGTTGTTCCTCCTGGTGTCACCCTGTACCTGAGACTGAGCAGGAGCCTCACAGGATAAACAGCTCCCACTGAGCCGTGCACTTGGCAGGGGGCTGGGCAGCTCCCCCAGGTGCACACACCTGAGAATCAGCACAGGAGGCCCCTCGCCGAGAAGACCAGCTGGAAGGACAGGGGAAAAGGAAGTTATTGACCAAGCAGCACTGGAAAGTTCGAGGGGAACTCGACGGATTTACAGTATATAGAATCAGAGGATACTCCCCCTTGTTTTTTTATTTGTTTGTTCCTCCCCATTTTCTTTCTTCTTTCTTTCTTTCTTTCTTTCTTTCTTTCTTTCTCTTTCTTTCTTTCTTTCTTTTTTTTTTTTCTTCACTTTTTCTGCTTTTCCCAGTACAACTTGTTTTTGGTCACTCTGCACTGAGCAAAATGACTAGAAGGAAAAACTCACCTCAAAAGACAGAATCAGAAACAGTCCTCTAGCCAAAAGTTACAAAAGTTGGATTACAATTCAACGTCAGAAAACCAATTCAGTAGCACAACTATATAGCTACTGGTGGCTCTAGAAAAAAGCATAAAGGACTCAAAAGACTTCATGACTGCAGAATTTAGATCTAATCAGGCCAAAATTAAAAATAAATTAAATGAGATGCAATCCAAACTGGAGGTCCTCACGATGAGGGTTAACGAGGTAGAAGAACGCGTGAGTGACATAGAAGACGAGTTGATGGCAAGGAAGGAAACTGAGGAAAAAAGGGAAAAACAATGAAAAGATCATGATTATAGCTTAAGGAAAATAAATGACAGCCTCAGAAGGAAAAATGTACATTTAATTGAGGTTCCCAAGGGGGCCAAAGGGACAGAGGTCCAGAATATGTATTTGAACAAATCATAACTGACAACTTCCCTAACTTGGGAAGGGAAACGGGCATTCAGATCCAGGAGATAGAGACATCCCACTCTAAAATGAATAAAAACCCCTCAACACCTTAACATTTACTAGTGAAACTTGCAAATTCCAAAGATACAGAGAAGATCCTTAAAGAAGCAAGAGACAAGAAATCCCTAACGTTTATGGGGAGAAGCATTAGGATAACAGCAGCCCTCTCCACAGAGACCTGACAGGCGAGAAAGGGCTGGCAGGATATCTTCAGGGTCCTAAATGAGAAGAACCTGCAGCCAAGAATACTCTATCCAGCAAGGCTCTCATTCAGAATAGAAGGAGAGATAAAAACCTTCCAAGATAGGCAGAAGCTGAAAGAATATGTGACCACCGAACCAGCTCTCCAAGACATATTAAGGGGAACTCTGTAAAAGAAAGAGGAAGTCTGGGCACCCCAGTGGTGCAGCGGTTTAGCGCCGCCTGGAGCCCAGGGCGCGACCCTGGAGACCCTGGATGGAGTCCCACGTCAGGCTCTCTACATGGTGCCTGCTTCTCCCTCTGCCTGTGTCTCTACCTCTCTCTCTCTGTGTGTGTGTCTCTATGAATAAATAAATAGTCTTAAGAAAAAAAAAAAAGAAAGAAAGAAAGAAAGGGAAGTCCAGGGAAACAATCCACAAAAACAGAGACTGAATAGGTATCCTGATGACACTAAATTCGTATCTTTGAATAGTAACTCTGAACGTGAATGAGCTTAATGACCCCATCAAAAGGCACAAGTTTTCAGACTGGATAAAAAAGCAAGACCCATCTATTTGCTGTCTACAAGAGACTCGTTTTAGATGTAAGGACACCTACCGCTACCGCCTGAAAATAAAAGGTTGGAGAACCATCTACCATTGAAACGGTCCTCAAAAGAAAGCAGGGGTAGCCATCCTTATATGAAACAAATTAAACTTTATCCCCAAGACTGTAGTAAGAGATGAAGATGGACACTATATTATACTTAAAGGATCTGTCCAACAAGAGGACCTAACAATCATGAGTATTTATGCCCTGAATGGGAGAGCTGCCAAGTATATCAATTAATAACCAAAGTTAAGACATACTTATATAATAATACACTTATACTTGGTGATTTCAATGTAGTGCTTTCTACAATCGACAGATCTGCTAAGCACAACATCTCCAAAGAAACCACAGCTTTAAATGATACACTGGACCAGATGGATTTCACAGATATGTACAGAAATTTACATCCAAGCGCAACTGAATACACATTCTTCTCAACGGCACATGGGACGTTCTCCAGAATACACCACATATTGGGTAATGAATCAGGTGTTAGCGGATACCAAAGACTGGGATCGTCTCCTGCATATACCCAGATCATAATGCTTTGAAATTAGAACCAAATCACAAGAAGAAGTTTGGAAGGACCTCAAACACGTAGAGGTTAAGGACTATCCGCTAAAGATGAAAGGGTCAACCAGGAAATTAGGGAAGAATTAAAAAGATTCATGTAACTAATGAGATTAAAGATACAACCGTTCAAAATCCTTGGGATACAGCAAAAGCAGTCCTAAGAGGGAACTACATCGCAATACAAGCAACGCTCAAAAAAATAGGCAAAAACTCAAATACACAAGCTAACCTCTCACCTAAAGGAACTGGAGAAAGAAGAGCAAATAAAACCTACACCAAGCAGAAAACAGTTAATAAAGATTCGAGCAGAACTCAATGAAATAGCGACCAGAAGAACTATAGAACAGATCAACAAAACCAGGAGTTGGTGCTTTGAAAGAATGAAGAAAATAGGTAAACTATTAGCCAGCCTTATTAAAAACAGAAGAGAAAAGACTCGAATTAATAAAATCAGGAATGAAAAAGGACAGATCACCACCAATACTAAGGAAATACAAACGGTATTAAAAACGTATTACGATCCACTATATGCCAATAAATTCGGCAATCTAGAAGAAATGGGTGCATTTCTGGAAAACCACAAAAAACACCAAAACTGGAACAAGAAGAAATAGAAAAAGAAACAGAAAACCTGAAGTGACTGCTGAGGCCGGGGCTGCCGGGCGGAGACTGCGGGGCCGGGGCTGCCGGGGCGGGGGCTGCCAGGCGGAGACTGCGGGGCCGGGGCTGCCGGGCGCAGACTGCCGGGGCCGGGGCTGCCGGAACGGAGACTGCTGGGGCCGGGAGCTCCGGTGCGCCGGCGGCGGCGGCGGCGGCGGCGGCGGCGGCGGCGGCGGCGGCGGCGGCGGCGGCGGCGGCGGCGGCGGCGGCGGCGGCGGCGGCGGCGGCGGCGGCGGCGGCGGCAATGATGATGATGGCTGCCGGCGGCGTGGCGACGTAGGGCGCGGCCGTGGAGGGGCGTGGCGACGCAGGGCGTGGCCGTGGAGGGGCGTGGCGACGTAGGGCGTGGCCGTGGAGGGGCGTGGTGACGCAGGGCGTGGCCGTGGAGGGGCGTGGCGACGTAGGGCGCGGCCGTGGAGGGGCGTGGCGACGCAGGGCGTGGCCGTGGAGGGGCGTGGTGACGCAGGGCGCGGCCGTGGAGGGGCGTGGTATCTTAGTTTTGTAGGTTAGAGGTCTGGCGTGGGCTAAAATAAACAGGTCAGCAGTGTGTTTCTTTCTGGAGGTGCCGGGAGAGAAGGCATCTCCTTGCATTTTCCACCTTCTAGAGGCTGGCTGTATTCCTTGCCCCGTGACCCCTTCCACCTTCAAAGCCGGCAGTGGCTGATGAATTCCCCTGTCCTTTCTAACACTGGCCCTTCTTCCCCACTTTTTTTTTTTTTCTTTAAAGATTTTATTTATTTATTCGAGAGAGAGAGTAAGGCGGAGACGCAGGCAGACGGAGAAGCAGGCTCCACGCAGGGAGCCCGATGTGGGACTCGATCCCGGGGCTCCGGGATCACGCCCTGAGCTGAAGGCAGACACTTAACGAGTGAGCCACCCAGGTGTCCCCTTCCCCACTTCTTTTAATGACCCTTGTGATGATGGTGGGACCATTGGATAAGCCAGGATCATGTCCCTATTTTGTTAGGTGATGCGCAACCTTAGGTCCGTCCGCAGTTTTCCTTTCTAAGAAAGGCAGAGTGCCACACGAAGTGCTTCATTTGGACGTGTCTGGAGTCTCGGAAGAACACAGGAAGGACTACCCTGTGTTCTCGTGCAGAGGGACCTTGTGATCTTGTTTGGAGGTTCTAGCGGGGGAGCACAGCTACTCCTATACCCTCTTTTTTTTTTTTTTTTTCTACTACTCCTGTAGCCTTGCTGAAAGAACAGTCCTCCATGGGGGAAGGTCGTCCTCTCCCACCAAGCGCACAGCTTCCCTAGGGATGCATATGGAGCAGTGCGGCTGGAAGGGGGCACCTGCCTAGCCAGCCAGATCCGTGGAATCATCAACCTTGGTGATCAATGGGTGACAGAGGTCCCAGCCAGATTGCCCTCACAGCCCAATCTGCAACTTTATTTATTTATTTATTTATTTTTTAGAAAGATTTTGACACAAAGAGAGCACAAGTAGGCAGAGGAAGAATCAGGCTTCCCGCTAAGCAGGGAGCCCAATGTGGGGCTCAGTCCCAGGACCCTGGGATCATGACCTGAGCCGAAGTCAGCCTAACCAGTTGGTTAGCCACCTGGTTGGCCACCCCAGTGCCCCCCACCACCCCCAAATCTGCAACTTTAATTATCCTTCCTCATGTAAGGCAACATCTGGGCAGATTCTAAGGATTAGAACAGGAGCATCTTTTTGGGAAGGTGGGGAGGGGCAGAGGCATTATTCTGCCTCTGAGACCTTGCCCAGGAGTGTCAGGGTGCAAGGACATATTTGAATGTAGGAACCCCTCCCTCCATAGGGATCTAGGGAGAGAAGAGCGACTTGGGGAGCCCCTGCTGGAGGCTCAGAGGACAGAACCCTTAAGTGCCTGCACTGGGTCCAGAGCTCCTTCCCGCCTTGTCACCCTCACTCTGCACTGGTGACAGCTGAGCTGCCCCAGGGTGGAAGTTTTGTGGGAGACCCCTCAGCTCTGCCCCACTCCCTCACTCACCCAGGTGTCTGTTCCAGCCGTTCCTTCCCCTGCTGGGGTCTGTGGCCCAGGCAAGGGCTGACTCAGCCACCCCGGTGTCCAAGAGCCCAGGACAAATGGCCACCATCGCTGGCACTGGAAACAGCAACGGCATGGGCAATCAGGGAGCACCTTGGCTGCAGCCACCCCCCCGGGGCAGTGTTCCCAAATTGCTGATCCACAGAATTGCAACGGACTCCTAGGGATCTCAGAATGATTCTTGGGTTCCAGGTCATGCAGCCTGGGCTCTTTGGGTTCTAGTCTGGCCATGAGGTTGGTTGTTACCTCTCGTGTCCGGACAGCTGCTTGGTGTCTGTGTTTTGCTTGAGGCCCACGGGAGAAAAAGACAAAAAACCTGTGGGCTGCTCGTACTTACTGCCCACAGCCTATCTCATCCCCATCGCTCAGTGGGCAAGTGGTGGCTGCTGAGTTCAGGGGAAGTGTCCTGGGGGGGCGTGTCATGCTTGGCCTTCTGGTCCCCTGGCACGGGGTTTGTTGCTGCACCCCCTTTCCTAAGGTCCTGAGTATGATCTGCTGACTCAGCGGTCCTCACCGCCTGGGGCTCTTGCTCAGAGGATCCCTCCTTCCAGCCCTGGAAGCATTGGTGTGGATTATGATGTTAGTTCCTGAAACCAGCTTCTCTCATGGAAAGGACCCCTCTCCCCCTTGCTCATCCCCAGGCTCCGGATTCTATACTTGCACCCCTCCCCAAACTATAGACTCATCACTCCCTGGTTCCCTGGGTCCAATCTTAGGCTGAGAGTAATGGGCTTGTTCCAAGGAGGGCTCCTGTGGAACATCCACTGGACTTGCCGAGTCCCCCCTCCTCCACTTTCCCTCCCTGGTGAGAGGACTTCTGTGCATTGTCTCTCTGCCCCCCAGAGAGGAAGGAACCACGGGGTGAGGTGAAGACCCGCCCCCACCACAATGGGAAGCTGGTAGGTTTGGCTGGTCTGTCACCTGTCCCTGCTCTTTGTCCTTGGGACATTGTGAATCTGAATCTGCATCAGAATGTTCTCTGAGCTTGGGATCCCTCTGAGGACCTCTATGGGGATCACTGGGCTATGGAGGCCACTTCATTGAGCTCAGGGCTTCACTGTGGAAAAGAGGTTGCATCCTGATAGGGAGGCTCCTGGGCAGAAAGGAGACCCCCGTCTGGGAGGAGGGAGCAGCGGAAGGGAGCATGGGGTGCAGTTCTCTCTCTCCAGGGTCCCCTTTCTGTAAGAGCCTCTGGCCCTCAGGAAGCAGGGGGAGCACCCTCCTGGGGCACAGCTTCTACTGGTTCTCGGCCGCCTCCCCCCCACCTTGGAGTTCAAGTGCAGGACAAGAGAGATGTGCTGACTCCCCCACTCTCCCACTGAGTGGAGCAAGTGGGAAGCGAGCTCCAGGGGTTTGTCCATCACAGCCTCGACCCCTCCCCCACCTCCTCCCTCTCTGCTCAGGTAATCTGCTGTCAAGGCATCAGGGGAGGCCTTGCCATTTCCTTCTTATAGGAGGGGCATCACATCACAGACTCCCCACTTTTGTGTCTCTCTCCCTTTATTTCAGGACGCCCCGGCACAGTGTGTACTGTCTCGGGAATCTCAGGGTTGGGGTATCCTGGACAGAGAGGTACCTGCCTTGCACTGGGCAGGTCAGCACTTTTGGATCAGGAGGTCCAGGCTGGTATCAACAGCTCCCTGGAGCTGCCCCCAAAACTGTGATGCCCAGAAGTTCTCGGCGCCCACCTCATTCCACTATTATGGTTATATTTGCCTCTTTAATTAGTTGTGGAATGAACCAACCGTCTTCTATTCAATGGAAAACTTTTGAGTCTATTTAGAATGATCTGTTCACTGAACAGATGCAGGAAGTGACCTCTAAGGGTTCCGTGTGATTTCTATTCCTTGGGAAGTTGTCTTGATGACTCATCCCATGTCTTCAGTGACTGTAGGACTTAGTCATGATTTTCTGCCTGGCTTCGGACAAGTAACCTAACCCCTCTGAAGGCAGCTGCATGCAGAGGTGACTAAACTCACTTTATACGTTTGGGCCAAATGGACAAAGGCTGGTTAAGTGCTTGGGATACGTGGGGGAGTGTGGAGGGTGGGGGGTTCTTTGGAAGGACCTGTGAGGCTGTACAATGAGTGTGCCAGGAGGGCAGTGACACGGCAACACTGCTGTATATCCCACATGCCCTAGATTCTGGTAGAGACAGCCAGCCCCTAGACATCTATGTTTTAAGAAGAAATGGCAGGCACACAACATAGAACTGAGAAAAGAATGCCCATGGCAGAGGTTGGCTGGGGCTGGCTGGGACCATGGGGGCAGCAGCTCTGATGCGCGTGGCACCTCTGAGCTGTTCAGAGGCTCAGGCCTGCTGAGCAAGCAGGGTTTGCACAGAGGACCCAGTTACGTGGGGCAGGCCACCAGCAGGCCGCCACGCAAATTTAGTGGACAGTAACGCGACACACTCCACGGACCTTACATGAATAATACTTCTCTCTGTCCTCACGAGAAATTCCAATTCCTGTCACTCCTATTTTATTTATTAATTTTTTTTCATTTTATTTTTTATTTAAATTCAGTTAGCCAACTTATAGTATACCCTTAGTTTCAAATGTAGCTTTCAATATGTCACTCATAGTTTAGACACGAGGCATGGGCGCCCCTAGAGAAGTTTGTTGATCCGGCCCTGGGTCACGTGGCGCGAAGGGCAGAGCTGGGCACCGAGCAGACTGTGCAGATTCAGATCTCACGCCGTCCCCAGCGTGGAGTGTTGTCCTCATTGTCCTGTCTCCAGAGAATCTCTGTCCTGTTCAACAGGTGCAACGGGGAGTGTGCAGCATGCTCTGGTGAGTAAGGACGTCACATCCTCTGCCTCCGTGGATCCTAATTATTCTGGGGAAGATACACATAAAATGACCTCACAATGAATTGTCTCCTAATAGGAGACCCCTGAACCAGATCAGCTGGGCACAGCTCTAGTCAGGGAGATCTTGGGAGGCTCTCTGGGAGGGGGCTGAGTGTCCATCTGAAGAAAGCATTCGTGGTAACTGGGGTGCAGCCTGAGTTATGGCTGGGTGGGCAGTGGGAGAGAGGATGTCTCCCTGAATGACCACTGGTCTGCTTGACTCCTAACTGTTGCAGAACCCGTGACATTCTAAATCAACTGTCCACATGACAGTTGCCCAAAGAATGAGCTTCAACTGACCAAACCTGGGCGATGAGCAGCTAATATTAGCTAGGAAAGGGGCCTGCCAGGCTGGTGCTCTGGTGGCTTAATGGATGGAGTCTACAAAGCCCCAGTGTCTCGATGACCAAGGGTCTGACCCGCCCTCTGAGCAGCCAGAGCTAAGGCACGGCCCAGAATCGGCAGAGGCTCCCTGGCTCTGAGCGGGCACTTTCCTTCCTCCTTCCTTCCTCCCCAGCATCCAGTTTCTGCTGCACAAACTACAGTCACTCGACTTGCATCTACTCACTGATTTTGTACCCACAGGACCTTCAATGGAGTAGTCCATGGAGGTGATATTTGTGGCTCTACCCTGTTGTTTGGCCAGAAGTCCATTTGGATGCTGCCGAGACACTGCTGGGGACAGCCAGTAGATTTTCTTGACTACAGATGATTTTCTTGTGAATCCTGTGCTTGAATTCCCTATGATCTTCTCTGTTTGTAACCTAAGCCATGATCCTGGAAGTACACTAACCACAGAACGGTCGCTATGCAGCTGGGAGAAGACCCTGGGAGTGCGATCGTTCATTGCTGGGTCACACTCCCGTTCTCCTTGTTCACCTGTGCCTGGGAGCCAACTGAGTCCAGGCTGGGCCCAAGAGGGGCATTGCGATGTGGTGTGTGCTTACCACCCCCAGCAGAGTGATGCGTGGGGACGCGATTTTATTTGGATGACAGTACAGAAAAGATAATAGGACAGTGACCAGGAGCATGGGAGCTCGTGTCTGATGACTGGTATCTGATCATACTAGAAGCCACCTGGGAAAGTTACCTAAACCCCTGTCCTCAGTCCCCGTCCTGTGACATGGGGCCTACTTACTAGTATTATGTTATAAAGCTTGCTAAACTCCAGGTAACGCCGAAGGAAATGGTACCTCGCAGTGCTGCATAAGTGATCCCATATGCCACGTCTGGAGGAATAAGCAAGAAATGCAGAAGTGGCTGCCTGCAGAGGGGGAGCGTGGACGGCTACAGGGCAGGAGAGGGTGGGAGGTGACCTTTCACATGGGCACGATGCTTTACCTCAGGGAGAATGTCTGCCATCCTCTCCCGTGATCCCCCAGCAGCCCCCCACGGCATACACGGGGGTGCAGTCACCCTCTATTTCGTAGTTCATGGCACTGAAGTTCAGAGATTTTTAGTAACTTGCCCAGAGTCATGATGTTGATGACAGACGCATCTGGGACAAGAAAGGAGTTGGTTCCCTGGGGACGGAGATCCCCGAACCCGGCCCCCAACTGAGTCCTGTGGATCATGTCCTGGACTCCAGACCAAGCGCTTCCCTCTCTCCGTTCCCCAAACTCTCTTGCTGCAGAGACACGGGAGGTGCTTGTGCCAAAGAAGGCATATGCTTGACTCAGCCTCCACCCAGAGGTTTCCTGAAAGGAAGTTCCTTGAAAGGTCAGGGGCTCCAATCTGTGTCCCTTCTCCCTCAGCATCTTCACACAATAGCTGCCCAAGATGAACTCCTGGGGGTCTGACCAGTGGTCTGTGTGGCTCCCACGTGGCTCAGAGTCCAGGCATTTCCAAGCCAACTGTCCACATGACAGCTCTCTAGTGAGTTACCTTGGCCTTCACCGACCAACTCTAGATGAACAGTTGGTGCTGATTAATGAGGACAGTGATCTACTGGCCTAGTATTTGGTGGTTTAATGGAGGAAGCTGGCATGTCCCCTGCTGTTTGCCTACTGATCTAAGCACCCGTCTGAGCAGCCTGGCCTAAGGTCTGGCTGAGGGCAGGCAGGGACTGCACTGGCTCTGCGTGGGTATCTTTCCTACTCCTCAATATGACAGAGTCTCTACAGACTCCTCATCCTTCTTAGTCTCCACAGTGGTAGCGGAGAGAGTCTCATGTTCTCTTAGAGGGTCACCTCCATTGCCATAGCCTATGACACCCACCCCCAGGACTCTGAGAGTCACCAAGGCCCTCCTTCCCTCTGTCACCAAATGTTCATTCCATCAACCCGATGGCGCTATCCCTTCTCACCACTCCCCTAGGCAACACCCAAATGGCCAGGGACCCTGTCCACATCCATCCATGGAAATCCCACCATGAGATCCCAGTTTCCTTTCTTTTTTTTTTTTTTTTCCAGTTTCCTTTCTAAATCTCCAGATTTACACTGCTTATGTTTGGTTTTTGGATTTTGACATCTACGTCCAGAGGAGTTGACCTGTGACACCCCCCCGCCCCATTCCTGCCGTGTCCATGCTGGGGTAGCATCAAAATGCTCCTACTCCCATGAAAGCAGTGTGGGATGTTCCTCTGTGTCTGTTCCCTGGAAGAGTGTGTAGGAGACTGGCATTTCCATCTTCAATATTCAGTTGAATTCAGAGGAAGCCACCTAGGCTTGAAGTTTGCTTTGTGTGAAAATGTATTTTTTTTATAACTCTTGTTTTTAATTGTTACTTACGCTACATATTATGCAGTGCACAGATCTTAAGTGTACAGTTTTATGGTTTCTTATAAACACACTTGCTGCCAACACCCAGTTTCCACATGCAGAGCGGCTCCAGTACCCTGGCAGCCTCCTGTAGAAGGACGTCAAAGTCATTGCTAATTTATTAGGTTACAAGGATGAAATCAGTTACTCCATGAATATTCCAAACACAATGATTACACATAGTTGGTGCAAAAATAGTGTGGCAGCACCCTGGGAAGGTAGTGGAGCAAGCGGGAGAGTTTCCACTGTGGAGTCCTGGGGCAGGACAAGGAGGCTGAGAGAAGCTTCTTGGAAGCATTTGGCTTTCGCAGAGTGAACAGCCACTGCTCCAGAGTGCAGTACCCACATTAATTCAGCGACTGCTTCCTTTGCTTCAAGTACTGTTCTGTTTTTGTGTTTCATTTTACATAAAGATATTTTAAAGATCAAACTAGCAGAGGATAAATTCTGCTTCCTGTAAAAGCCTCCAGCATTAACTATAAAACGTTTCTCTGCAACTCAGGCGGCATTTGTACGATTCACACACTCGGAGGCTGGCACTGACTTAGTTGGCTGGGACCCAAGGAGCAGTGGGGAGCCCTTGGTCCTTGGCCTCCTGTCCCCTTTAAGCTTCCAGACACTCTGCAAGTCCAGGAGCTCTGAGATCCCAGCCGACACCTGTAGGGCAGCTTCCTTCCTGGGTCTCTAAGCAGCATCTGCTGTGCAAGCGGGTGCAGGGCTTTCTGCCCCACCCCACCCCTGCAGAGGCACAGAGGAAGGGGGACTGCTTGGGGGGGGTGTGCTGGACCCAGAAGGCTCCTCAGGTCCTGGAAGGTGACCTCGGGCCTGCAGGTCAGATCCGCGGGGCACTGGGTCTGTTTGTGGCTCTGAGGCTGAGGGTGTCACCCATCTGAGGAGTGAGTTTGTAAGTGTCCTCCAGGAGAGACTCAGCCTGGACCTGGGGCCAGGAGCCCTCAAGCCCCGGGTGCCCTGGACAGTGAACTGGAGCGGCCGAAGGGGAGGCTCCAGACTCTGGGATGAAAAGCCTGAGTCCCACCCCTGGGCCTGTAAGGAGCAGGAGGTCTGAGGACATGGGGCAGGAGAGGTGACGTGCCATCACCCTATACATGAGGGGGCCCGTGTGACACCTATACCACCAGGAGGACAGTTCCCTAGAGGGCTTCCCTTTCTCCCCTAAGAATCTTCTCCACCAATGCCTTGCCTGTGCCTTTCAACTTAAAGAAGGTTATGCTGAAGTAATAAAAACAAATTAGTCTTACGGTTCAATGTATTTCAGCATAAAGACTACAGAAGGCACTTCTATTTGAAATGTGATGAAACTTAAAAAAAAACTAAAAATGAAAAACCAAAACGTAGTGAAAGCAGTTATATTTTATTAATTTAAAAAAGTAGAAAATAAAAGAAACATAAGCAATTTGTCATTCTACCTCCTTACCATATCTCAAATGAGCATGGTACCAAGTTTCTTTCCATTTGTGTGTATTTCATTTGATTTTTATACATATATATTTTAAAAGTCTACAGAACCTTGGCTTGAGGTGCCCCAGGCCCTGTGCGCAGAGGCTGGGGGGGGCCGGGGCTTGGGCGACTCCCAGCTGGGCTCGGACTCTGTGATGTCGCCTACTTGGCCGGGCTGCCCTGGGCCCGCGGGGGTGGGGAGCTGGGCTGGGTGAGGGGCCCTGCTGGGGTGAGAGGGAGCCCTCGGGCCTCTGTCCTCACTTTTCCCGGGAGCCTGAACTGGGACATCAAGCCCGCCCCACGCTACCTCACCACCTGGCTTGGCGAAGGTGTTCCCTGTTCACCTTGAGAGTCGGGTGGGTTGGGTCCTGCAGGGATCCTGAGGATGTCAACCCTCCAGGGACACTTTCACAAAGAACAGGGCGATCTGCTCCCCCCGGGAGTCCTGCACATGGGGGCCCTGCAGGCACCTACAGACCTGTCTCCCCAGTTCAGGAGCCAGTGGAGGACTCAGCCTCGCACACCCAGCGCTGGAGAAGGCTGGGGTGTCCGTTCCCTGGGCGATGTAGTAGGTACCTCCTTCCCTGCGGCACTGGCCTTAACCTTCATATCCCGCTGCAAGGTCAAGGCACACCTGGGTCTCTGGTGCCCTGAAGAGCACTTGTTCGCCTTCTGCTCTTCCTCCTGCCTCTCTACACTCACCTTCCTTTCCCTGTTCTCTCTCATCTTTCTTTCTTGATTCAATCTCTTAAATCCAGGACAAGAGGATTTTTGGAGTCAGATTCCTGATGGAATAATACTATTTTAAAATTGTGTGATTTGGGTAGCTGTAAAGTAGAAAACAATCATGAGTCCGGAGCTCCCCTGGGGCAGGAGAGCACAGACTGGGGGGTGCCCAGGACAGATCCAGGCTTCCGGGGCCCCTCCAGCAAGGTGGGGAGCCCTTCTGAATTTCTGCCCTGCTCTCCACCCACCACCCAGGGCTGCTCAGTACCATTCAGCGGTGCAGACCCAGGTCAGGAGCCAGGGAGATGCCAGGAGAGCAGGTGAGGGGGGCAGTGGTGGGAGATTTTTTTTTAATAATAAATTTATTTTTTATTGGTGTTCAATTTGCCAACATACAGAGTAACACCCAGTGCTCATTCCGTCAAGTGCCCCCCTCAGTGCCCGCCACCCAGTCATCCCCACCCCCCGCCCTCCTCCCCTTCCACCACCCCTAGTTTGTTAAGAGGAAGTGATTCTTAACCCTACCAATTTGTCGGATATTCAAGCAAATACTTCCACAGATGGCAAAACAGCATTCATACCCAATAGCACAGTCCCAGGAATACTTGCAGGTTCTGTGGTACCCATAGTAGTGGGTGACCTCGAGCAATCTCGCAGTTTCGGTTTTACTAAAACTGAGGAGGAATACATGAGCAATGACTCCAAGAAGAAGAGTTTTTCTCACTATTATCAGCCCCTCTAAGGCCCCAGTACCACCTCCATTGGTTTCTCTTCTTCTTTTCCCTGCCCAGGGATGTGGGAGGCCTTTAACATTCCAAGAGTCAAAATCCCCTACCCCCTAACAAACCCAGCAACCATGAGGCCAAGTGGTGGGAGATTTTATAGACACTGGAGATGAAAGGACCTCCTGTGCCCGAATGGGATCGGGTCCTTCAGGATGACAATCATCCGCAGAGGGAACAGGGAAGAGCCACAGAGGGGGCTTATGGGTAGGAAACAAATAGAAGAAAAAAAGCCAGAAATAGGAAGTAAATTACATGCAGATGGCTGGGGTCTGTGTCCTAATCCTCAGGATCTTTAAGACAGGCTTCAGTGTGCACCAGGGCAGTGACAGTGATGAGGTGGCCTTGGGAAAGAGAGGATTGAGTCAGAGGGTGGGGAGGACTTGGGTCACTGTTCCTGGGGTTACGGCCCTGACCCCAGACCACATTCTGTCCTCAGCACTGCAGTCCCCCCAGGACCGAGATCCAATGGGATGAGGAGGGGAACCGTCTCTGGGCCCTTCCCAGCCCTCAGATTTCATAACTGAGGCCAGAAAGCAGCCCCTGGGCCATCCTGTCCCTCTAAGAGGCGGTCATAGTCCCTGTGACTTTGTGTTGGAGACATTGCCTGCCTCCCTCTCCACTGCCCGCCCCCAACACTTTCCTGTCTCCTCATTCCTGCCCATTTCTCTTCTCTGAGTTGGCCTACGCCTTGGTGTTTCTGTCCAGTATCAGAAGAGCAGAGAGGAGTGGTCGTGGGTATGTTACCACCCTCCCTGATCAATCAGTCAATCAATTAATGAAACCTGCCAAATCCAGGGGCATCTTCATGGCTGTGCTGGGCTCCTTGCAGAGGGAAACCAGCTCTGCCCACCCTGTCACCAGCCTGTGCCTGCTCTGACCTCAGGATCTCGGGAGACACTGAGCTTCACCCAACCCCATCATCCCCATGGCACCTCTGGCCATTTAGAGAGGGGAACATGACATTGGAAGTAATGGTACTTGACCAAATCCCTTAGTCTATAGGTGAAGTGAGCGAAATCCACAGCTACCAGTACCTGGCAGCCTTTGTCCCGAGACCTGGGAGGACTGGGTGGGGGAGGTCCTGGGGAGGCTGAGGGAGGGTCCCAGGGTGGGGCCATGACCATGATGTGGGGAGCAGGCCCATCACTGTGTGGCTGGAGCAGCAGGATCAGACTAGAGCAGAGACCCTGGCCCCCCTGCCAGAGCCTCTCTCCTGGATTCGGTCAGTCCCAGGAGACCAGCTCAGTGGGACCATGAGAGGGAGTGTGTGTGGCCAGCTCAGCAGTCTTCACAGAGGCCTCTAGAATTCTCATCGGCCAGGGAGGGCCTCAGGGTGGCTGCACACAGGCCTCTCTCACATGGAGACAAATGCAGGTTTTATTCTGGTCCCAGGACTGGGAATGTGGATGATGAGAGGAGAAGAGAAATGTGCTCCAGGGCATGTTTCCCACCTCATTTCTGCAGCAGGACCCAGGAGCAGGGGCAGGAGGCTGAGAGGGAAAATTCTCTGTGCTGCCCGCCCCGGGTGCACCCATCACCCAGAGGCAGACCTGAGGGCGGCCCTGCTGGTGCTGCTCCATGACCTGAAGCTGCAAAGGGAGAGGGTCCCCAGCTCCCCAGCCCCTGGCTCACACAGAAGCACTCTGTCTGCCGTTCAGGTGTATGGGACACAGTGCGTCCCACCAGACCGCTGCTGTCATGGGTCACCCCAAACCCGACCCAGTACTCCCCTGCTCAGTTCCCAAGGCACGTGATCCAAACATAAGCAAGGCTTTGCTGCTTGGCAGAGGCAGAGCAGAAGAGAGTGGGTCCGGGGAAAGATAATCTTAAATAGCAAAGCAAGAAAAAGATGATTACAAATAGTACACCTGAAGCCAATAGATATGACAGCTCTTATCCTTACATCATTAAAATATGAATAGAACACACGTTTCCTTTTTCTCTCTGCTTTATTTCATAGCCCCTTCCTGGGTCTGCAAGCTGCAGGTGTAATCTGACTGCTCCCGGGACCCTCTCCCATGGGACACACCTGAGAGCTGTTCCCTACCTGCGGCGTCTTTGTCCTCGCTGCTCAAATCGTACTTTCTGTCGACAAGACAATCTTTAGAGACAAGCATGAGCAGCAGGTTATTAGAGAGAGGGGCTCCCCTGTTGTCGCTACTCCAGCTGAGGCCAGGCTCGCTCACCCAGCATCACCCGCTCTTCCTCTGGGTCCTCATCCTTCCTGGGCTCTGGGAACTAGAGCCCTTCAACAGGACAGTGACCACAGTTGCAAACCTTCAGTGACAGAAAGGATCCCCCTTCACCTGGCACTTCCCCATCTCCACAGGATCATGACAGCTCTCACCTGCACACGGATCCACCTGAGATCCCAGCTCTGATGGACACACGCTGGGTTAGGTGGGGTCCAGGTGCAGCCCCTGTGCAGGCTCGGAGCAGCTGCCCAGGAGAGCCGTCTGTGGTCACAGAAATCGTCTGGGCTGTAAACATGCTCTACTGGGCACCTGAAATGTGGCTGGTATGATGGGGGATGGAATGTGTAACTTCATTGACTTTAACTAACTTAAATGTGAGCAGAAACCTCTGGCGAGTGGCTGCCCCCCTTGGATAGCCCAGGTCTGTGATCCAAAGATGAGGAAGATGTGACCTCCCTGCCCTGGGGGTTCCCCAGAGGTGTTTGCTGATCTGCTCTGACCGTTCATTTGTAGGTTGTCCCTGGATTCTGCCCACATGACAAGCGCTACATGAGGCCCTGGGGACACTCACACAGGAAGGTCCACACCCAGGTCCTAGAGGATTCCCAGCAGGGGTCCCTTGTAAGCAGGGGAGAGGACCATGACCCCACACACATGTGCTGGTCGTAGTCAGATCAATGAGACAGAGAGGGGACTCTCTCTGGAGCTCACCCTTTCCTTCTTGATCCAGACTAGAGTCTGGGCAGGTACCTGGTTTAGTGTGGGGCCCCACACCCCATACAAGCTGAGCAGGGACCTTTCCAACCTAGAACTGGATTCCGGCTCAGGGATTTTAGTACAGGGGCTGCTCAGAGCTGAGCTCTGGGGGATGAGCAGTGACCACCCGGGATCAGGGCTCTTGAATAGAAAGACACAGATGAGAGTTTGGGTCTGAGAATTCTAAGACCATTTCAAAGATACTCTCCAACTGATGTCCTCTGGCCATAAAAGAACAGAAAGGAGCACCTTTACTCTGGGATCATCCCCCATCACTCTGCTGAGCCCACCAAGCACTGGAGTCTGCACCCCTCTTACCTCCTGGGCAACTAGAATGTCCTACAGCTGCCCTGGCCACATGGCGTGAGATCTCTTCAGTCTAAATGTGTCTGCAATCCAGACAACCCTTGGCCAACAGCATGTAGGCAAGGACTGGTTGTCAGGTGACTCCCAGAAGCAGAAGAAAAATAAAAACTGGTCCCTCCTGGCCCCAGTGGATCAGGCTGGAACCCTCCTTGTGTCTGGCCTGGCCCTGGCTCTAGCCCACTGACATGTTCTGGGTGGGAGAACAGGAGACCTGACTCCATTCTCTGCCTCTCTACAATTTCCACCAAGGAAAGTGCCTGGTTTGTCATACAGATAGATGGAGAAGAGGATGGAACAGGAAGGAAGCCCCTCTCTCCAGGCTTTTAGGAAGACGTCTATACAGTGCCCACACCAGCCGTGACGGTGGACCAGCCTCAACCCTGCTCAGAAGTCTTTCCGGGGTGGGAGAGGCATGAGAGACAGTGCAGCTGGGGAGAGACATGGGGTCTGGGGAGAGGCATGAGAGACAGTGCGGCTGGGGAGAGACATGGGGTCTGGGGCTGAAGGGCCTCAGTGTCAGCTCCCCATCCGCGGGTTGTACAACCCCCTGCAATTCAGCACCCTCTCCAACCTCTCTCTTCTCAGAAGCCTATTAGATACATTAGGGCTCCTTTCCTGTAGTTATGCTTGATCCCCCTGCCCTGCAGGGAATGAAACAACCTGCTCACAGGTGAGATCTGAAGTTGTTCTTGACCCCATAACGGTGATTCTGGAACACAGTTTTGTCCACTTAGAACCCTGTGAACCTTCTCCTGGCTGGTGATGGGATTCCCCGCAAGTTTATTGGGGTGTACTTGGTGTACAATTTAATCAAGTTTGAAACACAGATAATTGCATGAAACAACGATGATGGGAACTGTCACTTAGAAGCTGATGCTGGCAACTGTGTTGTTGGAGGGGACCTGGATCTAGGGAGACACATGCACACGCATACTCACACTCACAATCACACTACCTGATTCCCCCAGAGAACAGCCCGCCACACTGCACGCAAACCCTCACCTCCCAAAGGGAACAAAAGTGCTTGTGGAGAAATGGCCACAGCTCTTTCCCTGGAGAGTCAGCCTCCTTTCCCACCTACCCAGCCTGGGCTCCCAGCAGGAACCCAGAATTGGTGGTGGTGGTAGCACTTCAGAGGAAAGCCGGCAGGGGAGACTCGCCTCTCTTAGCACCTAGATCTTTCCCCAGCAAGGGAGGGACTCCAGAGTACGTACTGTTGTCACTTACCCCCGAGACCACCTGCAATGACAGGAGACAGCACACGGATCAGATCACACCGTGTATCACCTGCACAGTTGTCTGTCCTGTTGGCGACTTTAGCAAACCAGCCGAGGACCCGTCTGGTCGGATTCCCCAGGCCCACGGAGAGGACGCTGGTGAAATGGGCGTGAACTTTTCCTGGATCACATACTCTCAATCCACATCGGTTGCCATGAAATTCTTCCTCCAATGAAGGGAGATTTCTGCTGAGGGACACCCCCCCCCCAGCTCGTGCTGCCATTCGCAGTTGGCCGTGGGACACAGGTGTCACTGGTGGGACCTGATCCCCCACTGCCACCCCCTGTAAATATCTTCCATGATGCACATGCCCACATCTTCACACATGAATTCAACTGAATTTAAACAGAGAAAGAAACCAAAAAAAAGGGTTTGCATCTCAGACAAAAGCAGGAGAGCTCACCTTGGCATTCGATGAGGTCTTTTTCTAGGCTCCGTCCCCTGGGTTCTCCTCTGCTAGGCCCTCGGGGGAGCTAGGAGGACACAGGGTAGCTCAGTCACCGGTGGTTTGCTTGACATGGACTAGGGCCAGTGTGTATGGCAGTGATGGGTTAATGGGGACTGAGCTGCTCTGGGCCACAGGCCACCGCCTCTATGGGGGAAGGAGGCGAAGGAGGGAGGCAGAAGGGGAGGGAGGTGCAGGTCCAGGCTGATGATGAAGCCGGGTATCGAGGTCCTGTTTGTCACTGTCCCAGGCTATGAAGCTCACAGAACCCGATGCTTCCAGGGGTTGCGGTGATAATACTATTAAACACACTCAAGTGTCTCCCTGATTCTTACCTGCTTTGGACGGGAGTCTAAGAAGGAAGCCCAGCAGACAGATGCTGACCCGCACCGGCCGAGGGGGCCTCGCGCCTCTCCGGATCCGTGCACTGACAGGGGCACAGGGCTTTCACCTGCGCTCACGCCACTGACCATGCCAAAGTGGGCTACACGCGCTTGTGGCTGTCCAGGGCTGCGTGACCACAGAGGCCGCCTTCTAACGGCGGCAGTGTCTGGGAGCTCTGGAGACTCTGGGACCCCACGTTCGTTCACAGATGCCGGGACCCCCTCGCTCAATGACTAGTGACCCTATGCAAGTAATGAGCACAGGTCAGTAGTTCAGAGCATCGGCCACACTCCTGGGATCATGGGCTGGCTCTTCCCCAGGGAGCTCCTTAGCTTGCGTCATTTATCTCTGCACCTCAGTTTCCCCTTCTGAGGGTTGGGGAGTGAAAACCAATGCCCAGCACAGCTGTGGTGAGGGGTGACCAAGACAATCTATGCAAAGTATGCAGGGGTGACACCAAGCTGTGATGTGTAAATGGGACGTATCCACTGGGGGAATATGTGCTCTTCCCCACAGGCATTGCGCACACCTCACATTCACACCACAGAGCCGCGCACAGAGACACCCCTAAAGCCCAGGCACACAGACCCACACCACCTAAGGAGACTGTGGCACCGGCCATGGTCTCTTACTTGGAAAATTGGTTCTTGTTCCTCATTCACAGTAGGAAGCTGGAAGGGAGACCTTTCAGACCAAAACCAACAAGAAAGCCCCACTTTCCTTTCTTACGGAGTTGACCTCAGTAAGTAAATGATTCTAAAACACGTACCATTTTCACTGGATCTTGAGGCCACCTGCAGTTACGGAAAAGAAAACGTTGTGAAGATCAGGTCATACTGTACACTGCTTGCACGGGGCTTTTGTTCGCTGGGTGAGTCTAGAAAACCAGACGGGGAACCCCAAAGTAACAATGGAGCAAATGTCCTTATGCCAAAAGGCACCACCTTTCCCCGGAGAATAAATGTCTCGGGTCCATTTTGATTGGCAATTGCAAAATTGTTTTCCATGGACAAGAAATTGCTGCACGGTGAGATGCTCACTATCGTCCAGTTTGTAATTGATGCTGTCACTCTAGAAGGCCTCGAGTGTCCTCTAGGATCACACATCAGTTGCTAAGACAGACAATCGAGACCCCTCCTGCAATCAGAATTGCACATCCTCTCTACAATATACATTGTCAGATTTTCCATAGGGGACTTGAGTCAAACATGAGAAAAACCGACCAAGCGACATATCCATCTCAGATAAAGATGGGTGACCTTACCTTAGGATTAGATGGGGCCTCTTCCTCTGCTGTGTCATGAGGAAGCTCCTCAGACAGGCCCTCCGGGGGTCTAGGAGGACACACAGGGACTTATTCAGGCAGGTGTGGTCGACTTGGGCAGGGAGGGAGAGTCACAGAGCTGGTTAGTTAAGAACTGTGAACTAGGCTGCTGCTGAGTCATCCTCCTGGGTGGACGAAGGAAGGAAGACAAAGGGGAGAAGCAGAAGAGAAATGAGGAACAGAGCCTTTTGGCTTCCTGGGAAAGACTGTCAAGTCACCATGAAATGTTCATGATTGCAACTATATCACAGTCTGGAAAAGGCAAATCTAGAGTGACAGTAAAAAAGATCAGGGCCTTCAGGAGGGAGGGTCTAGAGGTGAAACCAGGGGAATACTAGAGCAGTGAGACTCTTCTGGGTGGTTGACACCAGACATTATGTATTTTTTCAAAAAACCCATAGAAATGCACAACACAGAGTGATCGTTAATGTCAAGTATTCATCGATATCGGTTCACTGATAGTAACAACTAGACCACAGGAAGGTAAAAGGTGAATAATAGGGGAAACGGGGCAGGGGGAGGGGAAGAGGGCACACAAAAACTTTCTCTGTTATCTATTCAAATTTCTTTATTTATATAATTTTATTAATGAAAAGATGAACTTTAAAAACTGGTTTATTAATTTAAAAAGAATCTGGCAGCCTTGTTTCAAGGAGAGATCTATTTTCATTAATGTTCAGCAACCAGTTAATATCCAAACATTAGCTTGAGATACTGTTTCCTATTAAATGCAAACAAGACTGAGGGATTTGTCAACCCATCTTTACTTCCATGGTCACGGCACTACTCACTGGCTTAGAATTTTCACACACGGAATAAACAAGCACATGGCTTAGCATTTTCAACGTTTCCCACTACATATGGTACACTGAATCAACTTCAGTCATGAGTCTTGAGTCTCCTTAACAATTAATTTCCACTGTACCTTCCATCGCCTCGTTTGCGGGGTGCACCATGAGGTGCGGCAGGATGCCCATTGTTCTGACCCACTGTTGGGGGTAAGGTGCGTATCGTCTTAAATGAGGAATAAATTTTCTTTTCATATCCATCAGCTAAGACTCTGGAAAATGCGCTCACAGTAAGAGAGCTGTTGACACCTCGCCAGCAGAAGAGCACAGCTAAACTAGTAATAACTTATTCACAGTTCAAGTTTTTGATCTCCGGTCCACCCTCTGAATCAAAGCTGGGCTTCGGGATCTTGCAGTTTGGTGCACGCTTAAAACACCCAGCTGACAGACTGCCTGGGCAACACCTTTCCTCAGACGAGGCAACACAGAGAGTCAGCAGAGCTCCTGACTGAGATCATGGGGCTGGTGCCCCAAGTCCGGGGTTCAGATCCTACTAGAAGCCACGTGAACCTGGGAAGGTCATGCCACCCCTCTGTGCCTCGGTTCTCTGCACTATCCCATGAAAACTTCAATAGAACCTCCCGTGTCGTATTACAGTATGGTGCTAAAAATGATTAAATTCAGGGAAATCTCTAAGAAAATAATTGTCACTTTTTAAGTGCTCTGTAAGTGTTCAAGTAGTGGCTGCCTCCAGAGAGGGGGCTTGCACGGCCACAGAGCCGGGAGGGTGGAGGTTTACTCCTCATCCCTTACACGGGGAGGATGCATTACTGCTCCTGAGGAATATTTGTCATCTCCTGTGACCTCCACGTCAGCCCTGTGGTGTGTAACCCACACTGTAGAGTTCACGGCACTGGAATTTAGAGATATGCAGAGATTCACAACACTGATGTGTGAGGGGTCTGGGATAGGAGTGCAACTGGTTCCTGGGGACAGAGGTCCCTGAACTCCCTAGTCCTTCAGATCATGCCCTCAAACTCCTGAACCAAGGGCTTCCCTTCCTTCCTTTCTCAATGCCTCCTGCCCCAAGGTTTCTGCAAGAGAGGATCGATGCCTTGGAGGAAGTGTCTGAGCCAAGCCCGAATCACAACTCGGCCTTTTCTCCCTATCGGAACTTGCCCCAAAATATGACACTGTTTTCCCCAAACAAAGCCTCACTGGAGGACCAGCGGAAGCCCCACTGTGGCATCCTCCCCCAGCATCTTCACTCTGTCTGCCTTCTCACCTGGAGTCTTCTCAGGGACCAGGGAGTGGTCTGCTTGGCTCCCAAGCTGACTCAGAACCCAGAACATTCCAAACCAACTGTCACATGACAGCTCTGCCAAGAGTTAGCTTCCCTTCAACTGACCAACCCTGGCCAACCAGTTACTGTGAATTAGCCAGGAAAGTGGCCACCAGGGCTGTTGCTTTGGTGGCTTAATGGGTGGAGTCTGGGACACTCAAGGTCTCACTGACAATGAATCTGAGCAACCATCCGAGCAGCCTGGACTATGGTCTGGCTGACAGTGGGAGTGGGCTGCACTGGCGCGGAGTGGGCACCTCCTCTGCTCCTTCCCTCCTCCCCAGATCTGGTCTCTATAGCTCCTCATCCAATCCTAGACCCTGCCCTGGCAGGAGACCAACTGCTATCTTCTCTTAGACGGTCCGCTCCATACCAACAGCCTGGGAGCCCACCCCTGGACTCTCCCTGAGGATCACCGGACCCTCATTGCTTCTGCTACCAAATGTTCATTCCACCAACCTGATGGCACTGTCCCTTCTTACCAACGTCCCAGGCAGACAAGAACAGGGAAGAATGCTGGTTTGCTCTGGATTCTTTCAGCAGGTGGAGGGGGGAGGGCTGTGGGCAGGGGCGTCAGGGGAGGCAGGAGGATGGGGCAAGTGGGAAGGGACGGTGTGATGACTGTTTCTGCAGAGCCAGAAACCCAAGGACCTGGGTTCAGAGGGACACAGGCCCAGCTGCTGATGAGTGGCCTGGAGCCATGGAGACACCCTGGCCTTGCCCTGCATGGAGCCCTCTACTGCCCTGGCATCCTGAGTCCTGGGGACTTGGGGGCAATGGAGGCAGGGCCCTTAGCTGGACACAGTGCAGATGGAGCAGAACATGAAAGATGGGTCTCTGAGCCCACGGAGCAGGAGACCCAGTGCTCAGGGAGGTCAGGGAGGGAGGGAGGGAGGGATGGAGGGGTCTCTCCTCCATTGGCCCTGAGTCCTGGATCCCGTCAAAGGGACCATGCCTGACATCCCCTGCACATGTGGGTCACTTCCCTGGCTTCTCTGCCAACCTTTGTCTCAGTGTTTAGGACTTTCTCTTCCAAATGTCCCTGTGATGCTGTCACTTTTCCTTTCCTTCCACTAGATGCTGCTCTACAACCACTGCAACAACCCGCATTTCTGATTCCTAGGTCTCCGTGTGGACAAGGCAGAGAGGAGATTCTCCAGAAGGTGCATGGAGATCTGAGTGTTTACCTGGGCTCCTTGATGTTATGGTGACAGTATTAACTCCAATAGTTATAGCTTGATGAGCACTCGGTGTGTGTCATGCTCTTTCATCGATTAGCTTCTTAACTCCCACCCCCAGGCCCCTTGAAGTTAGTTCTTGCCCTACATACCAGGAAATTGAGTCTCAGAGAGGTGATGTGACCTGCTCAGAGTCACACATAACTGGACAGGCTGCTATCTGGCAAAGTTTCTGTTTAAATCCAAAGGTCAGAGACATGGTATTGTCCTATTGTCCATAGCAGTTGCTAATTATTGAGCTCCTACTATGTGCTGGGCACTGTTTGAGGTTTGGAGGATACAGAGATGAATAAAACAGACCCGTTCTATAAGCAGCTTGTCCTGTGTCTACTCCCCTGGAAACCTGGAGGGCAACACTCATTTGTCTGGTGCCTAGCACAGAGTAGGGTTTAAGTTTATGATAAATAAATAAATAAATAAATAAATAAATAAGTGACCTCCTGCCAATTGCAAAACAAGCACTTAAGATGATGACGGCTAAAGTCTTGGACACGAGGGAAAAAAAAAATTTGGCCATGCTTTCTAGCAAATGATCCTGGGTCAATTTTCCAGATGGAAATCTTTTTTTGTTGTTGTTGTTTTTTTTTTGTTTTTTGTTTTTTGTTTTTTCCAGATGGAAATCTTTAAGCTAACCTCAAAATCATATCCAAAAATCAGTTTCAGATTGGTTATGGATATAATTATACAAGGTAGACCAATAAACTTTTAGAATAAAACAAGAGAGAATGTTTCACGACTTTGGGGGTTGGCACAGATTATGTAACTAGCATACAATAGTCCCAACCATAAGGGAAGAAATGGCTATTTTATCCTGCTTATCAATAGACACCATAAAATGATAAGCCATGGAGTGGAAATGCTTTCTGCATACATACACCCAATAAAGGACTTGTGTCGACAAAGAAAGAGAGAAAAAAAAAGAGACAAAAGATGCGAATATGCACTTCACCAAAGAGACTATCCATTGCTAAAACTCCATTGAAAATATGCTCAATCTGATATCAGTTTTCAGTGAAATGCAATTGGACACTCAACGTGCTACTGACACAGCGGCACCAGAATGTCTACGTGAAAGTCCTCAGTATCCGGTGTTGCTGAGGATTTGCAGGAACTGGAACTCTCTTTGGTGCTGGTGGCTGGATAATTTGATAGAACATTTTGAAAAACTATGTGTGAGTCTCTCCTAAAACTACATTCATACCCTTGCACTCAGAAGATTCCCCTCCATAGAGTCCCAACACAGGTGTGTACTTATGTTCACAAATACAGATGAACTGGAAGGTTCTATAAGCACCCTATTTGTAAGTGCCCCAGGTATGCACTAATCAAATTACTACTCATACCATAGGATAAGGTACCGTAGGTAAAGTCTTACAGTTGCGGATACCACACAGCGTTGAAATTGAACAAACCACCAGTATATACAAAAATGTGGGTGAATTTCACAAACATAGAGTCAAATTTTTAGTAGCCATATTAAAAAACAATAAAATTAATTTAATAATAGATCTTATTGTTTCTGCTAAATTCAAAATGTTGTTATTTCAAAATGCAGTTAACATACAAATTAGCAAGGACAGATTTCACATTCTTTTCTCTTAAAAAATCGCCAAAGGGTATTTTACAATTTAGCACATCTCAGTTCACCCTCTCCCCAGAGCTGGGCTCAATAAATAGGAATTTGATGCCTGATGTACTTAGACACTTCAGAGGTTGGGATATCCTGTCTTGACCTAGACAGCAGGGTCTGGCTCTAGTTCACTATATCCAGGTCCCTCCCAGAGGAGCCACCGGTTCTCTTGGGTGGCACTTGGTTTCTCTCTTCTCTCCAGCTGATTAAACATTTTCTGTACCAGTTAATTTTCCCAACTACTAATAGAATAAAGGCATGTTTTTAAACTTCCTGGAAAAAAAACCCACAACACTTCAGACTTTACATGTTCACTAACTTCATTTGGCTGATGGCTAATAGACAGTGCAGCTCTGGTATAATCAATTCCATACAATTCTCTCTTCATGGGCAGCCCTGGTGCCCCAGTGGTTTAGCGCCACCTTCAGCCCGAGGTGTGATCCTGGAGACCCCGGGTCGAGTCCCACATCGAGCTCCCTGCATGGAGCCTGCTTCTCCTTCTGCCTGTGTCTCTGCCTTCTCTCTCTCTCTCTCTCTCTCTCTCTCTCTCTCTCTCTCTGTCATTAATAAATAAAATCTTTAAAAAATTCTCTCTTCAAAGTTCCTTGACTCATAACTAACGATAGCATTTATTGAGTGCTTAGTGTATGCCAGGCACGGTGCTGAGAACTTTACATGCCTCCTCTCAGCCTTCACCCTAAGAGGTAGATATTATTGCTGTCTGTTTGACATATGAGAAAAACAAGACACAGAAAGGCTAAGTGACAAGCCCAAGGTCATGAGACTTGTAAATGACAGAGGTGGAATTTGAACCTGGGGAGCCTGGCGTTCTAGCTCAAGCATGTAATCGCAAGGCTTCGCAAAGTGCATTTTTATTGTAATATAATACTTTAATGTGTAGGATACCTTTAAAATCATGATATAAATATTAATCAAAACATTTGGCTGATCCAAATACTCTACTCCCACTTTACAGAAAAGCCTATTGCCTATTGCAGAAAAGCCTCCTAAGACTAAGCACCTTGCTCGTTAAGACTACTCATCCTAGTCATTACATAGAGCATGTAGTTTAAGAAATGCTACAGCGGGGGTAGCCCGGGCGGGGGGGGGGGCTCAGCGGTTTAGCGCTGCCTTCAGCCCAGGGACTGATCCTGGAGTCCCGGAATCGAGTCCTGCGTTGGGCTCCCTGCATGGAGCCTGTTTCTCCCTCGGCCTGTGTCTCTGCCTCTCTCTCTCTCTCCCTCATGAATAAATAAATAAAACCTTAAAAAAAAAAAAAGAAAGAAAGAAATGCTACAGGGCACAGTAAAGGCAAAAATCTCTGGTTCAGTTCGTTAAGTGTTGCACAATTTGATGAAACACTAAACAGCAAGGTGCCCACGTTTTCTTGTCCTTAAAAATGAAAATTGCATTTGAAAACAGAAGTCTCATAGAAAAAAGCATAGAAAACAGAAATCGCATAGAAAAAAACATTTGCTTGGGGATGACAGTTGGTAACTTCTGTCACTGGATTACGGATTTGAGTCTTGTGTCCGGCACCTCCTAGCTGTGTGACCTTGGGTGAGCAGCCCGGCCTAACTGTACCTCCCGGCCTCCTCCTGGGGCTGGTTGGGAGGATGAAGCGACCCCTCGCCCAGCCGACTCCAGGAGCTCCCCTACTGGTTGAGCGATCCTCATCGCTATTCACGAGGCAACAGCGCCACCAGTGGCTCCTCATCGTGGCAGCAGAGAAGCTGCCGCCGCGCAGCAATAATGAGGCTGGGCGGCGGGCGGGCCTGGGTGAGCCAGCGTCTTGTGCCCAAGACTGAGGCCGAAGCAGGGAAAAAAGCCATAAATATTCATGGGATCATATAAATCTCAGGCCTGTCCGTCTCCCTGAGAATAAAGTTTGTTCTTTGGAAGCTACTGTCTGAACTGTCATCTCTAGAAGAGGAGGGAAAATGAAATCTCTCTCCCTTGCCCCCCTTCGCCCTCCAAGACCCCCCCCCCAAGGTGCTTTCTTTGGGCCTGGGAGGGGCGGGGGAGGGAAGGTATGGGAAGCTGTCTCTTCAAGATAGCTGACAGGCCAGTGGGGCCTTGGCATTGTCACCCACTGGTGTCCCAGGCTGGGTGTCATGTCACTGCCAGACACAGCCTCTCCTTGCCTCTGACTTTTCTGCAAGGCCTGAAGAATGGAAAAGGACAGTCAGCTGAACATGGGAGCCTTTTTTGTGACAGTCACACAACAGGAACAAATGTAAGCTCTGTGCTCCCTCCTGGAAGGGTCTTGTGCCGACAGAGCCATTAGCCATTGGAAACAGCTCTTTGTCCTCAGAAAAGGAGCTGCAGGAGAGTCTGTGAGACCCGGAAGCCACTAGAGCATCATTTCTTTTTACATTCCTGCATCAGTGTGAGAGTTTGACACTGATTTCCCTTTCCGGGCTGAGCTTAGAGGCTTTCATTTAGCCTGTGAGCCTGGGAAGGAAGCTCTGCAAGGGATGGAGAAGGTTGGCTTTGGGAATGAGTAGACTTGCATTCAAACCGCAGTTCTGACACTTGCTGCCTATGTGACCTTGGGCAAGTCATTGTCTCCTTACCTTGTTTTTGCTTCTGGAAACTAGGGGTGACAATAGTACATCTCTCAGGGATTTGACATAGGACTTGACTGTGCTAATCTATCTCACAATCTTGAATGTCTACAGAGGCCAGGCAGGCCTTGTGGGAGAAGTGAACTGGGTGTGGGGCAGCAGGGACTGGTGGGGACTGCAGTAAACCAGGAGCACAAACCCCAAGTAATGGGGGCTGTTGCTGCTGCTGGTCAGCATTTTTTTTTAGTGTTTTTTCTTTTTATTTAAAACACTCAAGGCCCTTTGACTCAGGGTGTCCAGACAACCTCAAAACCCCTAAATTTGGGTGTTGGTTTGTTTTTGCACAAGAGTCTGTGGATGGGCTTTGGCACTATGAGGCTCAGCTGACCTGATAGAATAGATTTGTGTAGCAGGGAAGCATGGTAGAAAGAAATGTGGCCCCAGTGCTGCCAGTTTTTCTCAAATGTTCTAAAGAAACAGGAAATCAGCTGCATTTTTCAATGCTTGCAATTAAACAGTATTTTAAAACCAATGCACTGGGTTGCAGACAAAATCCTGTGTTAGCTGTGTGACCTCGGGAAGGTCTCAACATCTCTGAGCTTCTGTTTCTTCAGGAATGACAGTAAGCATACACCTGGCTCCTGACCTTAGCAATTTACATAAATTACTTTATTTAACCTTTCCCTCAGTGTGATGACCCATGTATTGCTTCTATCCCTCAGCTGTAGCTGAGGGAAGAGGGCACAGAGAAGCTAAGTAACTGGCCCGGAATCCCACAGTCAGTAAGCGACAGGACCACTGTGAGGCTTCAGAATGAAAGAGTGCATGCAAACTATCAGTGACTATTAGCTACAGTTATTTTATCATTGTCATTATTACTACTGTTATTAATAACAGAAACGGCTCAAGGTCAGTTCTCAAATTTAATTTGATGACCAAAGCAAGCTGCTAGATTTCAATCTGCCAGACAAAGATTGGGGCCAGCTCTAAATTATGCAGTATATATTTTTGCAGGTTGCTTTTGACCATCTTAAGCATTCTTATTTCCATAGGCACCAGGCTACCCTGCCAACGAGTTTCCCAGGACGATAATTAGATTTAGACCCCTGGTGCAGTGGATAGATTTTCATCTTGGAGTGACCAAGCCAATCATGACCTGTAATTTACAGCCTGAGTTGTTCTGAAATCAATACAGATTTGCTCTTCACCGAGTGGGCTGTAAAACACGGGTGACAGGAGGCCCCGAAAAGCAGTTGACATAGGAGCAGAGAACTTCCTGTGGCCTGGAGAGAGGCCAGGCTTCTTAAGAGACAAAGCAGAAGGTGTGAAAGACCTACCTCTGTCTGGCGGGCTGTGGTCAGAGCTGTCCAGAGTTCCCACTGCGGTCTGCATGGGACCCAATCTGGCTGAGAGAGTAGATCTGGTTGGCAGTGAGGTGTGACAGAAAGAGGTCAAGTTTTGAAGTTGGGTAGAGCTGGATTTGTAAGTCAACTGTGCAATTTTCTACCTGTGGTACTCTGGGGGCATTGGGCTCCATTCCCAACACAGCCTTCTCATCTGTAAAATGGGCAACTAACTGAACCTATTGCAGAGATGAAGATGAGATTGAGTCAATGTTTGCAAAGCACATGTTTTATTGCATGGTGAGGCTGGTGGTCAAGAGGCTGTGGAGTCAGGAGGACTTGGGGTTGAATCCTGTTCCTCTCGGCTGTATGCACAGTCACCTCAGGTAAGTCACTCCACCGCATTGAGCCCAAGTATTCTTATTTGAGGATAATAATAGAAACCCCTACCTAGGGTGGCGGTGATCATTACATCAAATAATGCACATGAGATGAATTAGCACCGTGCACAGAGCACAGCATGAACTTAGCAAGAGGAACGCATTATTTTTGCCAGTCTGATTCTTATCCATCGCAAGCCAGGCACAGAGGAGTCTCTCAGTGTACATTGGCTCAGTTACACGATGGATTGATGTCTTCTTCAGGAAAGAGACGGCATCCTCAAACTGGGTAATTTGAGGAGAGTTTAATTTTAAAGATTAATGACACTGAAATTCAAATAATAAAATAGTCAATAAAATTATACTTATATGCACTATTTGCAAATGTGTGGATGGGGCATCAGACAGCCAACATGGGATAGCACTGAATGGCAGGGCTATGCCACCCTTTCCTCCCATTTTAGCAAACATGGAGTAGTTACTCATTATATGCCAGGGCTTGTGACGGGGACTTGGAAAACATGACCAAGACATAGCTCCTTTCCCCAAGAACCTCTAGATCCAGTGGGCAAGAAATAGATTCTCAAATAAAAAAAGACGCAATAAAACTCAGCCAATTTTTAATAAGACACAGCCAGCAGGAGGCAAGTTCTTGTAGTGGTTATGCGCATGAGCTTTGAAGCCAGAGCAGCCTGGCTTTGATGTGGGCTCTTGCACATGCTAGATGAAGCTTCCCATACCTATCAGCACTGTGTCAAACCTCAGTTTCCTCCTCTGCCAGGTGGGAATAAGGATTGCCTGTGTTTTAGAGGATCACAGTGGACACAAAACACAGTAATTTAAGTAAGTCACCATACTCCAGCAAGGAGCTCATTGACACCTTGAATGCAGCATGTGGGGCCCTGAAGAGAAGACCCCATGAAGCTGAGCCTGGACTAGTGATTCCTAGAAACCACAAGATTTTAATTGTGTTATTTTAAGCTGCTGATGACATTTGAAGCCATTTGTTACATGGCACCATTAACACTAAGACTTGCCCAAGGCTACATAGCTCCTCAGTGATAAGAGCCGGGATTCAGAACAAGAGGGAACCACCACGCTTAGTGAAAGGTAACAGCTAGAGGGGTTAAGACACAAAAGATTTTCTGATTAGGACTCAGTTGACTGGTAAATTCCATTAATCAGAATCTCTAATTCCTGGCCCTTACGATTAGTCAGGGGTTTTCTGTATTAGAAATCAAGTTTTCTATGGCAATTGGGACCAACACTACAGATGCCCTGGAGAAGGGCCACGAGCCTGGAGCCAGGAAAAGAAAGTTCTACGTCACATGTCACACAAAGTTCTGATTCGGACCAGCTACATGTTTCCATCTTGAAAATGCAGTGGGGTTGCTTACTGAGCAGCAGCCATCTGATGCTGTGCTTCCGTTCCTCCCCACTGGACCTGAAGGGCTGATAAAATGACATTTTGGGACCTATGACTTATTCCTTTTAAAGACAAAACATGGGGGTGTCTGGATGCCTCAATCAGTTAAGCAATCTGACTCTTGATTTTGGTTGTCTCCGGTCATGATCTCAGGGTTGTGGGATCGAGTCCCATGTTGGGCTCTGTGCTCAGTAGGGAATCTACTTGAGATTTTTTTCTCCCTCTTGCTCTGTCCTTCTGTTCTACCCTCCCTCACTTGAAATATATATATATATATATATATATATATATATATATATATATATTTATAGCATGACTCCAGTGAGAAGGGGTGTCCACCAACCCCAGATAGCCATACCCACTACCAACGTAATAAGAGCAGCTTGCAATCATCCAGACCCTCTTTAGCCTGACCCAGAGTCTCTCTGAGACCGCAGGTTCCCCAGGCAGATTCACAATTGGCATCCCTTCTATCGTTAATCTTTGGTATCTATTCACCATCTATTTATTAGAAGTCAGGGAAGCTACATTTCTCCTAAGGACATGCTTTTGCAAACCCAGAATGTGGACCAGACATGTCAGTCAAATACTGCAGGAATGAAGAGTCACGTTTACTCATTCACTCCCCTGGGCCAACACAGATCAACGGCCTGAAAGCACTGGGCAAAATATTCCATCCTATTCTCTATTCCATTTTCTCACTTCACTTTTAGTTTCCAGGTTCTTGGGAGACACATTAAAGGAATCAGCATTTGGATCAAGAAATAAGCCTCACTTCTGGAAATGAGCTCTGTGCCATGCACAAGTGCAGTGCAAAAATCCTCAATAGACCAGAGCTGGTGCAGGTGGCAAGAGTTTTTCAAATTTTCGCAAGTGTGTTCTCTCTGCCAGCTACGTTCGAGCATGTGCAAACCTGAGGTAACTGGCCCTGCACTCCCAATCTGGTCCAAGGCTACTTTGGCACCTCCTGCCTGACTGGCTTGCCCCTTGACCTTGCTAGTCTCTGCAGAGCACTTTGACTGGATCATCTAATGTTTTCCTTCCTATCACTTTGTGAGGCAGGTACTATTGTTGGACCCATTTTCTCAATGAAGAAACTGAGGCTTAGCAAGGCAAACAGATTTGCCAAGCTCAGATTTACCCAAGCTCAGCTCATTAAATGGTGGAGCTTGGATCTAAATGCAGTTGAGACTGCTCCCAGCACCTGTGCTTTTATTAATTATGTTGGATGCTCCACAGTATGATCCAGCACATCATAGGTGTGCATGTGTTGTTGACAGGTGACTACATCCAGGGTGAGCCCTCAGCATAGCCAGTACAAAAGGAGAAGTGAGCTGTTTGTGGGCTGAAGCAGTGCAGGGAAAAGACATGGGAGACAGACTCACTGTCAGTCGCAGGTGACAGACACTATGAGGCTGAAGAACCTCGGCTTTAGCACATTTCAGATTTGGTCCAGACTCCTTTGTTTTCATGTTTCCAATTCGATCCATTCATTATTTGAGATTTATTGAGAACCCACACTGACAAACACTGAGGGGTGGATTAGACTAAGTCCCTGCTCTTGTGGAACTTGTACTCTAATATAAAGATAAAAGAGATAAGCAAGAAAACCCAGAAATAACGTAGTTTTAAGAAAATACTGAAATGTGAAGGAAGCACAGGAGGATCTTCTTAAGGAAACCAGAGAAGACCTGTTGGAGGAGCTGAGACAAGAATGGGAAGAGGGAGACAGCCAGGCTAGTACTTGGAGGAAGAGCACTTCAGGCATATGGAAGAGCAGGTGCAAAGGCCCTGGGGTAGGAATGAAAAAGGGCCACACAAGGAAGAGAATGGATGCAATTAGGATGCTGGCACATGGTACACGTTTTGAAACACAGAGGTGGTCGGCGGCGGGGGGATGGCGCATAAGGTCTGAGGTAAGGTCAGCAGGTGTCAGTAGGACATTTGAGGATAAAAGGAACTGGGACTTCCTCTTGCTGGCCACAGAGAGTCATGAAGAGAAGCAGCAGGATCCAAGTTATATTTTTCAGTGATCTCCTTGATGGCGATGGGGGATATTGGAAAAGACAATTCTGAGAATGGTAGCAGGGAGAACAGGTGGGAGAGCTGGCAGGGGTCCTCGCCTGGCCACCCTGAGGGGTTTCCTGCTTTATCCCAGTCCAGGTACATGGGGATCCTGGCCTTTAACTGACAAGCTCTTTCTTGCCTCAAGGTCTCCCACACGGTGCTGCCTCACTTGCTCAAAGATGAAGAGGATAATCTTCCGCAGCCCCTTTCTCTAGCTACCTCTCCAGCTCTCTCTCCCTCTTTTTAAAAGATAGATTTATTTATTTATTTATTTATTTATTTATTTATTTATTTAGCATGAGTTGGGGAGAGACAGGGAGGGAAAGAGCATCTCAAGCAGACTTTGCATTGAGTGTGGAGCCCCACTCAGGGCTCGATGCCATGACCCTGAGATAATGACCTGAGCTAAAATCAAGAATTGGATGCTCAACCAACTGAGCCGCCCAGGCACCTCTCCCGTTCTTTCTTTATACTGTCTTCTCACACATCTGTTCACCTGGGATGTCTTCTCTGATCCCATGTCCAGGTGAATGCCCATGGCATCTAGTTCTTTCTCTTAGAGCTTACATGGAGCTTGCAAAAGCCACCCACCCCACTCTCCCTTCTGAGAGCCTATGAAGGCAGGAACTGCATCATTGCTACCCTACATAGAATACATATTGGAAGCTCTCAGCAAAGATTTAGTTGATGGAATAATATTTTGTTAAAGTTAGTGGCGATTTGAGCTTTATGCTGCTGACCCTAAATGATTTTTAAGCAATTAAGTAGGGTTAGTCTTTCAAACGTGTTTGTAGAACAATAATCATGATTGGCTGCATGTCTCCTATGTGCCAGGGGTGGCGCTAAGCACGCAGACTTCTCTCAATTATCTCCATAACCATAGACACTGGGAACGTTCACCCCCACTTTTCAGATGGGAAAATGAGGATGAAAGTAGATAAGAAACTAGCCCAAGAACACCTTATGACTATGTAATGAAGATAACAATTTGACTCTACATCCATTTGGATGCAATGCTAATGATCTTTTGACCACTGATTCCTGAAAATAGGCACAATATTTCCTTCATCAAGTATTTACTATGTGGCAGCTTCAGAGATGGAGGAGGATGTGCTGTGAAATTAGCCAGAGTTCCTGCCTTCTAGGAGATTAGCATCTGGTAGGAGAGCCCAGAGACCTGAGGGAAGGGTCAGTGTAATACTGATAACTCGGGATCCATATGAACCAATTTAAGAAGTGTTGAGATCAAAAGAACAGTTTAACAATCACAGTAATAATTGCAAAAATGAGTCATATTCACTTATTGTAATTCTCCAACACTGTGGGCTCATAGTCCACGGAAGTATTTCTTAAACCTCATTTTCTATCGCAGTGTGACCCCAAACCACCTTCTGTACTCTTGACGGATACACTTTTTCCCCTTCTGCATTAAGATTTCATATCACTGAAGCTCCAAAGCTAACAAGACCCAAACTGGCCCCTTTGACAGTCTGTGAAAGCTGTGGACTTTCTCTCAGAGAAATGCTCCAGTGCATACATGTGAATGCAGATACCCACATATGTGCTTACACGCATACACACACACACACACACACACACACACACACACACACTTCATTGGTTTGCCTATCATTTCATGGAGTCTGCAGACCTCCTGAATCTTACCCACAGTTTCTGAGTGAGAACCTCTGCCATTGGTAATCTGAAAAGTCTTCAGCACCTTGGCATTTGCCAAAGGAAAAGAGCTTCTGCCCTTTCCAAGTGCACACAAAAACTTCAAAAATTTATGTAAAAATAGGTACGCTTCCAACCAGCCAAACCCACCCCTTGCTGTTCCAGGAGCTTATCTTTCTGCATAGTCTCCAGCCTGAAATGCCACTCTCTTCCAGGGAGCAGGAAACTCTGTAATTAGGATAACGAATGACCGTGGCCTTAGCCATTCTCCAGCAGTTGGCGTGCATGCAGAAGAAGCTGGAGCCAATTCTTTCCTTTTTTGGTCTGAGTTTGGGTTCTCAGTACGCAGGGTAGTTTTAATTCAACCACATGTCATGGTTCCGGACACCAGCGGTTCTCAACCACTGCACTGCCTCACTTGCTGCTAGATGGCCATCAGTTTACTTGGGATGTTGGGACATAACTTGAACTAGTGATGAAATATCAAAGTTGTCAAATTATCTGCTAAAAATTTAAATTTGAGAATGTTCAAATTTCCCTCTAGAACAATACTGTTTTCAATGCCTTGTTTTCCTGTGGGTGATGGATGGGTAGCAATGGGCCATGGGTACCATCTGGGGAATTCTGAACGACCCTAGGATACCCACGTGACTTAGTCTCATCCTGCATGGTTCCCGATTTATTTTTATGTTTAGAAAGGCCTTGGCTAAACTCAAGATTTCTTGTCACCATTTTTACTCCTTCTAGAATAATTCTTCATATACTCCAGTTATTTTAATATCACTTTAAAGATTTTTGCCCCATCTTTGGTTATACCTTATTATTTTTTAAAAATATTTATTCCAGTAGCCAACCTTTATAGTCTTGGCCTACCAATAATAATCATGAAATCACGGGGTTGATGTGTTTGTCATTTCCCCTCAAGACACCTTAAAATAAGCGCACAACTTTAAACGCAAAAATCACTATCCATGTACCGTGAAACATCATTCCCTGTGCCCTCCTCCCCCAGTGGAATGGTAACCACACTTTAAGGATGCACCATTCTAATAAGTGCCTTCATGCATTGAAAAAAAATTAACTTTGGGATCCCTGGGTGGTGCAGCGGTTTGGCGCCCGCCTTTGGCCCAGGGCCCGATCCTGGAGACCTGGGATTGAATCCCACGTCGGGCTCCCGGTGCATGGAGCCTGCTTCTCCCTCTGCCTGTGTCTCTGCCCCTCTCTCTCTCTCTGTGACTATCATAAATAAATAAAAATTTAAAACAAAAGAAAAAAATTAACTTTGATCCATTTATTCATTTGTAAATTCTATTTCCTCTTTTTAAATCCTCTGTTTAAAAGAATAATCTGTTAGTTTATTCCTATATGTCAGGTACTGGCCTGAGCATGTGCATGCTCATTATTCCATTTAATCCTTGTAACAGACCTTTGAGGTTGCTACTGCTATTCCCATTTTACAAATGGAGCAAAAGAGGCTCAGAGAGGTTTGAGGATCTTGGCAAGGTCACAGTCTAGGCCTTTCTGGGAGGACAGAACCAAATTCCTATCTTAGGGTAATAAGAACCTATAAGCCATGTTGGGGATGCTGGTTGGCCTCTTCCAGTATTTGGGTACTGGGCTCCATGGCGGCTCCATCTCCTCTAAACAGTCAAACCTCAGTGGAGATATTTGTTTGTGAAATATGTCACTATGTTCCAGCAGCCTAGAATCTTTCCAAGAGTTTCTCAAAATCCAGCAGAATAAATATCAGATTTTTTATTGCCCACCACATAATAGGAATATAACTTATTACTGTTAGAGCGCCAGACTTTCGGCAGCCTCCATAAATCTGGCGCTCCAATTGACTCCATATGCATTTAAGCAAAACCCGGCCCACGTAGGGGAGCAGTGGATGTAATTGGAATATGGAGTGGGGCTTTTGGATTAATCACATTCTGAATATTAACTGTGCATTATGCTGATTTCCTTGTAAATATATTCAGAAGCCCCAGCGTGTGTACCTGACTTGGGCTTATACAATCAGAATAGCAAATGTCCTGAATGCAGGGTTGGAAATGGTCCCAACTGTAGTGTACAAAGCCGAGTTTCATTTCCCCTGAGAAAAAGAATATTTCAGCCCACTCCGGGAGGCCTCCAAACACAATGTATGGTTTTCCGACACTACAGGAAGGAGCTGTGTTTGTTTTCAACTGCCTAGTTCAGAATGGATTTTGCCAAAAACAAGAACACATTTTTTTTTCAACAAATTCTTGGAGGATTTTTTTTGGCCCTTACACTTTTTAGGAATAAGCCATTCTGTCTGACTGTCTTTACTGGGTAGGCAGTGGGGTCAGGAGGTGGCAGAGGAGAGAACAGGATGGGGAACAGTATGATCAAGGATTGAGGGTTTTTCTAAAATTATTTTTTATTTTTAAAAAGATTTTATTTATTTATTCATGAGAGACACACAGAGAGAGGCAAAGACATAGGCAGATGGAGAAGCAGGCTCCCTGTGGGGAGCCTGATGCGGACCTCGATCCCATGATCCCGGGATCACGACCAGAGTCAAAGGCAGACACTCAACCACTGAGCCACCCAGGTACCCCCATTTTTATCTTTTTAACTGAGGGTTGTTTTTTTTGTTGTTGTTGTTAGTGGTGATTTTTTTTGTTTTGTTTTTTGTTTTTGTTTTTATTTTGGCTTGTGTCTTGTGAGCCTCACCCTAGTTCTGACCCTTTATGGAGGCAGAATTATTACCTAAATCACACATGTGCCCATGTCAGGCCTCTGATCCCATCCTTCTGGGAGGCTCCCTATTACATACAGGAAAGAGACCAGATGGCCAAGCCTGGCTCAGAGAAGCTTCTGGAATCAGGGAGCACTGTAGCTCTGTGATTTACATATATCAGATGAGTAGCAGTCTCTGGGCTAAGGACACAGGTTCTGGACCCAATGGCCTGAATTGGGATCCTGTTCTATCATTTACGAACAGTGTGATCTTGGATGATGAACTTAAAGTTGGAGGACCTCAGTTTCCTCTCCTGAAAATGGGGAAAGCAGTCATACTTGTCTCAAAGAGTTGTTAAGAAAATTCAAAAATAAAAAAACTTTAAGAATAATAAAAAATAATTTCATTTATCGGGCACCAATTTTTCCCCAGCGTCTGGCATATATGGTAAATGCTCAGTGAATTCATTCAACAGATATTCATGAAGCACCTACTGCGTGCCAGATACATATAATGCTGGATATTTTGAGGCTCAAGAAGTGCTAATTATTGCTCTTGCTATTATAGCAACAGCTTGAGAGGTAGTTACCCACTATTTTCATCCCCATTTTATAAGGCAAAGAAGCTGAGGCTCAGAAGAATGAAGCCAACAATTAAAGAGTCAGAATTGGACCCCAGTATGTCTGGCTCCAAAGCCCATTGTGATGAAGTCAATTGGAGCCTTTTCTGAGTGTGTGTTGTCTCTCTTTGGGGACTGCGAGCTTCCAGAGAACCTGCCCCCCTCGTGTCTACCTCAGAGCCAGCAAAGAGCTTTGTTTAAAGCAAGTACTCAACCAATGGCCAACAGAATAGACTCAATCTTGATTTGAAGCCTTCTTGAGTATGCGTTGTGGCTTGTGCCCCTGTACGTACGCCTGTGATGAAGGATGTATGTACTTCTTCTCTGAACTCCAGGTTCTTTGCAAGGAAAGCGACCCTGGTTGAAGTTGTGGAGGTGGTGGTGTCTAAAATGAAACTTGTATTTTGCCTCCATGTGCCTGCTCCTTCTCTAGGTTCCAGTCTCAGTGGGCATAGCAGAATCCACAGTTCACATGAGACACTGGGCATCCCTCCCCCTCCCTCCTCCTTTCCTGTCCCCTGACAGTCATTCAGCTTCCATGTGCTGGAGGTCCCACTTCTTTATTCTTTTCCAATCAGCCACCTTTCCCTATTCCTCCACCACCTTAGTCTAAGCTGTGATCAGCTTTGCTTGGATGCCTGTAATGATCTCTTCACTGCTCTGCCTAGCCCCATCCCATTCCACTCTCTACTGGACAACCAGAATCACTTTTTAAACCACAGATTTGACCCAGTCTCTTCTCTGCCTCAAACTGTCAAGGCTCAGTTTACCATATTCTGGTCTCTGAAGTGAGGCACCTTCAAAGTGGAGGCAATGTAGGATGATTCTCCTGAGTGTGGGAAGAAGGTATAAAACCTTCTATTTCTGTTTATTTTCCATTGTATCTGTATTGGGAGTTATGTTTCTGGTCATGTTTTATAATGTACTACCTTATTTCAATTTCCCTGGAAGCAGAGCCTGAGGCAAGGATTTGGATGCATGTGACTTATTTAGGCAGTGCACTTAGGAGGCACCTATGAGAGAGTAAGGGAAGCAAGACGGAGTAGAATGAAAAAGCTAAGCAAATGTGTGGTCTCAGCTGGAGTATAGCTTCATCTTGGTCCAAGTGGGGGCTTTAGAAGGTGAATTGCACCACAAGGTGTTGACCTGTGAGGACCCAACCTCACCCTGGCCAACTATCAAACTTTATAAGCTCTGTGCCCCTGGGCAGCCACTTGACCCTACAGTGATGAGGAATGTCCACTTCCAAGTGAGACCACTCCCTTTGGCCAAGGATAATTCTTTGGAGAAGTGGGCAATTCTTTGGAGCTCTTCTGTGAATGGGCATGTTGCATGGGAAAGAGAGGGGAAAAGGCATCAAGAGTGTTGACTATATGGTCAAGGGTGTAGTAAGAAGGTATTAAGCTTTCCATCTCTTCCTTTTACATTTTATGTGTTTTATTCATATTTTATAATAGACACCTCACCATACTATACATATTAGTACAAGACTATGTATGCAATTTAACAACAAGTTGATCAATGGTTAGGATAAAAGCTCATCTTTTTGACTCCCTAGGGGTTACAGATGAACTTGAACTTGCATCTGAGTCCTGAGCCACAATGGGTGGAATCAAGTCATCCAGAGAAACCAGGGTTAGGATGGGCAGCGATGCACCTTAAGCAGAGGGAATCTGGGCATTAGAGGGGACCAGGCTTGTTTATGTTGGAATCTAGCATTTGAATGCTTTGGCTCAGTCTCTTCTGGTCACCCCATCAATCACTGGGAACATGGGAAGGGAATGATTGCATTGAGGGGAGCTCTTGCAGTTGTTCTTACAGGCTCTAATAATTCTGCCTTTTTTTTTTTAATCTTTTTTGTGCCTCAACCCTTAATGGGTCCTCTGGATGCTGTGAAATCCAAAGCCCATCTCATCTTTGGTGGAGAGCTGCAGCCAGAGTGGAAAGTCCCATGAGAACCAGCAGTGTAAAGGCAATCTGCCTTGAAACAACAGAGGTTCCCATTCTGTGCCCAGCTGGGCCCTGCATGCAAATTACTCTGATTCAAGGCTTCTGGGCTGGCACCAGAGGGTCTAAATTCAGCTCACATCTGGAATAGAGTGCAGTAAAGAAGGAGGGACTCTTGGAAGTCACGTGCAGTTGGGACCTAACCTCACCTTGGCCAACTGCCAAGCCTTATGAGCTCTGTGCCCCTGGGCAGTTTACATAATTTGTCTGAAGTCAAGGTCTTTAAAACATTGAGGTCAGTTTCCCAAAGCCAAACCCAGGACAGTGAGCTGTGAGTGGAATACCTGAGCATTTGCTAAATGCTTAGCTTTTGCTATATGTGCTAAATAAGATGTGTGTGTGTATGTATATGTACATATATAAAATGTGGGTGTGTGTACACACAGATATATTCTAATTTAATAATCTCTAAAACACTGTTAGCTAGGCACATTGTCTTTATTTTATAGATGAGGGACCCGAGGCTCAGAGAGGGTGAATAATGTGATAGCTAGTACATGGTGGAGCTGGGATTTAAACCGGGGCAGCTCACCTCTTCCCCTTCCTCTTTATTGCCTCATAGATCCTCCCTTTCTTTTTAAAATATTTTATTCATTCATGAGAGAGAGGCAGAGACAGAAGCAGGCTCCATGCAGGAAAACTGACGTGGGACTCGATCCTGGGACTCCAGGATCAGGCCCTGGGCTGAAGGCGGCACTAAACCACTGAGCCACCCGGGCTGCCCAGATCCTCCCTTTCTTAAGTTATTAGCACCCACCAGCAGCCTCTGAACCCTTCTGAGATGGTAAAGGCCTTGTTTGCAGGCATTGGAAGTCATAATTAGAAAGCAACCGTCATCTGTATTAAATTCCACGTGGTAACCAGTTGGGTGTAGAAACCGCACAAATCGGATGGTTTGAATGTCTTTTTTATCCCAGTTGGTGCCTACCCCAAATTAAAATCCCCTGAAGGTACTGCTGTCTTAATTAACAGTTTGCCTTGTTAACACAGTAAACATTTTCCTCTTGTGGAGCAGGTCATGCCAATTAAAGGCACAGATGATGCTGAGCGGGAGGGCAGTGCGTGTGTGCCTGGTGAAAAGCCCAGCCTTTTCTGACCAGCTGTGGTCCCTACATTTCTGTTGGGAGTTTACTGAAACATGGGGCTGTGGAAGAACAGCTGCTTCTACATAGTATGGGTATGTATGTTCTCGTTCTCTCTCTCTCAAATAAATAAAAATTTAAAGGTTTTATTTATTAGAGAGAGAGAGAGAGAGAGAGAGAGCACACTAGCAGGGCAAAGGACAGAGGGAGAGGGAGAAGCAGACTTCCCACTGAGCATGGAGCCTGATGCGGGACTTGATCTCAGGATCCCAGGATCATGATCTGAGCCAAAGGCAGATGCTTAACCAACTGAGGTACCCAGGCTCCTCTGTTTCTTGCAAATTTTTTATTAAAGAATAATGTACGTATAGAAAATCACACAAAGCTTGCACTTATTAAATATTTACGAACTGAATATATCCCCATACCCATGCCTAAAACACAAAATAGAATGTTATCAGCCTCCCACCCCCACGCGAAGACCCTCCTGAGCCCACATCCTATCACTATTTACCAAAAATACTGTCTAGAGCTCTAAAGCATGGGCTAGTTTTGCTAATTTTTGAACCTCAGATAAATGGGATTATGCAGTTATATATATACAGAAAAATAAATGGATTTCTATTAATGGAAATATAAATGGAATGCAATATAAATATAATTTAGCAAAATTGTATAAAGAATACATAAACTATGTATTCTTTTGTGTCTATCTTCTTTCATTCCACATTTTTAAAAAATATTTTATTTATTTATTCACGATAGTCACACAGAGAGAGACAGAGAGGCAGAGACACAGGCAGAGGGAGAAGCAGGCTCCATGCACCGGGAGCCCGACGTGGGATTCGATCCCAGGTCTCCAGGATCGCGCCCCGGGCCAAAGGCAGGCGCCAAACCGCTGCGCCACCCAGGGATCCCTCATTCCACATTTTGTTTGTGAGTTTCATCTGCATTGTTGAATTAGTTGTAGGCCATTCACTCTTATTTTAGTGTAGTATTCCACTGTGTGATTATACCATAGTTAATTTATTCATTCAACTGTTTTTTGACATTTGGGTTGTTTCCAGTTTTCAGCCAATACAAGTAGGGCTTCTACGAATATGCTTGCACATGTTGGTTGGTGAATAGATGTGTGTGTTTCTTCTGGGTAGAAATGCTGAGTCATGGGTTTTATGCAGGCTTGGCTTTAGCAGATACTGTAAAATCATTTTATGAAGTGTTTATACCAATTTATACTGCCACCAATAATTTATGAGAGTTTTCAATTGCTTAGATGCTTGGTGTTGTCTATCTTTTTAATTTTAACCTAATATGGTAAGAGTGAGAGATACTACATTGTAGTTTTGATTTGTATTTCCCTAATGTTTAAGAACTTTTTCATGTATCTTTTGGACAGTTGGGTATCGTATTTTGTGAACTTCCTGTTCATGTCTTTTGCCCATTTTTCTTTGATGTCATCCGTCTTTTCTCTTGCTAAGTCATAGGAGTTACAGTTGACCCTCTAATAATGCAGAGGTTATGGACACTGACTCCCTGCAGAATTGAAATCTGCGTATAACTTTTGGCTTCCTCAAAAATTAAGTACTAACAACCTATGATTGAGTGGAAGCCTTACTGATGACATAAACAGTCAACTAACACATATTGTGTATGTTATATGCATTATATACTGTATTCTTAAAGTAAGCTAGAGAAAAGAAAAAAAGAAAATGTTATTTTAAAAATCATAAGAAAGAGAAAATACATTTACAGTACTGTACTATATTTATTGAAAAAAATCCGTGTATAAGTGGATCCTTGAAGTTCAAATTTGTGTTGTTCAAGGGGCAACTGGTTTTTTTTTTTTTCACACTTTGGATAAAAGTTTATTTTGAATTCAGAAATATCCATGCCCAATCTACTGGTTGTCTTTTCATTCACTTTATGGCATGTTTTAATTACTATCAAAAGATGTAGTCCAATTTATTGGAATTTCCCTCGGTTAGCTCTTATGTGAACTGTTTAAGAAAGAAATCTTTGCCTATCCCAAGGTTATGAAGACATTCTCTTATTTTTCCCTAAATGTGTCATTGTTTTACCTTTCACACTTAGCTATATGATCCACCTGGAATTAATTTTTTTGAAGATTTTATTTATTTATTCCTGAGAGACATAGAGAGAAGCAGAGACATAGAGAGAGGGAGAAGCAGGCTCCATGCAGGGAGCCCAGTGTGGGACTCCATCCCGGGACTACAGGATCATGCCCTAACCCAAAGGCAGATTCTCAACCGCTGAGCCACCCAGGCGTCCCCACCTGGAATTATTTTCATGTATGGTGTGAGGTAGGGTTCAAGATGAAATTTTCTTTTCCAGATGGCTATCCACATCCAATTGAACCATTACCAGTATTTGAAAACAAAATCCTTTCCCCTCTGCTTCCAGTGAGCCTTTGTTATTAATCCGATGATTATATATGTGTGAGTCCATTTCTGGACTCTATTTTGCTTCATGGGTCTATATATCTAACATTTAAGACACTTTCATATGGAAGAGAGATCTGTGAAGAAAGAGATACCCCAAAGAATCCGTTATTGGTAATGGTCAAGGGAGAGGCAGGAAGAAATCCAACCAGTTTCTGGAAGCAGCTGCAGCAAGGTCCTAGAGCCGTGGTAGTATGAATTACTGTGTGTAATTTTAGCTTTGGCTTCAGTGCCACTAGCTGTAGGATCTCCCCTGGAGCAATCCAGGAGTATAAGATGGGCATTGCCCTTGGCCATGTAGACTTGAAGCTTAATTCTCTGTTCCTTCCATAAAGCTGGATGCAAAGAATTTGAATCCTCTGTGCTTGCCTTCCCTTGAAACCAATTTGCCCCCGTGTGCTCCTTCCCCAGTAAGCTGTGAAATACAAGGTCTCCTTGTAATACTTTTATACACTGCTTGCTGCAGTTTAATATATGAGACACTGCATCATAGTCTGGAGGTTCAAAATTACCTCGAAGTAATCATTTCCTAGAGGGCTGGTAGTAAACATTCTGTCACACAGCTATAGATTGTGGCCTGTCGCCATCAATCAGCCCCCAGGGAGATATTAGGGGAAATGATACGGGAATGAATTGAGAACTAGTGCACGTGGCTGCCAGGTCTCTGCCGAGGGAAACAGGCTTGGTGGCCTATGGCAGGCTGCCTTTGTGGGGGGTAGGCCATGTCTGCACCACATTGTGAGGTTATGGGTTTGAGCCCTGGGTGGCCTGTCGGCATAACTCGAGGGTCATGGGATCCTTCAGCCTAATCCTGACTGTGGCCTTTTGATATCTTCTCTGCATACTTCAGAACAGAGCCATCACCTACCTACCTGTGTTTGCAAAGCAGTAACAATTGCTATTTATGAAGACTCAGTTTGCATGAGGGAGTCAGCTAACCCTTTTCATGCATCATTTTATTAATCTTCAGAATGACCTCAGGATGGAGTTATATTAGCCCCATTTCACAGTTGAGAATACTGAGGCTTGGAAATGTGGGGAACCCTGCAAAGTCATACAGCTGGTAAGTGGCTGAGACAGGATTTGAACATGGACGTTCTGTCTCCAGAAGCCAAGTGCTAAGTCACTACATACCGCCTCTGTTAAACGTCCAGCTCTACACAGAGCCATTGGCTCATATTCTCCCTATACTTGTAAGCATGCATGCTGTCCATTGTACAGATGGAGAAATCAAGGCTTTCAGAAATACAGCTGCATCCAAGATGGGCATGTAGAGAACATTGCTGAGGCTCCACTTCAGGTTTCTGGCTACACACATAATACTTCCTCCATAAGGGCAGCCTGGGTGGCTCAGCAGTTTAGCGCCACCTTCAGCCCAGGGCGTGATCCTGGAGACCCCGGATCGAGTTCCTCGTCAGGCTCACTACATGGAGCCTGCTTCTCCCTCTGCCTGTGCCTCTGCCTCTCTCTCTCTCTCTCTCTCTCTCTCTCTCTCTCTCGATTAAATAAATAAAATCTTAAAAAAAAACACTTCCTCCATAAGAAGGCAGGTAGATGGTGGGTAAAACATTACTGCCTGCAGAGTTTGCAGGACATGTGCAAGTTCATCTGCTGGACCTAAGGTCTTAGTGAACTTTGGCCTAAGTCCCTAATAGGATCAGATCAGGACTTGGATACTGAAGCTTTTACAGTTTGGATAACTTTTTATTTTTATTTTTTTAACTTATTTTTTAATTTAATTTTTTGTATATTTTTTATTGGAGTTCGATTTGCCAACATATAGTATAACACCCAGGGCTCATCCTGTCAAGTGCCCCCCTCAATGTCCGTCACCCAGTCACCCTAACCCACTGCCCACCTCCCCTTCCACTACCTCTTGTTCGCTTCCCAGAGTTAGGAGTTTCTCTTGTTCGACCCTCTCTGATTTTTCCCACTCATTTTCTCTCCTTTCCCCTATAATCCCTTTCACTATTTTTTGTATTCCCCGTATGAGTGAAAGCATATAATGATTGTTCTCCGATTGACTTACTTCACTCAGCACAATACCCTCAAAAAAGTTATTAATAAAACTGAAGTATGAGTGTACATATTTATTTAGCAGATCTGTTCAGGTGAGGGGTCCTGAAATTTACATCTCCTAAAGCTCTCAGCCAATCCACTCTGGTCCCCAGTCACTGTGGGATTCCACCTTGGATGCTAACTCTCTAACAATCAGAAATCTAACACTTACTTGCCTCAGTTGGTCCTGGGTCACCTCAGACCATCTGGGTCAGGATCTCTAGGATGGGGCCTAGGCATCAAAATTGTGCTTCTGGGTCACGTTTGATGTATTGGTCAGCCACTGCTGCAATAATGCTGTGAAACAAATAATTTCACATCTCAATGAGTTACAATAACAAACATGTATTTTTCTCAATTCTATGTCTGTGGATGGGCTAATATTTGGTCACTTTCACTTGGTGTCACTCTAGGCTGTGCATCTGCTCTGTGAGTCTCATTTTGGGATCAGCAGCTTTCTGGGAGCGTGCCCTCATTCTAATAGTGATGTCAGGAGTGCAGGACATTATAATGCTTCTTGAAGCCCAGCTTAGAACCATAACACCATCGCTACCTCTAATGGTAACACTATCACTACCTCCTGCATTTCATTGGCCAAGGCAAGTCACATGGCCAAATGACCATGGGGCGTGCAAGGAGACTGCACCTACAAGTCACATGGGTAAAGATCATGGATGTATAATTCTGTCAAGGAGGCATGTGGAGGTGGAAACCATAATGCAGTTTCCCAGAGATGAGAACCATGAATACTAGGAAAGCACCTAGCCATGTGCCTGGTTAGAGTAGGTGCTCAATAAACATTGTGTATTCCTCTAGAAAGATCACTCCCACAGCATCCTCTGAGGCTGTTGCATGGGAGCTATTCTCCATCCATGATGGGTTCCAGGGATGAGTTAACTTCCCACCCTGGCCTACAGTCAGTCTCCAGGGAGAGAGGGCTGCGTCGTAATGCACCAAATGCTTTGAGTTCCTAGGAAGAAAGATCCCAATTGGAGGCTGCAAGAACTATTATCGACTGCTTAAATATCCATTTGCCCATCCACCACTCACAAAGTGCTCTATTTATTTGCACACTCTCTGTAATATAGCAGCGGAGGGAGAATTCATTAAGGCAAATTGTGAGGGTAGCTTTCAGAAAAAAATTCATCTCTCTGTTTTATGCACTGCATAGCTCCCTGTTTAATGAGAACTCTGCAAGTCCATTTTCCTTAAGGGTTTAATAAAAGTATAATTTAAAAAATTAAGACAGATGGGGAAAGTGCCGAGGGAAGCTATTTCTCCCATTAACGTGCAGAGTAGACCTTCTCCATACTGCAAGATGGGTGGGGAGAGGAAAGACTCCAGAAGCTATCAAGAGTTCTTTAAGGTTACATAAAACTCTGGCCTGGGTTTATGTGGCTAAAGGATTCCTGCAGAACAGATAGGAATTAGATTTATTGGTTGACAAATGGGACTCTTACTAGCTGGCAGTTTAATTAATGCTGATATAGGAGCCTGGCTTTCTCTTAGGATTTGAACTACAGAGCACTGGAAGGAGACGTTTCCGTTGTTACAACTTTCTGTATAGTCTTGGCTGCTTTTGGAGGGAGGAGGAGGAGGATGGAGCCTGTGAGGGAGGGAGAGTCTTGGGGTATTGGTGGTCAGTGAGTCATTCTCAGCTCCCTATGTGTGGCAAATTGTTTACTGCAATTTGGTTTGCTTCCATCCTGCTGCTGCTCCTGGCCTCTTGAAGCAAGGTGGAACCTGAGATCTAATCATTTAATGATATATAACAATAATATATAATTATATTAATATAATTAAAGAAGCTAAGAATTTATATTGCTGTTGTGTTTTATTGGTTTTTTGGTAGGTTCATCTTCACTAGGAAGCTGGTGCTGTTATCATCACCCCTATTTTACAGATCAGGAAACTGAGGCTCAGTCAGACGGAAAATGCTGAGGTGGGACTTGAACCCCTGGGTTCATGCCTTAAACCCTGTGCTAGCATCTTCTATGTGACTGAAGGGTTACTCGGGCTCAGAGGAGTGTGGTAAAACCCCCAAGGCTAAATAGCAAGTGAATACAGAGTGAGGACTAGGTCTCTTAGTTGCAGCTTTCCCTACCTCATCTCTCAAATTTAATATGGGGATTCTGACTCACTTTAATATTAATCTGCATAACACTCATTAAGAAATATAAATATACTCTCCTTCCTCATTTAGAAAGCAATAAGTGCACTCACAGGGACAGGGACGGGGGTTACTGTGTTGTCAGCACTCTACTAGTGCTACATATTCTTCAGTTCATTGAATCATCACCATACATACCACAGGGAAGGTAGGTAACTAGCGCCACTCTCAAGATATGGAATCCAAAGCTCTGAGAGGTGAAATGACTTGCCCAAGGTCACGCAACAGGAAGTGATCCAAACAAGATTTGGACCTAAGTGTGTCAGGTATTCCCAAGCCTTTGCACTGAACCCTGAGGCTAAATCGACAGAAATTCTGGGTTTTCCCAGCATTTTTTTTTTTTTTTTTTTGCTTTGCCAGTGTTCTAGGATGCCTCCATCCATGGTAATTGAGAGGTGGTTGGTGCAATGCAGCCTGTCACACCTGGGAGTTATTTTTAGCGAGTTCCTGTCTAAATCCTTCCCTGAAGGTAGAAAGGAGTCTGCATTCCTTGGTGCATTCCCTGGTTGATATATATTTTTTTATGATCTCCTTGGTGCGCTGTGTTGTAAATCAGGAAACCCTTACTGAGATGGACGGGTCCCTGAGTCAGCAGCTTGGGGAATGCTCTCTTCTCTGCCTTTCTTGGGCTGCCATTCATTAAGTGATCCATGAAAGAACCAGATTCCTTTTCGGCCAACAAAATGCCTTTGGTTCCCTTTTATGTTCAATTCAAAAGCACTGGGAAAGTTTTTGGTTTCTTTAACGTATTGTCAAAGACGCTTGAATCAATGGAGGATCAAGAACCAGATAATGCCTAGAGAATGGAGAGGTTGAATCATGTTCACATTCTTGGAAGTTCATGTTCACACTGTCAAAGTCAGTAACTGGCTTCAGGTAAGTCAAGTTGCTTTCAACCTTGAACAAAGAAAATAAGTGGGTAGGCTTTACTTTTTTGAGACACTTGGATTTTGCAGAAGTTTCTTTTGCATCATTCAGACCTATTCTGTCTACATCTTCATCCATTGCAGACATCAGTAATAGATCATGACACTGGCACTCTGACCTGCTCAGGTGGGTTGTGCTCTTACAACCAGGAGAGGGTGGTAGGCAGCCTCCCGCCACTAGTCAGAATTGGATTAGAGGTGAAATCGTGTGCTAAGCCTGGATGGATACTTTATTTATTTATTTATTTATTTATTTATTTATTTATTTATTTATTTAAATTTTTTATTGGAGTTCAATTTGCCAACATATAGCACAATACCCAGTGCTCATCCCATCAAGTGTCCCCCTCAGTGCCCGTCACCCAGTCACCCCCACCCCCTGCCCACCTCCCTCTTTTATGTCTTTTGTGAGGTTAGTTAGGCATCCATGTTTGCCCATCAGGCTGCCTTAGATCAAGGCCAAAGTGGACTAAGGTCAGATGCTAACCAAAGCATCCAATAGAAAAAGAAATGATGCTCTAATTCCTAAATAATGAGAAATGAAGATTTAGAGGTGAGATTTGTCAAAGATCACATAGCCAGTGAGTGGGGAAGGGGGTTAGTAGATTCCAGAGTCAGCTAGACCTAGGTTCATGTCCTGCCTGTATCACTTCCTCATTGGTGATATCAAACCCCTGAGCCTTCAAATTTCCTCATCTGTAAAGTGGGAACAGATGCTACCTACATCATTGAGCTATGGTGAGGATTAAAATGAGCTAATGCATATAAAGTGCTTACCGAGGAAGAGCCCTGGGAAGTAGAGGAAGTATCCAGTAAATGTTAGCCACTATTTGTCCAGGTTTCTTAAAAATATCTTATGCCCAGGGCACCTGGGAAGCTCAGTCAGTGAAGTGTCCATCTCTTGGTTTTGGCTCAGGTCATGATCTCAGGGTGGTGAGATTGAATCCTGCCTTGGGCTCCATGCTCAGCATGGAGTCTACTTGTCCCTCTTCCTCCCCTTCTGCCCCTCTCCCCACTTGCTCTCTCTCTCTTTAAAATAAAATGAATAAAATCTTTAAAAATATACCTTCTGCCCAGAATAACTTAATACACATAATTATGAAATCAGATAAGTAACTCTGTGAAGTGGGCACCACTATTCCCATTTTACAGATCATGAAACAGAGACTTGGAGAAATAAGATGGCTTTCCCAACATCATGCAGAAAGGAAACAGAAATGCCAGAGATGGCATAGAGCAGACCTTGCTTCCATAGTCTCACCAGGCATCCCTCTCTCTCCTCCATGTATTGTGACCATCCTTTTCAAATCCTGGCCTCTGCCTGAATGTCTGTTCCCCCTCACCCTGTTTCCTTCTTGTCTCCAAAGCACTTTTTATCTTCGATACACTATCTTGCTGTATAGTTTTACTTATTTATCATGCATATATTGTATTGTCTGCTTTACTCCTACTTGACTTTAAGCTCCCAGGGCAGGACATTGTATTTATTTTGTTAGCTGCTGTATTCACTGGTCTGAGCACAGCCCCTGACACACAGTAAGTGCTCAGTAAATATTTGCAGAATAAATGCCTAGTTCCATAGCTTCCTTTACATATTACACTGCTGATCCTAAACAATGTATAATCAGAACTATAATTTGTTGAATGCCCCCATAGTCTAGGCATCTCAAAGGCATCATAAATATATTATTGCTAATTTTTACTGTAACTTCTCATGGAAGGGATGATTATCCAGGCTTTGCAATTGAGGAGACTGATAGCAAGTTTACTTGGATTTGGTGCCCATCAGGGGCAGATGGGGAGTAGGATCTAGGTCAGCTGGACACCAAGACCTGTTCTTCCCCAGCCAATGCACTCACTGCAGGAGGTGTGCTTCGTTCACAGAGAAAAGGAATGTACTGCTACACATGTCAATGTATTTAAGTATGTATAAAGTGTATGGATGTACCACTCTACTAATGGAATATGGACTGTATTCGTTTTCCAGGGATGCCATCACAGAGCATCACAAATGGGTGGCTGAAACAACAGAAATTTAGTGTTGTAGATTTCTAGAGGCTAGGAATCTGGGACCAAGGTAGCAGAAAGGTGGTTCCTTCTAAGGAAAATCTGTTCTGGGCCTCTCTCTTTGGCTCGTAGATGTCAGTCTTCCCCCTATGTCTCTTCATACCATCTTCTCTCTGTGGGTGTTTGTTTTCAAATTTCCCCCTTTTTGTAAAGACATCAGTTAAATTGGATGAGGGGCCAGCCCTACTCCAGTATGACTTCACATCAACTATTTACATCTGCAATGGTCCTATTGCCAAATAAGGTCATGTTCTGAGATTTTAAGGACTAGGACTTCAACATAGGAATTTTGGGGGAGGGCACAATTTAACCCATAATATGAATATTATGAAACATATATATATGAAACATATATAAAAATGAAATATTAAAGGTATAAGATAAATAGAAATATTCTAACATTTTCTTCCAACACTCCCAATGGATTGTTTATTTAAAAACCACTTTAGGGGCACCCGGGGGGCTTGGTCAGTTCAGCAGTTGACTCTTGATTTCAGCTTGGGTCATGGTCTCAGGTGGGGGATCGAGCCTCCATGAGGCTCTGTGCTCAGTGCAGAGTCTGCTTGAAATTTTCTCTCTCTCCCTCTGCCCCTCTTGTGCATGCATATTTCTTTTTCTCTCTAAATAAACAAGTAAAATCTTAAAAAAAGCTTTATTGAGACATAATTCACACATCATCCAATTCAGCCATTTATAATTTACAATTTAATGGTTTTTAGTACATTCACAGGGTGGTACAGCTATTGCCACAGTCAACTTTAGAACATTTCCGCTGTCCCCAAAGGAAACCCTGTAATATTAGCAGTGACTCCTCATTTTCCCTCAACCCCCTCGATTTGCCCCTTCTGGATATTTTATATAAATGGGATTGTATAATATGTGATCTTTGGTGACTGACTTCTTCCGCTTAAGATCATGTTTTCAAGGTTCGTCCCCACAGCATGTACGATTCTTCTTATTGCTGAGTAATATACCATTGTATGAAGAGACCACATTTATTTATCTCGGGTTTTTTGGTGTATATATTTTTTAATTGGAGTTCGATTTGCCAACATACAGTATAACACCCGGTGCTCATCCCGTCAATGCCCCCCTCAGTGCCCATCACCCAGTCACCCTATCCCCCCACCCACCTTCCCTTCCACTACCCTTTGTTCGTTTTCCAGAGTTAGGAGTTAATCAGCTGGTGGGCATTTGAATCATTTCCACTTGAGGTTATTACAAATAGTGCTGCTGTGAACAATTGTGCCCAAGTGTTTGTGTGAGGGTATTTTTTAAATGCCTTTTGGCTAAGTAACTAAAAGTGGAAGTGCTGAGTCATTTGATAAGTCTGTGTTTGGCCTTTTGAGGAACTGGGCAACTATTTTTCTTTTTAAAATTTTATCTATTTATCTGAGAGAGTGTGAGTGAGAGAATGAGAGAGAGAGCTTGCTACTCTGGGAAACGAACAAGGGGTGGTGGAAAGGGAGGCGGGCGGGGGGTGGGGGTGACTGGGTGACGGGCACTGAGAGGGGCACTTGATGGGATGAGCACAGGGTGTAATGCTATATGTTGGCAAATTGAACTCCAATTAAAAAAAGAGAGAGAGAGAGAGAGCTTGGTCAGAGGGGAGGGGGCAAAAGGAGAAGCAGACTCCCTGCTGAGCAGGAGCCGACATGGGACTTGATTCCAGGACCCTGGGATCATGACTGGAGCCGAAGGCAGATGCTTAACTGACTGAGCCGCCCAGGCATCCCTGGGCAACTATTTTCCAAAGTGGCTACTACATTTTACATTTCCACCAATAATGTACGAGGGTTCCGACATATTCCCATCCTCTCTAACACTTGCTATTGTCTTGTGTTTTTTAATTCTAGCCATTCCAATGCGAAGTGGCATTCCCCATGGTTTTGGTTTGCATTTCCCTGATGACTAATGCTGTTGAGCATCTTTCTGTGTGCTTGTTGACCATTTGCCTATCTTCTTTGGAATAATGTCTATTCAGATCCTTTGCCCATTTATAATTGGCTTATATGTCTATCCATTATTGAATCATAAGAGTTCTTCATGTATTCTGGATACAAGTCCCTTAACAGATATATGATTTAAAATATTTTTCTCCTAATCTGTGGGCTGTATTCTCAACTTCTTGATGGCATCCTTTGAAGAAAAGGCTTTAATTTTGATAAAGTCTAATTTATTCACCTTTTTCTTTTGTCACTTCTGCTTTTGTTGCAAGATCTAAGAAGGCTTTGCCTAATCTAAGGTCACAAAGATTTACTCCTGTGGTTTCTTCAAAAATGTCATAACTTTAGCCCTTAGATCTAGTCTACTATACCTTTTGAGTTAATTTGTGTGTGTGGCATAAGGACAGGATCCAACTTCATTCTTTTGTTTGTGAAAATCCAGTTATGTCACCACTATTTGTTGAGAAGATTGGCACCCATGTCAAAAATCAGTTGACCAAAAATGTAAGGGCTTATTTCTGGATTCAATTTTGTTCCATTGGTCTATATGTCTAGTCTATTCTACAATCACACTGTCCTGATTACTGTAACATTGTAGTAAGTTTTGAAATCAGAAAGTGAGAGTCTACCAACTTTGTTATTTTTAAAGATTGTTTTGGCTATGCTAGGTTCCTTGCATTACCATATGAAGTTTATTTATTTTTTATTTTTTAAAAGATTTATTTATTTATTCATGAGACACACACACACAGAGGCAGAGACATAGGCAGAGGGACAAGCAGGCTCCCCACAGGGAACCCGATGTGGAACTTAATCCCGGATTCTGGATCCTGGGATCATGCCCTGAGGCAAAGGCAGACACTCAACTGCTGAGCCACCCAGGCATCCCTCCATATGAAATTTAGTATCAGCTTGTCAATTTCTGTAAGAAAAAAAAAAAGCCTGCTGAGATTTTGATAAGTGTTGTGTTGAATTTGTCAATCACTTTGAGGAACATTGCCATCTTAAAAATCTTAAATCAACATAAGATATCTTTTTATTTATTGAGAACCACTTTAATCTCTTTCTACAACATGTTGCAGTGAATATATTGTCTTGCATCCTGGGAGGCTACCCACTTTGGTGATCTCTGGTTCAGGAACTTGGGCACCTTCATAAGGCCAATCCCAATTTACTTGCTGAGAAATATTTTCTTTGGCTTCCCCCTACCAGACAGCAACTAAGATCACTGTGGCTTTTGGTCAGCAGGAGGATGAGCTGGGTTCTCTTCTAAGTGTGCTATATTATTTACCTGCCACTACTGATGATGATGAGGAGGAGTGTTGAGCTAAGGGTTTTCTACCCACTACCTTATTTTATCTTCAAAATATCCCTCTAAGGTAAGCATTATCACCCTTGTTTTGTAAATAAGAATGTTGAGGCTCAGAGAGGCACAACTGTAACAAGAGACAAACCACATAATTAAACCCAAGTATTTCTGACATCAAACATTGGCCACTTCTCAGCCCAATCCACCCATGTCATCTCCCAGGTGGTTTCAGAATTTTGACAGTAAGTTGTTCTTACATTGCCATTCTTGTTGGCTGCCAACCTTATAGTTAATGAGTACAGTACTTATAAGTGGACCTGAATCTGCTAGAGCCCCTCCTTAAATTATGGGAACTAGCTTCTTTATCCAGCCACTAATGGCGGTCATCCTTGGACCAAAATTTTTGTTTGAGAAACAGACCTTTGCTTAGCTCAAAAAACAAAAAACAAAAACAAAACAAAACAAAACACCTCAACAGATCTTATGAGAGGACTCTACTGTGTATACATTCTGGGGTTGGAGCCCACTGAAACATACTGAAATAGAATTCCAGGGGTTAGAGGGAGTTGTGGGAGCCCAGGAAACTGATTTTTAATAAGACCCTAGGTGATTTCTATGATCTGGCTAATTTGGGAAATAGATAATGGTCTCCATCCATCCATCCATCCATTTCCTCATCTATAACATGGGGATAATACCAGCACCAACTTTATATGATGGTAGTGAGGATTAAATGGGCATATATGTAGGAAGTCCTTAAAATGGTGCCTGCTGCATCACAAGAGCTGGTTAAGAGTTATATCTGGGCCTCTCCTATGGGCCTGGCTCTCCTCTGGTTACCAGGAACAGCCTGATAATCTGGTTCCAACCATCTAGCTGGAATGAACACAAATATTGGCATCAGACAAAACTGGATTCAACTCCTGCCTTTGTCACTCACACTCACTTGTGGACACAAACACATTACTGAACTTATCTGGGTCCATATGCTCAAATGTGATGTGAGGATGATAAAATTACCACTAAATAACAAAAAAAAGTTATAGCTTTTTTTTTTGAGGAGATTGAGCATCAGAGAGGCAAAGCAACTTGTCCAAGGTCACAGAGCTATTAAGTGGTAGAGCTGAGATTTGAACCCATGTCTGTTAGATTCTGGGGATGTAGTGTCTACCTGCCAGAGAGAAGTGGCTATAAAATGTACAGGGAACTTGTAAAGAGGATTATGAACCCAGTGAAGTCTTCACCCAACTGGTGAACACCTGCAAACAAGCACACATTACAGTCAGGCCGTGTAGAAACTTCTCTGTGACAAAAAGATATTCAGACTTCTCTAACTCCCACTGGCTTCATACAGAGCCAGCCTTCCAAAGTTCTCCAGCAACATGGGGATTTGGAGAGCCCTTGGAGAGATTCAGTTTCTCTAATCTCGCCAGGCACAAGGAGAATTTGGGAGGCATGAAAGGTAGTGGTTATTTATTTCATGAATAGATAACAGCAAGCCATTTAAAAGGAGCTGTGGCAGAAAGATGAAAAAGCTATTAATATAGTTGGAAGCTCATCTCTTTTGGAGTGGTCAGCTGCAGCCAGGGAGGACAAAAATGAAAAAAATATTGCAGTGGGGTTCCTGACAACACAAATTATTTAGGAGGTTTTTTTAAAATTATTTATTTATTTATGTATTTATTTATTTATTTATTTATTTATTTTATTTAGGAGGTGTTAAAGTGCATTGTTCACCATAGTAAACATTTTTTTTATGTTTATGAGATCTGTTCAAAGGCATCTTGATGGATGAAACCCAACAGCATGTTACATGTGTGCATGTGCGTGTACACGTGTACACGCTGACATTTCTTTTGTTCTAGTAATCTTTGTAAATCATTTCTTTGAGCCAATGTACTCAACATGGGCTAGGCTGGGCCTACATAAGAAAGGAAAGCCCATGTCCTGTTCCCCAGGGAACTGTACTATTCTTGATGTCTGCTGTGCTGCAGATGGGGCTCTGGGAAGCAGGGAACTGATGTGAGTCTGACTGATGGGGGCAAAAGAGGTGCCTCAGTTCTGGAAGGAGAGAAACCAAAGGAACACAGGGCGGAGAAAGATGTAGCAGGATTTCCGCATGTGTGATGGAACTCTATGTTCCCACCCAAAGAAGGGCCCAAGGGTGCAGGATTTGGAAAATCCTTGCACTTCTGACCACCATGGAGGTTCACAGGGTAAGGATGCATGGTTCAAGGATGCGGTTCTTGAGGTAAAGCCACCAACTCCCTCAACTTCCACTCCCTTCCCAGCATCTGACCATAGGGCAACACCTGCAGAACTCAGGTGCATTAGAGAATGCTCTCAGAAATACAACTTGCAAGTGATAAAACTGAACAAAGCTATTAATCACTGTAACTAAGCCATGTATCACCCATACACAATTGAAAGCTTAATTACTTTAAGTGAAATGACTTGCAATTTTGTTAACAATTGGCCAAATTAGACAACTTGCTAGTTTGATAAATGTTTTTTTCCCCACTTGAATTGGCTTATTATTTGATTTAAGACTCATGTATACAACCAACTTAACTCTAAGGGATGAATTGAGTTTTGAATCCATGACCCAGACTGATGAAGAACACCAGCTGGGGAGTCAAATGCACCAGAGTGATATCCTGCTACCCTCACTTTCTAGAGGTATGACTTTAGGAAAGTTACTGACCCTCTCTATTGAAGTTTTTGTTTTCTCCTTTGTAGAAGGGGAACAGTAACACTTGGACTTATTGCATTGGCTTATGCAGATTAGTTGATATAATGCAGGGAAAAGGTTACCACAGGACTGGCACATAGTGAGTTCTTAATAGGCATTGCTTACCAGCATTGTCATCAACATTACCATCATCAGAAGGAAGAGGAGGTGCTAACAGGTGAACTGTAAATCTGCCAGTCTCAGGAATGCCTGAAGGAAGCTGGACTCTTTGTGATGTCAACAGAAGGGATGTACCCATTAGAGGTAAATGATCATCTTGCTAGGGTGGCTATACAGTGATCACTGACCCAATGATATCCTGGAGTACATTGTACTTGGTTGTCAGGTTTGTTTATGACATGGCCTGTAGTTTGTGGAGTGCAGCTGCTGAGGGATGACAGTGTAGCATGCACTCCTCTAGGCACCATGTCATGATCAAGGTATTCAAACTGAGGGGGTCCAAGGCTCTGAAGCTTCCTTATGCTGATGTGACCCACAGTCACACTATCGTTCATTTTTGAGACCAAAATGATGATTGGGACATTGGACATTGGCTCTGGATCCACAGTCATATACTAGCATTCATTCTTGAGACTAAAATGATGATTGGGATGTTGGACATTGGGACATTAGCCTAACATGTTGCTCTGCTCCATATTTTGTATCCTTTCTCAAGGCAAAGTAAACTCATGCCTGGTGATCCTACCATACGTCTTGTGAATTTCAGTGACAAGCTGAATCTGAAAGCCATTCCAGTGGTTAAAAATATCTGGACTTGGTTTGGCATTGCCATTTATTCACTGGGTAACTCTGGGCAAGTTACTGAAACTCACTGAGCCTCAGGTTCCTCTTCTACAGAATGGGGACAGAATCATACACTTCATAGAATTGTGACTCATTAAATGAGATAATATATGCCAAGTGCCTAGAATAGTGCCTGGCCCCAAACTGAATGAGGATTAAAATGCCCAGTATAATGAATGCCCTATACTGGGTCTAGGCAAGGGGATTTTCCACAGACTTCTCTCCTGCCCATCAGGGAATATCCCCACTGGAACCTATTCCTGGGTCAGGAACTAAATCCCCAGGTACTTATAAAGTTGGTCCTTGCCCCATATTTAGCTTCCTCTATACTCTCACTAGGGCATCTTAATCCTCAAATAGAGCATGTCATAAGGCCAGAGAACGTCTAATTCATGTCTAAGTCCCTTACCCCGTATTTAGCTCTCTCTAGACTTTCACTTGGGTATCTTAATCTGCAAATAGAGCATGTCATGAGGCCAGAGAATGTCTAATTCATGTCTAATTCCCTTCCTTATTGTTTGGCAAAATGTCATAAATACCTATGTGATTTATGGTTAAATGTAGGACATGTGCTAGACAACTGAAGATACAAAACCTAGACAGGTATGATGATGTCATGTGGTGACGACCAGGATGAGTGTGGATGCTCTTTTGTGCAGCAGGGAGCCAGGGAAGTGTGGTAACAGGAAATTTGAGCTCTTCCTTTGTATCAAAAAATTACTAAATCCTCACCATGACCCTCTGAGTTTAGAATCCGCGTGCCAGACAGATTGAAGGACAGAACGATCGCAGTATATTGAGACTTGATGCAGGTCAATTCAGGGAGCACAATGAAAATGGAATTGACAAGCCTCCAGCATGGAGCACATATTTGTCAATTTTACTGGACAGCCAAACACCTCCTTAGTTCAGAAAAATGTTCAGCCAAATCAATCTGATCCCTTATGCCCCAACAGCCAAAGTAGTCATGGCTTGTATGGGGAGAGCCTTATCAGATTTAGGAGATGAAGTGACTCATTTGTAGCTGGGTGGTAATGTCCCCCAAGAGATCATTCTAAGGTATGCCTGTGGCAGGGGCTTCACAGAGCCTAATGCATGACGTAGCTGACTCAGGGCACTTTTCTCCTAGCTAGAGGCTGTGCTCTCCTGACTTCAGATCTCTCTTTCTCTTCTGTAAAAACCTCCACTGGGACTATTTTGAGACTTCTTATTGGTCAAGGACTATGTTATTTCTCGACCATGATTCCAAGTTGTACACGCCATCATGGTTCTCCCACTTGAGTCAGAAACCAGAGTCACCCTAGCAGCCTTCCTGGTCCCTTCCTATGGGTCACCAAGATTGCCATCACAAATTCCCCAAGAGTTCTCTCATCCCTGCTGTCCCAGAGTCCCACTGTGTTCACACAAGGTCTGCAATGACCTGTAGCCTGGTGTCTCTGCCCTCAGTCTCACCTCTCCATCCTGTTCTCCACGCTGCAGCCAGAATGCTCTTCTGAAGATTCAAATCTGATATGCCATACTCTTACTTCCAAACCCAAAACCTACACCCCAGCATTCAGTGCTTGTCATAACCTGGCCTCTCCCCTGCAACCCATTCTTAGGCTGTTAGTCCTTGCTCGCCCCAGCTATGCACACCTTCATGCAAAGTGCCAGGCTCTCTCAGACTCTTCTGGGGAATGGAGTCCTCAGCCTGACACCACAAAGCCCCAGTAGGTGACCCCATTTCTCCTGCCTCCCATCCCCTTGTACATGCCCTGTCAGCATGTGGGGCTGGTACTCAAGGGCCATATTTCCTTGGGAGGTACCTCGAGGGCCGTATCTGCAGTTCCCACTGAGATTGATGAACTTCGCAATGATGAGGTTTCTGGGGGCATGTATTGACATAGAAATCAAAATCCAATTTATGCGAAGGAAAATCCCAGCTGATTTACATGGCAGGATTATGAAACGGTTTTTTGCTGTGCACAGCCTCTCATAGGATGTAAAATGATTTTACCCTCCACAAAGGAAACTTGGCTTTTAAACTTTCTCTAGCATTTTCTGGGGTGACCCTGGCACTGGGTCCAGTTTGAACATTTCCAATATGTCTGGCATTCTAAAGTTGTCAACTTATGACACTGGTCTAGCTAAGAAGAGGAAGGAGGGGCAACTTGTTGAGTACCTACTGTGTACCAAGCACACCTCTACGATATCCTATTTTAAACCTCATGACAGTTGTCAGGGTACTTGATGTCATATTGATGACCCTTACTCTCCACAGTGAGACTGTTTCTCCATTTGCTTCCTGAGAGAGTGTATCTGCATCCATTATGTATTCTGCATAATAAATTACCATACACTTAGCAGCTTACAGCAACTGACATTTACTACCTCACCATTTCTGTGGGTCAAGAGTCTGGACACAGCTTAACTGAATCCTTTGCTTGGAGTCTAACAAGGTTGCAATTACAGTGTTGGCCAGAATGTGGTCTCATCTGGGACTTGACCAGGGAAGGATCTGCTTCTAGCTCATTTGGTTGTTACCAGCAGCCATATACTCGTGGGCTGTAGAACCCAGGACCTCAGTTTCTGGTTGCCTTTGGGCTGGAGACCACCTTCACTTCCTTGACACATAGGCCTTCCAAACACAGTCACTTACTTCTTCCAAGTCAGAGAGAGAGAGAGGCTTTAAACCAGACAGATGGTACAGTCTTAGGTAGCATTAGTACAGAAGTGACACCATTCTGCTATCTTCGTGGCAGTGATCGGCTAGAAACCAGACACGGGTCCTGCCCACACTCAAGGAGAAGGGGTCACATGAAGCATGACTATCAGGAGGTGGGGTTCATGGGGGCCACCTCAAAGCCTATCTTCCCCTGAAGGGTTAAGATGCTCAAGGGCACTCAGCTAGTTGCTTGTGGAGTTGGGATCTTACTTCAGAGGCCACACTTAATATTGTGCTGTCCCATCAGCTGCCCCATCTACAGTCAATGAAATCCAAAGCAAAGCTTTTCCTGGAAGATTTATCCTGAGAGCTGAATCTGGGTCATTTGTTTACCTCTGGAGCTGCTGTGGGTCTTTAGTATCCAAATCATTAAAACTGGAATAGAAGGAGGCAATTCTTCAAAGGACAACTGAGATACTGGTACCTGAAATGGGGAAGGGATCTTAGTGTGTCCATTCCTGCTGGACACAGGCCTCCACAAGGCTGTTCTCTGATGGAGAACTCATTTTTCAGATGGATCCCAGTGATCCGCTGTGGCCTTTGGGAGAAACTCATGTGGCCACTCAGGGGTAAATGTCACCTGAGGTTTCTCTGTGTGGTCACCCTTCAAAAAAGAGGCCTTCACCATCTGGCTTATTTAGAAGAATATTGCCACTGTGTTTTTATTTTTCCACCAACATTCACAGCCTCCAATTTGATGTTTGGAGCTCTTCCAATTCCTCAATTCTGAACAAGACTTGTATTAACTCCTACATGGCTATCATGTGCAGTTGTATGGGTTGTGTACTGCATAAGGGATATCTGGCTACAAGGGTGAGTGGATCATATACAAAGTCAACATACTGAGCTCTCTTTTCCAATAGCAGTGAACACATTCAATATCCTTTCCCCTTTTAGTAACAACAGCCCGGTTTTGTTTTGTTTTGCTTTGTTTTAGGAGCCCCTTCCCTTCACTCTTTAGCCTTCATCCCACTCATTAAATCCAGGGCAGGCTGTTTCTGCCTGACGAAAGAAGCACTTTTTTTTTTTTCAATTCACATTCAGAGACCTGTGTAGGTTTGCAGTAGCCTTGATGACTATTTTCAGGATAGAACCTTCTGCTGGACTGAGGTTGTGACATAATCTGCCCAAGCTGACTTTAGCAGCAGCAAGCAACTCAGAGTTTATTTGTTTGTTTTTAAGGTTCTATTTATTTATTTTTAAGATTTTATTTATTTATTCATGAGAGGCACAGAGAGAGAGAGAGAGAGAGAGAGAGAGAGAGAGGGACCTAGGCAGAGGGAGAAGTAGGCTCCCTGCAGAGAGCCTGATGTGGGACTCAATCCCAGGACCCCAGGATCACACCCTGAGCTGAGGGCAGATGCTCAACCACTGAGCCACTCAGGTGTCCCCATTATTTATATATTTTTAAAATGACAGAGCTCGCAAGCAAGGAGAAGAGCAGGAGAGAGAGAATCCCAAGCAGGCTCTATGCTGAGTGCAGAGCAGGACCTGGGGCTCAATCCCACAACCCTGAGATCATGACCTGAGCTGAAATCAAGAGTTGGATGCTCAACCACCTGAGCCATCTAGGTGCCCCCTCACAGTTTTTAAAACCAACTGGGACAGCTGCTCAGTCATGGAGGAGATTCCACTTTCAACATGCTGCCCCTAAACTCCTAAGTCCATATGTAGCATCATTTCCTAAAGAATGAACAGCTTCCGCTGTCATGTGCCTTTAAATAAACCTTAAAATTGACAGCCAGGGTTGGGCTCAATGCTGATTTTCAGTCATAAAGGCTGTGCTAGGGGGAGTGAGTATTGAAAAGCCACATTAAAAAATATGCAATCAACACCAGCTGTGGTGCAATTAAACTCAACTGATCACAGGTGTTCATACAGATTACATGCACACACGCTTCCTTTAAAATGAGGAGTTTGGAAAACACAACAAAATGAGGTCCATGGACAATTCACACCAGAATCCCCTGAAATCCTTCATAAAAATGTAGACTCTCTATCTCCACCCTATATCTATGAATTCAAGTATTTGAGAGAGCAGGAGCCTAAGAATCTGACTTCTAGCAAGCACCCAAGGCTGTTTCCATGCATAGTGCCATTGAAGACCACTCCTATGCAGGCAGGGCAATATTCTAAGGGTTCCTGGGATACTGAGAGATGCTCCTCTGGTGAAGTGTCCATTTTTTTTTTCTTAAACAAAATCCAGGTGATTCTAAGTGCAACCATGTGATCCTTGATGAATGTGGAGGTGAACTTCAATCTGTTATGGACACAAACCAATTTACCAAATGAGCTTCTCCAGGGCAGATACCATATCTAATTCATGTTGTTTTTTTTTTAATAAGTATTTTTTTAAAGATTTATTTATTTATTTATTCATGAGAAACACACACACACAGAGAGAGAGAGAGAGAGAGAAAGAGAGGCAGAGAGAGAAACAGGCTCCATGCAGGGAGCCTGACGTGGGACTCGATCCTGGGTCTCCAGGACCACACCCTCGGCTGAAGGCGGCACTAAACCGCTGAGCAACCCGGGCTGACCTGATTCATGTTGTTTCTCCAGTGTTCACTAATTGTTGAATTAAAAAATGAATGAGTGATTTAAGTAACAAAGTGGCAGCCAGTGTTCATTTGTTCAAGTAGACCAGGTGCTAGATTAAAGATGTCTACAAACTCCCCATCATATCTCCCTGGACAGGGGGGCTCTAATCCTCCTCTCCTTGAGTCTGGACTGGTCCCGTGACTTGATAGACTAATAGATTATGGGGGAAGGGACGTTGTACGGTTTCTGAGGCCAGGTCATGAGAAGCCTGTGGTTTCTATCTGGGTCTCTTGGAATGCTTACTCTTAGACCAATACAGCTGTGTTCCCAGCCGACTGCCATCACCTTCTCCAGCTATCTTGAACAGTCCAGTTTATATGAGCCTGCACATGCATGCAGCCCCCCAGTGACCACTTGACACCAGGTAAGGCAAAGTAACTCCCCAGGTAACCTATAGAATAGTGAGAGATGATACAGTGTTTTAAGCCAGTACGTTTGGGGTGATTATTCCATGTCACTAGATCACAAGCAGACCACCAGGATGTTAGTATTCTGAAATTTTTAAATGATGAGGGAGTTTATTGCAGTCTTTGGTTGAGAGCTGCCCTTGGAGGGAAGTGAGGAGGTATTTATTCCCTGATATTTCCTGTCCTGCAATAAGACAGAGCAGGTTCCATGGGCAGAGGGACACTTGACACAAAGAATCTGATCAGGAAGTGGTTGGAAATCAGCTGGCCAGCTGGGTGCACAGAAGTGGTAAGTGGCGATAGATTATGGGAGTGCAGGGGGCACCCCAGCATCTACTCTCCTGCCTCAGAAAGCAGCTTCTCAATTCTAGATAATTGTAGCCATGAAAGAATATGACTATGGAGTTATCAATTCTTGTGTCCTCCCAAGAAAAATCAGAAGCCTGGATCTTTATATAGAATTTCATGATTTTTTAAAGCTGGCAAGTAACTCAAATTAAAAAACAAATTCAGTGGATCCCTGGGTGGCTCAGCAGTTTGCTGCCTGCTTTTGGCCCAGGGCGCGATCCTGGAGTCCCAGGATCGAGGCCCGCGTCTGGCTCCCTGCGTAGAACCTGCTTCTCCCTCTGCCTGTGTCTCTGCCTCTCTCTCTCATTCTCTCTCTCTCTCTAATATAATACATAAATAAATAAATAAATAAATCTTAAAACAAAAACAAAAACAAAACAAATTCAGGGCAGTCTGAGTGGTTCAGCGGTTTAGTGCCTGTCTTCAGCCCAGGGCATGATCCTGGAGACCCAGGACTGAGACCCATGTCGGGCTCCCTGCATGGAGCCTGCTTCTCCTTCTGCCTGTGTCTCTGCCTCTCTGTCTCTGTGTCTCTCATGAATAAATAAATAAAATCTTTTTTAAAAAATTCAGTGAAGCCAAGTCATGCAGGCCAAACAAAAACATGCGTGTGAGCAAATGTTTTCATGATCAGCACAAGACGGAGTTGAGGGGGCGCTGAGCCCCATGTAATGTTTCTTAGGATGGGAAGATATGGCAAGATAGTAGGAGGTAGGTCATGGACTTGACCTTAAATAACAGATGAAGGTGGTTTTGATAAAAGGGAAGTCACATAGGTGAAGGCCCAGGAGCTGACAGTTTGTAGGATGCAGGAGAAATGACTAGTTTTATAGTAAAGCCTAGTTAATATGAGGGAAAACAACATTAATATTACTAGAAACAAATAGAGAATGTGCTAATTGGCTACATTAAGTGCATATATAATTTTCACTTCACTCTTAGGAGTCTGGTGGAAGGAAATGCTTATATCTTGGTAAGAAATGTGCACTGATGATTATAATCTCAGAAAGAAAAAACTATGTTTCTTGACTGGGATTCTGTTTACTCTTGTACTGGCTAGATAATCATTTAAGTGTGCTGCTTTATCTTGATCTGTATCTGCAAGTAAGCAAAATATGTTACAAGGGTGCCATTGTTTTGAATTTTCCAAATCCTACCTTTCATAGGAGGGGATCAGGTAAAGACTATATAGCTTACACTCAAGCAAAATGATTTCACTTAACCTAGTCCACTGACTGAGTGACCTTCTACAAGTTAATTAACCTCTCTGTGCTTTTGCATTTTCATTTGAAAAGGGAAGATGATGATAGACCCTACATCCCAAGGCTGAGAGGAGTTAAGTGAGATAAGACTTGTAAAACCCTCAGCACAGTGCCAGGTACAGGACCTTAAAGCACACCAACACTTACTTAGCAAATCTCACCCTTGATGACTGAAGTCTAATGAGAACCATCAATTCATGTATTTGCTCCATGTTTGTGCCTGATTCTGACTTTACTGCTCATCTTTACTTGTGATGCACTACCTGAAAGATTGTGTCAATTGCAACTGGTGAACTGGGTTTTGGAGTTCTCTCTATGAGCTTGCCCTCAAATCTGATTCATTCTCAGAGGCGCTGCTCCAACTCTCTTGTTTTAGCTTGCTTCATCCATTCAATAAACCGCTCAGTCTAAATCAGGCCTGTACTAGACACAGAGATGAAAGAACCAGCTCCAGCCACACGGAGCTCATGGTCTAGTGGTGGGTACAAGGGGAGAAAGAAACAGGCATTGACACCACGGTGAGATTCCAGAAGCACACAGGAAGCCAAAGGACCTCAGAGGAGATGCTTCTATCCTGCCCAGCCTGGAGATCAGGAAAGGAAACTGACATCTGAAGCAAGTTCTAAAAAGAAGAGCGGAAACAGCTGGGAAACGGAATAGGGAATGAGAAGACTGTCTCAGCTCAAGAATATCCCAGGCCTGGAGAACTGCAAATAGTTTGGCACTGCAGGAAAGGTGTGTGTTTTTGGTGACAAAACAGGGAGAAGGGAGGGAGGAAAGTCAGCAGGGACACACACAGACTAAGAAACCTGGTTGCGATGATGAGGAGCCATTGAAGGCTCGAAGGGGAGGGTGATTGGAATGGTGTTTTGGAAAGATCACACTTGATGCTCTGCAGAGAATGAATTGGACGTTACGAGATTAGTTAACAGATTAGTTTAAGAGGCTGATATGGTCATTCAAATCTAAACGAGGTGGTGGCAAGAAGGGAATAGATCGAGATATATTTAAAAGACATAAGCAACAGGACATGGAGGCCCAGTGGAGAGGAGGAGGTGAGATGTCAGGACTGAATCCAGGTTTAGGAACCAGGCGGATGGTGGAGCCTCTTTGTGGGGCAGGGCTTCTATGGGGTAGAAACGTTTAATATTAGATGGCTCTTCTTAACCAGGCCACATGCCTCTTTAGATTAAGTTCTAGAAGCTCAATTGATTTTGCCAGCCATTCTTACTGAAGCTTGAATCAAGATGATAATTATTCCAGAGAGGCAAATTGCATATATTCTTATGAGAGTATCCTCTTTTTTAAAAAATTTTTCTTTTATTTATTTGACAGAGAGAGAGAGAGCATGCACAAGCAGGGGGAGTGGCAGTCAGAGGGAGAGGGAGAAGCAAGCTCCCCATGAACAGGGAGCTCAATGCAGGACATGATCCCAGAACCCTGAGATCATGACCTGAGCTGAAGGCAGACACTTTACTGACTGAGCCACCTCGGTGCCCCAAGAGCATCCTCTTAATGGTCTTCAAACTCAATCCTACCAAATTTATTCGTCGCCTGCCTTGAGTCACTTGTGGGGCCTGTTTGGTTTCTGCCCTTACAGCACTTACATCGCATCCATCTTCTAAAGTGCTAAATCCTCCTGTCCTCTAGGAGTGCTTGAACAAGACTAGAGTGTATCAGTTAGCTATTGCTATATAACAAAAATGCCCTCAAAACCCAATGGTTTAAAATTGCAATCATTTATTTAGCTTGAAATTCTGCCATTGGCAACTTAGGCTGGGCTCAGCTGGGGGGGTGGCTTCTCATCTCAGCTGAATACATTCTTATATCTGTGTTCAGACACAGATTGGGTAAACAGTTTTACTGACGCTGGCTGGGCTCTTGCATATTTGAGGCCTCAGCATGGATTACTGTTCTGGATTGAGTATGATTCCTGTGGCCTTCATCCTCCCACAGTCTAGCCCAGACTGTTCATGGGACAGCCCGAAGGTTCTCCAGAGAGAATGGAAGTTCGCACAGTTTCTTGAAGCTCATGCTTGGAATTGGCACTCCTGCGGGTGTTCTACTGGCCAAAGCAAGTCACAAGGTCCAAGAAGGTTCTGGAAGTGGAGAAATAGTCTCTGCCTCTCAATAGGAGCAGCAGAAGAATCTGGTTGCAAAGGGCATGGGCACAGGGAGAGGAAGATTTGAGGCAATTTGACAATCTACTCCAAGGACTCAAGCACTTCTAATTCTTCCAAGGGGTAAAAGTAACCACAAAAGAGAGCTCTAATCAGCAGATGATGGCAACAGTCACATTTCTTATCTCTCCCACCCAAACAGGAAACTCAGGGAGACCTGCTTTTTTCCAAGAGGGGAATCACTCTGTCCCTTCTAGCTGCTGGGTTGGTCCATTTCTTTCCATTTTATTTTCTGATTGAGGCCATTCTGTTCTTTTCATCCCCCAGGACAACAGCCTGGGATCCTCTGCACAGATGTCACAGAGATGAAATGTCAGTAGAGTTCACTGTGACCCTGAGGGTGGGTGCTCCCTTCCTCACTGTCCATCTTCTCATGGTTGCCTTTGGCAGGGCTGGTCTACTCTATTAATAAACCTTCTCCTCAGCATTTTCTCTTGAGGAAACAGTATCAGATAGTCTTCATCTATCTCGCCAGCCTTATTCCTGCCTGGCTGGAGAGGAGGTCTCCTGACATGAAGATAAGAAATCCCAGACACCGCTGCCATGTAGGGGAAGCTCAAGGTTCCATTTTCCTTATGAAAGGTCAAATTGCTTCTTTTTGCAGTATTGGGAAAGAAAAGAGCCAACATATGTGCTTTCTAAATGCCAATGATCTTGACGTCCCTGATAAGGAGAAGTCAATGAAGGAAGAGAATGGCTCAGGAGGAGAGCTGACTTCTAAGTGCCAGCGGGAGATGTGAAGCATTTTTAATCACTCATGTTAAAGGCTGTGTTTAATTCAATACTGGGTTAGGGTAATGCAATTATCGCGGCTTAAGGAAACTTCCTGCCCTGTTGCATTGAATACAAGTAATAGTAATAAGTTCCCTCAAGAGGCCTGGGAGCCAAGACAGGCCAGTTACAAACTAACCCTACCATCTTTTCATTAATTATTCTTTCCTCGCATGTGTCTTGAGTGGCCACAATATGCCAGAAACTGTGTTGGGCATAAGGGATGAGGAAGGGGTAAACAGCATTCTGCTCCTGAGGAACTCATGGCTTAATTGGAGACCATGACAAATCACCAGATGACAGCTGTGCTACCTAGGACATGCAGGGTGTTGTGGAAGCATCTCCATGGGAGGATCTAAGGAATATCATTCCTTGAAGTTTTTCCCTCAAGCAGTAGAGGCTCTGGGAAGTTATGAGTCAGGCCTGGCACATTCACCACTATATCCTTGGTACCTGGCTCTTTGCGGGGTTCATTCCTTTTTGTTGGTCGACTTAGTGGTGTGAACCCAACATTCTTGCCCCATGGGGCCATCAGTCCCTCCCCAGACATTCCATGGATTCTTACACCTGTATGCCTTGGCAAATACCATCTGGAATCTTATTTTCATCCTTAGGCATCTGGAAAACTCTGATGTACCTTTCAAGACTCAGACCAAATGTTTTTTCTTCTGCAAAGTTTTCTTCTGATCTACTGAGCAGGACCTATCCTCTCTATACAATGCCTCTAAGCTCCTTGTTTATATGTCCAGTTTGGTCCTTATTTCAAAGGACTATTTTATTGTACTCATTTGTTTTTTATGTTTCTGTTTCCTTTACCAGGTCAGGGCTTCTTTGGAGTAGGGTCTGGACGTTGGGGCCCTTTCTATCATCTGTGCCTGGCCCATAAAAGCAGTTCAACAAATGTCCACTGTCTGGATAAGAGACTATGTGTTATGATTGGGGCCACGGATTAGTGGACACCATCAAGATAGTTGTATTTTCTAACTCACTGGGATGATGGGATAGATTATGAGACCCAGTGAAGACTGAGAGGAAGGGCATCACTTTATTCTCCTCTCTGCTTTGTCTAACCTGCCTTGTCTAACCTTACAGCATCCCCTGCCTTGTCTAACCTTACAGAAACAGGGCAGGCCAGGGCTCATGTCTTGGTGCCATGGCCCACATCCAGGAGCAGAGGAAGTATTGCTCTCTGAATACAGTGTATGGATTCCTGACCTAGACACACCTCATCTCCATACGTTAGCCAGGTACAGTGGTAGGTATGTGCTTTATGGGTATAATTCTTACAATGCACATTAGAAAAACTTATGAACTCTACCTTCAAAATACTTCCAGAATCCTGCCACTTTTATCACATCTGCAGATATTGCTCTGCTCCACCACTTCTTGCCTAGAGGACTATACTATCCCCATAAATGATTCCCTGCTTCTGTCCATGCTCCTATACCCACTTCTCTGCTTTCCAATCTAATTTAGATCCAGAAGTCAGGATGATCTTATGAAAATGTAATTCAGATCACATTCCTCCTCTGTCAAAACTTTCTTATGCTTTCCGTCTCACTCAAAGGAAAAAGCAGTCTTTATGATGGCTCTGAAGGCCCTGTAGGATTGACCTTCTTCTCACCTCCTGACTTGTCTCTGACCTTTCCTTTCCTCTTTCACTGTGTTCTAACCACATGCCCTTTGTGTTCTCCTTGCTTTATGCCAAACATGTTCCTGCCTCAGGGCCTTTGCACTTACTATTCCCTCTGCAAGGATAAACCTTCCCTAGATGTCCACATGGTCCATTTCCTCATTTCAGGTAATTGATCAAATGTCATCTTATCAAAAAAAGCCTTCCCTGGCCACCCTAAGTAAAATAGCAACACCACAACTTCAGGAATTTCCTGTCCTCACATCCTGCCTGATTTTTCTCTGTAACACTTACCATCACAGACATATATTTTTAAATGTGTTCTTGTCTGTCTCCTCTTGCTAGGTGTCAGGTTTGTGAGAAAGCAGCTTGGGCTGTGTCTGTCCACTATTGTATCTTTAGTGCCTGACGTATCTCCTGGAATGCAGTAGGCACTCAGTATTTGATAAATGAATAAGTATGTGGACTCTCAAACAGCTCTGCAAAGGAGATATTTGGGGTTATTATCCCATTTCTTAGATCAGACAGTGGAAGCCCTGAGCAGGGAGAGGTTTGTTGAAGCTCCACTCCTGGGCTTCTGGGACTCTAGAAAACATTTCATTTCAGATGGCTGAAACAAACAGAGGGATTTACAGAGAGGTACTGCACCCCTTATAGAGGCCAAGGCTTCCAGAAGGACTGGAAGAATAAAATGGAAGGTATTAGGACCTGCAGATCAAGGCTGTCACTAGGGTATGCAGGTCCCAGGGCATATGTTTTCTGCAGATCTCCTATCTATACAAACAATGTGAGTCAATCCAAAAGAGCATGTTGGCAAATAATACATACATACCTACATACATACATACATACATACATACATACATACTTACCAGTGTGTTGGCATATTTTTGTGGACCAATTGCTTGTAGTGCCACTAAAAGAAAGATCATACTAGCTAGTGGGAACCATTAGCTTGTGAAACTCCAGGGCCATGGACCACACAATCTTTGGGGCATCTGACCAACCCAATACATGTGGCGAAGGATCCCTGCAGTGGAGGAGCAGAGACTGGAACTTCTATGGGTGTTGATCTGAGTTTAAAGTGCCCTGCCTGGATGGTCCTGCCAGCCCCAGCACACTCCAAGCTCTAGAGAAGGGATTTAGAACATTTCTCGGAAAGCAAGAATGCATTCCAAAGTCCAAGTTCTCCTGAATGGTGGGACTCTGCTACTCTGGGCCTAAGGGAAGTCTCTTTGTTACCCTGTCCCTATCTCAGCCACATACTTCCTGGGCCCAGCTCTGGTCTCTATTTCATTGTTCTCCTTCTCAGTATGTCTGCAGACTGGCTTCCCAGAAGAAGACACCCCTTCTTTCCACTGCAGCCACAGATTCCCAACTCACACCATTGCCAACGTGTACCAGGTCCAATAAGCAGGGACAGGAGGAGGAGTGAGGGAAGCAGGATGATGGCAAAAGTCTGGCTACAGTTCTCAGAGCAGCAGGAAGACAGGTGAGGCAAGTGGCTTTCAAGTGTTTATTTACTACAGCTTGTGAGGAAAAGCTCCCTGATATTTCACCCTGGATACTCCCACCTCCAAAGCCTATACTCTAGAACAGCAATGGTGCAACTGAACACCACCTTTTATAGACCCATCTGAGGGGCTGACAGGGCCACAGGATCCTGGCAACGGCAGTGAGACTTTATGGAGTGAGACCCACATGCTGGATTTCAAATCTTTTCAGCTTATTCCTCATGAATTGGGAGGCAGGCTTAGAGAAAGTGGAAGCATTCTACCTGCAGACAAGTTGACATGAACAGCCAGCCACCCTCTGAATGTCCAGGTGCTGCGTGCATACATGCACATTCATAAAAACTGGCAAATTACACCAGAATGGAAAACAGGATAACTGGGTTATTTGCTCTCTGGAGCCTATTCAGGACACCTTCTTGTAGCCTGGAACCGTGCAGGACTTGAGATGGCTTGGAACCAAGCATCCAGATGCTGGCATTAGCCCAGACTCCCACCTCGCCATTTTGCCTCAGTATCTATGGGCTACTTGCTACTCGGGCAGGATGTGCTTATGCAGCATAGCAGGAGTCCCAGGGTCAGCCAGGGAGTGACTGAGTGAGCTGTTGGAGAAGGGATGACCTGGGGGGAGGCAAGAGCAGATTTCAATTGTCTGAAGGTCTGTCTTGTGGAAGAGGGTGATGTTCACAAACAGGCAGACTGAGCCTGGTGTTGGAAATGTTTTCAAAAATGGAGCTTCCAATACTGTTGTGATTAGGCTATACTACAAAGTGGTGAGCTCCCTGATACTTCTAAGCATGACATCAGAACACAACAGGATTCCTAAATCTAGTTGTTCTACAACTGTGAAAAACTCCAAATTTGTTCATTAGTATAGAGGATTAAACAGCCATAACACAAAACAAACAAACATGAGTGCATTGGAGTAGACTCTCCAAGGGTCCTACTCGGTTCCTGTCACTGGTAGCAGACTGTAGCCCTGCACGTCTGCCTGTCATAGCCTTTTTCTTTCACCCTTCCTTTTTTAGCTTTTCTACCCTCTTTCAAAATCTGATTAAGATGTCCTGGGCCAGTTTGGATGAGTTCACCAGGATCCCAATGCTAGGGGAAAAAATACGTGTGCGCAATGGTTGGTTAGGACCACGGACAGCAACATGCATTTGCACCTCCTTTGGCTGCTGGGATTAGACTACATCGTCAGGCTACGTTCATTAATGGCCCTAGGTTGTCAGGAATCATATTTAAACAGAAATTGTGGGGCCATCTGGCATAATTGATGCACTGGGTTCCTACATATTCATTCACTCCATTCATTAATTTATTCTGTCATATAGCCCTAGAGAGAAAGAGAGCAAAGGATAGAAAACATAGTTACCTGCTAACTCCTGATTCTTACAAGGTACAGTGGTTTTCGCCACCACTGGGATCCAAAAGATTCCCCTTTATCCATTCAATCAACCTCCTTTTACCTGAGTCAGTCTAAGGAGGTTTCCATTCCTTGAAACCAAATGATTCCTGATAAAGACAGCATCGTTGGATTGGGAACCCTCACCCAATAAATGACAAGTCTTATCTTTCTGCCACCCATAGAGCTTTGGGCATGGAAGACTCCAATATCCAAATACCGGTAGCATGGATGAAGGACAGAGCTCGGAGCTTGCCTTCATGAGACATGGGTCCTGGTCACAGCCAGAAATGGGCTTACTCCACGTGGACAGAGGCAGCCTCCATCATTTTTGTGAAGTAGTCAAGCAACACTAATAAATTATACCCCAGTGATGCTTGCTTTACTGAAGTCTAATGAGTCTTTCTTTGACACACAAAATTCTACTTGCTCCATCAGCAAATGTGACCTATTTGGTGTGAATAATTCAGTGTTTTGCAGGGGTTCTGACTTCCAGGGAGAATGCCGCACTGTCAAAGATTGTTAACTAATCCTTTGGAGCAGAACTGAGCTCTGATTCACCTGTGAGTTAGAAAATACTTGGGAAACAGTAAAAAGAAAATAAAAAAGAAAAATACTTCCCCCCCAACTAACAACAGAAACCACCCTCCCCAGACTCTTCCAACACACACATTACTGTGCAGCTCTTCTCTCTTCCAAACCTTAAACCCAGTCTCAGGGGATTTTGGTAAAAAGAAATTTCTGAAGATGCATTTCTAAACGAGGAATTTTAAATGGAAAAGTCCAGCTCTGGAAAAATGTGCTGGTTGTCTCTGCCCAAAGGAAGTAGGGGATCTTAAATGATGAGGAAGTCCTGACTGCTCACAGCTCAAAGGAGGGGTTTTTTTCCTCTTCTTTCTATCTAGTTGTGTGTTGATGGGCAAGTCAATTCTCTCTAGGCACACTTGTAAAACTAGAGACTCAGATTAGAGATCAGAAATCCTTAACCAAGTATTTTGGGTGATTCATGTGTGGTCAGTGTAATCTCTGAAATATTATGCTAATTATGTTTGTATGTGCTTTTGGGGAGGGGGAGAGGCTCTACAGCTTTCATCAGATTTTCAAGTGTTCATGCCCTCTGAAGCTGGAAAACTCTTGGAGTGATCAATTGCTAAATCTCAGTTCAATCCTAAATCAGGCCATGATTCCAATGTCTTCTGTGAGTCTAGAGAGTTGTTTTTCTGTACCTGGACTGCTCATGATGGGGGCTTAGGAGGACTATGAGTGATTTCACCTTCCAAGAGTCAAATTGGCGGCCCGATCACTGGATGCAGCAAGTTTATGTTTGTGTGTAGGCTTCTACTAGTCAGGGAGGATATTCCTTCATTTATTCATTCCACAAATAGTTATTTGGCCCTCCTGTATGCTAAGCCCTCCACTACCCATTGCCCTTCTGGAGCTCACAGTCTAGGAGACAGACAATGAAAAAAATCACAAATACCTCTGATTCCAAAGTATGACATAGGCTCTAAGGGTCACTAAGAGTTTTGGCAAGAGATTATAAGAAGTGACATGGTTTTTCTTCAATGTCACATTATATATATCCAATGAGTGGTGGACTCCAAAAGTAGTTTATCTCTCCTGATCCCCACTGTCACCTCTTGATCCTCTTGCACTTGAACCCTCGCAATGCTTTTTTCTTCACTTACGTTCTTGCTCATCAACTGAAATGGAGAGTCCCATGGAGGAGAGGGTAGGGGTGAGAAGGACCCAGTCATGTGCTACCTGTGAGAATATAAAACCAAACTGCACACTTTGGTACTGGAGGAGCCCTCAGGCTCTCAGGGAAGGGGGTGAGAGGAGGGATGCTGCAGGGGTGCTTCAGGTACTCAAGGCAGAGTGGTGGGAGAAGCATTTTCCTTCTCAAGGTGAGAACTTTTAAAAACAATGCTCACTTGAATGTATAACTTTATAGCATTGGGAAAAAATAACCATCATTCATTTGGCATCACACCTGGTGTTGCACAAAACAAAACATAACAGAGCTAGCTCGCATATGGCTGAGATTGTTGATTCTCAGCCCACAACAGGATTCGAAACAGTCTAAATAAAGCAAGCAAGCAAATCCAAACCCACAAACCAGGCAAATTAGGGGGTGATTACATCCATTTGTGTTTCAGAAGCACTCTGATTTATAAAGGGCTGTCTTAAAATAGCGCCCTTGAAGTGTTTACAGATCTGTAACTTGCTTCCTGGAAGGGCTACAGATGAGAAGGGAAACCTAAAACAAAAATTGCAGAATTCCTGGTCCATTGAAGGGCATTCTAAGGAATGTGTGACCTGACTTAAAGCTATACGTGTGGAGGAATCTACCCACAAGGTAAAGAGAAGCATACCTACAACCATCAATATTGGGATCAGGGTGTGACCTGGGTTCTTGTCTGAGAAAATGCACATGAAAGTATTTGTATACACATGACACTTAATAAGTGGTCAACAAATGTCAGCCATCATCATCATTCTCTAGGTTCCAACAATTCTCTAGCACTAGCTAGATGTCCTAGAGCTCAATTCAATTCTGACACTACCCTGAGTTATTGCATACCCCATAAGTTAAAGGGCTCATCCCACAAGACTGTCTCTACTTCAGACACCAACCACAACCCTCAGGTATCCCTTAGCCATGCTTCTGCTACAAATTTGGGGGCTCTGACAACTCCCTTTCAGGTTCAGTACTTCATGAAAACAACTTATGGAACTCACTGAATGCATTATACTTGCAATTACAGTTTTATTATAAAGGATACAACTCATTAACAGACAAATGGAATATATGTCTAAGGTGAGGTGGATGGAGTGAGGGAGCACAGAGCTTCCATGATATCTTCCCATGGAATCAGGGTTTGTTACCCTCCAAATACATTGATGCATTCTCCAACCTGGAAGCTCCCCTAAGCTTTGGCACCCAAGAGCTTTAGGCAGAATTAATTAAATTATTGATTTAATTTAAACCATGTGGTTGAACTCAATCTCCAGCCCCTGTCCCCTCTCCAGAGATGGGGTGTGGGGCTGAAAGTTTCAACCCTCTAATCACTTGGAAGTTTCTTCTGGCAACCAGCCCTCTGTCTCCTGAAGATATCTAGCTCTCCCCTTCTTGTACTTCCCAGCCCCCCAAGAGGGCTCATCATGAATAACAAAATATATTCCTATCACTCAGGAAATTCCAAAAGTTTTTGAAGGAGAGCCAGGAACCGAGACCAAAGCATATATATCCTTTATTATAGGATATATACATTCCCTCTACCATGCTGTCTCCTGCAATAAAAGGCTGAAGGAAGGGCTTAAGAGGTCAAATTGTCCATCCTCCTCCCTCCTGGTGAGCCTGTATATTAATCATTGAAGACAGCCAATTATCATTTTCAGAAAAAAAAGGAAGAAAAAGACAGGGAGAGGCACCTGAGTAGATCAGTTGGTTAAGTGTCTGACTCTTGATTTCAGCTCAAGTTATGATCTCACGGTTGTGAGATTGAGCCCTGCGTTGGGCTCCATGCTGGGCATGGATTTTCCTTCTCCCTGTGCCCCTTCCTACTCTTAAAAAAAGCAAGTAAATATCATAGGCCAGAGGAGCCCCCAGTGTGGCAATACATTGTGACCACACATTTCCAGAGTCCCAGGGTGACATGTAAATAAGGACATACTCTCCATGGGGACTGGCCATCTTTGTCATCCAGCTCTTCCCATTTGGTTTGATTAAACCTCTCCCGTCTCTCCCCTAGCCTGAAAGAGGACTGGCCACCAAGAGTGAACTCTTTGGAAAGATCCAAAATGAGAGAGAAGTGGTTCCCAAGTTCCACTGCATTAGGATGCATAGCTCCATTGTACCTGATTTTAGCTGTTCCTAAGATACTTCATACTCATAAAGGTTTGTGTTTGGAAGGGTTTTCAGATTTATTACTTCTGCTGAATGTGTCTTCCTATATTTGAATGTACTGCATTTTCTTTCCCTGCAATTACTCTGAAGTTATACAGTCGGTAGTGCATATAATCATGGATACTAAAACCCACAGACTCCTCTTGACATTCTCAAAGGCCTTTCCAAAGCTAACACTATCCTCTTTTTGAAAAATCTTCTCCTGTTGTCTTTTTAATTAATGTAATCCATTCATTTCCACCTTTCCCTGGACTGCTTTTTGCATATCGTCAGCCTTTAAAGTCCAACTCAAATGTCACCTCCTCTGAGAAGCCTTCCCTGACTGCCTTCAAGTTTCTCCTCCATGCTCTCTTTCATATTTTTACATATGTCTTAGGCATTAATCTTTGTATTTATCACAATCTGTTTTGATTATTTAATTACATGTCTGACCAATTCTCCTGGACTGAAAATCCACTGAAGGTAGGGGCTGTGTCTAGTTCTTCTCTAATTCCAGAGTGCTCATCATAACACTTGAGACCAAGTAGAAACGTTTGTGGAGTGAATATATAGATGAAACCTGACCTACAACAGGCATTGCCTATTCTATTCATAGAAGACTGTTGATTTTCCACTCAACAACCCCCTATCCCTTCTTTCTTGCTAATGGAACCCCAATGTGATCTAGATACATGGCCCTTTCCCAGTTCCAGGGGATTGGATGTTAGTTATTTAAATATAGCCAGTGGTAATTCCACAACTTGGACCAGTGATTGGTTTAAGTGTATTCATGTATGTGGTCTTGGCTAATGTAAGGCAAGTGTGCTGGGTGTGAAGATCGTGGGAAAAGGTGTCCTTTCTTGATAAAAGTTGTTGCACTGGAGAAAAATCTCATTCTGCCTTTGGATGAAATTCTGGAAGGCTAACATCTCAGGCAGGAGCAGCCATCCTGAGGCCACACAAGGACAGTGGCAGTGTAAAAGGATGGAAGCACCTGGGATCAAGGTGACCCTATTGTGCTTTGGGGCTAACCAGCCTGTCCCCATTGCATAATACAGGGATTTGTGCCCTCAATTCGCTTTCTTCCAGAATGGGAAAGTTTAGGTATCTGTGGGAGGAGGCTGGCAAAGAGATTGCTGAGAGCTTCCCAAGACCTGTAACATTACCCACTTATTTTACAAAAGCCAATGACCTTTGTGAATGGTTCCCTGTACAGATAGCACATAATTTTCTTCATAGATTAATTCTAGTGGGACCATTTCCCCCACCCTGGTGAGTGTGTTAAAAATGCTATTCATTAGAGAGGATGATCAGGATTACCAAAGTCCTCTATATGTGGTTTAGTAGACTACCCAATACAAGTGAAGAACATACTTCCCAGTGCCTTGCCACGTGATTAATTCAGCCAATAAAGGGTAAGCTGAAATGACACCTGTGTCTTCTGTCCTAAAGTATTTAGGGACAGGTGTGGCACCTCTATGCCCTCTCTTTCCTGCTGCCTCACCCTTCAGAGCTGTGTATCCTAAATGGCATAGTTACAAGATGGCATCGGGTTTTAGTTTAGAAAAAGAAAAGATATTGTACCAAGCTACTGATTTAAGGGTTATTTTGTTCCCCAAGAGCTTGTCATAACTAATTCACAGAGTAATATATTTGGCAAATATAAAGAAAGAAATAAAAAATCTATAGTCCTACCGGACTTCAGGTGGCCATGGTACTCTATGGAATGTTCTTGAAGATTCCATCTCTTAATCGAACCCTTCAATGAACTATCAGGAATGTGCTGGGCCCTTTTGAATCAGTGATTATCACCAAATTTCACACAGGCAGGAAACCAGAGTCTCCAGTATAGGCAGATGAGAGGATAAATTGGAGCAGCGCACAGGGAGAGGCTTCATACACATTATTGACAGCTGTCATCCTCAGGGAGAACCTCAGGAAAACTGGAAATCTCTGTCCGTGAGTGGCTCTGTTATTTTCTGCTTCATGTAACATTTTCTGCTTCGTGTAACATCTCCAAAGTTTCTGTGTCTTTTCCTACTAAAGGCAATTTTTGTTTTTCAGCTGGGCCAGTGGTGTCTATCAACAACATAATGTATTACAACTCAACATAATGTATTACCACTCAAAGATAATCCTGTTTGTGACTTTTGTTTCCAGAATTACATCTATTTTTCATAATTTGAGTTTCCACAATTAAATATTAAACCACAGTATTTATCTTGTATTTATAAAAATGGAATTTGCATTGCCCACGCAGTCACAACAAAGCCTGCCTTTTTGCTTACAATGTTATGAACGTCTTTCCATGCCATTAAACATTCTTCTACAGTATCCATTATAATGCCTGCCTAGAATCCCAACATCTGGATATATCCTCATTTATTTGACAAATCGTTTGCTGCTGGACATATAGAACGTTTCCATTTTTTTCACCACTGAAAAAAAGATCCTTATAGCTAATCTTTGCTCATATCAATCTTTATTTTTTTAGAACAAATCCCTAAAAGTGAATCTCTCCAAAGTGAGTGCAAAAAATGTAAGGCTTCTGATCCATATTGGTAACTTGCCTTATGTGGAAAGACCGTATCAGCATACATGGGTATGAGTGTCCTTTTCTCACTCCCCTGCCTCATCTCCTTGAAGCCAGCAGGGAAAGATGGAACAGAAGACCATCCAAGGCTCACCATATAAATCTCCTTCATACAGACTCTGTGTCTTATGATTAATGATCTGTAGCCCCTGCAACTCTATTTCTTCCCTTTATTTTATTGATTATATCCTCGAATACCCTCAAAGAGGTGTTTGAACAGTCTCGTGCATGTAATTTCTATGGTTTGAATTCCTTAATTAGTTGTATCTTCGGACTCTCATGGGGCTTGGTTACCTATGTGCTTTATGATTTCTAACTGTGAACTCATCTTTGGCGGGAAATTTTTCTTTGAGGTTACCAGGGGCCAAGATTGGGGAAGCTCATGGCACAGGCTTGATATTTAAATTTATCCCCGAGAATCTTTTACCACCTGTGGCCTGGGATTGCCAACTTGCCTAGAAGCCATGTGCTCAAGCCAGTGGGTAGAGGTTTTTATTGCCCCTTTCATGGATGGAAAGTCCTTTATGATTTCCTGCTTTGGGCATTACTAGCTCCTATCTTATGGATGCAACTCTGCCCTCCAGGCATTGATATTATGACTTTCTAGGTATATGTAGTTTTGATACCACATGGACCGTATGGCTCATTTAGTTTTGCTCATCCTTTCTGGCACCTGGGATTCTCTTTTCCTTTATGTTTATTTTTTGATCCAAGCTATGTATTTGAAACTTTTGATGTTATATTTCATCCTGCATTCCTATGTGCTTGGAGTGTTGAGAGGGTTCTGATGTCAACTCAGCTTCTATGTTGGCTGGCAGTCTCTGAGCTGTTCCTCATACACCCTTGGGGCTGATCTGACACTCTTTGATGATGGCCAGAATCTGGACAGTAGTTGAAGCAATGATCATTGCACCTGTTAAGAAATCAACATAGATAGAACGCTTGAGATGGCATGGATTCATGTACACATGGCTTATTTGCAAGAGTCACAGCCATGTTATTGGGGGAAGAAAAGGAGCATATCCCAAACCACAAATCCTCCAGTTCCTGGTTCAGTGCATCCCTTTTTACTCAGAACCCTCTAAACAAAAACAACAATTAATACAGCAACCATTGCTGAGTACCGGGCTCTGCTGTAAACATGTTGCATAGATTAACCCATTTACTGATCACAAAAACCCCATGAGATAGAAATTATTGTTACCCCTATTTTACAAACACACTGGAATAGAGAGGTAAAGTGATGTGCCTGGAGTCATATAGCTGTGAAATGGGTGAGATGGCTTTTGAACCCCAGATCTCAGAGTTCTGACCTCTATGATACAGGTTTGATCTTTCCTTATCTTCTGCATAACATCCTCCCAAATTCCACCTGAAACCAATTTTCTTAGGATGTGCTTGGTGTTCATCTATTCTTTATCATTAAGACTTTTCATCTAATTCTACTGATCCAATATATTCTATTTCTAGCAACAAGAGATAACTTACACAACCACACAATTATACCTCTCCTCTCCTCCTACCCCCTCTTTCTCTCTGTCTCACACAGAACTACTTATGAGGTACATTTACCACTTTAATTAACTCAATACATTCTTCCCTTTGAAATACATTAATTCCCCCTCCTGAGCAGTACCACCATCAACCTCTCTGCAGCTCGGTGAACCCCAGCAAACTAATTATTGGCAGAATTTCCAGGTATACTGCGTCCTGGCTACCCTTGCCACCCATTCTACAAAAACGTATAGATGCCATGCTCCTCAACCACGTCTGTATAGTGGAATTGCATGGAGGAGATTTAAAAAGATATAGAAGCCTTGGTTCCAACTCTAGCGATTCTAGTTTAAGTGTTCTTCATGGGGCCCAGGCATCAGGAGTTTGAAAAACTTTCTAGGTGATTGTAATGTGTAGCCAGGGCTGATAAAATTAAGATGAAGAAAGTTATCCCTGAGGATTGTGTCATGATTGCTCTGTAGTTGGATTTGGGCAGACCTCTCACCCTTTTTGCCTTACCTTATGACCTTAGGATTTGAGGATGCATAAAATCATCCAGAGGACTTACTAAAATACAGATTTCTGGGTCCCACCACCCAGAGTTTCTGGTTTAGTAGGTGAAGGGTGGAGCCTGAGAATTTGCATCTCTAACAAATTCTAGGAGACATTGATGCTGCTAATCCATGGACCATCCTTTGAGACCATGGTCTTAGAACTATTCTTGCCCCTCTAGTTGCTGTTCACTGCCATGGTCTGGAACGCCATGCTTGCCTGCTCCAGTTTTCCCAACTTGTCCTTCAAGGTCTAATTCAAGTCCTTCTTTGATGGTTTCCTGATGGCCCAGCCAGGTGGCACCTTTTTCCCTCCCACATGCTAAGGTTCTTTCTCTGTGACACTCATATGGTTGATTGTCACAGGTCATAGACTTAGAGCTGGAAAGATGCTTAGCATCCAACAGTTTAAAACTTTACATTTGAGCTAAAAATTCTTTTTCATTCCAATGAAATCCTATTCCAAGTGGTAATATTTAAAATACATAGATGGGTGTGGTTAGGAGACTAGGAACACCACCATGAATACCCCTTTTTTTCTATAGGGTCTTTTTTTTCCCCTACAGGGTCTTGAGGCACTTTGGGGAGGCATATGAGACCTGGGGACTCATAGTCTAAGACTTCATCTTATGTGTAGTGAAACTGGGACTCATAGAGGGTAAGTGATATGCCCATTCATTCTCATTCATTCATTCATTCATTCAATATTGTTGGTCACTGACTCTTCCAGGCATGGTGGCAAGTCCAGCAGATGGTGAACAGGATAGACAAGCCCCAGCCCCCGTGAGCTTTCTTCTTGCTGGGGAGACAATGAATAAGTAAACACACAGACAAAATGATCACAGACTGTGGTAGAAACTAAGAGGGATCCCAGCATATGCTAGAACCACATGAATTTAAGGAGGGTCTTTGTGAAGTGACCTTCATTCCAAGTCCAGGGGGATAAGAAGTATTCTGTGAGTCTAATTTGTGGGTCACAGTGACCCAAAGTCTGGATTCTCATCTCAACGGATGGAGAACCAGTGAAGGGGTTTAAGCAGAAAAATGACCAGACCTGATCTTGCTCCACCTGTTATCTGTTTCCTTGGAGACGTAGATGGATCTCAATCTTTGTATTTTTTGGCATCTGTGAAGAGTAAGTACTGAAAATATGTGTGCTGATGGCTGATTGCCTGAAGTCAACAAGGATTTAAAGTCATATTTGGGGGGCGACTGGATGGCTCTGCTGGTGGAGCATGCAACTCTTGATCTTGGAGTTGTGAGTTCCAGCCCCAAGTTGGGTGGAGATTAATTACTTAAAAATAAAAAGAAATAAGGGCACCTGGTGGCTCAGTCAGCCAAGCGTCTGCCTTCAGCTCAAGTCATGATTCTGGGGCCCTGGGATCCAGCCCTGCATCGGGCTCCCTGCTCAGCATGGAGGGGTGGAGGGGGGTCTGCTTCTCCTTCTCCCTCTGCCCCTCCTGCTCATGCTCTCTCAAATAAATAAATAAATAAATAAATAAATAAATAATCTTTAAATAAATAAAAATAAAGTTGTATTCTGTGTAGCTTCCCATCTTCTAGCCCAGTTACCTCTTAACCTATTTTGGGTTTGAACTCTGTCAAGTGTCTGATCAGAGCTATGGAGCTTTCCTTACAAAATACTCTCGTGCACACATGCACATGGTAAGATTTGTGAGAGCCCTGAAGGTCATCTCAGGACTTAGCCCTCTGCAGTAGAAATTACAGCATGATACCTTTCCTTCAAAGACCCCTGATTTGGCTGGATACCACTGCTATCCTGGATTTAGAATCAGATTATCTTCAGATTTTTAAGCTCCAGTTTTCCTGCCTGTGAGATGGATTAATGCATATGTCATGGGGGACTTTAAGAATTAAATGAGATAACGCAGAAAGGTGCCTAGTCCGGGGTGGGGGGTGCCCAGTAGATACTAATTAGTTTCCCTCCATTGCTCTTCATGAAGTCAGATCCTATGGTTATTAAGAACCTGGTTCTGGTGGGAGGTAGATGAGAAGTGAATCCTAGGTCTGTCTCTTGTTCAGTTTCCTCATCTATAGAACATAAAAACCATGTCTGGCACCTGGCCAGGACCTCAGTAATCAGTTTCTGATAATTTTAATAATGATGATGATACTAATATTGTCTGTTCTATGTGATTCCACACTTGCTTAGGTGAGGAGTAGCCGGGTATATGGGATGAATTGAAAACACAGGCTTGATTCTAAGAAAGGTTAGAATTTGGGGAGCTCTGTTAGTCTACAGAAAACCGTTCTAGAGTGCTGCCCCATGGGAACCACCTTGGCTAAAGACATCAGATGCTTGTGAAATCCACGTTCCTTAGACAGCTCTGCCAACTTTCTGAACCCAGGCAAATCGGAGTGAAGAACGATAGTCTTAGGTCATTGGAGATGGAATTGCTTCCCTCTGGGATTGCTGGGTAACATGAAAACACTGCAACCCCAAGAGAGAGCATAAAGACCAATGAAATGAGGCCAATGCATAATGCAGGAGCTCACTTTCTCCCCAACTTAATTCTATTTTGTTAAGTAATGATGGAATAAAAATTCAGGATGGTGGAAGATGAGATTTGCAGCTCTATTTGATCAAATGCCTATTGCTGTCGCTTCAAGCCAAACGGGTCGCTTCATAAACAGATAAATAAATCAGACATCAGTGGGAAATGAAAAGTCATGGCCAAGGATGAAACGAGACAGAAAATCATTCCTATTCTATGATGCTCATTTGGGGCATCGCACCCAGGCCGCAGTGGGAGCCCTGAAGCTGCTGATGGAAGATTATTACAGAGTGGGGATTCAACCCAGGATTTGGAGGACACAAGCCTTTCTTACAGTGTGCCATCTGCCTGAGCCAAGGTCATGCCAGGGAACTCTGAAAAGCCAGCCACTGACCCTCCACCATTAATGCCCCATCTGTGGGATTAACTGGGCTGTGTGGGTAATAATTTATGGGGAATCATTAACTTAATGATATTGGTTCTCTATAAACTGCTTAGTCTGTCTCAGGGAAAATGAATTTCATAAATCTAGGTGGAAAATTCTGAGTGACTCATGAAGGCCCATCAGCAGGGTGGAGATGGGTCACCAGGTAGTCAAACTCTACACTCCTGCTTTGGATGAAGGGCCTCAAAGGTCACTTCTTCATTTTCTTTAATCTGCTAGTCCAGACAGTGATTCCAATTGAAGGAGGGAGTGCCCAGGGTTGAAAAGTACAGGCTGGAAAATGGGGTATTGATTATTCTTGCCTTGAGTGTTTTTTTTTTAAGATTTTACTTATTTATTCATGAGAGACATGAGAGAAAGAGGCAGAGACACAGGCAGAGGGAGAAGCAGGCTCCATGCAGGGAGCCTGACGTGGGACTTGATCCCAGGTCTCCAAGATCACACCCTGGGCTCAAGGCAGCACTAAACCACTGAGCCACATGGGCTGCCCTTGCCTTGAGTTTTTGATCTCACATGTGACCTTCTCTGAAGATTCTGGAAAAGGGGAAAATGCAGCATTCCCAGTGCACAGAAATTCCTGGGCTGCAAAAATCCAATCCTTTTCTCATCCAAATAAGAATCAACATACTTTAAACAAGTCAGCTTCTGCATCTGCTACCTGCCAGGCTGGGAGATTCACTGCTTTGTACAGGGGTGCCAGGGAAGACTCTGAGGTGAGTTAAGAGACTGAATGATGAAATGGAACCAGCATGCAATTGCTAGAAGGAAGGGCACTTAGGGGTAGAAAAGCTAACAAGGCAAGTGCAAAAGCCCTGAGGCCAGAGCAAGCTTGGCCTGTGTGTGGAACAGAAAATTTATTACCATGATTTCAGGAGGCAGGTCTATTTATTCCCATTTGAGAGATGAGAGAATTGAGGCCCAAGGAGACTAGTCAAATAATTCCCATCCACCCCAGAAGACAGGATTTGCAGGAAGTGTTGATGGATGTCAATCTGTGCCCGTACCCACTAGGTCAGAGGTCAGCAAACTATGGCCCATGGGTTAAATCAGCCCCTCACCTGATTTTGTAAATAAAGTTTTATCAGAACACAGCCATTCATTGATATATTGTCTATGGCTGTTTCCTGTCACAATGGCAGAGTCAAGTAATCCTAACAGAAACCTTGTGGCCTAGAGAACCTCAGTATTTTCGGTCTGATCCTTTACAGATCAAGTTTGCACAACCCCGTGCTAGACAATGATGTCTGCCTTCTCTGTCTTGCTCTTTGCCTTTTGTGGAAGCAGGTGACGAGTCAAATGCCCTGGGAATATGCGTCATCCAGGCCACTGTATGGAGGGAAAAAGGAGGAGGGGGAGAGGTGAAAGAGAAAAGCTGAAAATGTCTCATAAGCGAGCACACAGGGCTGTCTGCGGGAAGGAATGTCCCTTTCAAGGGAGCAGAAGGTCTTGACATCCATAGAGAAGCATTGTTACAGACAATACAGGGACGGCCGCTTCAGATCATGAAAAATTGACGTGACTGGAGCCATTCTGAAATGGAGTCAGGGAAGCCACCCTAGAGAAACTGCCTTACCTGCCTTGTCTGAACTGCGCCAGAACCTCTGGACTGGGCAAAGTGACAATCGTTTGTAAAAGTCAACAGGACAGGACAAGGTTGGGGATCCCTGGGTGGCTCAGCGGTTTAGTGCCTGCCTTCAGCCCGGGGTGTGATCCTGGGGTCCTGGGATCGGGTCCTGCGTCGGGCTCCCTGCATGGAGCCTGCTTCTCCCTCTGCCTGTGTCTCTGCCTCTGTCTCTCATGAATGAATGAATAATATCTTTTTTTAAAAAAAGGGGACAGGACAAAGTCAACTGCGCCTGGGTGGCTCAGTGGGTTAAGCATCTGTCTCTTGATTTTGGTTCAAGTCATGGCCTCAGGGTCCTGGGATCAGCCCCACCTAGGGGGGTGGTCTGCGGTCACAGGGGAGTCTGCTTGTCCCTCTGCCCCTCCCCCTGCTCAAGTCCTCTCTGTCTCAAATAAATGACTAAATTTTTTTTAAAAAGTCTTCAGGACCGTGAATATCCTGATCATAACACTGTTGGTTGCGGACTTTCTGAAGACAAAACAGTTAGCTAACACACACCAGGAATCCTTTTTTGCTTGTTTAACACCAGTTAAGCCAGAGGAGTCCATCAATGTGTGACCCAAAGCAGCTCAGCCTGTTAGTACCAGGTGGGAAAGGTGGGAGCACTATCCGGGGATCTACCTGAATCTGTGCTCCCTGAATTAAAATAAATGCTCCTTTGCCTCTCAATGTGGCTCCTTATTTTCAGGTTGTGGAGACCATACCCGATGAGCAATAGCCCTCCCAGGGGCTGAGGGGGAAGCCAGAGGGTGTCTCATCCATAGCAGCCAAGCCTATGTGTCCCAGCGGGCTAGGGGACACACGTGGCGCCTTGGCGTTCCCCTGGTTATTGCCAGCGGTTGGCTCACATTACAGACCAGCCTGCCTCCGTGACTTCCTGAGCCCGGGTGATAGGGAAGCTGTGATGTCCTGCCCCAGATGCTCAGTTGGAAGAAGGCATCTTTCCCGTGGGGAAGTCTTGTTTAACGGGGGGTTCCCTCTGCTGCCTTCTGCTGGTGTTGCAGGGTCAGGACCAGAAGGGGAAGTCCGAGATTTCAGAGTAAGCCCATCCAGTTTAAACCTAACTCTCTGCCATGGGGGAGCCATCTGCTTGGAGCAAGCTACTAACTCTTCTGAGTGTCAGTGTCTTCATCGCCAGAGCAGAGATGATAGCACCTGTCTCGTTGAGTGTTAGTAAGATTACGATGAGAAGGGGATCCCTGGGTGGCGCAGCGGTTTGGCGCCTGCCTTTGGCCCAGGGTGCGATCCTGGAGACCCGGGATCGAGTCCCACATTGGGCTCCCGGTGCATGGAGCCTGCTTCTCCCTCTGCCTGTGTCTCTGCCTCTCTCTCTCTCTCTCTCTCTCTCTCTGTGACTATCATAAATAAATTTAAAAAAAAGATTACGATGAGAAATACAGAACACAAGCCAGTTGGTACTTGACATTCCTACTCTCGATTTTGCAATGGGGAGTAAGGACCATATTTTCCCAATCTCCCTTGTAGCCGGACATGGCCATGTGAGTATGGTATGGTAAGAGCCTCTGTTGCCTTGAACTTCTAAGAAACACCTTTTTTTTTTCTTTTTTAAAATCATATCCACATTTAATTTTCTTATTTAAATTCAAGTCACATTTAATTTTTTAAATCAGGCTATAAAACCGTGGACACGGGGTGCCTGGGTGGCTTAGTTGGTTAAGCAGCTGCCTTCAGTTTGGACTGTGATCCTAGAGTTCTGGGATCGGGCCCGCATCATGTTGGGCTCCCTGCTGAGCAGGGAACTTGCTTTTCCTTCTGCTCCCTGCTTGTGCTGTCTCTTTCTCTCTCAAATAAATAAATAAAATGTTTTAAAAACTAAAAAGTTAAAAACAGTAGACACTCTATGATTTAATTTTTGCAATCAAAAAATGTTTTAATGTATAATACAGAAATAATGAAAAGGATAAAGATCAAAACAGGGTGGCTATTATGGTATATGGATGATGAGTGGGGTTTTCTTTCATTCTTAGTGCCCGATGATATTTTAAAGTTTTTCTATAATGAACACACATTTCTTTTCAAAAAGGCATAGAAATCTACAAATGCTATTTTATAAATTAAATGGCTAAATCCCAAAATAAATATTTGTCTGAAAAAATGACTATTTACAGAAGGCTTACAGAACAAAACAAGCCAAACTGTTTTTCTGTCTATTCCTCAACCTCATCCTGTATCCTTTCTCCCCCATCCATATGTCATAAGCAACTGAAGCTCCACGGTGTCTAGAGTAGAAAGAACCTTCTTTTTCCTTCTTCCTGGAAGCTAGAAGGTGGGCTTGATAACCGGAGCTGGAGCAACCATTTTGAACCACGAGGAGGAAGCCTGGTGTTGAGGTGACTGAGTAACATGCCAGAAGGAATCTGGGCACCTGAACTCCTTCACTGCAGTTTTTGATTCTGTGAATGAGAAAGATGCTCTCATCATGTTTAAGCTATCTTTAAATTTTGAATTTTCTCCTTCTCAGGGTAGAATGAATCCTGATATACTAGGTGTATGGCCTGGAGCAAATGTCCTCAATCTCTCCCAGTCTCAGTATCTCATCAACAAAATAGATTTTAACATTCCAAATCCTTAGAATCATTATGAGAATTCAAGGACACTATGTGGTGGTTTTCAGCTGCCTCAGAAATGTTTCAGGATGATGCTCTTGAAATACAGATCTTCAAGTCCCGTGCTGAAGCATCTGAATCACCACATCTGATGGTGGGGCCAAACAACGTCCACTTTTGTCAAGTCTCCAAGTGTCGTGATACCCAGCCAGATTTAGGAAGCATGGAGCTGAGAGATTCACCTGTTCTCCCCCTGCTTTCAAAATCAGAGTGAACATTAAGAGATGTGGTTTGCACCTACTGCACAAGGTGGCTCACCAGCTTGGAGGTGGCCTTACTAAGCCTCCAGCCCACTCCTGACCACCCTGCTGCCAACACCCATCGGCCCTCACTCTCAAAGGGAGGAATGATTTGCTGGTTAACAACACGGTGTGTGCTGTCAGCAGCCACCAGCTGCTCAGTCCCATCTGAACCGCTTGCTCTGACTTTCTGTTTAAAATGCAACAGCGTCCGTGGATTATGGCTCGCTGGTTTACATGCTCATGATGGATCTTTTAATCTAATTAAGGGAAGGCAAAGATTTTCCCCTGGTGCTTTCAGCTGCAGAGAGCTCTGACTTTTAAGCATTGCATACTAATTGAGAGCACTTGTTTTAGGAGCAGGAAAACCTGGGCCCTAATGCTGGCTGTGTGTCCCTGAACAAATCACCTAACCTCTCTGAAAAGTCAGCCTCCACCTCCATGAGCCATGCTTTGGGCCAAGCCCTTTGCATGCATGGAAAAATCCCTCAACAACCCAGGAGGCAGATATCTTTTATTATTCCCATTTTACAGGTGGGGAAACTGAGGTTCGGAGGGACTAACTAAATTGCCTATATCACACAGTGAGTAAATGGTGTGAATTTGATAGAACAATAATATCTGGCTGATTGACTATTCAGCAAATGAAATAGTTGAAGGTCTCTAGAGAGTTTAGCATGGCTGTTACCCACTAGGGGCACTGCTCATTATTCATGATTACGTGGTTGTCACCAGTGGAGGAGGCATGGTAGCCAGGGATTGTGGAATCACACATGAAAAGCAGCATTCTTGTCCAAGTGGAGCACAGGAGACAGAATAAGATCAATGAAGGTATCCTACAGACCCACAGAGCTGTCTGTCCTGGTTCAGATATGGGCTGGGTATCTCATTGGACATTGTCTCTTGACCCTAAAAGGTCTTGGTGATGGAAAGCCTGGGTTTTTTTGGTGACCACTTCAGTTACCATGTTGGTTTGCATTCCAGCCCACACTTGATCCCTCAGTGTGCCGGAGCCAGGCATGTCCTTTTTGTTATTTCTCTCTGAGTCAGGAGTCCCAGGAGAGAAGAGAAATCAATGAACCACCAGGAGTAAACCCACCACCTAGAATCTACCATTAGCACCTTACTGTGCTTACATTATCATGTCTCCCATTTATGATGCATTTCAAAGTAAATTGCAGACATCAGTACTAAATACTTGAGCATTTTTGTAAAGTTTTAGAATCATTTGTGCCACTGAAACCTGTCTTGGCAGTCCCCTGTGTGTACTTCAGATGGACACAGAGCCCTGAGGTAGAAGTAGAAGTGGGGATCTGGACTCCTGGACCCAGAACCATCTTCTCATCTGAACAGATACCCAGGAGCATGGGGTTCTAAAAAGTAGACTTTGAAAGTCATTACCACTAATTTATGGAAGAGGAAACTGAGGCTTGGTTGGGGATAAGGGCCCTTATCCCAAGTTATTCATTAATTCATCAAAGACTGTCTCCTTTGGTAAATTGAGAAATATAACAGGCCTTTCCCTGGAAAAATGTATGTATCATATAGGGGGATGGTATTCACAGATCCCCCAAATCCGTTTGTGTTTGTCTAAGGAACATAGTGAACTGAGACTTTAACCAGGTGGCCTCCCCAAGATGCTGGGGAGGGTATCCCCTGACCTGGAGGTTTCTCAGATTGTTGGGCCACATAATAACACCTTGTGGAAGAGAATGTGAGATGGGGAAGACGTGGGAAGAGGAGAGGGAGAGAGATCAGAGATAATAAGAGACAGGAGAGGAGAAGGAGAGATGCTGACCAGAGTGTAGAGATACTTGGGGAGAATGTGGGGGAGGAAGCATAATTTTTCCTCTACCCTTCTAGATTTTTGACTGAGATGCCCCCTGAATGCAAGACAGGTTACCAGGAGAAAAACAAACCCCAGTGTTTACAGTACCAATGTCCACAATAGCCAAAATATGGAAAGAGCCCAGATGTCCACCAACAGATGAATAGATAAAGATGTGGTATATATACACAATGGACTATTACTCAGCCATCCGAAAAAATGAGATCTTGCCATTTGTAACAACATGGATGGAACTAGAGGCATTATGCTAAGCAAAATAAATCAGCCTGAGAAAGACAAATACCATATGATTTCCCTTATATGGGAAATTTAAGAAACAAAACAGATGAACATTGGGGAAGGGAAGGAAAAATAAAATAAGATAAAAACAGAGAGGGAGACAAACCATAAGAGACTCTTAACTCTACGAAACAAAATGAAGGTCATTGGACAGGGAAGAGGTGGCGGGGCTGGAGTAACCGGGTGATGGGCATTAAGGGGGGCATGTGATGTAATGAGTTGTTATACGCAACTGATGAATCACTAAATTCTACCCCTAAAACTAATAATATGTTAGTTGTTAACTAAATTGAATTTAAATAAAAAAATTGAAAAACACGGAACTTTAATAACATGCATACCTCCTATATACAAGGGAGAGACCCAGGGAAACTAAGTAACTCCCCCAAGTGGCCCATACCACCACCTTAAATAACATCTCCAGCTACACACAAATGGTGATGGGAGAAGGCCAGTTACGGGAGGTGACCAGAAAAAGCACAGTAAACAAGGATGAGGTGGTTGTGCAGATTTAAATCTGCTTTTTCCATTGATAGGGGTTTCTAGAAATTTCGAGTCCCTTTCTCCTCCTGTTACTGAGAGGGAGATACTCTTACAAATGGAGATTTCCTTTGTGTCCATGTCTCCTATGAAGAGTAACCTCTACTTTACTCGGTTTTCAGAGTTTTTCCTATGTCTGCTATTTCTGAAAAATAATCAACTGTTAAATAACAAAAATGCAACTGAGTAACTTCGAAGATCTAATTGGCTTTATTAAATGATTCCTGAATCAGGCAGTCCCATCCAGCAAATAGAAAGGAGCTCCCCTGAGCTGTAGAAAAGGAAAGGTTTGTAAAGGTAGAGAGGCAGGGCAGGGAGGGATAGTAAAATAGTAGCAAAGAATGCATTGTTTTAGGTAAGTTTGGCCTCCTAAGGACCAGTAAATTTCCCAGTGCTGATCAGGAAATTCCAGGTTGACTGGTTAAAGGTCACATTCCTGTAAAATTGAAACCGCAATTAGGTGTTTAAGTCTTAGTTTGCTGAAATAAGGCCTTAAGGGAAGTGATGCCATTTGGGGCCTGTGGTTTTCTTTTTGACACAGCCTAAAACAGACTGCATTTTGGGGGGTGGTATAGTCTGCTGCCTTTCAAGAGCAAGAGAAGCCCCTCCCTCAGGTGACTCTGGGCTGGCAAGCAGGAGCTGGGCTTCCTTGGAAAGTAGCTACCTGTTGGCCCTATCCCCCAGCAGCCTTTTGAGCTCCTTGCTTGCTGCCAGCTTCCTGCAGATGCCAAAGCCAATATGCCCAGAACAGTGCTTGGAGCCTGGAAGGAGGAAAGAGAATGCCTTCTCCAGTAGCAGCCCAGCCATTGCTGAGGTCCCCAAAGCATCCTCAATTTCACTATCCTTCCGCTCTCCCTCCCACCCATCTCGGAATGTAGAGGTCCCCATGGTAAAGGGTGAGTGGGCTTCTTAATGGGAGAGGCGCTGGCCTGACACTTGGGAGCTTTGTTCCATAGGGCAGGGGCTGGACCAGCAGGGGCCCCTGGCAGCCCTGAGTGGACACATGGAGCCAGAAGGTCAGGGCAGAGTGGTCCGTGATCTCAGAAAGTGGAGCCGAAGAGCAGTGAGGGCAAGGGCAGCAATACAGGTCTCTGGTCTGAACTCTTCTGCTCAATCAACTTGCAGGGCATGGAAAGGGTGGGAGAAGAAGATAGGATAAGAGAGACAATGAGAGAGCAAGAGAAAAGGAAATACTAAGGTCAAGGAGGTGATTAAGAACTTGATCTGTGGAGTTCCTCCCTCTCTCCATCCATCCATCCATCCATCCATCCATCCATCCATCCATCCCTCTCTTAATCCCTCTCTCTCTGCACATATATCACCAAGTATTTATGGAACATGTGCCAAGTGTGTGGCTAGGCCTGGGGATATGGCAGAGAATATGACTAAAGAGGTGCCTGCTCTCAAAAGACCTGTTAAAACTCTAGAGTGAAGATTAAAAATCAGGTAAATAATTAAAAAAAAAAAACCTAAGGTGGTGATAAGGGCTTTAAAGAGAATAAAACAGGAAAATTTGGTGGAAATTGAGAAGTTGCCTGATTTTTCAGATTATTTTTTTAGTAGAGAATGCAAATACACAATGCAGACTTTTAAACAGACATTTAGGAGATCCCTGGGGGGCTCAGGGGTTTAGTGCCTGCCTTCGGCCCAGGGCGTGATCCTGGAGACCCGGGATTGAGTCCCACATCTGGCTCACTGTGTGGAGCCTGCTTCTCCCTCTGCCTGTGTCTCTGCCTCTCTCTCTCTCTCTCTCTCTCTGTGTGTGTGTGTCATGAATAAATAAATAAAATCTTAAAAAATAGATATTTAATTTCTCTTTTCATCAAAACAATTCATGAACTTAGTCTGAGCATCCAAATAATGCAGGGAAGTGGGGAGAAGAGATGCTTGCACCTGTAGAACTTGCTTTAGACCACCAAAGCAATTTTACATGTTACCTTATTTGCTCCTCAAAATGACCCCATGAAGAAGGAATGAACAGCCCCGTTTCCCAGATAAGGAAACTGAGGCTCAGGTTAAATAGATTTCATAAAGTCACATTCTTAGGAAATACTGGGGCTGAGTCCCTCAGGCCTTGGCTTTTTATATGGCTTCCTTAGACCAAATGTGGACCCAATGAATAATCCTAAGGAAATCATCTTGGATGCACACAGATATTTAGTTACAAGGATATTCATCACAGTGTTATTTATAAAATCGATAAATGAAAAGAACCCAAATTTCCAGCAATAGGGAAAATTGGTTAGATAAACAGAGGTACGGGGGACTACTATTATATTATGTATAATCCTGATCTCTCTCTCTCTCCTCTCTCTCTCTCTCTCTCTCTATATATATATATATATATATATATATATATATCCTGAAAGCAGTACAAATATTTATTGGAATTCTTAGAGAAGATCAAAGAGGATTCCATTTTGTAATCCTTAGTAACTCTTCAAAAAGTCCTCTTTCTCCATTTTTATTTTCTTGCATCCTTATGATTTTCCTGATACTTACCTCTGAACCACTCCCTTTCCACTGACACTCAACCACCTGAGGATCCTGCCTCTCCTCCTCCTCCTTGTTTCCTTCCACTTTTATTCTTTTTCTCTTACAAGAGTAAGAATCCCTCCTTATTCATCCAGTTCTTTTTATACCCAATTCTGCACTGTGAAAGCTCAGGAACCCAGATGGTTAACACAGAATTCTTTCTACTGGTGTGGGGGAAGAAGAGGGAGAGCTAAATAGGCAACCACAGAATTATCTTTAGTAGGTGGAGGAGGGTTAAAAGATGTAAGCAATCAAATATTAAATTATTTTTCTGGAGTGCCTGGGTAGCTCAGTTGCTTAAGCATCTGCCTTTGGCTCAGGTCAAGATCTCAGCATCCTGGGATCGAGCTCAGTGGAGAATCTGCTTCTTCCTCTTCCCCTGCTCATGCACTCACTCTCCATCCCTCTCTCTCACACACCCACACACAAATAAATCTTTAAAAAGAAGACATTTTTCCTCCATCACACTTAAATTTTTAAAGCTTTGTTATTTTTGGACAGAGCACCTTGCAGAAAGCATGTGCCCATGGGCAGGCCCACAGCTGTGTAGGGAGCTGTCAGGAATCCTCACTGATTGTGAAGGATATGGATGGGTATTTGCAAACTAGGGAAAAAATTCTGGAAAAATCCAAAGGCAGTTTCCCAACCATGGCCACTGGCTTCCAGAGAGGCAGAAGGAAGCATGCCCCTCCTCTGTTCCCTCCTGTGAAGAATTGGAACTGAAGCAATGTCCTGATTTGGGCCTCTAGATGAATGAAAATAAATCATTTTCCTTTGGCACCTGCTTTGGGAGGGAAGAGCTTCACAATCTTGTCTCTATTCAGTGTCAGTTTAACACAGTACTGACATGCCTAGATAGAAGAAAGTGACCAAAGACAGATGGGCTCAGCAAGCCCCAGGAAAGGTGGAGTTTGTATTTCAAGTAGCCGCTGGAAAGGGGTGTTCAGTGAGGTCACCCACATCTGAGGAGAAGGCCTGAAAAGTGAAATTTTGTGATGTGCTCCTGCTGGTAGCTTCCAAACTTTCTTCTGGAGTCCAAACTCTTCTATCTGGGGTGGTGGGGGTGGATTTCATGTGGCTTGGTGGGGCTATCCCCAACTTTGGCCAGCCACAGCTATGGGCCTCTAGCTATGTGTTCTTATCAAGTATCTCCTCCTTCTAGTCACAGTGATCAGTTTGAGGGGGAGTTCATGAGCCAGGCTGTCCAACCAGAGCCCTTCCTAGGATTTTTTAACAGAGCTCTTGGGAAAGATGGGTTTCCCATTGAGGCAGCTTAACAGAACAGTATGAATCCAGCATTGCCAACGGTTCTTTCATCACATCATGAGAGCCAAACAGAGAAGAAAGATGAAGACTCAGAGTTTCCTGACAGAGTCCAATTTGAACTCTTGGATCCAGCTATGTCTGAATCTCAAAGGTCAATCTGGAATTCCAATTTCATGAGCGAGTATATTCTAATTTTTGTTGATGTTAATTTGGGTTGGCTATCACTTACAAGTCAAAAGAATCCTGGCTGATTATAGGTGCAAAATGCAAGAGGTTATAGTATTTTCTGTGGCCTCTCTGCTCTATACTCTTCAGTCTCCACCTACTTGGCAAGAATTTGATTCGGTTCAATTCAATTCAATTCAATTGCATTCCATTCAATCCCATTTTATGCCATTGACTATTCGGTTAGATTCAATACAACTCAATTCATCCAACTTTGATTGTTGTTGTTTTAAAGACTTTATTTTTCTTTATCCATTCATGTGGTTTATGTATACAATGGAATATTACTCAGCCAGTAGAAATGACAAATACCCACCATTTGCTTCAACGTGGATAGAACTGGAGGGTATTATGCTGAGTGAAATGAGTCAATCGGAGAAGAACAAACATTATATGTTCTCATTCATTTGGGGAATATAAATAACAGTGAAGGGGAATAGAGGGAAAGGGAGAAGAAATGGGTAGGGGATATCAGAAAGGGAGACAGAACATAAGGGCTCCTAACTCTGGGAAGCAAACTGGGGGTGGTGGAACGGGAGGAGGGCGGGGGGTGGGGATGAATGGGTGACGGGCACTGAGGGGGGCACTTGATGGGATGAACACTGGGTGTTGTTCTGTATGTTGGCAAATTGAACACCAATAAAAAATAAATTTATTATTAAAAAAATAAATAAAGAGGAAGAGAAATTAAAAAAATAAATACTTTACTTTTTAAAAATAATCTCTACACCCAATGTGTGGCTCAAACTCACAACCCCAAGACCAAGAGTTGCATGCTCCTCTGACTGAGCCAACCAGGTATGCTTTATTCAACTTGTTTTTATTTATGATAGTCACACAGAGAGAGACATAGGCAGAGGGAGAAGCAGGCTCCATGTACCGGGAGCCCGACGTGGGATTCGATCCCGGGTCTCCAGGATCGCGCCCTGGGCCAAAGGCAGGCGCTAAACTGCTGCGCCACCCAGGGATCCCTATCTAACTTGTTTTAAGCACTTACTATGTCCTGGACATTTTACTGGGTTCTAGGGTTTCATACATGCATAAGCACCCATTTTTACTCTTAAGGATTTGAAAGTGACTTATAAACAGTCACTGTGAGGGGCACCTGGCTAGCTTAGTCAGTAGAACATGCAATTCTGGATCTTGGGGTTATGAGTTCAAGCCCCATGTTAGGTGCAGAGATTATTTTTAAAAATGTGCTAAATATTCTTATGTTCCAAGCACAGTGGAACCAGAGAGAAACACTGACTCTTACCATTCTGATGTTATTTATGTATGTGTGTATGTATGTATGTATGTATGTATTTACCATAATGGGATCCAGCACAGTTTAGTACCCAAGAGTAAGGACCTTACAGGACAGACTCATTTCCTATTGTTTGGTAGTGAGGTGAAGTGCAGTTAAGAGGGTTCACGTCTCTGAGCCTTACTTTCCTCATCTGCAAAATGGGGATGGTAATAGCATCTATGTAGACCTGTTGTGGAAAGTCAATGGAAGATTGAATGAGTCAAGCACCTGGCACACCCCAGGTACTCAATAAATGATCATTACCTCCATTCTCTCCTCTGCCTGTGGGGAACACTGGGTGGGTGGGGGTGGCAGAGGGTAGCGGTGAGGGAGTGGTGTCAGCAACAGAATTCTCTCTACAGTTTCCTTAGACATCAAAGCCCTGGGGTCCTACATAGTTTCTGGCACATAAAAGCCACTTAAAACAAACTTAATACATATGTGTTGAATGAAAAGTGAATTGTAGTTAGACAGGCAGGATGAAGAGCAGAGATCCAAGCCCCCAGCAGGCTCAGCGTTAATGCCAGAATTTCTCTCTGGGAAGGGCTTAGCGGTGCCATTCACCAGGAACCATGTGCTGGGGGCAAGGCTACATGATGGGCAAAGCCCTTTACCTAAAATTCAGAAGTGGAGGCAGATGATGGAGATTGTGGGAGGGAGAGGTGTTTAAGTCTACTGGGGAGGGCCACTCTGTCTCTTTTCAGAGCTCAGAGACCCTCTGGTCACTCAGCCTCCTCCTTAGGACAGTGACAAGGAGGTGGGGAAGGAGGAAGCTCAGAGGTCAGTACCCCAATGCTGGGGTACTTAATTTTCCAGAAGTGGAAACCAAAGGCCAGAGAAACTTGTCCATGGTGACCAATCAGGTTTGTGACAGCTCTGGGCAGGGACCCATTTATCCTATCACTCATCCAGGTGTGCATTCTACTCCACCTCCACTCTTGGAGATTCTCGCAGCTCCAGGTCTGAGCTGGGGGGAGGGAGAGGCTGGGGTTGCAGGGTAAGGGGACAGCTTAAATGTGTCCTAGGCCATCTGTCTGCCGGGCTTTTCCTTCACACCCCAGGAGGCTTTCCTCACCTCGTCTCCATTCCCTTCCTCTTCTCAAGGGGCAACCCCTTTGATCTCACCCCTGAATGGTCTATGGGCCATAGATAATTTCCTGCCTCTCCCTCTGACACCTCTCTAACCAGTCCTGCCTCCTCCAATCCAGCCTCTTTAAGAAGGGACAAACACTTGAGTTTTCACAGGGGCCAGTCCATAGCAGATGGGAGGGCCAGGCATGAGACAGTAGGGACTGGTGAGGACTGGGGCAAACTGGTGTGTCCACGCCCATCTCAAAGCAGCAGATGCTGCTCAGCTCCCATTGATGCTGCCACAGGAGCAAAGGTGAGCTAGGCATGGCCACATCTTGCATTTTCCAGAAGCCAGAAATGGAGGTTTTTGCGTACCTTTTTTTTTTTTTTTTTGGTCTAGACAACACAAACACATCCACTGGGGGAGTCAGTCCTCCATTTACTAGTCTAAGTGGTGTGTATGACCTGTAGTCCACCCAGGCCTCGGAGGGTGCAAATCAGTCCCAGGGACAGAATAGGGGAAAATGGAGCCAATCAGTGGCCTTGGCACGAAATTAGCCGCTGAGGGAAGAGGCCTCAGCAAAGTCGCTGAGTTTCTGAAATCCCAGGCGCTCCGTGGCGGGATTTTTTTTTTTCTGCTGCACATAACAACCTTCTGCCAGGCTCCTGGACGCTGACAGCCCAAGATGTGGAATTTACTTTGAAATGCAAATCACGGGGAAAAAGTGATATTGATGTTGCCGACTAATTAAGGGCTGGCCTGGTTTAAACTTTGGAGGGCTCCTGCCTGTCTCGGGTCTTGGAGGGAGCCCGGGAGGATGCTATTTTTATTAAATCGAGGAGATGAATCAACCAGTCTAAGTGGATGGGGAGGCGGAGGACGGGGGCTCACAGTGACAGTGGCGTGGAGACTCATGAGGTCTTCACAACTCACTTGCGCAGACTGTGAGGACACGGTCTCAGGACATCAGCCCCAGAGCCATCTCCCTTCCAGGGTCACTGATCATGGAGAGGGGATGGAGTTGTGGGTCGGGCGACAGAGCCTGGCTTTTCTGGAACTGAAAGCGGCACACGGCGCCTGATTGGAGTGGTCAACTGTGATTTACGGGAGGCCTCGAGGCCTCATTTGCAGATTCTCTCTCTGCGGGATCTGAGTTATGCTTGGAGACCTTCCAGAACTAGTAGCTGCCAAGACAGGGGCATTCACAGCCTCTTAAGGCCAGCCCCCTGGGGGCAGGAAAACAGGGGCTCAGGGCTGGCTCCCCACTGCCCTGATCTCTAATGACAGCTGACGCTTACTGCAGGCTGGGAAGGTGGTGCTCTCTTACTTTCATTTTCCAGAGGAAGTAACAGAGCTGGAGAGGTCATGCAGCAAGTGAGCTGCAGAGTGACTCAGACCTATATAGTCTGACACTAGGGTTCAAACTCTTAGCCCCTCGACTCTGTAACCCCTTGCCCTCTGCCCAGTGCTTGGCCCCTGAGCAATGTGGAGTATGTTCCTTTGTTCACTCACCCCCTTTCACTAATGCATTCGTTCTGTCGGCCGCTTGCAGTAAATGCTTCCATTTGCTGTCATGCTGGAACCCACAAGACCCTGACCAGGAAACATCATTCCCCATTTTACAGATGGGGATGTGGAGCTTGCAGCCTGTTAACTGACTTGTGGGCGCAGGGGTGGAAGGGGGTGGCGGGACTCACCACTCAGTCTCCTGACCCGGCTGCTAGTATTCCTGACTACTCTAGAACTTTGTGCTAAAACTGAACCTCCTTGAAGGCAGGCAAGGGAACTTATACTAAGTGTTCACTCCTCAGAGTGTCCGGTGCAAAGCTGAGCACGCTCACTCACTCACCCATTCAGCAGGTGTGTGACTGGATTGCCTTTTGTGGCTATGCTGGGAGCTGGGGGTCCAGTAGACGCAGTCCTCTCCTTGGGAGCCCGTGTCTTGGCAGGATCATGGGCAGGTAAATAGGCAATAACCACACCAAGGGATGGAGGTGGGAGGGAGCTCTGAGACCCCAGAGAAGGGACTTCTAAATTAGTGTTTCTGCCTTTCACACCCAATGAGGACCTAATCAGGCCAACTGGAACCCAGAGGAGAGGTGGCGGGGCCGGAGGGCAGGGGTGGTCTGAAAGTCAGAGAAATCCCTCTGGTGTATGAGGGTATTTAGAGATTTGGTCATTGGATCCAGACAAGCTTGAGCTGGGATCCTATCTACTTGATTTAATCGCCCTGTGTCCTCAGGAAAGCCACCTCACCCCCATGAGCTGGTTTCCTCCTCTGAAGAACACCTATCTCCCAGGACTAAATGAATAAAGGCATACGATACAAGGATGGAGGCTGGCCATGTCAGAAGAACTCTAGAACCGTAGCTATTCTTATTGTCATTGTCACCGCCCCACCTCACCACTGTGGCTATGGATAGACTCAGAAGGCAGCCAGCCCACATGTGGGGGCCTTGGCCCCTCTTGCTTCCTTCCCCTGACTTTCTTCCCTCTGCCCCTGAGCACCAGCTGAGCCCAGAGACACTGCTCGGTGTCTGGGGCCAGGTTGGGGCCGGTGGGGATCAGACACAGAGCAAGCCCAGGGGCTCGGCCTTGGCAACCTTCTATGAGACTGTGCCTCAGCGATTTCCGGACCCCACAGAAAGTGGACCTGAGCTGATGTGTGTTGCTTAAAGGAATATCTGAAAGAAACAAAATATAGTTTTTAAAAATGACCCTATCATGAAGTGAGCAGTTCAGACTCGAGGACACAGCGGATGTGTACATATTAGCAGCCGCCAGGGAACCGGGCTCCCAATATTCTCACCTTTACGGTGTTCTCTCCTGTGCCATCTGGCTGGCCCTGGGGCTCCTCTGACCAATAGCCTGTGGCAGAGGCAATGCTATGCCACTTCCAGGTGTAAGTCTTAAACAAAAGAGTTGCCGAATTTTGGCTGGAAACCAGTGCCAGCCTAAGGGTCTTTCCCGGGGGCTTGGTGGCTCTTAGTTAAATCAGGACAGATTAGCAGGTGTTAGAGTTTAGAGACCAATGAAAGATGAAGGGCAATTAATTGTAAAGGGAATGATTTGCTACTATTGTTTGAAACCCAAAGGGGAATGCCCCCCCCCCCCACGAACCTCGCCTTGAAGTCACCTGGCTGCAAGCCCTACATGCTGAGAAATGCCTGCTCAGGTGACCCATGGTTTCCTGAAAATTCTGTCCATTCATGGGACATGGCTCCCCTCTGATCATGGCTCCCTCATTTGTCCCTGATTCCTGGGACCCTGAGAAGGACACAGTCTGTCCATCATCTGAGCCTTCCATCTGGAATTCCATGACCTCCCGGGGACTTCTGGTCAGGTGGTAGAGAATAGTATTTATGGCTCAGTGGCCAGATGGAGCTGGAATGTTCTGTAGCAGAACATAGTGGTGAGTGCAAAGTCGGTGGGTTCCCAGGCCGGAGCCAGTCAAGTACAGTGCAATTGCAGGTTTTGCTCTTACCTCAGAAGGGATATTTTTCAGTTTTGTGCTAATCACCTTGGTTTCCTGTGAATGTACCCCCTGGCTCCTGCAGGCAGGAAGATAGACGGTGGCCCTAGAGAGGTGGCATGCTCGGGACGCTTTCAACCCAAGGACATCACCAACTACAGCCATGGGCAAAGGACATGGGGCATTTTAGTTTGTGTGGCCCCCTCCTTCCTCACCACCAATTTCTGACCATTTTCTCTTGAAATTACATACAGGGCATTCATAATGATGCTAATGGTTCCCATCTTCCTGCTGCTTGGGCCAGAGGCCTTTTTAGATCTCAGCAGTTGGAAAGATGTTAACTCCAAATGGAAATCTAATCACGAATCATGGAAAGATTGACTTTTCAGCCATTGGGGATGTGCTAGGGGTCTGGTTGAGGCAGAAGCGGGTCTGTTTCCATCTCAAATTCCCTGACATCCCCTCCTCTTGGTCATGCTTGGGATTGATTCATAACTTATTTTCCTATAAACAAAATGATTTCCTGTAAACAAGGATTTGAATTTGATTGACAAGGAGGGGTTGGGCTTGAACCTAGAGTGTGACCCCTGCCATCACTCTGGGAGAGAACTCGCCCTAAGGGAAGAGACGGTCTGGCATGATGACATTATTCCAACTGCAGAGCTCGAGTTGTCATAGGGACAAAGGGATTCTGAGTAGAAAGATTATGATATTATGAGCGTTGCTCAAATGCATCCCCAACCCAGGCCAGCCGCCTGGATACATGTGTCACAGGGTGAAGCAAGGGAGCAGCTTCTTGAAGCTTGAGAGCCAAGCAGTAGCACTGAGATCCCTCTGATAGGGTGTACTGGAAGGGGGAGAAGGCATTCATGCCCTGCTCTTCATCCCGGATTAATGGATAACATCAGCTAGGGAAATTAAGCTCATTAGAATAGGCTCCTGGTGGGCCAGTGGGAGAGATGATGGTGACTGGGAAAGATGGGGAAATAGAGCCTGATCCCTGCTAGATCCTGTGGAACAATTTAGGGGGATTGCCACACCCGGAGGGAAACTTCGGGGCCCCCGAATATCCAACAGTTACTCTGGATTGCTGAGAGGGGCCGTGTGAAGACCCAATGACCTGGATATTTGAACTCAAGGAAGAAGAAAAAAGAAAAATGAAGAAGCTTTTTGAAGAAAGCATACGTGTTTGCAGATCAGAAAACAGAGTGGATCTCTCATTGTCATGGGGCCACAGGGATTCCCTGAGAGAAGCACATCAAAGGACCCGAGAAAAGCCAAGAAGAGGAGCTTACCTGCAGGGAGTAGCCAATTAAGGATTTTTTTTTAAGCCAGCAAGTTAAGGCTGAGTGAGTAATCCATGTTCCCATGGAGTTGTCCCAGACCGCAAGCTGGAGAGAAAGAGATCAGCTTAGAGGGGTCACTGGTGGACAGGTTCCAGGTGTGAGAGGTCCTTCAGTGAAAGTCAGGGGCGGGCACAGTCACCGGGCCCTCAGGGGGTTACACCTGCTGAGCAGCCTAGAGATCATTGCCTCCCAAGTATAAGGACTCCTCAGTAAGGAAGGGGCTTCCCATTTAGAGAACTGTAATTCAGAGGAGGAACTCACCTTATAGCTGGAGACAGCAGACCAAAGTTTACAACTGAAATGGGAAAGCTTGCACCAATAATTAGGTGCCCTGACCTAGTCTGTGCCAGGGAAATGGTTTCCACCCTACAAATGGTCAGATGATCATAAGGTACTCAGAAGGAGGAAATCCCACAAGGAAGATGTAGCATGTTAGACCATCATTCAGCAAGTATCTGTTCCCTCGTGCATCTGTAAGGAGTGCTCTGTATCCCACCCCTTGCCTTGGGTCTGGCCATATCGTTTGGCCAACAGGACATTAGAGGGCATGATGCAAAATGACTTGAAACGCATTTGTGCGGTTTGTCCGCTTATGCTCCCGCTTTAGCATGCGTAGAACATGACTCTTGATTCAGACTGTAGGCCAGGGAGGATGAGGCACACATGGAGCAGATGGGGATCCAATCTGACCTGAGCCAAACCCTGCTGAGCCCAGCCTGGGTCAGCCAAACCCCAAATAACTCTCAGATATGTGAGTGAAAAATAAATGCTTAGATGGTGGACTGAGAACCTTATCATCTTCCCAATATGTGGAACCCTTTCAAGCCCCTTCCCTGTTGCTAAGCATGAAGAGTGTCACCAGACTCTAGTAGACACCACTCATCCCAACCCTCTCCCCAGGGATCATAGATAAGAGTCATTGCTACCTGGCTTCACATCCTCATTCCAATTCTTTCTAGCTCTGTTTCCTTATCTATAAAATGGAAATTATTATTAGCTACTTAAAGAGAGATCAAGAGCGAGAGAGAACACAGAGGGAGGGGCAGCCCCAGTGGCGCAGCGGTTCACACCTGCAGCCTGGGGTGTGATCCTGGAGACCCGGGATCGAGTCCCACGTCGGGCTCCCTGCATGGAGCCTGCTTCTCCCTCTGCCTGTGTCTCTGCCTCTCTCTCTCTCTCTCTCTGTCTCTATGAATAAATAAATAAAATCTTAAAAAAAAAAAAGAACACAGAGGGAGAAGGAGAGGGAGAAGCAGACTCACCACTGAGCAGAGAGCCTGATGTGAGGTTTGACCCCAGGACCCTGAGATCATGACCTGGCCCCAAAGCAGATGCTTAGCCAACTGAGCCACCCAAGTGCCCCTTATTTATTTATTTTTGAGACAGAGAGAAGGAGAGCACATGTTTGTGTCAGTGTGTGGGGGAGGAGGGGCAGAGGGAGAGGGGGAGAGAGAATCCCAAGCAGAGTCCCCATTGAGTGTGGAGCCCAACACAGGGTTCAATCCTAGGACCCTGAAATGATGACCTGAGCTGAAACCAAGAGTAGGAAGTTCAATTGATCCACCCAAGTGCCCCAAGGGGTATGAGTTTTAAATAAGGTAATGCTATAAAATATGTTGAACATTATCTGGCACATAATCAATAAATTTTCAACAAGTAGTGGTCGATCATTATCCTTTACCATGATTGGAGATCATTGCTTCAGACTTATTATTTTTGGAATTTACCTCATGGTCCAGTCAGACTTGGGAGCTAGATCACCTCTACTCACATCTCCTTGCTGGTGAGCCTGGCCTACACCCTCACCCTCTGTTTCTGGTGGAAGGGGATGGTTCTGAAATGCACACACTCTTTGGTTTCCCTCTGGAGAGGCCTCAGCTGATTCTGGGAGGTTGATGTCAAGTGTTGAGAAGAAAGGCATGAATCATGTCTTTCCAGGGAGGTTAAAAATCCAGACCCTGAGCAGTTGCCAAAGATCACAGAGAGTGGGGTCAGGTTCTGAGTGTCTTGTAAAGCTGGATTCTTTCCTTAATGTGACAAGTCTGAATCCTGTAGGGTGAATACCAAAAGCTCAGTGAGCCAGCCAGGTTTGTAAACACAGGCGGTGTGGCTGGAAGATGACAAGCTCAGTCTGAGCCAGAGGAGAAGGTACAGCCACTCCACTCCTGCTTTGGCCTCTGTGAGGGAGCCCAGGGGGCCTTGGCTCTCTCTAAAGTGAGAAGGTGCTGGAGGTTCTATTGGGGTCTACACTCTGTGGGTGAAGGAGTGTTTGAGAAAGACTGCTAGAGGGGCACCTCGGGGGCTCAGTCAGTTAAGTGTCCGACTCTTGATTTCAGCTCAGGTCATGATCTTGAGGTCGTGAGATCGAGTTCCGTGTTGGACTCCACACTCATTAGGGAGACAGCTTGAGGTTCTGTCTCTCTCTCCCTTTGCCCCTCCGCCTCTCTGTGGTTGCACTCTCTCTCTCTGTCATCAGGCACCCCCTAAAAATAAATAAATCTTAAAAAAAAAAAAAAAAAGGATTGGCACCTGGGTGGCTCAGTTGGTTAAGCATCTGCCTTCGGCTCAGGTCATAATCTCAGTGTCCTGGGATCATGTCCCTGCTCAGCAAAGAGTCTGCTTCTCTCTCTCCCTCTGCTCCTCCTTGCTGTTCATGCTTGCTCTCTCTCTCTCTGTCAAATAAATTAAAAAAAAAAAAAAAAGCATTGCCAGAGTCACAAAATTGTCCCAGAGAGCATAACTGAGAAAGAGATGAATTTTATCTTTATATTATGGTTCATTGGTTCTAAGATGCACATTTTCTCCCACATCTTAACATCTCTGAAATCAGGATGTTTCTTACTATCCACTGACACGAAAATGTTGTCATAGGATAATTGGCATTGTTGTCTCATTGCTAGTGGTTCATGAAATAACACGTGTCTTACAACATTGTAGATTTGGTGAAACATAGCCTTTTTTTTTTTTTCAGCAGCTCATATTTATATGGATTTACTCTGTGTTAAATCCTCTGATTAGTGCTTTACATGGATGAGCTCAGGAGTAAGATTCTGAAGTGATCCTCATTTTGCAGCTGAGTATACCAAGGTCAGAAAGGTGAAGTCACTTGCCTCAGGCCATACAGCAATGGAGAAGGTCCCCAGGCCTTGCCCTTTGTTCTCATGCCTGAATTCATCTGTCTTTGATCTACCCTCTCTGAACGTTCAGTTTGTTGATAAATTAGATCAGGGTTTCCTTTGAAGACCTGCTTGTCTGTCTCCGGTCTACCTGTCCTCTACTTTTCCTCTCCTTCTCCCTCTCTTCCTCACCTGCTGGCCCTCCCCCCTCCTTTCCTCCCTACCTCCCTCTCTTTTCACAAATGTATGCACATCTCAGGGCTCCTTGACTACCTGTTCCCCAAATCTTTCTCTTAATCTATAACGCTCCTAGGAAATCGACTTTGTTCACTCAATCAAAATGTATTTATTGGGTATCCACCATTATCAAGGCTCTGGGGAAATTACCCTGTGCAAATGAGTGATGAACAAAACCATCTCCTGATCTCATAATGTTTATAATATCATATATGTGAAACTTTTGCTTTTTGTATGCCAATTAAAGCCCCATTTTAAATGTACCAGGAACATCTGTTGATCAAAAAGTGGTGGATTATACCCTTCTACCTTCATGGATATAACAGACTGTCCTGCCTAATACCCACAAAGCCATAAAAAAAAAAAAAAAAAAAAACCCTACTGGGACTAGCAGAGGCTGGAAAAACTCTCATTTCATAGCTGGAAAAAGTCTTCTACTTGGCAAATGGTGGGGATCTAAATGCTCTTTGAGGCAAGCTATTTCTCTGTTCTGGAAAAAAACACCTGAATAGGCCCTTCAGCTACACAAGAGCAAAGCAAGTGGATGCCAATTATTTCAGGGAAATCTGTGAACTAGCTGTTATCCTGAACACAGATGGTTAGGCCAAGCTCCTCTTAACTCCCTGGAGACTGTTTCATTTTGGGCAGGTAGGAGGATTTTTTTTCTCTTTTTTTCTGTATGCTGTTTAGGTAGCACCGTGCAGGAGGCCTAGGTCCTACCGCAGGTCTTTGGGGACTGCTGTGTACTGGTGATGAGCATTGCTGATGGGGAGCTGGCACAGAAGTCCTGGTGGCTGTTGGAAGGATGAGAAGGTCCCGCTTCCAAGAGAACCTGGTCCAGCTTGAGCGAGTCCAACCCCAGCTATGTACTGGAGGTGATACAAATGGTGTGGTCAAAAACATACAAAGTTGGGGCACCTGGGTGGCTCAGTCAATTAAGTTCTTGACTCTTGATCTCAGCTCAGGTCTTGGTCTCTGGGTCATGCATTCAAGCCCTGTGTCGGGCTCCACATTGGGTGTAGAGAATCCTTTTTTTAAAGATTTTATTTATTTATTCATGAGAGACAGAGTGAGACAGAGACAGGCAGAGGGAGAACCAGGCTCCATGCAGTCCCAATGTGGGACTCAATTCTGGAACCTTAGGATCACACCTTAAGCCAAAGGCAGCCAAAGGCAGCCAAAGGCTCAACCACTGAGCCACCCAGGCATCCCAAGACTACTTAATAAAATAAAGAATAAAATAAAAAATACAAATGCCAGAGTTTACAAAAAAATTACAGAATCGAGTCTATTAACCTGTCATGCAAAAGAATGGAATTTCGCTGAGCAGATTATGCACAGAGGGAGTGAAGTCAGGAGTGTTAAGTGCTAGAAAGGGATTTTCATGGTGCTGTGCTAATTATGGATTGGAAGTTAGCCTTGTGGACAGGGCGAATGGGTCCCTCTGTACACAGATCTGGAGGGCAGGAAAGAGTCTTCACTTGCTTCTGGAGAGATCTGGTGCTCAGGGTCACTATGAGTTTGTGGTCTTTTATCAACTTTAGCTGATTGCAACCATTTGTGATGAGACAGGACAGACAGTGGCTATGTAATATCAGTTAAGGTAAGTGTTGATGTCAGTGGAAATTTTTCTTTCTTACAATGCTGTTGAAGACTCAGTTACTTAGACTTTGGGAAAGGTACTGATGGTGGGTGATTTTATTCTGATTCCACTGCCTTACATTGGGGCAAAGAGCCAGGCCCCCAGCAGGGCTTCCCATAGAGGGACAATTCTGAGACCAATTTTACAAATGGACAATGGGCAGAGCATATACAAAAGCAGAATTCTGATTCACAAACTCACCAGCCCCATGCCACTAGCCATGCATGGTAAGGACTTGATCAAGAACCACTAGCTTTAAGAGAGAGAGAGAGAAAGAGAGAATGGCCAGCTTCTCTAATTTTGCCCCTACTTGCAAATGACGACCAACCATGGACAGGAAAATAAACCCCCTAACCAATCACATAGAGTACCCTCTTCCAGGTAGCCCACTTCCAGCTTCCTGGGCCAACAGCCTCTACTCAGGGCACACGTGAGGTTGTCCCTTTTTTCTGACATAAAGCTTTCCCACGTCTCTGCCTGTCCTTGAGTTTCTGCCAAATGCAAGTGATTGTGGCTCACCCTTTGCTTTATGGCCAACTCTGAATAAATCGCTTTTGCTTATTCTTATTTGGGTGGTCTTAATTTTTTGCCACAATTCCCCCTGTCTGATCGCAGACAGGAAAGAGGGCCAGGAAAGGTGGCATTTCAGATAAGGGGAGCTCAACCCAAGAGTATAGGCATGGTCTCAGGCACCCCTCGGTGGTGGGATCTGTTGCCTCTGGGGCTTGGAGGCAGGACTGCAGCCAGGCAAGGGCAGCTGGTACAGGATGGCCTTGGAGCCAGAGGGATCTGAGAGAAGTCATCTCTAGCAGCAGAACTACATTGCATCCTTGATTGTAAATCCCTCCTGGATGTTCAACAACTTCTTGGGAAACTTGATGGTCTAGTCTTGGTTGTGTCATGCAACTTAAAGTAAGGCTTTGTTCCCAGATGGAGACAAATCAAGAAAGGACAAAGTAGAGATCACAGTGGGAACTGCAAAAGACCAGAACACCAGGAGACATCAGGGCAGCAGCAAAGCCCTGGATCACATCCCCTGGTACCCCGGGCTCTACCCTCAGTAGGATTAAAGGAGGAGTACCCATAGCCTTTTGCAATGGCAAGTTCCCTCTTCCTTGGCCCGTGCCAACTATGGTGGGGTCACCCTTGAGAAACCTCAGAGATGTTCAGGAGAGGAGGGAAAGAAAGCTCTTGAAGAGACTGTAATTCTTACCAGCAGTATCTTTTATAATAAAAGGGGGCAGTGTAGGGGCACCTACACTGGGTGGCTACAGGTCTAGTTGAGTGATTCTTGATTTCAGCTCAGGTCATGATCTCAGGGCCCTAGGATGGAGCCCTGTGTCAGGCTCCACACTCAGCGGGAAGTCGGCTTGGGGATTTTCTCTCTCCCTCTTCCTCTGCCCCTCCCCCTGCTCTCTCTCTAAAATAAATAAATACATCTTTAAAAAAATAAAAGGAACACAGTGTCAATAGCCAATAGGAGGAGGTGGTTAAATCAGTCATCCAGTAGATTATTACCTGGTGGTTAAAAATAATGGCAGTCTATTAGAAAGAGAGAAGATGACTCTCACTAAACATCAAATAGAGAAAAGTGGTCCAAAAAGTTGGCACAATATGATGCCATTTTCATGATGAAAACCAGTTACAGGGATAGAAAAAGGACTATTAAATTAGTTTGACCAAAATGTTAAGAGTTGTAACCTCTGTATGGGGGCCTGGGTAACTTTTATTTCCTTCTGTTTTATTGGCATTTTCTGAAGTTGCCATCAAAAAATATAAATTCTAGATTTACACTGGAAAAAGTGAATGTTATTTTGCATCCTATTTTACCAATGGAGCTGCTTTGGCTCTGAGTGTGGGACTCCATTCTCCTCCTGATGCTCCCATGTGCCTCCCTGGGGTCTGCCTGACTGGCAAAAATTCTAGGAAATAAACCCAAAATGCAGCTTAAGGAGATCTGTTCAGGAACAAGCAGGGAGGGGAGCCAAATTCTTCATCCAATCCCTCAGCCAGCCGTGTCCTTGGAAGAATAAAGAAGCAACGTTTTCAGAAAGGAAGGATTTGGAGCTCTGGTGAGAAAAAGTTGATCAGAGAAGCACCGAGGGTTTGGGGGCTCACAGGCCAAGAGTAGGGGTGGGCTTTACCTTCCCATCATCTCAAAGCCACACTGAATGATGGCATTCTTCTTTGCTATGTATTTTCTCCATCTTATGTAGGGTGTGGATAAAAGCATTTTTACACAATTTGGCTATTTTAATGGCTCTGTAATATTTACTATTTATTTATTTATTTATTTTAATTCATTCATTCATTCATTTTTGAGACAGAGAGGAAGAAAGGGCAGAGGGAGAGAGTAACTCAAGCTGAGTCTGTGCTGAGCACCGAGTCCAACGCAGGGCTCAATCTTAGGACCCTGAGATCACCATCTGAGTTGAAACCAAAAGTTGGACGCTCCACTGACTGCGCCACTCAGGTGCCCCTGGATCTATGATTTAAAACTAAAGTAGGAACAGTGAAGCCCTGCTACTGAAATTCTGAAGCTGTCACTGCAGACTTCAGAGTGAGAGGCAGCTCTGTTTTCATGAACAAACAGCAGAGCAGCTGACAGTGGTCAGCGTGGTAAGTCTCAGGAGCCTGAGCTGCCCTGGCTTATACTAACATGGCCATTGTGAATGCCCTGCCTCCAGCCAAGCATGGCTGAATTTCTTCCTGCCACTCCCAGAGAGCACAAAATGTGCTATGAGAGTATAATAAGGACATCTGATATAATTAATTTCGAGTTCTTATTTATTTGCATTGGGTCTTGGCCCCTATAAGAATGAGACTTTTGGGGTAATCTATTCATCCATCCATCCATCCATCCATCCATCCATCCATTCATCCACTCATTCGCCCATCTAACCTTCCACCCATCCATTTATTCACCCATCTGTCCATCCACCCATCTATTCATCTACCCATCCATCCTTCCTTCCTACCTTTCTTTCTTCCACTCATCCACCCACCCACCAATCCAGCCATGCACCAAGCCAGTCACTTCTCTATCCATCCAAATATTTATGGAGCACTTGCAATGTGCCAGGTATTCTCCAAAATGAATGCTTCCCCAAGGACCCCCAAGTATAGAGGGAAAGAAAGAAAAGTTGCTAATTTCACAGAACAGGATACTCTCATTAATTGCTGTGGAGTTTAAATAGGTACAACCCCTAGGTAGAGCAGCTTGGCAGCATTATAACTGCAAATTCCCTTTGAGCCAACAATTCCACTTTTAGAAAGTTAACCTGCAGATGTAACTAACCATCCATGTAGAAAATGACTTGTGTACTGAGTTATTCACTTTGGCATTATTGGTAATAGCAAAAGTTTGGAAATCACCCCAATGACCAAGGTGAGGGGTCTTATGAGACAAATGACAGCAGGTACACAAGAATATCCTGCACCTCTTATGTACTTATATGGGAAGGTCACTAAGATTTAAGATTAAAGAAGGATACAGAACAGTGTGTTATTTCACCACCTATACCCAAACAGTAACACATGTAATATGTATATAACATTTGTTTGCAAACAGAACCAATGCACACAGAGGCTTTTTCTAGAGGTTTAAACACCTTGAAGTGACCCTCAATGAATAAAGGATGGGCACTGGTGGATACATACCTCAGCTCCTTCACCTGTCAGTGGAGACAACTGAGAGATGTGGATTGAGGCTCAGTTACCCAGTCATGACCTGCTCATTCACACACACTTGGATTTCCTCCCTTCCCCATTTCATTTCCCCACTTTTTCACTACACAGCCTGGAATGATCTCCCAAATAAACTTCTTGCACCCAATATTTACCTTGAGGTCTATTCTGGAGGAAACTCAAACTAAGACATTGTAATTGCTTGGAATAGATTGAAAGTAGAATCAGTGGCAGCCTCTGGGGAGGAGAATTGGATAGTTGAGGGCAGGGGTGACAAGAGGGCTTTTCATCATAGAACCTTTGGTATCTTTTGAAATGTGTACTATAGGAAATATTACCAATTGAAAAATAGTTTACCAGTGATGCCAATTGATAAATGATATGATTGGATCAACACAAAGTGTTCTGGGAGCACAAATGGGGCATGTTGGAAAACCCAAACTTGGCCGGTGAGCACAGTAAACCATGAGCTCTGGAAACTAGCTACATACATTCAAATTCTGGCTCTGCCTACTACTTACAAGTTGCATGACAGGCCAAGTTACTTGAACTCTCTGTACCTTAGTTCCCTCATCTGTATAAATGGGGTTTATAACCATAGTATCTATTTCATAAGGTTGTTGTGAGGGGTATTACACATTAAGGTAAATCTCTTAGTTCAGGCTTCTATAACAAAATGCCACAGACTGAGTGGCTTATAAACAACAGAGATGTATTGTTCACTGTTATGGAGAGTAGAAGTCCAAGATCAAGGGGCCAGCATGGTCAGTTGAGGGTCCTCTTCTGGATCACAGGCTTCTGGCTTTGTTCTCACATGGTGGAAGGAGCAAGTGAGCTCTCTGGAGTCTTTTTTATAAGAGCACTAATCCCATTCATGAAGTTTCCAGCCTCATCACCTAATCATGGCCCGAAAGGCCCCATCTTCAAACACCATCACCTTGAGGGTTAAGGTTTCAACATTTGAACTTGGGAAGACACAACAGTCAGAGCATAGCAGTATGTAGAGCACTAAGAGACCTCGCTGACAATGATCCATCTGTGTTAGTTGGCATTACACTCAGCTATGCAGTTTGATCTTGACCAAGGTCATGGTTTTCCAAGGGAAATTTTCTTTTCTTTTTCTTTTTTTCTTTTAAAAGACTTTACTGGGGAAACATACAGGGGTGGGGACCCAAGGGAAATTTTCATACTAGGTATTCCTCTCCAGCAGCCTCCCAAATATCTCCATTCTGTGCATTTGCTCCTTTCAGGAGGAGAGCGTAAACATCCTCTAGGAAACTTCCGGATGGGTTTGCACCATCATCAGATCCGCATGATGGTTGGGCAGAGCCTCACAGAGCCATCAAGGATAATAAAAGCCCCAGGAACCAATCAGCAGTCCAGGCAAGTTGAGAAGAAGAATCCACATTTTGGGCCAAGAATTGTACCAGGCGGCAGTTTTGACAAGAAGCTAAGAATGTGCAGTGGAGAGAGGAATGCAATTGGCTTTGGTTTATGTTGTCTTACAGTTTTTATGTCTGCATTGGAATGAGCTTCCTTTTCTCCCTTTCACTTAAAGAGAACTGCTCTCTGATAATTAAGCGCAAAGTGAGCCAACAGTGTCCACCATGTCACATAAGTACATTTCCAGTTCTTGGTTCTGTTATTTAAAGTGGTGCCATTATTTATTGTACATGGTAATATGTATCTTTGTTTTCTGGTGTCCTCTAGACCCTAAAGCAGAAAAAATGCTTTAATAAAAGTTTGTATATTGCCTCCTTGAGACTGAGAGGCTATATTATTAAGGATTGCAGAATGGTCTTGGTTTGGTATGTTTTAATGAATTACTGCCTAATATTTCTTTTCTTGTGACACATATATGATTAGTAAATGTTGTCTGCTCACTGATTAACTTTGTTTATTTCCTAATTAGGTTTAGGATCAGCTGTCTAGTGGTTATAGAAATAATTGTTTGATTAATGTGTGGGAATTTACATTTTCATTACACTCCTGAATAAGTTCTGTCCCAATTAGCTCAATGCCCTATGCCGATCTGGGGCACTAGAATTACAGTTTTTACCCATTAAGTAATAACTGTTATATTGATTGGTGATAATTGGGTGCAGATAGTAAATATACATTAGCAGAATTTAAATTATATACCAGTTGGTTCTCTCCATTTGCTTCCAGTGTAGCAAAGTTCTAGAGATGGTTACCTGGGGTTTGGATGGAGTAGGACCTAACATACTTGCCAGTGCTTTTTGATCAGTGAATTCCATGAAGTTTCTAGAAGAGCTGTGGAAATCAGTCATCTACTGGAATTTGATCTGAGCCCACCAAGTAAGGATCCCCTTAAATTTCTCTCTAAATACCTTACCTGGCTCACCCTAGTACCTCCCTATTTCTGTCTCAAGAACCATCAATGGCTCCCCATTGCTGCCATTATAGATTTAAATGTGCTGGCTCGTGCCCAAGAATCTTCAAAATACAATCCTTTCCCATCCATTTATGTTAGGCTTTCTGATATGAATGCATACCCACTCAAGGTATTTCAGGAAATAAGCAAGGATTCACTGGAAGGATATGTGTTGAGCGGAGGTAAGCCACAGAGTCCTTGGAGGTAGGTTACAAGGCATTTCTGCCTGTCTCTGTTTCCCTCTCTATGCAACTGTCTTTTTGCCTCTGTCTCTCCATATCTACCTCCACTGTTTCTCTGTCTCTGTCTCTCAACTCCTTTATACACATTTATTCTAGTCTCCTAGTTTCCCACCCAACCGGTTGGTTTTCCTCTCCCTCACAGCTACAGCCTGCACCTGGCTTGGCTTTGCCGCAGTCCTGACTCAATCCCAAGGAAACTCATCACCGGCTACCACTCCACCTCTCATTTCCAATTCCTGAGGGAGGCATGTGGCCTTGGGACTTCACCATGTGTCAATCATCTGCCTTCTGCTCCTGAATTATTTGCCATAGACTTCTACCAGCTGGGGTAAAATTTACTTCGTACATTAAAAAAAAAATCAGTTCCTTGTGAATTTAATATTATTTATCATAAAGGGAATTTTTAATCAGTACCATAAGTGGGAGACAGCATGTTCCTGATATAGACTAAAATAAAAGCATAACAAATTTAAAAATTTAAAAATCTTCTGTGTACCAACTAATATTGTTCTCTGCGCCTCCAGGGCGAACACCCTACTCCTTGGAAAGCCCTGGACTAGCTCACCTGTTTGAAGCCACTACTCACAGTGTCTGCCAGCAGCCTTGGGAATGGTTGCTCCCAGGTCCTGTGCCCATCACTGTCCAATCAGCTGTGGCTGGGGTAGGGGGCGAGGCCACAGGACAATGCACCGGAGCTGCTGGGTACCAGAGCTTCAGGGAGCCAGTGGGCTGTTTGAAGTGATAACCTGGCCCAGGACACTTCTGGAACTCAGGTTTCAAGCCATATGCTCTACACACACGATTATACTTCGTCCTCACAGCAAGTCCACGGGGAGGGCCATTAGTAGTCATGTTTCTCTGTCCTTTGAAGCCTAACAAAACAGGATAACCCCCAAAGGTCCAAGGGAAGCTTGACTTGAAGCCCTGGGAAGGAAGACGCGGCTGCATCTGGCGCCATTCACAGACGCTTCCATCAAGAGCTGCATCTCTGCCCCAGAATTCGAGGTCAGCTCCAGTGGCCTCCGGAAAAGGAACTCCTCCCCACCAAATTCCTGAAAGGTGGAACTGTAGGCAGCTAGGCCACAGCTGTCTGCCAGCGAGGGTTTCTGCAGAGCCCAAAGGAAAAGGGTTGGGTCGTGCTGGAATTGCTGGGAGAACCGCCTGGTGGCTGATGCCCACCTCTCAGGACCCCAGCAAACTGGGGTGCCGCACAGGCAGCGGAGACAGAAGGCAGGACGACAGCATTTAACCCAGCCCCGCTCTAAAGGTTACACTGAGGGTGCTCCAGGCCACCCCCGTTCTCTCCTCCCCCCAGCACAGCCTCCAATTTAAAAAACAAAATTATGCTGAGTGAAGTAAGTCAATCGGAGAAGGACAAACAGTGTATGTTCTCATTCATTTGGGGATATGAATAATAGTGAAGGGGAATATAAGGGAAGGGAGAAGAAATGTGTGGGAGATATCAGAAAGGGAGACAGAACATAAAGACTTCTAACTCTGGGAAATGAACTAGGGGTGGTGGAAGGGGAGGAGGGCGGGGGGGGTGGGGGTGAATGGGTGACGGGCACGGAGGGGGACACTTGACAGGATGAGCACTGGGTGTTATTCTGTATGTTGGTAAATTGAACACCAATAAAAATTAATTTATTAAAAAAATAAAATAAAATAAAAAAAGGAAAAAAAATAAAAATAAAATAAAAAATAAAAAACAAAACACAAAAACACGGTGCTTTGTAAAGGGAGTTGAAAATACTGCGGCCACCATCTAGATTGTCCACCCTGGAGAGGAGACCTGTAGCTGTGATGTTGGCCGCTGCGTCACCAGCACCTGACACACAGGAAAATCCTTGATTATAATTTGCGAATGGTTGGTGATGCAGAATGGTCACTATGGCTGAGCAGAGCACAGCTTCTAGAGTAAAGAGCCAAGGAGGGAGCCCAGAGCCTTCACTTTTAGTAAGGATATGACCAGAATAGAGGGAGTTCCAAAATGGAACAGAGAACCACACAGACTATCTTTTCTGATGAGATAAAAAATACTGGCTTCCCCCGGAAGGAAACCAGAATCATTTTTAGTTCCCACAGAATTCTTTCTCGGAGGCTCAGCCAAGAAACATACTGTGTAACGCAGTTTTCCAAGAGGAAGAAGCTCTTGCCTTCTTGAGTGTAGCTCACAGTGGTCCACAGGCCAAAGGACAGACGCTGGGCCCTGCCCCATGTGGAGTACAAGTTGACCGGGCAGGTTTTGGAGTCAGACTGCTTGGGATTGAATCCTGGCTCTGACATTAGCTGGCTGTGTGATCCTGGACCATGTGACTTAACCTTTATGATCCTCCATTTCCCCCAGCTGTGAGGTGGGGATTATAATCATAACTACATTGTAGACATATTTTGAAGAATAGATGAGATAAGCCATGGGAGACCTCTAGCCCACTGCCTAGCCCTTGTAAGGCCTCAATAGTTGGTAGTGATAAATTCCCACTTCTTCTGGGCCTGCCTGAATTTCTGGATTCGATTGACTCATTCTTCTAAGGGTGGAGAGGTGATATACTGTAACTTTGTATTGCAAGATGGCTGGGTTACATGGGGGAGAGGGTTGGATGTGGAGCAGTGGAGAGGTAGGAAAGGATGTTTTATCCTGGCTTGATCCTAGGCCTGGCCCAATGCAAGTGATGCTGGTGAAAATGGGCCATAATCGAAACTCAGTGTTGGGTAAACAGAACTGAATATATCATCCTTGTCCTCCAGGAGCACACAGGCTTCTAGAAGCTGAGATACATGTATGTAACCAAAATGGCAGCCTTGCCTGGTTCCAACAGCCTGGGCTACCTTATAATTCGAGGTTAGAGTGTTGTTGCAATGTGTCCACCCCTATCAAAAGGTATTAGAATCAGCCTTCTGGCTAATCCTTGGGTGGAGAGTGACTTTCCAGGAGGAATGAAAATATCATTTCTCCTTTTCAGGAAGGGACTTATTTTTGTGTTCTAATCATGTGGCCTTTCCTGGGATGTCACAGCTTGCTAAAGGCATGGGTTCCTTTTCAATTCTTTCTTTATGGTATGCCATGAAAGTTTGCCACATAAAAGATATTTGAGGATGAACTGAAAGACGAATGAGCCAGGATCCAGGGCCAGGGCAGGGGGAGGAGCTGGAGGCTGGAGACTTGCAAGATTGTGTTCCATTCCCAAGATTGTCACTCTAGTGGTCTGAAGGTGGGTTAGTGCCTGGGAGGGACAGCATTTGAGCCCTAGGGGGACAAGCCTTTTGGCCCAGGGATGGCTCACCCAGCCTGGATTTCCATCATGGCCAGGGAACCAGTGCCTGCCTGGACCTCCAGAACTTTCCTGCTGACAGTCCTGCCAACAGGTAAGTGCCATCAAGGCCCTTCCTATGCTTTGTGCCCTGTTTATCTGCCCTAAAGATACTCACTATGCCTCAGAAGACCCCTAGAAACTCCAGAAATATGTGGGTACACTTGGAGGAGATCCCAAACCAGCCATTTGGGACTCAACTGAGCACTCAGGCCATCTCAAAGTGTGAACAATGGCTGTCACCCCTGTTGCATATGAAAATGTACTTCAGAAAAACCAAAGAAGGGACACCTGGGTGACTCAGCGGTTGAGCGTCTGCCTTCAGCTCACAGTGTGATCCCGGGGTCCTGGGATCGAGTACCACATCGGGCTCCCCACAGGGAGCTTGCTTCTCCCTCTGCTTATGTCTCTGCCTCTCTCTTTGTGTCTCTCATGAACGAATAAATGAATAAAAATCTTTAAAAAAGAAAAATCAAAGAAATACATGGGTTACTATAACCAAAAAGTCAGAAGGCAGACTGTGGACCAGGTAAAGCTGAATCTAGTAGCTCTACCTTGTCGCCAGCAATCTGATCCCCTGGTTTCTCCTTTCTCTGATTTCCATGTGTTGGCTTAATCTGAACACTGCCTTTCCCTTGAGTTCAAAAGAGGTCTGTTGGAGCCTTTCCTGGGGACCTGGGTTTCCTTATTCATACAGAAGGCAGCTGGAGCTTAATCCCAGGGAAAGGTGCTGGGAAATGGAGTAAAACACCCACCAAAGAACGATTCCGCAAAAAGACCAGAGAGCTGGAGTATCTTCTATATATCTGCTTGGCTCAGTTGGTCCAGGGCTGCTCCTCCAAGGTGTTAATTCCCCAGCACTTCCTGCCGCAGGCAGAACAGCCTTCTGGAATCAGGAAGGCCCCTAGGCTCTCCAGCTGTCTGCAGCACGCTGGCTTGGAAGGGCGTGGGGGACACTGGTCAGTGCAGGACTGCCCGGGCCTGTGACAGGGGCAACCTGAAGGCATCAGTAGAGTCCCTCTTCTGACCTTGGTTCAGCTGGAAGTACATAAAGTTCCTCCTGGTGGCAGTCAGTGGGGGACAGTGAGGATGTTTTGGGAGGGTGGATGGCAGAGTCAGGTGCGCCTTTCAAGACAATTACACTAGAGGCCAGCTCAAATCTCGGTGTCCGACCCCTGAGATTCCGTGTGGGAATCCTGCCTGGGTCTTGCTGTGTGTGATACTGTCATAGAGAGAGTGTGAGTCACGAGCCGGAAGACAAGGATTTGGCAGGCAGGCAGGACAAGGGTTTGCTGTGGCTTGAGCCTCTCCGTGCCCGCTGGAGCCACAGCTAACTGCAAAAAGTCTTTGGGATGCAGTCAAGTTCCCCATCTGCCTCAGACACCCCGAGCCTAAAGAGAAGGCTGCTGTCTCTGGGACCACACCTGCTGGAGGCAAACGAAACCCCCTTCCACACAGCAGGTATGTAGGCAGCCCCCGGAGTCTCTGGGAGCCTCCAGGAGAAGGCAGTCAAGGCTTCATGGGTCCAGCTTTCTTGGGTTCCATCAGGCATTGGATTGGGGGGAAGAATGGCTCTTTTTCTGTTAGGTCTAAATTCATTTCTCCCTTCCCCCACCTCCCTGTGCAAGTGCGTCTGAAAGGAAGACAAAAGGTTTCCAGCCAGCTGTCCTTCCTCTAAGGAACAAAGGGCATAGGAGCTGGGGAGGGGCGAACTAACATGAGGTCTTTATCTCCTGCCCAAAGTGACATGACTTAGGCCAGTGTCTTTGCCTCTCTGGCCTCTTCTGATCTCAAAAGCAGTGCTGTCCAGGAGAGATATTTCATGAGCCACACATGCAGGCCACATGTGTAATTTTCAATTTTCTCATAGCCACATTTAAAAAGAGGGAGAGGAGTGCCTGGCTGGCTCAGTCAGTGGAGCCTGCGACCCTTGATCTCAGGGTTGTGAGTTCAAATCCCGTGTTGGGTATAGAGATTACTTCAACATAAAATCTTTAAAGAGAGAGAGAAAAAAGCAAGTGCGATCAATTCTGATATTATAGTTTATGTAACTCAATATATAGAAAATATTATAATTTTAATATATAACCAATATAAAATATGAATAGTGTGATTTTTTACATTCTTCTTTTTCTACTGAGTCTTCAAAATCAGGCATGCATTTTACATTTACAGCACATCTCAATTTGGATTGGCCACATGTCAAGTGTCATTAGCCACTTCTGGCCAGTGGCCTCTGAATTGGGCAGCAAACATCAGGGTTGCTCAGATCTTGAATTTAGATTGTGGGATCCTTTTTTAAAAATTTTTATTTATGGGATCCCTGGGTGGCACAGTGGTTTGGCGCCTGCCTTTGGCCCAGGGCGCGATCCTGGAGACCCGAGATCGAATCCACGTCAGGATCCCGGTGCATGGAGCCTGCTTCTCCCTCTGCTTATGTCTCTGCCTCTCTCTCTCTCTCTCTCTTCTGTGTGTGACTATCATAAATCAATTAAAAAATATTACTTATGAAAAAATTTTATTTATTTTTTCATGAAAGACAGAGAGAGAGGCAGAGACATAGGCAGAGGGAGAAGCAGGACTCGATCCCAGGACCCCGGGATCATCTCAGCTAAAGGCAGATTCTCAACCACTAAGCCACCCAGGTGCCCAGATTGTGGGATTCTAAGATGGATTGTGCTTTTATTGCAGCAAGAGGGATGGAGGTTAAAAATAGGAGAGAGCTTCGTGTGTGGGTGTATGTGTGCATGTATATGCACGCGTGTATATATGTGTATGTGCATATGTATATTCTGTGCGCTTGTGAGTGTATGGGTATGCATGTGTGTATGTGTACATGTGTATATATATGCGCGTTTAAGTGTGTGCATGTCCATATGTGTGTGCGTGCACGTACGTGAGTGTATGTGAGTTGGGGTGGGACTAAAATGCAGATGCTGGATGCTGAGAAAAGCTGTAGAGTCTTTATTCCACAGAACTGGGTTCAAATCTTGGTTCTGCCACTTACTGGCTGAGAGTCTTTGGACAAGTCGGTTAACTTTCTAAGCTTGAATTTCTTTATGTGTCAGACAGTAATGACAGAATTGTAGGGTAATAATGGTGAGAAAATAAGATAATATATGTAAAGCACAGAGCCTTGTGTCTGGCACACTTTAAGTAATTATGGCAGAAATTATTATTCCATTGAGACAAAATTAAAACCAAAATTTCATGCACTGGAGAAAAAAATGTTCCCCTTTTTCTTTCTGTGTGACAAGATACTTTACAACATGGATGGAAAATTTGTGGTACTAGATAGACTCTTATTCTCCCATCATATATCTTGGCAGACATCACCAATCAATCACAGCTTCTCTCCATCTGAGCCTGGGTGGAACCTTAGAAGTCTTCTCAACACAGGCAGCCACTACCCATTGATCTGAATTGGCAAGACATGAAACATAGATGCCATCCCTGCCTTAGATCATTCACATCATCTGGTGGAAGGTGAATGTCAGATCTGGGTGTACCTTTAGTCCCAAAGTCAGGGTGACCCAACCTGTATCCGGTCTCCTGAATCTTGCATTGACTGGACCTTGGGAACCAGCCATCTCTCTGGAATGTCTTCCAGGGCCACACATCTGGGCTAGGGTGGAACCCTGGCTATTTGATCCAGGGAGGCAGGTTCATTTAGCATTCCAAGGGCCCAATTTCTCTTGTGCCAAGTTGCCGGTGGGTAACAAATGACCAGTCATTTCACCAACCGCTCTGCTTCCCCATCATCATTCTCGCTCTGGCCCCAGTCACGGTCACAGAGAGTCTCACCCAGGAGTGTTGCGGAGCCATCCATCCATCGCTGGCTGACAGAGGGAAAATCTCCCTGCACCAGCCCAGGGGCTTCTCTCACAAAGATGAGAGAACGAGAGCCAAGTTGACACTCTCTCCCCTAGGAGACAAGACAAAAGAACCAAGAGGAGGTTTGAGACAAATGAAGAAAACAGGCCCCATCCGTCTTTGTTTCTTTCTTCATTCTACAAATATTTGCAGGGACCCAGGGCGTTTTGTGGGACCTGAAAGGAGTGGTTGTAAAGATGGATGGAGCTTGACTTCTGCCCTCAGAGTCTACAGGACACGGGGGAGGCTACAGCAAGTTGATTGATAACTGGAATACCTGATAAATGTGATGAAACCTAAGGGAGGTTACGTCATATCACCCTTGCTGGAAATCCTACATAGGCTTTGGAGGCCTTTGAATAAAATCCGATGCCCTGACCTTGGCCTGGGAAACCTGATATTTGAGGTCCCACCTACTTCTTGGACCTCTTGACCCACTGCCCTGTACCCATTCTGCTGCAGGTAACAATGGCCAACCGGTCCCCAGCCACTCCCCCTGCCTGTAATGTCTTCCCCCAACTCCTCTTTGTCAGCTTCTTTTTTTTATTCAAGTCATTCTTCCAGAATTTCCAGAGCAGCCCCCTCTGATCACACTGACAGTTGCCACTCCTCAGCTTCTGTGACATTATCTTCTATCAATTGTGCTCAGGCCGCTTCTGTCCAGGGGCTAGTTCTTGTTGATTAGTGCCTGTCTCTCCTCCAAAATGGGAACCCCAGGAGAGCAAGGACTTTTCTTTTATGTTCTCAACTACGTCATGTGCATCTGGAGCCCTGCCTGGTAGACAGTCAGTAAAGAGTAGACACGTAGTAGATGGTCAGTAATTGGTAGACACCTAATGGTCAGTAAATATTTGTTTATATAATGTGTGACTAAGCTTGTAGCTGATGTTTTTGAGTACTTACCAGGCATTGTGAAGAACACTCAACATGAATTATCTCATTGTCCTCAATACTGCAGTAAAAGATAGGTGGTATTATTATTTCCATTTTCATGGTAAGGTAAGTCTTCATTTGTGAGAGATTGGCCTACTCCTCCAAGCTCTCAGCTGGTGAGTGGTAGAACTGGGATTCGAACTCAGGTTGGGTGACCTGAGAACCCAAGCTCTTAAGTGTCTTCCCAGCACTCCTCTTCATGTAGGCATTCCTCTGGCTTAGTTCTTTTTCTTTGGCATGTCATGTCCCACTTTGAGGTGGCCTGAAGTGCTCAGTTGAGTCCCAAATGGCAGGTTTGGGATCTACCCCCAGGGTACTAAAACATATCTGGAGTTTCCAGGGGCCTTGTGATGATTAGGGAATGTCTTTAGGGCAGCATTCTTACAAAGTAAATGAATAGGGCACAAAACATAGGGGGTTTCTACAGACCCATCGCCTCAGTATCTGGAGGCTCATGTTTGAGTCCTAAATCGTGGCTGTGGGATAAGAGGAGCCACATCATATCCCAAAGCCTCCCTTTTGAGATATGTAAGATGAAGGGAGTTGGATGAGGTTGGATTGTGCCACCAAGGCCATCTAGGCCTAGACAATCCTGGCCATTCAGCTCCCACACAAGAAAAGGCTCTGCTGCCAACTTACAGTAGAAACTCCTGGATAGGACAGCCCCTGGGGTTCCTTTCACATCTCACCTGCCAGCATCTGCTTGATTCCATTTTGCATTGAAACATACACGTGGAATTGCAATAACACCAATCTATAGTTTAAAGTTTAAAACAAATGTTGCTGACTTTTTGTCTCAGTTAATCCTCAAAAGAGGAGAGGCAATAGTTAAAAAATTATTTTCATGTCATTAAGGTTCCATCAAAACAAAATATTTTTCCAACACTTATAGAGTGGATCAAGATGAAGGACTTAACATGTGTATCTCCTTCCCTCTTGACCAAAATTCAATGAAAAAAAAAAAAAGCCTACAATCAGTCTACGACTTTGTGGGGGAAAAACAGGTATTGTTCATGGACCAGAAATTTAAAGTAACTTCAGACATATTTAAATTAGACTGATTAAAGTTAGGTCATAAATCTGATCTATGGAGAAGGAAGTCTGGAGAAAGCCATAATCTCTAACCCAGCTCCAAGTTCAGAATGAACACACAGGAGTAAGGGAGACTCTGTGGAGTGATGGGGGATTATTTGTGGGCCATGCTCTGCCCAGTGAGCCTGACTGAGTCCTTCACCCCCTTTACTTTGGGGGCAGTGGAAGTGTGGATACTCTAGTGCATGCTGGTCCCCAGGGAGCTACCGACCCCAAGAGGGACACCAGAGGACTAGTTGCTGACACGCCCCTCCCTGCAGCACGTGTCACCCCCATCCTCCTCAAAGGCAGGCAGCAGGAAATAGAAATATCACTCACAGGCAAGCAAACTGCATCCCAGATACAAACATGATCAGGAGCCAAGAATCTCTAAGTATTTGAAAAAAAAAAAAGAAACCACTCCTGAAAGAGAAAAATTCTATCCAAGTAAGCAGAGATAACAGAGCCAATAGAAGATGGCAAACCAGATGTGATTGATCAATTTAGAAGGGCAGGATAGGATATTGTATTCCTCAAACAAGAGTGAGGGATTCTGTGATCAATTAGAGTATGTCGATATGAAAAATAATGATAATAGTCACATGGGTTTTTTTCCCCTCATTACAAAAGAATCTCTGCAAATAGTGGAAAATATGGGGGAAAATACAGAACAACAAAGAATCCAAGTCATTCCTATCAGAGCATAGAGAGAAAACTCTTATTTTAGTGTCTTTCTTGTCAGTTTAAATATATATGTATAGACGTGAATATATACAAATCCACACATATACTATTTTTCAAATAATTTTTATACAAAAGGCACTATGCTGTTGGTAACATGTTTTATAAGAACTCCCACACCTAACAATATATTCTGAATATCTTCCCATCATTAACCACTTATCTACATATGAGTTTTAACACATGCTATAACAGTGTATAGATCCCCCCCATGATTGATTACCGCAACCCCTTATCTTTGTACAACTAGATTGGTTCCAACTTGTCACACCTGGGAATAAATGATGCTGGGAGAAGCAACCTTGAACGTGAATCTTGGCCCACCTCTGCATGTTTGAGGTGGTAGTCTTCTGAAACCCTTTTAGAGTATGAGGATCATCCTGATGAGAGTAATAGCTAACAGTCACAGAGCATGTTATGTATAGCAAGTGCCACCAAGCTAGTTGGTCTGTTTCCAGGCTCCATGTTGGTGCTTGTTCTTGGAACCCACCATTTGGAACCTGGATGGCTGGGTTTAACCACTAGTTAGCCGTGTGACCTTAAACAAATCCTCACAACTCTCTGAGCCTTAGTTATATCATCTGTAAGATGGGGCTAATAATACTACCCAATTTACAGACTAATTCTAAGGATCGAGTGAGATAGGACAGGCAAAGAGCACAATGCTTGGGACATGGGAAGAATTCCAGATAGATCCATCTGTCCACGGAGCTAATCAGGAAAGAACATTACTTCTTCCTTCGCACAGTGGGGAGTGCTCAACCAGCCAACTTGATAATCTCTTTGTCAACCACTGTGCAAGTAGGATTTTTCACTTTTGCTCTTCAAATGTATCTAGTCTGAGGGGAGAGGGGAGGGGGAATAAGAAACTCCCCAGGATTCCCTCCAGCTTCCTGCTGGCTGCAAGAATCCAACAGGAACCTGCTTCTAGAGGGGCTGGCTTCCCATCTGGCTGTAATCACCCGCCTGCCACCCAAAGTGCGAGCACCTCACAAATTAGGGAAATTAGAGGCAACCACTTCAGACAGAGCGCAGGCAGCAGGATGCCGAGTGGCAGCAGAACCACTTGCCGAAGCTAAAATTAACAAGCTTCTTGGGTTGAAGGTTTTAATTAAAAAATGCTAGAGAATTATTTCCCTAATTCAGATACTTCTTCTTAGTAATCACTTTCCTCTGTGCCGCCATGAGATTCTATCTGCTGCTCGTTTAATGGATGTTCTTGGCAGCCTGAGCTGCACAGGACCAGTCCCTGGAGTTTGGGGATGTGCTGTCAGATGTTGTGGGTGTCCTTTGGGGCTCCATCCTGGGGTCCCAGACCTCTTCATGCTGTGCATTCCCTCTGGCCCATCAGCGTCCTCTCCATCAGTGCTGGCCACATACTGTTGATCCTCCATTGGTTTCATAGCCTGGATGGTCCATGATCTCCAGAGCCACATCCCAGCTGTCTACTGGGGGCCACTATAGGTAGCAATGCATCTAAAATAATCTCCCCCTTCTCCTCCTCCTCTTCCATTTCTCAATTCAGTGCATACCAAAGTCATCTAGGTTCCTGGGACAGACACTGTGCCCCAACCATCTCTCTCATCCTGACTGTTCAGGGTACACCAAACAGATTTTATCTGTTGGCGCCTGCAATTTGTGGCCCGAAGGCTACTCTGCCACATAAACTGGGGCCCAGATGTGATGAGGAATGAGCCTACCCTCCAGAAGCAACTCTCAGCTGATACTGGCAGGAGCTGGTATATAAATACCCCAGCTCCCTTGCAGACTGAGTAGGATTCTTCTGCAGTCATGGTCTATACTATCACTAGAGCTCCCCAGCAGGATTGGGTGACTTTTGTCTTCAGTGATAGCTGACTAGATCCTTTTACTGGCTACTTTCTCTTCCGCTCTCACCTCCTGACTCTGCTACCTTCACTTCCTAAATGAGATTCTCGCTCTTGAATCCTTGAATCCTTGCCTCAGGGTTTCTTGTCATCCTGGGGACCAAACTAAGAATTCTTCTCTCTCCCTTGATTCTTCATGTCCATCCATCTTTAATGGCCTGTCTCCAATATTCTCTCTAATCTGACCTCTTCACTTCCTTCCCTTCACTTCCGCTTTAGTCCAAGCCACCAGCATCTCTGATATGGACCACTGCCCAGCCTCTCAACCTGTCATCCAGCCCCCTGTCTTGCCCCTGAAATCCATCATATGGATGCATTCAAAGGTGATCTTTGTAGAATGAAATCTGACTGTGCCATGATCCTGCTTAATCTCATCAACTAGACCAGTGTGGCAAATATATCCAGCAATGCCTGCCAACCCCATTGCTGTGACTCACCAGGCTCTTTCTGACCATAACCATCCTAGACAGATCAATATGGGTCCTTTTCACAGTGGTTGCAAAGAAAGCAACAGTAAATTCTGTCCAGGGTGGGTCACCATGCTTTAAAGGTTTGGGTAGAGGCACAGACATCTATATTGTTTCATATCCAATGTTGGCAAATCAAGTGATATTTTTGTAATGACTCTGTGTGAAAACTTCAGAGATGACTTCTTTTTTTTTATTGATCTTCTTGCCAGCTGTCATCACCCTTTAATTGTGTCCCCTCTTCCCTCCTCCCTCCTAGCCTCTCTGACAGACAGATAATAATGATCTGTAAATAAACATGAACGTGCACCAGGGGAGCAACTCTTGAAAAGCACTCTGCATGGCAGGAGGCAGACAGACAAGCAAAGCATTGGAGTCATTTACCCCAGTTAGAATCACAGCTCCGGACTTTCTACACCAGGACTATCCAAGAGAACATTCTGTGTCAATGCAATGTTCTACATCTGTGCTGTCCAGTGTAGCCACCAGCCACCCATGGCTATTGAGGACTTAAAGTGTGCTTAGCGCCACTGAGGAATTGGATCTTTAATTTATTTTAACTTTAATTAATTTAAATCTAATAGCAACACGTGGCTAGTGGCTACTGTCCTAGACAGTGCAATTTTAGAGGTCCAGTCATGTCACCCCTCTGAGCCTCTACTTCTTTCACTGTCAAATGGAAATAATTTCTTTGCCATCAGGTCAACACCATCTGCTGTAACAAACAGGTTCTGGGGCGTAGTGGCTCCAAGTTAGAAGTTTCTTTCTTGCCTGTGTAACAATCCAGGGCCATGTCTCTGCCAAGGGATATTCAGGAATTCAAGATTATGGGCTTTGCTTCCTCCAACACAGGATCACAGTTATCGCCACTCCAGCCAGCAGGAAGGGAAAAAGAGAGGACTCCAGGCTAGGGATTTTATCTTAAGCAATTGAGGTAGCAATTACACCATCATTTCTACTCTTCCAATCCTTGGCAAGAACTCACTCACATTACAACTCATACCTGCTACAGGAGCTGAAGAGTTAGTCTCCAGCTGGCCAGCTCCATTCTAGCTAAAACTTTTGCTTTGGGATAAGGAAAGAACACATTTTGGAAGACAGATTGCTATATCCATTGCACCTACTCTGGAGGGTTATTGTAAGGGTTAGATAATATTCTGTGCATAACACAGTACTTGTGTATCATTCAGCTTTTGCTGTGGGGAAAAAAAAACTTTAACACTTAGGGTCTTAGAAAACAACACTTAGATCCTAGAACAAGAACCAAGTTAGCTCACAGTTTGGGCTGGCTTCACTTGAGTGGATCTAATCTCAGATGATCTTGGCTTACTCATGCCATTCCAGTAGGTTGCTGGGTTGGGTTGTGCTGGCAGGGGAGCTGGCTGGTCTAGGATGGTCCCAGCTGGACCATCTTGTGTCTGCTCTACTTAATTTCTTATCCTCCAGCTGGTTAGTGACAGGGTTCCAAAAAAGTGAGGGAACATGCAAAGGCCTTTGGGGCTTAGGATCAGGACTGCCCCCCAATCACTTCTGACATCCTGTTGACCAAAACATGTCACAAGGCCAATCAAGATTCTTGATGGGAACAGACGCAGAGTCCCATTGCCAAGAGGTATAGATACAGGGAGGGGAATAATGAGCACCATTTTCACAAACAATCTACCCTAATTTGGTACACAATTCATTCAGTAAATGATGCCTAATAGTATATTATTAATCCATGAAGGCAAATGGATTTTTCTATATTGTCTACTCATTGGTTCATTCAGAAATTTATTGAGTATACACTATGATTCAGGCTGTATGCTAAAGATAGCAGCTGGGTTTGCTGTGTTGGGCACTGAACTGCCACCATTCTTGGTGACAAGTTAATTTTTATATCATAAAAAGGGAAAAAAATAAACTTCAGAATAAAAGCTGGTTCTCTACCGCTTGGCTCTTGACTGATGCCCAGCTTCCTCTTGTCATTTCCTGGGTACCTCTGATGAAAAGGTAGCTTGTTAATGCTGACCCCCGTTGTTTTGACTATGGTGTGGTCATCTCTCTGGGTCTGGGTGCATTACCAGTGAAGTTTGTCACCGCTTGTGGCTTTGTCTGCTGGAGGGAGGCACTAGAATAAACCTGGATAGATCCAGCATGAACTGACAGTAGCCTTTGGAAAAAGAGAATAAATAGCCCACTGATTCAGAAGGCTATATGAAAGGAATCCTTCTTGCCTCACCGTAAAACGACTTGTCTTGCCTGCAAGATGAATCAGAGGCATAAAGGGTGACGAATAGGAGTGGTTTCCAAAGCGCTGGGAAATATCATGGGCCCCACAGTGAAGTTACATCTGGTGACTGCGAGATACATCTTGTGCCTGGCGACATCCATCTCTTCTCTCAGGTAACTGTAGCCCCAGTCCCACTATCTTGCTAACAAACCCAGCATTCTTCTGCAGCTAAGCAACTGTTGGGGACATATTCTTTCAAAAACTCCCAAACAAAAAGAAAATGCAAAGACTGAATTAAATGCCCAAGGAGGGGACCCTGCAAAAGTAAGCAAGTACTCCAGACCTTTGCCTTACCTCTCTCTCTTGCTTTGGGCAACACAGTGCCTTATAAAAGAAGCACACAGGGACCTTTTGCATCAGAAAAGAATCACTCCTTGGGAAATCTTCTTCCCAATATTTTATTATGAAAAGTTTCAAACCTATGGTAGAGTTGAGAAGAAAGATGCTACCACTTAATATTTTATTTTTCTTACTTTATCACTTATCTCTCAATCAACCCAGTCTTCGTTTTTCTGATACATTGCAACCATCAGCACACTTTGGCAGAGGCTTATTAAGACCACAGATGTCAGGAACCCATATCCTGTTCCCTGAATCACTAGCTGGGGCATCTGCGTTTTTCATAAGTATTAACTCCACTTTACAAATGAGGAAATAAGGGATCCCTGGGTGGCGCACTTGTTTAGCGCCTGCCTTTGGCCCAGGGCGCGATCCTGGAGACCTGGGGTCAAATCCCACGTCGGGCTCCCGGTGCATGGAGCCTGCTTCTCCCTCTGCCTGTGTCTCTGCCTCTCTGTGTGTGTTGTGTGTGTGTGACTATCATACAAACAAACAAAAAAAAAATGAGAAAATAGGAATTCAGAAATGGGTCACGGGACTTGCTCAAGGCCTTGTGACCTTAGCAAGTAGGTTTTAATGCCGGGATTTAAACCCACTCAGGGCTGGTATGCTCTGAACCTGTGCTCTGCCCATTCCACTACAAAGTCTGTCTATGAGGTCTGCTCCTATCACTTCTCCTGGCCTAGAACTGCCCGTTGTAGCAGGAGCTCAGGGCCCCTGGCTTAGTGACTATGTCTGAATTTCCTCAGTGCTTCTGCTCAGAGCATGAGACTGGAGCCAGACCCAGGTATGGAGTCTGTGGTTGGGGCAGGGTTCCAACTTTGCTTGTAGCCCTTGAACCAAGAGTTTCTGCCTCTTGAAATCTGCAAAATGGCACAACAGTGGTTTCCAACTCTCAGATTTAGTGAAATGGTTCATGGAAATGTGTGAGTGCTAAAAAGAAATAACCTTTACGACGATATTCATGAACAAGTATAGTCTTATAAATCTCAATTTATAAACTCTGGCAGGCACAAAAACAGACTTAATGTTTTTCCTCTGTAACCAAACTTGGTTTTAATTTGGGCTCTTGTTTTACATTAGATTCCTCAAAAACATACCTTAAGGAGAGGATTCAGGTACAAGTGAAGTCATTTTGGTGGAAGTGGTCTCAGGAAAATATGATGAAGGTATAGGCAAGTGATACTCCCAAGACAGGGGAGGTCAAGCCAAGCCCCTTGGAGGACAAGCCCTGCTCAGACCTGCAAGGTGCTGGGGACAGTGATGATCACACCTTAGAATGTTCCAGACTAGAGGCACATAAGCTGAAGATTTTTTAAAAAAGATTTTATTTATATATTTGAGAGAGAGGAGAGAGAGAGCACATGTGAGTGGGGGGAGGAGTAGAGGGGTTGGGGACAGAGGGAGAAAGAATCAAGCAGACTCCTTGCTGAGCACAGATCCCAATGCAGGACTTGATCTCATGACTCTGAGATCATGACCTGAGTTGAAATCAAGAGTGGGACGCTTAACTAATTGAACCACCCATGTGCTCAAGCTGAATATTTTTATCTCCTTTTCTCTGCCTCTGTCAAGTATTAGTTAAAGACTTTCCTGGGGGATTTGAATGCAAAGGCCCTTTGGGTTATCTGGGTGGACAGGGCCTAGGGGGTTCTGGAAGCCTGAGGACAGTCCTGCCCCAAAGAGATGTAGGTGCTGGCCATAGAGAATCAAACACCTGGGGAGTGTGTGTGCATCAAAATGGTAACAGATCTGAGGGATGTAATAGGGGCACGCATAGCATGTGCTATAGACCCCATGCTGCCTCAGACAGAAATCTAGACTAGGTCTCACTGGAGTTACCTTGTGGAGAGGGGGGTGGCATACAATGTACCAAAGTGTGGCAGTGAGATAGGGATCATATCCTTCTGTTCTAGTCTGTTCCCTCTGGCAACAGCTGCAACATTCTGATCTGTGTACTCTTGGGGTATCCGCCCTTCCGAGTCATTGCTGAATTGTTGAGTCTGTGTTTCTGACCCCAGCTTAGCCCATAGGAGCTCTTCTGCTGCCTTCACATCACTCTGGGATTTAGGAAACTGTCTCCAGGACCTGCTTTAGCATCTGGGTTCTTCTTCGCTGGCACTATGCTTTAGCACAGGAACCTCAGAAGGGGGAAGGAGGTGTCAGGTTCACATGTCAGACCTATTCCATGCTGTGCACCAAGAGTTCAGTCTTACCCCTCCTGTCTGCAGGTGACACCCAAGGGAGGGGCTGATGAAGATGCCTGCTGCTCTCAGGTACCCCAACCTACATGGGGATCCTTCCTTGGTTTGGGGTTGGAGAGGGGGGTGAGGAGTAGAATCTCCTTCTCAGGGTCCTAACACTATCTGAGCTCCTTGGTTCTCCTTTACTCTCTTCTTTTTTTAATTTTTTTATTTATTTATGATAGTCACACAGAGAGAGAGAGAGGCAAAGACGCAGGCAGAGGGAGAAGCAGGCTCCATGCACTGGGAGCCTGACGTGGGATTCGATCCCGGGTCTCCAGGATCACGCCCTGGGCCAAAGGCAGGCGCCAAACCGCTGGGCCACCCAGGGATCCCTCCTTTACTCTCTTCTTTCTTGACCCCCGTGGAGCTTCTCAAAAACTAGGACATCTTGTCCTTACTAAACATTCTTCCAAATGGTTCATCGGCAGCCTAAGAGTGCTTCTCAACTTTAGCATACATTATAATCACCTGGGAAACTTAATAAAAACTGCTGCTTTGTGCAGGTCACAACTCCAGAGATTCTGAGTCAGGAGAAAGGCTTCAAAGCTCTCAAGCCAGGAGCCTGACTGCTTTATTATGTCTGTTCTTCTGTGTCAACTCTTTCTCAGGCAGAGACACCTTGCCAGCCACGTGCCGCCTGAATGTGGGGCAGGAGGTGCTGTTAAGAAATGCAGTCTGGAAAAAAACTCCAGTGAATACTCCAGGGCATGATGCTACTTCATAAGACTTTATCCCAAATCATGAAAGACTTTTAAAAAAATATTATAGGGATCCCTGGGTGGCGCAGCGGTTTAGCGCCTGCCTTTGGCCCCAGGGCGCGATCCTGGAGACCTAGGATCGAATCCCACGTCGGGCTCCCAGTGCATGGAGCCTGCTTCTCCCTCTGCCTGTGTCTCTGCCTCTCTCTCTCTCACTGTGTGCCTATCATAAATAAATAAAAATTTAAAAAAATTATTATAAACTGTTTAATCTTCCACATTGTCCTTGTACAGACATCCCATTGTGATTTTTGTAATTTGGGGTGGTCTTTTCTTTCCCTCCTGTAGTGGCTTCTTTGCCAATTCCTTCCTGCTGTTCTTTACAATAGATATGGCGTTAAAAATCCATTTGGCTGTGGGTTCTTCCAAAAACCCGTGCTCATATACAAAATAGATCGTTTGCTCCAAGGAAAGGAGGCAGCAGAGCATAGTGGTCAAGAATGTGGATTCTGGGGCTGATATCCTGTCTCTGCCACTTTTTAGCTGTGTGATTTCAGGCAAGTTCATGTCTCTGAGTCAGCTTCTTCAACTGGAAAATGAGGGTAATAATATCAACCACCACAGAGAGGGGCTGTGAGGACTTAAATGAGCACATGTAGGGAAAGTGCTTAGCGCAGGAAATGTGTGGCTGTTGCTATATCCATTATAGCAGGTGTTTCTCAATGCCTGAGGTTTGTCCTAGAAGTTCTCCATTTGGATATCCTTCATTCCCACTTGGGGGATGCAGATGGATTGGGTTTGAGAAGTCTTGGGCATTGGAGAATGCTAGTCAAAGACAGAGGGACAGAGGGACAGTGAAAGGGAGGGTTCTAAGCTATTCTAGAGAATGTCCACTTTAGATATTAGACCAGAAGTATCTTGTGGGGTCCCATTGGTTCATACTTGGATTGGTTGGAAATGACATTTGCAAAGTCCAGTATAGGCAAATGGCGAGGGTGGGCTTAAGTGGTTTTTAATTTTACATTTTTAGAGAAGTCCCCATTTGAAGTCAGGAGAAGGGGAGGGAGGTGTGGAGACCCACTTTATAGCAGCTACTATTCATTGAGGGCCAACTCTGTGCTAAGCTTCCAAGAACTTTACACACATCATCTTGTTTCATCCTGTCTCAGTCAGCTCAGGCTGTTATAACAAAGACCACAGACTGGGCAGTTTAAGCAGCAAGCATTTATGTCTCACAGTTCTGGAGGCTGGGAAGTCCAAGATCAAGGTGGCAGCAGATTTAATGCCTGTTGAGGACCTGCTCCCTATTTTAGGGACAACTGCCTTCTTGCTGTGTCCTCACATGATGGAGAGAGAAAAGGGAAACAAGCTTTCTCCTCTCTGTTCTTATAGGGGCACTAATACCTCATGAAGACGCTACTCTCATGACCTACTTACCTTCCAAAGGCCCCCATCTCCAAATACCATTTTATTGAGGATTAGGATTTCAACATATGAGTCTGGAGGTGGGGGAACACATCCAGTCTTTCACACATCATTTTATAGCACATCCCTACAACAACAACCCTATTAACGAGGTGCCATTCTGACCCCCATCTGAGAGATGAGGAGGCTTGGCTTAGGAATGGTAACTAACTTGCCCAAGTTCATGTGGCTATTTGGTGTCAGTATAGGATTTGAACCCAGGTCTGGCTTCAGATCCTGCAACCTCTTCACTGCTTTATTCTGTGCTTTCCATTGACAGGTGAACCCCTCTTCTTCCTCCAAACAACCCTCTAAAGCATATTTTTTGAGAATCCAATAAAACTCATGGATCCTCATGGATCCTAAAATGTTGTACCTCCCAAACCTGTGTCAGTTGGGAGGGCCCAGCTCAATGTCAGTTTCTTCCCATTCAGATGTCTCTCTTAGGGTGTCAGCCTTACCTTACAGTCTTGGGGTGGATAGCACAGGGATCAGAAACAAGCCAAATATACAGGTAAACATCACAGCAGGATCCTCCATCCATTCACTGGGGTTACATTGTCATGACCTTGGCCAAACCATCTGACCTCTTCAAGCCTCAATTTCCCCCTCTGTAAAATAAAATGGTAATAGTACCTATTTCTAGGTTTCATAGAGTTTTAGTGAGATATGGTATGTGAAGCTCTCACGACAGAGGCTGGGGCATCATAAGCTTTCCGATAAGTATTTGCTGTGATACTATTATTGTTGGCCCAGACACAGTAATCCCTGTTGCTTTCTCCTTTCTGTTACTCATCACGTTTTTTTGAGTATGTATCTTGCGTCAAGGCAGTGAGCTCTTGAGGGCAGCCAGACCGCTTGGGATTAGAATTCAAATGTATCCCCCTCCAGCTATGTGATCTTGGGTAAGTCTCTTCACCTTCCTGAGTCTCCGTTTCCTTTCCAGTAACAAGGGAATAATGAAAGCACCTGCCCTGCAATATTATGTGTCTTTGTGCAACATGCTAGAACAGTACCTGGAACATAGTAAGGGCTAAGTAAGTGTTAACTATTACTGTCGTTCTAGCAACTGGCATTATTGTCAGTAATACTGTCCCACTGAGAGCTGAGCTCACAGATTCTGCTCAGTAAATGCTGGTGGGATGACAGGTGCCCCTTCCAGGTCAGACAATCGAGATACTCCAGTCAGTGGGTTTCCTCTTCCTGGGAAGGAGCACAGGTATGTAATACATAAAGCAGCAGACCCAACATCCACCCTGGATGATCTAGGAACAAGAATCCTGGGCGGAAACAGACATTGAAATATGATGCTCCCGGCCCAATAAAATTGTCAGATGGGCTGCTCTGAGCAAGTGCCTGATTAAGCGAATCTAACTGCTGCCGTAGGTTACTCCTCGGCACCATTGACTAGGGGGGAATCGATCGATTGTCTGGGCTGGAAGCAGAGGCGGTGCGGGGAGGTGAGGGTGTCCAGGAAGGCCTCCACTGTCAGAAACAAATTACTTATGTCTCCAGGACTGCCTGGCAGGAGGGTCATAAATCATCATGGTAATCAATAGCTTGGGGGTAGACAATCGTGAGGCAGGCATGGGGGCTCCAGAGAAGGCGGAAAGATCCAGGTCCCAAAGGGGTTGTATCTGAACAGGTCACATAGCCCCAAACCCAGCGCTGCTCTTTCTGACTGTGTGAGCTTGAGCAAGTCACTTAACCTCATGCACCATTTCCTCATCTACAAGATGGTTCTAGTAATACCCCACTGGGCTCCTGGGAAGCTTCAGTGAATGAAGTGCAGACAGTCTACCACTGCCCTGTCCACTGTGACAGCCACCTGTGGCCGGCTGAGACCTTGGCATGCAGCAGGTCCAAATTGAGACACACCGCACATGTAAAAGAACATGCCAGATTTCGGGGCGCCTGGGTGGCTCACTGGTTGATCATCTGTCTTTGGCTCAGGGCATGTTCCTGGGGTTCTGGGATCGAGTCCCACACTGGGCTCCCTCCATGGAGTCTGTTTCTCCTCTGCTTATGTCTCTGCCTCTCTCTCTCTATCTCTCTCAAGAGTAAAAAAATTATATATATATATAATATTTATATATTATTATATTATATAATATAATCTTTATATATGTAATATATAAACACAGATTTCGAGGACTTTCCTATGATAATAGGAATGAACAATACCTCTTTAATGCTTTTTCATATCCATTGCATGCATGTTGACATAATAACATTTTAGACATATTGAGCTAAATGAAATATACCATGAAAACTAATGGCAAATGCTTCTTTTTAGTTTTTTTTTTAATGTGGCTACCAGAAAAGAACAAGTGGAAAATATCTCAATAACTTTTTATATGGGTTTTATATGGGTCTCATATAATCTGCAATATGCTGCCTTAAAATATATGATTTAAATGAATTCCACTTGTTTCTTTTTGTTTTTTTAAATGTAGTCTATAAGAAAATCTAGAGTTACATGCATGACTCTCATTATATGTCTGTTGAATGACACTGATCTAGTGCTTTCTTTCTCTTATATGTTTTTGTTTCATGAAATCTGATGAGCTCCGTGCTCCCCTGGACAAATTACCTCACTCTCTGAGTCTCAGTTTACCAGGCAGAAAGAGAGAAAAGTCAGAGTTAACATTTACTGAGCCTTTACCAGGAACTATTCTGAGTATGTTACATGCATTAGCTCAGTTACTCATCAGAATGACGCTAGGACATAGGCATCAACCCATTTCACAGTTGAGGAAATTGAGGTTCCAGCCCTCACCGAAGTAGTGTAACTGGCAAGAAGAGCCAGGACTTGAACCTAGTTCTATCGTACTCCAACACCCGTATTCTTTACTACTACACTGTACGTATTCTTACCCACTTGCTTAATTTAGGGCCAGAAGTATGTCAGGACAGAGGGGCCAGGAGGAATTTGCAAACCCAGGCAAAATTCCTTGCTCAGCCAGCTCTAAGTGCCCTGTATAGTGTCTTCTAAGAGCTGGACAAAGTCCCATTGGGTGGTATTTTGTCCCCTCTCAAGATATAAGCACTCTTAGAGCCAAATACTGAAGAGCAAGTGGCCCACCTAAGTGGCCTGAGGACCACCACCTTCCCTAGAGCTGCAGTCTCCCTATTGGCTGAGGAGAGGCTGGGTACTTCTAATCTAAGAGCCAGCCCCAAGTCTTCTCCCACTTACCTCCTACCTGAACATTTTCACAGCTTCCTGAAATTGTTACTCTTATTCCTGAAAGTGACCTTTTCAATAAATAAGCTGCTTTATTTGCCCTCTTGTCGTTGAGTAGGAGGTGCATGTGTTTGTAGTTCTATTTGGAATAATTGCATTAGGTGAGGAAAGTGACTTTTAAGATTTGTATGTATGGGGAGGATGATGGACTCTGGGCAGCCAAGGGGTGGAATGTAGTAGGCATCTCCGTGTGTGAGTGCGTGTGCACATACTTGAGCCCCATACTCCTCTCTCCTTATTCTGTAAACAGCACCATCCCCTTTCTTTAGGGAAATGTCTGTCCCTCCCTCCCCATATCTTGCCACTGAGCCCTCTCCCTCAGATGCCAGGGTAACTGGGTAACTTGGGCTAGGCCAATTAGTCTCTTTCTTGGGGATTTAAATCTTGAACACATACTCCAGAAACAGAAAGAATGAATTTATTTGTCCTTTGAGGCAGCCCACCATTCCAGCTGCTAAGATTGCTGAGACTGCCCTGGTGACTGGCCTTTCTGTGGCCTGTTGTTTATCTCATATTTCAGTTCTGTGAGCTTCCATTAAATTCCCAGTTTACCTTCCCCTTGCTTTTAAGCTGGACTCTGTATGCTTTTTTGTTTTAGAGCTGGTCATCAACAGAGAGGAAGGACCCCAACTCTCTGGACGATCTGCTTCGCTAGGAGGATTGGGGAGGATGGCATTTTGCTGGGGGAGGGTCCCAACATAATGCTAGCTCAGCAGCAGCCTGAAAAATTCAGAGCCCCCCTCAAGATTTTTGCCAATTTACAGAAGGATTAAGATTTCCACTATTCTTGCTTCCACATTTTGTGGTCCCACATCCCTCCTGACATGAAACTCAGCCTCCTGCTTGAGTTCCATTACAAAAAGAAAGAAGAAAGAAAGAAAGAAGAAAGAAAGAAAGAAAGAAAGAAAGAAAGAAAGAAAGAAAGAAGAAAGAAAGAAAGAAAGAAAGAAAGAAAGAAAGAAAGAAAGAAAGAGAAATCCAACTGCACAAATTACTTGTGAGGATAGTAGAATTTTCCACAGATTTCAGGCATGGGGTGGAAGACAGGAAAGGTCAACACTGCTTTAAGGAGAACAGCTTCCAAATGGAACATTAGGTACCAAGATTTTTCTAACGTCCCTGGATCAACACTTTTTAGGGTTGGCAGTGATGATCAGTGTGATTCAAGCCCCCTTTCCCTTGCTCAGCTCCAGCCTCTCACCATCTGCCTGGGTCTTCTCTGCCTCTCATCTCTTCAGGCTTTCCTAATCTCACTTTCCTCCCCCCTGCCCTGGAAAAAAAAAAAGCATCAGTTAGTTTTATTGCCTAGTACAGAGTCACTTCAGACTTTTCTCCAAAAGCTTTTGGAGATCCGACCCAGGCCTTTGAATCTTACCTTCTGTTCCCGACCCTATGACTTCGGTAGCCAGCTGTTAGTATAATAATATTTTCCCATTTAATTGCGATGATTATTTTTAGCTATGACCACAGGCCAGCACAGGAGCCTTTATCTTAGCGTGTCCCCCTCCTCTGCTCACTGCCTTCCCAGGGCATCACGCCTGGAAACAGGGATCTGTCTATAGTGCCAGGTGCCTGCTGAGAGCATGAGAATAGGTGATGGACATTAGACGTCACCATGGGGTGGGGAGAAGGAGCAAAGAGAGAGAGAGAGAGAGAGAGAGAGAGAGAGAGAACGGATCTGGGGTGCCCAGGTGACTCAGTCAGTTAAGTGTCAGACTCTTATTTCAGCTCAGATCATGATCTCAGGATCGTGAGATGGAGCCCCATGTCAGGCTCTGGGCTGAGCTAGGAGCCTGCTTGGGATTCTTTCCCTCTGCCCCTCCCCCCTCTCATAAAAGAATGAGAGAGAGAGAGAGAGAGAGAGAGAGAGAGAGAGAGAGAGAATGGCTTCATTTCTTTAAGGCTTACTTTGTGCCAGGCCCTGAGCTTTGCCCGCATTGCCTTTCTCAGTCTTCATGAGGACCTAGGAGGTGAGGTACCCTCTTCCCAGATGTGGAAACTGAGATTCGGAGGGGCCGGGTATATTTGGGCCTCCCCTCCCCACTACCTCACCTGTTCCCTGGCTGCAGGTAGAATAGGATGCAAGCCCCCACCTCCACCCCCATGTGGGCTGGCCTGCATTTGCCAAAGCGGCTTTTGGATCATGTTTGCCCTGCAACCGGCATGGTAATGGCGAGAGCCTAGAGTCCTGCTCTTCACGCTGCAAATTGAATTACATCCATCAGCCTGGCGCCAGCACAATTGTTCCCAGGGCCTTCCCAGCTTTAATTAGAATATTTTTATTTTCCCTGGGAGAGAGAGGACAGCAGATCTCAGCTTCAATAACCTTGCCAGGGGCCAGAATCTGGAACTGCTGGGCTGGTGGGCCATCAGATGGAGCGGCCAGCAGGAGTGGGAGCGGAGGGTGCAGAGTCTGTGTTTCCATGGGGTGGGGGTGCTCTGCCCCCCCAGCCTCGGTGAGCTGCTGTGATGCTAACAGTGGTGAGAAGGAACCCAGCAGGAAGTGACTTTGAAAAGGACACACACGCTTGCATGCATCTGAGTGCACATGTGCATACACACACACACACACACGCACACTTGCTAAGGCGTGAGGGACAAGAGAGTCCGCTCATTGGCTCACAGACTGAAGTCCAAGTGCAGCAACATCAGAAGGACCTCGTGGAGAGGCTGGTGTGGGGGGTAGGCAACCCTCATGGTTCACCCCAGGCTCCAGGAACCATGTAGCACAGTAGTTGAGGCAGCACTGCCCTGAGAAAACAACACACACTTCACAGGTAATTTAAAATTTTCTAGTAGCCCCATTTAAAAAAAGGTAAAAAGAAACAGTTGAAATTAATTTTAATAATCTCTTGTATTTAACCCAGTACATCTAAAGAGTATCATGGAATCAATACAAAACATTATTTATGAACTATTTCAAAAAAAAGTCTTCAGTATGCCGTGTGTGTTTGACAGGCCTAGCACACCTCCACTCAGACTTGACTGTTTCTGTGCTCACCAGTCATATGTGGCTGCCGTACTGTGGGGCCTGATGCTCTGGGCTCAACCCTGCCCTGGTGTTTGTTTAGGGCATTGCCTAAGTTACAAACCTCTCTTCCTCACCTCCTTTGTCTGTGGGATGTGTGATGATAATGACCTGTAACTCGGAGGTTTCTGTGAGCATTAAATGTAGTAATTCATGCAAACCTTTTAGCAGAGTCCCTGCACATGGTAGGTCCTGGTGTGTTAGCTAGTCAATAGTTCTTCCCAGAAACTAATGACAGCCACCATACGGGATGGTGTTAACCAAGCAAGGCCCTTTGCTCGTTCTCTACACTCTGCATTCTCTACACTCTGCATTCACTGTAAGCCCATCACAATGCTTTGAGGCAGAAATCATTAATATCTATATCTTACAGATGCAGAAACTGAAGCTCAGAGAAGGGCTAGCTTCTGTTGACTGCACGATGAATCCTTAAATCGGCTGATGAGGGACTTTGTGATCTGTCCCTCTCCACCTCCATGACTGGGCAGTAGAGTAAAAGCGAGAATGGAGGCTGGACCCAGCTGATCTGGGTTCAAATTCTGTTTCTACCACTTACTATCTGTGTGACACTAGGCAGGTTATTTCCCCACGCCGAGCCTCATTTTCATGATCTCTGAAGTGGAGGCAATGGACTGCATAAGGTCCTTGTGAAGATTTAATGAGTTAATATATGAAGAGTGCTTGCCACAGAGTAAGTAGCATATAAGTATAGGCACTTTTATGATTTTTTATTGATAGCATTTTTCATTATCACCTGTCCCTTCCCTAAGGAGGAGTGTTACTAAGGAGTTCTAGCCCCAGATGGACCACATTCTCTCTTTCCACACCGTGGGTTCATTGCCCAGCCTGTTCCTTACATCTGCATTGTGTCACTCCTTTCCCTTATTCCCTTCTAGCTTGTTCCCCTTTTGTCTAGAAAATCGGGACTCAGTCCCTTCCTGGGGCATCCACTCCCCCACCCCCCACGGAATGGCTGCACCTCTTCCCAGGGCAAAGGCTTCAACAGGACAGGAACTGTGACTGTCACATTGCTCTCTTTTGCCACATGCAACACTCTTGTACAACCTTGATCAATTTACACAAAAATCCCCAGCACCGGCCTGGCTCGGGGAAAAGGCTCAGAGCACCTCCGCCCTGAACAAACATCTTCCCAGTCCCTGGAAAAAAGGCAGTGGCCAACCTTTCAGTATTTGGTTCTGCCTGGCTCTTGGTTTATGGCACGACTTGGTCCCTTTTCTCCCTGTGTAACTGGACAAATCACTTTACCTCTTTATTCTTTTCCCTGGACTCTATCAAGGCATGATTTACATACAGTAAAATACACAAATCTTAAGTCTACGGCTCGCTTAATTTTGCCAAATGCAACACTCTTGTATCAACTTGATCAATTTATACAAAAATCCTTCCAGAAGCTTCTCTATGCCCCTTCCTACTCCATATTCTTCCCACAGAGGAGAGCACTCCTCTGATTCCTATCACCATCGGGAAACTCTGTCTGCCCTGGAACTTCAGGTGCACCAACTTCTACATACATACTCCACGATTTCTGTGGGATTTATCCACGCTGTTGAATGTCTGTGGTTCATTCCTTTTTATTGCTGAGTAGTATTCCGCTGTATAGACCCATAATCACCCACCTCCCCATTCTCCTATTTGGGAACATTAGGGTTGTTTCCTGTGCAAGTCTTTTTGTTTTCAATTCTCTTGAGTAAATACCTTGGAGTAGAATTGGTCCTATGATAAGAATGAGAAAACTAGGGGCACCTAGGTGGCACTTGGCACTTGGGCGTCCGCCTTTGGCTTGGGTTGTGATCCTGGAGTTCTGGGGTCGAGCCCAGCATCAGGCTCTTTGCTCAGTGGGGAGCCCACTTTTCCCTCTCTTCCCTGCTTGTGCTCTCTTGCTATCTCTGTCTATCTTTCTCAAATGAATAAATAAAATCTTAAAAAAAAAAAAAAGAATGAGGGATGCCTGGATGGCTTAGCAGTTGAGCCTCTGCCTTCAGCCCAGAGCGTGATCCCGGAGTCCCAGGATCGAGTCCCACATCAGACTCCCTGCATGGAGCCTGCTTCTCCCTCTGCCTGTGTCTTTGTCTCTCTCTCTCTCTGTCTCTCATGAATAAATGAATAAAATCTTAAAAAAAAAAGCATGAGAAGACTCTGCATGTTTTTATTGGAAACTCACGAACAGATTTCCAAAGTGGTTGTACTCCTTCATCTTCACAACTCCATTTTTTTTCCATTTGCAGTGATGTGGATGGAACTAGAGGGTATTATGCTAAGTGAAATAAGTCAATCAGAGAAAGACAAATACCATATGATCTCACTCAAAATAGATGAACACAGAGGAAGGGAAGGAAAAATAAAATAAGATGAAATCAGAGAGAGAGACAAACGATAGAGACTCTAACTCTAGGAAACAAGCCAAGGATTGCTGGAGGGGAGGTGGGTGGAGAGCTGGGGTAACTGGGTGATGGGCATTAAGGAGGGCACATGACGCAGTGAGCACTGGGTGCTACATGCAATTGATGAATCAAACTCTACCTCTGAAACTAATACACTATATGTTAACTGAATTGCATTTAAATAAAACAATTTAAAAAAAAACAGATTCCTTCCTTTCTGCTGTACCCCTCAGACATGAAGGCTTTCTAAGGAGGAAGTCAGGAACTTGCAGGCCAAGTGGTTTAGCTCCGGTCATCGTTACTCCCATTTGCTCCCCTGCGGGGTGATTTGCACCCACGGTTGGCAAGTCCCGCGGTCAGGAGGCTGCAGGCCTTGAACGTGGGCACGAAACAGGAGACGGCTTACCTCGCAGGCGCCCTTCCTCAGCGACTCCTCAGCAGGGTTTCATTATCTCCCTGCCCCGAGGCCCTCCAGATAACCGTGATTCTTTGCACATCCTCTGAACCAAGAGGACAGGAGGCAAATGGCCCTTGCAGAACAGCCTGCCACCGCCTTGGAGAGGGACCTCCGGGTGCGATCTCGCGGCTGGCGTCAACCTCCTTCCTTCCTGGTTTAACTCGGCCAGGAAGGGACATTCTTTTTTTTTTTTTTTTTTTTTGGTGGCTTGAAACAACAGAAATTTATTATTTTATAATTCTGGACGTCAGAAGTCCAAAATGGATCTTTTTTTTTCTTTTTCTCCTTATTTTTATTAACTGACATATCACATAGTATAAATTTTAGGTGTACAACACATTTGATGTATGGATATATTGCAAAATGATTACCATGGTAAGATGAATTAACATCCATCATCTCACATAGTTACGATTTTTTTCTCTATGATTAGAACTTTTAAGATATACTCTTAATAACTTTCAAGTATTCAATATGGTATTGTTAACTATAGTCATGATGCTGTACATTACATCCCCAGAGCTTATTTATCTTACCCTTGGAAGTTTGTGCCTTTTTGTTTTCATTTTTCATCATTGTTCTATTCAAATTCACGTTAGTTAACATATAGTGTATTATTAATTTCAGGGTAGAATTTAGTGATTCATCGGTTGTATATAACTCCCAGGGCTCATTACATCACATGCCCTCCTTAATGCCCATCACTCAATTACCCATCCCTCCATCCCCCTCTCCTCCAAAATGGATTATATATACATATATATGCATATATATATATTTAAGATTTTATTTATTTATTCATAAAAGACACACAGAGAGAGGCAGAGACACAGGCAGAGGGAGAAGCAGGCTCCCCGCAGGGAGCCCAATGCAGGACTCAATCACGACCTGAGCTGAAGGCAGACACTCAACTGCTGAGCCCCCAGGCATCCCCCAAAATGGATCTTAAAGGGCAAAAATCAGAGGCTGTATTCCTTCTGGAGGCTCATTCTTGACAGAATTCGCAGCTTGTTTCCTGGGCCCTGGGGAGGTGGCATTCTTTGGGCTGCTGTAATCCCGGCTCTGTCACAGTCTCAGCCAGAAACAACCATTTCCTGGGGATTTGGATTCAGTTGTCAAAGTGACTCTGGTTTGAAACTCAGCATATAAAACCCAAGCCCTGAAGCCTGTGATTTTGAAGGTGTGTCTCTGTGGGTTTCTGCTGTTTGCAGAACTTCCCATCTACATCTTTTTATATAGGTTTCAGAGGGTCCAGTGGCTCAATTAGATGGGCATTGGTTCAGCCCTGGCTCTGCCACAGACGATCTGGTGACCTCTGGCAAGCCAATGCCTCTCTCTGAGCCTCCACTTGCCCTGAATTTCAGTTCCTGGAAAGCAAAAGTACTATCAGCTCTGTGGCCAAGATCTCAAATGTCCTGTCCCCACCAGGTAGCCATTCTCCCATTTCCTTCCCTGGCGTGGAGTTGGACTCCTGGTCACCTGGAGTGAAAACTTCATTTCCCATCACTCCCCATTGTGTCACTAGAGTAATTCCAGCTGGGAAGATATAAAAACAAACGTCACACTCAACTGCCTGGAAGGACCCTAAGAGAGAGAAGTGAGCCTTTCTTTGTTCCTGTCTCCTGCCTGCTGACTGGAATGTGGTTGTGATGCAAGATCATGCAGCCATTGTGGACCAGGAGGATAAAGCCACATGCTGAGGAAGACAGAGCCTCAAGAAAGAAGGACCCATAGTCATTATTGTCCATTCTGGACCCACTGTTTCTGAACTCATTTAACATGCAGGAAAATAAGCTTTCTCCCTTAAGCCATGGTTATTTTATTTCTTGTCCTTGCAGCACATCAGAATCCTAATTGCTACCTGATGTTGAGAGGACTAAGTGAGCTCATTTCTGTGAAGATGTCAGCACAGTGCCTGGCTCATAGAAATCATCACTCCGTATGGTAGAATATTTGCATTCTTTTAAAGGCAAGAACGAGGGATCCCTGGGTGGCTCAGTGGTTTAGCGCCTGCCTTCAGCCCAGGGCGTGATCCTGGAGACCCGGGATCGAGTCCCACATCTCCCTGCATGGAGCCTGCTTCTCCCTCTGCCCACCCCCCTCTCTCTGTCTATCATGAATATATAAAATTTAAAAATCTTTAAAAAAATAAAGGCAAGAACAAAAGGGATTGGTGAATTGTGGTTGGAGAATCTGGTGTATCACTTCTGATTTGACTGAGGTGGGAAAAAATTTTTTTAAAGATTTTATTTATTTATTCATGAGAGACAAAGAGAGAGAGAGAGAGAGAGGCAGAGACACAGGCAGAGAGAGAAGCAGGCTCCAGGCGGGGAGCCCAACGTGGGACTCAATCCTGGGTTTCCAGGATCACACCCCAGGCTGCAGGTGGCACTAAACCACTGCGCCACCAGGGCTTCCCGAAAAAAGCAGTTCTAAAGAGTTCCCTGAGCTGGTGTGTGTGTGTGTGTGTGTGTGTGTGTGTGTGTCCTCAGGGACTCTCGCCAGAACCTCATAGATGTGTGTAGGGTCTACTTTGGTCTGGGTAGAGCTGACTCATATCCTCAGGCAACTCCTACTCTGTCTGCTTCTAGACTCTGGTCTCTTCATTTCTAATCACCTGGTCCAGGGCCCCAGCCTGGTAGCTGTGGGCTGTGCTATAATTCCTTAGGTTTTCCCCAAAGCACGGAATGCTCCGCTGATGAAATTGGCCCAAATGATCCTTCACTGCCTTTTTTATCCAGGAATTAAGGCTCCTGGCATAGCTCCAGAGGAGGCTGGGGAAGGACAAGAAACAAGCCACCCCAGCTCTGATGCCTTTAAAGTAAAAATCTGAAAGCAAAAGCCCTACAGTACCGGGCACAGACATACTAAGTACCTTTGTCTCCCCTGTTCCTGCCAGCTGAGGTGTTTGCTTGGCCCCCAGCCGCAATAACAAGGTTCTTACACATCCAGGAAGTGCCTGGCTTGCTCAGTCAGAAGAGCATGCAACTCTTGATCTTGGGGTCATTAGTTCATCCCACATTGGGTGTAGAGATTACTTTAAGATCTTTTTAAAAAAGGTTGTTATGTGTTGAACCCTGCTTTGTGCTAAACCCCTTCCATACACCTTCTCATTTAACCTTGATGTCATACCTGGCATCATGCCCATTTTGCAGGTGTAGAACAGAGGTTTAGTGGTCAAAGAATATGCCCAGCATCACACACTAGTCTAGAGTTAGGCTCCAAGGCGTGGGCTAACCATGACCCCTCCTTCCTAAATTTGCCTTTTCCCTCTGGATCCCTCTGTCTGGAACTGTGTTCCCTGTGGGTACTAAAGATGGTCAGACTACTTGTAAAGAGACAGGCAATCATTGCCCTGGGAGACAAGAATCTCAGACAGGGCTGGCCACAGAATCCCTCTGTTCTTTCACACTAAGCAAACATTTTCCTTCCAAACAGAAAATGCTTTATCATTCTTTTTTTATTACAACTATGTATGCTCTTTTAAGACATGCAGATGAAACATTAAGGTATAGAGAAAAGCATGTACTTCCCATCTAAAGAACCATGTACGTGAATGTGTATTAAGCCCTCCTGGGTGGGTGTGCTAAAGACAGGGGTGACCAGCAGAGACTTCACGCCTGCTCCCAGGAACTTGCTGCTAGCACCTGGACACAGATCCTTCCAGCTAGCTTTCTATGCAAAGTCACATGACACATTTTTTTTAAAAGAACGGGGCCATCCTATAGACTTGTCACAATCTTTCTTTTAATATCATCTAACAATGTCTTTTCCACTCACTTCCTGGAAAGTAGATCATGCAGAGTGTGGATTGTCCAGGGCCATCTGGAAGCAAATGGCTTTGGGTTTGGACAACCCAGGTGAAAATAAAGTTTTCACTCTAGATGATTATGAGTCCAACTCCAGTGAATACACAAGTTGTTTCCCCTCTTTCTTCCACCTTCCCTATCTATAAAACAAACAGTACTTCCCTTGCATATTCTGTTGAAGAGCGAATGGGATAACACACCCATAGCATAGCACCTGGTACATAGTAAATGTTTCAAAAATGTTGGACTCCTTCTGCTGTAATTTTATTTTGCTCATAAGCCTAATAGGGTGATTATATTTTTATTTTTTTGAAATTTTTTAAAAAGATTTATTTATTTATTCAGAGAGAGAGAGAGAGAGAGAGAGAGAGAAAGGCAGAGACACAGGCAGAGGGAAAAGCAGGCTCCATGCAGGAAGCCCGATGTGGGACTCAATCCCGGGTCTCCAGGATCACACCCCAGGCTGCAGGAGGCGCCAAACCGCTGCGCCACCGGGGCTGCCCTATTTTTTTGATTTTTTTTTAATTTTTTATTTATCTATAATAGTCACACACACACAGAGAGAGAGGCAGAGACACAGGCAGAGGGAGAAGCAGGCTCCATGCATCGGGAGCCCGACGTGGGATTCGATCCCGGGTCTCCAGGATCGCGCCCTGGGCCAAAGGCAGGCGCCAAACCGCTGCGCCACCCAGGGATCCCTATTTTTTTGAATTTTATGTGCGAGGTGGAGGCATTCATATTTCTTGGCTTATGACACATTCACATTATTGTCTGCAAGCATTTCCCATGTGTCATTCATTCATTCATTCATTCATTCATTTCCATTGATCCTCATGCCCTGTTTTCATCCACTCCTCGCATACACTCCGCATAGGCAGCCAATCTGATCCGTTTGAAGTCCTTTTATTTGTATTTTTCTAGGAAATATGTTTTGTGTGCATGTGTTTTTTATTTACCTAAATGGTACGGCGCTATGGGTTGCATCCTGTTTATTGTTTTCTTTGTGACACTGTGATTTTAAGATCTGCCCATGCTGTCATGCCTACATCTAGGACTGCCACATGGTACTCCCTGGTGTGTGTCCATCATAGTTTACTCATCCATTTATTTAGAGGCAGATACTTGGAGGGACTCAGCATGCTGCCACCACAGCACCTTGATCGGCTATCCCCACCAGCCACTCTTAGTGCTATTGATGTGAATATTGATGGTGGTTACAATAACTACAGCAGCAACAACAAAAGAGCACAACTTCATGTTCTGATCATCACTGAGTCTGTGATCATTGCAGTAGCACGACTAATGGCTTGACTGACTACATTTCATTTCTTCCCCTGCATTTCACTGTGCCACCTGGAGAAGGCAGTAGTGAGTCACAAGCCTGTGGCCTGAGGAAGAAACATTCAGAAGTTTCATTTTTTAAAAAAAAAAATCCTCTGCTGAACCTCTTTTTATGGGTTTCACACCACGAGTCCTGTATTGGATTTCTTTACTGTGTTCACCCTCACCCCTGGCCCTGTCAACATTTTAAAAAGGCTAATAAGTTAGGGACACCTGCATGGCTTAACTGCATGGTTAGGTGTACAACTCTTGATTTCAGCTCAGGTAATGATCCCAGGGTTGTGAGACTGAGCCTGCCTTGGGCTCTGTGCCCAGCAGGGAGTCTGCTTGGGATTATCTCTCTCCCTCTCTGCTCTTCCCCCACCTTCCTTTCTCTAGCTATAAATAAATAAATAAATAAATAAATAAATAAATAAATAAATAAATATTTTTTTAAAAAAAAGCCTGATAAGTTGAACAACATGTTTTCCTCCAGTGCCAGTCTTTTATTTAACCTGCTAGGTTTAGCTGGCCTGCCATTTAAATTTTAATGTAGGTGCTCAGTTTTCATTGCTGTTCATGTGGATCCTACTCTACCAGGACAGTATATCTCACTTTTATGGAGTAGATGTAAATACCTGGCTGCAAACTGGCTTTCTCTATATCATTCTCTCACTGGATTCCACTTTTTAGTATACACTTGTATTGATACAGTCAACAGATGTTTGTTGAGCACCTAGTATGGTCCTGCCACTGTATTCTCCACAAGGGAAGGCAGATATTGAACCTTTAGTCCATAGGAGAAGGCAGATATCAAACAACAAATTGCACAGATAATAAGCCAAATTAAAATGTCACAAATTTATTATATTAACTTACACTATGCTATGCTCTATTATGCAAACATATACAAACATAGACATATAGAGAAGTAAGTACCGGAAGAGATAGAGCAAAATGTGAATGTTGGTTTTCTTGGATGATGGGTATGTTGGACAGGATCCTTTCAGCCGAATGAATCCCTGAGAATAAAGCCATCTCCACAGAAGAAGGGAAAGCTAAGTCATACAGCAAGGGAGATTTCTGACATTGAGCACCTGGATTCAACTACACCTGAAACCGATATTTTAATAGAGTTTTCAGTTACTCAGGTAAGCTCTCCACAGACTAAGGCAAGGCTGGCCACTCTTGGCTTCCAGTCCTTTTGCAGCTTAAGACAAGTTAAAAAAAAAAAAAGCCACCCTCTCACTGATCGCAGGGAAATTTCTGGGCAGAACTTTAATTGGCTCCTGGTTGGGTTTGGTTAGGCTCCCTTTCATGAGCCAATCACTGTGGCCAGAGCTGGGATGCTCTGATTGGTCATTTCTGGGTCATATGCTCCTCCCTCCCACCAGCCTGGGGATGGCGTCAGCCCCTAACTACCTGCATGGAGAGTGAGGTATGTATAGTTTTAAATTTGAGCACTGATATTAGATAAAATGGGAAGAAAATGGCTGCCTCAGTGAGATTTCGATCTTTTCTTTTCTTTTCTTTTTTTTTTTTTTTTGCCTCTCTACTTTTCCTAAATTTCTACGCTGAACATGAATTAGTTGAAAAAAAATTCAAGTTATTAGAAAGAAACCCAAAGGTATTGAAAATGGAATTTGGACACAAATGTGGCCTGGCTTTATTCCAGGCCAATAATGGCTTTCTGTGTTATCCCTCCAGGTACGATTTGCATTTTAACCAGAATCAACACACCATGACTCCGAGGAGAGTGTAATGAAGGAATTTAGGGCACTGAACGAGCCCATGAGACCCCCGAGCCCATTGTCTGCCTTCGCTGGGGCCATATTGCCATGAAATCCGGTTGACCTTGAAAAGCTTTCCTAAGGATTTAATCAATGACCTCAGAGGTGAGGTTCAGCTCTAAAACTCAGTTTCCTCACCTACCAGATGGGGAGACTGACAGTCCCTTCCTTACAGGATTGCTGTGAGATTAATGAGCCAGCACCGGTAAGCACAGTCCAGAAACAATGGTCACCCCAATTCCTGCCATTCCAGAAATCTCTCTTCCCAGGTAGGCCTTGTGGGACTGAGCAAAGCTGAATTCAAAGCCAGCTAAGCCATTTACCAGCCATGTGGCCTCCCACAGGATGTGAAACCTCATGACATCTGGGTTCCCTCACCTGAAAAACTGGCATAAAATTACTCTCAGTGCAGAATTGAGAGAATCTGGCAGGGTAGCATTTTAATAAAAGAACTTGACCCATAGTGGACATTGAGTAAATGTTTGCTTTCATTCCTTTTCTGGTGTCTTTTGACCTCTTTCCCAGAGGCATCGACAGAAATCACATCCATGTACTTAGAGACTGTGTTTTATAAATGTATTTACATGTGTGATTGTGATCATTACATAAGGCAGTGAGAAGAGAGCAAATTCATGCAGAGTCAGCAAGTTCCTAGACTATGATTTTAAAGATGTTGATTTACTTTTTCTATTTTTTTTAAAAGATACATACCTAGCTATTCTAAAATGCTAAATTACCAAAGGTGTTCACTTACAAAAATTTATTAAGCATGACTTGGGCTGATATTTCACACCTTGAGTTGCCTGTCCCATCCATTCACCTTTCTTTTCCTCTTAGCTTCCTTCCCTCCTTCCTTCTCTTTCCTGACATCCTCGCCATCCTTCCACCCATCTGTCCATTCTTTAATTCATATACTCATCCAATCATTCATCCATATTTCCACTTATAAATTCATCTGTCCATCCATCCATACATCCATACATCCATACATCCACCTACCCAATCACCCACTCATTCATCCCTTTAACACATAATGGATATTGGGTGCCAAGACCTTGTTCAGGACACTGACCACACAGTGATAAATAAGACAAACATGGTTCTTGACCTTACAGAACTTACTCCAGGTTCTTGGCAAGTGGAATAGGACTAAAAAGGCTGAGACTGAGCGCTGCAATTTGGGAAGCTCAGCTTCATCTCTGGGGTCAGGGCGGTCCCTCTGTGACACCAGGCAAGCCACTCTCTGGTGTGGAATCCCCTCACTGTGGATTCAAGCCCTGCGATCCATGAAGCACCCAAGAAGGGTCCATTGTGGATGAAGACATGGATAGGGCATTTAAGAGGAAGACTTTGGATGTACCACATGCTTGGATCTTGGCCGATCAACTGGCTCCCTGATCAGTGGGGAGTCTGCTTCTCCCTCTGCTCATCACCCCACTTGTGCTCTCTCTCTTTCTCTCACTCTCTCTCTCTCTCTCTCACCCTCTCTCAAATAAATAAATAAATAAAATCTTTGAAATTAAGTATTTATTTATTTTAGAGAGAGAGAATGCACAAGTGGGGGGACAGATGGAGAGAGGGAGAGAATGCACAAGTGGGGGGACAGACAGGGAGGGAGAGAGAGAGAAAGAGAGAGAGAAAGAGAGAGAGAGAAAGAGAGAGAGAGAGAGAGAGAGAGAGAAGTAGACTCCCTGCTGAGCATAGAGCCCATCAAAAGGCTCTATCCCAGGACCCATGAGATTATAACCTGAGCTGAAATCAAGAGTTGGAGGCTTAACCACTGAGCCAGCCAGGTGCCCCCTAAGCTGGTTTTGAAGGCAAAAGTAAGGGAAGGCATTCCTGGCAGCATATACGATGTGCAGGAGCACTGAGAGAAGGACAAGGGCATTGCCTGCAGTTCTACTCAAGGATGAGATGTAGGACAAGAACGAGGTACATGTATCTGATTCCCACTCTCCCTAGGCACATCAGGCCTTTGTTAGCTGGAGAACGCAGACCAGGCCTAGCAAAATTACTCTACACAGACCCATCATGAGCTCTCCCTACCCTGGCTGTAGCTCCATGTGGTGACAGCTCTCGTGACAGCCTGGACAGGGGCCTTTTTCTGCAAACAGATTACATCATTACATCAAGAGATGCTGCATTGTGAGCATGACAGTTTTATGGCCTGTAGATCCCCACAACTGGAACCATCTGGACTTTTAAAAGCTTGGTAATGCAACATCATAAAGAAGCCACTGTATGAGTCTCACTGCATGCTGAGATTTAGAGCCAAGCGTTTGCTGTAGGGGAAGGAGCCAGGTCTGATGAGGACTCAGTCTCAGAAGGCTTTAGGCAGAGTGATTTGCTGGGTGGCCCCAGGCAGATGTCTCCCCCTCTCTGGGCTTCACTTTTCCTACTTTTTTTTTTTAATTTATTCATGAGAGACACAGAGAGAGAGAGAGGCAGGGGCATAGGCAGAGGGATAAGCAGGCTCCCTGCAAGGAGCCCAATGTGCGACTTGATCCCAGACCCCAGGATGACGTTCTGAGCCAAAGGCAGATGCTCCACTGCTGAGCCACTCAGACAACCCTTCACTTTTCCTCCTTAATAAACCTGCTTTGGGGATCCCTGGGTGGCTCAGCGGTTTAGCGCCTGCCTTCGGTCTGGGATGTGGTCCTGGAGTCCCGGGATCGAGTCCCACATTGGGCTCCCTGCATGGAGCCTGCTTATCCCTCTGCCTGTGTCTCTGCCTCTCTCTCTCTCTCATTAATAAATAAAAAATCTTAAAAAAATAAATAAACCTGCTTTACTCCATGCAAAAGGAGATTTGGAACTAGAAATGATGCACTTGGTCTTTGTTAAACCCTACTCCAAGCCGGTTCTCAAGATCCCAGGGCTTCCCAACATCATGCCACCCCCAGGTATGGACACTTTGGTTCCAAGGGGCTGGGACGTGATGTGTGTGTCCAGAGTGACAGGGCTGCTCATTGCAGAGTGATCTGCCGGAAGGGAACATAGAAGCATAGCTTCAGAAACGCTGGTACACCTTAGGCTCGTGGATGAAATATTCTCCTTAAAGGCCAAGTCTTCCCTCCATCACAGCACAGTCCTCCTTGCCTCTGGTCCAGGTTTTCAGTACCCAACCTGAAAGAGACAATGAATATACTGCTTTCAGGCTGAGCTGCTAAGTTGTCACCAGGAAAGACAGAAAGAGTCTGGAGACATTTCCAGGTATGACATGTCGGGGATTTTGGAAGTTTTCCTCTGAGCCCCAGAGCTCAGTGTAGGGGAGGAAGTCAAAGGTGAATGATGACAGGCAAGTTGATATCATGTGGCCCATGAGGTCCTGTGGCATCGTCCCACAGAGCCAGCAGATTAAAAAGAATGATAATACAAAATTATTGTCAATAATACAATTGTGGACACATGGTCACTCTCATGCCTGACTGTATAAACTGGTCCATGTAAGGAAATTTTGCAGTGTATATTGAAAACTTAGAATGTACATAGTCTTTGATTCAACTACTTCACTACTAGAGATTTATCCCAAGGCAAAAACTGGACAAGTACAAATATATATCTTTATTATAGGGTCAGTTATAACAGTGAAAGCTTGAAAATAAACCAGTGTCTGGCCAGTGAGATTGATTGAGTAAATTATACTTTTGCCCCACAGTGAAATGTATACAGCTAGTTTTTATTTGTTTGTTCGTTTTTCTATGTGTCTTATGTCCTGACATCCTTTTCTAGGCATAGAAATGATAAAACTATTTCTATTTTGAAAGGTTGGAATATTTGGAACAAAATGATGAAATGAAATGAAATCAAATCTAACCTCCATTCACAGGATTGCTCACTTTTCTCCATACCCATGTTTTTACCCTCAGAGGAGGTTCTTCCCATTCAGTTTCTTGGACATCCCCTTGCACAATGTTTCCAGATCTTCCTGGGGCTTCCAATCCCTTTTGGAACTGAAGGCTTAGTTTTCTGAACTGCTCTCCCATGTTGTGTTTCATTGTCTGCCTGGTATTAAGGTGAGCTATGCCCATGCCTTACATGCCTTCCTGAACTTGGCTAGACCTATATGTGATACACCTTTGATCCCCAGGGCATGGGTGATTGTGGGGAAGGAATAAATGATGCCTAGGGGCTCCTGGGTGGCTCGGTTAAGTGTCTTTTCTTGATTTCGGCTCAGGTCATGATCTTAAGGTTGTGAGACTGAGGCCCTGCGTGAGATTCTCTCTCTCCCTCTCCCCCTTCCCTGCTCTCTCTCTCAAAAAAATAAAATAACAATACATATAAATAAGTGATGCCTAGTAAATTCTCTAACATGAGTGTGGAGTTTATGTGAGGCACTGCAGTCCATTTCTATACCAAATGCATTAATCTCACTTGACATTCTGGATGGTGTTGCCTTGTACTAGCTCTGTGTCATCATGGTCAGCACCAGCTCCTGTTTGCTGTGATGACTGTGGGGAAGAATCTAACTGTATTGTAAATGTATGAAACAGGGACACCTGGGTGGCTCAGCAGTTGAGCATCTTCCTTCGGCTTGGGGCATGATCCTGGGGTCTCTGGATTGAGTCCAATATTGGGCTCCCTGCATGGAGCCTGCTTCTCCCTCTGCCTATGTCTCTGCCATTCTCCCTCTCTCTTATGAGAGTGTCTCTTATGTGTGACACTTATGAATAAATACAATCTCTTATGTATAAATAAGAGTCTGTGTGTGTCTCTTATAAATAAATACAATCTTTAAAAAAAAAACCCAAATATATGAAACAACCACACTAAAGGGAAAAGGTGCTGATCCAAGTAACTTTGGAAATGTGCAGTCTGTAAGACCAAAGGCAAAAGGAACAGCACATAAGCACTGTACTCTAGTTGATAAAGTTGATCTCCATGGGGGTGCAGGCTAACAATTCTTAGATCACTCTACATGTATCATGGAATTGAAGAATTATGTAATGGGTGGTACATGGTGGGAGCCAATCTTCTCATTGTTTGAGATGAGCAAGGGTAGAAGGCTGGATGATTTGTATGGTAATGGATTAGACCTGGAGAGATCAATATGACCTCATATATAGCTTAATATATGTACATATGATTACATGTAGAAATATTTATATCCATGTGTATATACATAGGTTAGTATACTAGCATACATTTCCTTGCTTTGTCCACTGAGAAGGCATAGAAGCAATGACACCCCAGTGGCAACAAGAACATCTAATGCCCAGATTTGGTTTATAACACCATTCTCCTATACAAGGAACCAGGGATCATTGGAAAAATAGTTGACTCAATGACCAGGACTGTAAACACACAAGGTGAGCCTGGAGTATCTTCTGCCAAATTGTAAGAATGTGCTCCAAACTAAAAAAAGAAAAAAGAAGGAAACTAAGAAGTTGATTGGAGTATGTCAAAGAACACAGGAACCAACTGAAAAGCTCCCAATGGCCCAAGCTGGAACAATTTGAACAAGATAAATAAAGAATTATTGGATTATAACTCAAAGTATGAAACAAATAGCCATGAGTCCATACTGATATAACTAAATGATTGAATAACTTAATAAAGGGAAGAAAAGACAAATATCCCCTGCAGAAGAATTACAAATAATTTATGTAGATACTCTGTCCTCAAGGAACTCTGCTCCTATGCATGTAACTTGCCTTTAAAGTGTACATTCTGGGGATCCCTGGGTGGCTCAGCAGTTTAGCACCTGCCTTTGGCCCAGGGCATGATCCTGGGATCCTGGGATCGAGTCCCGCATCGGGCTCCCTGCCTGGAGCCTGCTTCTCTCTCTGCCTGTGTTGTGTCTCTGCCTCTCTCTCTCTCTCTTTCTCTCTACCTGTGTTTCTGATGAATAAATAAATAAATAATCTTAAGAAAAATGAGTGTGCCTATTTATAAATAAATAAATGAATGAATGAATAAATAAATAAATAAATAAATAAATAAATAAATAAATAAATAAAGTGGACATTCTGGAAAGGGGCAAAAGAGTACCCTGACAGTGGAGAAACCTGACAGACGTTACCCCACCCAGATAGATGATCAAGACCCACATCAGGGTCATATAGCATGTTAATATTATGTATGCTTGATATCATGTGATGAAAATTGCATATTACCTCTGCAGTCTTCATCCCAGAAACCTACAACTCCTGTCAAATCATTAAAAAAAAATCAGGGGGACTTTTCAGTCAGAAAAGCATGCAACTCTCGACCGTGGGGTTGTGAGTACAAGCCCCATGTTGAGAGTAGAGATTACATCAATCAATCAATTAATCAATCAATACTTTAAAATTTTTCTGATACTAATAGAGACACTCTACAAAATACATAACCAGTACTCCTCAAAGCTGTCAAGGTCATCAAAAATGAGGAAAGTCTGTGAAACCTAAGGACACATGACAACTACACATAATGTGCTATCTTGGGTGGGATTCTGAATTCAAAAAGGAAAGTTGGGCAGCCCCGGTGGCTCAGCAGTTTAGTGCCGCCTCCAGTCCAGGGCGTGATCTTGGAGACCTGGGATCGAGTCCCACGTTGGGCTCCCTGCGTGGAGCCTGCTTCTCCCTCTGCCCGTGTCTCTGCCTCTGTGTGTGTGTGTGTGTCTCTCATGAATAAATAAATAAAATCTAAAAAAAAAAGGGGAAAGTTAGGTGAAAAGTAAGGAAATTTGAATAAAATATGAACTCTAGTTAATGATTATGTATCAGCAGTGGCTCGAATGTACCATATTAAGGTAAGATGATACTAATAGGCAAACTGACTGGGGATATATGGGAACTCTCCATACTCTCTTCTCAAATTTTCTGTCAATTTAAAACTGTTCTATGGGATGCCTAGGTGGCTCAATGGTTGAGCATTTGCCTTTGGCTCTGGTCGTAGTCCCAGAGTTCTGGGGTCAAATCCCACATCAGGCTTTCCCTGCAGGGAGCCTGCTTCTCTCTCTGCCTGTGTGTGTCTCTGCCTCTCTCTCTCTCTGTGTCTGTCATGAATAAATAAAATCTTTTAAAGAAATAAAACTGATCTAAAAAGTTAAGTCTATCTTTTAAAAAATTACCAATTAGGCATAGATAAAGAATGGTATCGGGATCCCTGGGTGGCACAGCGGTTTGGCGCCTGCCTTTGGCCCAGGGCGCAATCCTGGAGACCCGGGATCGAATCCCACGTCGGGCTCCAGGTGCATGGAGCCTGCTTCTCCCTCTGCCTCCCTCTCTCTCTCTGTGTATGACTATCATAAATAAATAAAAATTAAAAAAAAAGAATGGTATCTTGGATTTTCTTTTTTTTTAAGATTTTATTTATGTATTTATGTATTTATATTTATTTATTTATTTGACAGTGAGAGAAAGAGAGGGAGGGGGAGAGAGAGAGAGAGAGAGCACATATGGGAGAGAGAGGCAAAGGGAGAGAGAGAAACCCAAGCAGATTCCGTGCTGAGAACAGAGCTCAACGTACTCAACTGCATGAACCTGAGATCATGACCTGAGGTGAAATCAAGAATCAGGTGCTCAACTGACTGAGCCACCCAGGCACCCCTTGGGTTTTCTTTAGTTTAACCTTCTTTGTTTACTATTGCACCAAAGCTTTTTCATGTATGTGTTGGCTACTTCTATTTCTTCTTCTGTGGATTGCTGATTGTCACAGCCACCAGGGTTTTAGGGGTATTTGTTATGCAGCATTATTGTAGTGATAGCTAACAATCTCACTGAATTACTACAATCTCACTGAATTACTACAGCCCTATGAAGTATTATTTGTCAGCTTTCCATTATCCAAATATCCATTTACAGATGAAGAAATGGAGACTCAGAGAGGCTAAATAATTACCCAAATTCAGACTCAGTAAGTGTCACAGTTAAGCTTTGAACCCATATCTGTCTGACTCCAGAATTTACTAACCACTGCCCTATACTGTGAAGTAGTACCAAGTGTGATGATGACAGGGGGAGGAGAGGGAATCCTGACAACTAGCTAGGTGTCCAGTGATGATCTTTGAATTCTGTGCTTTACTATAGGGATGACAGTACTCCAAAGAGGGGCACCATGCAGCCAAACTAGAAATGACATAGGAAATCCTTGGAGCACCTGGCTGGCTCAGTCGATGGAGCATGTGACTCTTGATTTTGGGTTGTGGGTTTGAGCCCCACGTTAGGTATAAAGATTACTTAAAAATAAATTTTTTAAAAAGGAAATTCTTGAAAGGCTGCCACGGGAAATGGCTCATAAGGGCACTAAACTTCCTCTCCCAAGCAGAGAGACTAGAGTACGTCACTCTAGACTCTGATGAGAACAGCCAAATGTGCTCTCTGGAGGTATGCCTGGAAGAAATATAATTGTCAGACGCTAGCAGGCAGTACAATCTCATGTCCTACATTATCATAATTTTGTGTTGGAGCTCTGAAAACTGAAGACTGGAAGGAGGACCTCCTCTCCTCAGAATGCTTAACCAGCAGCTAAGCCATGGGGACCCCACTCCTTAGACCTGCCTTTTCAGAGCTTGACTTCAAGGAGCTGGGCTGAAATCTGAAGGCTCTGGGCTCAAGGGGCCAAGTTTGACTTCTCGCTTGGCTGATTATCCTGTGCAGCCATAGGCAAGTCAACTCACCACTCTGGTCCTTGGGTTGTTCGTCAGAAAAGTAGAACCACAGCCCTTGCCCTACTGACCTCACAGAATTTTCCAGCGGATAAATCATAGTACTGATGGCTAACAGTTACTGCACACTCTCCACACACTAGAATTTTGCTTGCATCAACTCACTGAATACTCACAGCAATCTTAATGGGCATGTGCTTATACTATCCTCATTTTTTAGATGGAAAAATGGGTCCAGAGGCAAAAAACAGATGTGTTGCTTGTCTAAGGTCACCCAGCCTGCAAAGAGTAAGTCAGAATTTAGAGCCCATCTTGTTTACCAGAGTATGTCACTCACCATAGTCCCATATGATGCTAGAGGGAAAAAATGCTTGAGGGATTTGGGACCCTTGGGGGCAGGCTGGAGAAGCTGGACAGGGTGGGCATGGCTACCAGCTGGCTGGCTTGGTCCTCATCACTGGGCGTGCACACAGCGGGTTTAGAGAAGTGGGCTTCAGAGAGAAACCAGCCTTCTCTGACAAAGCTGGCAGAGAGGGCAAGGCTGAGTTGTAGCAGCTGCCAAAAGTACCACAAATCTGGTGAAGACAGACACTGGAAGGGGAATTTTAGGAAGCTTTGCTCACAGATGAACTCTGTAATCTCCATCCTCTGCCCCTGGCTAAACCTGCAATAAAATCCCTAAGTTTTGTCAATGCCTTCAGAGGTAGATTCAGGTTCTCTTTGGATTTTGACAGCCTGAGACTGGCCATAGAAGGGCCAAGGAGACGGCCCCATCCTGAGCTCCTTGGCATGAGCCCGCTTCAGGCCCAAGACAGTCCCAGGTAGTCCACAGGCTGCAGCTTCCAGGAACTCCAGCTCTGGCTCCATCAAGAAAAACAGCATTGGGAATCCCTGGGTGGCTCAGCGGTTTAGCGCCTGCCTTTGGCCCAGGGTGCGATCCTGGAGTCCCGGGATCGAGTCCCACGTTGGGCTCCCGGCATGGAGCCTGCTTCTCCCTCCTCCTGCATCTCTGCCTCTCTCTCTCTATGTCTATTGTAAATAAATATTAAAAAAAAAAGAACAACAGCCTTTTGAGGGAGTGAGTTAGCTGTGCAGGTGTTGCATCCTAGCTGGGTCCTGGCCCAGGTGTCTTCTCTAATAGATGGGAGTCAGAGGCAGCGTCATCCTTCTCTTCCCTTTCCTTTCTACCCTTTTCTGTGTCTTTCCTTCTTCCTCTTGCTTTCCTTTTCTTCCTTTCTTTCCTCTCCCTTCCTGTCTTCTCTTCTTGCTCATCCAGCCATCCCTCCATCTTCCAATATTGATCTTTTGGCCACTGTATGCAAGACACTACGCACTGCCCAGCATGCAGGAGGAGTGGCATAGTCATCTTTTCCTCTGCCTTACATTTCTCACATCGCCTCCACCAGGCAGTGGGGTTAGGACCCAGTCGCAAATATATAGATGGATATAGTGATATCAATATATAGAGACAGAGATATATATGCATACACATCAGGCCCTGAACCAAAACCAAGAATCGGATGCTTAGCTGACTGTGCCACCCAGGTGCCCCTCCTGGGGTTATTTTCGAAGCATTTCTTCCATGTTGCTTACGCAACCTTCTTCCTTACTACTCTTCTGGCTGCATTAATGTGCCCTTAAGTACTCATTTCCATAACCGGCTCCCTATGGTTGAACATTAGGTAGTTTCTTGGTTTTGCATCCTTATAGGTGAGAGTTTTAGCTTTGCCCAGTCTGCCCTGTCTGGGGTTCGTGGGTCCAATTTAAGTCGGGGCATGGGAGGCACGAAGTAGATGGTTTGCATGGTATAGTAGTTTGCCTGGGGGTTGCTTCTTGCCCTGCCCTCACCCCCAGGGCAGCTGTGAGTATACAGCAGGTGCTTCATGCATGCTGTTTAAGGATGCCTCCCTGCCTCTCTCTATTGCCATCCCTGGCACACTGCCTCAAAGGACTCTCCCTTAAAGCGTCCTGATCCTGCCTGACCGTGACCTTCCATAGCTTTTCTATCCCTATGTCCCCAGTGCCTGGCACCAGGAAGCCACTTTGAAATGGCAGGGAAAGAAACAAAGAAAGGAGGAGGAAGTGAGAGAAAGCTTCCTTACTCTGGCCACCCCTCATTAATAGGGCCTGGGATTGCCGTGGGACATTAGTGACTGAACATGTTGACACTGTGTAATTTATTAGCCTGAACTATATAAATTATACCTTCCCCCCGGATGCCCACGACAAGAAGCTGCTTTTCATGAGTTTATCCTGGGGACTCGAATAAATAAGCAGAGAAACAAAAACCTCATGAATTTTTTAAAGACCTTATTGGAATCAAGAGAAAACCTGGTGTTCTGAGGACACAAGTACCCGATAGACCGGCGTTCGGAGTTTCTCTTTACCCTCTGAAGTCTGTTTTAATCCTCCTGCTTGCTGGTGTTAATCCATGTTTTTCCCCCCTGAAATTTCCCTCCACTTTGGATCCTCAGGAGGACAATACCCGCCCATGGAGCTTCCACCTACTTCTCCCACCACCCTGGAGGGGTCAGGGTGCCCGGCATCCGGTGAAGTTGGGCCCTGGAGCCCCAGAGATGCAGGACCCCATCCTCCGCCTGCACCTGCTGGGGTGAGATTACAGGTGTGGGATTGCCACACTGAGACCTTTGCTGTCCTCTTGATAAAAGCTTCTTGGCTATGAGTAACACCTAAGTTTATCATCCCCCAAATGTCAGCCTTGCCGAAAGTTAAGCGGTTTACAAGGTCTTGCTGAGAAATTCCATGTACTAGAAGCTAATAGAAGGTCAGCATTTTCTATTTCGATTTTTTTTTCTTTCTGCTGCCCAGGGTTTAGGTAATGCTCCCTCCGGCATTTTGAAGATGTTCCTACAAATTCTGGCAAGGTAGCTAAGCGCTTGATGGGATTTATCCTCCCCAAAGCCTGTGAAATGAAGGTTGTTACTATTTCCATTTCTAAAATAAGGAAATTGGGTGCCTGAGTGGCTCAGTAGTTGAGCGTCTGCCTTTGGGTCAGGTCGTAATCCTGGGGTCCTGGGATCGAGTCCTGCATCGGGCTCCCTGGGGGGAGCCTCTTCTAAGAGCTCTCTCTGTCTCTGCCTCTGTGTGTGTGTGTGTCACAAATAAATAAATAAAATATTTTTTAAAAATAAAGAAATTGAGGCTTGAACCAAGAGGGGTCCCTTGCCTGAAGTCACACACAGCAGATGATGAGGCTGGGTTCTGGACAAGTGTCTGTCTGAATCCAAAGCCTGTGCTTTGATGCACTGTGATTTCTTTCTCCACTTGGCAAGTCAAGAATGCCCCCTCCCCTGCCCCTCTGCAGAGTCTTCCTAGGCCATGACTCTGCAATTGATGCTAACAGCCTGGGATAGGAGTTAAAGAACTACAGCCTTAAGTACGTACAGGGGACATTCCATCTCTGACTTCCTCTAATTTCCTGTGGCCAAGGTCAGCCCTTGGTCCAAATCTGACCCACTGCCAGTTTGTGTAAATAAAGTTTTACTGGCACACACCCACGTACATTCATTTACTTATGGTCTGTGGCTGTTTTCATGCTACCAAAGCACAGATGAGTAGTGGGACAGACATTATATGGTCCACAAAACCTACTATATTTACTTTGGGGCCCTTAGAGAAAAAGTTTTCTGATTCCTAGAAGGTGCAAAAATCAACATCTGTTACCCCAAAATCTAGGGTAATAGGTGATCACATCAGTCATGTGATTAGATTGCATTTTTGGAGGGCTAACTAGGAGTCAGGCATTCTGCTAGTCTTCGGTGGATGATCTCCTGGAATCCTCCAGCAATACCATCAGGCAGGTGCTCAGAGAGGTGAGCAACTGCCCATCCTCACAGGCAAGGAGTCTGAGACCCGACCCTAGAGCTGACTGGCAGTTTGCAAATGAAAAAGTGTTCTATGGTAATAAAGGTGTTGTTTCCAAATAGACTGCCTACCCAGTGCCCAGCATCATGCTGCATCTTGGGATGGCAAGTGATAGATAATAAGCAAGGGACAGACTCCATTCTTGGAAAACCTGTGAGCTTTTGGGAAAGACAGACCTCCACCTAGATCTGCTGGTGAGATGAGCAGTTATGAAAGACACAGAGCTCCCAGGAGGAAGAAGCATCCAAGAAGGTGACCTTTGATTTACATCTTTTATAATGAACAGAAATGTGATCACTGAAATGGGTGAGAGTGTAGAGGATCCAAGGAGCAGGTGAAGCAAAGGCTTGGTTTGAAACAACCGCCAGGTGCCCGAGTCTAGGGTGAGCGAGGGGCAGAAGGAAGCAGAGGGTGGTCACAAATGACAGCAGGTCTTGTTCGAAACCAGAGGAGGAGAGGTTGGGATGAGATGCTTTGGACTTTGAAAATGTATTTCCTTCCCTTCTCTAGAAAGAGCCTTAGGTTTTACCACCCCATTTCCATATGCTAGGTAGTAGGTGCTCAATAAATGCTTCCAAGAATCAAATGTTACCCTAGCAGTAGGGAGCAAGCCCGCTCTCATCTGTTCTAGCCGGATACTCACATAAAGGCAGGCAGCAGCACCTGCCCAGGTGACAATGACTCGTGTTCCTGGGACTTCCAGGCTTCCAGAGTCTCAAGTTTGGGGTTGACTCCATTGTCTCTGGAGAGTGGCATTCAAGAAAAGAAAACGCTCCTACTTTCCCACTTATGCTCTGATGACAGAACAATGGTCTTGTGCCCTGGGGGACCTACATTTGCATCGTTGATCAAGTGCTTGGGTAGGCGGAGAGGATAGGGAGAGCCTAGCCTTTGGGGCCATCAGACTCCAGCTCTGCAGGTTTCTAGTTAAGTGACCTGGGGCCAGTTCTCTAATTTCTCAGGACTTCAGTTTCTCATCTATAAAATGGAGATAATTCCTGTGTCTTGTGGTTGCTATGATAGCAAGTAGAGCCTGTCGTGTAGTAAATGCCCAGTATTTATTATTGGCTATTATTTTTATTACGATTAATGATCAGATTTCTGAATTAGTCTTTGCTGCAATCATGCAATAACAACCTGGGATTTAGAAGAGCGTTTATCCGAACAAGGGGTGGTAGAATGGGAGGTGGGTGGGGGGTGGGGGTGACTAGGTGATGGGCACTGAGAGGGGCACTTGATGGGATGAGCACTGGGTTGTATTCTATATGTTGGCAAATTGAACACCAATAAAAAATAAAAATAAATAAATAAGAAAACTACTACATAACAAACTCATGAACAGAAAACCAAAAAGTTGCCAATAAACATTATAGGCTGGAAAAAAAAATAGAAGAGCGTTTATCTCTTTTTCGTCTCACAGTTTCATGGATCAGCTGGGGACAGCTCTGCAGGTTGGGTTTCATTTTGGGGACCAGTACCCACGTAAGACGTGGTCTTCTAAAGGCGGGAACAGAAATTTCAAGAGGCCTGAGTGAAAACTCAGGTGCCACTAAGGCTTGAACCCAGAACTGACCTGCAGTTGCTTCAAAATATCCCGTCAACCGGAGCCAGTCACTTGGTCCAGGCCAATAGCAATGGAGCAACTCTGCCCACAATGAACTACAGTAAGGGGGGAGAGGGGAAGAAGAATTGTGTCAAGACCACAACTGCCAAAACTCATAGCATAGCTGTGGGCAATATGATTCCATGACCTCCCCAACACTCCCCTCTATGTTTCTCAAGGATTAACAGGCTCCTTCCCATGGTTGTCTTCAACCACAGAAGATTCTTAGGCATTGGGAAGTGTCCATAGGGACACTGTACCTTGTATTTCAGTGGGTTTCTGATAGGTAGTTCTAGGCTGAATTTCCAGGCAAAGCCTAATTTACTGATGGAATGTGAAGGCAGCCTCCTGCCCCCTGCCCCCGAGTCAAGCATGAGGAAAAATAACAAGACAGCCCCCATGTTGGCTAATGACCACTGACATTCCAATACTCAGCGCCCAACACTGCCCATTCAATTTCCTCTGGCCGCTGAAACCGGGGGGGGGGGGTGCTGTTTATTCTGGATGCCAATGGCTGTTGTTAGCCACATTGATAAACAAGGCTTCCAAAATCCTCTCAATACCAGGGACAGTTCATTTAAAACAACAGCAGCAACAACACTGATGACAAAATGGACAAGTTGGTCGTGTGGTATCCACCCTCGCCCAGGGGAGGCTGGGGCTGAGTTGATGAGTAATTTTGGACATAGACAACAGTGGGCCTGGCCCAGATCCACTCATTTCTTCAGTAGCGCTTCCCAGAGAGTTCAAACTATTTCCTAATTTCCTCCAGATACGCCATCTTTTGTGGCTTCATTTGGGCATTGAGGGCATCAGGAGATGATTGACTTGGGCAGAAAGTAGGGGGAGGAAAGAAATTCTTCCTTTATTCCCTCCTTCACTCACTAGTTGACTGAGTGTCTGCAGGGTCCTGGGTTGGGGATTCAGAGCTGAAAGAAAGAGAAGTTCCACATGCTGGCCATTTAGCAGGGCAGATCCTCATTCAATGGATCTTTTCAGCGTAGGTATTTGGCTTCCCATCCACCACTGCACTGCAGATGATTGGCTTAAGCTAATCAATCACAGCGATAGGATTCTCTTGCTGGTAATTAGTCTAGGGGTTAGCATGTGACCCAGTTCTGCCCAATGAGAAGTGAGAGTAAGTCTGTTAGTGGCCTTTGAGAAACTTTCTCCCAGGACTGAGAAGGAGCTAGGGGAAGGGATGGAGCTCTTCTCCATCACTTATAGTATGTGTAGATGTGACACCTGCAGGTTTTTTGGTTTTTTTGTTTTGTTTTGTTTTGTTTTTGAGAGAGAGAGGTGGGGGGTACGCAGAGGGAGAGGAAGAGAAGCTCAAGAAGACTCCATACCCAGCCTGGAGCTGATTCAGGGCTCAATCTCACAACCCTGAAATCCTAACCTGAACCAAAATCAACAGTCCCACACTTAACCAACTGAGTCACCCAGGTGCCCCCACAGCTGCAGTTTTGACAGCCATCTTGCCACGTACTAGAAGGTAAGAGATGAAACAAATTCTGACAGTGGCAGAGTGGAAAGATGAGAAGAACTATATCCTCACTGATATCATTGAGCTAAGTTTTTTTTTTTTTAGCTAAGTTTTTAACTGCAAAGGCCCCCTTGAGCTTCCTGCTCTGTAGGATAATAGATTTCCTTAGTGCTTTAGCCAGGATAGGTGGGGGTTTCTGTTATTTGCATCCCAAAGCATTCTACTCAATGCAGCAGTATTTTTGTAGAACTCTGATTTATTATCTATAAAGGAGCAGGCCCGGAGAAGCCGGTTAACTTGTCAGCTGGGAGACATCTGAATTAGATCGTGAACCCAGGAGCCTCTGCCGCCAGCTGCCTGTCCACATAGGTGACCTCTAGCTGGCCTCTGAGAATAAGCAGTTGGTAAACGATAGACGTTTGACATCCACTGTGGGCAGTGCTGGATGCTAAGCAGGTAGGGAGCTTATACCCAAAGAAAGAGAAAATGGTGACGATCCTGTAAGAAGAGCACAACAGGATGGGTGGCGGTGAAGCCACTTTTCTGGTGCTGGGCTCCAGCCCCCCTCCCAACCCCTTCACTCTCCACAGCCAGCAGCTGCTTTTCCTGGAGCCATGTGGTACAGTGGAAAGCACTCCCATTTTAAATTCAGACTAGACCTGGGTTCGAATCCTATCTCTGCTACTTCCTTAGCTATGTGACATTGGGTGTGTCCTATCACCTCTGAGTCTGTTACCTTGTGCTTGTTCTGAGGGGTGGACAGATGGATGCACGTTGCTGGACACTTACAAGATGCTCAGTGAATGAGAGCTATGAGGACGATTATGGCAGGATTGTTAAGAACTTTGAAGTCACATAGCAGAACGAATGCTATTCTGATGGCAAGAAGACCCAAGTCCTAGTGCCAGCTCTGCTATGATGAGCTGTGTGACCTTGAGCCATTCCTGCCCTCTCTGGTCTGTTTAGTTGCTCCGATCTGTACAATGTTGGGGTTTAGCCTCACCAATTGTTTTCAAACTCTGCTCCATGGAGTTCGAGAGATTCACTGGCTCTGTAATGAGGAAGGGGCCCAGGAGCAGGAATGGGAACCTCCCCACCCCCAGCAAGGCTTCAAGCACAGCAGTTCTCTTGTTATTTCTTTCATGGGACTGGGTTTTCTGTAAGATGCTCTTTGAAGAGAGGCTTCTGCTGCTATAATTCAAAACAAAACAAAAACCCTCCCAAACTCTAGATTAGATCACTAAGTTTCTTCCATTTATTCAGTGGTTGACAGCATGAGCTTTGAAGTGCAACCCACCAGATTTGAATGATGACTCTGACATTAACTACCTACTACCTTCGTCAACTTGGGGAAGCAGATTATTTCCTGAGCCAGTTTCTAATCCTCTACCAGCGGTTCATGAGAGTTTCTTTTCCCCTCATCTCTGCCAGCAGGAGGTGTTATAGCTCTTTAAAATTTTTGCCAGTTCGATGGCTACAAAGTGGTATTTATTTCTTTGTTACTTAAATTTGCATTTCCCTATGCTCTAGATAATTTTTTTCAAAGATTTATTTATTTTAGAGAGAGAACATGTGCAAGAGTCAGGGGAGGGGCAGAAGGAGAGAATCTCAATCTGACTCCACTGAGTGTGGAGCTCAAACCCACCTCAGCACTTGGCTAGATGTGGGGATCCCACAACCCATGAGATCATGACCTGATTCAAAATCACGAGTCACATGCTTAACTAACTGAGCCACTCAGGTGCCCCTAACCTCCAGAGAATTTAAGCATCTTCTCCTATATTTATTTGTTGGCCACTCAGATTTTTTTCTGTGAATTCTTACCCTTTGTTCGTTTTTCTATCAGATCATTTGTCACTTGTTAATTTGTGAGAGCTCTTTACTATAGTATGGACATTACCCTAATACGGTATGGACTTTACCTCTTACCTGCATTACGGCTTTTTTCTAGAATTATCTTTTGTTCTTTTTTTTTTATCCTATAATAATGATCCCACTGCACTGTCTTGTGAGGATTAAAGCATGAGCAGAATTCCTGATATGTACTTCAATAAATTATTTCTGTTATTTACAAGCTTTGGTGTGAGCACAGAATTCTGGAGTTATCAGAATCTGTGTGTGCTAAAAGCCCACTGGTGAGAGCAAGTCACATGTTGAGGCGAGTGACAGAGGGGAAGCACTACAGTCACATGGTTAAGGACATGGGCACAGGGAAGGATAAAGAATTGGGCCACCCTTGTAATCTGCCTCAATGGTCTGGCACAGAGGTCAAGATTACAGGTTGTGCAGACAGAAAGACCTGGATTTTGGCGCCTCTCACTGTAGGGGCTTTCATACCCCCCGGGCGCCGCCTTAGGTGCCTAAACCAAAGCTGTTTTCCCACAAGCCTTTGTTCTCAGCTAGCTACCACGGCCAGAAATCTTTTTTTCAATGTTGCCTTCCAGCTGCTAATACCCTCTCTGTCTTTCAAGGATATTGCATTAAAAGATCCTTGTTGCCTTTTCTGATTACAAGGGAACACATGCTCAGTGCACAATGATCAAGCAAGACAAATAAGCGGGATCCAGCTCTATAATTCCACTCCAAGGGGAGACTTTCCACTGTTAACATATTCTTCCAGAATTCTGAGCCCATCTGAGATTTTTTTGTCAAATGTAGGCTCACACTTTACACAATGTACCTTTGCACTTAACAACAACGTGAGTGCTCTTCTGTAAAGAATGTAGTCAGCGGCTAGGGCTTCAGAATCCTCTGGAAAGGAGAATTATCAAATGCAGACTCCCACACCTCATTCCGAGGCTTTGAAGGGAAGTCCAGGAATCTATGTTTGTAACTAATGGTAGATCCATCCACAGTACAGGGGACCCTTCAGCAATGCAAGGGTTGGGGCACCCCACACAGTCAAAAATCCACATATTCAGTTTGGACTCTGCCCAGATAGAAATACTAATAGCCTGGGATCCCTGGGTGGCGCAGCGGTTTGGCGCCTGCCTTTGGCCCAGGGCGCGATCCTGGAGACCCGGGATCGAATCCCACATCGGGCTCCCGGTGCATGGAGCCTGCTTTCTCCCTCTGCCTGTGTCTCTGCCTCTCTCTCTCTCTCTCTCTCTCTCTGTGTGTGTGTGTGTGTGACTATCATAAAAAAAAAAGAAATACTAATAGCCTAACTGTTGACTGGAAGCCTTACTGATAACACAGTCAATCAACACATATTTTGTGTGTTATATACATATTATGTATTGTATTCTTATAACATAAGTTAGAAGAAAGAAAATGGTATTAAGAAAATCATAAGGAAAATACATTTACGTACTGTATTTATTGAAAAAAAATCATTGTATAAGTGGACCCACATGGTTCAAGACACCTGGTGTGCCTGCTGCTCCCCTCGGACTCTCTGGCTTTCCCCCAAGCCATCCAGTGGAGCCTGGCTCTGCTCTCAAGGGGTGGGGATGGGGGTGGAGAGGGAGGCTCTGTTTCTGGAAGACCTACTGTAATCCTAACCTGTGGTTCAAGGTCAGCTGTATTTGTATTTTAATAGGGTCTCCTTGGCTGGTGCTAATTTTGGGTGAGGGGGGAGCTGGGGTGGGGAAATACTCCATGAAAGGTAGGATTAATGGAGGTGTCCCAGGCATTGTGACAAAGAGTAGGGAAGACAACGTGGTAGTCAATGCACACACATCACCCCTACACCCTGCCGGCTCAGGAGCCCTGCCTTTCCCAGAGAGAGGATCCTACACTGGCTTTAAGCACAATTTCTTTGGCATCTGCCCAGGTATGGCTCCCTGAGTAACCATTAACCATTGCCGGAGTTCTGATACTTCTCAGCTGTGTGTCCTTGGCCAAGGGACCACCTCCCTGAGCCTTAGTCAGCTCATCTATAACATGGGAATCAGAGTGTCCAAGTGGCAGGGCTGTTGAGGGAAGAAGTGACTTCACATACATACACCCACTCCAGGGTTGGGATCACAGTAGGTCTTCCAGAAAAAGAGCCTCCCTCTCCACCCCCACCCCCACCCCATGAGAGCAGAGCGGGGCTCCATTGGACGGCTTGGGGGAAAGCCAGAGAGTCCCCAAGGGGAGCAGCAGGCACACCAGGTGTCCAGATGAGTTAATTATGGGAAATTAGGGCAAGTCAGGTTTTCCGCCTCCAGGAATCCTGACGATAGTGCAGGGTTTTACTCATTCTCCAGGGGCTGGAGACAAGAAAGGCTCTTCCTGCTGGGACAGATGATAAGTAGGGGAACCAATCAAAATATGCAAATACAGCTGAGAAAGAAGCTGGGGACACCTCCAGAGAGGGCCAAGGCCTTTTCTGGATGTTTGCTGGCTGGGGACTCTTACCCAGGTACAAACCTGATAGGGGCCTTCATAACTCATGACCTTAATTCTCTACCCTTCCCTGTATCCTCTCATTTTCCAGTGCGACTTTGCAGCTGCTGCCATGAAGGAGTGGACTCTGTTTCCCTGAAAGCCCCTGAACCTGGGCTGGCCCTCTCACTTCTTTTGGCCTACAGAATATTCTGGAAGTGACTGCAGTGGTCCCCAGCATGGGGATCAAGAGGACTAGAACACTTGGGCTCTCTGTTTTGGAATCTTGCCCAGCCATCCTGAGCACTAGCTCAAGCTAGTCTGCTAGAGGAGGAGAGACCCCCACACACACCAAAGGGGGGCCCCCAAATATGTGAGAAGGCTCAACCCAGCCCAGACAGCAGAGCCACCTACTTGACTCCAGCTGTACTCAGAGCCATCAGTGAACCCAGCCAAGGCCAGAAGAACCTCCAGCTGACCTGTAGACCATGAGCAAAATAATTGCTTATTGTTCTAGGCTAGGAGCTTTGGGGTGGTTTGTTAGGTGGCAATAGCTAACTGATACAGTGCATGTATGATGATAATTTTTTTTAATTTTTTTTTATTATTTATGATAGTCACAGAGAGAGAGAGGCAGAGACACAGGCAGAGGGAGAAGCAGGCTCCATGCACCGGAAGCCCGATGTGGGATTCGATCCCGGGTCTCCAGGATCGCGCCCTGGGCCAAAGGCAGGCGCCAAACCACTGCGCCACCCAGGGATCCCTGTGTGATGATAATTATATAAGAACAATGAGGGCAGCCCCAGTGGTGCAGCGGTTTAGCACCGCCTGCAGCTCAGGGCGTGATCCTGGAGACCCAGGATCGAGTCCCACATCGGGCTCCCTGCATGGAGCCTGCTTCTCCCTCTGCCTGTGTCTCTGCCTCTCTCTCTCTCTAGCTGTGTCTCTATGAATAAATAAATAAAATCTTAGAAAAAAAAGAACAATGAGACTGTAGTAAAAGCTATCATGTACCACTTTTTAAGGACTGTAAGTGATTAGATCTGTCTGTCTCTGTATCTGTATTTAATTGTCACAATGGCCCTTCTCATTTTATAGGGGAGGAAGCTGAGGCTTGGTAAGGTGTATTTTAATTGTCTAGCATCATTTGCTTTCATTGGAGAAGTTAGGATTGGAACTCAGCTCTATCTGACTCCAGAGTTTGCTTTGTACTGTCTCCGAAGAACACTGACCAATCTATAGAGAAGTTGCTCTCAGAGTAAGGCCAGTTCCCCAGCTGGCATGGCAGGCCCTCCATGACCTAGCCTCTGATTTCCCTTTTTGATCCTTCTCCAAAAACATCCATGCCTTTGCTCAAGCCATTCCCTCTCCCCAGGGTGACCTTTCCGTCTTTTTCACCTAGAAAGCTCTTATGCAACCTTCAAGACCCACCTCTGTATCACCCCTTAGCAGCTCTTATTGGTTCTTAGCAGCAAGTAATAAAAAGTCCCTTTATCAAAGAGGTAAGAAAATTTAATACCCTACATGAATGGAACTCTAGACATGAGGGAGGAAGGAGAGGCCTGGTTTGGTTGAGGCCACAGTACAGGGATATCCTCAAGAACCCCCATCCCTTCCATTTCTTTGCTCTGTAAGCTTCACTCATGGCAGGTTGCAAGGTAGCTGTAGGTGTAGACCTGGCATTGCATCCGGACCCTGCCACATTCAAAGAAATCAGAGGGTTTTTTTTTTTTTTAAAAAAAAACTTGTATCTCATTTTGAGAGTCAAGGAAACCCCTCTCTGCAGTCTTCAGGCAGATATCCCTAAGTCTCCTTGTCCAGGACTGAGTCACATCTCCTTCTCCGAGCCAGTCCCTGGCAGGAAGAGGACTATATCACTATCATTGGCTTTGACACATCCAATCATCTCTGATGGAGTGGGTATGGGTGGGTCAACCACTATGGCCATGATCCATGTCCCCTAGGAAGCTGCCTCTGACTTTTAAGTCTGGAGCAGGTTCTCCGAGCTTGTCAACCTTGCACATTGTAACCCAGCATGGCCACTGTGACATGGCCTCCTTCCAGCACAGCTCTGATCGCCAGGTTTTATAGTGGCTGCTTCATTGGTAAGGCTTCCCCTCCCACCTTGCTCTGTCATCCTCATCCACTGTCCCCTGAAGCACCCCAATACGCCCCATATTTAGAATGACTTACCTGGCTTCCTCCACAGAACTTAAACTTCATGATAGCAGGTACAACCACCTCACATACTGCTATATTCCCAGCTCCTCACAGAGTACCTGGTCCACTGAAGTGCCCGGTAAATATTCATTTTGCCTATGTCTGTTCTGCTAAGACTGGAACTCTGGATCAATGCAGGAGAAGGAACTGCAAGAGAAATATTGCAACGTTGCCTGCAAGGGTGCCTTTATGCAGATTTCCACTGGGAACAGCTCGAGGCTCAGCTGGATGCCCAGTAAGCTTCACCAGCTGCTCAGCACCACCATATTAATGGCTCTGAATAATGGCCAACAACTCTGGGTGTTCATGGTCCACAAAGGGTCTGCCCACGCATTAGTCCTCTGACCCTTGCAACAACTCCCAGGGTCACGTGGGAAGCTCATTTTGTAGATGACTCCTGGAGGGGTAAAAGGACACACAACTTGGTTGTCCATTGATAGGGCTGAGATTTGCATACTGAGCCTGTGTGAATTTCAAACTGATGCTTTCTTTGATTCATAAAAAACACCAGGGTCCAACTTCTTCTTCTTTTTTTTTAAGATTTTATTTACTATTCATGAGAGAAACAGAGAGAGGCAGAGACATAGGCAGAGGGAGAAGCAGGCTCCCTATGGGGAACCCGATGTGGGACTTGATCCCAGGACCCAGGATCATGCCCTGAGCCAAAGACAGATGCTCAGCTATTGAGCCACACCCCTCCAACTTCAAACTCTGTCATTATCTAGGTAGCTATCCTGGGGTCATATGTCACTGTTGGCACTGCCCATCCTGGATTTTGTGGAAGAAACGTTTTCTCTTCTTACTTATAATATTAAAGACTATTTATTTATTTAGATTTTATTTATTTATTTATGAGAGAGAGAGAGAGAGGCAGAGACACAGGCAGAGGGAGAAACAGGTTCCCTGCAAGGAGCCCAATGTGGGACTCGATCCCCGACCCCAGGATCATGCCCTGAGCCAAACGCTCAACCGCTGAGCCACCCAGGTGTCCCTTAAAGACCTCTTATTAAACATAGGGTATTCTGTACTATTATACAGCAAGTATTCACTCTCCCCTCTCTGGTCAGTGAAGAGAGTACATTTCCTCATCCCCTGGATGTGGGGCTTGGCCATGTGGATTGACTTGGCCAACAGAATGTGCACAGAAGCAATGATATCCCATTTCTAGGCAGTGGTTTCAGGCATGGCAAGTTTCTGCCAGTTCTTGCTCTTCACCTAAGAGAACAGCATTTCCAGAGAGAAGCTGATCCTTTACCCTGGGGCCCAACATGAGAAGACACTCGGAGCAGACCCAGTTCAGACCCACCTACCCTTCAGACATAGAAGTAACTTAGAACATAGAAATAACTTTGTTGGAGCCCACTGAGATTTTTGGGCAGTGTTTGTCATACAGCTTTATCATAGCAAAAGCTGACTAATACAAACATTCCGTTCCTGGATTTCTGGATTATGCAAAGCATTTTCCAAGCAGTAGCCTATGAGGGAGGCTTACGACAACCTCTCAGGGAGGTACTATTAAATCCCTGCTGATCTAGGAGCCCCTTTGCCCAGCCCCTACATCAGCAGAGCCTAAGACACTGCCTGGCACGTTGATACAGCCACAATATATATTCTTAGATGAGTTAATAAGGTGAAAGTTGGAACCATCTGGCACTTCCCTGCTTTGTGACCAACATCTGAGTAATCATAATGAATTACTATATGCCAGACATTGTTGCTTTTTATTTAATTAAGAAATTATTTCAATTGGGATGTCTGGCTGGCTCAGTCAGAGGAGTATACAACTCTTGATCTTGGGTTGTGGGTTCAAGCCCCATGTTGGGTGTAGAGATTACTAAAAATAAATAAATAAGCTTAGAAATTATCTCAACAAATACATATCAAGTATCTACTTCATCCTGGGCATTGTTCTAGGTGCTAGCAGGAAATAAAATAGACAGAACCTCTGCCCTCTTAGAGCTGAAATTCTACTCGGGTGAGATAGACAACAAACAAGATATGTAATATATATATATATATATATATATATATATATATATATATATATCTCCAAAATCAGAAGCAGGGAAGGAAGGGAAAAAGCAGGGAAGGAGATGAAGAGTGGCAAGAGTGGAGTTGTGGTTTCCAACAGGGTGGGGAGGGAGGGTCTCTTGGTGAAGGTGGTATCTGAACAAAGACTCAGAAAAGGTGACTGTGTGAGTCATCAATGTCTGAGGGAAGATCACCCAGTGGGAATAACAATTATTACTCCATTTTATGGATGACAAAATGGGCTTGGAAGGATTAAATTGCTTGCCCACTGTTAGATGGCAAGTGACAGAGCTGGGACTTGGGCCAGTTTTCTGACCCCAGGTAACCTGACCCCAGTGCCTGTGCCCTTAACTATTTTGTAGAGGGTCTTAAGGGCTCTCAGACCAGGATTGCTCTGACTTAGCTGTGGGTTGGGGAAATCTCTGCAGGATCCCAGGGCCTCCACCCTGTGCCCTGAGCTGTATCTTCATCTGAATTTCAGCCGATGACAGCGGGGAAACCACTTTGGTCCCTAATGAATTCAGCACTCTCTGAATGCTCTGTCCTATTAGCCTTGGAAATGGGCTTTGTCTGGTCCAGGAGTCATCACTTGATGACACTGAGCAGGCACTCAACCTCCCTAAGCCAAAGGTGATTTAAAAACATTGCAAGATGTTTGGGTGGTTCAGTGGTTGAGTGTCTGCCTTTGGCTCAGGACATGATCCTGGAATCCCAAGTTTGAGCCCCGTATCGGGCTCCCCGAGAGGCGCCTGCTTCTCCCTCTGCCTATGTCTCTGCCTCTCTCTGTGTCTCTCATGAATAATAAAACCCAAAACCCAAAAAGCACTGCAAGAGCCAGCCTTAGAGGAGGCTTACATAAACAATCTGTTTAATTTGTTGGTGGGGGGTGGATCTTGTGGCTCTCCCCATGGCCCTGGGTCCCTGCTGTGAGCGGCTGGTAGGTCAGCATCCACCCAGCCTCCTCTGCTGCTGGTTCATGGGACCAAAGTTAACCTGGAGAGAGGAGACAGGGTCCAGATGCCGTTACCTCTCTGCCAGGGGACAGAGGCAGAGAACAGGGCTCCAGACCTTTTTTGGAGATGTGAGTCCTGCTTCCTGCTTGTACATTTTCCAAGATTCCCTTCCTATCTTCCTTTTTCTCCTCACCTCTAAAAAGAGGCCTGACCTGATCATCACCAAGCATCTGTGAGTGGGAAGGCTTTAGTCAAATGCTGTGCTGTCCCGGAGTCAAGAGCCGTATGTATATCTATGTGGCACTTGAAACGTGACAAGTCCACATTACACATTCCAGGTTACAGTCCATGATGTGTAAGGGTAACATGCGTGCTGGATTTTGAAGACTTAGTGCAGGAAAAAAAAGTATAAAGTATCTTATTATTTTATATGATTTCCTGTAAAAATGCTAATATCTTTGATAGGGTGGTTAAGTAAAATATTTTAAAAAGTACAATATTTCGGGGCGCCTGGGTGGCTCAGTCGGGTAAGTGTCTGCCTTCAACTCAGGTCATGATCTCAGGGTCCTGGGATCAAGCCCCGCATCATACCCCCTGCTCAGCAGGGGAGTCTGCTTTTCTCTCTCTCCCTCTGCCCCTCCTCCCTGCTCATTCTCTCTCTCTCAAATAAATAAATAGAATATTTTTAAAAATTACAATATTTCACGTCACATGTATGACTTACATTTGTGGATGTTACCATATTTCTGTTGGAGAGTGCTGGCCTAGCATTTCTGTCTCATTACTCTGTATTAGTTTTTTTTTCTCCCAAGGTGCCACCCAGGATCACCATACCAGGTCGACATTTTGGCAATCAAGTAAAATGGAAAAGAGCTGATGTTCTGGGGGCATTTACTCTGTGTCTAACTCATGGCTTTGCCAACAGTGGCTCTATTGACATTCTGTTCCAAAGAATCCTCTGCTGCTGGGGGGGTGAGGATGTATAGAGGGAAGAGGTCCCCGTGCATTGTAGGATGTTAAGCAGCACCTACATGATGCCAGTATCACCCCCCACACACACACTTCCGACAACAAAAATGTCTCTAGACATTGTCAAATGTCCCAATTGGCCCCAGTTACCCCTTGAATAACTTCTCTGTGAGGTGGTATTATTATTCTACAGAGTGGTGAGGTCTCCTGCACAAAGTCACACAGCTAGTAAATGATGCAGCTGGTGCTAGGACCCATGTCTTTCTGACTCCGGAGACTATGTAATCACATGCAGGGGCTCATGCTGTACGTGTACGCGTGTACAAATACAAATTCTGGTTCAGAGCTGGGCTCTACTTCAGAGCATGGTTGGTGTGGACTGATTGGTTATCTGGGGTATACACTCCTGAAAATTAATAAAGGGAAAAACCTCACTAAAGTAGAGTGGGAGCCTGGAAGGGGGAGATGTACCACTCCATGTTAATTACAGGAAGAATCGTCAATTACAGACTCCGCAGAAGTGTCAATTACAGACCCAACAGAAGAATGGTCAAGAGGTACCATCAATTAGAGGCCCCAACAGGGGAGAGATGTGCTTGTATCTCAAAGGAGAGATCAACGATTCCTGCAACTCAGCCCATGAAAACCGTCATCGCTCTGAACTTTTTTTTTTTTTTTTGAACTCTTGATTTTCTCAGGGAACTTTATTCAAAATAACCCCTTTGGTAGTTGAACTTGCCTATGGTTTTGCTATAGCATGTCCCAAACTGTAATTCTCTGCTGTTCCTGAATAAAACGTCATTTTGTTGGTAAAATGACGGACTTTTATTTTTAAGGTTAACATACTTGAGGACTACCAGGAAACCTGACTCCACACCTTCCTCTACCCCCATGGCCCAGGGTGGGTAAGACAACAGAGAACTAGGGACACTGCCCCCTAGAAGTCCCTGCCCACATTCTCACCTCCCACCAGCTCACCACCGGACCCTTAAAGCAACAACTAGAACTACCTGCACAGCTTTTAAACATGCCAATACCCAGGCCACACCTGGATCTATCCAATCAGGATCTGGGGATGGGGTCCAGGTGCTTGCATTTTCTCTGGGAAGGCTCCCTACTGGACTTGTGGTGGGCTGACTTCCTCTGCTATGTGCTCCCCTCTGCTAAAAGTTCCCTGCAGCCTCACCCTTTGAATTGCCAGAGCCCAGCATGGTGCCTAGCACATGGTCAACACTCAGTATAGATTTCAGGGCAAACAAACTTCTGCTCAGCACAGGCTCCCAGAAGGCAAAGCAGTTGCAGCCAAAAGAAACCCAAGTGATGGATTGATTGCAAAGCCATGGACTAAAGATGTAGGAGCCAGTCACAGGTCTGCTTGCCTGCCCCATCCTACCACCTTTGTAAGTCTGGACAATTCAAACGCCTAGCCCCATAAAGAAATAGACTCCTAGGGATCCCTGGGTGGCGCAGCGGTTTGGCGCCTGCCTTTGGCCCAGGGCGCGATCCTGGAGACCCGGGATCGCATCCCACGTTGGGCTCCCGGTGCATGGAGCCTGCTTCTCCATCTGCCTGTGTCTCTGCCTCTCTCTCCTTCTCTCTCTGTGACTGTCATAAATAAATTTAAAAAAAAATTAAAAAAAAAAAAGAAATAGACTCCTAAAAAAATAAATAAATAAATAAATTAAATAAATAAATTGATAAATTAATAAATAAAAATAAAAAGAAGAGACTCCTTAGCCTACTCCTCCTTCTGGAATCTCAGATGGCTTCTAGGTTGGGTGTCCCCAGAAGAGACCCTTAGAGATGCAGCAGATCCTTGGGAACAGCAGGAGGTGAGGGGAGAGAGATGCCAGGAAGGGAAGAAAACCAGCACAACATGTGTTAATGAGCAAGTGAGTGCTGTGGGCAGCCCCACTGCGGGACCTGGGGGCAGACAGGGTATTAATGTGCACAGAGTTGTCCCACCCCAGGAACAAGCACCTAGGACATTCACCCACTTACTCTCATTTGCTAATTCCCTAGCACTCCAGCTGAGAGATCCAGGCTTGCCCAGGAAACTACTGCCCTACAAAAGGATGATGAGCGCAGGGGAATATGGGCAGGACAGCTGCAGCCACAGCAGAGGCCGAGGGTCTGCTCCCTGTGCCATGAATGCAATCTGAGTGAAAAACCGCTCTGATCTCCAGAAAAGCCCTGCCCTTAGGTTGTTCCTGGGTTCAAATCCCAGCTCTCAGGGGCTCACTGTCCACTTTCTCTGCTGCCAAAGACGCTCAAAACCCAGCAAAGGGAGATCTCAGAAAAAGGCTGAGCCTGACTGGAGGGTGTGGAGGTGGCCTGGTTATTCTTAGCAATGAGTTAGGAGAGGAAAAAGATGCTTTGGGCTGCCAGGGCTGCATAGCACCTTTCAAAAGGAGCAGTCAGACCACAATCCTTCCTGGCTTGCCAAGTTTGGTTGGAAATTCTTTCCACCCCAGGCAGTGGGGAATGTGGGGAATTCGGGGTGGGCCTGCCAGGGCCTTCAGAGCCCCTTAAATAAAATTTCTCCGCTCTGGTGTCAGAGCAGTGGTCAGACATGAAGAGGGGCCGTTCAAACAGCTGGGCTTGGCAAGCAGGACCCCTGAGGCCGGACTCTTGGCTGTCTGCAGTTTTCCTTCCTCTGTCTGAAAGCTTTGATTCACGCAGGGGCTGCCCCAAGGAGGGCGAGGGGAACTGAAAAGGTACATGTCCTCAGAACCAAGGCAGGAGGAAGGACACTGCCGCAGCCTTGCTGATGCTCCAGCTTTCGAACGTTCAGGAAGAGCTGAAAGCTACTGAGATCTGGCTTTTGGGTTCAAACCATTGTTGCCCTCCGGGAGGGGGACAGAGGCCCTTTTGTGGGGCAGCAGGATGGGTGAAAGCACGGACTCTGGACTCTGCAGAGTTCTGGGTTCCCATCCCGTGTCCATCACTGTGCAGCAGTGGACAGGTCATTTAACGTAAAAATTGATCAAAGGAAATCTCCCTAAACGAGAGTCTAGCTGGGGCCAGAGTATCACTCAAGTATCAATTATAAGATGAATTATCAATTACAGACTCCCAACAGAAGATTCAGGAAATAATCATCAATTACAAGCTCCAACAGGGAAAAGACGTATGGTGCATCCCCTACCAGGAATCAACGATCCTAGCAATCCAGCAAGTGGAAAAAAGAACCCCAAACTCTTGCTTTGTTTAAGGGACTTTCATTCAAAACAACCCCAACTTCCTCTTTCTCCATAAAATGATTCTCCCCTTTGTGTTTTTTGTGGTTGTTGTTTGTTTTTTTTATGATAGAGAGAGGCAGAGGGAGAAGCAGGCTCCATGCCGGGAACCCGACGTGGGACTCGATCCTGGGACTCGATCCTGGGACTCGATCCTGGGACTCCAGGATGGCGCCCTGGGCCAAAGGCAGATACTAAACCGCTGAGCCACCCAGGGATCCCCAACTCTCCCCTTTGTTGTACTTGCCTATGGTTTTGCTGCATTGCAATTCTCTGTTATTCCCGAATAAACCTGTATTGCTGGTGAAAGAACAGTTCTATTTTTCAGGCTGACAGATGTTAGTGTGCCTCAGTTTCCTTAAAGAATGATCCCTACATTATGGGGGGGTCGCAATATGGGTTAAGTGAACATAGGGATCTTAAGAGCAGAGCCTGGTTTACAGAAAGTACTTGATAAATAGTAACGGGTGAGCCTGGCATATGGAAAGTATTCCATAAATAGTAACCATGACAGGGACTGGCCGCTTTCCTTCCATCCATCCAGTCTGTTGTGGAGCGTTTAAGAACAACAGATGTGGGGACCCCTGGGTGGCGCAGCGGTTTGGCGCCTGCCTTTGGCCCAGAGCGCGATCCTGAAGACACAGGATTGAGTCCCACGTCAGGCTCCCGGGGCATGGAGCCTGCTTCTCCCTCTGCCTGTGTCTCTGTCTCTGCCTCTCTCTCTCTGTGTGTGACTATCATAAATAAATAAAAATTAAAAAAAAAAAGAACTACAGATGTGAAGAAGGACAGTTCTGGCCTGGAATCTCTTGATTTGCTCCTTATTAGCCATGTGGCAGGTGGTTCCGGTTCCTCACCTGTAAGATAGGAATAATCGCAGGAGCCACCGCACAGAGTTATGAGGAGGATGAAGCGAGTAACTGAATTGAAACTGCTTAGCACACCACGTGGCACACAGCGCACCATCCTTTTTGTTATTATTCGTTATTTTTGCTAGAATTACCCAACAGTCCGCATTCAGTCATTGAACCCTTCTGTTGCAGGTGTTAGCTCTGGGAGGAGAAGAATCAAAGTGCTATGATCTCAGGATCCACAGGTCCCCTCCGCAAAGGGGCTTGTTTCCAGAAGGGGAAAGAGAACAGGAAGCCAGAAGTTACAGTGCCCGCGCTGGCTCCTAGATGATCGGGTACCTTGTGAGGATGAGCTGGTACTTAAAATGGACATATTTGCGATGCCAGGAAGCAGGGCTCCTATCCCCCTTTTCCGACTGAGTCGCTAACTGTGCTGTCTGGGCAGACAGGGGCTGCAGGGTAGTCCGTGGAAGCAGTTGCATGTTCTACGGAGGGCGGAGCCTATTTCCCATCCTGTGGGCTGGGTCCCTGGCAACCTTGCAGCTGTGCTATCCAACAAGCAGCTTCTCCCCAAGCAGGCCCCGGACCACTTTCTATTGGACCATCCAGGAAAACAGGTGCACTCTGATTAAATACGCCTGGGAAACCGGTCTCCTCATTTGACACCAAAAGGGAGTTAGTGTTCGAAGGTCCTGAGAAATCCCCCATTAAGGAAGGCGCTCTTTTAATTTAACCCATAGCTCCCTTGTAACACCTACTAACCTATGTCCCTGTAACTTAATAACTTACTAATGCCAGCACAGGCCAATGCATTCGAGATCTTTGGGCCGCAGAGGAGTTTCACAGCTTGGAGAAAAAGCTCTTGTTTCCACCCCCAGCCTTTTGGAAACCCCCCTGCCTCTGTGTCTGCGTGGGCAGGGCCAAGCCTTGCAAAGCAGCTCTTGCAGCTGGTTCGGCTGAGCGGAATAAAGTGGCAACATTCAAGAAAAGTCCTGCTGCAGGCCTTTTCAAATTACCTAGACTCTCAGGAGAAACCAACCAGTGGGGTGCGTGGAAGGCGGCGGCGGGGGGGGGGGGCAGGGGGGAGAGGCCCAGAAATTGGGGGAATGTAAGCATAATAATAACCACTGGGAAAAAAAAAAACAACCGAGGAAAATAATTTGGAGAATTATTGAGTGCCAGAACCCCAAAGCTATAAACAGGATGTTTGAAAAGATTTCAAGCATAAAGGTCACAATCTGCAATTTAAATGGATAGTTTGTTGCCTTTTTTTCTTGGTTATGGTTGGGTGCCACCAATTAGTTGAAGTGTGTGTGTGTGTGTGTGTGTGTGTGTGTGTGTGTGTGTGTTAGAGGTTTTTCAAAGAGCGCTTCTCAATCAGGCTGGGTTGGTTGACAGCCTCTAAGCCCACACAGGGGTGGGCACATCCTTTATAGCATGAGAACAAGCAGAACTCATGCCACACAGCAAAGGCCTTCTTCCTCTTTCTGGAAAAAAAACCCAACAAACATAGCATAAGCCCTTGATCATTCTCCCACTCTGCAGTGGTTTTATGCTGAAGAAATGAGTCACTAATAAATCATCCCTGGGGTGGCATTGCCCCCAGGGGCCAACCTAGTCCAGCGGTCATTATTAATGTGAAACTGATTTACCACCTTGGTGAGTGCAAGGGGCACAGTTTGTTCAGCTGAAGGTGGGTGGTGGTCCTTCAAGCCTTTGCTTCGTGGACAGAAAACCCAGGAAGGTTGTTATTTTGTGGTTTGGAGAGAGGTCAGCGAGCTGACGGGCAGGCGAACCTGCATGTCCTTCTCATGATTAGAACCCTCTCTGCTGCTCATGGGAGGGTGTTTGTGACAGTGTTAGGCAGAGGAGCTAGACTCAGAGTGGCCGTCAGAACAGGGTTTCTTCAAATAATATGCCCGTGAATCCCTGGGCATCTTGGATGAGCACTTCGCTACACTACTTCAGTTTCTCTGCCTCGGCCTCTACTCTGTGTGGCCCAGTGGCCTGCAGAGGCCTTGGATTGATAGGAGCCTCTTCTATGGCCACATGCCCTAAATTAACAATCAGCCATCATAAGTAAATGTAAGTTCCCCATATGAACCCTCCGAAGGCCCTTGTGATGAACGTTGTCTCTTGCCTCCCAGGTCCATGAAGTTTACAAAAATGCCACTCTTTTTGTTTTGAACTGACCAAGCTAGCCCTAGACTGGGAACCCCAAAGCACTCTCCCCGTTGACTCTAATAAAAGCATTTGATCCTTGTACTCTGCATGGACCTGCCCTCTTGGGCCCTCAAGGTGGCTGACTGCCTCCTCCCTGACAGGTGGGTACTGAATGAACTCTGTTACAAACCTTGTTGTCTTTCTTGTTTAACTGTGGCTTAACACCCAACCCCCCCGCCCCGCCCTCTTCCCCCCCCAACAAATATTAATTTAGCAAAGTCTCAACAATCTCCTTGAAATGCAGATTCTGATTCAGTAAATCTATGATGGAATTTGAGATTCTCCATTTCGAGCAAGAATCCAAATAACTGAACTCTAAATTTAATTTTAATGATTTTAAATTTTAAATTTTAATAGCTTTAATAGATTTTAATTTTTAAATTTTAAATTTCAATAGCTTAAGAGAGGCTAGTGGCTACCGCATTGAAAGCACAAGTGAGCTCTGTATGGGCAGCGACCCTGCTTTTCTCTCCTCTTGGGTGCCCATTAGCAGAGTGCCTGGTCTACACTGGGTCTTTAATAAATATTTATTGACTACATTATTATATAATGTTGAAGAATGAGTTTTATAATTTTTTAGAAAATATTTTATTTATTTATTTATGAGAGACACACAGAGAGGCGGAGACATAGGCAGAGGGAGAAGCAGGCTCCCTGTGATGAGCCTGATGCCGGACTCTTTCCCAGGACCCCGGGATCATGACCTGAGCCAAACGCAAATGCTCAACCACTGAGCCACCCAGGTGCCCTGAAGAACAAGGGGTTTTGTTGTTGTTTTTTACATTTGTTTTTATTATTTAAGTTCTATTTGCCAACATATAACACCCAGTGCTCATCCCATCAACTGCTCCCCTCAGTGCCTGTCACCCAGTTACCCCATCCCCCCACCCACTTCCCCTTCCAGAACCCTTTGTTTTCCAGAGTTAGGAGTCTTTCATGGTTTGTCCTCCTCTCTAATTTTTCCCATTCAGTTCCCCTCCTTTCCCTTATCATATATATAAGAAATATATTTCTTATATTCCCTGTATGAGTGAAACCATATGATGATTGCCCTTCTCCGATTGACTTATTTCACTCAGCATAATACCCTCCAGTTCCATCCATGTCAAAGCAAATGGTGGGTATCTGTCCTTTCTGATGGCTGAGTAGTATTCCATCGTATATATACATAGACCACTTCTTCTTCTTCTTCTTCTTCTTTAAAGATTTATTTATTTATTTATTTATTTATTTATTTATTTATTCATTCATTCATTCATTCATTCATTCATTCATTCAGAGAGAGCAAGGAGAGAGGCAGAGACACAGGCAGAGGGAGAAGCAGGCTCCATGCAGGAAGCCCGATGTGGGACTCGATCCTGGATCTCCAGGATCACACCCCGGGCTGCAGGCGGCGTTAAACCGCTGCACCACCGGGGCTGCCCCACATCTTCTTTATCTGTTCATCTTTCGATGGACCCCGAGGCTCCTTCCACAGTTTGGCTATTGTGGACATTGCTGCCATAAACATCGGGGTACAGGTGTCCCGGCGTTTCACTGCATCTGTATCTTTGGGGTAAATCCCCAGCAGTGCAATTGCTGGGTCCTAGGGCAGATCTATTTTTAACTCTTTGAGGAACCTCCACAAACTTTTCCAGAGTGGCTGCACCAGTTCACATTCCCACCGACAGTGCAAGAGGGTTCCCTTTCTCCGCATCCTCTCCAACATTTGTGGTTTCCTGTCTTGTAATTTTCCCCATTCTCACTGGTGTGAGGTGGTATCTCATGGTGGTTTTGATTTGAATTTCCCTGATGGCAAGTGATGCAGAGCATGTTCTCATGTGCTTTTTGGCTGTGTGTGTCTTCTTTGGTGAAATTTCTGTTCATGTCTTTTGCCCGTTTCATGATCGGATTATTTATTTCTTTGCTCTTGAGTTGAATGCGTCCTTTATGGATCTTGGACACTGGCCCTTTATCTGAGAGGTCGTTTGCAAGTATCTTCTCCCAGTCTGTAGGTTGTCTTTCAGTTTTGTTGACTGTTTCTTTACCAACCTGAACATGCCCAATCTCATCTGAAGAATGAGTTTTAAACTTTGTTTGTTAGAACACTTTCATTGTTAAGTGACCAAAATCTAGCCCATGGTTTAAGACCAAAACCCATCTTGAACTTCCAAGGACTTCATGGGCTCTTATGACCCAACTGCAGAAAGATCAGGGGTGTAGCCAATCTTGGGGAGGGTTCCAGCCAGGAGCTAAGTCAGCAGCATGTTTTCTCTCTAGTCTTTTGTCGGTGTGCTGGTTCATTCCGTTCAAGCTGGTCATTGTCACTGGACTCAAACCAATATAACCGGGAGCTCTGGACAGCTAAACATAGAACCTGCTGACCACATGAAATAGGATTGTCTCCCACCAACTAGTCAGAAAACTCCCAGGGAAGTTTTCTAACTGACTGAGCTTGGGTCCTGTACCAATCTCTGGACCAGTCACTGAGGTTGGGGCCTCAGGATCCTAAGATTAGCCAAGCAAGACTCAAAGGTGTCCCTTTCTCAGTCAGGGATGGCTTCCTCCAGACACACAAGATTGGAGTGGGAAGAAGCAGTTATCACAAAGTTGGGGTGTGCTTTTCTGGGCAAATAGAACAGTGTGGGGACAAAGGTGGAGGGAAGGTTCACAGCTTCTGCAAATGGTTGTTGAGAGGCATTTCTTTGAGCTGGATCGAAGATATGGTATTGCCTTCTCTGATATGTCAAAAGGCATAAGGAAAACAAGATTCCATTGGTCCAACTGGTTTCACTTTACTCTTCTGTCCCTGTTATGTTAGTGGAGCCATGGCATTCTAGAAAGCAAGGCATCTCAAGGAAAGGCACCATTTGAAATTGAAAGATGAGCAGGACTTGGTTGGATAGAGAAGTGGAAGGAGGGAAAGAACATTCCAGGGAGGAGAAATAGCATATTCAAAGGCAAGGTGGTGAAGGAACATGCTATGTGGGGGAGGAATGAAGAGTCTGCAACAGAGGGTAGACTGGAACTGCGAGAAGGGAAGCAGGAAGTGGATTGGAGGCCTGATGGCAGAAGGCCTTGGGTGCCAAGTGAAGGAGTCTGGTCTTTCAGCTGTGGGAGCCATGAAGCCATTTGGAGGTCTTAAGCAGGGGGTGGTGTAGTCAGAGCTGTGGATGTTCTAAGAGATTGCTGTGGCTGAATTTGGAGGGTGGACAAGCTGGTGTTAGGAGGCAGGGTGCCAAGGATGAGGCTGTCCCAATATGTCTTTAAGGAACTGCTGCCTCCAGGGTGGATGGCGGCACACCAAGTTTCCAGTTCAGGCTGCTGGTGCCCTTTCTCCCCCTCTTTTGCTCAGACCTTGACCTGGCTGGATCCGGGTCTCCGTTGTGCCACCTTCCAGCACTGGGCAGGTTACCTTATTTCCTTGAGCCTGTTTGCTCATCTGGAAAACGGGGGGAGGCATACCCTCAGTGCGCAGTGGCCGGGAGTCTGGCAAGCTAAAATGGATGGGATAGGCCTCAGACCAGCAGACCCCAGACCCACACATCATGGGAGATCAGCAACTGTTGCTGTTGTTATTCATGGGTGTGACTCCTGAGTTTATTTGCATGGAAAAAGCTTGAACATGCAAGACATGGGAAAGAAAGGACATTCAAAACACTGAAGCTTCAATGGGGCACCTCTGTAACCAGGGCAGGCTGACTTCTCCTGAACTCCAAGGTCAAAATCCTTCAGCCCACAAGCTCCTGGCTCTCTCTCCTCCCAGGACACTCATGTGTCTAAGCTGGAACATCCCAGAAGAGATTGGTTTTCAAGAGCATTTCCTTGGAGGCCAGGCAGGAGTCTCTGGGGAGAATGAGGGCATTGGGCTACATTTTAGACTGCATCTTGGACTCATTTGTTTTGCCGGGCCTGACAGACACGTCCCAGTGGAAAAATCCCAGTGTAGAGCCAGGACAACCGAGGCCTGAAACCTCCAGGTTCTGCAAGTTCAGGAAAGTTGCCTCACCGTGGTGGGCCTCAGTTTCTCCATTTGGAGGGTGGGAACAGTACTGCCCACATGGGCCGTTGTGGGGGGTTAAATCTACTAGTGCATGTGGCACATGGTCACACGGATTTGCCTCCAGTTTGGGATCAGACATGTGCATTTATTGAGTCCTTATGATGTGTCAGCTCCTGGCCCAGGGCTAGCAACTTACAAATAAGATACGGATCCTGGCCCCATGGAGGTAGGCTTGGAGCACAGATAACCCAATACCCAGGCAATGATGTTATAAGATAGGTTTTGCCTCGTGCTACCCTTCTCTGTGAGACATGTGTCTATGAATGTTGAATATGATTCTTTCCATGGACGTAAAGGTCCACTCAAGATGATATTCGTGTCTCGGAGCTAAGCCATGGCCCGAGGATCTCCCTCCACAGACCTCCTTCCTTCCTCTGGACTTTCCCAGGTAGCAGACCTGCATCTAGCCCTAAGGCTCTTCCTGTCCAATCTTGCTTCCTCTCTTCCGCCTCTGCATTGATTTCCACCATCAAACCCATGCGCTCCTAATGCCATCTGCGTGTCTCCCTGGCAGAGGACCTGAACTCATCGAGCATCCCATGGTGCTGAGGCTCACAGTGATGCCCACAGGTGAGTCACTGGGGTAAGAAATGGGAAATAGCACCCCTGGTGTTCAGACCTGGGAGGCTCATTAAACCCCCTCTGCCTGTTTCCTTGGCCGAAAATGGGAGTCATGATATTCCTTCCTAGGGCTGCTAGATTAAATGAGATAAGCTTCATCCGATGGCTCAGAGCTGAGTCCGTGAGAGAGCCTAAGCACAGGACCAGAAGGGGACCTGCCTGGAGCCCCGCAGGGGCCAGATCAGCTTTACCTTGCTGGGGCCTCTGCAGACTCTCAGAGGGCTCTTACCATTCCTCTTGCAGAAATGAGACCCTGGGGTGGCACAGGCCTCTCTCCACTCTACCCACACATATGGCTCCAGGAGAAGGGTCCACCTCGTGGGTATTTGGGCTGGGATGTGTGGGTCTCCGTGGCGGTTTGACCATTATCTGGGTCATCTGATCCCAGGAAACTGCCAAATCAGATAATTTGCCTGTCTCTCTGGATCAGATGTCGTGAGTAATGGCCCTTGTCTCCACCTGGCTGGGTCCTCGGTGGACAATCCCCCTTTCAGTGAGCCTGAAATGAAAGCTGGTTTCAGCTGGTACGTTCAAGGTCGAGGCTTAGGAGAGGTTGATAATTTAGAGGCCCACAGTCGCCCTCTATATTATATGACTGCGTCCGTGATGAGCATAAGTATCAGTAACTAATAAAGGTTAAAATACTGCATTTGGCAAATTTTTTTACATTAAACAACATTTTACTTGAAATGTAATATATGACTATAAGTGTGTAAACAATACATGTATAGCTTATACATTTTCACAAAGAACACACCCTTGAAACCAAGACCCAGATCAACAGAAGGGACACCACCAGTCCCCGGAAGCCCCCCTCAGCCCGCTTCCAACCTTCACTGAAGCATAACCACTATTCTGACATCTAGCATCCTGGTTAGTTTTGTGATTGTTGAACTTTATATAAATAGCAGCAGACAGCAACTTTGGGTCTGGCTCACACTGTTTGTGACATTCATCTGTGTGGTCGTGGTGACAATAGCATGTTCACTCTCTTTACTGGATACTATCTTGTTGAATGAACGCCATGCTCTCCATTCTTCCACTGATGGACATTTGAGTTGTCTCCAGATTGGGGCTATTACAAATAGTACATTCAGGTTTGTGTATTTTTGTGAAGATCTATGCCTATGTGTGTCAGGCATCAGATTTTTTTACTATCTAAAAAATGTAAAATAGAAAGTGATGCCCTTAGAACATTATTCTTCTTGATCTCTTTCATGGTGACAAAAATAGGTCTTGGGGTCAGGAAGGGAAAGGGTAAAGCCACATTAGGTTCCATCTCGCTGCCTCTGGGTTCTGTGTCCCTGGTTTAGCAGGTGACCCATATGACTATCGCTGTTTCCCTGGAAGGAAATGAGGGTTTCTGCAGGTTTTGTGGGAAGTGCTTTGGAGCGGAAGCCCCACACAGGGCCTTACCCAGAGTGGGCCCTCCACACACCTCCCATCCTTGGTGCTACCTTCTACACACCCCACAGCCTCAGACAACGTACCCAACCTCTCTGGTCTTGGGGGTTTCATCTGTGAAGACAGGTTAGAAATGGCTGATCTTGGGGGTCCCTGGCAGGCTCAGTCAGTTATCATTTGTTGAGTGCTTCCATTGCTTTAAACAACTTATACCCATGATGTCATTTAATCTTCCAAGATTTATTATCCCTATTGTAATGTTGAGTAAATTGAAGCTCAGAGAGATTAAATCCCTTACTCGAGACACAGAGCAAATACCCAAACAGGGGTAGGAATTAGGCCTTCTGTCTCAGCTGCTACCTCAGGTTTTTTTTCTTTAATAAAATATTTCAGGCGTACAAAAAAAAAAGTTCAGAAAACCATAAAACTTATATGTATCTACCAAACTGCATCAGAAATAGATTATTAAAAACACAATTAAAGCTCTCAGGAATCTTCGAAACCACCCGCCCCCCGCCCCCCAGCAATAACCTCTCTCCTGAACTTGGTGTTCACCATTTCTATGCTTTTACTCTACATGTATGTGCTCACGAAAACATGCTGAACTGTTTTTCGTATGGTTTTAAACTTTATTAATTAGTATTATCATGTATATGTCCTTTTGCAACTAGCATATTTATTTCACAGCTAGCTTTTTAAAAAAATTTTAGGGATCCCTGGGTGGCGCAGCGGTTTGGCGCCTGCCTTTGGCCCAGGGCGCGATCCTGGAGACCCGGGATCGAATCCCACGTCGGGCTCCCGGTGCATGGAGCCTGCTTCTCCCTCTGCCTGTGTCTCTGCCTCTCTCTCTCTCTCTCTCTCTCTCTCTCTGTGACTATCATAAATAAATAAAAAAAAATTTTATGTTTTTACTCAATGCTATAATTTTTGAGATTTATCTAAGCTAATTTATAGAGTTCTAGTTCATTAATTTTCACTGCTGTGTGGTACCTTCCCTTTAAGAATACACTAGAATTGATCTCTCCGTTCTCCTGTTGTTGGGCATTCAGATTCTTTCCAGCGTCCTGCCATTAAAAATGACTGCAGTATACATTCTTCTACTTTTATGGACCTTTGCCTCTTTCACTACATTTTTAATGGGTGAATTCTCCTGGTCATACCAGGTTTTCTTTTAATCTGGACATATCTGCGGTAGTACTGGACAGTTTTATTAATTCATCAATTTTTTTTCAGAGCACCTACGCTGTAGGCCGAACGTGTCCCTCCAAAATTCATACACTGAAACCTAATCTCAAATGTGCTACTATGAGCAGGTGAGGCCTGTGGGGGGGGGTGAGTAGGTTATCCGGGTGGAGCCCTTATGAATGAGATACTTGTCCTTACAAAAGAGACCCGCAGAGGAATCCTTCGGCCCCTTCTGCATGAAGAGGACACAGCAAGAAACTGGCTGTCTGCGAACCAAGAAGTGGGCTCTCCCCAAACCCTGAGTCTCTGCTGGTGCCTTCATCTTGGATTTCCCAGCCCCCAGAACTGTGAGAAATAAACTTCTGTTGCTCATAAGACACCCAGTCTTTGGTAAGATTTTACTTATTTATTCATGAGAGACACAGAGAGAGGCAGAGACACAGGCAGGGGGAGAAGCAGGCTCCCTGTTGGGAGTGTGATGCAGGACTCAGACCTGAGCCAAAGCAGATGCTCAACCACTGAGCCACCCAGGTGCCCCCAGTCTTTGGTATTTTTGTTGTTGTTGTTTTTAAAGATTTTATTTATTTATTCACAACACAGACATAGGCAGAGGGAGAGGCAGGCTCCCCACGGGGAGCCCAATGTGGAACTCGATCCCAGGACCCCACGATCACACCCTGAGCAAAAGGCAGATGCTCAACCACTGAGCTACCCAGGTGCCCCCAGATTTGGTATTTTTGTTATGGAAGGCCAAGTGGACTAAGACAGCCTACAAGGTGCCCAGCACTGTGTTGAGTGCCAGAGATAGAGGAATCGCTGAAAGACACAGCTCTTGGACTCTGCGAGTCTGTATGGCAGGCCAGCCACCATCAGACAGGATGGAGGAATGAGGGGAACTCACAAAAGGGCTCTGAATGGAGGGGCCAGGGAGCAGAGAGAGATTCCACGCAGAAAACAGAAATGCAGGATGGTGGAGGGAGTGACCAGCCCATCCTGGGCAGCATGCCCAAACTCCTTGCAATGAAAGGACCTCCCCCACTGTGTATTAGCACCTCGTACAAAGTCACAGTGACCTTTGCGGTCCCCTTTTCTCAATCTTACTCTTTCTTCCACACATTAACAGCAATGTGTGAGTCAGTTATTCAGTGGCTTAAAAAAAAAATCAGATTCTGGGAAACCCACACAGGCTTGAATTCTGAAATTCTGTCTGGAGCCCTGAATGAGTGGCATCCATACTTTGCTGTGGATTTGTCCTCTCCATCTAGAACCCTTATAATAAGAGGTCATGGCTCATGGGAGTAATACATGTGCAGGTGGCACTGTGGTACACAGTCTTTATATGACTATCATTTAATACATGCAGATCCTCCTTAGGTTGGAACTACTGTTCTCCAGCTTTTAGAAGATGGAGGCCCAGAGAGGTTACTTAATTTACCCAAGGCCACCAAGGAGGGTGGTAGCAGGGCTGGGGCTTCATCCCAGATCTGGCCGACTCCAGCATCTTTCATTTAACCCTCTGAGCTCTGTTAGGAATTGCCTGACATTTCTGGAGGCAAGTCCCTTCCTTTCTACATTAGAAAAATAGCATGAAGGGGAAGTTACTTACCACCTGACACAGCCCGCTCACTACTCTAACACTCTCCATCTACACCTGCTACTCAGGAAATTAGAGCAAATCCTATTTTTAGACACTGTGGTTCAAGGGACAGTGATGTATTGGTTAGTGACTTGTTCTACGAACGCAGCTTGGAGGTGTTACCTGATGTTGTGCACTGAAATTCCCTTACATTACTGTTTTGGTCTTTGTAATTCATTTCAAAGATTACTTTGTCTCTTCGCTTTCCTCCATGAGTCCTGCCACAGACTTGGGCCCAAAATGGTTAGATTCTAGCTGAAATAGAAGGTGCAGAGAAAAGAAGAGGCTTTTTTCAGGAACCCGATACACAAATGATGGCCAGGCTAAAGGGTGAGCAGAGAAAGTCCTCGGCAGAAATTAGAGTTTGTCCAATGGTTGGGTCTAGAGGAAGGGGACTTGTCCCTTCCTGCCAAAATTGACTCTGTGTGTGTGTGTGTGTGTTAGACAAAAATCCTACATTTTTACTACTTACCTTTTATAGCTAATCATAATCCCTTGGTTTCAAAGGCCAGCAATGGGGCTAAAACAATGTTGGGAACGAGCCCTGACAACCCCAGGAATTAGGCAGAGGAAAAAGCAGAACCAGCTCCCCTCTACCCACATGGTGGCCCCAGGGAACAGTGAGGGGAAAGGTGCTTCTTTCAAGAAATGGTTTGTGTCAACTGGACATCATACGGGGGAGAACAAACCTGTCTCCAGAGGCCCCAGTTTTCACTGCTACAAAATGCCACGATGCTGTGTTCTCACGTGCTTGTATGATGATGCCTGCAACGATTCTGATGTTACGGTTGTGTGTTTACAGATTGTGCCACTCTCAAGGTGTTTTTCCAATCCATATTTTCCCCCAACAACCCTAGGAGTAATCAGGGAGGATGTTATTAGTCCTTTCATGGATGATGAGGTTGACTCTGAAGGGTGAGTGACCCACCCACAGCACTTGACAAGTGCTTGAATTTTAGTTGCCTGATTCCAAGCCTGGGGCTCTTCCCACTTGTCCACAAGCTCACTGCCTATTCCTGACCAGGTTTAGGGATGGGCGGGGAGAAGTGGGCTGCGGTGGAAGGGATGGGGGTAGATGGAAACCACTGGCACTGTCCTCAGACCCCCACCACCTTGCAGTGGGCTCCTTGGCCAAGTTAAGTATCAGCCCCTACATCTCTCCCAGGAGGACATTTGTCCCCCAGACAGAGCAAGAGGGTTCTGAGCTGGAGAGGGATGAGGAGGACTTAGGAAAGGTGCCAAGTCTACCATTTGCAATTGTGCTGGCAACTGGGTGGGCAGGGGCAAGACGAGCTGAGATCTAATCCAAGCTCACTCTGCCATGAGCTTGCCATGTACCCTTGGACAAAGGATTTCATCTCTCTGAGCCTCAGTTTCCTTGTCTCTAAATTCCTAATACCTACCACCCAAAGTTGTTAAGAATTCATGCACACCATGCCTGGCACTTAGCAAGAACTCAACTCAATTATTGGCAACCAGTATTAGGGTCATTCAGATCACTTCTCCTCACTGATAAAAAGCAACAGCTGCCATTAATTCAGCATTTACTTGTCTTTATCTCATGTAATCCTCACAACGACTGCAGAGGGTTGGTGTTCTTTATGCCGCATGTTATAGACGTGAAACAGAGGCTCAGAGAGGTGACAGCTGCTTGGGGCAGAGCCCAGATTTGAACCTAGATTGCCTGCACCTTTAAGATCTGGTACTGCCTTTGTCCCTCTGGGGCTGGCATGCTGGGAATGCCTTGTTCCTGATGGGTTTGGGCAGGCTGGAAAGTATGTGTGTGATATCAGTGGTCTCTGTATCCCAAGCAAAGGAATGATTTGGTTTTCTAAGAGGGAGACACAAAAACAGTGGGAGAAGGGAAAGCATCAGAGCAGGGTTTGTCCAATGATAACTGGGTGAGATGCACAGATGTGCAGCCTGGTTGGCTCTCCATTGGACCAGTGTGGTGACTGATCTGGGGTTGTTGGGGGTCTGGGGAGCTGGGGGTCCAGCCTTAGCAAGGGTGCCAGACCCTCCAAATCTCCTGATACAGAATGGTGTCCAGGAATGATTCCGTTTGTGCCAACTGCCTTTACATGTAGGTATAGAAAAAAGATTGGGGAAATTACATCAATTAATCATCATTACTTCTGGGTGATGGAAATAGAGTTGATTTGCTTTCCTTCATATGTTTCAGTATTTTCTGAAATACCTACGTTCGACAAGAGTTTTTTTTTTTTTAAGATTTTGTTTATTCAGGAGACACAGAGAAAGAGGCAGAGACATAGGCAAAGGGAGAGGCAGGCTCCCTGTGGGGAGCCCAATGTGGGACTCAATCCCAGGACCCCAGGATCAGGGGTGAACCAAAGGCAGACTCTCAACCACTGAGCCACTCGGTAAGGTGTCCCTTGGTAAGTCTTTTATAATTGGGAAAATAACGTGCTCTAAGTAAAGAAATGCAGATGTGAATTCATGTTGTTCATCCTAAAAAAAAGATCAGGCCACATTAGGGTTTCTTCTTCAGCCCCAAGCTTAACAGATACAGGTTTTGGAATCAGGTGGCCCAGGGTCTAGCTCCCATACTTTTTAGCTGTGCTAACACAGGTGAACTTCACCTCCTGGGGCCCTAAATCTCTCATCTGAAAAATTGAATTGGAACTAGCTGCCTTCTAGAGTTGTTTCCATGACTTAACGAGATGGTGTATTTGAAACTACACTGGAGGGATCCCTGGGTGTCGCAGCGGTTTGGCGCCTGCCTTTGGCCCAGGGCACCATCCTGGAGACCCGGGATCGAGTCCCACGTCGGGCTCCCGGTGCATGGAGCCTGCTTCTCCCTCTCCCTCTGCCTGTGTCTCTGCCTCTCTCTCTCTCTCTGATGACTATCATAAATAAATAAAAATCAAAAAAAAAAAAAAAAAGAAACTACACTGGATAGGTGCCTGGCATTTAGGAGACACCCTCTCTCAATGGGGGCTCTCATGAGAGCAGCTCCCTTCCCCGACGTTTGCTGGAGATCCTCTCAAGGTGGGCAATATCTATCGTCCCCACTTTACAGATGAGGATGCAGAAGTTCAAAGGGATGCTGAGATCCAAGGTCACCGAGCTCAGAAGGAATCTTCTGCAACAGGCTGCGAGAGCGGGTAAGTGACAAGCCCGAGGCTACACAGCTTAAACCTACTTCCTGTTAAAACGACAAACTCAACACCAACAAACCAAATTGCCCCCCAAAGGGGTTTGCTCTTTGCAAGGTAACGTGTGCTCAGTGTCTTGAACTCGGCAGCGGCAGCAGCGGCAGCAAATGCTCTGCCGTTTACTGGGTGCTTCCTCAGTGCCTGCGGCGTGGCACTTTGCAGAATCAGTTGGCTCCGTCAATTGTGCAAGCCACCCCCCTCCCCCGGACGCGGGTCTGCGAGCCCATTGTAGAGACGAGCAAAGCGAGGCCCGGGCGGCTGGCTGCGCGGGCGGCTGCGGGAGGGCCGGGTGGCACGCAAGGAGTTAAGCGGCGGCCGCGCTGTGGCTCCGCGCGAGGAGCGCGCCCGGTCGAGGCGCGCTGCTGGCGGCGGCGGCGGCGGCGGCGGCGGCGGCGGCGGCGGCGGCGGCGGCGGCGGCGGCGGCGGCGGCGGCGCGGGGAGCTCGGCCGGAGAGGGAGGTCGGGCGCGGAGCGAGGCGGCGCGCGGGAGGCGAGCGGGAGCGAGGCGCGGAGCCCGGCGCCCAGCGGCCGCCCGCGCCCGCGCCCCCGGGCCTCGACCTCCCCGGGCCGGGTGGCCGCGCGGGGCCTCGTCGCGGCGGCGGGGCCCCCGCAGTGCCGCCCGCCCGGGCGCCGGGCTCGCGGGAGCCGGGCTCCCCCTTGGCGCCGCCGCCCGCTCCCCGGCTCGCCGGCTGGCGTCGCCACCGCCTCCTCGGCCCGGCCGCCGCCGCGCGCTGCAGCCCGGGGCGCACACTCACTCTTGCACTTTGCCGCTGGCGGCGCGCGGGGCGCCCCCTGCACCAGCCCGGAGAGCGCGCCCCCCGGCCCGGCGGAGGCGGCTGGCGGCCAGAAGGGAAGCCCGGGCTCCGCGTCGCTGGGTGCCGCTGCAGCCCCGGCGGCCGGGGAGGCGCCCCCGGAGCCCCCGGAGCCCCCGGCGCCTGCTGGGCTCGGCGGGCGGAGTTGGCAAGTGGCCGCGGACCGCAGGTGAGCGCGGAGGCGCGGGGCCGGGCGAGGGCCGCCGGGGGGGGGGGGGGGCGCGGAGCCGCTGCCCGGCGATCGCTGCCCGACCCGGGCTCCCAGGTCCCGCCGCCTCCCCGCAGGCTGGGGGCTCGGCGCGCAGAGCCCGGTGAGGACGGAGCCCGGAGTGGGGACAGCCCAGCGCCGGGTGAATGACAAACTTTCTCTCCTCTGGCGCAGGATGGGATGTTGCGGCTCATCCAAGCGTCCTTCCTGCGGGCATCCCACTGGGTGCCCCCAGGCCGCCACTCAAGGCTCCTGAGGCTGAGCTGGGCCGGGGGCAAGGCGCTGGGCCCCTGTAATTCACGATTTCCCCTTGTTCCGCCAGGGCAGAGTTCCGGAGGAGAAGGGGCCGGTCATATTTTCGAGTTGGCTTTAGGAGGTGCTTGTTGCGGTGATCCTCGGGTGCATGCGTTGTCTGGAGGCAGCTCCCAGGGCTGCCCAGGGGACGGGCTTTGTGGGGAGCGCTTTGCAGGCTTGCTTCAGCCCATTCCCGCGTGTGTCTCTGCGTGTGTCAGGACGAGGAGAGATGACCGGAGCCGGGCCCCCACTCAGACTGCCTCTGGCCAAGCCCTTCCCACAGCCCCAAGTGTCATCACAGGAGCCGACTCACTTCTTTGGCGGAGACGGCAGCAGAGGTGGGGATCACCTCCCATCACCTGCAGCTCCTGAGATGAGCAAAAGATTTGGGGGAAGTTACCTGGGCCACTCGAGGAGATCATTCACTGGGGAGGCACAAACTTTGTGCAGAAAGAGGGGCTGGAGTGGACAGTTGGATAGAGGCTCTGGGCGTCTTGGTCTGTGGCTCAGGGTGTGGATAGTCCTCACCCATTCCAGGTCCCTAGAGGCTCTGCAGAGCCCAGCACATAGCGCATGAGTTTGACTGAATTCTTCTTCTTCCTAATGAAAAGCAGGCTCCAAAGAGCCACCTGGTCTCTGAGGAGCATTTTGGAGTCACCCCTGTGGCCACAGCCTCCTAGATAGCATCGTGCTGCCCCGGGGGGGGGGGGTTACAGCCTAGGGTTGGGGTCATCTGGATGGACTGCTTGGTCAGTAAGGCAGGCGGTGAAAGTGCTTCTGACTGTGACTTGAAGTTTGAAAATAGTGTGCTGGTCCTGCTGGGGCTGAGCATCTGCCCCTGGGGACTAGCATTGCTGTGTGGTCCTGGGCCAGTTCTTGGGGTGTGAGGGTAGGGCCATGCTAGGAGCTGCTTCCCTAGGCTGCCGAGACCTGAGGTCAGAGGCTGGTGATGTCCTGGGGAAACATCATCTCTGGGGCAGAAGACTGAGCTTTGAGACTGCTGGCAATGTGCTGTGTGAATCACTAGACCTCTCTGGGCTCTGGTGGCTGCTTCTGCAAAATGAAGAGATTTCACATGTCTTCAGAGGTCCCAGTTCAGGCACTTCTCAGACACAGTGCGATCATCACTGACGAGATCTTCAAAATCCTGTAATGTGGTGTAGTGCTTGAGAGGCGTGGGACTCAGATGTGTCTGAGGTTGACCAGTCACTTCACCCTCCAGACCTCGGTGGGCCTCCGTAAGATGGGGAACTCACAGTTCCTGGGAGGAAGAGTGTTGGGGGGTGGGTACCGACTGGGATGGTGCATGGGAAGTGCTTACCATAGAGTCCGGTGAAGACTGGGTCTCCACCGGCTTGGGCATGCAGCAGCAGGGCTGTGTTTTTGGGTGTTGTGTGTGAGCAGGTGGTGCTGTTTCCCCAGGGAAGCTCTCCCGGTCCCACCTGAGCACCAGGTGATCCTTGGGGGGGGGGCGCGGGGGCCCTTGTTCTCTCCAATCAGCTGACACCTGCAGTCCCCACCCCCTTGCTGCTTCCTCATAAAAGCTCTGCTGGGCCAGCAGCTCCTAGAGAGGAGCTCAGGGCAGTCAGGGAGGGCCTGATGCGCCCAGCTGCTGCGTCGCCATGACAACAGAAGGTGGAGGTAAGCTGTCTCCATGGCTTCAACTTTGCAGCTGTGCAGGGACCCAGGGCCCAGAAGTTCAGTATGTCTGGGCGTCAGGCGCCCAGGCTGCTGAGGCTGTTGGAACGGGCGAAGCTGTTGTTCCCTAGAGGAACAGCTGCGCTAGGGAAAGTGCCGTGTGTGTGCACACACGCGCGCCTGTGCGTGCATGCGTGCCTGGGTATATGTGTGCACGCATGAGCGTGCGTGTTTGGGGTAAGGGAGTATGGTTGCTGAGATTATGGGGAAAGGCAGCAGTTTTGGTCGGTCTTGTTTATTTCCTAGTGGTTCTGAGGCTTGGGACCTCTGTGTCCTTCCCCAAACTAGGGGTCCCCTGGGTCCATGCGGAACCCACCGGTGGGGAGGGCAGACCTCATCTTGGCTGCCACAGAGTGAGTACCTGGGCTTGCGGTAGGGACTGGGGCAGAAGCAGTAGGCCAGGTGCTGGCTCGGCCTGTGGGCTTGACTTTTAGGACTCTGAGAACATGAACAGTTTGCTTTCTTGGTGGCGTACGATGTGGACGTGTGTAGGTGCCTGTGTGTAAATGAGTGCCATCTCACGCAGGTCTGTGCCCACGTGTTCATATGTCTGACAGAACATAGAAACCTTATGTGCGTGTGTGTGTACACATGTGAAGAGTGTCGATCTGGGTGTGTACTTGTGGCATTGCTTCTCTGTGGATTTCTGAGTGTGTGTGTGTGTGCATGTCTGCAAGGGAATGTGTGCCTGTGTGAGTCACAGCAAGTGTGGGTACACATACACGCTTGCAAGTATTGAACAGTCGGATGAATATGAGTTGGATGTGTGTCTGTGACCAGGTAGGTGCATGGCTGCACTATGGCACACATGTGTCTGGTGGGGGAGGCGGTCTGGGTGGCAAAACCTGTTTGAGAGGCTGGGCAAGCCTGTCTGGGTGCCTGCATGAGCAGCCGTGTGTGCTGTCTGCATGTGTCTGGGTGTGTGTGAGTGCCTGCATGCGTGTGCAATGCTGTGAGCATGAACCTATGGTATGTGCTTACAGCCTCCACGTTTTTCAGTGTACCTTTGTGCCCACATATGTATAGCATTGCACACCTCCTTATCTCTGTGTATGTGTGTGTACATGTTTGTAACCCCTGTGAGTACCTCCACATATATGTGTGCTTCTATGGGTGTATCCCTGTGTGTATGGCAGGGTAAACTTCCTGTGCATCTCTGTATACATGCCTGTGTCTCTGAGTGTGCATTCCTGTGTGTAGCACTGCATGCTTGCTTGTGTCTCATTGTGCGTGTTTCTGAGTATGGGTATCTGGTGTGTTGGTTGCTGTGCGCGTTGGAGGGTGACTCCATGTACGTGTGTCTCTGAATGTGTGTTTGTGGGAGTTGCAGTATAACTTTTGTGCATGTCTCCTGCGCATGAGTGTGTTTCTGAGTGTGTATGTGCCTGCAGCATGTTTGCCTGTCAGTGGGGCAGTGCAACCTCTGTGCGTGTCTCGTGTGTGTGTGTGTGTGCATGTGCATTTCCACAGGTGTGTCTGTGTATCCTTAGCAGAGGTGTAAGAGCATGTGGGGTGGATGTAAGCTGAGAGCTTCCCAACAGAAAACCTCTCGGAACCTTTGAAGCCACTCTTCACCCCGCTGCTCGGGTCAGGACCGTGTTTGTGCTGTGCACACGCCAAGTGTTGCCTCGGTGATCTGTGCCAGCTCCGAATAGGTGGTGGGGATGTTGTGTGTGCATTTTTCCAAGTGCCTTTGCTCTGAAGCCCGTGTCCCCCATGGCCCGGCCCCCTGGGCTCCCACAGCACCTCCAGCCTCTCTCACCGAAAGCCTGCACGCAGGACAGTTGCTGAACAAGCTCACAGATGTTAAGAGCACAGGTATAATTTTAGGCAGAAGGTCTGAAAATAGACAGCCCAGGACGCACTGAACATCTCGACAGCAGTGCTTCTAATTAGGAGCAACTTGTTTTCCTTAAATAAACAAATCAAGTGAGGAAAGAAATTGCCCGAGATTAATGGCTCCCCGGAGCAGGTCCAGATGTTGGGAAGATGGGGATGGGGTCCCCAAGGAGTGCCATTGCTAGCACTCAGGGTCTTTTGTAGATTTGAACCACACGCTGATGAGGCAGAGGGGCTGAAGAGGAACCTGGTGAGGGGGGCAGGTCCAGTGGGGCCCCCTTTCCAAGGGTTGGCTGGTGTTTGGTGATTGTCGTGGAGACGCCACTGACCCCAGTTCCTCCCTCCTGCATGCCCCCCTGCGCTTAGCTGGGAGACTTTGCCATTTCCCTCACTCAAGGGGTGGCTGGGTTTATGCCCCTGCTCCTTCATGTTGGGTTTGGCCATGTTGACTGGCTTTGGTCTTTAGTGTGAGGTAGAAGTGATGGTGGGTTCGTTCCCAGCTTAGGTCTCGAGGGCGCCCTGTTTCTGCCATGAGTTGGGGAAGGGCTTCCCCACGGCAGCTGCCACCCACTCAGCATGGCCCCAGAATGAACATATGTCCAACTACCCTGAGCCCAAACCTCAATAAACAGCCTAGCTCAGTCAGGCTCCTGCTGGCCACAAACAGCTTAGTGAGAGAAATGCTCCTTCTTGTACGTTCCTGGGGTTTTATGGGTGTTTGTTATGCACCATTGCTGTGGTTCTAGCTAGCTGATGCAGTTACCAGCATGCGTATGTATCTCCTGCTTGGCCCAGGTGCTTGTTCAGAGCTGCATAATGAACACTTAAACTTCTCAGCCCGGATATCCCCTGTCGCTACCTTGTTTCTGCTCATCCCAACATCAGCAGGGGTGATGATAACGTATACATGTTTTTGGAGGCCTTAGCTGACTCCGTGCCCCATGCCCTCAGAGGTGGGCACCGTCTTCTGTTGTAAGCTGTAAGGCTCAGATAGGTGAGTTGGCCGGTCTCATCACACGCCCCAGAAGAGGCATACCTGGGGTTTGCACCCGGATCACCCGACTTCAGAGACCACATTTTAAATATGTTGTCATACTGCCTCCCCAGTGCCAGCAGGTGTATTTTGACAGAAATGATGGCATAACCTATATTTGACATTTTCTGCTTACCTCACCTGGAGTTTGGATAGGCAGGAAATAATCATGTCATAGAAATGGGAAGTATTTGTCCAGATTGAGGGATGGTTCACTCATTCATTCATTCATGGGCATGCTCATTCATTCAACATGAGCGATGGCTGATGATCAGTATTTGCTCAGAACCTTCTAATTATCATACCGTGTGCTGGACACTAAGGCTATTCAGGTGAGAGACCCCAATTCTGTCCTCAGGAGCTTACAGTTTGGAGAGAAAGAAGGAGGCAGATTAGACTGGGATCTAGTCCAATCTTGACCCCTTCCTGAGAGCGGCTTCACCCCTACCATCCTGGACTGTTGGAGGATCAAAGGGGGTCATGTTGACCAAGCCCTTCACACAGTGCCTGGCACATGGGAAGTCACATAGGAGCCCTTCTGCCTCCTATTTTTTTTCTTTCTCCTCTTCCTTATGGAGGAGACAGTTGAATGTCATAGCTAGACTAACACTGAGACGGGAGAAACTAGGGGTCACGGGATCCCAGATAGGGTGATAACCATTTTGTTTTGTCCGAAACTGTGAGGTTTTTCAAGATGCAGGAATTTTTACAAAAATATTTTTATTTATTCATGGGAGACACACAGAGGCAGAGACATAGGCAGACAGAGAAGCAGGTTCCCTGCGGGGAGCCCGATGTGGGACTCAATTCCAAGACCCCAGGATCACGACCTGAGCCAAATGCAGGTGCTCAACCACTGAGCCACCCAGGCGCCCCAGGTTGTAGGATTTAGTGCTAAAACCAGGAGAGTCCCATGCAAACCAGGAAAAGTTAGTTACCTTTTTCCTAGAGGAGGTGCTGGACCCCGCTGGGAATGATTTAGAACAGGGCTTGGTAAACTATGGCCCACAGACCAAGTCTAGTCCCCTGTCTGCTCTTATAAATAAAGTTTTACTGGGACATGGGGTTAGCCATTCATTCATGTATTGTCTATGACTGCTTTCCAGTTACAACTGCAGAGTTGAGTAGTTGTGACAGAGTCCATACGGCCTGCACAACCTACAATATTTGCTATCATATCCTTCACAGAAAAAAAAATTGCTGACCTCTGAGCTTAGAAAGCCCAGCCAGGGTCCTGGGCATTGGCCAAGAGTGATGAAGCGAAAAGTTAGTGCGCTTGGCTGAATCACTGGGTCAGGTGGTGCGTGAGGCTTGGATCCAGGGGGTTAGGAAGAGGGTAGCACCTCCAGAGACTCTCTGACTTGGTGAACCAGGAGAATTCTGAGATGGGGAGATGGAGACCCAGAGAAGGGAAGAGAAGAGAAGAGCCTCTGGATGGGAAGTGAGGCATCTGGGTCTCCACTCTGCCACCCATTGACTTTGTGGCCATGAGCAAGTGCCTTTCCTTCCCCACTCAGGATGGCCAGTGTGGGTCTGTGGGCGAGCCCACAGTCTGGGTGGGCATGAATGACTGCAGATAGCCAGAGAATCCCCTTCTAGGCCTGTGAACAGCAGGCAGCTCACATGGGTCTGGGGCACAAGGGCAGTGTGCACTGGGCTCTGACTTTGTGGATTCAGTCCCGGAACCTCCAGGAAGCTGGGGCCACACGACATTTGCCATGATGACCTATGGAGAAGTTTCTGGGGATGGCAGATCACTCGTGTTTCTCCTTCCCTTAGACTGTCCCCAAGGTGAGCCCCATTGGGCCAAGATGGCCCCAGTGTCTCCCTGATAAGGTGTCAGTCAACAAGCCACTGGCCTGGATTCTTTGTAGTTTGAATGCCTACCTCTTGGACAGGGAGAAAATCCAGAATTTCTGGATCAATCTGACTTGCTTTCATTTCTGTAAAGCTTTAAGCATATCACCATCGTGATTGCAGGCCTTTTGTCCTAGAACCTCAACTATACATAAAACGGAACAAAAAAGTCATCCCATGTAATTGCCACAGTGTCCATATCAGGAAAGAGTCAATATTTCTCACTCAGAGCCTATTTACTCTTAGTTTGCACACTATTCTGATAAGCTCAGGAACCTGACTTACAGCCTGGGCTTTTATAACCTACAGAATGAACAAATCAGACCTATATGGGATGGTAGAGAAAGCATGGTGACTACAGCCAGGAGCGACAGCTCACAGCCTGAGAACAAGGGTACAGATGAAGAGGTTATCAAAATAAGCACGAGGGGCACCCGGCTGGCTCACTTGGTAGAACGTGGCAACTCTTGATCTTGGGGTCATAGGTTCAAGCCCCACATTGGGGGTAGAGTTTACTTAAAAAAATAAAAGGAAAAATCTTGATAATAAGCATGAAAACAAAAGAGTCACAGCCTAGGGGGGATTTAGCACAGGGATCAAGTGCCCCCCTCATCCCATTAGCTTCTGCTCCTCTCAATATTACAGAACCATGCAACCAATTCTAGAACAGTGTGATGCAGGGTGCGGTATTAGAGGACGGCAACATTGTGGGCTCTGTGATGGTGCTAAGAACCGGTGAACCCCATTCAGTAGGCAGGGCGAAGGGTCAAGAATAATTCATTGTATAAAATATTTCCATCCCCGTGGTTAAGCTGGTCAGCGTTTCTGTGTCTGATGCCTCAGGTGTCTGAAAATTCACTTACGTAGAACTCTTGTTTCTTATGGTGTCGGGTAAATGATACCCTGCTGTACCTAGAAAAGTATCTGGCGCATGGTAGGCACTCAAGAAATAAACCTTCTTTGCAGGCAGGCAAATCTGGGTTCAGATGCCAACCACTTACCAACAGCGAGTGGTCCCCTCTCTCGCCTCGGTATTCTCATCTGTAAAATGGGGACACCCACGGAGGAGCTAAAGCGGCCGCTGAACACCAGAGCACTCTGTCCGCGCTTGGTGTCTGGGATGTTTGCTTCCCATCTTGTGGATCTCATCTGGGAGCCAGCCACCTGCAGAAACCAGGCTGGCACGAGCACTAGGACGCGGGGTCTGGCTATCGGGTGGCTAGTGCACAGGAAGGCCCGCCAGCACCGGGCGCTGGGATGGACTTGAGTGGCGAGCCAGCTTCGAAGGTGCCACAGCCTCCAAGAAGTACAGCGACATCTTCATACGTGCCCAGTGGCCTACCTGACTCCAGTCTGACTCACGAGTGGGGACCTTGGCTTGCACAGTTGAATAGGCTTGTGTTCGCACTGCAGCTCTCTCACTCACAAGCTGAGTGAGCCTCAGGAAGTTGTTTGAACTCACTGTGCCTCCATTTCCCCACCTATAAAACAGGAACAATGATGTTTGCCGTGGCAGGTTACAGGGACTCAGTGAGGAAATGCCCTGCGTATATTAAGTACACAGTGATGATCATCCAAGCCAGAAGACGTTTTCTCGAATGGGCATAACTTAGATTCCTTCCAGCATCATCAAAGTATCCATAGGCCTCTGGTCGGGACCAGGGATGAATTTGCCAATTTCTTCATCGTCCTCAAACCAGCCAGGGCATCTCTGGGCAGTTTTCTCTTTGAACTTGAGCTTTCTCTTCCATTCAGAAGTATACTTGGGTATCCATTCATTTATGCCAGCACTCCTTTATTGGGTGCCTACCTTCTACCAGAGCTTCCAGGTTCTGTGCTTGGCCCTGGAAGGAGACTCCCAACTGACAAGCCATCTAACCAGAAGAAAGAACGAGAAAGGAAAGGAAAGGAAAGGAAAAAGGAAAGGGGAAAGGAAAGGAAAGAAAAAGAAAAAAAGAAAAAAGCACATCTAGAGAGGCACAGTCTAAAGTAGCAGAGCTGGGATTTGAACATGGGTCCCACCCTAGAGCCCATACTCCGTTCTCTGCACAGCATGGTCTATTGCCTAGGGTGTCATGCACACCCAAAGGTGAATGTGCAAACAGATTTTTACACAAGCTGTGAGAGAATGGGTTGGGGCTTAGGGTGCAGTAAAGGAAGTCCAGGTGTTGAGAGAAGCCATGGCATGCTGATATTAGGCCCTCACATCCATCAAGGTTCACCCATTTGTTTGGTTAAAAAATTCTTACGAGCGCTTACTGCGTGCAAGCCCTGTGAAGACAATGGAGAAAAAAACCAAGATGCTCTCCTGCATATAATTGCAACTCAGGGTAACTGTCAGGAAGGGAAGTGTCTGACACTGGGAGGGTACAAGTTAGGGCATTTGAAAGGAAGGCTACCTTGAGACAGAGAAAAATTCAGCTGGTATTTGAAGGATAAGCAGGATTACCCAGGTGAAGAATGGGAAGACAGCAGAAGCAGCATGTGCAAAGGCCCTGGGGTGGGAAGGAGAATGGCATGAACCAAGGACATGGACACTAGGGCTTTTGGGTGGGTGGGAGGAAACTGGTATACAATGAAGATGGACGATTCCCAGGGCCTCGTGGGCCTCATATGTGTTCTGGCCTTTATCCTTCTGGCAGTAGAAAACCTTGTAAAGATTTTAAGCAAGAGAGTGAAATGATTCCATTAAACCCTGGTTGGAGCAACAAGAAAAATACCTAGCACCCCCACGTGAGATGGGAGCCCATTGAAATCCCAACAAAGAGGGAGCTGAGCAGACAGCAGTGATTTCAGGAATTCAGGCTCATTATGCAAAACACATGGTCTTCCAAGGGAGAGGTGAGCTTTGGAAAAAAGAGTCAACAAATTAGTTTTTTAATCTGCTTTAAGTTGCTGAAGTGCCCCGTCTTCCTTCCATTGTCACCTGATGGCCTGTGGGCTATTTTAACTTTTATTAGAGAATTTTTTTTAAATTAAAGGAGTTCTTTCTTTTTGAAAAACAAATCCCAGCCGTGTTTTGATAAGATAGAATTAAAAATGGCACTGGGGAAATGCCACGGAAAGCTTTGATTTTTCTCCTTATGGCATCTGAACTGATTTAAATAATAATTATATATTTCATCTCAGTGCAGCCTCCTTTCCTCCTTTCTGGCCTCCCCAGCATACTACCAGCAGCTCTGAACATGTGCTGTTCCGAAAACCCCCAACTTTTAGCTCCTACAGGCACAGGGACAGCCCATTAAGAGACCTATAAGATTTCTGACTTAACTGCTTTAGGTTTAGGGTGAATCTCAATTCATGTGCTACCGATTCACAGCTGTGTGACTTTGGGTAATTTATTTCAGTCCCCTTAGCCTCCAGTTACGTATATAAAATGGAAATTAATGACAGTATTTATATTCAACAGGATTCTTTGGATTGTAAGACACACAAAATCCACCTTAAATATCATTACACTCTTATTGTCAATGTATTGCCTCATGTAACTAGCAGTCTGGCTTCAGGAGTAGCTGGATCCAGGAGCTCGACAGTGTTCCTGCTCTCTCTTCCTTCCTCATAGCTTTTTGACTCTCCTTTTCTCTGTGTGGGCTTCCTACTCAGACTGGCTCTGGCTGTTTTCTTTCTGGGCACAGATGCCCATCAGTAGCTCCATGTCTCCATCATGCCAACTGCAAGCCCAGTTCCAGCAAGTGCTGGAATTGAGCCTTCAGGCCTCTTGGAACCAGTCATTATGGACCCAATCTAAGTCACATAATCCCTGGGGCCTTGTGACAGGTGAATACTCTCTGCAGCTTCCTGAGCCACAAGACCCACAGTGGGAGAGGGATTGGTCCTCAAAGGAAAATCAGGACCCAGTTAACTGAAGAAGGGGAAGCAAATACTGGTCAGACTAAAATGACCTCTTGGCAGGCTGTCCAGTTGGCACCAGTGCTGCGGGGCTGAAATGAGACCAGGTGTGCCAGGTGCTCAGGATGTGCTGACTCCTCAGCACTGCCATGCTGGTGATTGTTACCGGCTAATAGAAGCCAGGCTGGGGCTCTGCAAGTAGTTGGGGCGACGGGAGACACCTCTGACCAGAATGCTTAGCCTGGACATCCTGTTGCCTGCTGTGAGCCTTGGACCTATCACTTACCTTCCAGCTTTGGTTGTTGAAAGCCACTGTCCCCAAACAAGCCCCACCTCATGTGTCACCACACCAGCTTTAAAAGCTGTAATGCCTCAAAGGAGGCAGGGAGAGGTGGTATATCTGGACCCTTCCAGGGTAGTAGGTCCAATGGGAGGGAAACTGAGCAGAGGGACCTCAGTGAACCAGAGACCAGGTGCCTCGCCTATAAGGGCTCTTGCTTCTAATTCCTGGCCCCTGTCACCAGGGAGTGCTGAGTCCTGGGTACCCACATCTTTTTCGATTATTGTTTCCAATAGGATTCCAGGGTTTTATGCAAAATTCACCCCCTTATAAATGTTGGCCACCAATTCAGGTGATCTTTTTTTTTTTAAGATTTTATTTATTTATTTATTTATTTATTTATTTATTTATTTATTTATGAGAGAGAGAGAGAGAGAGAGAGAGAGAGAGAGAGAGACAGAGACACAGGAGGAGGGAGAAGCAGGCTCCATGCCGGGAGCCCGATGCGGCACTCGATCCCGGGTCTTCAGGATTGTGCCCTGAGCCAAAGGCAGGCACCAAACCGCTGAGCCACCCAGGGATTCCCTAATTCAGATGATCTTAAAACACAGGACAGACCAAGCAGGCTTGTCTGTGGGTTCGTTCAGGCCAATGTTGTAACATCAGGTGTCGCCAGGGAGGGGGATGTGGAGCTGGTTCTGGCCTCACCGAACAGAGCTCATGTTGTGGATAACCTCAGAAGACATACCAGCCCATTATTCTAGAAACCTGGGTCATGGGCAGTGTGCTTTTGGCATCGCTGTGGTTGGCCATGGAGGAACCTTTTCACTCTGAGCTGCACCATTTGTAACAGGCTCTGTGGATTGGATGGAATTTGGTGAGAGTGACAGGTTAGAAGGAATTCATTTTGCTGCCTGAGATTATTAATGTTCTCTCTGATTTCCTGCTTCACACTATTGATTTCCTGATATAAAACTTTATATGCAGAGGCTAAGAAGATAATTCAGTGGCCATTCCTCCAGGTGAGGGAGAATTCAATCCTGGCTCCCACCCTCTGCTGTGTGACTAAGGGCAGGTCACTGTACCTCTCTGAGTCTCCGTGTTCTCACTGGCAACATGGGTGTCCTCGTAGCTCCTGCCTCCTAAGGAGGTGTCGGGCACATAGTAGGTACTCAGCCAAGCTTAGCTTCTCCTGCAAAACTATAGCCCTAGCAACCTGGGGAGATGGTCATGCTCCTTATACGTACTTACTGAGTATCCACTCTGTGCCAGGGCCCCTTGGCAACATGGAGTCTAGATCTAACTCTCTTGGCCTTTTTTCCCTAGCTCTCTCTTTTTCTTTTTTTTCTTTCTTTCAAGACAGAGAATCTTTTTAAAAAAATTTTTTGTATATTTTTAAAGATTTTATTTATTTTAGAATGTGTGAGTGGGGAGAGGGATAGAGGGAAAGCAAGAGGATCTCAAGCTGACTCTGTGCTGAGCACAGAGCCTGATGCAGGGCTTGTTCTCATGACCCTGGGATTATAACCTGAGCTGAAACCACAAGAGCTGGATGCTTAACCAACTGAGCCACCCAAATGCCACAGAGAGGGAGAACCATAAGCAGACTCCACACGCATGGGGCCCTATGCGGGGCTTGATCTCATGACCCTGAGATCATGACCTGAGCCAAAAATCAAAAGTCAGATGCTTAACTGACTGAGCCATCCAGGCACCTCTTCCTAGCTCCTTGAACTCACCTTATTGCCTCTACCTCTGGGCCTTTGCACATGCTGTGCCACTTGGCCAGCATGTATTTCTCTCTCCATCTCTACCCTTCCTTCACCGGATTATTTGCAACTCCTCCTTTGTATTTTGGCTGAAGTGCCGCTTCTGAGAATTCCTCTGGAGCTCCCTTAGACCAGGTCACATCTCTCTTGCCATGAGCGCTCCAAACTCCGGATCATTTCTTCAGAGTTCATGATTTTAACTACCCTGTATTGTCCCTACCAGGCTGCCTGCTGGGGGTGGGGGTGGGGTGGGGTGGGGTCAGGGAGCTATTGAGCTCCCTTCCCGTGCTCACACTCCAAACCTGCCACATGGTGCAGCAAAAGGTTGTGATTAATAACTGAAATGTAAAAGGAGGTCTGAGGACCCTCAAGCACTGCCAGCGGGAGCATGAATTAGCACAACTGCTTTGGAAAACCATCTGGTAGTATTTACTGAAGTGGCTTAAGACCACCTCTAATCTGCTCTTCCACTCTGAGATACAGACTCAACAATAACCAAGATCTGTGTAGGTATTCTCTCTTTCTTCAACCGGTAGGACTACTATATGACTGTATGTACGTAATAATATGTGTCTACTTATATAATAACACACTAGTGAGAAAACCAAAAACTACCTGGATGTCCTTTATGATAGAATAGACAAGTAAATGGAAGTTCCAACACACCGTGGAGTAGCAGACAGCAGTAAAAAGGAACAAGCTGCAGCTACATGCTGGAGAAGGATGGATCATGCACAAAATAATGCCAAGCAAACAAAGCAGACATACAAAATCATACACTATCTAATTCTCATTAGAAAAAGCTTGAAATAGAAGCTAAACGTGAGTGTTTAGGAATGCCTACTTGCTTTAGGTCAACATGTAAAGTGAAGCAAGAGAAAAATGGTTGCAGTAGTCAGGGGGCAGCTACTTGGGGGGGGGGGCGGGAAGGGGCCTGGAAGGGGCTTGTTCTATATCCTGCCCTGAAGGTGAGCATGTGTTCATTGTAACAGTTCACCAAACTGTTCATCTTTGTTTTGTTTTCATGGGTCCCACGAGAAGATCCCCTGTGCTCTCCCTGATAATTATATCTGGGGGGGTCCCCACCTGAAATATACCCCTTTGCCCTTAATCTACAGAGGACCCCCTCTGCTATCTTCTTTTAAGCCTCCCCTTCCAGTGCAACAGATCACTTCTGGTGTGGAGTGTGCCCCCTGTGTGCTCCAGAAGCCTCTTAGAGCTCCAAATTTACAGGTGCAGGAACAGCCCAAACAACTTTTGTCTTGACACAGAGGCCACCTGGCTAGAGGACACGATTAGCCCCTTTTTTCAGAATGTGATAAGGATGGAGGGTTGATTGCCCCAGAAAAAAGTTAAAAAAAGAAAGAAAGAAAGAAAGAACGAAAGAAAGAAAATACGAAAGAAAGAGAAAAATAACACCCGAGAAGCATTTTTAAGTTTCTAGTTTTGCAGGCTACCCAAAGACAGGGAGATAAGCTGTCCTAGATGGAGGGTCAGATAACAGGGCTGGGGCAGTGTAAGAATAAGGAGCTGGGGCCCTGAGGTGGGGCAGCTGAGTGCTGCCCAGGGTGGGCTGGCCTTTCGGTCCAGAAGAATTAGGTCTTTGGACTTGCCATCCTGGCTGTTTGCCCATGGCCTTGACCTCCCTTTCTTTACAGACAGGAGGGTGGGCCTGGATCCTGATCTTGAATCTGGGCCCTTGCTAGAGAGCAGAAACACTATGAATTTTATAGGACCTTGGAGCTTGGAGCAGAATGCAATGGGGTTGAGGTCTTTCAGGGCCTTCCAGAAGTCTGGCTGATGGTTTTGGATTATTAACTCCTTGATGATGAACTTCATCCATCCATTTAGGAAACATATGTAAATCTCTTAGTCCCCATTCTATCAACAAATGAGAATTGGGCTTACTTTGGACTAGACTCTGTAAAGCCTCAAGAATACAGTTTGAGCGATCAGCTGGGTTTGGTTTGTCTGGATTTTCCAGTCTGAGCATCCTGGGGACCCCTCAGTCCCAGGCAAACCTAGATGGTTGGCCCATGGTAAGAGAGATGCTTCTCAGGCCCACTCTCACAGAGTTCATGGCCTGGTAGAGGAGGCAGGAGTTACAAACCAGGAGATCAGTGTTTCAGTGGAGGAAGTAGAGGGTGGTGTGAAAGCCCAGAGGAGGCCCCTTACCCAGCAGAGGGTGTCTAGGAAGGCTTCCTGGAGGAGGTAACATCTAAACCGAAGCCTTCAAGAGGAACAGGGTCAGGCAGGAGTGAAAGGTGGGTGGGTGGGGGAGTGAAAGATGGGATTCTTGACAGGCGAGAGAGGTGAGAGCCTGGTGTGTTGAAGAGGTAAATCAGGTGCGCTGTGGCTGGAGGGTGGAGGTGAGTAGGATTAGGGGTGAGGCAAGGGGATCTAGAGAGCTCATGACATGGTATACCTTTGGGGTCAAGGTTGGCATCCACTGGGCATCTGGGAAGTCTGGTGGGGGGAGAATAGAGAAGCGAACTGGGTGCACCAAGTTTCTATTTAAGGATTGTCCTGGGGGTGCCTGGCTGGCTCAATCAGTTAAGCATCCGACTCTTGATTTTGGCTCAGGTCCTGATTTTAGGGTCGTGAGACCTAGCCCCACGTGGGCCTCTATGCTGAGTGTGGAGCCTGCTTGGGATTCTCTCCCTCTCCCTCTGCTCTTCCTCGCTCCACCTGGCTCTTTTGCTCTCCCTCTTAGAAAGATTGTCCTGGGGCAGCCCCGGTGGCTCAGCGGTTTAGTGCTGCCTTCAGCCTAGGGCATGATCCTGGAGACCTGGGATGGAGTCCCATGTCGGGCTCCCTGCATGGAGCCTGTTTCTCCCTCTGCCTGTGTCTCTGCCTCTCTGTGTGTGTGTCTCTCATGAATGAATAAATAAATAAAATTTATTTAAAAAAAAAAGAAAGATTGTCCTGGCTGCTGTGCTGAGAAGGGAGGAGATTGGTTTGGTTGGAGAGAAGAGTTAAAAATGGGTATTAAGAGACCACCAGGTAGGACTGCTTATTAATACTTCCAGATGCTCAGGCTCAAAGCCTCATCTCTGACTCCTCACTTCCTCTCCTCACCAGCAAAAGATCTTCAGTAAATCCAGCTGCTCTCACCTCCTCCATCCCCATCCTGATCTCCCCAGCCCAGTTGAGCTCTTCCTCCATAGCCCTTCCCACCCTCCGGTCAGCCCTGTGGTTGACTTCTTTATTTTGCTTACTCTCTACTGCTTCCTTTGAGAACAGCGTTTCTCAACCTTAAGGCTATTGACCTTTCGGACCAGGTAATTCTTCATTGAAGGGAGCCGTCCTGTATGTTGTTGGATGCCAGTAGTACCCCTCCCCAGGTGCTGACAGTTGAAGACACATTTCCAGATATAGGCAGATGTCCCCAGGAGGGGAAGGGGCCGAATTTGCCCCATGGAGAACTGAGGCACTGGAATGCCAGTTCCACGTTGGGGTCCTTCACTGTTGTCTCTGCGGGGGCTGGAATGCCGAGCCTGGCATTGACAGGCGGGATAGGTGAGAGCCTGGTGTGTTGAAGAGGTAAATCAGGTGTGCTGTGGATCACTGAACAGCTATTGGATGAGTGAATGAGTGGGAGGTGGTGGCCTGAGCGAGTAGGGAAAGCAAGGATTGGGAAACAGTTAAGTAGTAGACTTGATCGATAAATAGAGCTGCCATTGTGCTTGTTACAGTGATGATCCTGGTCCTCTTCATAATCCTCTCCAGGGCTTGTACTCCTTCCATCATATAACAGAGGAGGGTCAGAGAGGTTAAGTGATGTGAGTAAAAATCTCATGGTAATGGTGATGGAATCAGGCTCAAACTTGGGTCTTAGAAACCATATTCAGAGTTTTTTTCAAGCATCAGATACCCTCATAGGGCATTAACTGCCATTATTGAGCATTTGCTATGGGCCAGCCACTATGTTTTGGATGGATCACCTTATTAATGCCTCTGACAACATCATGGATTACTGTCATCATCCTGCTCATACTGATCTGAGGATCAGAGAGGTGGAGTGAGTTGCCTGGAGTCACACAGCCAGGGTGGAGTGGACCCATGTGATTCTGGAGTCTGAGGCTGACTCTAAGCAGGGGACAAGGAGGCACAAGCCCTCCCCACCCCACTTCAGATAATAGCCTCACCCCTGAGAGTCTTTCCTTTGCCTTTTGTCTGCTGAGGACAAATGATCAAAGGGCTCCCACTGACACATTAATTATCAAGACTGCAGTTCCAAGCCTCCTGCTGGAGACCCTGTAAAATTCACCAGGCCCCCTAGCCGTGAGAAACCTCTCCCTCCTTAGCCTTGATCTCAATAAGCCCAGTGGTAGGGGTGGGGACTGGGCTGAATGGGGCTAGGGTCGCGCTACAGACCTGCAGGCGAGGTCAGGTCAGCAAACCCCTGAGCAAATAGAGGGTCTTTTATTTCTTTTTTTGGCCAAAGACAGTAGGACCCAATATTGGCTTAATTCAGTACTGGGATGGAAGAAGATGATAACAATGGCTTTGCAGGTTTTGTTTTGTTTTGTTTTTTTAATTCCCCCAGATTTTAATCTCCTTCTCTCTCCCTCTCTGTGGAAGCTTTCCCAGGGTCCTGGAGTGGAAGCATGTAAGAGGCACCCACATTGCCTGAGCTTTTGCCAGCTAGCCCCCAAGCCATGTTCACAGCCCATTTTACAGATGGGGAAGCTGAGGTCCAGCCTTCCTGAGAGACAGATGGGTGCCCAAGTATGTTGCATATCTCTTTGTATAGCCCCAGCTAGACGGTGTTTCCATTTATGTATCCTCCCCATTAGGCTGTACACTCCTTATGTGGAAATTCAGTGAACAAGTACTTATTAGTCACCTACTGTGTGCCAGGGACTGTCCTCAGTACTTACGTGGATGGTGACCTGTCCTGAGTGTGGCCAGGCCAGGCATATACTCTGAGCAGGCCTCCCTGAGCTCTGAAAGAAAAGCCCCTTTGTCGGAGCCACAAACCAGCCTTCCAGTGTAGCCGCTAGAAGTTTGCAGCGTGGCCCTCTGTCCTCGCCTTTCAAGCCCTCCTTTGACCTGTGTTCAAGGGATAGCTGTACACATAACCTAACGTTTGCCATCTGAGCCATTTTTAAGCATTTTTTAAGCCATTTTTAAGTTCAGTGGTATTAAAACAGATGACCTTGAACAATTCTGAGGTTAGGGGTACTGACCCCCTTGCAATAATTTTTTTATTTTTTTAATTTAAATTTAATTTTTTTAAGATTTTGTTTATTCATGAGAGACACACAGAGAGAAGCAGAGACATAGGCAGAGGGAGAAGCAGGCTACTTGCAGGGAGCTTGACGTGGGACTCAATCCCTGGATCCTGGGATCACGCCCTGAGCCAAAGGCAGACCCTCAACCGCTGAACCACCCAGATGTCCCTGCAATAAATTCCTTTAAAATTTTATTTATTTTAGAGAGAAAGTGTGGGGGGAGGAACAGAGGGAGAGAGACAAGCAGACTCCACACTGAGTTCAGAGCCTGATGTGGGGCTCCATCCCAAACCACCAAGACCATGACTTGAGCCAAAATTAAGAGTTGGATGCTCAGCCGACTGAGCCACCCAGGTGCCACCCAGGTGCCCTCTTACCGATTAAAAAGTCAACAGCTGGTTAGCACATACTTTGTGTGTTATGTACATCATATACGGTAATCTTCCAATAAAGTGAGCTAGAGGAAAAAATTGTTATTAATGAAATCATTGGGAAAAGAAAGTACGTGTATATATACCGTATTGTATATCGTATTGAAAAAAATTCTGTGGATTTACGAAACTGTGTTGTTCACGGGTCAACTGTACATTCGTAATGTACCATCACTGCCATCCAGCTCCAGAACTCTTTTGTGAGAGGTTCTTGCTCAAAGGTGGATGAGCCAGGATCATCTCTGTTGGGAGGGACTTGCCCAGGTATGCAGCCAGTTAGAACCAAATTCCGGGGTCACATCCAGGCCTCCCTGTGCCTGGCGGGCCCTCCTGGGTGTCTCTCCCAGACACCTCCCACAATGCCTTGCACCCCTGGGCACCATGTGCATCCCGAGTGACTGTGTGGCCTCTGGGGACTCCCCAGGACTCATCCAGTTCCCTTCTTAATCTCAGAGTTTTGGAGAGGAAAACCTACTCCATAGACTAATGGCCAGTTAACTGCTCTCTTTGGCCAGATAACACTTCTCTTTTTCTTTTTTCCTTTTTTCTTTTATAGAAATTTTGTCTGTCTCCCCTGAGGTCTGACCAGCACTTTCTGATAGTTCCCATCCCTCTGTCGCCGCCCTCCCCCTGCCCACACTGGGGCCCAACTGGGAGAGCTGCTCAGTGATAAGAGGGCCGCAGATCCCCTTTCCCGGGTGGCGCTGGCCTCCTGGACCCATCTCAAGGCGTCTGGGAGCTTTGGTTTTCCCTGACAATGAGGGCATTGAGCTGGACTCGCCCATCCTGGGATGCTCAGAGGCAGAAACCAGAGGAATAGCTGGGAGGAGAAAGAGAGGAAACAGAACCCGGCAAAACTGCCCATTCCAAAGGCCGTGTGCTGGGAGAAGGAGGCCTTGCCAGGTCAGATTTCAGAGATTTTTTTTTTTTTTTTTTAGGAAGTGCCTCTGCATGGCTTGTTTTCTCCACTGCTGGGCTGATAGGGCACAGTGCCCAAGGAGGAGCAGAGTCAGAGGCCCCATTCAGACCAGCCGAGGCAAGGGTCCAGCCCGTGCAGGGCGGCATGGGGGCCGGGGAACAAGGGCTCTGTGTTTCTGGGCACAGGGCTGGGGAGCACATGCTTCCCGGCTCCAGCCCGCACTGGATGCAATTAGAAATCCGTGGTGTGGCTGGAGGAACATGGGTTTGGGCGGCACCAGGGCTGTGTGATCTAGGTGCGCGCGAGTTTCCTCGGTGAGCTGTGTTTGGGATGAAGAGTTCTGGATGGCCAGGCCTGCCCTGGGGTAAAAATGATTCCATCTCAGGAACCTGGAGGGGGAGGAGGGGGCTTGGGCTTTCTTCCCCTGGAGACAACGAAAAGCCCAGGGAAGGGGTGGCAACTCTAATGCCCTTAGGCGCCAGGCAGGTGAGGTGAAGGCCAGTTTGTGGCAGACCTGGCAGTGCGGGGATCCTGTGCCACGTCCGATGGCTCCGTTTCCTACGGCCGATCAGAGAGCTAGGTTCAGATGCCAGCTCTTCCACCTGCTGGCTAGGCAGCCTCAGGCAAGCAGTTTAATCTTGTGCCTCAGTTTCCCTACCTCGAACTTTGGGTCAGTGCCAGCACTTGGGAGGGTTAAACCATTTAACACACAAAAGCACTTAGCACAGTGCTGGTTAATTTTCTCAAATTTTAAGATAAGCGGGGGCAAGGTCCCTGGGTGGTTCAGTCAGTTAAGCATCTGCCTTTGGCTCAGGTCATGATTCCGGGGTCCTGGGATCGAGCCCCACATTGGGCTCCCTGCTCAGTGGGAAGCCTGCTTTCCTTTCTCCCTCTGCTGCTCCCTCTGCTTGTGCGCTCTCTCTCTCTCTTTCTCTCTCTCTCTCAAATAAAGAAATAAAATCTTAAAAAACAAACAGGAATTTGGGTTTGTATTCAAGAGCTCCAGATCATTAACTGTTAGTAATGAATTCAAATAGAAAAATAGGTAGAAAAAAAGAAAGAAAGAAAGAAAAATAAGTAGATACAGTTTATTCTCTGGCTGTCTGCAGCTGACGGCCTGCGGGCCACCCTGGCAAACTGTGGCCAGGGGTTTTGGACAGACCCAGGCTCCAGCACTGGCTCTTCCCTTGCCTGGTTCTGGAGCCTGGACAAGTGACTTAATTTGTCTCTGCCATGTTTGCATTGTTTGGGGCATCAGTCACGAGCTTAGCAGAAGTGATCACTCACTCATGTTGGGCAGTGGGTGAGAGTTTAATGGGGGAGGGGGATGTGGGGAAATCACAAGGGGTGGGGCAGCACTCCAGAGTTAGTAGCAGAGGGAGCTATTCTGAGTAGTGACGGGAAGTCAGCTGTTTAGAAAGGATCACCTACGGGAGCTGGAGTCTTCAGTAGAGGGGCTCAGCCCGTCCTCGTGGCCCCACAGACAGAGAGAGAGAGATGCTGGAGGAAGGAGTGCCCTGGTCATTCGCACCCCGCCGTCTCCCCTCCTGCTCTCCTACTAATCGTAGTCGAGGGGAAGCCAAAGAACCGGAGGGCCTGTGGTTGTGGTCCATGCAGACCATGCAGATCTGCATGATCCTGGCAGAGAAGGGAGAAGACAGGTGATGTCCCTGGCAGCCTCAGTTCTGGAAGGCTTTCCTTGGCCTAGGGGAAGTGCGATGCCCAACACACGGTGGTAGCAAGAGCTTGAAGGTACTCCTGTTGTCATGAAGGAGGGAAGGCTGGTGCACTTCAGGAGGGAGCAGATGGCCCCCCCGCCCCCGGTGTTGGAAGGTATTTCCTATTGTGGCCATAACAAATTACCACCAACTCGATGCCTTAGAGCAGCATACGTTTATTCCCTTACAGTTCTGAAGGTCAGAAGGCCAAAATGGGTCTCACTAGGTTAAAATCAAGATGTTGGCAGGGCAGGTGCCTTTGGGGGGCTCTCGGGGGAGGTCATTTCCTCACCCCTTCCTGCTTCTAGAAGCTGCCCACATTCCTTAGTGCATGATCCCCTTCCATCTTGAAAACCAGTAATTGATCATGATGCTCTGTGTCTGCTTCTGTTGTCGTATCTGCATCCCTGACTCTGACTTTCATGCTTCCCTCTTCTGAGGACCTTTATGATGACATCTGCCTGCTGGATGATCTAAGATAACCTCCCTAACCTCAAGACCCTTAATTTAATCCATTGGCAATGTGCCTTTAGCCCTTGAGGTGACAGGGTCACAGGTTCTGGGGATTAAGACATCTTTGAGGGCCACTGTTCTGCCCATGACTAAAGGGTTCTAGAAGCTTCTCAAATGGAAAATATATTCCCACTGCCATGCTCAGAAATCCCAAATCCCCTCCATTAGTGTCTCTTTTTTGGACTAATGATGTCCTCAAACTCCAATACTTCTTAATCTGCCCTCAAGAATTTTCCCAGAGCTGCACATTTGTCTTTAAATGGATCTTATATCCACTCACTATTTTGCTCCGTGTCATCCTTAAGTGACAGTACATGTAAAGTCGAAGTCTGATACTCAATTCTAATTTTTCCAACAATTCCCATTAAAACAATTACATAATTCTCAGCACTTTAAGGACAGTTGATATGTGAGCCACCTAAAAGTGCCTCGTGGAGTACTATGAGTATATGTATACCGCACAGTGGGGAACTCTGGATGACCATATTAAAAGCAAATGTGTTGCCCGAATGGCAAATATACCCTGAATCCCAGCCTGCTGGCTGCACTGTGATTGCATTAGGCAGGGTTCTTCTTAGAGAGACAGAATGTGTGTGTGTGTGTGTGTGTGTGTGTGTGTATGTGTGTATATATATATCCACATATATATGTATATATATGTGTGTGTGTGTGTGTGTGTGTGTGTGTGACAGAGGTAGAAACACTGAGAAATTTATTGTAAGAAATTGGCTCACGCCATTATGGAAGCCGAGAAGTCCCCCAATTTGCGATGGGCAAGCTGGAGACCTAGGAGAGCCCACGGTGTAAGTTCCAGTCTGAGTCCGACTCTGAAGGCAGAAGGAACCAGGGGGCGAGTAAATGCACCTGTCCTCCACCTTTGTGTTCTACTGTTGCCTTCAGAGGATGGGCTGAGGCTCACCCACCCTGGGGAGGGCAATCTGTTTTCCTCCATCTACCAATTCAAGTGTTTATCTCATCCCCATAGACACCCCCAGGGTAACGTTTGACCAAATGTCTGGGCACCCTATGGCCGGGTCAAGTTGACCCGTGAAATTAGCCATCACAGGGACATTGTGAAAAGAACTCCGAGTGGGGAGTGAAGGGACCTGGGTTTGGGTTCTGGGTCTACTCTGAATCATTGGGCAAGTCTCATTCCATTCCAGGGAGTGTCCGTTTCCTCATCTGTGTGATGGGGATCATTCCTTAGGTGCTCTCTAGTTCAGACATGTAAAGCTTCTGCTGTTAGCTGCTTGGTATCTTAATTTTGAGAGAGCAGAGTGTGGGGCAGGCCAGCTTTGACCTGGACAGCTAGTGTAGAGGTTATTCAGAGGCACCGTAGGGAGCCACCCCATTCCAGGGCCAGCATGTTGTTCCTGGCCCTCAGCTCGCACCATAGGCACACATCCATCATGGCTCGTAGCAGGGAGACCCAGCTTTATTCAGCCTTGTGACCATCACACCAGCCCTGGAATAGGCAGGCAACATATTTACAACTTGTTGAAAGACCAGTTGACTGGCACGACAGTTCCAAGAGGTCAACACTGACTGGAAGCCCCCAGAAAACTCAGTGGTGAGCATGTAGCCTCTGTGAATCCGACGGACCTGGGTTCACATCCCAGAGCCACCACCGAGGAGCTGCCTGGCCTTGGGCAAGTTACTTCACCTGAGCCTCGGTGTTCTGATGTACAGTAAGGATGCCAATAGAAGCGAGTTCCTAAGTGTGTGCTGAAATTTTTTAAAAATCTATTTTATTGATTTATTTGACAGCAAGAGAGTACAAGCCAGGGGGAGGAGTGGAGGGAGAGGGAGAAGCAGGCTTCCTGTGATGCAGGGGCTCAATCCCAGGACCCCAGTATCCTGACCCGAGCTGAAGGCAGCTGCTTAACTAACTGAGCCACCCAGGCGTTCCCGTGTGCTGAGATTTACATGAGATAATCTACACAGAGCACCCAGCCCAGCACCTGGCACATAGTTCGTGCTGTAGAAATAACAACTAAAACTGCTATTATTACCCTTGCCACCCACGTTGTCTGGGGAAGATGTTGATGATCCGATGAGAGCCCGCGCCTCTCTGGGCCACACGGGGTAAGTGGGGAACTTCTGTGGAGACTCTGTATGTAAGGAGGCACGTTGGGGTCTCCGAAATGTGTGCCGACCCCCCCATCATTCTATACCAACAGCTTCTCGCTGCAGCTCAAATAGTGTTCGGATGTAATATTCTGAAACTGTATTTAAGACGGTTCTTAAATGCCTGCCAAAACTAAAAATCCCCCATGAACAAAAAATATCATTGTTAATTGGCTCTATGTTGCACGAATAGATTGGGGATGGAGAGGGAACGGAGGCAGTAGATTCAGATCGTCCCAAAGAGGAGGAAGGTGGTGTGCTGGGTACATACCTCGCTCTGCTGCTTATGACGCGGTGACTCAGGACAGCCACTTAGTGTCTCTGAACTGTTGGCCCCTCTGTGCAACGGGTCACTCCCACATTGCCCAGTTGGGCTAGCTTGGTACCTAGTAAACGCAACCAACAGTAGCTATTAGAGTGTTCAAACAATACTGGTGAAGCAGTTGGCACACAGTAGGGAGCTCCTAAGTGGGTGGCTCTGGGATTTGAACCCAGGTCTGTCTGATTCACAGAACCCATATGCTCACCGCCGAGTTTTCTCGGGGCTTCTGATCCCACGAAGGGCTTTTCTGGAAGCGTTGACCTCTTGGGACTGTCATGTCTTTTGTTCCATCAGTCAATTGGTTTTTCAATAACTGGCTGACTATTGGTTAGTTTCCCTGTAAACCGGACCCAGTAGCAGAGGGATCAGTGGATGAATTTTAGTTGGATTTGAGCAATGCCTCTCCAAGAATGGGTTGAAATCCACCCCATCTGTATATTTCAAGAACCAGCACATTTAAGAGTCAGGTTTGACAAAGCGCTGCGTTCCAATGAGGCGGACAGGTGTGGGTGGCGGGTATCAAGGAATCGGTTGAAGCCAACAAATTCAGGTTTACCAGAAATACCAACTTTCTTAAATCTCTGTTAAGCGAATTCAAGTTAGATGTGGAGTCTCTACTGACTTGCAAGGAACCTAACTTTCATCCCTGCTGGGGCTCACCCACCGAAGGTGGGTAGATATCCCCCAGGGACTTACCCTGTCCACCTGTCACCACCAAAGCATGCACTCGTCTTGCAGGTTTTCTCCAAATCTGGAAACTTGGCCAATTTCTGAGCCAGCCCTGGAGACGGGAGGGGACCTGTGCCCAGATTGGTATTTCTGGTATAGGGGTCTTCCCACTTTCCTGTGGCACTGCTGTGACTTTGCAGATGGGCAGTTGTTAAGATTGGATGAGAGCCCCCATCCCCGAGATATTTCACTTTTGCTTGCTCGGTTTGTGTGCTTATTTGCTTAATTAATAGAGTTTATGTAGGAGTAGGGATTTTTAGGCTTATAGAAAAATTGACCAGGCAGTACAGAGTTCCCGTATACCCTTTCAACCCTGCTCCCCCCACACCCCTGCCCTGGGCTTCCTCTGATAAATATCTTACATTAGTGTGCTTATTTGTTACAGCTGATGAGCCAATACTGCTACGTTGCTATTATCTAAAGTCCATAGTTTTTTTTTTAACGTCCATAGTTTATGTTAGAGTTCACTGTGTGTTGTACATCCCGTGGGTTTTGACAAGTGTGTAATGACCTGTATCCACCATTACTGTCTCATACAGAATAGCTTCATGCCCTAAAAATCCGCTGTGTTCCCTCCCTCCCCCCATCCCCTAGCAACCACCGATCTTTTTACTATCTCCATAGGCTTGCCGTTTCTGTGTTGTTTAAATTAATTAGTTTAGCTTCCAAGATGAAAAAAAAAGCGGAATAGGTTACATAAAAACCCAGATGTCCAATAGCTCGTGAAGAATTGGGGTATCCTCAGTAACTTCAGGCTGGAGCTGAATACAAGTAGCTGCCCTCTCAGAAGGGAGTGAGTGGCCCTCCCGTTCTTTCCTCTGTGTCCTCGTATGTGTGGTCCCCTCTCCTTTTGGTGGCCCATCTCGGCATTTGAGTTTGCCACCCTGCCCCCTGTGGAAGACCAGAACAGCCTCTGGTTTGTGGGTGGCTTCTGTTCTCCTGCCCTGCAAATGCATCCCTGAGGCCAGGTCTCGCAACAGCCTGGACACCTGCTTGAAATTGGGAAGAGAAGAACTAGGGAAGTAAAACACAAATTTATTCCCCTGGAAATTATCTTGTAACCTATGGGAGGCTCATCTGAAGCCATGCAAATACCCAGCTGAGGCCAGAACCAAATTGGCCAACATCCTACACTCAGCAGATTGCTGTGTTGGTTTTTTTTCTGTGTTCTGTGTACAACCTGAAACAGCTGGTTGTCTGAGGCTGTGGACTCTGGGGTGGGCTTTGCACAAAGTCCTTTAGTGGTGGCCACCACACTGGGTCAATTATTTATGCTAATGCTGCAATTCAACCTACTGACCTGCTTTCCTGGAGTGTGTCGGGGAACTGGACACCCAGAGATTAAGTTGCCCCGGGGAGTGGCAGGTGGGAGAGTGGAGGTGGTGGGTGCCTGGGGAGACTCTGGAAGCATCAAGGCCAGAGCGTCTCTGAGACACAGAGATGAAGACAGCCTTTTAACCCAGTTTTACTTTGGAGGAAAACCTGCATTTCTGAGCAGTGAAACGTGGGTTGGCATGATGGGAGTGTGTTCCCTTCTCTCCCCACAGCAAGGCCCTCTGTGATCCTTATGCTCTGAGCCTCCAGGACGGGTCGAGGAGTGGTCAGAAGAGCACTTGATGTAGAGTCCGGTGTCTGCTCCCTTTGCACTCTGTCATCTTAGCTAAATTGCTTTGTCTCTTTGAGTCTTCATATCTGTCTCTGGATGGAAAAAAAGAAGGTGGCAATACTGTGTCAGGGGAGCGTAAATGGGGTTGTCATATCTCAGGGGTTCTTCCGTCTCCTGCCGCAGGCCTGCATCCCTCCCCACAGCAGTGACATTCTGCTCCTCTCCCTCCATGTTCATTCAATCCACAGATATTTACTGAGCATGTACTGTATGCCAGGCACTGTCCTAGGCTCCAAGGACACAGTGGTGAACAAGATAGACCCTGTCCCTGGCCTTGGAGAACCAGTGTCTCATCAGTGACCTTCTCAGTGTCTTTATCCTCACTTCGAAGTACCCTGACCCGGGCCACCCCTGTTTCTTGCTTGGATTCCTGGAACATTCTCCACACTGCAGCCAGAGTTTTTCCTGAATTGCAGATCTGATGAATCCAGGGCTCCCTGCTGCCCCTAGAATAAAATGGAAACTTACAGTTTTCTTAGTCTCCTTTCTGTCCCTGAAACTGATGGATTCCCCCCCAACACCTCTGAATGTTTGCCCTTGCTGTCTCCCTCCACTTGGTTTCCTTTTTTTTTAAAAATTTATTTATGATAGTCACACACACACACACACACACACACAGAGAGAGAGAGAGAGAGAGGCAGAGACATAGGCAGAGGGAGAAGCAGGCTCCATGCACCGGGAGCCCGACGTGGGATTCGATCCCGGTCTCCAGGATTGCGCCCTGGGCCAAAGGCAGGCGCCAAACCGCTGCGCCACCCAGGGATCCCTGGTTTCCTGTTCTTAATATGATATTGTCTTCTTTTCGGGTGTCGCTCTTGGCACCTTATTGTCCAGCCAGCCCTCCTTAGCCCTCTCTGTTTACCCATCACAGCCCTGATGAGAATAATAGCCAACACACACACTGTGCTTTCTGTGTATCAGACTCTGTGTCCATTTTACAGATGAGAGAAGCAAGGTACAGAGAGGAAAATGTCTTTGCTGGGCTCCCACAATATTACAGTCACCTCTGGCCACTCTATCACGAGTCCCTTGGAGCAGAGACTCTGTCTTGCTTGTCTTTGCATCTGCAGCACACAGTAGGTGCTCAATAAACTCTTCTTATAGGATGAATGACTGTATTGATAAACAAATGAGCTCATCATGGTCAAAGCCCTACTTGAATTGCTTGGGACTGCCTGCTCTAAGGGGTTCTTATAATTCCACTTGGACTGTGAGTTGGTTCAGCCAAGGGGAGGAATCCCGTCTCCTTGCTCCAGAGAGGCCCTGGCGGCCACTGAAGCATCTCTCGCCAGGGAATGTGGGTGTGGGAGGAAGGTCCTTGCCATCATTTGTTTTCCTCAGACTATTTTGCAATATAGACTGCCTCTGGCAGGCAGTGGAGTTCAGAGATATGATATCGTTGGGGAGATCTCTGCCTACAGGGACTCCTAAGGTTTCCCCTTTGCACTGAGACACAGGGAGTTTGCTTGGCGGTGGCTCTGCTGGGGCCTAATGGGGGTATCGGACGCGGGCATGGCAGCGTAAGAGCCGCAGCTCATTACAACCTCATCGTTAATTTAGGAGCTTGCTGGACCAGGCGTGAGGGTTACTGGGTCTTTGGAGGCTGCTGAGCGTTAGGCTGTTTTCAGGACCCCTAGTGAAGATGAACCACTGCGAGTTCTGCAGGAGGATGGCTGGTAGGGCAGGCAGGGGAGAGAGGGATGTTGGAAGGACGCTCTTCAGAGCCTGAGGTCTGGCGTGCACACAATTGCTTTAAATCCTTTCCTGGTTATGCTGTAGCTAGAGATGATGTGATATGATGTGTAATACAATATTCTCCACTTTATTATTAATACTATGCTCTCTGTGCTATGCTGTCTACACTACACTGCACTATTTATGCTAAACTTTAGTATGCTGTATGCTGTCCCATCAGTGCTATCCTATCTGTGCTATACCACGTTACACTATCCTATTATATTATAATGTACTAAACTATTTATATTATACTATATACTATACTACCTGTACTGTACTATCCTATCCATACCATATACTGAACCATCTGTACTATGCAGTACGCTACCTTTACTGTACTCTCTGTGCTGTGCTCTCTATTCTATAGTGTACCGCCTATACTGTTCTGTACGACCTGTACTGTTCTTTTTATTTATTTATTTATTTATTTATTTATTTATTTATTTATTTATTTATTTATGATAGAGAGAGAGAGGCAGAGACACAGCAGGAGGGAGAAGCAGGCTCCATGCCGGAGCCCGATGCGGGACTCGATCCCGGGACTCCAGGATCGTGCCCTGGTCCAAAGGCAGGCGCTAAACTGCTGAGCCGACCTGTCCTGTTCTATGCCATCTGTGCCACACTATTGATACTAAACTCTCCATGCTATACTATATATTATACTATCTATACTCTACTGTATTATCTATTCTATACTATGCTATACTGTACTATACTGTGTGTACTATGCCATGTAATAAACCCAGGATTTTTCAAAAACAGAATGGTAAAGTGATCACACAAACTTGGGAGGTAGATGTCCGGTTTCAAATCCCAGGTCTGCCCCCTGATGAGCTGTGCGATCCTCAGCTTTGTCCCATTGCCTCTCTGAGCCTCAGTCTCCCCATCTGTAGAGTGGAAATATTATTTCCAATCTACCTTGGTAGAGCTGTTGTAGGAAAATATCGGAATGCATTTTGGGGCTGTGACAGGCTGTGTTGTGTTCTGCCCCGCCCCCCGAATTCATAAATTGAAATCCTAACCCCTCAGTAACCTCAGAATGTGACTTTATTTGGAAAAGGTTCATTGTAGATATAATCCATTAAATGAGGACGAGGTCATACTGGGGTAGGGTGGGTCCTAATCCACTATGAGTAGTGTTCATAAAAAGAGGACATTTGGACACGGACACACATACAGGCAGGACGCCATGTGGACGTGAAGGCAGAGGTTGGGGTGGTGCTTCTATACTCCAAGGAATGCTAAAGATTGCCAGCAGTCCACCAGAAGCTGGGCTTGGAACTGGCGAGAGGCATGGAAAAGATTTTCGCTCACAGCCTCAGAAGGAACTGGCCCTGATCTTGGATTTCTAGCCTCAGAACTGTGAGAGAATAAGTCCATGTTGTGGAAGCCACCCAGTCCGTGGTAATTTGTCAGCAGCCCTAGCAAATGAATCCAGGGCCCTTAGCACAGAGCCTGGCTCAGAGTGAGAGCCCACTGCAATAACGGTGCCTGCCGTTGCTACTATTACTAGTATGTTCTGCAGTGCAGTTCCTATGCAGCTCACTGCAGATCAAGGACTGGTCAGAGCTAGGAGATGGCCCCTACCAGTGAGGCTGTGTGACTTAGGTAAGTCACTTTCCCTCTCTGGGCCTCTCAGTTCCCTAACGTGTAAAGTGGATGCTCTACGTGATTAGAATAATGGGACTGCTTGCATGCAGAGTGCACTCCGGCTCTCCCTGGGCCCTGTCTTCCCAGACTCTCCAGTGACCCCTATCATTGCTGCCTTCCACATTTGATAGATGAGGACACTGATGCTTACAGAGGGAAGAAGTTACCTGCCCAAGGTCATGCTGAGGCCAAGTGGGGTCAGACACAGACTGTCCATGCTATGTCCTTTGGCCACGGAGCTCTGGTGAGGGCAGTAAAGAGAGAGGATGATCTCCGATTCCCTCCAGGGGTGAAGATGGGATTGGCCCTGTTTCTGTCATTTCCTCCTTTGGGCTTATCCCGTGTCTCCCTCGCAGCCCCCATTACTCCCCAAGCTCTTGGAGTCCTGTCCTTTCACTGGGGAAGATAAGGTGGTGGGTAGGGTGCAGGGGGAGTCACAGATCCCTCTTCAGATTCGCACATGAAATAATCACCTGGATTCACCTTGCAAAGGGAATGGGGGGAACTTCAGCCCTTCTAACCCGCTTCGCACACAGATAAGAGCCACATCCTTGGTCCCCAGGCTCACAAAGCTTTCTCATTCCAACTTTATGAACGTGCCCTGCACGTGTATGAACCAAGTTCTGCTTTTTTGGGGAAAGAAAAAGAAAAGCTATTTTGTTCTGCGCCTGGGCATCTGTGTCCCCCAAAGTACCAAGGAAATTCCACTTCTGATAAACAATAGGCACCCACCAGAAAAGCTAAGATGTGTATTCCCTGCTAGGGGAGGAATTCGGCTCAGACCCTCCCCCCAGCATTCTGAAGAACACATTCCATCCATTTTCTGGAAGGGCTGGGAGCTAGTCCTTCCCTTCCCTATCCCCAGATAAGCTCTGCCCAGACTCAGGGACTTTAGTAACATTTCTGAAGAATTCTAGAGTCAGACAGGCTGGAGAGATAAGTGCCCAGACCTTAGTAGGTGGCTTTTTTTTCATCAATACCATTCATTCATTACACAGCAAAAACCATCAACAAAATGAAAAGGCAACCTACTGAATGGGAGAATATATTTGCAAATGACCTCTCTAATAAAGGGTTAATACCTAAGATATATAAAGAACGCATCCAACTCAACACCAAAAAAACCCAAATAATCGGATTTAAAAATGGGCAGAGGAACTAAAAAGACATTCTTACAAAGAAGACAACCAGGCAGCCAACAGACATATAAAAAGATGCTCAACATCACTCATCATCAGGGAAATGCAAATCAAAACCACAATGAGATCACCTTACATCAGAATGGCTCATATCAAGAAAACAAGACATACCCAGTGTTGGCGAGGATGCAGAGAAAGAGAGACCCTTGTGCACGTTGGTGGCAATGTAAATTGGTGTAGCCACTGTGGAAAACAGTATGGAGGTTCCTTAAATAAATTGCAGCTGGAGATACCATAGAATCCAGGAATTCCACTACTGGGCATCTACCCAAAGAAAACGGAAACACCCATTTGAAAAAATATATGCACCCCTGTGTTTATTGCAGCATATTTAAAATCGCCAAGATATGAAGCAACGTAAGTGTCCATCAATAGGTGAACGGATAAAGAAAATGTGGCATGCGTGCGTGCACACACATGTGTACACACATACACGCACGCACACACCACAGTGGAATATTTTTCAGCCATTAAAAAAGACTGAGATCGTCCCATATGCAACACGGATGGACCTACAGGGTATTAGGCTAAGTGAAGTCAGTGGGAGAAAGACAAATACTATGTGATTCACTTCCATGTGAAATTTAAACTCTTTTAAAAAAAGATTTTATTTATTCATGACAGATACAGAGAGAGAGGCAGAAATATAGAGAAGCAGGCTCCCTGTGGAGAGCCTGATGTGGAACTCGACCTCAGGACCCTGGGATCATGCCCTGAGTCGAAGGCAGATGTTCAACCACTGAGCCACCCGGGCATCCCTACATGCGGAATTTAAACAACAAAACAAAATGAAAAACAGAGACACACTCATAAATATGGAGATAAGACTGGAAGTTGCCAGAGGGGGGTGGGCGGGGGGTTGAGGGAAATAGGTAAAGGGTACTAAGGCACACAAACTTGAATTATAAACGGAGTCACAGAGATGAAGAGTTACAGCACAGGAAATACAGCCTGTGAAACCATAATACCGTTGTATGGTGACAGATGGTGACTACATTTACCGCGGTTGAGTATTGAGAAAAAAAAATTCATTCATTGAACATCACTGAAGATGCACAGGCTACTTACCAGGCGCTTCCGGTGAACCGGACTCCATGCCAACTGCTTCCCTCATCACCTGTCCTCCCGGCAACCCAAGGGAAGTGTAGTCACATCCAATTGTATAGGCAGGCAGATGCCCCAAAGAACATGAAGATAGTAAGTGGTAGGACAGGCAACTGAACCCAGATGGGTCTGACCCTATTCCAAAATCTATGCTCTTAAAAAGTCTATGCTGTTCTAAGTGAAGTCAACTGAATAAGGCATGCCCCCACCCCCACCCCCACCTGCCAACCAGTCCATGTTCTGGTCTCTTGAGCCCATGAATATGCTACGTGACATGGTAAAAGGGATTTTGCAGAGGTGATTAGGTTAAGGATCTCGAGATGGGGACATTATCCCGGATTATCTGGAAGGGCCCAGTGTCCTCTTAAGGGTCCTTAGAAGAGGGGGGTGGATTGGGGGGCGGTCAAAGTCAGGGAAGGAGATGCAGTGACATTTGCCAGAGGCCAGACAGATGGCAGGAAGGGACCATGAGCCAAGGACTGCAGGTGCCCCTCTGGGGGCTGGGAAGCAAGGAAGCAAATGCTCCCCTAGAGCCTCCAGAGGAACCAGCCCTGCCGACCGATGCCTTGATTTTAGATTTCTGATCACCAGAACGCTAATAGAATAAATGTGTATTGTTTGAAGCTGCTGTTTGTTACTGCGGTCATAGGAAATGAATTCACTAAGCAGAGAGAGAGAAAAAAATAAAAGGTACTAACTACAGCATAAAGGATGTCTTGAGAGCTCGTGAATGTAGGCGCGCGGTTTCCCAGCTGTATTAGATGATTGAATGATACATGGTGACATTAATGCTGGCCTGTGGGACACCCCAGTGGGCTCACGGTCTTCTCCCAGCCCCCTGGGCCCAGTGAGGGAGCAGTTGGCATTCCCATTGTGATCTAAGTCTTTCATTTTTTTTTTTATTTATTTATTCACAAGAGACACAGAGAGAGGCAGAGGGAGAACCAGGCTCCCCAAGGGGAGCCTGAGGCAGGACTCGATCCCAGGACCCTGGGATCAAGACCTGACCTGAAGACAGACGCTCAACCACTGAGTCACCCAGGCGCCCCTCTTTCATTCTTTTAGTGTTTAACCCTTGACTTTCGGTGGGGGACAGAGGGGGGAGATTGGGAACTTCGTATGGAGGTACAACCTGCATACAGTAAAAGTAAAATGTTGTTACATGTTACAAATCTTATAGAACTGTATCACCATCACCAAGGTCAGGATGAAGAATATTCTCATCACCCAGGAAGTTCTTTGGCACCCCTTCCTAACTGATACCCTTCAGGGGTGACCCGTCTCTCTGATTTCTGTCACCAGAGATTACTTTGCCTGTCCTTGAACTTCATATAAATAGCATCACGTGGTGTCTGTTCTCTTGCACACGCTCCCTTAGCTCCACATTATGTCTGTGAGATTTACCCACGTTGTTCCATGTTATCAGCAGTTCAAGTTCGTCTGCTTTCCTGTTGAAGGACAGGTGGGGTGTTTCTCCAGCTTGGGGCCATAATGAACAGGTCCGCTAGGAATGTTCTTGCACAAGTCCTGTGGTCGATAGAAGCACTTATTTCTCTTAGGTGTGTGCCTGGCAGTGGCACTGTGGATCATAGGGCAGGTGGGTGTTTAGCTTTAGTAGATACCCTGGTTCTCAGGGGCACCTGGGTGGCTCAGTGGTTGAGCATCTGCCTTTGGCTCAGGTCATGATCCTGGAGTCCTGGGATTGAGTCCTGCATCAGGCTCCCCACAGGGAGCCTGCTTCTCCCTCTGCCTGTGCCTCTGCCTCTCTGTGTCTCTTATGAATAAGGAAATAAAATCTTAAAAAAAAATTCTCTGTCCTGGAGGGAGCCTCAGGAATGCCTTCTCTGCTCGCATCATCTTTGTTTTGAGAATATCCATTTTCTATCTCTGGAAACTGGTATTATGCTGGTAATAGGGATTATGAGACCAGGAACTAGAATTATGAGACAAGGAGGTGCAAGGGTCCCTCTCTTCCTGGCCAGAAAAGCATCATCTGACCTGGTGGTTTAGGGTAGGTAGGACATGGGTGCAAGTGGAGAGAAAGGGGGTTGGGACCACTCTCCTTTTCACTCAGGGTGATTCTTTCTTTTTTTTTTTTTTAAATTTTTTTTAATTTATTTATGATAGTCACAGAGAGAGAGAGAGGCAGAGACACAGGCAGAGGGAGAAGCAGGCTCCATGCACCGGGAGCCCGATGTGGGATTCGATCCTGGGTCTCCAGGATCGCGCCCTGGGCCAAAGGCAGGCGCCAAACCGCTGCGCCACCCAGGGATCCCAGGGTGATTCTTTCTATGTTGAAGACCTCTCTACCCCGTTTGGTGAGTTGGTAAGGCGGAAGTTTGGGGTCAGCTGAATGTGTGGTGATTCCTCCTAAAGTTACCAGCACACCACCTTTGAGATTTTTGCCACATCTGCATGCTTTTCTTTGGATTGATTTATCTTTCTTTTTCTTTCTTTTTTTTTTAAAAACTACTTATTGAAGGAGTTAACTTACCTGCAAATATGAAATCAATAGGACTTTCCCTAAGCAGAGGTTAACCACTACAAACGCTATCAAAGCAAAACAAAGTTGATCAATTCTGGGCAGATACTGTTGCCAGCCTGGGGCCACACCCCTGAGGCTTCCCTGTGTCTTCACTGCAGATTGGTGAATATCAGGGAGGCAAAGCATTAAAGAATTATTAGCATGGAAGTGAGGCTCTGTTTTTGATGTAATCAGATACATTGAAAGAAAAAAAGGAATAACTTTCTCACTTTGTGATTCAATGTTACATAGTGCTGGAATCTTCTCTCACGCCCAGGCTGAGGTCCACACTGGGCCTGGTGAACACTGGAGAAACACTGGAGTCCCGGAAAGTGGTCTCTATTTGGATCCTACACCAGCTCTGTAATATTGAATCAGTGGCTTCACCTCTCAGCTGCCTCATTTGTGCAACGGGAGCATCACGACTTCTGACTCGGAGGCCTGTGGAGTTCCCATTGAGTGACCCTGGTCTTGGTGTTATCACGATGTTGGACATCTCATGAATCTTGTGGCTGGCAGCGGGAATGAGCACCCAGGACAGCCCAGCATTACAATTCTCTTAGGGCCCTTGTGCTGAAGCAAAGTCACCTGTTCGCTTCAGCAAAGTCCTCTGCCATTCTGGGGGAGTGTTTACTGCCCTTGGGATCCTGCCAAGGTTAAGTGGAGAATACGGTCCTGGTGAAATTCACATTTGTCATTTGTTCACAGGCACAGGCATTAAATCCCATCCACTGGAGGGTAAACAGGACCTCCGCATGCACCTGCTATCAGGGAGGTTGTGATGTTGGGAGGGGGGTTCCCTATCAGACCCATCTAGGGTTCCAAGCCCAGTTCCACTGTCTACTCACTCTCTGCCTTGGGTAGCCACTTCTCTCTGGGTCTCAGTTTGCTCTTCTGCAAATGGAAATATTCACCCCTACCTCATCAAGAGATAAGAATTACCAGATTAGGGGTACCTGGGTGGCTCCGGGGTTGAGTACCTGCCTTTGGCTCATAATCCCAGGGCCCTGGGATAGAGTCCTACATCAGGCTCCCCGCAAGGAGCCTGCTTCTCTCTCTGCCTATGTCTCTGCCTCTGTCTCTCATGAATAAATAAATTAAAAAAAAAAGAATGACCAGATAAGATAATGTACAAAATATAACAGCCAGATATTTAAGAGACAAACTGCTATTATAATTATTCCTTCTCAAGGAAACCATGGGTTGCATTTAAATTCTCTGCAGAGCCTCTTCTGCCTCTTGGACTCCTGATCATCCCAAATCTTTGTTTTAGAAAGCTCTCCCTTTCTATTGTAATTCTATCCTATATTTCTGCTTCCCACAGCCTAGACCACAGATTTTCACAAACCTGGGTGGAAATTCTGCAAACAGCTCTGACTCAGGTAAGACTTTTTAATGTAGGAGTGGCAAAAACACAACTCAGATGACTTACTAAGAAAAGAGTAATTTATTTTGGCTCATAGACACCAAAATCCACAAGTATGTTTCTATGCTTCAGGTGTGGCTTGATCCAGGCTCAAAGATGATCAGATCTTAGTTTCTTTGTTTCTCTACCTTTCCCTAGTCTTTGGCTTTCCGATAGTAACAAGATGTCCTTGGGAGCCCAAGATCACTTCTCCTAGATGGCCTGAATCCACTGGAAACAGGACCTCTGCCACCCAGTCTTGTTGGTTCTAATTAGATTACTTGCCTGTTTCTGAACCAGCCAGTGGTAAAAAAAAAAAAAAAAGTGGGAGATGGGCCATGGTGATTGGCTTTAGCCAGTACAGGACCCATTTTTGGAGCTGAATCTAGAGTTAGCCCTACTCAAATGACACCGGTTGGAGGACATGTGGATTCTGTCCTCAGAAGTTGATGCTGGAAAAAGAGAGTGTGGGGTAGAAAAAGATGCTGGGATGGGTTGCAATCAGCCAGTGTCTTGACACTTTTCTGAAACAAAGCAATGAGAGATTTTCTGTTAGGGATCTAGCAATGCAGTAGGATTGAAGGAACATCTCTCTCTTCTCTCTCTGTCTCTGTCTCTCTCTCTCTCTCTCATTCCCAGTGCTGTGTGGCCTGAAAATAACAAGGTTGGAGCCAGAGTGATGAATGGGGCAAGATTGACTCGGCACTAATTTTGACTCGAAGCTGTAGCTATTTTGGGTCCCTGCTGAGCCCTGGTTTAGCTTAGCTGGTTAGAGCAGGGCTCATGAGGTCAAGGGTATAAAAAGGGAGCAAAAACATGGGACTGAAGCAGAAGTCTTGGGGCCTAATCATACTCTGGTACTTTTGACTCAGAGCCTTCAGGTCAGTGATCTACCCTCCCTGGGCTAGCATCTCCCCATCTCTTCTAGCTCTCCTTTCCTTCTGACCCCACCTCCTTCACATCTTGGGTCACTGCCAGATTTATCCCAGGACTGGGTTGGTTGCCCCTCCGTGTGCTTCCAGAACCTTAGGCTTTTGGGTGGAAGTCCCATTTCTCCCAGTTTCTCAATGAATGAGTTGGGGTAAGTCTGTCAACCGCATAGTACCTCAGTTTTCTCATCTGTCAAGTGGGGATAATGGGAGTGGTACCCATCTTGGGGTTGGTGCCGTAATGAATTTGTGTAATTTATGTAAACATATAGGAACTGGTCTCAGTAAACGCTAGTTTAAAATAGTAATGATTCTAGGGCACTTGGGTAGCTCAGTTGGTTAAGCATCCGACTCTTGATTTCAGCTCAGGTCATGATCTCAGGGTCGTGAGATTGAACCCCATGTTTGGCTCCCTGTTCAGTGGGGAGTCTGCTTAAGATTCTCCCTCTAACTCTCCCTCTGCCCCTCCCCTTGCTCACACTCACACATTCTCTCTCTCAAATAAATAAAATCTTTAAAAAATAATTTAAAAATAGAGATGATTTTGACATCCAGGGGAAATATTAAGTAAGGAAATCAAGCTTCTAGTCTCCTATTATGTAAGATACATGAAACTGGGGTTTTATATCATTCTCTCTTCTCCCTTATTACCTAGCATCCTTTCTGGCATATAGTATGTGCTCAATAAAACTTGTGGACTATAAATGCTCCAGGTTCCATATTCTAGGGAATTCCCCTAGCTTCGCTGAGAGCCCAAAATCATGCAGTTGGGTTTGTCCACAGGTCTTACCAGAAATGTCAAGCTCGAAAGGCTGGTATAAACTGAGAGCAGGAGGCTTCCCTAGAACGGTCAGAGTGGTGCTAAAATTGTTTCCCTTCTCTTACATTCCAGCCTCTGTTCTTTCCAGGCCCCACCCACCCAAAGCCTTGACTTTTAGGAAGGCTCTGCTAACACCCAAACACCTGGACATAAATCCACAGTCATCAGGGTGTCACTGACTTGAAAGAGTTAATGAGAAGAGCAGTGTGTGGTGGAGGTAGGACACTCAGCTGGTAAATTTTGCAGGGTCAGGGATGGAGGAATATGAGGGAGTCACCGAGAGGCTACCTCCCTGGCCGAGTGGAAGGTCAGCCAGAGAGGGCATCTCTGGTTCTGCCCAGAGCTTGACCTGCAGTGACTCTATATAAAGTGGGCTGGCAGCAGTGCTGATGGTAAATAAATAGAGTGCCCCAAACAAGGCCCCTTCTGTTGCACAGACCATTAAGGGCCCGAGGGAGGTTATTTCACTTGGCAGCTTACCCCCTGGTTGGCCAAGAAGCTGAAGATGGAGGCTGTGCTCCTTGAGACTTCTTGTACTGGGAAGGAAAAAAACTGCACAGGACCTGTGGTGGCTGGCTTCTTTTTCTCTCCCCCAAGGCAAGCACAGAGCTGTGTGCTGGCAGTGTTCTTTGGCCAAAGAAAATGTCCTGGGTGTGTGTGTGTGTGTGTGTGTGTGTGTGTCCGTCTGTCCGTCCATCCTAAACAGGAATCATCTTTCAGCTTTATCTTTATCTTGTGTTATTGATTGGATTCAGGTCTATTTATTACTTAGGTTAAGAAGCTTGCTCAATGTGGGCCCTGCACCTCTGTGCCCAGTGCTGCTTTGTGCTCACAGCACATATGGGGAGGCAGAGGATGAGGATTTCAGTAATAACATCAGTGGTGATGATTAGAGTGACGGTGATGATGTGAACGTCAGATGATGATGGTTCTGGGGACAATGATAATGACAATGATGGTGATGCTGACAATGGTGACGATGTTGACAGTGATGACATGACGATGGTGATGACGATGATGGTGATGACTGATGATGACGGTGACGATGACTGGTTGTGATGACAGTGATGACAATGATGGTGACAGTGATGGTGATGGCTGACAATAGTGATGTTGACATGATGACAGTGATGGTGATAATGATGATGACAATGACAATGATGACTGTGATGGTGATGGTGAGGACAATGATGTAAATGGTGATATGATGTCAATGATGATGATGGTGGTGATGGTGACAGTGATGATGGCAGGAGCAAAACCTTATTGAGCTCACTAGGTGCCAAGTTCTCTTTGAAGTGCTTTAATTTAGTATACTAATAGATTTAACCCTCACAGCCACAATATGAGCAATCCATCATCTGCTAGCTGTGTAATGCTGGGCAAGTGATTTCATCTCTCAGAGCCTCAGTTTCCCTATCCATAAAATGGCATATCTTTGGAACATGCTCAGTATTTGACATAAGTGTTGAAGAGATAAAATGATTCTTTTTTTTTTTTTAGGTTTGTCTATTTGAGACCAAGCAAGCTGGAGAAGGGGAGGGGCAGAGAGAGAGGGAGAGAGAATCTCAAGCAGATTCAGAGGCTGAAGGTGGAGCCCCATGTGGGGCTCAATCTCATGACCCTGAGATCATTACCTGAGCAGAAATCAAGACCCAGATGCTTAACCGGCTGAGCCACTCAGGCGCCCCAGATACAGGCAATTCTTAGAGTTCTTCATTGGGCCCTCCTATCAACCCTGTGAAGGAGGAGGTGTCATATGACCCCAATTTTACAGAATGGCGCAACTCTCCTAGGCAGGAGTGACTGAGCTGGGGTCTGAAGCCAGGCATGGACTGCCAGTCCCGTTGGCCTATGGAAGCAGTTTCGGTTGTCCTTGCAGGGTGCTTTCGGATCCACGGGGTGCCCACGCTAGGTGCACGTGAGCCCAGATCAGCCCCAGGGCACACTGGGCTCAGCACCCCGCAGGCCCTCAGCTGAGAGGCCTGGGGCTGCCCACAGGGTCAGAGCGGGTAACGCAGGGGAGGCTGGAGCTCTGGGGCACATGGAGTGAGTCACCTGGTACCTGGATAGTCTGGATGCCAGAGACATAGTTTCCCAGTTCCCTTGCTTCCCGCCTAAGGAGGCCATGGACTGGCAGCAGGGATGTGTCTTGATTTGGAGTCAGTCTAGATGCACATAATTTTCCCAGCTCTGCAAATCTGCAGACAGATCTCCAGATCTGCTGAGCTACACCAGCCGGTGGCCCCTCGTGCCTGTTGAGCAGTTGAGATGGGGCCAGTCTGATCCTAGGTGTGCCATAAGTGTAAAATACACACCAGATTTTGAGGTCTTCATGTGAAGAAAATGTAAAATATGTTGTTAATAATAATATTTGAATTAATTTCATCCTGGAACGGCAATATTCTAGATTTGGGGGTTACATTAAAGTATACGATTAAAGCTAATTTCTTCTGTTTTTCCTTTTTCATGTGGCGGCTTGAACATTTTAGGTTATGCATACCGCTGACGTTGTGTTTCTCTGCTCTAGAGCTTACAGTTAGCTGAGACAGTTAACAGTTTCCAAGCTGAACAGCTTACTTAAGAGAGTTTCAGACCTGAATTCAGATTTCCACCTAGCTCCTATCCTAACCAGCTGTGTGACCTTGGGTGATTCACTGCCCCTCTCAGACTTAGTTTCTTCAACTGTAAAATAAAGGTAAGAATACCTACCTCACAGGGTTGTCTTGTGGGTAAATGAGAGACAAAGTGGGCGGTAGTGAAAATAAAATCTGGCATCCAGTGAGCGATCCATAACTGGCAGCTGATGTTGTCATTTATTATGAGCTGATATGTGCTAATCCTGTTGAGCCCCTACCTCTTCAGCCCTAAGAATGTTATTATCTGTCTCTTCTGTGACCAGAAATATTTTTGTTTCTTAAACAAATTGCATGATTTTAAGTAAGAATTTTTTTCAGTAAATTAAAACCTATCAGAGATACTGCTAATTTTTTTTTAAGATTTATTTATCTTACAGAGCGAGAGAAAGAGAGCAGGGGAGGGTCAGAGGGAGAGAGGAAAGAGTTATAAGCAGACTCCATAACTGAGCATGGAGCCCATCTTGGGGTTTGATCTCATGACCCTGAGATCACGACCTGAGCTGAGACCAAGAGTCAGACTTTTGACCAACTGTGCCACCGAGGCGCCCCTACACTGATAACTCTTGGTGAGGAATTCTGCTTGTCTTGAGAAAAGATGGAGTGTAGTGCTAAGTCAATCCAATTCCAGCTCCCAAACAGAGTTGTATTATTGTTGATGGTTAATATGTAGTTTCTAGGGTCTTGGAAATCCTAAGAGGCCCCATGGGCCTCTGTGGTACCTTTAGGGATCTTTAAGAATTTGAGACTATGGGAGGGGGAGGAGGACCATGATGTCTTTTAATCTCATCAATTTAAAGACAGGGGGGCAGATGACCAGAGAGGTTAGGCAACCTATCCAAGGTCACACAGCAAGTTGGTGGCACGTCATCCGGCTTCACGGTCTTTGCTCGTGACCACTTACTGTACTGTGTCATGGCACCTAATCATCATGGCAGTCTTAAAATTCTTCCTATTTAAAGATGAGGAAACAGGATCAGAGAGGTTGAGTCACTTGCCTACCATCACCACAGCAGCAATTGGCCGAAGTGGAATTCAGTACAGCATATACTGGGTTAAACAGTGTCTCCCGAACATAAAGACTTCTAACTGGGAAATGACCTAGGGGTGGTGGAAGGGGAGGAGGGCGGGGGGTGGGGGTGAATGGTGACGGGCACAGAGGGGGACACTTGACGGGATGAGCACTGGGTGTTATTCTGTATGTTGGTAAATTGAACACCAATAAAAATTAATTTATTAAAAAAAAGAAAACAAAACAAAAAAAACAGTGTCTCCCCAAAATTCATGTCCATCAGGAACCTCAGAATTGGACCTTATGTGGAAACAGGTATAATGAGTTAAGATGAAGCCCTATTGGAATTGAGTGGGCCCCAACCCAATGACTGGTGTTCTTATAAGAAGAGGAAACAGAGACAGACACCCAGAGGGAACACACATGAAGATGGAGACAGAGGTTGGATTGATGCATCTACAAGCCAGCAAATGCCAGAGATTGCCAGAAGCCCCCAGAGGTTAGGAGGCAGGCACAGAATGGATGTTCCCTCAGAACCTCCAGAAGGAACCAGCCCTGGCCGACACCTTGATTTTGGACTTTGACCTCCAGATCTGGGAGAGGATGCATTTCTGTTGTCTTAAGCCCTCCAGTTTGGTCGTTTGTTATGGCAGCTCTAGGAAACCATTACTTGGGGGGAGGGTGGGCTTGCTGGGCCTCACGGTAAAAACCCCAGCTTGTTCTAGGGAGCTGTTGACATGGGCTCTCGTCCTGCGTCCCAGGACCCTCCCACCAGCCTGGGGCAGCTGCCCAGCCTCTGAGTGGCTCCACAGACCCCGGGCTGGGAGAAAGCCTGGCTGCGGCTACCGTTCAACTGTGCATCTCGTCTGCTGCTTGCATTGTGAGCTCTTGCAAATTACTGTTTTCAGTTGAAAAGAGGTTCCAGAGAGCTCTTCAGCTGCTCAGCGGGAGCCGTGGATGCTCTTGAATTAACGAGGAGAAGCAGAACCTTCCATGACCGATGGCCTGGAGCACCCTCCCCCCATGCCCCCACCCCTGTACACCTTTGTCCTGTCCTGTGGTCAGGCCTGGGAGGGACTGTGGCACCTCTCCATGCTCCCCAGAAGAGCTGAGAGCAGGTCCATGTCTCTGATGTTTAGTATGTCTGTTTAGGAGGGGTCAAAGGGTGCTGAATTAGGCTCCATAGTTTTCAAAGGGTCATCACCTTTCTGATGCCCATGCAGAGGGGCTGGTGTAGGCCTCTGACCCAGCTTGGCAGCCTGTCCTTGGTCAGCACACACAGTGGACCTTCATTTGGTCCAATCAAATGAGCAGGAGGCCATTGAGGAGTGGCTGGCTTCTGGCTCCCTCTGTGTGTGTGTGTGTGTGTGTGTGTGTGTGTGTGTGTGTGTGTAGGGGACTCTCTGGGATTTGAACACCCTCACCCTGCTGATTGATGTGATACACTCACTTCTACCTCTGGTACCTCTGGTTTCCACCTCAGCTAGGGCCATTCTCTTCTACGCCTATCTGCACATCCATCCAACCAGTATTCTCGTGTACAGGCTGTTTTCTGGACCCTAGGAGAGCCCTTTGTAGCATCATCTCATTTAATCATTGCAGAAACCTGAGTTGTATTATTGTCACTGCCCCCATTTTACAGATGACAGAATCAAGACTCGGTCCCTGGCCCAAGTTTATAGAGCTGGTAAATGGCTGAGTGGAGTTTGGGTGCTGGTCTGTCTTGCACCAAAGTTCACACTTCCTGACTGCAGTAATCCTGGGAGGATCTCTGCCTTTTTGACCACATTCTCTTCCCAGAGCTGGACAGTAGTTGAACAGATAAACACAGATTTTATTCAGGACTGTAGCAAGAAAGGAGAAAGAGATGCATGGATAGAACCAGCTTAACTCTGAATCCTGCAGAGGTAAATGGGAACTTAGAGCTAAAACCAGGGTGGGGGGCGGTCAGCAGGTGAAAGATAGGAAACTTCAGGCTTCTGGGTAAACCAACCCAACAGGACTTGTGCTGCACGTGGGCCGGGTGATCAGACATTACCTGAGGGCTGGCGGGAGAGAAGGAGCCCTGGGGAGGCATTGAAGGTGATCAGATATGGAGGGTGGGGCTTCTGCTAAGCTGACATGACAGGATTCTTGCTAAAATTGGACAATGCAGAGATGCCTACTTGAAGACAAGTTCAAGGAAGGCTGAGTGGAACGTCGCTAAGCAGACAGTCACTATTTATTCCCCATCTTGCCCTTAAATATTGAAGGCTTCAGTTGCCTTGAGTGGAGTTTGATGATCTGAAGAGATTGGGCTCTGGTGTCACATGTTTCTAGGCCCAAGCCCCAGCTCTGTCGCCCACTAGCCACGTGCCTCGGGTTCCTGACTTGTCACATGGGGACAGTCATGGACCTCAGTCCTGGGGCTAGGTGCGGTCATGTGGGAACCACCTGGCACATGGTTCTGATCCACACCCGGCAGCCAGAATCTGACCACTGGGTGATGACGTCCTCCAAACCAAGGCACAGCTGGTAGTGACCAAGGATGTCACTCCTGCTGTGATGGTTAGCCCGTCCCACAGATGGCTTCAAGCCTCTAAAATACGAATGTGTCACACGCTGTGGAAGGAGTTGGGGATACAGACGTGAAAAAGAAAGAGACAGTTCTCTCTCTAGGTGGGCCTTGGAAGGTAGAGGGATGCTGAGCTGAGCTTGTGTGTGAGTCTTTGTGTGTGCACAGGTGACTCTTAACTGGGGGGCGATTTTGCCGCTCCCCCTCCCAGGATACATTTGGCAACATCTAGAGACCTTTTTGATTGTCACAATTAGCAGAGGGGCGCGGGTAGGCAGAAGCCAGGATGCTGTAAACATCCTGCAATGCCTGGGACAGCCCCCCCCCCCGCCCCCCAACAGCGAAGCATCCAGCCCCAGATCTCGGTAAGAACACCAAGATTGAGAAATGCTGGTGTGTGCAGGAGGGAGCGTGGCGAGCACTTTGTCACCTCTGCGCAGAGGCCCCAAGGTGCTGTGGGACTGGGAGGAAGCTCGAGCCTGAACCACCTGCCTTCAGCCTGTGCCCTCTCCCATCAGTCAGCTGCCTGCAGCCTGATAATCAGGCCTCCCCACATTGCGTAGAATCCAGGCCGCTAAGGCAAATGTAAAAACAAAACCCTGGGCAAATGTGTTTTTATGTAAACACAGCAGGGGGTGGCTGCTGCCTGTGGAGAAAGTACCCTATGGCTGGTACTTCTCAGAGCAAAAATAACCCTGCCTGTTCCTGCTCTTGGAGCAGAGCAGGCATGAGACTAGGGTCACGTGGGCAGCCAGGTGCTCATGGGAGCTGTCCCTGCCCCTGCTGAGCCATCCCTTCCCTCCAGGTGAGCATCTCAGGGGCCTGGGATGGGAAGAGAGCAGGTGTTGATTCTCTTGGAAGCCTCCCTTCCTTCGGAGCTCAGCCAGCACAGGAAAAAGCACAGTTTTTGAGTATAATTTACCTACAGTAAAACCCACCCATGGTAGCTTATAGTTCTGCAAGTTTTCACAAATGCAATTGGCCCCGTACCCACCTCCAGAATAAAGATAGAGAGGTGTTCATCACCCTCAAAATTCCTCTGTGCCCCTTTGTAGTCAATCCATCCCCCCCATCCTAGCCCCTGGCAACCACCAATCTCTTTGCCTTTGGCCTATTCTAGAATGTCCTATAAATGGAATCATACAGCTTTTTGAGCCTGGGTTCTTCCACTCAGCATAATGCCTTGAGATTCATCAATGCCATTGTGTGTATCAGTAGTTTATCCCTTTTAATGGCCAAATAGTACTCCTGTTTGTGTAAAAGCCACAGAGTTTGTCCCTTTATCCTTGGAGGACATTTGGGTGGTTTTTATTTTCAGCAGTGACAAGCTGCTGTTGACACTGGCGTACAGGTTTCTGTGTGAGGCTGGGTTCTCCTTTCTCTTGGGTCAGTACCCAGGGGTGGGATTGCTGGGTCGTATGGTAAATGGACATTTAATTTTATAAGAAACCCGTCAGACTGCCTACCAGAGGGTCCACATTCCCTTTTGCATTGCCCTGCAGATGCATGAGCCTTCCGGTTGCTCTGTAGCCTTTCCAGCACTTGGATTGTTGGGTTGCACGCTTGAGCCCTTCTAGTGGATGTGCTGTGGTAGCTCATTGCGGTTTTAATGAAAGTGCAGTTTGTTGGGTGCCGTAGTCCTGGCGCTACCACTTAGGGGAAGCTTGCACCCCTGCCAGCTGGTGAAGTCCATGGTGAGGAGCACAAAGTTTGCAAACAGGTGTACTCCATCCTTGCTGTGCCACTGATTAGCCCTGTGACCTTGGACATGCGTTCTCAGCTGCTCTGAGTCTCTATTTTCCCTCTGTAAAAGGGGACATTGCTAATATTTACTTACTCCTGGCTGTGTTATATAGTGTATATGTGTGTATGTACGTGTATCCTATAATATAGCGTACCTGGCTTGATGGAAGTCATTGGGGTTATATTTGCTGGGCACTCACTGTGTATTATAACAGCAGTAAATACAGGAAGTGGAGCCAGACTACCTGGGTTCCCATCCTGGCTCTGCTGCTGTGTGATCTTGAGCAAGTTACAGGACCTCTCTGGGCCTCTGATTCTTCCTCTGTACCATGGAGATCATCATACCACCTTTTGCGGGGGTGTGGATTTGTATGAGGGTCAAGTGGGTTTAAATGTGAAGGGCTGGTTTCCTCCGTTCAACATTGTTCAGCTTTTATGAGGCTCAAGAACATGCCAAACTGATGTCTAGTGACAGAGCAGGCAACTGCTGCTAGAGAGATGGCACCAGGATCCTCTATGCAGTACGGGGAATGTTCTAGGTCTTGATATGGGTAGGGTCACGTGAATGCGGACATATGTGGACAAATGATTCTGGAGATTCCTGTGCAATTAAGATGTGTGGTTTCTACTGTACTGTTCGCAGATTCTCATTTGAAAAAAAGTCTGAGGTGTTCTAGTGGCTCAAACTACGGAAACGTATTGTCTCCTAGTTCTGGAGGCTGGAAATCCACAGTCAAGGTGTCAGAAGGGTTGGTTCCTTGTGAGGGCCGTGAGAGGGGAGGTTCTGTCCCAGACCTGTCTCCTTGGCTCCTGCAAAGGCTCCTTCTGCCGGTGGCTTCGCCCCGGCTTCCCTCCGTACCTGTCTGTGTGCAATGTCTTCTTTCAGGAACATGGGTCATCCTGGGTTAGGGCCTACCCTACTGACTTCATTTTAACTTGTTTACCTCTGTAAAGACCCTGTTTGCAGATAAGGTCACATTCTGAGGTGTGGGGGTTAGGACTTCAACACCCACATTTGGGGCAGGGCTGGTGGTGGTGGACGTAGTTCAACCCATCACTGTATGTAGAAAGCACTCTCTGAGGACTGTTACAGATGTCCACTCAGACATGAAGAAACTGAGGCTCAGAACAGCTTCTTGATATACCCTGTGACTCCTGGGTCCCCATGTGGGGGGTGCGATGTGAATCCAGGTCTGCTTGTCCCCAGAGTCTGTGCTCCCTGCCAGAGGATCAAATCCTGATTTGTCCCAGCCTCTTGTAATTACAAAGTACTTAGACAGGAAGTTTGTAAAGTCTGGTCTCTGGATCAGCAGCAGCAACCGCTGCCTCCCTGGGAGCTTGTTAGGAATGCACATGTGGGGGTGAATGGGTGACGAGCACTGAGGGGGACACTCGACGGGATGAGCACTGGGTGTTATTCTGTATGTTGGTAAATTGAACACCAATAAAAATTAATTTATTAAAAAAAAAAGGAATGCACATGTCGGGCACCTGGGTGGCCCAGTTGTTGAGCGTCTGACTCTTGATTTCGGCTTGGGTCATGATCTCAGGGTCCTAGAATCGAGTCCCCAAGTTGGGCCCCCTGCTCAGTGCAGAGCCTACTTGTCCCTCTCCCTCTTGCCGCCCCCCCCATTTGCTCGTTCTCTCCCTTTCTCTCAAATAAGTGAATAATAAAAACAAAATCTTTAAAAAAAGAAAAGAAAAGAAAAAGAAAGAAGGAAGGAAGGAAACGCATGTTGTCAGGCTCTCTGCCCAGGACCTGCTGAATCAGGAACTCTGGGAGCAGAGCCCAGTGCCCTCCAGAGGATTCCTGTGCTCGTTCCAGTTTGAGAACCCCTGCTTTGTACCCTGAGGATCACCTGGAAGCACTGAGTTGCCTAAGTGAATCAGATCAAAAGGCCACATCAGATCCCAGACGGAACCTAAAGCTTCAGTCCCAGGTGGCTTACAGCCTGTGGCTCTCTGGCCTTGAATGTCATCCTCTCTCTGATTCGGAAAACTTCAGGAACCAGCGTGCTGTTTGAGCAGTAGCAGAAAAGCTTTGGCTGATGGGGCTGGCTTTAGTGTTTGGGATTCCTTCAGAAGTGGTGTGTTCCAGACACTCAACCAGAACTTGCTGGAAGATTCCATGCCTCAAACTACAAATTAGCCATGGAGATGAAAAGACTCTAAGTCAGAGTCCCCAGCCCTGAGGAGTGCATGTTCCCTTTGGTGAGATAAACTTCAATCCAAGAGGCAGTAGTATCATCAAAAGCCCTTGGGAGCCACAGAGCCGTGGGCTGAAATCCTGGCTTTGCTTCTTGTGAGCTGGGTGACCCTGAGTGAATCCCTTGACCTATTCAAGCCTCAGTTTCTCATCTGTATAATGGAGAGAATAATACCTACCTTACAAAGTTATGAGCATTTGAATTTACACATTACAAGGTCTGGAAGCTAACAAAGTGTCATTGTTAGTGCTTGAAACCAACCCAGATCCCAAGATTTTATTTTATTTTTAAAAATTTTAATTCCAGTAGAGTTAACGTACAGCGTTAGTTTCAGGTGTACAATACAGTGATTTGATAATTCTATACATTACTCTGCACTCACTGGTGGTAAGTGTACTCTTCAATCCTCATCACCTATTTCACGCCTCCCCCCTACCCTGGACCCCAAGATTTTAAAAGCTGAAAAATCAAGTTGTACTCTCCCTATTGGCAGGGGCCCCATCTTCTTTGTGGGGTGGAGGGCACCACAGCACTTGGCATGTTACAGGTGTGTAATAAATGCTTGTTGAATGAAGAAATAAAATCATGTTGTGATTTTTAGGGGAGAATTTAGGGAGGTTTAGGGGAGAATATTGGGCTCCCGTGGATCAGAGCAGAGGTATTTTGAGGTGAGGAAGAAGAACCTTTCCCCAGAGATGATGCACTTGTGAAGTTCCTGCAGGAGAAGGTCTCACCATAGATAGATCCCCTGGTTTGGGTCAGGCCTGTGGGGCAAACCTTGGTTTGGCAGGTGGCTGGGGCTCAGTGAGCATTAGGTAAATCAATGAGTGAATTGTAGTTTGAATGGGAGGAGGGCAGGAAGTAGGAGCCAGAAGACATTTTAGGTGGTTTTTGTGTCTTCCAAAGGAGAAATTGAAGGCCCAGAGAGGATAATCCACTTGCCTGGAACACATAAGCATAGAAGGGGCTTGAAAAGTTGGGGAGAAGGAGGAGGATGGGGAGTGAGAGACCAGACTTGAATCTGAATCTTCACCTGGTGCCTGCACTGGGCTAGGAGCTTCAGTGCTGAGCCTCCTTCCATTTTCACAGCCACCCAGGACCAGTACACAATTGGCAGGGCCTCGTGCAAAATGCAGATGCTTCCCTGTTGGATAATTGTTAAGAATTTCAAGACGGCAGCAGCAGAGCAATAAACCAAGTACAAGGTCCCAGGGGACCGCACACCCAGGGAAAGCGCCCTGCAACCACTTGGTTTGCAGGCAAGGAAACCCCAGCTCAGACAGGCTGCAGATTTCACCCAGGACACCCCACTTGTCCTCCGGTGTCCGGATTTGAACCCCTGGACCTTAGTGGTCATCTAGTCCAGTCCTTCATTGTGCTAACCTGCCCCTGAGCTGCCCCCACCCCCTGCTGAGGCTGAGCATCTGAGTGCCCTACTTGCTTCCCAGGACTCTGGGCAGGGAGGAGAGGAGCTTCCCTGCCCCCAGGGGCCCTATTGCTGCAGGTTGAGCACCCAGCCCGCCCCCTGCCTCCCTTTTCCTCTCAGGATGTAAGGAGACAGACCTCCCTCCTTCCTTCCCGGGGCAGATTTATTCCTGGGGGTGTGTGGGCGGATGCGTGTTTGTGTGGGGGATGTTTGTCTAAATTTAAAGACATCATGACAGCAACAGCCTATTAATGTTGAGACTGGGGAGTCTCTCCTTTAGAAGAATCACGAACAAGCTGACAGAGCAGGTGCCGCCCTGGTTCTAACTTCTGCCCCAGGCCCGCCCAGCTCCAGCTCTGTGACTGCTGGGCCCCCTGGCAGCAGGGGGTAGTAATAGGCGACGGGGGGGGGGGGGGCGGGTGATGGGGAGATCACGGGTTATGGTGAGCCCTTGGTGATGTATGCAAGTGTTGAATCACCTTATCATACACCTGAAAAGTGGCCTGTTTGTGCCCCTTTTATAGGTCTTGAGTTACGAATTGACAGCTGACGTAGGGTTTCAGGGAGTCCCTTACATTCCAGAACCCCAGTACCCTCAGCCAAGCCTTGGCTGCCTGTGTTGGTTGAAACAAAGTTAGCAATAGTTTTGATTGTGCTGAGACCCAGCAATGTGCCCAGCCCTGTGCTAATAAGCATTTTATGTGTGTTACTTGGGCAAACCCTGTATTTCTTTTATTTATTTGCTTTATACAGTAGGCTCCACGCTGGGTGGAGGGCCTGAACTCACAACCCTGAGACCAAGACCTGAGCTGAGATCAAGAGTCGGATGCTTGGATTGAGCCACCCAGGTGCCCCTTGAGCAAAACCTTTAAAACAACCCATGCAAGGGTGCCTGGGTGGTTCAGTCAGGCGTCCGACTCTTGGTTTCAGCTCTGGTCATGATCTCAGGGTTGTGAGATGGAGTCCTACATCCACCTCTACACTTAGCATGGAGTCTACTTCAGATTCTCTCTCCCTCTCCCTCCTGCTCACACACACTCTCTCTTTCTTTCTCTCAAAAAAAAAAAATCTTTAAAACAACCCATGCAGCAGGGACCACCATTCATCCTGTTTTATGGATGAGGAGCCTGCAGCTTGGGGAGATAAGAGGCTTGCTTATCTTTTCAGTGCTAGTGATGAAGCCAAGATCCCAGGTCAAGTCTCACTAACCCAAAAGTCATGGGTTCTCCATCTTTCTTTCTTTCCTTTTTTTTTTTTAAAAAGATTTTATTTATTTATTCATGAGAGACACCCAGAGAGGCAGAGACATAGACAGAGGGAGAAGTGGGCTCCCTGCAGGGAACCTGATGTGGGACTCAATCCCAGGACCTCAGGATCATGCCCTGAACCAAAGGCAGACGCTCAACCATTGAGTCACTCAGAGGGTGCCCCTCCATCTCTTTCTTTAAAATTTTTTTTAAGATTTGTATTTATTTATTCATGAGAGACACAGAGAGGCAGAGACACAGGCAGAGGGAGAAGCAGGCTCCCTGCGAGGAGCCTCGATGAGGGACTCGATCCCAGATCCCGGGATCACACCCTGAGCCAAAGGCAGACACTCAACTGCTGAGCCACCCAGGCATCCCCTCCATCTCTTTCTTTAGACCACAGCCAGTCAGAGGGAAAAAAGGAAAGACAGGCAAAAATGACCAAAAAAAAAAAAATCACCTCTACACCTACCCTGCAAGAGGTCTTTATGTACATTGGTGAGTTTCCATCCAGCTGTTTTTCTCTGCCGAAGGGGACAGTCTTGCTCCAGGCAGCTGACCTTTGGCGTTCTGTAATTGCTGAGCAATTTAGAGATGCCTGGAAATATATAATTTATGTGCACATCTTTCATCCTGGTCACTGGAAGGCAGTGAGGCATGGCTGTCTCCCAGGGAGAATTTCAACCTTGACACGGGAGGAGATGGGATCTTAGGGGCTCAGAACAGAATTTCGTAATCTGAGAACCTGCCAACATTGAAGCTGACCCCAGTACCCCAGCACAGAATGCTGGGTGTCAGGGATCCTGGCGTGGAACCTTATAATCAATCTCACGACATGTGCTCGCTTCGGCAGCACATATACTAAAATCTCACGACAGACAATTTTGGGGTAAAATCCTAGAAGTAAGCTCTAGAAACAGAGACTAAACTCTATAAATCTGGAATCAGAGGGTTCAAGGGTGGTCTTCGGGTCCATATCTCTGTTCTTTTGGCAATTCCAGGGGGTAAGAAGCCATGCTTGGTCCGAATGAGAAGCTCTGGTTTCTGGCTTTAGGTGCGACCCTAAACATGTCTGGACTAATCATTACATGATGTCTGCTCTTTGTCATTTGTGAGTCAGGATGAAGGTTTCCTGCCATGTACTCTGAACGGGGGATGGAGAAACAGAGGTGGGTGCACATGTACAGGTGCTGTGAGGGGAGGCGACAGGCATGGGGATGTATGAGTTCATGCATGCGTGCGTCTCTGGTGATATGTATGCTCACATGCTACCTTCTGGATGGTGTTCAGATGGCGAACCAGGAAGCTGAGGTACTGGGCAGTTTCCAGCAGTGGTTACCCTCATGGATTGGATGTCTCTGTGTTGGGTGCCAGCAGATCTCCTTGGGCCACTAAAGACCATGGTGAAGATACCACAGGGGTCTGAGGACCCCCGTACCTTCTGTAAGCCCTCATTCCCAGCTGAGGAGCCTCAGGGGTGGCACCAGCTTGATGAGCAGACCCTCCGGAGAAAGGCCTTCTGGGCCTTCAGAATCAGCCCACTCGCCCTGCAGAGGTTGAAGCACACTGCTGTAGCCAGAGGCAATGTCACGGGGACGTTGTGATTAAGGTTCTGGAGTCAGACAGGCCCAGGGTCGAGTCTTGCTCTGCCACTCACCAGCTCTGCCTTCTGGCCAGTTGACTGGCCTCCCCAACCTTGATTGCTTCATCTGTAAAGTGAGGTTAAAGCCAACCTGCCGATAGAGCCGCTGCGGAGAATCAGTGACACGGTGTAAGCAGAAGGCCCCAGCACCTAGTAGGTGTGCAGTCAGCAGTTTATACATTGTCCTTTTTCCCTAGGAAGGGCGTCAAGGCTTTCCCCTGGGGTCCAGGAGGCCTGGGTAAGAGTCACCGGCTGACTCCACCTTCCCCTTTGGGTCAATGGGGAAAGTGGCCTGGGGATTGTGAAGGGTCTTCCCTCCAGTTCTGTTGGGCTGAGAGCCCACTTCTAGGTTCTGCCCTAAGACCGGGGTGGGTGGGGTGCTCTGGAAGGGGAGAGAGCTTGAGCATGCACAGCTGGGCTGGGGGCTCAGAGACCCTTTCCTACAACAGACACAGACGCACACCTCCATATACATTTGCACATGCATACTAGACCTCCACACCTACACACAGATACATACATACATACAAACATGCATACACCTACATAATACACACCCATGTCCCCACACAGATACAGACCTACAAACATACACGCACCTACACAGACATACACACGTACACATAGATACAGAGGTACAGTCAGACATCTATATAGATACACACACACATGTACATACACCCAGGCTACACAGACACACATGCACGCCTTCATAGACACAAGCACACACATATTCTCACACACATACACACTAGCTTGGGCAGAAGGACTGGGCTGGAGGTTTGAGGGTGGGAGCGAGGGTTCTTGCTGGGGAAACCGCTGGTGAAAACCTTTCTGTGGTCCAGCTGCTAATAGGACCTGTCACTGGTCCTAAATTAGATTTTAATCTGCCTTGGCCAGCGGGGGGGCCAGCAAGTGTCGAAGGGGTAGGATTGACTTGTGGTGAGGACGGGTCAGGGGAGGTGGCGCGGAGGTCAGGGGGCCGGCAGGGAGAGAGGCACGAGCAGGAGGAGGAAAGTTGTAGGGCAGCGGGCTTGGTTTGGGAACTGGCGCCCCACTGGCCTGGCTGTGGAACCCCGGAAAACCCTTGAACCTCTCTGAGCCTCAGCTTCCTCATCTGTCAACCCTCAGACTTGCTCTAACAGGCTTCAAAGGAGCTTTTTACTTCTACGATTCTATGGTAGCATAATAACAATAGTAATAATGATGGGAACAGCGGAAACGTACTGAACCCTTACTGGGGTCCAGGTCCACGGGAGGCGTTGCACACGGATGGGGTAGATTTCATCTGACTGTCCCTGGGCTTCAGTTTCCCCTTCTGTAAAAGGAGAGTGTTTCCCCGAGGCCAGTGATCTCTAGACTTCTTCCAGCTGTTTGTCATCTGTGCTAAGGAACTTGCTTAAAGACCAGAGTGGGGGGTCTTTGAGCTCTGAGGACTGACAGCCCTATCTATGCCTTTCCCCCTGTGATCTCCACCTCCAGCCTCCATTGCTGATAAAGGGCCAGATAGGAAATAATTTAGGCTTTGGGGGTCACATGCTGTCTGCTGCTGCTTATCCTCCTCCTCCTCCTCCTCCTCCTCCTCCTCCTCCTCCTCCTTCTTCTTCTTCTTCTTCATTTGTTTTTATTTAAGTTCAATTTGCCAACATACAGTATAACACCCAGTGCTCATCTCATCTTTGCAACCCTTTAAAAACAAAAGCCAGGGATGCCTGGGTGGCTCAGTGGTTGAGCATCTGCTTTTGGCTCTGGTCGTGATCCTGGGGTCCTGGGATCCAGTCCCACATTGGGCTCCCTGCAGGGAGCCTGCTTCTCCCTCTCCCTATGTCTCTGCCTCTTTCTCTCTCTCTGACTCCCATGAATAAATAAATAAAATCTTTTAAAAATATATATTTATGTGCCATTCTTAGCTCTAGGGCTGACAAAAGCCAAGAGACAGTTTGGCTGAGGTCACAGTTTGCTGACCCCTAATAGCGACAAATGTTCTCACTTCATCTAAGTGCTTGACGTCCCGTATGGTCAGGTCAAGACCAGAGCCTGCCCTTCTGGCCAGAGTTTTCCCCTGAGCCCCACCTAGAAAGAAGTTCTAGAGCCACCACCGATCCAATAAAGGGCCAGGACCTCAGCCTGCCCTCAGCCCTGCCAGGCAACCAACATTTCTTGACCCCAGCTCAGCCTTTGAGAGCCAGAGTCCTGGGACAGGAGGGGCTCCTTGGAGGCCTCCTCCGCACCTCCTCACTGTACATGGTAGGAAACAGGTGTGCAGTTCTGACCTGGTGGAATGGGGTGCACGCTCTCCCCAAGCAGTCCTCTGCACTCTGACCCTGCCTACCTGCTTTTGGGATGTGCTGCGGCTCTTTCCCACTTCCCACTCCACACTGTGTCCTCTCTGCCTGTGACAGATCTTCCCAGGGTCTCACCTTTCTCATTGATCGGGTTTCCACTCAAATGCCTTCTCAGTGGGTTCTCCTGCAACTGCTCTACCTGGAGTGGCTCTCCCCTGCTATTCTCCATCACTAGGGCTTTCAGATCATTTTAATGGACGTACAGCGAGAACAGCACTGTAGGTTAGGATCCAGAATGTACACGCATGCACACACACACACACACACACACACACACACACACACAGCAAAAGGTTCACAAAATAATACATCTCCTTTGCTGAACGTGAGGCAGTAACAGTTCACTGTTCCCTCCTCTCCCATCCTCTCCCCTCCCTCCCTTCCTTCCCCCTTCCTCTCTGTTCTCTGATACCCCCTGTAGGTCTGCCCCTGTGGGTAAACATTCTGCCCAGAACCACCAGAGCCATCCATTATCTCCCCCAGACAATTAGCAACCTATTAAGGAACTCTATGCAAATGCACACTAATTGACCCACGACAGAGCAGCTCCTGGAGAAGGATGACTCCAGATGGCTTAATGATAGGAATTTAGGGCCTTTCTTTAGAAGTCCCACTTGGGGAGGAAAGTGATCTGGGCTCTGAGGAGGGCTGCCAGCTGCCAGTCTGACAGGGGATGCCAGGGGATGGAGTGAGCTGCACCTTTGGGTCCCTTTCATTGAACCATTGGACGAGGGGAGCGGTCCCTTCACCTCTTAACCCTCCTCCCTGCTCTATCCCTTCTTGCCGCTACTCTAGTGGGTCTCACCTTTTTCAGGTGTAAGATTGCATTCCCTCTTTTTAATAGACTTTTTTAGAGATTTTATTTAGTTATTTGACAGAGAGAGTGCGCACAAGCAAGGGGAGTGGCAGGCAGAGGGAGGGGGAGAAAGAGACCCTCCACTGAGCAGGGAGCCCAATGTAGGGCTCAATCCCTGGACTCTGAGATCATGACCTGAGCTGAAGGCAGATGTTTGCTTCACCAGCTGAGCCACCCAGGCACCCCAGATTTTTACTTTGTAAGGCAATTTTAGGTTTACAGCAAAATTGACCAGAAAGTTACAGGATGCCTCCTGCCCTACATCTGCACGGCCTCCCTCACCATCGACATCCCACACCCACGGTAGAACATGTGTTACGATTGGTGGACCTACACCAGCATGGTCCTGTCACTTGGAGCCCATAGTTTACATTGGGGTTCACTCATGGTGGTTGGTGTACCTTCTATGAGTTTGGACAAACCCATAATGACCTGCATCCACCAAGCGGTATTACACAGAATACTTCCCTGCCCTCAGAATCCTCTGTGCTCCCCTCCATTCTTCCTTTCCCCCAACCCTTGGCAACCACTGGTCTTTTTACTGTCTCTCTGGTTTTGCCTTTTCTAGAATGTCCTGTAGTTGGAATCATACAGAACGTAGCCTCTTCAGATTGGCTTCTTCCACTTACTAAGATGCATTTAAGTAGGTTCCTCCGTGTCTTTTAATGGCTTGAGAGCACATTTCTTTTTAGCACCGAGTAATATTCCATTGTCCAGATGGACTGCAGCTTATTTACCTGTTCACGCACTGAAGGACATCTTGGCTGACTCCATATTATTACAGTGATGAACAAAGCTGCTGTAAGCATCTGTATGTAGGTTTTTGTGTGGACCTCAGGGTTCAACTCCTTTGGATGGATGCGAAGGAGCACAATTTCTTACAATGGTAAGATATGTTTAGTTTTGTATGGCTGCCCTTTGAACACTACCTCCAGCTAACTCTTACTGAGTCCCTGCTATATACCTAGCTCCATAGTTAAGAAAAGTACCCACATTTTCTCATCCGGCGCTGTCTCCAGGCCTGGGAGGCTGGCACTTAGCCCTCCGTGAGTCAGGGACCCAAAACTTTCTTGGCTCCTCTGTCTCAGTCTGTTTTCTTCTTCCTCTCTCTGCAGACTAACTTTAGCTCTTTCTTTGGCCATGTGATGACAGCTTCTAGTCCAAGTGACAGGCAGAGATTGTTCCCGTCTCAAATCCCAGCTCCACATTCTGGGGGAGAGGGGGCAAGAATTGATGGGCCAGTTTTATATCTGAGTCTACTTATGGTCACCTGCAATGCCAGTGGGCATGTTTTATGGTATAATCATGGCCGCTGGAGCCTGCCCCCATGAGCAGGGGGTTGGAAATCACTCACTAGACAGACTCACCCCCCAAATGTGTCCTCCACACCTACCTTGGGTGGTCAAGATTGATCAAAACAACTCACTGAATCTTCATCTTTTTCTGTGAAGTCTGGGCAAATGGTGTTGATCATGAGAAGTGGGGAGATGCTTTGTTGAGTTGGCCAAAGTTGGGGCAGAGTATGACCATGTACTGAGAAATTGTTATGTAACGCTCAGTGGAATGCAGGATTTGGAGCCAGGCTGCTGGAGTGTGAACTCTGCTCCACCACTTCCTAGCCGTGTAATGTTACACAGATGCCTTAGCCTCTCTAAAACCTCAGTTTTCTCATCTGTAAAATGGGGCTGACCAATTAGACCTTTCTTTTAGGATGGTTAAAAGTGCCCAACACACACAGTATAGGTGCTCAGTAAATGTAAGTACATCCTATTATACGGTGCTATGTATTTTACACACATTAGCTTGTACTTTTATACCCTTCCAGTGAGGCAGTGGAGATTGGCCATATTTTGGTAGGTGAGGAAACTGAGTCTCAAAGAGGCAGACTGCTTGCTGAAGATCACACAACCACTGTATGGCTGAAGCAGGTTCAAACCAGAAATGTCTGCCTCTCGATCGGTTCTCCCCTGCTCGTTTCTATTCACTGTGGCCCAGTAAGTTCTCCACAACAAGTGAAGATGGCCATAAAGTTTGCCCGCAGAGCAAGAGGCACTGGAGTCATTACCCAGGGAAACTAAATTTTAATATTTATTTTTAATGGGGACCATATGCTCCTTTTGATTTTTTTATTTAATTACATCATGGCAGATGGCTGGGTGTTAAAGGCCATTAAGCTAATGGCACTTTGCCTTCTCATTTATTTTCCTGAGTTTTGGGAAAGATGAATGATAATGGACGCGGATGGTGAGCTGTGGATGCTGGGTGGTGGTGGGTGAGTCTCGTCCTAGGAACAGAAGGAAGGAAGTATGGGGGCTCTGAGACTCTTCTTGGTGCCTGTGTGAGCCTGGAGCAAGGTTTTGCCCGTGGGCACAGACACAAATGTGCAGAATCTTGGACACTATAATCCCACTTCTAGGGCCCCCAAAGCAAGTCTGTATGTACCAAAGCACTCATTGCCCTTTGCACAGAGTGGCCAAAAACAGGGGAGCCAACCCAGCAGGTCCACTGTGGACACAGTGGCATCATTACACTGTGGACACCCATGAAGGAAGGATATATCCCGGGGGTGGGGGGGAAGTCCATGGACCATATAGGGGTGTGAAGTTCTTCCCCAGGGTTAGTTGGGTTAAGAGAATTCTATATTCCTAAAGACCATGAGTGGAAATCATGAGACTGGCAAATCATTTATAATGGTATATTTGGGGCTATTTCATTACTTTTTACACTTGCCAAAAGAACTTTGATTAGACTACCAGAGAATTGTTTGAGGGATGGTTTCCCGTGTCTCCAAGCTCAGGAAGGATCCTTCCATGAGGCTGAGATTCCACTGAGAGGGAATGGGTAAGGGGGGAGTTAATTGTTCTGGTGCTCTACTTGGTGTGTGCCAGTGTATCACGACACAGAGGTTTAGACAGTTGTGCACTTGAATTCATGCTCCGTGTCTTGCGAGCTGTGTGCTTGGGCCAATCACTTCATCTCTGTGAGCCTTGGCTTCCCCATCTATAAAATGGGTATAATCATAACTATGTCTACAGCATCCTGACTCTTTTCCTTCCCTGAGTGGGAAGGAAAGACAGGGAAGGGAAGAAACCAACAGGGTGTGCTGTCAAGTCAGCTATCACGGAGGGAAACTGAGGCAGAGTCCCTCCAGGGAGAGTGAGGGAGTCTCTTTAACTCAGCCTGACAGTTACCCTATCACAGGGATGAGGGAACTGGGGCATTTACACCGCAGCTCCCATCATTGCTTCCAAATGGCATTTGGGAGTTAACTCTCTGGGTCGGGCACATACGAAATCTGTTAAAGATCTCTCAGATTGGGGATCCCCGGGTGGCGCCACGGTTTGGCGCCTGCCTTTGGCCCAGGGCGCGATCCTGGAGACCCGGGATCGAATCCCACGTCGGGGTCCTGGTGCATGGAGCCTGCTTCTCCCTCTGCCTGTGTCTCTGCCTCTCTCTCTCTCACTGTGTGCCTATCATAAAAAATAAAAATAAAAAAAAAAGATCTCTCAGATTGGTGGGACTCCCTGTCTTTCCTTCCCCACTCAGTGGTTGAGCGTCTGCCTTCGTCTCAGGTCGTGATACCTCGGTCCTGCGATCGAGTCCTGCATCAGTCTCCTCACAGGGAACCTGCTTCTCCCTCTGCCTGTGTCTGCCTATGTCTGTCTCTCTCATGAATAAATAAGTAAGATCTTAAAGAAGAAAAGATCTCTGAGATTGGCAAAACTGCAAAAGGCTGACAACGTTAACTGTTGATGCCAGTTTGGAGCAACAGGAAGACCCGTACACCAACTGGGGGCGGGGGGGAATTGTCGGTATAGCCTTTTGGAAAACCAGTCAGCATTTCTTTGGGTTGTCTTGAGATGCTCACACAGTAGGCTCTAGGAATTCCACTCCTGGGTATACGTACATCCTTCATTCTTGTAGCCGGGTATTAGGAGACCACAGGTTCCAGTGTTTGCAGCAGCTGGTGAGGGGAATTTATTCTACCCCAGCCATACAAGTTAAGAATTGACAGAGAAGCTCTCTGCAGGAAAATAGGGTCCTTCTACCAGAAAAAAAAGGGCGCTGGGCAGGCAAAACCACATGTATTACCTACAAATTATTCTGATAAGCAGTAGCGGGTAGGTGACACTTGCCCACATGAACTCATTTGGTCCTCACACAAATCCTGTGAGAAAAGTACTATGATTTCTCCCATTCTACAGATGGAGAAACTGAGGTACAAAGAGGTTAATAATCACCTCAAAGGTTCTCAAAGGGATTAAATGGCCCAATGGGGATATGATGCTCAGCACAGTGCCTGGCACATAGTAAATGCTCAACAAATACTGGTGATTTCTGTCTGATGATATTCTTATCATTAGGCCAATACTAAAATTTCATCTCTGGTCTGGGCTCCCGGTTTTCTGGAGAGCCCCGAGTGTGTCTCCTACCCAGAGTGCAAAGATATCAAAACTTCACAAACCTGATTTATTGGGAGCTCTCTCTTGGCTCCCATCCAAGCTCGGATGTCAAAGGGGTCAGCTGGTTCCTGGGGCTGGTGCCCTCAAGTCAAGTTCTAAGGGCCAGAGACGGGGGGGGGGGGCACCCCTGCCCAGACTCACGGGCTTTCAGCCAGACCTACCTGCCCCCACAATCTGGAAGGACAGCTCCATGGCCCCCCCAGGGGAGAGAGCCATGGGGCAGGCTGTACCTCCTATTTTCCCTCCCTGCAGGGCAGCTCTGCCCCGCCAGTCATTTTCTTGGCAGCTCAGCACCAGCGGTTCATTCGGTGCTAAAAATAGGCTGTGTTTAGACACTCTGAGGCTCCAGCTGGAAACACGAACTGCAGTAAGTAACCAAATGCTACCATTCTTGCAAAGGGGGCCTCTAGCCCTCACCCTTGTGGAGAGACTCACGCCAGCCCTGGGAGGGAGGCAGGCTAGGGATCAGTTCATCTGCCACATTCAGTGGGGAAACTGAGCTCAGAGGATTCTTATGCAGAATGGAGAGGGATGGAGCCTGAGAGCGCATCGTGAGCACCAACTCCAGCCCCGTGGGCTGCCACTTCCGACCCTCCCAAGATCCCAAGAAGAAGACTCTCTGGTTGGCCCATTTCATAGAAATCTGCAACTCACGGAGGGGAGGGCACCTGCTGGGGTCTCACACCGGTTAGTGACAGGTGAGAATGTTGCCGGGGTTGTGGTTTCCAACACGTAATGGGCACACGGAGACGGAGAGGTGAAGGCCAGCATGTGCCCCCAGCTCAGGGATGTAGATGCGCTGTCTGTGGGCTGGGGAGAACCATCACCTGCCTCGGGGGTTGCTGGGAGGGAGGGGTTTGTGAGAATGTTCGCAAAGTCTTTGAATGCAGTGTCCAGCATGTAGTAGGTGTTCAACAAATGGCACTTGGTTTTGTTGCCCCATTCCCTTTGAGGTTAGAATTTCCGTCTGGAGAGAGAGACAGAGGGAAAGAGACAGAGTAGTCTTTGAGGGCTCCCTTGGGGAGGTGGGGCTGCAGCTGAGTGGGGAACCCTGAACCCCAGGACCACCCAGAGCTGAGAAATGGAAGCCACCATCTCCACAGAGCCCTGAACATTGTCCTCTGAGGCTGTCACCCGTGTCCTGATGTCAGGGTTTCGGTTTAAGCCCCCAGGGGAGGTCAGAGCCCTGACTCTTTTTCAAGAATTTCCGGTACCTCTTGGGGACCTACTGTACTTCAGATGCTGGGGCTCAGATGAGGAGAGAACAGACAGTGCCCCCCCCACCTCTGTGGATCCCAGGTTCCCGGGGGCTCTCCCTCTGGGCCCCTCCCTCCCGGCCCTGGCAGGGGGCCATGCATGGCTCAAGTCAGCCCTGCCCCCGGTTCCCTGGAGGACCCCCTCCTCATCGCAGCCCCTTCCCGGGTGGGGCCCCTTCACTCCCCACATCACCCATGCCTTCGTCTCTTCCTGTTCCCTGCCAGCTTCTAATGAGCTCATTATCCTCTTAAAACCCATTTGGCACCCACTTAGAGAAAAGATGTGTTGAAATAGAAAAGAACGAGAAGGGAACAACAAAAAAGGACTAGACCCAGAAATATCCTCAGAGAGACAAAAAGCCACAGGGAACGTAACAGCCAGAATCTCTGCCGTCTCCACGGCAGCAAATGTGCTGCTGAGGCAAATGCCTTTGAAGGCTGCTCACATGTGCCCTTGAGAGGAGTGGGGCGGGGGAGGGGTGTGTGTGCTTTCCTGGAGCACCTACTGTGTGCCAGGCAGTGCCTTCCTACCTTTTAAAATACAGTCCTCCCAGAAGTCATATCTTTTGGGAGGTGTCAGATTCTTATGCCCACTCTCCAGGCGAGGCACTTCGGTGGGCAAGAACAGGTGTTGACCCAGTCACATACCTGGTGGGTGGAAGAGGTAGGATCTGAACCCAGAACTGTCCACCTCCGGAGCCCATGCTCTCGGCTGTCTGCTTCTGAAAGGGCTAGTGTCCCCCTGTCTCCATCCCCATGATGGCTGCTGGTTCTTTCTCAGCCTGGCCCAGCTGCAGAAACATCTGGCAGGTGTGTAATCTGCATGGAATACGATGGGTCACCACCCACTGCCTAGCAGTTTTCAAAGCTGATAAGAAATTGAGCTTTCTAAAGTGTTGGTGTGACCATGAAACTTAAGTGGATCCACACGCATACAGTAAGAACATAGTCCAGACTCCTGAGCTTGGTGTTCAAGGCCCCCACAGCTGTGTGGCCCTGGATAGATTACCTAATCTCTCTGAGCCTCATTTCTGTCTTCTGTAAAGTGGCTAAAGATCTCCCTCATATAATTGTTTTAAGGATTAAGTCAGAGTACGTTACGTGTTCAGAGAAGTGTCTGGCACATAATAAGTGCTCAGGAAACATTAGCTATTAATATTAATTGCTGCTCTATGTCTACTACAGGATTTATCACTATCTAGTATAGTGATTCAGTATGGTGGTTGATTAAATTGCTGTCTCCCTCAGTAGACTGAATTCTCTGGAAGTAGGACCCTGGATTCTTTATTCCTGCATCCCAAGCACACACAGTAGGCAAGCATCACACAGTTTTGAATACATGGAAGAACGGGTAGAGGGATGGGTGAGGGGAGAGCTGTATGGATGAATGGGTGGGTATAGTTCAGATGGATGGAGAGGTGAATGGATGGGTTAATGAACAGATGAATGGTGGGTGGTTGGATGGATGGGTAGGCGGATTGATGGATAGATGGATTAAGGAATGGACGATGGATGGATGGATAGATTGTGACTTAATGGATGGATGAGTAGGAGGACTGATGGATGGATGAAGGAATGGACAATGGATGGATAGATTGTGGCTTAATGGATAGATGAGTAGGTGGATTGATGGATGGATTAAAGGATGATGGATGGATAGATTGTGACTTAATGGATGGATGAGTAAGAGGACTGATGGATGGATTAAAGGATGATGGATAGATAGATGGCTTGATGGATGAACAGGTGGTTTGATTCTACAAAAGCATGGATATGGGGCTATTGGATCTGTTTCAAGTGCCTAGAACAATAACTGGTGCATAGTAGGAGCTTAGTACTTCGTCCCAGAATGAACAGAGTGGCATATGGAGGACTGATGAATTCTACCTTGAACCACAGTTAAAACTCCCATGCTGCTCTGGTTGGGAGGGGCTGTTACCATTCAGGACCTCCATTGGCTGCCAGTTAATCCTGTGCCAAGATTGTCACAAGGCCCCCTGCTGGTGATAATATGAAATCACATTGGCCTGAAGGTGTATTCTGTTTCCTAATTTACATTCTGTTTTCCTCCTGGCTAATGATCCTTAATGTTTACTCATAAAGCAGTGCCCTTGGGCCTCTGAGCCCATCACCATTACCTGAGGGCACCTTGTTACACCTGTAGGTTTTCCCTTCTACCAGAAACTCTGGTTTGAGAGGTTCAGATCTCCATATGTTACCAGGCTCTCAGGTGATTTTTTTTTCCTCAGGTGATTTTGGATCAGAGGCTCCTTGGACCACACTCTGAGGGGCCCCCTGTTAAAGAGTGAGCCACTGGGTGACTGGGAGACAGTGGAGATGGGCTGCTGCTTCAGGGCCTCTCTCTGAATCCCCAGGTGATACCCAGTCCATGTGGGACAAAAGCCGAGTCACAAAGGCAGTGGTTGAGAACTGTGGTTTTTGGATTTGGACTGTCCTGGGTTGAAATCCCAACTCCACCACTCACTGGCTATGTGGCCTCAATTTCCTAATCTATGAAGTGGGGAAATTGTTACCTCCCATGGGAACACTGGGAAGAATGAATGGGTGACACGTGTAGAGGGCTTGGCACAAAGCCGGACATACTGTAGATGCTGAGTAAATGCAGAGGGAATGACCATGTTGCTAAATAATCCTGATTTCTTTTCCTTTTCTTCCTTGGATAGAAGAAAGAGGCTACAAATTTGATCTCCCCCCTTTAGAATGTGAGCCCTGTGCGGGGAGAGAACTTGATGTCTCTGGTTCACGGCTTTATCTCCAGAACTTAGCACAGCACCTGCTACATAGTAGGTACTTGCTATGTATTTGCTGTGGGGGAGAAAATGAATTTGATCTGGTTTAGAATCAGCAAGCTCCAGCAGGCAACTCTAGGAAGTACTTTTTGGACTTAAAATAATTCGCGAATTAGTGTATATTTGACACATGTGTAGGAAGTGCGGGGCATAAGAACTTGCGTTTGTCCAAGATAAAGCTTGTCTCCAAACATGGGCCCAGTAGGAGTCAAGGCCCCAAATTCCCAGTTTGGTTTAAAGAAAAAGGTGGTATGCTGGAAGACCTGGCATTGCTGGATGCTTCAGGACATTGGTTGCCTCCCTTCTCTTGGGCCTCTGCTTCCCCCTTGGGAAGGTTCAGAAACCCTTTGAGCTCTGGCCTCTGTGAGGGGGCTTCTTAAGCCTATGTCTGTGCTGTTTTGCAGGTGGCAGCTGTGAGGCTTAGGGCTTGAGCTGATGGAAGGTGGCCAGCTTCTGTTTTCATGAGGTGGACACTGAGCTTGGCCCCCAGCTTCAGAAGGAGCCAGAAAACTGCTTTGGGCGAACTCATCCAGCCCTCACGGTCCCGAGGAGCTGAGAAAAAAAGGCGAGAAGTGAGCTGCAGTCCTGGTGGCCGACCGAGTTCTCCTATGATTGCTGTGGTCAGAATTCTTCAGGAACTCTCTGATACAAAGAACAAGATGTAGGAAAATAAGACCAACTCCTGGGCGTTGGGCCCCTTTTGTGGCCCAGGGAATCTCACCTTGACCCGAGGAGGGCTTCATTCACTTGGCCTCAACCAAGTGCTAGACTTGGCCTCCTGTTCTGGTTTTGGGACGTCACCTTCACAGAGGGAAGAAGACTGCAGACCCCCAGGGGTTCCATCTCTAAAGGAAGCTTGGGAAACGCAGCCCCCTCGCTCCCCTTGTGGAACACTCCCCTCCCACTCCACCCCAACCCCGCCAGCCGAGCCCCAGTGAGCCAGTCCGGAATGATCCTGCTATGGCCAAGCTCTGGCTCAGATTCCAGCGGTACTTCCGCAGAAAGCCCGTGCGATTCTTTACCTTCCTGGTGCTCTACCTGACGGCCGGGAGCCTGGTCTTCCTGCACTCGGGCTTTGTGGGCCAGCCTGCCGTCTCCCAGGGCCAGGCCAGCCCCGCCGTGGGGGTGCCGGCCGAGGGCGCCGAGCTGCCCTTTTTGGGTGACCTGCATCTGGGCAGAGGCTTCCGGGACGCGGGCGACACCTCAAGCATCGCTCGCAGGTACGGACCCTGGTTCAAGGGCAAGGACGGGAGTGAGAGGGCCAAGCTGGGCGACTACGGTGGAGCCTGGAGCCGAGCCCTCAAGGGGAGGATCGTCCGGGAGAAGGAGGAGGAGCGAGGTAAGAGTGGTAGAAGGGACGGTGGCCAAGGAGAGTGGGGGGGCTGAGAAAAATACAGTAACAGCTCCCAGGTCTCAGTGTTTAATAGGAACCAGCTGCCATACAGCTAGAGCTACCAGCATGCCAGGGGGTTCACTGTCGCCCCCGTTGCAGAGGAGAAATTCGAAGCTCAGATTAAGTAACTTACCCAACCAAGGTCATGCAGCTTGTAAACAGCCAAGCATGGATTTGAACCCTACCTCTGTCAAGAGTTCAAAGCCTGACACTTCCTCGCAGCCTTTTTAGTCTCGTTAGATAAATACACATGAGGATGAAAGCAGCACCTTCTGAGCACTTACTATGTGCCAGGCACTTTTTTAAGCACTCTGCGTGCATTGAATTGTTACCACAATTCCGTGTGGAAGGTGCTGTGGTACCCATTTTAGGGATGAGGAAACCGAGGTACCAGGATCCCAAGGCTGCATAACTAGTAAGGGGCAGAGCTTGTGTTCTACTATGCCGCCTTTCGGTCCGGCTTGCTGGATGGCTTAGGGGATGGCACTTGGAGGGTGTCACTGCCGTGGTCACATTTCCATGCATTTTCTTACCCTTTCAGTCACAAAGCTCTTTGTGAGTGTGGTACCTTCTCTGATTTCCACTGTGCCCCATGGACTTGAGCAAGGAGTGTGATCCTATGCCCAGGTCACACCTCTGGAGACTGAGGCTTGGTGAAGGGAGACCCTTGCCCCCTGATGGTCTCCCAGAGTCCGCTGAGGTCTGGCCATCGTCTACCAGCATGTGGGGGAGGAGCCCACAACCCTGCAGTTCTTGAGATGAACACAAATGCATGTTTTGGGAATCCGGGCCAGATGGTTTGGGAAGATCCACCACGAATCAGGACAAGAGAAAAACCTCCCCAGCCTCTGTGTTCCCTGCCACATGTCACACTTCCGTGGTGATTCAACTCCTAGAAAACCCCTTCTCTTGCCTTGGAGGGAAGCAGGATTGGTGGCAGGGACTCACTCCAGGGGAGCACATTCCCCTGCTTCGGTCCCACCCTATACCTGACTCCGAGGCCATCCAGGAGATCCCACCTTTCCACCCTCGGGGATTTCCTAGAATCTGCCTCTTCAAGACCCCAGCATTCACAGGGAGGTGGAGGAGAAGGTGGGGGTAGTGCCAGAAGAGACTGGGGAACTTGGATTTATAGTCCAGTTCCATCCCTGCCAGCTGTGTGGCTAGGCAAACGGCTTTACCTTCCCATGCTTTTGTCATGGTTTTGTTTTTTGTTTTGTTTTTTTTAGATTTTATGTATTTGTGTGGGGGGGGCAGAGACACAGGCAGGGGGAGAAGCAGGCTCCCTGTGAAGAGCCCGATGCAGGACTTAATCCCAGGACCCCCAGGATCACGACCTGAGCTGAAGGTAGATGCTCAACCACTGAGTCACCCAGGTGCCTGTAGTTTTGTCATTTGTAAACTAAGGACAGCGGCCCCTCCTGTCTAGGGCTTTTCCTGAAAGCTCACTGAGACAGTGGTTATAAAAGCACTGGGCACATACTAGGTTCTTAAAGGTGATCAGGAAATTCCTGTGGATCTACCTGCAGAAGGGACCCCACTTTGTAGGCATGGATGAGGTGTGAGGTGCTGCATTGACGGAGAAGTCATGAAGTGGCTTCTCTTTCCTTCTCCACACTCCTGACTTTCCCCCACCACTCTGAACTCCTTTCAGTAATTTGCAAGCTCCAAAGTTTGTTAGAAGCCCACATCTTAGGATATACTGTAATCCCACTTAGGATAGATTCCAGAGTCTCCTATCGCGGTCACTTCTTCAACCTTATCTTGGAACACTCTCCACTGTCCCTCACCACCCCACCCTGCCCCACTGTCCTTCCTCTTCTTCACTGAATGCACCAAGCCCATTCCTAATGCAGGGTCTTTGGCCAGTTCTTTTTGTGTGGGATGCTCTTCCTCTGTATCTTTCCATGGAGCCCTTCTTCCCTTCCTTTGGATCCCCAGTCTAACCTTGCTTTTCCATAGAGGCCTTCCTAAGTAAAATGGCCCCACTTTGTATCTGGTCACAACCATATCCCCTGGTTTTATTTTTGTGACAGCACTTACCACCATCCAGAGCATCCTGTTGATATGTTTGCTTCCTTGTTTGTAGTCTGCCTCCCCCACTTTAGTCCACTACCAGCTCCATGGGGGCAGAGCCCTATTCCCCACCCCCACCCCAGGCTGTTTGTTCAGCACCTGGGACAGAGCCCGACACTGACATGGTGCTCATACTTCTTGAATGAATGGAAGATTGGATGGACCCATGAATGAATGAGCATCCCTCAGTCTGGAGTGCCTCCAAAGGTCAACTCCACTCTTTCTCCAGCTCTCATCTTTGCTCACTTCCAGGAAATTGTTCCTGATCTCCCACCAGGCTTGATCAAATGATCCAGTCCTCTCTGGTCCTTGTCAGGGTCCTTAGGTGAATCTAATTACCTGTGCTTGTCAAGGTTCTGAATAGAATATGAATTCCTTCTGGTGTAGTTGATTCAAACAACACTCACAACACCTCCCAGTTGTTGTGAGAATGAGCTCTCACTGCTACCACTACTAGCAATTACTACCATTTCTTAAATACCAGTGTCACACCAGCCCCTGTCCTGTTTGTTTTTGATGTATTAAAGATTTTAAAATTTTTTATTTATTTGAGAGAGAGAGAGTAAGTACATGAGCAGGGGGGGAGGGGGAGCGAGAGAGGGAGAAGCAGACTCCCTGTGGAGCAGGGAGCCTGACACAGGGCTCAATCCCAGGACCCTGAGATCATGACCTGAGCCAAAGACAGATGCTTAACCAACTGAGCCACCCAGGTGCCCTGTTTTTCACATGTTATTTGAGTGAAATGATATACGTGAAATGCTAATCACATCTCCTGTTTCATGATAATAGGTCACTTAATAGTTGTTGTTCCTCTCAGTAGTAGTAATAATAGCTGTCTATTGAGTGATCATTGTGGGCTAGACCATGTTGTAAATTGCCTTATTTAATTTCACCAATTTAATTTCAGCAATTCAGAATGTTAGAGACCACTGTTATTCTGTTTCACAAATGGGGAACATTTTAAACTCAGAAACCCAGGTTACACGGGGAAGTGAGAAACTAAGATTTGAAACAAGGTTCATTGAATTCCAAAGCTGGCGAGTCTTTTCCTATACCACACTAACCCCTGTGCCCCCTGGAAATCGTATATATTTTACAAAATGTAAAGAGAGAAGGAAGAGAAAATAAGAAAGAAGCCTGGAGCCTAGAGCTCACAGCAGGCAGCCTTTGGAATCAGGCAGCGTTATTAAGAAAACACAAATCCGGCCTGTCCTTGATTAACTTATTCGGAGTTCAGCGAGGAAAGACAACGTATTAGATTAACTCTAATAAAAACAAGACGCTTCTCTGACCTGACGCTGAACACATTTGGTTTTTCTCTGAAGCTGGCAAGGGCTCTGCTTGATGCAGTGATGCGGGACTTCAGCTGTAAAGGATTCAGAACCCATCACGGGGTGGGAGGGGAGGGAGGCCCTGCTCCCTGGCTGGCCTGGGGCTGGGTGAGAAGGAGAAGTCTGACTTCGTGAGTGGAGCTGGGGCCTACAGTATGCCATGTACCTTGCCGGGTCCTTTACGTAACTGCCCACCCCACCCCCCCACCCGGGAGAGCCTGAGCAGCCAAATTAGGGCCCAGCTTCCAGTTCTGCAGCTTGCTGACTGCAGCTTTGGGCAGGTCACTTCACCTCTCTGAGCCTCTGTTTTTCTTTTGGGGATGAGAAGTGCATAACAGTAGACGGCTATCAGATGATTCTAAAAGATAAATTGATTGTGTGCTAAGTGCTGGGCACTCTTCCAAGCACTTTGTACCTATTACATCACATAATCTTCACAGCAACCCAGTGAGGTGGACACTGTTACTAACTTCATCTTAGGGGGGAGGAAACTAAGGCGCAGAGAGGTTGAGTAATTTGCCCAAGGTTGTCCAGTAGGAAAAGGGAGTAAACTAGCAATTTGAACCTTGCTGGTCTGAGTCTTAACACCTGAACCTTAACCATCATAGCAGCTCACTTCTCGGTGTACAGGAAGTGCTCAGCACAGAGGCTGGCATTCAGTAAGCACTTAATACATGCCAGTTATTACTATCAATCCTGTAATTCTGCAGAAGAAAACAAAGAAGCAGAGGTGACTTGCCTCAGGTGACACAGCTAGCCATGTGCAGAGCCCATATAGAAGCCAAATCCAATTTGATTTTGAAGCCCGGGCATGGGGAGAATTGGGAGGAACAGCAGAGCACCCATTCCTCGTCGTCTTCAGCTGAAGATACAATCTCTGCAGCCTGTCGAGGGTCTAGTCTACATCAGAAACTGCATCAGAACCCTCAGCTTTATACCAGGCAGCAATTGAAGCCCCATCACAGATAAAAAAACAGAAGCTCAGAAAGGTTAAGTGACTTACTCAGTGTCACACAGCTGCTAAGAGGCAGAGGTGACTCCCAATCCAAGTCTGTCTATAGCTCTTATTCTTAACCGCTGAGCTATACATTCCCATCTCCCTCCCTCCCTCCCTCCCTCCCTCCCTCCCTCCCTCCCTCCACCCATCTACCCCTCCACCTATCCATCCCTCCATCCCGTATTTATCACATACCTCCTCAAGTAAAATGATACATTTGTATGTTTAAAAAATAGCTTTGCCCTGACTCTCAAAATCACATGTGGTTATTGTAGAAAAATCAAAATGCACAGAGAGATGAAAATAAAAATGGCCCAGAGCTTCATCTACCTGCAGCCACAGCCAACACTTGGTGTTGTATCCTACTGTCTCTTTCCTTCATGTGCAAATTTCCCAGGCACATGTTGTATTTATATAGCATTGTATCTTGCTTTTCCCCGTGCTAGCACCTTTTCCTGGTGTTAAAAATCCTTCTACGTTGCACCTCAATTACTTCTAATTTGAAAAAGTAGTGGACAGTACCTGGAGAATTGCTTAGAAAAGTGGTACGGTGGGGTGGGCCAGGGGATGTGGCATCCGAAGGGAAGGATCCTGTTCAGCCATGGGGTGTATCATGGCTGCCTTCTTGGAGGAAGAAATTGTTGAGCTGAGTCTGTAGGACTTGTAGGCTTTGACGGGAGTGAAGGATGCCTCCCTTCTACCCCATGGAAGCCTGGGTGTGAGCAGAAAATTTCATTCTCTGCACTGGGAAACCCAGACAGTGCTGGAGAAGGATGGAGAATCCAGGGTGGCAGAGAAAATGACTCTTGAGTCTCTGTTCTGTGCCAAGGCTCAGTGTACAGGTTAATCCTACTGACAATCGGTTTGAACAGTACCCGTTGTATTACTGCTCTGGGTCTATTGTAACAAAGGAGCAGGAACTGGGTGGCTTAAAGCAACAGAAATGTATTCTCTTGCAGTTCTGGAGGCCAGAACAAAATCAAGATGTCAGCAGGGGTGTGCACTCTTAAAGACACCAGCAGGGGAACCTGCCTTTCTCCTAGCTTCTGTCATCACCAGCAACCCTTAACATTCCTTGGCTTGCGTCTGCACAACTCCAGCCTCTGCCTCTCTTCACATGCCTTCTCCTTGTAGCTGTCTTCAGATGGCCATCTTTTTATAAGGACACCGGTCCTATTGGTTGCCCTGCCCCCACTCTGATAAGGCCCTCATACCTTCGAGAATCACATCGACAATGACCCTGTTTCCTTTTTTATTTTTTTATTTTTTTTAAATTTATGATAGTCACAGAGAGAGAGAGAGAGAGAGGCAGAGACACAGGCAGAGGGAGAAGCAGGCTCCATGCACCGGGAGCCCGACATGGGATTCGATCCTGGGTCTCCAGGATCGCGCCCTGGGCCAAAGGCAGGCGCAAACCGCTGCGCCACCCAGGGATCCCATGACCCTGTTTCCAAATAAGATCATGCCCTTAGGTTCTGAGCTCAGGGGCTCAGCCTTTCTTTTGGTTGGGGGTGGGACACAGTTCAGTCCATCTCACTTCTTCCTTCCCAATTTCCATGCAGGAGAACAATACCTCCAACAGCTTAAGTCCCATTGCAAGGCTACTGCGAGGTCAGGTCCAGACCCCAGATTTGGTTGACTCCAGACCTGGGCTTCTTCTAGCACATCGTAAGGCCTCCTGTTTGTGAATCGACTCATGGACAGTAAATCAGAGGAATACAGATCAGTTCATATTTAGTTATCCTTTTAACAAATTACCTTTATTGAAGAGAGCAAAATTTCTTGAAGATTAATTGAAGCCAAAGAAAAAAGGAAAGAGGGGGGAAAAATGCCAAACCACAGTCAGGAGGACTCTTTTCCAGATGCCTGCGCTCTCCCGGGTTTACCCCTCACTGGGTCCTGTGCTGGAGATGAATAGTACAGCTGGGGCAGCTCTGCCATTTCAGCAATATTTGGATAGCTACCGAGATGAGCTGATAGATTGTGTGAACTCGGCCATTTATCCCCCCTCAAGTGGCCCATGATTTTTTTAAAGATTTTATTTATTTATTCATGAGAGACACACAGAGGCAGAGGCAGAAGGAGAGGAGAAGCAGGCTCCCTGCAGGGAGCCCGATGCGGGACTCGATCCTAGGACCCGGGAATCACGCCCTGAACCAAAGGCAGACCTCAACCACCGAGCCTCCCAGGTACCCTTGGCCCGTGATTTTGTCCATTTCACATACGTCACATCCCCCTCATCTTGGAGACGTCGTGCCACCACAGCAAGATATGAAGGCAGGGCGCTGGGGAAAACACTGAAGCGGGTTGGCAGGAACCACACTGACAAGGTCAGCAGGTGGCAGGCGCTGGGTGGGTGGCTGGGGCGGGGGATGATGGTCGTGCTGGCTACAGCCTGCACGGAAGGGTCAGTGGGGAGGGATACACCAGCACTTGCCCGGGATAGGAAGGTAACTGATTCAGTGTTTGTTTCCTGACCCACAGAGCTCAGCCCGTCCATCAGGTCAGTGTAGCACGCCCATGTTTCTCCAGGGCATTTTTTAAAAAAAGATTTATTTATTCATTCATTCATTCATGATAGACGGGGCGGGGCGAAGCAGGCTCCATGCTAGGAGCCCGGCGCGGGACTCGATCTGGGGACTCCAGGGTTGCGCCCTGGGCCAAAGGCAGGTGCTAAACCACTGAGCCACCCAGGGATCCCCTCTCCAGGGCATTAATGAGGGACCATTTATCTTCTCTCCGTCCCGCTGATGAGGAAACAGAGCAACTTCTGTTCCTCTAACAAATCTCTCTGAGCATGTGCTGCAGGAGACATCGCAGCCTGATGTCTGGCCTGGTGGGAGGGACAGAGAGGAGGTGGCACAGCATTTAAAAGCCCAGGCTTTGAGGCAGATGGACCTAAGGTCAATTCCCAGCTCTCTTCTAGGGGACCCTCTTTCCCCTGCCCTTCCCTGGGTGGTCTCACTAGCAGGGACAGAGATGTCCTCCCAAGCCAAGACTCGCTGTGGTACACAGGAAGGGACAGCTTTGGGAACAGACAGGCCTGGGTATGGATTTGGTCTAGACCCTCACAGCTGGGTGGATTCATCAGCTTAGCTGGAGGACTGACATGTGACTCAGTGCTACTCTGGTGGCAGGAGACAAAAGCCCATCTCAAGCCAGCTTAAGCCAAAGAGAAAATGCATTGTGTCTTGTCACCCAACTGCGGAAGGGACTGGCATTTCAGAGGAGTGATTTGTGTCCTCTGTTTCTCTGTGACTGTCCTCTCTGGTTGCCTCTGTGTTGGCTTCATTCTCCCAAACGGGCTGACTCTGGTGCCAGGGATCCTGGCTCTTGGTGGCTCTGGGCTTACAGACTGCCAGCGCCATCACCTAAGGAAAACAGATTTCTTTGTCCTAGCTTTGATCTGTAGGAGTGGGCCATGTGCCCTTCCCTGGAGTGGTCAAGCCGTCACTGGCTGGTGGGAGGGACGATGTAATTGGCCCTGCCAAGGTTAGGGTGAGTAAGGTCGGTTAATAATAATAATTTTTTTAAAAGGTGGTGCTTTGAAGGTGCAAACAGTATCATGACAGCCCATCACTTCACTCCAAAGAGGACACGTGTACGTACATATGCATGTACACTCTCACCGTTGTTTAATTTTGTCTAGCACGATCCACTATCTCAGATATAGCCAAATGCCCCTGCCCTCACCCTTAGGTGAGACCATCCAGAGCCACAGCACATGAAACTTCAAGCCCAGCATATCGGAGCATTAGCGTTTCTCCCCATCACGTCTCAATGTGGCTCTTAATGATCCTGGGCCAAGAGGAAGAGGTCCCTCCCCACAAATAAAACGAGTGAGGACAGACCTGGGTTTAAAATTTACGAGAGAAACTTACAGGATGTAGGAACTTGGGCAGATTTCAAAGCTTCTGATTCTACTTAGAAAAGATGAAAAACAGAAGTGGTGACCAGTCAGAACATATACCAGATGCCAAAATGCACTCCCTTCTAGGGCAGGCAGGTGTAATTTTCATTAGGATCAGTTTCCTCACCTATAAAATGGGTTAATGAGAAGCATCTGAGGGTGTGAATTTAAAAAATGCTAAGCAAAGTTAGCCAGAGAAAGACCTATACATATGATTTCACTCCTACATAGAATTTCAGAAACAAAACAAAGGAAAAAAGGTGAGAAAAACCAAGAAACCAACCCTTAGCTATAGAGAACAAACTGATGGTGACCAGAGGGGATTGGGGGGGGGTGGATGGGGGAAATTGGTGATGGGGATTAAGAGTACACTCATGATGAGCACTGAGTAATGTACAGAATTGCTGAATCACTGTATTGTATACCAGAAACTAATATAACACTGTACGTTAACTATACTGGAAAATATATTTTTTAAGATTATTTATTCATGAGAGACACACAGAGAGGCAGAGACATAGGCAGAGGGAGAAGCAGGCTCCATGCAGGGAGCCCGATGTGGGACTTGATCCTGGGACTCCAGGATCACAACCTGAGCGGAAGGCAGACGCTCAACCACTGAGCCACCCAGGTGCCTCTGGACTTAAAAGTTTAAAAAGTTTTAAAAATTTAAAGAAATGGCCCATCATAGATAGCATATAGTAGGTGCTCAGTACATGCCGCCCTATGCAATCTTTTGATCTGACAACAAAGACTTCCTGCTGCCAAAATAACCTTTTCCCCCTTCCTCTCTCCCTCCTCCCACCCCCCTTTTTTTCCCCTCCTGCCCTGCTCCCTGTACAATACATCCCAGGACACTGTCCCTCAGGGAACTATCGAGGCCGAGTTGGTGTGATGCCCTTGCCAGAGGGTCTGCCTCTCCCGGCTCGGGTGCGAACTGCACCGATGCCCCTGTCATGAGGCCAGGACTCCCTCTGTGACAGGAAGGACCCGCGTTGTAGAACAAGCAGTGACAGGATGTGGGCTTCTCCAGGGCGGTCACCATGTGATGCACCTGCTCCAGGGAAGCAATCTTTCTTTTAAAGGACAGCTCTTAGTCTTATAAAAGAAACTCAGAGTGATCAGGACAAGGCCTATCTCCTGATAGGGGCTGACAGATTCTGCACTTAGTGGGCTGGCATTGGGGGGCACGATGCTTGGGAAGGAGCCTACGCTCACTTTTAGACCCTGTTCACCGCAGGCGAGGGGGGCCCAAGCCCACGGCTGAAACAGACGGCGGGTCCGCCAGGGAACGTGACCAGGTGGCCTATAGTATCTTCCTCAATTATTCTCTGCAACGGCTGGCTACACCCTCCAGATACTTCCAAGGGGAGAAATGGAAAGGGCGCTGGTTTGGGTGATCCCCTAGACCTGGGTTTAAATCTTTCTCTGCCCCCAGTGAGCCCCTGGTTTTAGGCCAGCCACTTGACCTCTGTGGGCCTGTTCGGTTATCCGAGAGCATGAACTTGCCGATGCTCCCCACTTCACTTGGTCCTTGCAAGGATCTCTGGAATCCAGAAGAAGTAAGTGGTGGTTCAGAACATTGGCTCTGCAGCCACATCACCTGGGGTCCACCCTGGCTCCCCGTGGACCAGCTGTGTTTCCTTGGGCAAGTGACTTGACGCCTCTGGGCCTCGGCTTCCTTTTCTTTATAGAGTGGGAATATTAGTACTTGTAAGGTCATTGTAAGGATTCAGTGAGACAGTATGTGCAAACTGCTTAGCAAAGCACATGTCCCAATTATAAGAACATACAGGGGGAAAAACACTTGCATAAACTGTAAAACATGGTCATCACGTGTGAGAAGTACTATTTACCATGAAGTACAGGAACATGTTTACTACTTTAAGAAAACTTTGTGTATGGTTTACAATTGTTTTTTTTTTAAAGATTTTATTTATTTATTCATGAGGGACATAGAGAGGCAGAGACACAGGCAGAGGGCGAAGCAAGCTCCATGCAGGAAGCCTGATGTGGGACTCGATCCTGGGACTCTGGGGTCATGCCCTGAGCCAAAGGCAGACGCTCAACCACTCAGCCACCCAGGCGTCCCTACAATTGTTTTTTTTTTCCTACAATTGGTTTTTATAAATAATTCAAAAATTTTTGGATGAAAGCACTCACCCTGGCCCATATATGTAGGCAAACTGTAAAGTACCTGCAGGTGCTGTGAATGGCCGGATTCAGGTTGCACTCATTTTACGTTTGTGCCAATCATGTGCAAGACGCTATGGTAGAAACATTTACACCGATCATTCCATTCTGATCTCACTGGGTTAGTGTTTTCATGCCCACTGTGAAGGACACTAAACCCTAGAGAGATAACACCGGCCCAAACTCACTAGGCCAGTGCCTAGAAGTAACCAAAGTAGGAAGAGAATCTAGCCTTTGGGGTATCCAAGACCACATGTCCAAGGAAAGGTAAGTATCTTAAGGCAGCTTGTAGAAATAACACGCTATTAGCTGTGTAAGCTCTTCAGAGCCGTCTTCATATGGGTTGCATCTGCATGGTGCTTCCTGAGTGCTCCATTGTCCCCATAGAGCCCAGGGGCTTGGCCTTAGCCTTGGCCACAGAAGGGTTCCTTCCTCCCCTGTTGGCCTCTGCTGCCCTTACGGGTCTGGGGTCTGCTAGCCCACATGACCTTCAGTCTCTCGTTTCTGCTTTGCTGTTAGAGCTGGTACCAAAAGGTCAAGGCCACACAGCCAGAGGGACACTGGTTGCCACTGGTTTGCAAACCCTTCTCTGCTTTGTCCTCAGCCAGATCTGACTTTTCTCCTCTTCCCAAAGCCAAGTACATCGGCTGCTACCTGGATGACACCCAGAGCCGAGCCCTGCGAGGCGTGTCCTTTTTCGACTACAAAAAGATGACCATCTTCCGTTGCCAGGACAACTGTGCGGAACGGTAGGGCCCTGACGTCCCACGCTCCATTCATTTCAGCCTCCTTCCTTCTGTGGTGTTCTTCCCTTTTCCACGGAAGGGCGTAGTGGAGAATGAGCACGTGGCCACAAGGAGAGGGTGAGGTAGCTGTGTGTGCGTGTGCACATGCGAGTGCAGGATGGTTCTCGAGTTGGCCTGCTGGAGTTTGTGATCGTGTCCTCATGTGACCCCTGGGCCTAGGTGTGAGTGTGTTTGTACCATGTGCAGCGTCGGCAGGTCACGTCTGTAAGCTTAATGTTCATACGTCGTAATCTTTAAATAGTGGTTGTGTGTACAGGAGACTCTGAATCTGTGTGCAAGGGTCCACACTTGGGCTCATGTGTGGGAAAGGCCTTTAGGTGTGACTCTGTGTGAGGGAGGCTTGTATGACATCCATGGGACGTCTCCCAGGGAGAAACTATCACCTGAATCTACAGTGTTTTCCAGTTGAAGGAGACAGTGATGTTCTTGATTAGAACACACGCTGGGGGAGGGAGCTGACTTTCCAATGGTGGGCGAGGCCCCAGAGGACTGGCACATGGAGACGGGACCCTCAGTTCAGGCTTGGGCCCCAGCATTGCCGCCTTGACCTGGGGTGGCTTGTGAAGGTGGCCTGCCAACATGCCCACCTTCAGGACTCTAGCTGCCTGGCTCCGAGGTCACAAACTCTGAAGACCTCAGCTGCATGGCTGTAATGGAAATGACCACGTGTGTGCCCGAGGGACTCCTCCCTCTGTCTTTAATTAGGAGAAACACCGTCCTCTTTATAAGTCTCTCCCCAAGCCCAGGGCCCTCTCCAACTTGAGAAAGACTTTGAGTCCTTGATGATATCGATTCATTAATGTACCAAACTGTGGAGAGACATAGGTGAGGTCCACAGAGTTCATGGCCCCGTGGAGTCACAGCGTTGACGAGGAGACAGACCTGTAAGCAGAAGAGGGCCTTGTAGTGGGATGAGAGTCCAGACGTAATGAATCGCAGACTGTGGAAATGCAGAAGAGGCCCCCGACCTGCCTGGGGTGTCAGGAAAGACTCAGAAGAGGGGGATAGGCAAGGTGAGCTTCAGAGGATGAGTCAGACGGACTCACGTAATCCACTTCAGCAAATATTTATTGCTGCCCACAGGGTGTCTGGGTGCTGGCGATGCAGAGATGAGTCACCCACAGCCCTGCCTTCCGGGGGCTCCCCCGCCAGCTAGGAAGACTGAGGCAGCAACAGGCTTGAGCAGTAGAAGAGCAGGAGCTTACACATGGTGGCCTTTTGCTCCCTGCCAGGCACTGTTCTCAGCACTTTGCAAATATGAACTCTTATCCCCCACAAGACCCCCAAGGGGCAGAAACGTTATGATCCACATTCCACAGATGAGGAAACCAGAGTGTAGAGACCTCAAGGATGACGGGTGCTGGGCAGAGTGTGCTGTCTAGAGTACAGGGGGCTTGTGGAGGTTGATGGAATGGAGGGCTCCAGAAGAGTTACAAAGGTGAGATCTTGAGTTGAGTTTTGAAGGGTGAATAGGAGTTTTCTGGGTAGTCAAAGGACAGAAAGAACAGCGTGTATGAAGACCAGAACTCCTGAAACATCCTCAACGCCCAGCATCTCAGGTGGGCAGGGTAGGGATGCACAGAAAGTCCAATGGGAGTTGTCGGGAGGGAGGGGAAGCTGCGGGGCTGGCTCATGCCTGCGGACACAGAGTCTTGAATGCCATCTAAAGCATCTGGACTGGCCACGGACAAGGGGGAACTGCTGGAGGGCGTTAATCAGGGGATTGGTGGACATTCATTCAACAAATACTCATTAAACACTTTTTGCCAGGTGTTGAAAGGATGAGGTAGGTTGCGGGGACCAGATAATCTAGGACAGAGGTCTTCAGCCTAGGGTGAATATCTGCGTTACCTGGAATCTTATAGATTGCTGGATTCCATTCCCCCCTTTTTTTTTCCATTCCCATTTTCTGATTGAGCAGGTTGGGGCTGTGAGAATTTGCATTTTTTGTGAGTTCCGAAACAGAGACCATACGGACTCTGTGGGTTCTGGGTGCATGGTTGGAGCGCTGCTGCTCTGATTTTCACATGCAGCTACACATTAGAATCACAGGGCCGATTAAATTAGACTCTCTGGAAGTGGGAACCAGGTGTGGCATTTAAAAAATGTTCCCCAGGTGATCCTCATAGCTGTCCATGTTCAAGAACCACTGATAGGAGGGTTTGTAGGTTGAACCAAGCCATCTGGAAGCTTCTCTGTGTGCAGTGGAAGCCCCTGGGGGCAGGGGTGGTTTAGAGAGTGGAGAGGTGTGATCTGTTTTAATTCTGGAAAGATTCTTCTGGCAAAGGCCACAGCAGGGACATCAGGATTAACAGCCCGAAGCCCTCCCAGAGACCACTGGAGACCCTAACGACAGCAAGGCTGACTCCATTTCCTATTCTGTTAAGTCATCCATCGCTGGGCAATAAATTATCCCCAAATATAGCGTCTTACACCAGCAGACATTTATCATCTCACAGTGTTTGAGTGCCAGAAACTGTGATCCGGGAGTAAGATTAGCCAGGTGATTCTGCCTCAGTGTCCCCAGGAGCTCGTGGCCAAAATACGGCAGGGACTGTAGCCATCTGAGGGTATGGACATGTCTGGAGGATCCCCTTCTGAGACAGGCACTCCCAGCTGGCACCCGTGGGTCCTCACTGAATGGACGAGTCCTTACCCCACGGATGTGTCCTCACCGCATGGACGTGTCCTCACTGCATGGATGTGTCCACAAGGCCTGCTTGTGTGTCCTCCCATGGCAGCTGTTCTCTGCCCTCCCTGCTGTGCACCATCCAAGGGAGGGAGCAAGGAGGAGGCTACCACTTTCTCTGGAACCAGAACACCCACTGGAAGGGTTTTTTTTTTTTTCTTTTCTCCTTGGGAAATGTTCCTTGTATCATGAGAGGGCCCAGGGCACCCCAGAACCCAGAATTCAGAGAGACAGGAAAACTGAGACAAGGTAGACGGAGGACAGGCTGGCCCAGCTCCAGGGTTTCAGTGGGGTTCAGGCACCCAAGATGCCCATTTAGTTTAAGCTGGTCATGCTGCATCTGCCTGGGTGAGCTTGAGCAGAGGATGGCAGGTGGCACCTGGGCTGCGGAAGTGTGTGGAGGCATGACTCTGCGCTGGTCCGTTGGTCCATCTCTCCCGTGTCCCTTGGGTGTCCAGAGTGAAGACTTGAGCTGACTGCTCCCCCTTGGGCCTGCCCTACATGGCCAGGGTTCTGCAGGCTGCTGTCCCACGGCCTTCCTGGTTCTGGAGAATGCCTCAGAGGCAAGAGGGCTGAGCCAGGCTTGTCCTAACCCCCTCCTTCTGTCCCCAGCCCCTGTAGCCAGAGCAGGCAATGTCTCATTTGTTTATAGAATAGGTGTCTACCGAGAATCCTCTTTAGGAAACAGTCCCATGGTTATGGAAAAAAAAAAGTTGAAAACCTTGCAGTGCCTGGATTTTTGTTTGTTTGTTTTGTTTTAGGGGAAGGAATTTTTTCCTTAGCTGGATGTGACCTTGGTTTTGCCATCTTCCAAGGGGATCTGAGAGTTCCTGCCTCCTCCCTTTGTTCCAGCTCTTCTCAAGGGGCATGGAGGCATCATCCCTATGGGATGTTTCCTGGAATAAAGGGGCTGGACTCTACAGATAGAGTTAGTGCGGCTCTACACTGATGGAGCAAGAGAATGGGTTAGAACAGAGGGACCCCAGGCTCCGAGGTGTGTGTGTTGTCAAGTGTGCCATGTGTTGAAGTGTATAAGGTGGGTGTCCGTAGGACACGGTGTGGCCACGTGGGTAGGTGTACGGGGATGAAGGCCGGGGGTGGTCCCTGGGGGGTCCTGAACCCCAGAGTCCTCCCACCTCCTTTGAATCTCCCAGTCCCGGGGTCTGCATGGTGGCAGCTGCCCCCGCCTGATCGCAGCCTTCCCCAGGGGTTACCTGTACGCCGGGCTGGAGTTCGGTGCCGAGTGCTACTGTGGCCACAAGATCCAGGCAACAAATGTGAGCGAGGCCGAGTGTGACATGGGGTGCAAAGGCGAGCGCGGCAGCGTGTGCGGCGGCGCCAACCGCCTCTCCGTCTACCGGCTGCAACTGGCCCAGGAGTCTGCGCGCAGGTGTACGTGAGTCTGCCCCTGCCCCCGCCCCTGCCACCCCCCTCGCGCTCCGCCGCGCCCTCTCCGCGCCCTCTCCGGTGTGCTGCTCCCTGCCCTGCACCTTCCGTGGCTCCCCAGAACCCCTGCAGCCCAGCCCCACCCCAACTTCCACCACAGCCCTTGGAGTCTTCTGCTCCAGCTACTTTGAGTGTTTCCCCCCACCCCCGCCGGTGTCCTCTCCCTCCCACTCCGAGCTGCCTCCTGTGCCAGCTACGTCCCTCCTCCTCCCGTCTTCCTCCCTGACACAGTGAGCTACAGCCTGAGCCCGAGGGCCTTCGTGATGTTCTGAAAGCATATTGCTGTAACGGTGATGCAGACAAGGATGATGACCATACTGATGGCTAGAGCAGGCACTTGGTCTTTTTTTTTTTAAGATTTTATTTATTTATTCATGAGAGACAGAGAGAGAGGCAGAGACAAAAGCAGAGGGAGAAGCAGGCTCCCCGTGGGAGGCCATGTGGGACTCCATCCCAGGACCATGGGATCAGGACCTGAGCCAAAGGTAGACACTCAACCACTGAGCCACCTAGACATCCCCACTTGGTCCTTTTTCTAAGTGCCTTATGCGGAGTAGTGCATCCTCACAGTGACCCTAGAAGTAGGCACTGTTATTCTCTTGCTCCCATTTTATAGACTGAGAAACTGAAGGTCTGTGTCACATTAGCCACAGAGGATTTAAACCAACTCCTGAGCCTACGTCTTTAATGCTCCCAGGGATGGAATTTCTTTCTTGCTTGTCAATGCTTCCGTTTTGTTGCAAAAACTCTCCAGTTTTCACATGGAGGGAGGGAGATGAGCAGGAGAGCATGAGCGCTGGCCCATCTTCTGCAGACATTGTCACACTGTCCCCCCTCCGGGTGCTTAGTAACAGTTAATGTCTGTTGAGCAAGAATCTGCCATGTGCCAGGCACTGTGCCAAGCCTGCTAGGGCCCAATTCCATATCCCTTCTCTACAGCCTCTTCAGGCGGTTATCAGTGTTAATTTTGCACTGGGGAAACTGAGGCATACCGAGTTTAAGTAAACCTGCCCAAGGTCACCTAGTCTATTGAAAGGTGACCACAAACCTATGAAAATTGCTAATGGCCTTGACAAAAGATGGAGAGCAGGGTTTCTCCCAGTTACCCTTCTCATGCAGTGCCAGGGCAGGGACAGGAACCCACAACCACATCTCTGACCCTTGGGCTAGTGCTTCCCAAATTTGAATGTGCCCCTGAACCCAGTGGAGATGTTGTTACTATGCAGATTCTGTTTCCGGGGGTCAGGGTGAGATTTTGCATTTCTGAGGAGCTCCCAGGTGATGCTAGGTGGCTGGGACCAGGGACCACGCTTTGAATAATAAGGCCTCAGACCTCAGTGGAGCTGACACGGTCTGCCCAGAATGTTCATCCACCCACACAGGCAGGGTTTGCCTGTCTGCCATGGGAGTGCCATTGTTTATAAAAATTCATTATTGGTTTGCTTGGTAATGTGTTCTGGTTTCCAAATCTTGTGCTTCGGAAGCCCTGTTCAAGGTTTGCTCTGCAGTGGGGTTGAGCGTGCTGCCAATTTGCAAAAGTGCTGATTTGCTGCAAGTGGCTGCACCGTCTACCACCCCAGAGTCATCTCAGTTTACCCGGGGCCAAAGTCCTGGCTGGCAGCAGGCACAGGTGGTGTGTGAAATCCAGGCTGGAGAATGTCCACACAGTGAGTCTCTGGTTTAGCCGTTAGCGTAATGAGGTTTTAATTTGATGGCAGATTTACCATGCTCACACAGATCCCTTTATGCCAATATTTATGTTATTTGATGGTGACTTTGACTATCTGAAGAGATGGCCTTAGAGTCATGGGTATTTAGTGAGAAAGCTGTTGCCACTACAACATCCTCATGGATGAGGATGAGCTGGATAACAAGAATTAGGCCATGTAGGTCATTAGCCAGATATTAGCCAGACCTCCTTTTGGTTAATGTTCAGATTGCCTGGATAATCTGGACATATTCCTCCCCCCAACACTGGCGCTTATGGTCTCTCTCCCTCTTTCACATACACACACACTATTGTGCTCACCTGTTATGAATGACACTGTCACAGACCATCAAAGATTTTTCTTTTTTAAACAATTTATTTATTTATTCATGATAGACATCGAGAGAGAAAGAGACAGACAGACACACACACACACAGAGAGAGAGAGAGAGAGAGAGAGAGAGGCAGAGACACAGGCAAAGGGAGAAGCAGGCTCCATACTGGGAGCCCGACACGGGACTAGATCCCGGGACTCCAGGTTCACGCCCAGGGCCAAAGGCAGGCACCAAACCGCTGAGCCACCCAGGGATCCCCAAGATTTTTCAATCAGCTGAAATATACAAGCCTCAGCACAAAAAGACCTTAGATTCTGTAAAATAGGATGTGTCTTGCCCCTGTAGCTATAGTAGGGTTGGGTGGATTGTGAGAGACAGCCCCTGAGGCTAGCACAGATGCTGCTGTACCCCTTAGCTTACCCACTTCTGCAGTAGCAAAATTACCTGGATGGTGTTTTGTTCCATGTGAGAAAGGAGTCTTTTGTATTGCTGTCCAGGAGGGGAACATAGTCCTGTCTACTGAAGGTGGAGTCGCGGATTCTCTAAGGCCACACGTTGCCCTTCTACCAGGTTTGAAGCTTGGGCACTCTCAGCTGGAGCCTCCAGAAGAAAATTGAAGCCTTATTAATCTCAAGACTGAGTCAAGAATGGAAGTGGCTTGGATAAGGAGATGGATGGTTGATGATGTGTCAGATTGACACTCCTAGTGGGCTCCCAGTTGGCAACATGGTATCTGGAGAGAGCATGGGGACCATTGTTGAACTAGAAACTTGATGAGCACCCATATGAATTAGGCATGGCGAGGCTGAGTGGAGAATGAAACACAGTCCCTGTCCTCTGGGTGTCACCATCCAGTAGAGAAACAGATCCAACACCAGTGGGATCTGTTCTAGCCTGGGGGTATGTGTTAGGGGGTTGCAGGGACTCTGTCAGCAGGAACCAGTGGAGCACCATTTGAGCTGAATCTCATTCTAAGGAGATTTCCGGGTGAAAGGGAGAGCCCTATGAACAAAAAGTACAGGGTCAGCAAAGATCATATGTTGAGTACCCTGTTGGAAGCACCTTCCTTCCTGATGTCCCATCTTACAGCTTTAGAGACTGAAGCCCAGAGAACACAAAGGCCTGAGTTGAACAGCTGTGGGGGAGGCTTCACAGATGAGAGCTGTTTGATTAGGGCCTTGAAAGATGCATAGGATTTTGCCTGGAGTAGGAGAGGATATCCAGACTCACGTTGCCAAGGGGTGGGAGAGAAATCTAGGCAGAGGGAATGAGTATGCCAAAGCCTAAATGTGAATTTGGGAAATGATCAACAAGCATGATTTTTCCGAGGCCACAATGCTTCTTAGGGACTGGGCATGGGCTGGAACCCAGCCCCTGACTCCTAGTTTGGGTGCCGTGGACACCTTGACCTCTCATATTGGATTCTGGACCTCATCTTCTCTCTTTTGGGAGAACTCTTTGTATCTAGCTTACCTCCTCCTTTCCCTGACCTCTGACCTCTCCTCCTGCTCTGTATGCTGAATCCAAGCAAAACAGAATCGCCAGCATCTTTGCTCTGACCCTGTGGCACCTTTGGCTTCCCATTTCTAGATCTGATTTATACACAAATAAATCAGAAAGGGAGGCCTTCCAAGTCACTGGCACACAACACTAGGCAGGGAAATGGGCAAACACCAGGAAACAGGTATGGTGGAAACCAGACTTAATTTGTAAAGTTATTAGTTGGTATTAACACTGTGTCCTAATTGTGTTTCCCTGAGCAGTGGCACAGAATTCTTAACAATTGGAAAGATCTAAAGGAGGCTTATCTCCAAGCACCACTCTGGTTGGGCGTATGCCTTGCGTAGGGAGGCAGCCCACGTGTTCCTCCGGTGATGGTATGCTCCTACAGTAGTGAGAGCATTAAAAGGTTGGCAGAGCAAATGTCTGCAGGCACCCCGCTATTCTTCCTTGACACAGACTCTCAGGCACATGGACTCTTTGCTCTTATTACAAAAGAACCAAGAAATGGACTTCCTTCTTGGTTGGATTACATTTTTCACAGAAGTTTGCTAAATCTGTCAGCAAGTGTAGCTCTCCTCCCAGGGGCAGAGACCTGCCAGTGATTTGAGGATATTAAGGCTTTGCAGGATGTTGCAGGAGATTTCATTTGCCTGGAAGATTCTTGCAAGATTTTGTGTTAAAGGTTTTCTTAGAACTACATTGAACCCCTGTTGGGTGGCTGTCCGTGGTGCTGACCATCCTTTATTGCTTCCTAAAACCTCCAGGACTGCAGACAGAGCAGCTTTTCCTCCTGTGTTTTGTTTTCTATCTTGGTAGAAGTATTGTGAAGTATTACAAAGTATTATTATGGTGGGTGTATTGTGTGATCATGGAAAAAATAGATCCTTGACTTACAGTTCACAATTCACATGGCATATTTTGTGTACTGTGAATTTTGGCAATTTGCTGCCTTTGAAAGTTAGAAGGGGAGTTTTGTGTAGGGCTCATGTCATGCTCTTTGATCACTCCATTCCAGCCACTTCTCTCAAGGGCAGCCACAGATGATAGTGGAAAGTCACACTGGATGGGCAGAACATCCCTCGCTCCTCCTTTGCCAGTTCTAGAGGTCTCTCCTTCCCCCTTGTTATGTGTCTTGGACTCCTGAATTTTATAATTTATATTGGTCTTCATAGTTCTGTGTAGAGTCAAGGAGATGATAGCTAGAAAAATTTTCTTTCGCATCGTGATGGAGGAGAATTGGTTTGCTCTCACCCCCTCAGCAAAGTCCACAGAGGCCATGGAGACAATGTGGGTTTTTTTTAAATTTTATTTATTTATTCATAGAGATGCAGAGAGAGAGAGAGGCAGAGTCACAGGCAGAGGGAGAATCAGGCTCCATGCAGAGAGCCTGACGTGGGACTCGATCCAGGGTCTCCAGGATCACACCCTGGGCTGCAGGCAGCGCTAAACCACTGCGCCACCGGGGCTGCCCACAATGTGGGTTTTGAAATCAGGCAGACACTGTTTCTATCCCAGCTTTGTCACTTACTTGCCGTGTTGACGTTGGCCAGGCTGCTGGCTCTCTGAGCCTCAAGTAAGCCCCATCAGTAAAATGGGGACAATTCCAACCTTTAAAGATGGCTGTGACCACCAAGTGAGAGAAAATAGAGAAAGCACCTAGCACAGTGTTGTTGAGCAGTTGTGATGCCCTTTTCTTCCTGAAATGAATACTCCTCAATGCACTCCAAGCAGCACCCAATTCATCCTATCTGAATTTGCAACAGCCCGCAGGAGCCTTTGGTGATGCCTAAAAATAGCTGGTTTGAATTCTTGGACAGTTAGGCTCTTTGTGTAATTCAATCTCTCTCTGATTATAGGTAGCCGTTAACAGCTCCCAGCTCACTGCCTTTCCTCCTTGCTGGCATCTTTAATGCAGTAGAGCCTGGCCTAATTACCCAGGGGGTGGTGGCCTCTTTCAAACCAAGGGGAACTCTTCCACGCCTGCCTTTAAGCTGACGCCTGGTGACATTTACCTCGTTTTTGTGAAGCCCCAGAACAAAGAGATGATAGGACTTCAGAGATACTTGCAGCGGTTCCGGGCTGTTCTTCATCTGCCCCCAGCAAAGAGAGTTGCTGAACAGTTGCTCTGCTCACCTCTTGCTAGTAAAAGCTTCAAGCTGCCGAGGTCACGCACCATCCCAGCTGGCCTGGCAATGAAGAGCTGACATTATCAGAATGTGGGGCATGGGGTCTTGTGATGCCTGGACCCCTACTATGGGGCATGAGAGGGTTTCTGGGAAATTCAGGGGGCTGGCGTGGGATCCCTGGAGCCCCCAGCCATGTGAGAATTGGGCAGGCCTCCTGCAGAATGGCAGAGGGGTGGGAAACCAAGATGAGAGGTCAAGCAGGATTGGGGTCACATCCCAGCTCTGCTCCTCACTAGCTGTGTGCCCTGGAAAAGCAACTGGATCTCAGGGTCCCCATCTACAAAACAGGGTAAGAGTATGGTCCACCTCACAGGTGGCTGTGAGGATTAATTGGGAGGCAACATGTGTAACACAACACTAGTGACGTAGAGCAAACAGCTGATGTCCTTACCATCATCATGTTGGTCATGAGGAAGACCCTACCTGGGGTCACTGCCATTGTCAAGGGGCTGGATATTCACAACACTTAGACCCCCATTCTCACAGACTGTAAGCTGGGAAGAGCAACAGCCCTCAACTCCATATGGGATTTCCCTTGTGGATTAAAAATGCTCCAAGATCCAAAGATATTTTAAGTTGGGTTTCCCGAGAGGCAAGGATGTGAACCTTGGTTTGTTTGGGAAGCCAGCCCAGGATGTGCCGGGAGAGGAATGAAGAAGTGAGATGAGAAACAGAGGAAGCCCTTACAAAGTCCTTTACAAAGCAAGACACCACTGAGGACAGCTAAAGCTTAATCCCAGGGGGAGCTCTGGGAGATGGTGGCAAATGTGTTTCAGAGGTATCCCAGCAGAAGAGCAGGAAGCCACCGTATTGACCCCCCCACACTTCCCCACAGGTTGAGGGTGGCTCCATGGGGAGATGGCAGGTCCAGCCCGTTCCTTCTAGGCCCTAAGACAGAATCCTGAGTGTTTATTTTAAGTCATCGTCTGTCTGTACCGGGATGGGGAGTACCAAAGGCTCGTTAATGGGGCACTGACAGTGTCTGCTACATGGGGTCTAGCCACCCTTCACATATCATGGTCAGGCGAAGGAGAAAGGAGCAGGGAAGGACACTGAGTCCTGGTTGGATCTCAGGCACTGTAAATACCATTGCATGGACTTCCACTCTCATGGTGCAGTGCAGATACGATCCCTGCTTACAGATAGGGAAAAACTGAGGCTCAGGAGGTGAAGACCCCTGCCCAAAGACACACAGCTTAGTCAGTATGTAACCCAGGTCTATCTGAACTTAAAACTGGTTCCCTTTCTGCTGGAGACCAGAGCTTTTTTGTTTTAAGATTATTTATTTAAATGCAACCGAGTGAGACAGCATGAGCAGGCAGAGGGTGCAGAGGCAGGCGGAGAAGCAGACTCTGTGCTGAGCAGGGAGCCCAATGCAGGCTCCATCCCAGGACCGGGATCATGACCTGAGCTGAAGACAGACACTTAACTGACTGAGCCACCCAGGCGCCCTGCACCAGAGCTTTTTGCAAACAGGAAGACATCTACCCACTGCTGTGGAAGTGAAAAATTCTTTCCATCACAGCAGAGTGAGGACCTTCCCTTAAAATGTCAAGGGGAAAAAAAAAGAAGAAGAAGAAGGTCAAGGGACCCAGGCTGGTGGCTTCTCCTTCATTTGCAGACATATGAGTAGTGGGAGGGCCTCTTATCACTGATGGGGAGAACCAGGTGGCCCATTTTATAGATGGAGGAAATGAGAGTAGCAGGAAAGTTAAATGTCTTGGCCACCATGCATATTCTCCATGTTCCAATCACTAAGCCACTATGGAGAGCAACCTGCAGAGAGAAGTGGCCTCCAAAGCATTTCCCAGATCCCTGGGAGCCCCACCTTTCTGCCGGACATCACGAAACCCTCCGTGACCATGTGGTTTTCCCAGAAAGCAGAATGGGCAGGACTGTTGGAAGACCCCTCATCCAACAGATCAGCTGCTCCTGGAAGCGCCTTCCCACCCCTAGTCCCCTCCTCACCCCACCCCTAGCACACACTTTGCCCAAAGAGAGACTCACAGCAGTGCCTCCTGATCTCATGCTGGCTCCATGCCTCCTCTGAAAACCTCACCTTATTTGCTATTCAGGGCATTCAGCTCAGCCCTCCTCTCTAAACTGGGCGGGTCAGGGACTCATTAGCAGATGCTTAAATGTCAAAGGGCGACAACCTCAGTGGAGCTGGGCTGACAGTCTTCCTTACCCTTCCCACCCTCAGGGTCTGGCTGCTTGAAGAAGACCTGGCATCTCAGCATCCAGGCCAGCGGGAGGAAGTCACACGGAGAGGTGGCAGGGAAGAGATTCAACTACTCCCCCTGCCTTTCCATTTAAGTCTAAGGGCAAACTACAAAGAGACAGGTCCACAGAGTTTTGCTGCCCCTCCTGCCCTACTTCCAGCTCCCCAGACTCCTGCATCTCTGTCTCTATGCAAAATCCACCCTGTATCCGTGCCTCCACTTTAATTGTTTTTTTTTTTTAATTTTTATTTACTTATGATAGTCACAGAGAGAGAGAGAGAGAGAGAGAGAGGCAGAGACACAGGCAGAGGGAGAAGCAGGCTCCATGCACTGGGAGCCCGATGTGGGATTCGATCCGGGGTCTCCAGGATCGCACCCTGGGCCAAAGGCAGGCGCCAAACCGCCGCGCCACCCAGGGATCCCCGTGCCTCCACTTTAGAGATGAAAACATCGAGGCTCCAGAAGGAGGGGAAACTTGCCCGAGGACAAACATCAAGGAAGGGCAGAGCTGCCTGTATGATAGGTGAAGACTCTGAGGTCCAGGGAAGAGAAGCAAAATGAGCACTAGAGCTCATGTCTGGGCACCGAGCTGACCGCTAGGTTTCCGCTCCTTGGCCAGGCAGATCATCCCGAACCTTTCACTCCCAGGGAAGTACTGTGGCTTTCGACTGTGGTGCTAGCCTGGACAACCTATTCTGGAGCCCCTGGGTCAGGGCCAAGCCCCTCAAGGCCACCTGTAGATGCATGCTGATGATGTGGACTCATTAGCAGTTGGAGCCCCAGACACAGGCACCAGGCCGGAGGTGGTGGAGGGCAGGGCATTCGGCCAGCTAGGTCCAGATGCTGTGCAGGCTCAAGGACCCTGAGTGATGCCCTGGCAACCTCAATTACTCAAGGTCATGTTTGCAAGAGGATGCAGGGGTGACTCCTAGCAGTGGTGACCCCAAAGACCACCTTGGGTGGACTCCAGCTCTCACATGTCCACGGGCAAACACACACTGCTGTCCAGAGACTGGCATGTCAGGTCCAGTGATACACAGGACCCCAGACAGATAACCAGCAGTGCCCCCTCTCTGTGAGCTCCAGGCTTGCGGGTCCCTCTGCTCTCAGCATCCTAGAGAGAGACTAGTCTGGGCTTGGCTCCAGTAGAGGGACCGGCCCCCTCCTATTCCTCTCTCTTGCATGGTGCAAGCAGTGGCCTTCCACTGGGGGCACAAACATCTCTGCTGGAACCTAGGTGCTGACTGTTCTGGGGATTTTTGAGAAATGTCCAACCCCTGGTGGCACTGAGCCTGTCTGGTGGGAGGTTGGCTGAGGCTCAGCTGGGCCCTCTGCTAGGAGAGAGGGAGCCTTCCTCTCAGCTATGTGGTTGCCAGGCAACCCAGAGAGATCACATAGGGTTATTTCTCCGCCCCATGGTAGAGGTCCCACGCACAGCCACATGGTCACATACAGGTGCCCACTGTCAAGAGACAGCCTGCACACACACGGCCCTACATTCCCACAAACACAGACCCACGTGCCCGCAGTGCCCATGTTCGCAGCCTCGGCACTGAGCATCCAAATGCCCGAACAGGAAGATCTGCACTCACATTGCCACAGTCACACATACACACACACTGTCTCCTTGTCACACGCATTATGCACACCTGTTCCACCTCTCAGACACACCTTCACTGCAACTAGGCCCATGGCTAACCTTCTCTTGCCCCACTGATGTTCAGACAGGTGCCACTCACCCCACAGGTGCCCTGACACCCTTGACCCCATCTAACAACTCTGTCTTCCTGTTCATGGTCTCAAGGGAGGGGTAGAGGCATTCAGGAAGGAAGCACCTGGAGGGGAAGAGGTGGTGGGCTTCAGATCTCTCCAGTATCCCCAGGCCTGCCCCAGTCCCAAAGGGACCTCAGCCCCCAGATCATTTCCCATAGCAGCCCTCCCAGCCTCAGCCATGACCCAGGGGGATTATAGGATGATCTTTTGTCTAGGATCCTGCTTGGAAAGAGGAAGGTTAACAATTTGAATATGGTTTTGGAAACTCAGGGTCAAGATCTGGGCGTTCTTTGGTACTTAAAGAAAATCTGACTCTAGCGTCGAGATATCCTAGAGTGACAGCCTTGACTTTGTGAATGACAAGAGGTCAAAGTAGAGTGAGTGCGAAGGGCAGGAGAGGCAAAATGAGTGTCACAGTGTTTTTTGAAAATGTTAATATGAGGCCCCATGGTGGCTTCTTAAAGAGGCACGGCCCAGAAAGCGTGAGACCTCTGAGCTCAGACATTCCTGGATCTGAATCCAGAAGCTGCTACTTGTCAGCTGGGTGGCCTTGGGCGAGTCACGCTCTCCCTCTGAGCCTCAGTGTCCCCATCTGTATAATGGGAAGAGTGAGGCCTTCCTGGTAGGGAACAGGGGGTAAGGTATGTCAGGTGTTTACACAGTGGCCGGCATCCAGAGAGCAGCCGATCATACCATCCAGAGGGGAGGAGGTGTCTCACTTAGATTGCAGACTCAGCTCTCCGTCTCTGCGCTGGCTGACTTGGTCAGGTGGTTTCAGCCCTCTGAACCTTGTGTCTGTATCCGTAAAAACGCGGCTGCTCCTACCACCAAGGTGATGCGCCTGTTCCACAAGGCCACGTGTGGGAGCGGCTCAGCCTCGTTCCTGGCAGATAGCACGTGACTGGGATGCGGGAGCCACAGTGATACCAGCCATACCCCGATACCCCTCTAAGCACCTAATTCATAACAGCATCATTCTAATGGACCTGGAAAAAGCATGGACTTGGGAGACAGAGCAACGTGGTGTCATCTCACTGTCATTGGACTGCTTCGTGGCACTGGAAGGCAGAGAGACCCCTTAAGTCTTTGACTCTCTGTCTGTAGAATGGGAGGAGCCATCTACTGTGATGGCTGGTGGCTGCTGTGAAGAGGAAGGGGATGGCCAGGCACCCAGCATGGAGCCTGGCATTGGCAGGGGCTCAATCACCGGTAGCAAGAGTTGAAGAGGGAAGGCGAGCTCCCTTCTTTCTGGAAGCAAGGCAGACCTGAGCGGGCTGCCAGCTAACAGTTTTCTGGTTAAGTGGGGGTCTGCACACCTGCTTTGGGCCTCCCACCTCGTTGCTGAGTCTTTAGGTCAAATGCCTGACTCCCCTCCCTGGCCTCACTGTGGATGGCACATCCTCTGAGCATCATTGCATCTTCCTCGGGGTGACTGATCAGTTCGTGGGGCTTCCCTCTGAGGATTCTGGGTCACGGGTTGGGACTCGAGTGGCGTTTGGGGTGTGACAGTTCCTCACTCGGGGGGTGGAGTGCCATCCTTTACGGGAGAGAATTTGTGTGGTCTGTGGCCTGGAGGACCACAGAGTGGGTCTGCAGCACCCTGAGCACCCCCAGCTACTACAGCCACCGCCAACTCCCTCACCAGCCTGGAGCAGTGGCCGAGGAAAGCAGGGAAGACAGGATGGGATGGTGCAAGCCTGCGGCGTGCTCTGGAAATGAGCTGTTTACCCAGATTCCAGATGTCTTCTCAGTTTGCTGGATTGCCTCCGCCAGGAACGACTCTGGGCTACTGGGTGCCAGGTGGTAGAAATAATCACTAGGGTGACAGCTGACATTTAGAGCGATCGCTCCCCAACTCCGTCCCACCCACCCTCCCTCGCTCTCCTCCACCACCCTCCCACTCGGGGAGCAGTTCTGTGTCTTCTCCCCTGCACATAAGCATCAACATATGTGGCTATGCCACCAGGGTGGTTTGACACTCCAGACAGACATGGAGACAGACCTAGATGGAGGTATATGGTTTTTGCGACTTGCTTCCCTTTTTGCCAAGGGCTGACATTCTGTTTCAGAGATGATCCACAGTAACATTTTGCCAGTGATGGGCACTTAACCTAAGTCCCGCTACTCTCAGCTGCAGAGCGAGAGTTTACTCCAGACCTTGGAGAGCTTTCCAGAAGGTGCAATGAGATGATGTTAGTAAAGTTCCCAGCAGAGTAGATCACACGTGGTGGGCTCTCAGTAAATGACACCTATTTCTGTGCTCCGGGTTTTGATCTGCACCATATGAACGGTGTCCTTGGTTTTCCGTGACAGCTGTGTTCTGGAAAGGTTCATGCAACTCAAATTTGAGAACAGCTGACCTCAATTTTAAATGGGCATCATGAGCCTTTTGATAAGTTTGACAGGGGCATTTAAAAAAAATTTTTTTAAAGATTTATTTATTTCAGAGAGAGAGAGCAAGAGAGAGCAAGCAGCATGTGTGCGGAGGGGGAGGGCTAGAGGGGAAGGGATAGAGAGAAGCCCAAGCGGACTCCGTCCTGCGTGCGGAGCCCCGTGCCAGGTTTGCTCTCACGACCCTGAGATCACGACCTGCGTGGAAATCAAGAGTCCAACACTCAACTGACTGAGCCACCCAGGTGCCCCTAAGATTTTTTTTACATTTGTTTTAACTGTATTAAAAATATATATTCACTGTAGAAAAAGCTAGGAAAGGTTTTAAAAAGATGGAAAGAAAAATTGCCTAGAATGCTGCTCCATTAGTCAGCGTTCTCCAGAGAAACAGAATTTGTAGGAGATATATATATATATATGTTAGGGGATTTATTTAAGGAATTGGCTCATGGAGTTGTGGAAGCTGGCAGGCCTGAAATTTGTAGGGCAGACCAGCAGGCTGGGAACTCAGATAGCAGTTAATGCTGCAGCCTTGAGGCAGAATGCGGCCTTCTCTGGGAAACCTCACGTGTTGCTCTGGAGGCCTTCAACTGATTGGATCAGGCCCACCCACGTCCCCGAGGGTCATCTCCCGTAAGTCTCCCTAAAGTCCACTACTTAATAAATCGTCGTCACATCTACAAAATACCTTCACAGCCACACCTAGAGATATGTTTGACCAAACAGCGGGCGCCGTAGCCTAGGCACGTTGACGTATGATGGCCATTATGCTTGCTCTTCAGAGATGACAGTGGGTATCGACGTGTCAGTACAGGTCCTTCTAGAGATGAATACTGAGAGAGAATTTTTATATAAAACTGCTATTTTATCATATGTGGAGTTTCGTCGTCTCAGTTTATATTTAACCTCTTGAACACATGTTCATCTGTCTAAAGTAACCCTGAATACCACTTACGATTGCTGGGGGCACAGAAGCCCGTTGTCTTGTCGTTGTGTACTTTGTCTAGTGCTTTATCGTTGGACTCCTAGGCTGTTCCCAGACTTTCATGTGTTACTTTAAATAAATGCTATGGCGAACATCCTTATTCCTAAATCTTTGTGTACACCCATGGTGGGTGCCACAGGCTCCCACCCCAACCCCATTTACCTGCTGTGACGTTAGCAGCCGCGGTTCTCACCTGTCCCTTTTTGTGAAAATGCCCCCTGGCCTGAGAGGAGCAGGCTCCTGACAAAGAATGGGGAATGATGTGGCCCCAGAAGAACGTCTCTGTGACCTGGGCTGTTGACAGTGATCCCGGGGTTCAGGAGGACACTCTGAATTATTTAGCTGATTAGTTTCCACTTTGGTTCACTCTGTGATCTTGGGCAAGACTCTTGCCTTCTCTGGGCTTTAATTTGAAAGTGCTTTCTCCAGAAGGTGGCTCTCCGGCCGAGATCTGACCACTGCTTTTTCCTCTGTCCCTGCAGATGGAAGTGCCGTGTTCCGAGGCTGCTTCCGCAGGCCCGACAACCTCTCCTTGGCCCTGCCCGTGACAGCTGCCATGCCGAACATGTCCGTGGACAAGTGCGTGGACCTCTGCACCGAGAAGGTGAGCGCAGGGTCCTGTTCACAGGACTCTGAGGAGGGGCAGTGTGGAGCAACTGCAGGAACGGGTCTTGGCTGGAGAGGCAGTGGCCCAGCCTGGAGAAGGAGGGGGTCACTTTTGTGATCTGTGACACGGGAGAGGGACATGATGGTTTCATGTACATCTAAGGGGTAGAAGTGACATGGGGTCGATTTCTTGAGGAGGTGGGTTTGTTCTAATCATCAGGAATGCTCAGGAATGAGAGTGATGTTCTTAAATGGGCCCATAAGCATGAGTTGCAGATTGTCAGGGAAAGGCAAGGGCAGCCCCACTTTGTGACAGAGTGAGCTCCCCATCACTGGAGACGTGCAAGTAGAGTCAGGGTAGGCATGGCATCCAGAACTTTGGGCGTTGGATTGAAGTTGGACTAGATGACCTGTGGGTTCTTTCTCAGCCTGAGATCCTGAGATCCTTCCTCCCTAACCAGGCAGTGAATGCCACAATAATAGGGACTGTGCCTTGAACATTGGTGCCTTCTCAATACCCAGAGCAAGACTAGGTATATCATTGGCACTCAGTGATGTCGGAGGAGCTCCATCCTTTTTTTTTTTTTTTAAAGATTGTATTTGTTTATTCGTGAGAGACACACCAAGAGAGGCACAGACATAGGCAGAGGGAGAAGCAGGCTCCCTGCAGGCAACCTGTTGTGGGACTTGATCCCAGGACCCCAGGATCACGCCTGAGCCGAAGGCAGACACTCACCACTGAGCCACCCAGGCACCCCTCCATCCTTCTTTTAAGGTGAACTCTTTACATGAGGGGCCAAAGAACCACCGCTTCCCCACCACACAAAGGTGGTTGCCCATTTTATTCATTTGCTTGGCTGATAGCTGCCGAGAAGCTTCTTTGTGCCAGGCCTCTGTGCTCAGTGCTGGGAATGCAGAATCCACAGATGTGGTGTCTCTCCTCAAAGATGCTGGCATTTGCTAAGGGCCTGCTTGTGGCTCCTGCTGGGTGCTCAACCCTGCACCCCAACTCCCGAATGCCCTGCCCGCTCTGAATTGTCCTGCTTGACTCAACCCTCAGTGAGCCTTCTGATCTATGGAGCACCTCGCAGGTCCTCCATGCAGCCCTCTGCACCACGGGCCTCAGTTTACCTCTCACACGGAGGCTTGGGGTTGAGGAATTTCACCCTCATCTCCCAGATGACAAAACCAAGACCCAGACAGGTGAAGTCATTTGCTCACGGTACAAGAGAATAGGGCTGACACCTGGGCCTGACTCCACATCTGTGCTCTGAATTTCTGAGCCGCCCCAGAGAAGATTCCAGAGCCATTCATGGGCAGCCAGGCAACCTCAAGTCACCGAGCATCTCCTGAGTGCTTGCTCTGCTCCGAAGGGGCATCCTGGAAGGTCAAGGGTGACATTTGTAAGATGAGGAGGTTTGACCAGCTTTCTCTCTTGGGCAGGAGTGCCCCTCCCCCATGGTGTCTCCTCTAGGTGGACACTCCTCAGTCCCTGAGGGCGCCGGAAGCTGCAGGTCAGCTGCAGGTGGCACACAAACATGTGAGATGACCAGGTCACGGGCAAAGCAGCGTAACAAAGGGGCAGACTGTATGCAGGACCGGAGAGAAACAAGGATGTGTGGGTGGACAGGAAGGCCCCTCTGCAAGCCTCCTTCCAGTTTTCTCTCCTCTCCTTAGGGGGTCACAGGAGAAAAATTGAAGGGAATATGTGGGCGGGGTGTAGCGCTGCCTGTGCCTCGGGGTGGAGGGTGTAAGAGACTCAGGAGCTCAGCGGAGGCTCGATATGTATCACCTGTTAGAAATGCCATCAGTCAGGGCCCACGCAGACCCACCTGCGTACCGGCATCTCTCCTCCCTCCCTCCCTTTCTGTCTCTGCTCTTCGGCTAAGAGGTGAAGTTCCTATTTAATGCATGTTAGGAAGAAACCAAACCTATTGTGGAAAGTTCGCTGGATTGGCCACAGACGCGTGATTTTGCTTTATTACTAGAGTATTCCTCTCAGGGAGGATTCCGGAGCAGAGGTGAATGGGACAAAGGACAGCCCCCTGCACCCCTGAACCCGAGTCCCCCCTGGCTCCGGCTTAGCTGCTCCGCAGAACAGTTAAGGCAACCGGGGGCAGCTGTCCCCACGAAGATCAAAGATCGTAGCTACACCTGGGGACCCGCAGCCTCCTTGGCTTGAAGGAACCGGCTCAGACAGCTTTTCCCAAAGTACGGCTTCGTGTCGCTCTGAGGCCTGGGGGTTTCCAGTGCCAGGGCGCGGGACAGTGAGAAAAGCATTTTCTTCTCCGTTTTCTTTCCAGTCCTCCGGGGGAAAGCTCCTTCTCCACTTCTGTGTGCTCAGGTGTCTGTGACACCTCTCAACCCTCCACTAATCTCCCCTCTGCAGGAAAAGCTAGAGCCCACTGGGGCTCTGAGTCTTGGCAGGCGCAGCGCCTCCTGAGAAAGTAATTACATTGTTTTCTTTCTGTGCTACTTGCCTCTGCGGCCGAAATGTAGCGGCGCGAAATGTACGAAGGGCCACTTTTTGTCAATTACACCTTAATTACGCAGGAAAGAAACGAGAGGGTGAGAGGGTACGAGGTCCGAGGTCCGCAAGTGGGGCCAAACTCGGAAAAGCGAAGTTTGAGGAGTGTCAGGTCGGGGAGGGTGGTGGAGCTGGACGTTTGGAAGTCCAGCCCTGCTCTCCCCGGGGAGTCTGGGCAGCCCTGGGCGAGGCGGGGGGGAGGGGGCCAGCGGCTGTTTCTCTCTGCCCCCCCTCCAGGAGTACCCGCTGGCAGCCCTGGCGGGCACCGCCTGCCACTGCGGCTTCCCCACCACGCGGTTCCCCCTCCACGAGCGGGAGGATGAGCAGCTCTGTGCCCAGAAGTGCAGCGCAGAGGAGTTTGAGAGCTGCGGGACTCCCCGTTACTTCATCGTGTACCAGACCCAGGTCCAAGGTAGGCCTGGGCTCCTCCAGCAGACCCCCGGTGGCTTCCCTCCCAGAGGTGCCCCTGGCCAGCTGCTTCCATACTGCACACGGGACACAAGGGCAGGGTTGGGAAACTTGGCCAGCTCAGCGATCCCAAGGGGCCACAGAGCCAGGGCCACCAGGCAAGGGGTGTGGGGCTCTGGAGACCCTCCTCTCTGTTCCTCCTAGGGGGCCCCACCTTGGTGGTGATTCTCCTGTAATGGAGGCAGTGAGATTGAGTATGAAGTCACCTGGGCTGGGAGTGGGGGACACTGAGGGAACCAGCACGGAGCTGCAGCAGGATCCTGGGCAAGCCCCTTCCTCTTCTGGGCCTCGGTTTCTCCATCTGCAATATGAAGCTGTAGAGTGCTGACCTCCAAGAGCCCCCTCCCTTTTTTTAAGATTTTATTCATGAGACACAGAGAGGCAAAGACATAGAGGGAGAAGCAGGCTCCATGCAGGGAGCCCGATGTGGGACTCGATCCCAGGTCCCCGGGATCACGCCCTCAGCCCAAGGCAGATGCTTAGCCACTGAGCCACTTAGGCGTCCCTCCAAGAGCCCTTTCAATTCTAGAGTTCTGTCCATTTATTTATAAAACCTTCTTTTTCTCCATCTCACACTTTTCGCTTCTGTTCCCCTCCCAGTGCTTTCTGCTTGGCTCCTGTTCCGTTCTTGGGGCCACCAGTCTGTGGTGGTGGCAGTGCTGAGGGTCTCTCGAGGACGGTCTTGGTGCCAGAGTCCGTGTGGAGTTCTTCCTTAAACTTTCTCACTGAATCCCCTCTGCTTTCCCAGGAGGTGGGAATAGTTATGTCCACTTTACAGAGAGGGAAACTGATGCTCCGAACGGTTCAGGGCCTTGCCTGAGGTCACACCACTTGTAAAATTTCTAGCTGAGAGCCATTTCCCCTGACCCAGGCATCATGAAGGGTGGGCGGTGCTTACAAGGGTGCCGTGCACAGTCCAAAGGAAACCCTTCAAGGATTACCCCAATTTCAGAATATACTGACCACCTACCATGCATTGGTCACATGCCAAGCCTTAGCTCATTGAATGATGTAAAACCCACAGCCTCTGATCGGGCAACATCATTCCTGTTTTCCAGGTGGGAGAAGAAGACTCTGGGGTTGGGAACTGGCCATGGTTGCACGTCTATGAGAGTAACTTGGTTTCAGGTCTCAGACTCCAAAGCCCTTGCTAGAAAACTCTGTTCACAAGGCAGAGAACATTCTCCATACCCTCTGAAGCCTGGAGACCCTATTAAACACTATTGGGCTAGACCTCCTTTTCATCGCCCAGGAACCAGGCATCCATGTACGGTTGGGCAGGTTGGGCACTGTACAGTCATGACCTGTAGGAAAAGTAGTGCCTAAAAGCCAGGCCTTGCTCTGCACTCTGGATAGCAGTGCCTCTGCCCAGAGGGAGGAGAGGGTGCCTTTTTCTGATGGGCACCAAGGTGCAGAGAGAGCTTGTGGCAGCCCCATGAAGAGCTTGTCCCCTCTTTGGCCTGATGAAGGTACTGATGGTAGTCACCTGCGGCTCCTTCCATGGCTCTGAAATCCTGCTAAGAGCCCGGTGAGTGGGAATCTAGTAATTGTGGCTGTTGGCCTTGTTTACAGTCCAGTGAGGAGGGACAAACATTTGTTAGCTTTTAGGAAGTGGTGGTTAGTGTGTGCAGAACCATGTTGTCCTAGCCTAAGGGAGAGTCATGCACAGATTCCATGACCGTGACTGGCTTTGATGTGGACAGAACACATTGGAGCCTTTTCAATAGCAGATAAAGAGCCCCTAATTGATGACTTTGCTCATTCCCTGGGCTGCGTCCCGAGGCCATTATTGTTCTTCAGTTTTTTCCACATCAGGCTTCCAGTCCCTCACACTGGCGAGGTTTGAGAGGCCTGTGACTTACTAGGTGGCCGAGAGCCTGGTGCATCATGGCTCCCATTTATTGTGCATTTGCCGTGTGCTAAACCCTAACATTCCTACCATGAACAAAACTATTTAACACCTACTATGTGCCAGGTACCGCGTAAGCCCTTTAGGCCGAATTAACTCCTTCAATCCTCACAATGACAAGGCTGCTAATACTACTGTACAAACAAGGCAGCTTGGCACAGGGAGGTTGGGTAGCTTGGCCAGAGTCACACAGCTAGGACAGGGCAGATCTGGGGTTCAGACCCAGGCGGTCTGGATCCTGGGCTGCACTCTGAGCCGCAGCATTCTCAGGATATGTTGAAAATGCTTCACGGGGCGCCTGGGTGGCTCATTGGTTGAGCATCTGCCTTTAGCTCAGGTCATGATCCCAGGGTACCGGGATCAAGTCCCGCATCAGGCTCCCCACAGGAAGCCTGTTTCTCCCTCTGCCTATGTCTCTGCCTCTCTTTGTGTCTCCCATGAACAAATAAAATATTAAAAAAAAAAAAAGTTAAGTGTGGATTTTCAACTGTGCCAGGGGATCATCACAACCCCTACACCCTGTGCCATTCAAGAGTCAACTGTACTTTGAAATGCATGAAAAAAATAGGATCGAGGGGGGCAAAACGAAGAGGTATAAGAGGATCAAGTCAACATAACAATGTTGACAAATGTAAAATTTTCCATGAATTATGAATGTTCACGGTGTGATTCCATTTTTTTCTGGAGGCCTGACATTGTTCCCCCCCATCATGAAATGTTTGGGTGGGGGGGAACCTGGCCCTTCAATTTCTCCAGAAAACCGCATTCTCCATTCAAACGCTGCCTGAGAGGCCAAGACCCACTCCCGAGGTAAAGGCTGTTGTTCTCAGCCCTAAAAAGAAAGTTTATTTGGTGTCTAAGCTCTGTAAATCAAATCAGGTGCTGGAGGCAATACTGCATGCAGAGCTTTAGAACCAGACAGAGCTGGGTCTTAAGGCCAGGGCTGTCATGGCCTAGCTGTGTGAGCAAGGTTCTTGCCCACCACTCTCCCCCCTCCCAGCCTGTTTCCTCCCATAACATGGGGCTAATAACCTTACAGGATTAAATGGAGAATACGTGTGAAGCATGTGTGAAGCTCAACCACCAAGCCACTCAGGTGCCCCCATATTTAACTTTTTTTACAAGTTTATTTTTAAGTAATCTCTATGCCCAGCATGAGGCTTGAACTCACAAGCTGGAGACTGAGTTGCATGCTCTTCTGACTGAGCCAGCTGGGTGCCCCTACATTTAAGTTTCTGTGGAGTTCAAAGTTAACTCCTAACAGGCTGCTGTTGATTGGAAACCATGCAGGTAACGTCAACAGTTAACCTATACTTTGTATGCTACATATATAATACACTGTATCACAGTAAGCTAAGGAAAAGAAAATACTATTAAGAAAACTTTAAGGAGGGATCCCTGGGTGGCGCAGCGGTTTAGCCCCTGCCTTTGGCCCAGGGCGCGATCCTGGAGACCCGGGATCGAATCCCACGTCAGGCTCTCGGTGCATGGAGCCTGCTTCTCCCTCTGCCTATGTCTCTGCCTCTCTCTCTCTCTGACTATCATAAATAAATAAATAAATAAAATAAAAATTAAAAAAAAAATAAAAAAAAAAAGAAAACTTTAAGGAAAATCATTTATTAAGGTAGTGTACTGTATTTATAAAAACCTGCATGGAGTAGAACTGCACAGTTCAAATCCATGTTGTTTGAGGGTCAACTGTAAGTTGCAAACATTGTTACACTTCATTAATTATAATTCAGTATTTACTGAATGATTTTTAATTCAGTATTTACTAATGATTTTAAGTGACATTTTACATAGTGTGAAATGCACAGATTTTAAGGGTGCTATTCAAAGATAACTGGATAATCCATACTCCTATCAAAATAGACCTGGACAAGAAAGGTACACACCTAAGCTTTTTTTTTTTTTTTTGCACGGTGTATTTCCAGGAAAACCGTTCCTAGACACCTAGTTGGCTTCAGCAAAGAGACCAGATTTATTTTTTCTAAAGTCTGTTCTGAACAGATTGAACCTGGCAGGGTGGGAGAAGAGAGCTGGCTCCCTGGCCGGAAGCCCCAACATGTTGAGGGGCATTTGCTTGGTACTCCTAGTGCATGAGCCCTTTGTTAACACACGCTCCCCCATGTCACCCTTGTGAGAGCACCATGTGGTCAGTAGTCCCATTTTATAGGTGAGGAAACTGAGGCTCAGATCCATCATTTTTCCCAGGGCACCCAGCAAATAGGTGGCAGATTGGAATCTCAGTTGAGGACTTCAGCGCTTTCCCTTGATGGGCTATTAGGAGACCTCACTGTGGCTCATAGTAAGATCTTGGTACTGACTGGTCCTGCAGGATAGGAAAGACCACGTGAAACCCTGAAAGGAATTCTGTGCGGGGGGTGGGATGGTGGGTGGTGCCAGACTGCGTGGAGTGCTGGGTGGCCACCTGTGCCTCCAGCGGGACTGGTTTTATGCAGGAGCTGGGTGGAGCCCAGAGGGGCCTGGCTGGGAGCAAGCAGGAGGAGAAGGTGGGATGGGGAGTGTGGCCAAGCTCTGCCAGAAGTGGGATGGGAATGGGGTGAGGACAGAGCATGGTTCCTCGAAAAAGATTTTTGTAATGATGGAGTGATTTGTTTTTGTGTGAATGCTGATGTGATGGAGCCAGCTGGGTGAGTGGAGGGGGGGAGGATGGGGGAGGAGGGAGGAGATGAGACCCAGGAACGGGAGCACAGGCAGCCCTTCTCCACCCGAGGAGAAGGAGGGACAGGGAGTGTGGGATGCAGAGCAGTCTGGTGAGCTCAGGGGCAGGGGAACCGTGGCTGGGTGAAGACAGGGTTGTCTGCTGTCCCTTTGTGGTAACTAAGGATGGAGGTCGTTGGCCCAGAGTGAGGAAGTAGGGCTAGAACCCCACCAACCTAGGATCCTCCCCTTTCTCTTCCGCTGCAGAGGCCCCCATGCCAGGCCTTCTCTCAGCTTCTCTTGCATCTCTAGGGATCAAAAGAAATCAGGGGGGTGCCTTCTTAGCTCTGGGGGGTGGGCTGCTGTTGGGAGGTGTTGGGGCTCTGAAAACAGTGGCATCCTGAGGACTCTGTAAAGCCAGAGAATCTAGAGAATTAGAATGGTACCCACCTGTCCCCACCCATTTACACATGAGAAAGTCAAAGGCTAAAAAAAATCTCCCCTTTGAGCACTGAAGCATATTAACATATTACGTGTATAATGACAATCCTTATGAGATCCCTGCCACGTAATACCATTGTTCCTCATCCGTCCCGTCTACCCACCACTGTATCCATCCTTCCACCCACCCAGCCATCCACATAATCTGTCCAGGCATCCATTCAGGATGTTTGGATTATCCCTACTATGTGCCAGATGATATGGAAAGTGCAGGGGAATCTGCAAAATAGCATTATAAGCAAATAATCCTTTAAGTACCAACTGAGTTGAGTGACTAGGAGGGGATGGAGCATGTTTTCCAACCATAGCCCAGAGAGTAGGGAAGGTGAGCAGTGCTGATTCAGCAGAGTGCAGGGAGAGAAGCCTTCTGCCTGGCAAAGGGGTGAAGGCTCCTGCTACCCAAGGTGCTGCTGGGTCAGGAAGGAGCAGAGCATGGATAGGAAATGAAGGGACCCCAGAGGCTGGCAGGTGCATGGGAGGGATGGGCCTGGGAGATGGCAAGAGCCAGGCCACACATGGGCTCGGAGGCCAGAGTCAGAACCCTGGACTAGATGCCGTGCAGGTAGATGCCATTTGAGGGATTTCATCTAGTCCCCCACGTCCAGGTACTCTTCATGATGGGAAATGCACATCGACAATGAGCGCACAAAAGACAAAAAGCCCTGCCATGAGAAGTTCACATTCAAAAGATGTAATTGATAAGTACGTTGCCAGATCTGTTGTGTTAGAGTGTTGAAATTTAAGGAGCTAAAGGAGTAAAGATAGGAAAATGGATAGAGGCAAGGAAGGTGGGTGTGGGGTGGTAAGATGAGCGAGTGATTCTCTATGCCAGGAAGAAACTGAGGCGGAGAGAAGACTCTTCCTCCTAGCTGACGTTCACAGAATCCCTACTGTGTGACCATCCCTTCTCATCTGTGATCTCATATAACCTTCATGTCAACCCCTGTGACGGGGATGTGGGCCCAGAAGGACTTCCATCACAGGCCCTGGGCTGCATGGTTGGAAAGTGGTGGGGGTGGGTCTCTGTCCACCCTCGCCCCTGACTGCGTCCTGCCTTTTGCAGACAACCGCTGCATGGACAGACGGTTCCTCCCAGCCAAGTCCAAGCAGCTCATCGCGCTGGCCAGCTTCCCAGGCGCAGGCAACACGTGGGCTCGCCATCTCATCGAGCTGGCCACGGGCTTCTATACTGGCAGCTACTACTTTGATGGTTCTCTCTACAACAAAGGTGAGGAGGCGGAGGGGAGTGGAGAGGACCCCCTGGGGGAGGGCATGGGAATACCCTTCCTGAGTACCTAGTATGTGCCTCTCAGCTCACCAGGGCACGTTTGTGAAGACCTACTGTGTGCTTGATACCCTGCCCTCGCTTATACCCCACAAACCTTGCCTGAGCGGCATCTGTTCAGTAATGGACACTTACCTAGTGCCTACTATGTGCGTAGGCCCTCTCCAGCAAGTCTATGCCATATACAGAGGGACAAAACTAGGTTCATTTGGGGGACATTTATTGAGCACCTTCTATGCATCAGGTGTCTTAGCTGCCCTGAAGACAATGATATCTGTTGTGTGGGTGCTTTATTTTCATCTTATTCATAGATGTTTACTGAGCACTGCTATGCTCTGGATGTACTTCCAAGCTTGGTTTCCCAGCAGGCATTTATGCAGTGCTGACTGTGTGCCAGGCACTTCATGTAGGTTCAGATGGCCACGGACAAACTTCTTGGCCTCCTGCTAGGTGCTACATTTTTATTTAGCCCTGCACAATAGACCTGGGACATAGGATGTGGTACCATTTCCCAGATGCAAACACTGAGGCTTGGAGAGAAGTAAATTACTCCAGGTCACACAGATTGTTTTCAAAGGGCTGTTGAGGGTTTACACCCTAGTGTGTCCCAGTTTCAAAGCCTGCGTTCTGACTTCCATCTTTGGCAAAAAAGTCCAGGGGGCTCTTACTGGGGAGCTGAAAATCATGGGTGAAATCCCCATTGGGTGTGAAGCCCCCTCCCAGGCATGGTGGGGGTTATCAGGGAAGCAGCTCTGTTTGGGAGAGGTTTTGTCCATATGTGGGGAGCCCGTGGCTGTGGGTCTTCGTGTCTGCCAACCAGATGAAGACCCCTTCCTGGCTGTGTGACATTGAACAAGTGTCTGCTGCTCTCTGATCCTGTGTCATCATGCACGAATCAGAGATCACAGTATGTACTTTGTGGGGTCATTGTGAAAGTTAACGAGTTGTGACGTGTAATACGCTTAGCATAGAATAAGTGTGCAATAAATGTAGGCTGTGAATACTATGGTCCGGGGGCCAGGCACTGGCCAGGCACAGCGTGGTGTTGACAGAGAGCCATCCCTGAATCCCAGCTCAGGGAGAGCCAGGGGGTATCTATCTGAGGGTAAGAAGTGGGAGGGAGGAAGGTCAAAAAGGATGAAGAGGGACAGGTTGGAGGACGGAGTTAGCAAGAATTACAACTTCTATATATTGTTTAATTTTTAGTTTTGGTTTAAGCGATCATTTATCAAGCGCAAAATATGCACAAGGCTCCCAGCTGGGGGTTTTGCATGCTTTTCTACCAGGATTTGAACCCAGGCCTGGCTGTCGATGGTATCTGCGCGCTTAACCATTGTGTTGTGCAGCCTTTATGGGCGTTCCTGGAGAAGCCCAGGCACGGTCTGGAATCTCTCTGGCTTGTCCTGGAGAGTGGCAGGGAAAAGCAGACTCGGGAAGCATTCCATGGCTGGCCCACATCCTAACCTTCCTGGGGCTGGGGCAGCAACCCTATTTAGGGAATTCTAGAATTTACAAATACAGGGATCCTCAGGATTGTTAGTCCAGGGATGCAAAGTGGTTTCATCTCATGTGTCTGTTCCAGTGAATTCCTGTTTTAGGATGAGGTCTTAAGGAGGATTCTGAGGTTCTCTTGTCTTTCAGAAACAAAGTGCCTTAATCTAGTAGTGATGCCTGGTTGAGGGTATAAAGGGGGAATGGTGAGCTATGTGCCAGATATTTACCACTTCTGCTCTAACTCAACCTCCTAACTTCAAACAGAGGGAAACTGAATCTTAAGATGGAGTCGGGGGGACACCTGGGTGGCTCAGCGGTTGAGCGTCTGTCTGCCTTTGGCTCAGGGCATGATCCCTGGGGTCAGGGGATCCAGTCCCACATCAGGTTCTCTGCAGGGAGCCTGCTTCTCCCACTGCCTGTGTCCCTGCCTGTCTCCGTGTGTCTCTCATGAATAAATAAATAAAATCTTTAAAAAGAAAAAACAAAAGGTGAAGTCAGGGGATTGAATCTTTAGACTGACCTGTTTGCTTATCAGGTATGGGACCTTGGGCAAGATTTATTCCTCTGAGTTTCCGTTTCCTCATTTATAGTACAGAGATGTCAATACTGAACTCAATGGCAGCTTTGAAAATATATAATAAGACCATGTGTATGAGGCTATAGTGTTAAAATATACATTATTTTTAATGATCTGAAAGGGGGACAATCAGCTATTAGGCAAAGTCAAAGGCGGGGGGTTGGTCTTTGACTACACAGTAGAATTACCTGCGGAGCTTTTTTTTTTTTTTTTTTTTTTTTTTTTTTTAAGATTTTGTTTGCTCATGAAAGACCCATGGAGAGAGGCAGAGACATAGGCAAAGGGAGAAGCCCACTCCCTCTGGGGAGCCCAATCCAGGACTTAATCCCAGGGCCCCAGCATCACGCCATGAGCTGAAGGCAGAGCTCAACCACTAAGCCACCCAGGCATTCTACCTGGGGAACTTTTAAAGTCTTGATGCCCAGGTTGCACCTGCAACCATTTCCATCACGATCCTGGGAGGGAGCTGTGACATCCTTTTTTTTTTTTTTTTTTAAACCTCCCCAGGTCGGGGATCCCTGGGTGGCGCAGCGGTTTGGCGCCTGCCTTTGGCCCAGGGCGCGATCCTGGAGACCCGGGATCGAATCCCACGTCGGGCTCCCGGTGCATGGAGCCTGCTTCTCCCTCTGCCTATGTCTCTGCCTCTCTCTCTCTCTCTCCCTGTGTGACTGTCATAAATAAATAAAGAAATTTAAAAAAATTTTAAAAAAAATAAATAAACCTCCTCAGGTGATTCCAGGGCAGATTCCCAGTATTCCAGAGACTACTGGGTTCCCTTGACTAGGAAGTCCGTATTCTCACCTCCAGCCCCACCACATTCAGAGACTATGAGATGTATTTTTATAAAAAAATTTATTTATTCATGAGAGACACACACAGAGAGAGGCAGAGACACAGGCAGAGGGAGAAGCAGGCTCCATGCAGGGAGCCTCATGTGGGACTCGATCCGGTGACTCCAGGATCATGACCTGAGCCGAAGGCAGACAGTTAACCCCTGAGCCACCCAGGTGTCCCTGCTAGATATATTTTGACTCGAGTCTTGTGGGGGTGGATATCAAGAGTTGATCATTAATGGGGTGAGGCATATACTAGAATTTTAAAAAGGAAAAGAGAGAGAGAATATCAACTGTCCGTGGCAGTTCCTCTGGCTCACACTGTAGAAAGGTTTCCTTCAGTGCATCTGAGAAAGGGAGCAGATTGTGGCCTGTCACAGGCAGTGGAAGCCTTTGGAGTGGCTCCACCTTCATGAGGGGCTTAAAAACCTGCTTCCTGTGTGCTGAGCCCCAGCGGAGCAATGGTGGGTTGGCCCTGGGAGTTAGGGCCTGGCAGTGTGGTGCAGACACGTGGGTGACCCCCCTGCCATAGCATTAGTCAGCTCTGCTAACCTCGAATTGCTCCCAACATCACCTCTGCAGCCGAGAGACACTACAGGAAGTTCCCAAACCCTGCTGGGTCCTGGGTTCGAGAACAGGCTAGCCCTGTGCCCATGGGTTTCATCTCCCTGGGAGGTCAGGATCCTCCCCTATCCCATCCCATCTGCCTGGAAACCTGCTCCCCAGGCCGCGGGCCACACCCCCTCCGCTGCGTCCCTGGCAGAATCACGTGTCCTCCTGCTTTGTCTTCCTTGTACCCAGGGCATTCCTGCGTCATGGCCCTTGTTATAAATATATCGTTGTCACAGTTAGCAATGCTAAGCATCGTGGGTGTCTTATTGAATGTCTGCAATGGGATCATGAGTCCAGGGATGCAACGGGGTGGGTACTTTATATATTCTGTGATTTGGTTTGGGGCAGGGGTGTGCAAAAGTGGACAGGACTCACCCGAAGGGCGTGGAGGGAGCCCCAGGCAGAGGCGGAGATGTGACGAGCAGCAGGAGGAAACAGAGCAGTTGGTCAACAACAGGGTTTGGTGGCAGCGTGTTGGACCGTGGGAGGGGTGAGGGCTGTGGCAGTGATGCAGGAAGGAGCAGCCTGAGCTGGGTAGGCAAAGGCCCTGAACCCCATTATCCTGAGGCCATGGGCCAGGCAGGGAAATACTCCTCTGGCCGCAGAACTTCAGATGGATTTCAGCTGCAGGGACAGGGGTGGGGAGTAGGGGACGGGGGCGGGGGGACAACGACATCAAGAGCCCGCTGACTGGAGGTGAGGGGCCTCAATGATGGCCCAGAGAGGGTGGTTTCTGTAGGATGAGCCCATGCTCCAGGTACTCCTGCTGCTTGGAGTATTTTAGGGTTTCTTCCCTCATCCCTGCCACTAACTAGCTGGATAAGTGGGGGTGCATCCTCCCCCACCCCACCCCCAGCTTGAAAGGATTTCCTCCTCTGTAACAAGCTGGTGTTGGGTGGGTGACCCCCAGGGCCCTCCTAGGTCTGATGGACTGCCTGGCACTTCCTCTGCAACCTTCTCTCCTTGCACCTGAGCAGGCTGCCCCTCCAAGGGACTGCTAAGGGAGGGAGGGAGGGGGGAAGGAGAGGGCATGTCTGGATGGGTGGCTTCTCCCTTCCCGCAGGCCAAGCGTCTGTACCACTTGAGCTCTGCCTGCCGCTTACCCAGAGACGATGGCCCTTTGTAAAACGTGACTTGGGTCTTTGTCCATCTATCTGTCTGTCTCTTTCTTGGTCTTGCTGGCTCGTCTCCTGCTTTTTCCTTCCTTGTGCCTCTGGTCTTTTTCTCCTTATTTTGTTTCTGTGTCTACTTCTCTCGGGATCCCCTTCTTCTCTCACCCTGTCCCCCTCCCCATCTCAGGGACCCCACTGCCCCGAGTGCAGGCTCCAGCTCTGTGGCAGGAGGGGCTGGGTTGACTTCCTGGAGTTGACCAAAGCCCTGCTAGGCTCCTGGGGGCCCTGGATGCCCCAGGACATTGATGAGGCAGCCTCTCGGCCCCACTGATACAGGACAAGGATTTCTGAGGACGGCCCCCAAATCAACCCCATTACCCCTGGAGGACCACCAGCCTGCAGAGTGTCCATGTGCAGAACCAGGAGCAGGCCGTTCCTGCCCAGTAGACACCAGGGCATGCAGAAATGTGGGGTTTTTGCCCCTGCCCTTTTCCATGCTGGCTTCCTTAGCTGCAAAGTGCACTGACAACTGTCATATGGAGGATGAGGGGGAAGGAGAATGTATATCTTATTCCTCTTGTGGCCCTGAATCCACAAGTTCGTTTCTCCAAAGCCTGGGACTGTTGTCCAGCTCCTGAGAGTTTCTGAAGCTCACATGGGTGCCCCAGATAAACTGCTAGTGTGATGATCCCTCAAAGTAATGGGATTTAAATTCTCCCCCTTGATGCAATGGAGGAGCTGGGTCCTGGTTTCAGGAGGAGGGGAGGGGGGCCCCCTGGCAGTGGAAGCCAGCAATTCCGCTCTGGCCCTGTGCTTGCATCCCTGATGGCTGTGTAATCACCTAGATGGCCCTCCCTGGAGGATCTTCCAGCCACCATTCCCAGTTCCACAGGCAGGTGGATCCCAGGTGGCTTAAAGGCTTCTTCCTAGACATAGAACTCCTCTCCCTGGGAGGCATTGTTCTAAATCTTCTCCACCTCCCTACTTCTCCAGCAGACCCTACAAACTAACTTCTTAGGTGACCCAAATCTGGAATCTAGAGCAGGTCTTTTCTTATGTGCATTGTTTTTGTATCTTGATAAACACCGTGCTAGGCTGACTCCATCACGTAACAGAGAGAAATGTGACCTGAGAGCTGACTTAGACTAGTTTGACCACTCTGCCAGGTTTCTGTTTCTGTTTATTTTTCTTCTCTGAGAACCTGTATGCATTCTTTGTAACCCCCACATGTGTTTTTCTGTTGCTATGCTCGTGGCGAAATGCATTTTGACAAAGATAAAACACAATCCTAGATGGGAAGTTCCTTGTCTGCGTCATGAGGAGCTTTGCCGATGGAATGCATGATTGCATGCCATGAAATCGTATCCAGTGCCACCTTGTGGGTAAACATCTGTGTCCCAGGCTTGTTCTCAAGCTTCCAGACCCCATCCCTCATTGTCGCATGACACTGCATGGTCCATGGGCCTCAAAGGCAGTGGGTTAATATTTCCTTGTGGGCATGGGCCGGGGCTAGACTGGTTCCTGCAGCTTCACTTGGCAAGTGCCAGGATGGAATCTGGCTCTGGAAATGACAGTCCATTCCTGGCTCTTCTACCTTGTGACCCTGGTGGGGTGGGTGTGGGGGGTGCTATACCTGTCTGAAACCTGATCTCCAGGGACAGGAGTAGGTACCATATTGGCCTCATTTTAATCCACCTTAAAAGCCAAAGTGTAGAGCCTCAGAAACCTTTGTGCAGGGGTAAGGCGAGAAAAAGTGAGCACGTTGGCTTCTTGGTCCACAATGTCACCCCAAGACTTGTTCTGGTTGAGCAGCCATTGATCTAAGTCCTCCTAGGTGCCTCACTGACTTTTCAAACAGCCCTGTGAAGTAAAAGCAGCATGGTCCCATTTTATAGAGGAGGAAACTGAGACCCAAAGAAATAACAGTGAGTTGAAACACAGCCAGTATCTTGAAGGCCCAGTCCCAGAACATTTCTACTTGGCTTTCAAGATGCCATCCAAGTGCCTTAGCTCCTGTGAGAGCGAGAAGCTCAAGAACTCAGTCTCAGGAGCCTGGGTAGCTTGGTTTGAATTTTGGCTCTGCCTCTCACTCACTCTGTAACTTGGGCAAAATCTTTGATCTGTGCCTCAGTTTCCTTATCCATAAAATCTCTGAGGATCACTGAAAGCGTGGAGTTGCCTAATTACATAAAAGGCTCAGGCCAGTGTCCAGCACACAACTGGCACCAGAGAAACATTCTGCGGCCACCCACAATTTCTCTCAGTTCCTCAGCTGTTGAAATGAAAATCCGATCATGTCCCGCTTTCTTTTGCTTAAATCCTTTTCAGGGCTGCCTAATCTTTGTGGTCTGAACACTCCATCACAACTGCTAAAATCTGATCCAGCTTTACACTCCCTTCTTTCTGCTCTCAGCTGTCACACACATAACATATTTCTTCTGACCCACCCCAGGACCTTTGCATCTGTTGTTCCCAGCACCCTTTCCTTCCTCTCTGGGACTAGCAAATTCCTCATCCTTCACAAGTCAGCTTAAGCACCTCTTCCTCCAGGAAACCTTTCTGGATGACGCTGAGCAGATCAGTGATCTTGGCTTGGCTGGCTGGGCTGCTCAGCACCAGCCTGCCTGTGGCATCAATGTCTGTTCCACAAGTCACCATCTGGGACCAACAGCCTTCTAGCGCATGTCCTTCTCACAGTGATGGCAGGCGCACACAAGAACAAACATGATGCACCTTGGGTCTTTAATAGAGACCTGCTTCTGTCCTCATTCCACTGGCCAAAGTGAGTCATGCAGCCATGCCCAGGGGTGTAGACTCCGTGCAAAGAGGACTCTTCCAGTGCATCACTGTCAGGTGCCTCTTGGGGCACCTGAGCAAGAAATCTATGCCTCTTCTGCAGCACTAGGGGTTTGTTATGTTCATTTATGTCATGATCTGCATAATCTGGCTCCCAAAGACAGCAAGAGCCATGGATATTCTTGCAGATTTTTATCGCCACCTCTCAGCACAGTGCCTGGCACACAGTAGGTGCTCCGCACATCTGGGGGGAAATGCATGAACGTGGGAGGATTCCTGGGTGGCCCAGGGAAGTGCCCTGGACTCCGGACCTCCTTGCGCTGACGTCCCGTACCCCTCCCCCCCCCACTTTGGGAAGGCTTCAAAGGCGAGCGGGACCACTGGCGCAGCGGCAGGACCATCTGCATCAAGACGCACGAGAGCGGCCAGAAGGAGATTGAGGCCTTCGATGCGGCCATCCTACTCATCCGTAACCCCTACAAGGCACTCATGGCAGAGTTCAACCGCAAGTACGGCGGCCACGTGGGCTTTGCGGCGCATGCCCACTGGAAGGGCAAAGGTAGGGGGAGGGGCGGGCCCGGGTGCAGGGGAGGTGGGGGAGCAGCCAGTGCTGTCTGCTGCCAGGGATCCAGAAGGGCCCCCTGCCGTGGCACGCCACCCCACAAGCTGCACCTGCTGGGAGCCTGGGTGATGCCATAGCGCAGCCATCCAGGGCACGGGCTCAAGGGCAAGACTCCCTGGGTTCAAACCCCAGCCCCACCACTACCTTCCTGAACTTAGGCTTGTCCCATCTATAAAACGGGAGCAATAATTATGGGGCTCTGAGAATTTTTAACCCTTTACAAACAAATCCAGTAAATGTGACTCCTTATGGAGATGGAGACCCTCACATAATTGATATGGGATGAATGGAAACAGTTTCTAGAGCCCTCTCCTGAGAATCAGGAGACCTGAATCCAACCCACAGTCAGGGGCTGATGGCCAGGTCACTCAGGAGCTCCTAAGAACTCGCAGAGCATCATTTCCATGCACCATCCCTAACAACTCTGGTTCAGTGACTTGTGCTAGGTTCCACACCTGGGAAGTGACAGTGTTGGCTAACAAGCTGCATTTTTTTTTTTTAAGCAGCGAATCTTATACGATTGGGGTTTGAGACTCATTTCCAGCACTTAGTAGATGACAGCCTTGGGGATGAATGTCTCACTCCAGAGCGGTGGCCCATGATAATGGTGAGAGCTCTGGAGTCAGACCCAACTTCTATCAGCTTGAGTATCTTTGACCCCTCTGGCTCTCAGAACCCCATATCTATTATCCACATCTCCACCACTGTAATGAGAGTCTTTAAACCCCATAATGAACCTTGTTTTATAGATGGGACAAGCTAGATTCAGGGAGGTGAAGAGGCTTTTCCAAAAGGAGGTGGTGGACCTGGGGTTTGTCCCCAGACAGTCTTGCTCCTGCCCTTAACCACAGCCCTATGATAACAAATCGGACAAAATGTTGATGGATCAGTAAGATCACCCAGTCCCGTAAGTGCTCTGTACGTGTGAGCTCTCTTCACCTTAGCCTCTGGGAGCCAGGCTGCTTCAGGCTCAGCCTTGAGGGGTGCTTTCCACTTTACCCCTCCTAAAACTGCTTTGAAGCCCTGGCCCCACCCCAGAGAGGTCTGGAGCTTGACAGCATGGTGTTAATGCAGCAGTCCAGTACTTAATGACCTCATTCATCACAACCCTTGTGCCTCTTTGGCCAGCTGTGCCCTGGGCTCCTAGTTCAGTCAAGGGGGTCCTCTGTTTCTCCCCTTGCTTTACTCCCCTCTCAGAGGGTAGAAGCTTAGGTGGTGACATTTATTCCCAGAAGATTTGTAGTTGAAAATGACCACTGCTCAGGGCCAGGCTGAGAAGTCTACAGGTGCATGTGGCAGAGGCCTGCCCAGAGCAGAGACTTCTCTGGCCCAGTTGGAAAGGACCTGGGGGTGACCAACTGCAGTGGTCCTCAGTCCCAACTACGTATCAGCATCCCCAGAGGGGCGTGGGGAAATCCCACCGGACCAGGACCATTGGTGCAGTGGAACCTGGGCATCGGTATTTTTCTAAAGCTCCTCACTGCTTCTAGGGTGCAGGTAGGACCAAGAACCACTGATTAATCCTCTATGGATTAATGGGGAAACTCAGGCCCAGAGAGAGGCAGGGAACCTTCCCAGGTCATTTGGGCACATGGTGGCAGGAGTAGAATCGGGCTCTCTGCCTCCCAGGCCTCCTGCTGCCCCCGGAGAAAAGGGAAGGGAAATCACTTGGGAAGCTCCTAGCTCTGTGCATTCATGAGGACATTTAAACCTTCTAAGTCCCTGGGGAGATGAGAAAGGGTGCCAGTCCTGGTGGCATTCCATTGCACAGGTGAGAAAACCATCCCAGGAAGGGAGCAATTATGTGGCTAAGCTGCCCCCCTGCCCCCACCCTCCGCCAGGCTTCACCCAACTGGGATTGAACCCAGGCATTAGCTACCAGGCTGTCTCTTAGCTTGGGGATGTCCCTGACTTTGTGATGAATTCACAGCTTCTCTCCTGGCTTAGCATCTGGTCTCAGGTTCAGGTAGTTCTAATTCCCAGGAGCTACCTTGCCTCTTTTTCCTTACTCAAGGCAGCTGGGAGCTTTAAAATCAAAGATCAGGAAGGTGTTGGGACAGGCTGTACCATGAGGCTGCAAGGGACGGGAGAGAGGAGGTTCCAGCACCCGCATCTCCTAGCAGGGGCCCCGGGGGCCCCACAGTAGTCTGGGATGGGGAGCCTTCTCCCTGCATCCCCTCCCAGGCCTGACCCAGGTCTGAAGGATCCTGGGAGCCTTCCCCAAAAAAATCCATTTCTCTGTTTGCCTTGTAGACACTGGAGTTTGAGCCCCTTGCTTTAGATTGCCCGCACCAGCCACGGCCACAGCAGTATCACTTGGGAACTGGTTAGAAATGCAAATCCTCTGGCCGTACCCCAGACCCTGCAGAAACTCTGGGAGGGCGGCCGGGCCATCTGCGTTTTACCAATCCCTCCAGATGTTTCTGACGCATGCTCCAGTTTAAGAACCACTGCTTTCAACCCCTGCTGCTTGCACCGCTCACAGAGCAGGGCCTGTGTAGCAGTGGCTTCCACATCAGCTGGAAGATTTTTTAGAAAAGCACATCTCTGCCCTCGGGCTCTCTGAACAGGAATCTGCATTTGAACAAGATTCTCAGAGAAGTGAAGCCTCATGTGCGCTTTGCCTTAGTGTGTGAAGGTCACCCCCTAAAAAGAGTTCCCCTAGCAGTTGAGTGCCTCCACCCCCCCACCCCCACCTGTGCCCTCTTTCCATTTAGAGCTGGGGCACTGCTCTTGTAATCCTCCCCCCCCCCTTTTTGGTTCTTTAACGTTAATTTTACAATCTCCCTGGAGTGGGGCCAAAGCAAAGTTTTATGTGATCTGATTACACAAGGTGAATTGTCCTGGATCTGTTTAATGAAACAGACGGTGTTTAATGATTCTGTGGGGAATTAAGCGCAGTTAAGCTATTAATCAGGCCCTGGTTCCTCTGGACAAGAAGAGGGAGCATGAAGACTGGGGGGTGCCCTGCGGGGCGCACCTGTGTGACCCTTCCGGTGGAACCGGTGCTCGTGCTCTGTGGTCTGTGGCTTGGCTTCTTTATGACCCAGTTTGAAGGCAGCGATCAGTGACCAGGAATCCTGTGCTAATCAGGACTTCTGAGGGTTTCTTTTTTTTTTTTTTTTCCTCCTTCTTTTCCGCGAAGTTCAGGAGCTTCCAGGGAGGGATCGGTGGGGTAGGTGAACAGCTGCTGCCAAAGCAGCCTGGGGAGCTCTGATCCCAGTGATAATGGGGTAGGGCTGGGTTTGGTGGGGGTGGGCATCTTTGTGACACCAGGGTGCCACCATCAGGAATCCTCGTGACAGCAGCTGGCATTTAGTGAGCACCACCTGGGTCCCAGGGGCCGCCTGCCACAGTCCTTGCCCCTCTGCTTCCATTCTATCTGCATGGCCAGGATGTAGGTCTTAGTACATTTTGCCAGTGGATAAACTGAGTCTCGAGACAGACTGGAGTTCCCAAGCTGCCACAGCTAATGGAGACAGGAAGGGGGTTGTGAATGCGGACAGTCTGTACCTACCCTCTGTAGGACCCAAAGTCAGCCATGAACAGATCCTGAGTTGTAGACTAACACCCAAAGCGAGCAGTGCTCAACTAGGAGCTGGAGCTGATCGGAACAGGAGCTCTGGAAGGGCTTGCCAGGAGGCAGGAGCCAGGCTCAGTCTGGATAAACTGGGTTGGAATCCTGTCTTGGGCAAGCACAGTGTGGCCTGGAACAACTGGCTTCAGGTCTCCCAGCCTCCTTTATCCATACCCCCCGCCCTGTGTGTAAAATGGCTGGTAATCCCCACTCTCCAAGCTTCTTGGGAGCACAGTTCCTGCTTGGGAGCAGAAAATGTGAAGTGACTCAGGCACCGTACACTCCCATCCCAGGGCAGTGTGCAGTCAGCAAGGGGGCTGTGCCCTCTGCAGCCCATCTGCACCCAAGGCTAGGGCTACCCTCTGTAGGACCCTGACTGCCACGCAGACGGGTTCTTCCTCTTCCATTATGACCTCCAAGCTGCAACCCTCACCCCTCCAGCAAATATCTGAGGTTGGTCAGAAATGGCCAAGCTTAAAAATACAATCCGTGTGCTACCAGGCGACTCAGTACCACCTTCATCCGCCTGGGCTTCTGCTAGAAAGGCAACAGGTGTCCTGAGCCATCAGGAATGCGTTGAGGTGACACAGAGATTCTGAAAAAAAAAATTACAACAGAACATATACATGCTATATGTTCCAATCACTCAGATACATCTGGTCTTAACCCATTACAACAGTGTGGGCCCAATTAGCCAGATACCATTGTAAATCATCTACCGTAAGCATGAAGGATCTCCTTGTCACCCACATCAATGTTTCCCAAGGAGCAGTGGTGGTCTGGGGGCGCACAGGGAAGCAGGAGCCTCACCATGGGGTCTGATGTGTTCTGCAAAGAAAGAGGAGCCCTTTATCATGTCACAGTTTGGCGGTGGGGGATTCCAATTTAGTTCAACCACCATTTATTGAGCCCCTGCTGGGGGTAAGACAGTGGGATGTAGGGGGGTGAGGCTGCTGCTGCCAGGAAAAGATCAGGACCTGGAATCAGGTCTGATCTGGATGCTGCTGCCTGGCTGTGTGACCTTGGGCCAGTCACCTTACCTCTCTGAGCCTCCCATTTCCTCACTGGTGATATAGGGTCAACAGCAGCCCTTTCCTTTCAGGGTAGTCTTTAGAATTAGAGATCTTGGGTACCCATCACCAGCAAAGGAGGAGGATTTGGTTATTAACCAGCTGGGACCCCCTAACCCGGCTTGGGAGACTCACAGACCCTCCTTCAATAAGCACATCCCTCTGGACGGTGCAGGGTGGGGTTGCTTCTGTGAGAAGCAGTGGGTCTGGCTTCAGGATTTCAGAACACCTGCCCTGTGACTGTCCAGCAGGGGCTCAGAATCCCTTTCTCCCTTCCCGTCGTCATCAGTGATCACCCCACCTCCCCATCCACTGCAGCTCCCCAGCTCCCCGTTCTGTCCATTTCAGCAGCTCCAGGGCTGGCTGGTGTCTCTTTGAGGTTCTCTCTGGGGTCCCCTAAGCAATCACCCACATTCTTTTGTAGCCTGCCTTTCAAGTCAGAGCATCCCAACACACCTTCTCAATGTTGGTGATGATTCCCCTGCCAGTTTACCATGGTAAGGTAATAAACTGCAAAAATATAAATACACATGATAAAAAGTAGAACAGTAAGGCAAAGATGACAGTCTAGATAATCTAACTTAAACTGTACCCCCAGCCCAGTCTACTGGAGAGACCTTCAACAGACATGAGGGGGCTTAGAGGGGGAACGCTGAAGCCCAAAGATTGGCCTCCTGCCTGAGTCTGGGAAAACGATGTCCTGTCTCAGAACAGAGTAATGGCAGGAATAACAATTGGCAACGTTTGCTGAGCCCCTACTGGGTACGGGGTGCCATGCTAAAACCCTTCTAGGATTTTGTTTGTTCCTGGGCAAGTCACTATTTTTTAAATTTAAATTCAAGTTAGCACAGTATATTATTCGTTTCAGGGTAGAATTTAATGAGTCATCAGTTGCATATGACTTACATCAGGTACGTGCATTTAATGCCCATCGCTCAGTTACCCCGTCCCCCCACCCAAACCTCCTGTGCTTTTATCCACTTCTCTATACAAATGTCCTATTACCATCCTGTGCATAGATCCCATTACCAAGCAGGATAACTATTACTGCACAGAGTAGCTTGATAGTCTGAAGCCAGACTGCTCAATTTCTAATCCTGGCTCTGCCCCTGAGTAGCTGTGTGACCTGGAGCAAATTACTTGACCTCTCTGTGCCTCACTTTTTCTGTTAAGTGAAGAAAATGATGATACCGGTCATGAGAAGTGACTTACTAGGTTAGTATTATTACTTGGTTAATATAAATGTATATAAAATACAGTAATATGCATTTTTGGAGAAGTCTGGGACATGCATGCAGTAAGCACCCGACAAGTGTTAACTGTTCTCCCTGAAGAGAAGGCAAGGCTCAGAATGTTCCAGATAGAAGCAGCAGCCAGGAGGTGGGGAGGAATCGGGCCAGGCCAGGGCCGCCAGGGCCTCGAAGGAGTGAAGGCTGTTGCCAGTCACTGACTTCTGTGTGCCCACCACCATCTGACCCTGGTCCCTTGAGTGCCTCCCCTCTCTGACTGGGCCCTGCCTCTTCTCTGCAGAGTGGCCTGAGTTTGTGAGGAACTACGCCCCGTGGTGGGCCACGCACACGCTGGACTGGCTCAGGTTTGGTAAGAAGGTGCTGGTGGTTCACTTTGAAGACCTGAAGCAGGACCTGTTTGTGCAGCTGGGCCGCATGGTCAGCCTGCTGGGCGTGGCCGTCAGGGAGGACCGGCTGCTGTGCGTGGAGAGCCAGAAGGACGGCAACTTCAAGCGCTCCGGCCTCCGCAAGCTCGAGTACGACCCCTACACGGCCGACATGCAGAAGGTCATCTCTGCCTACATCAAGGTGGTGGACGCGGCCCTCAAGGGGAGGAACCTGACGGGCGTCCCTGATGACTACTACCCCAGATGATGCGTCGGGGGGGGGGGGGCGGGGGGGAGGGGCCGGGGACCCCCACCCCTCTGTCCTCTCCACTTTGAGGACAGTCCCCCAGCTGCTGTGGGCCTTCAGTGAGTTTCCTGCATGACAGAGGAAGCTCCAGGGAGAGACTGCCTGCCTGGGCCCTCCCCACCCCACTCACGGCCCCCCTTGGAGATGGAGGGGGCCTTTGCTTTGGGGTGTTGCAACCACATGGACCCTTCTCTGTCTCCCGTGTCCCTACCCACCCCCGCCCTGTGGGAGGGAGGGCTCATGGCATCCCCAAGACCAGGCAGCCCCACTGCTGGGGTCGAGGATCTTGATTCGAGAGCTAGGGGGACTGTTGCAGAAGGAAATGGACCCCGACTGTGTCCCCTCCTGGGCTGAGCGTCCACAGCCTGCCCTTCTCTCCTCTGCCCTGGGGAGGCACTGGCACCAACGTGGACTCAGGACACTTCTGTCTGAAGAAAGGCTTCTGACGTTCTGGGTGGGGTGCGGAGGCACTGGTGCTCCCAGTGTGCTGACTGGCACCACCATGGGTCACACTGCTCCTGAGAAACCATCTGGTTGCCTGACCACCTCGAGGGCCAGAATTCTGTGCTCTTCTTCCCCCGCTGCAGCCATGAGGGGACCTTGGCATCTTCGATCCCACTTCCAGGGGTTCCTCAAGCGCCAATGGTTAACTCCAGGATGGCCAGCCACATGCCAAATCCTAAGATTGACAGCCCCAGTGACCTCTCTCCATGGTGGGGCCCGATGCATTGATCTTACACTGCCCTCTGACCCCTACCAATGGGTCCTTTGCTGTCCGGGTGAGAGAGAAGGGGTGCTCCACATCAGGTTGGACCATGACCAAAAGAGACCCCCACTACCTTCCTGGACCATTCCCTTGGTCATAGTCCAGTGGGGCCAGCTTCCCTTGGGATGGTTCTTTAAGGAAGAGAATGGTTATTCCATTTCCACACAAAACCTGCTCCCTTGGTGGTAAGACCTCAAACCAAAGGATTCTCAAGGACCTTGGTCGCTAATCCTCTGTCTTAGAAAGCACTGATTGGGGATCACATCTTTGCCCACCCCACCCCCACCTTGGATACCAGTGGCTTCGCATCCGGCCCACACCTGCACCTTTGCCACCATGTAGATGCAAAAGCCATAGGTCACAGATCTTTGCTATTCTGTCTGGAGCAGCCCCCCAGTAGGCTTGGGTGCAGGTAAATGCTCGTTTCCAAATACCCAAGAGACTACGGAGAAGGCGAGTGTAAAGAGATATATTTTTTTAAGAGGAATATAACTAGTACATTCTGCCCTTTGGCGCCTGGCCACGCAGAGGGAAGGGCTTAGGGCCTGCGCCTGTGGCTCTCTTCCCTGATCCCCTCAGCTGTGGGATTTAGGCCACCCCCAGGGCCCAGCCAGGGGCTGCTGAATGTATTTTGTACCATGTTTCTTTCCCCCCAGGCTAATTTCTAGTCTTTTGAGAAGCAGTACAGGGCGTGGCCTCCCCTCCTACTTCGAGGTCTGTCCCCCGGAGACTCCAGGTCCACCACCTGGGCCAGTTCTGTTAGTGGTCACCTCAGGCCACAGGCCTCTGTCTGAAGATTCCTCAGGTCAACACCGTCATTAAAAAGAGACTTTGTTTATTCTAGCACATGGTAGAGCGTTGTGTGAGTGTAAGAGAATTGCTCTGGGGGGAGGTAGTTGTGTTTGTGTCTGGGAAGTACAACGTGCCTGTGTGTGTGAAAGAGGAGGAAAGGGCTCGAGGAAGGCGCCTGTTGTGGAGGGGTGTCTCCTGCCTATGCCTTGTCCTTGGCAAGTGTGCGTCTGTGCGGGGGTGTGGTGTAAACGCCCCTGTGTGGGTGTGTGCTTGTATGGAGGGGGTTCCCTTCTGTGTGCGTGTGCAAGGGACATCCCTGGGTGTGGGGCGCTGTGCATTTGTGCAGAAGGGAAGCCAGTAAGCGCACGAGGGAGAAGAGAAGGCTTCTTTGTCTCCCGGGAGGGACCAGCGTTTCCATACTGCCTTGTGGAGTATGGAGGGGGAGGAAGAGGATAAGCCAAGTGCAGACAGGCAGAGGAAGGGGAGGGAGAGACTTCTCCCCATCCTGGGGGATTGCTCAGGATGGGTGGGTGAGGACACCTCCCCACCCCCCGCACCCCAGTCCTGGGTTCTCTGAAGTAGGGAGGGCGAAAGAAGAGCTCAGAAAGCGGGAAGAGCAGGAGGCTGCTCCAGGACCAAAGGCAGGGTCTTTCTCCTCTGGGATTTTGTGTTGGCTTCAGAAATCTAGGAGGTCTCACCAGTCCCCTGCCAAAGTCTCAAGCCAAGTCTGACCTGGTCACAGATGGAGCCTCAATCCTGGAGTCTTGATCCTGGGTGACAGTGGAGCCCTGATTCTAAACACCTGCTGATCCATGATCCTGGTCTCCTACAGATTCCCACATCGATTCCATCCCCACATCGAACCTCGGCCCCACATGTACCAAGTCTTGACCCAAGTCACTGATGGCACTCCAGCCTGGGTCGTAGGCGAAACTCAGACCTGCCCCCAAACAAATGCTGATCCTGTGTGTGGACTGTGCCTGAATCTGCCACAGCTCTGATTCTGGTTGGAAACTGAGCTCCAGTCCTGGCCCTGGAGGAGTCTTTTCCTTGGTCTCTGGGCTCTCATCTGACCTTAGGTCGAGCCTTGTCTCTGGTCTCAAGTTGAGTCCTAAAGCCCTATACTAATTTCTTTTACCTTTTCCATGATCTCTTCCTCCCTGACCAGAAGCGAGGGAAGCCAGGGCGCATCCAGCACCACACTCCCTAGACACTGCCGCTCAGATCTCACGGATCCTGTGCCGCGTCCTTCTCCCCATCACAGATGATGGTGGGGAGGAAGGGAGAGATTTTTTCCAGCCCTTTAGGCTGAGGGTAGGGGTGGGGGGGGAGCAAGATGAACAGTTTAGCAACCTCTTCTCTGCCCATCTTTACCGCACTTCAACCGTCTCAAATCACACCTGTGTTGCAGGCCCAGAAGGAACCAAGGTAGCATCCCCTCATTCCTTCAGCAAATACTGGGCATCTACTATGTACTCGGCACTATTCTAGCTTCTAGAGACTTAAAGAGGAACACAACAGACAAAAATCCCTGTTTCTGCACAGCTGATACTTTTACCAAGTACTGAGTACATACCCATAAGTGGTCAGAAAGCTTCTGAGGATGCGATGGCAGGGCAGAGGGCAGGGGCCCACGGTGGGTCCTGGCCGACCCTGGGAGGTTGTCAGCAACCCCAACAGACAGGAGCATGGCCCACCGATGCCCAAGATTAGCCGGAACTGGCTCAAGCCCCACCGAGGTCACAGCAGAACCGGGCCAGTCAGGGACTTCTCCAGAAAGTCTCTCCGCATGCAGAGGGACAGCACCTGTGCATCTGCAGAGGAGGGAAAGCTGGGGAACAGTGGTCGCCCGGTGCAGGGCATGGTACCTGGCGGGCAGCAGGGACACCTGGCTCATCCTGCTGTCGTCCCTAGAGGGGAACAGGCCGCGCTGGGCATCTGCTGAAGGCTGGGATTGTTCTGGTAATCGGGGGAGACTGCCACAGACATGTCCCTGGTGGGCAGTGTGGGAGGGGGAGAAGGATGGGGAGGCAGAGGGGTTGCCAGGGGGCACGTCCCAAGGGGACCCATCTCCTAGGAGCCAAGACCCCTTTTCTCTTGCTTTGGTTCTTCCCCATTTTTCTTCATATGCCTCCCAGGTTGCATCTTCCTCTTTCTGCTTTTATTTCCTCCAGCTGCTCATTAAACCTCTTCTCTCTTGTCCTCACCCCCCTCATCCCCCCTATTCATCTTTCTCTCTTTCTTGATTTCTGCTGTCTGTGCCAGCGTCTCTCCATCTCTTCATCTCTGTCTCTCTGCCTGTCTCTTGCTTACTCCCTACCGCCTTCCTCCCCACCCCTGTTTGTCCTCTCTTGCCTCCTCCTCCTCTTCCCAGAGAGTGGGGGCGACTCCGCGGGATGCAGACTCAGGGAGACAAATGCTACCCAGGCCGGTAACCAAGGAAGTGGTTTCCTTAGCAACCGAACTGCAGGCACGTGCTCCACTGCCCTGTCCCTTAGCTGTTCCAGTAAGTCCTCAGAGGGGGAAGGGGGCGCCAAGCCTGGAGACAGGAGTCTGTAAAGACTCTGCTGTAGTGACCCTGAGAGGGGACTGTGGCCAGAGACTGGCTCAGTGCCTGCCACTTTGGGGACACTCAAAAATAGGAGGGGGGGGGACAGAGAGAAGCATGTAGAGGAATCCACAGGACTGGGTGACGGACTGGATGTGGTGGGGGAGGGAGGCCACCAAGGCTCTGCCTGGGTAGCTGGGGGGGGGGAGGGTGACAGATGGAGAACTGGAGCTGAGGAGCAGGTGAGGGCAGGAGAGAAGATGGCAAGCTGACACAGCTCCCTGTCCCCAAGCCTTCCCTGTCTAGTTGGGGTGAGACTGGGGGAGGGAAGGTGAAGACAGACACAGAAATATCTCATGCAATTGTCCCTGTACATTGGCAACAAGGAACAGAGAAGGTCAGTAAACTGCCCGGGTGACACAAAAATTGGGTGGCAACATGTAGATTTGAACCTGGGCACGATCCAGAGCCTGTCCGGAAAGTGGAAGACGGAGAGGCTAGAATATGGAAAGAAAGGCAGAGAAAGAGACAGAGAGACAGCAACAGAAGAACAGAGAGATTTAAATCACTGATTTGCCACTTTTTCCCCTACCAGGAAAACAAAAATATGTTCCATTTTTGAGAATTGAGGACGGGGAGGGAGTAGACAACAGTGCCCAGCAGAAGGATCGTGGTTGTAGCTATAAATAACTGTCCCCAAAGAAAACACCTGTCAAGATGCATTCCCTTCCTGGGAGAGAAATTGTGTCCCTGGTCCAGGTTGATATTTCAGTGACTCGGGGGGGGGGGGGGGGGTGACAGGGGCAAAGGGCAGAAAGTTGATCAATGTAACACGGAAACCTCGCCCAGCTTTTCCCCAAATGCAATAAAACGTGCAGGCAAGGAGAGCTATAAATCTGGATGATAATATCCGTCCTCGCAAAAGCAACATGTTTATTTATCATGTTTGCACGTTTACTATTTCCCCTCAAATTTACAGTCTGCAATCTGCCGGCGTGCAGGAGGAGAAACATGGAAATGAGAACTAGCAGAACATTGAGGAGGAAGAAATGATAAACTATTTATCCCCCGACTCCACCCCCACGCCCTGGCACCTTAAATCCAATTTCAAACAAAGGTGGGCACTGATTGGAACGGGCCTGCACATCTCTGCTCTGGGCCTCTGCCGGCTAATTGAAATGAACAGTCCTCACGGAATGGGATGATTTTTGTGTCTTCTGGAGTCATTTGCCAAACAATTACAGGAAACAGTCAACCACAAGTGAGAGGGTCCATTTCAATGGGGACCAAACTGGGATCCTCTGTGCTTGCCGGGAGGCAAAGGTGTGTTTATGGTTGTCTTACTGATGACCACTGGCCCAGGTCTGGGCATCACTACAGCAGAAGCGTGCAAAAGATTGTTGGTATCATCCACGCATCCCAGCTCTTCGCGCATTATGATCTCAGTGACCCCTAGAACTGGCTCAGGACCTGGCACATAGCAGGTGCTAAGCAAATGTATGTGGATTTTTCTGAATATGTGGATTCAGGAATACTAAAGGATATTTAGAAAAGTCACAAGTCATCAGCCAACACAGACCCAAGTTACTATTCCCCTTGTTGCCCTGAATTTTATCTGCAGTAATACTGAATTAATTACTGACTGCCCCCTCCCTTTTCTTGCATCCCCAAAGCCAATAATGCAGCACAGCCCACTCATACTGGCTCTTGAGAACCAGTTATGTGCATCTCTACTCAAATTCACCTTCAGTGATGCTGTGCCGATAGCCTGATAGGCTGTGGTGAGAATATTTACACCATGGAAATTGGCATATCAGGCAGATTTGTCTTTCATGGGGGATGGGGGATAGCCAGTCAAGCATTTACAAGCACGCTGCTGCCCAAAGCACACAGGCACAGGCTGTGCTAGTGCTTGTCTCGTATTCATACCACCCCCTCCTCCTGGAAAGGCTTTATCTGGTTAATGTCTTCCCCCTCCCTAGGACTTGGCTCAGGCTCTTCCTCTTCCAGGCAGCCTCCCTGGATTATGAAGACCACATTCAGTAACTCTTCTAACCTTGATCATAGCTTTGGATGTGGCTTTTTTTTTTTTCTATCACTTGAGTAATTTGGAATCTCTCTCTCACCAGGACATGAGCTCTATTAGGGCAGAACCACATCTTCACCTCTGTATTTCCATGGCCCCCAGCACAGACTAGGTAATAAGCAAATACTCAGCCAATGAAAGAATTAATCACATTTAACACCATCCACCAACATCAGGGCTACAAACTTTGCAGTGAATGAATAGCAGGATCCACCTGCCCAAACAATGGCCAATAAGGGAAATAGGAAACTACTCATGAGATGAGAGTAGCTAATATTTACTGAGGAGAAATTATATGCTGGGCTGCTTTTATTATATATAAAATTATATGGAGCCAGGAGCCTGAATCACCAGGACCCTGGCAGGCAGAGGACTCAGTCTTCCCATTTTACAATCAGGTAATGGAGGCTCAGGGAAAGTCAGTAATTTGCCCAAGGTCCCACAGCTAGGAAATGATGGAACTGGACTTTGAACTCAGGCAGTCTAGCTTCAGAGTCCATATATTTAGCAGCTACACTGCATCCTAGGAGGACAGATGAGCCCCAAGCCAAGAAGGAAGGGGCAGGTCTGGCAAGGCATCAGGGAGAAGGCAGGCTGTAGCACAGGAGACAGCGGAGGAAAATAAACTATGTGAAGGGTTGGCCTTTCTGGGGCCAAGGACCTGCGGGGTAGGGCGGGGAAGTGAGGCTGCCCCCTCGGAAAGCAAGCAGGGAGGTGGTGTGCCAGGCGTCTCTGGGTTCTAAGCAGCGAGGCTGATTTATAGATCCCCATGGCAACTGCTAAGCAATAATCTCTTACTCCACAGCTCAGTGCTTCTCTAGAAATTCTTTCCTCCTCCCTTCACTGCCACTCCCCCTAGCCCACGGAGGCAAGGTGACAGCTTCTTCCCCAGGAGAAACTGTGCTGGAGAAGAAAGGATGGGCCCAGGAGAAGGGACACTGGAGCGGAGCGGCGGGGGAGGCATAAGAAAAGAGAAGGAGGGGCTTAAGACCCCAAAGGTCCAATCATCAGATTGGAAAAGGATTGCAGAAGGGGGGTTTTCAGACCACCATAAAAATCTCATGAAAACCATGAATTACTTCCCTCGAAAAATGTGACCATGCACATATATCCACACATACAGAGTTTTGTGTAGTTTCAGGGAGTGTGTAAATCCCTTGGGACCTAAAGTAGAAAATTAAAAAAAAAAAACATCTAATCTGGTGGCTTCCAAATTAGGGCAATGGAATCCTATCTTTAATCAAGGCCAAATGTGATGCCTCTAATAGTGGGTTCCCATCAGGGGCAATCTTGCACCCCAGGGGGCGTTTAGCAATGTCTGGAGATATTTTTGGTTGTCACAACTGGGGGGAGGGAGAGGTTCTACTGGCACCTACTGGGTAGAGACAGGGGATGCTGCTCAACATCCTACACAGCACAGAACAGCTCCCACCATGATACGAAAGGATTTGACCAAAAAGGTTAGTAGTGCCAAGGTTGATAAACCTTGGTGTAAAAAAAAAAAAAAAAAAAAACAAACCTTGGTGTAATATCGAAAAAGGGGAGCTATTCATTCATTCATTCATTCATTCAGTGAAGTGGATGAGGAGTGGGGGTATGGAGCTCCTCTGGCATCAGACAAACCTGACTCCCATTTGGACTCAGCTGTGACCTGGGGCCAACTGTTAAACATCTCTGAGCTTTAGTTTCTTCATCTCTAAAATGAAGGTTATCATGAAATATAACCATGAGGCTTGCTATACTGAGCACAAGACCATATGCACCCGGGAAGCAAAGAACAAGGGTGTTGTACTCTTTATTGTCATATTATTAATGGTGTTGTGGAAGTTTCACAAGTGAGGGATCCAATCTGTAATAACTCAGAGAAGCATCTCTCCCTGGCTAATGTGAGGGACCAGGGATTGCTAGGGACTCAATGTGTCCTCCCACAGTGTATCATTGTAATCCCCAGTGTGATGGTATCAGGGTGTGGGGCCTTTGGAGGTAATCAGGATTAGATTAAGTCACGATGGTATTAATGCCCTTATAAAAAAAGGAAAAGACACAAGATCAAGATCACTCCACTACTCTCCCTCCCTCTACTACGTGTGAGGGCCCAGCAAGAAGGCAGGAAGAGGATCCTACCCAGCCTCCAGAACCATGAGAAATAAATGTCTTCTTTAAGCCCCTGTGATGTACTGTTATAGCAGCATACACAGACATGTTTAAGCCAAGAGGGGTCTTGTTGAACTGAAAACCTAGCACAACAGTGTGACCATGGAACTGTATTCCCCTGTGTAGTTTATAAACTAGCCCCAAAATATATGAACGTCTCTCATCAATGTCAAATGTGACACTTGTCACAAGGACTGCCTTAAGACACACATCCCCTTGTGGGCATGTCTGGTCTGGCAGTTTATAGAAAGCTCCACCTTATAATTGCCTACCTCTACTTCCTACATTCACCGATTAGAATCCCAACATCCATCTTTGGGATGATTTTAATTTAAGAAATCTGTATTGCCTGCCTTTGCTTGGAAGTCTCCTAAAAGCAGAGCCTGGGACAAGGATTTGTGTGCAGGCCATTTAATCAAGAGGGAACACATGGGAGCAGGAAAAAGGAGATAAGAAAAGGCCAATGTTAGTTCTCTTATGAAGGTCTCAGTGGTAAGCCATGGTGGGGAAGGAAAGGGGCGACTCCACCACTCCTGAAGAGTATACAGAATGCCTCCCAGACTATGCACTGAGAGGAGCATCTGCCCATCTTCTCTCCACCTTCTCTGGTCAAGGGTTGTCAGTGGGGCTTTGAACTCTCTTGTATAGGCCCACATGAGATGCAGCAGGAGTTCATGGCACTGGAGAGGCCCAGGACCACAAGTAAGGTGTGTGGTGCACACTTGAGGCAAGGTAGGAAGAGGATGTGAATGGGGGTCCCCTACACAGAACTGTCCACACCAGCCACAACTGAAATCTGAAGTGAGCTAACAAGGGTATGGCACCATGGACATAAGATCCCCTTTCTGGGCTCAAGTCTCACCTCTGCCAATGATGAAACTCTTGAGTGTCGGGGTTCTCTTCTGTAAGGTACGAATAATAGTACCTATCTCATAGAGCTGCTGGGGGAGTGGACAGAGCTTATGTTTTTGTTTTGTTTTTTTAAGATTTTATCCATTTACTTGAGAGAGAGAGAGAGAGAGAGAGAGAGAGAGAGAGAGAGCGCATGAGCAAAGGGGTGGGGGCGGGCAGAGGGAGCCTGACATAGGACTCGATCCCAGGACCCCAGAATCATGACCTGAGCCAAAGGCAGATGCTTAACCTACTGAGCCACCCAGGTGCCCCTGAGCTTATGTTTTTTTAAAGCATACAGTAGGTGCTCAGGAAACAGGAACAGTCACCTTTCTGCCTGTGCAGCAGCCCCAACCTGAAAGCAGTTTTTCTTGGCTGTGCAATCTGCCTCACTTTTGTGAACCTGTCTGACATGATTTATGCCACAGAATGAATTCCTAGGAAGCAAAATTGGGAGATTCTGAGGGACTCTGAGACAAAGGGTGAAATGGAAGACAGGTTGGCAGGGAGGGGTTGGGAGTGAGTCACAAGGAGGCTCTTTGGGGATTAATGCCACCATAATGGTCTTCACTGAGGAGCTCATTTGACACATCCCCAATCCTTTTCTGTGGCTCACTTCTGGAACAGGTTCAGCTAGAATGGATGAAAATCTTCCTTTTTCCACTCTTCCAAATAGAAAAACCACAAGACCAGCTTCAGTAGAAGGTCTCAAATTCAGATGCCTAGGGGAGCCAGCTGAATGCCATAAATGAGTTAAGTGTGCAGTAAGTACACATACTGAATACAAAAGAATATTCTTTTTCCATAAAGAATTATATTCTCCTTTTATTTTCTTGAAACATAGGGCTCTCATATCCCTTCTTTAATTTTCACACTTTTACTAGAGACATGTCCAGAGAAAGCATTCTCTACTGTAAGAAAAATACACCAGTGCATTATTACATAGCAGCCAACTCGGCATTGGTGTTGGGGAAGTAATAGGGAGGGGAGGATGGGAATTCTATATCCCACTGGTGTCACAGAAAATCATGGAGTAAGCCACTCAAAGAATCACCCTTCACTGAAACCACCATTAACTTGCAAAGACTGAGAAAATAAACTCTGGACAAAATCAAAGCTTTGAAACCTAATCCAAGACTTCTGGCAACCAGGGCAATGCTTAATGAAGAAAACAATTTAAGGACTGAATTTCTGCATTTTAAGGAAATGACAGGACTTGGGTTTCTGCCTATGGGGATAACAAAGGAGACACTTTGACCACACATGACAAGGAATACCATCTTTACAGGGTGGGGCAAAGTGGGGTGGTATGAAAAAAATCACTAAACAGACAGTTGCAGCCCCCAACCATCAATAAGTTTAAACCTTAGAGGGGGGGGAAGAATCTGATTTCCAGAGTTACTACACTATAATACTCAAAATGCTGCCCGTAAAGAATTACAAGGCATGTAAAGAAACAGGAAAGTATGGTCCATCACCCATCCATTCCTTTATTTGCTTGTTTACCCACTCCTCGGAAATTCATTGGCTTACAAACTACTCATCACCACATCCTCACTCACCAGTGAATTCTATTTATCCAACATACTCCACAAACAAGTTCAACCCTCCCTCAGATCCAGGCTATCCCACAAGGACTGAACCACAGAGTGGCTTTTTCAGTGACTCCTCCTTCATTCTAAATCAATTCATTCCACTCTCCCTCATCATGGAACTAAAGAAAGGTGGTCAGAAAGACCACCTAAACAAGGCTCTCCCTTCTCCAGGTCTCAGTCTCCCCCTCTGCAAAACCAGTGGGCTGAAGTGGGCAATCCCCTAAGGATTTAGTCATCCTGGTAGTGAGAAGACTAGGGGCATATGCAGGACTTGGCATCACACACACTGACCCACTGGGGGAACAAGGCCCAGAGAAGGAAAGGGCCTTTTCCAAGGGTACACCATATTTCATACCTACTTTCCCTGATGTCAAAGCTATGAATCAGAGAGCTATCACCCACTATGTGCCCCTTCTCTGCACATTGATGGGCTGAATGAACTAATGCCACTATTTCCTGATGAAAAGATGACCTGGAGGATACCATACCCACTTCCTTGCCTCAGTTGGCTCTCCTGGACAGCCAGCCATGCTATCCTTCTCTTGCCTCCTAGGGCTGTGTAAAGTGTTTAATTAATAAACACACCTTTAAAGCAAGCTAATGTTAAACAGCAATGTTTAAGTGCTAATTATTGTTATCATAGGCCACTTTCCACCTCATTAAATGCATGGATTTGGTAATTGTTAGCTAATTCCCAAGAAGAAACCAGGAACCCCTCAAGTGTTAGGGTTGCTTCTTTCCCCAGAAATTCACCCACTTTCCAAGCCACAGGACGGCAAGCTGGTTCGTCTGAAAGCTCAAATGAGGGCTCCTGTGGAAAGTGTGTAGGCTCTGCCTTTATCCTTGCAGGTTAAAGTCTCAGCCTTGACATTTACTCCCCTGATGTGTGTCATTAGGAATGTTACTCCATGTCTTTGAGCATCTGCTTCCTAGTCTAGAAAAGGAGACAAATGTATGTGGATCATTTGATCCGCTAAAGGGATTTGATTATCAATATTAATATTTCTTTTACCATTAGCTCAGTGTTTGCTTTTTGGTTGGCTTTATTGAAATATATTTACATATGACAAAAGTTGCCAATTTCAGGTATAATGAGTTGATGAATTTTAATACTCATGATATAATAATATGACTACCATCAGTATGATGCTATAGAACATAACCATTTCCTCAAAAAAGTTCTTTCAAGCCATTTGCAGTTAATTTCCTCTTTCCACTGCATTCTCTCCCCTTGGCCCATGGCAACCACTGGTTTGCTTTCTATCATGATAATTTTCCAGAATTTCATATAAATGGAATTTATATGAAAAATAAAATTTTCCAGAATTTCATATAAATACAAGTCTCTCTTCTTTCACCTAACTAATGCTTTTGTGATTTATCCAAAATGTTGCATGATCTGTATCAGTAGTTCATTATTTTTCATTGCTGAGTAGTATGCCATTTATGGACATACTACATCATTTTTTTTAACCCATTCACCAACTGAGAGCAATTTGGCTTCTTTCCAGTATGGAGTTATTATCAGAAAAGTTGGTATAAATGGCATATGAGTTTTTGTACAGACATAAGTTTTCATTTTCTTGAATAAATACCTAAGAATGGAATTGCTGTTGGATCACAAATGGATGTTTAACTTTATTTAAAAAAATAAACAAACCCGCCAAACCATTTTCCAAAAGGGCTGCCTCATTTTGGATTTCCACTAGCAGTGTATGAGAGTTCAATTGCTCACATCCTCACCAACTCTTGGTATTGCCTTTTTGCTTTGAGATATTCTAGTACCTGTGAGTGGTGTCTCACTGTGGTTTGAATTTGCATCTCTCTAATGGTGAATGGTGTTGCACATCTTTTCATGTACTTATTAGTTCTATAGTTTCTTTGAAGGGTCTATTAAATACTCTGCTCTTTTTTCTTCAGGACATCTATCTCATAAAACTACTACTTTCAAAAGAAGGACACATAGCTGACTTTCCTAACACATAAAAACAGACACAGACAGTTGGACAAAATGAAGAGACAGGTACAAGTCCCAAATGAAAGAATGGGACAAAAGTCACAGCAGTAGAGCTAAATCAAACAGAGATAAGCAATATGCCTGATAGAGAATATAAAGTAATGATCCTAAAGATACCCAATGGACTTGAGAGTGGAGGATCCTAGGGCAACCCTCAACAAAAAGATAAGATATATAACAAAGAATCAGAGATTAAAATAGTAACTGAAATTAAAAATACACTAGAGGGACTAAAGAGTAGAGAAGAGAAAGCAGAAGAACAGAGCAGTGAGCCGCAAGACAGTAATGGAAAGCAACCAAGCTGAAAAGAAAAAAAAGGGGGGGGGGTAAAAAATAAAAAATAGGTTAAGAGAATTCAGTGACACCATTAAGTGTAATTATCATTCGTATTATATCCCAGAGGGAGAAGAGAGAGAAAAGGGGACAGAAAATTTATTCAAATACAAAGTGACTGAAAAATTCCCAAATCTGAGGCAGGAAGCAGACATCCAGATCAAGGAGGCACAAAGAACTCCCAAAAAAAATCAATCCAAGGAAGTCCACTCCAAGACATAATTAAAATAGCAAAAATAGTAGTGATGGAGATTTTTTTCCTTTTTTTTAATTGGAGTTCAATTTGCCAACATATAGCATAACACCCAGTGCTCATCCCATCAAGTGCCCCCCTCAGTGCCCGTCACCCAGTCACCCCCACCCCCCACCCATCTCCCTTTCCATCACTCCTTGTTCGTTTCCCAGAGTTGGGAGTCACTCATATTCTGTCTCCCTTTCTGATATTTCCCACTCATTTTTTTTCTCCTTTCCCCTTTATTCCCTTCCACTATTTTTTATATTCCCCAAATGAATGAGACCATATAATGTTTGTCCTTCTCAGTGATGGAGAATTTTAAAGACAGCCAGAGAAAAGTAAATAGTTACATATAAAGAGAGACCCATAAGGCTATCAGCCACTTTCTCAGCAGAAACTTTGCAGGCCAGAAGGGCCTGGCATGATATATTAAAAGTGCTAAGAGGAAAAACAACCCCACAACCAAGAATACTCTATCTAGCTACACTATCATACAGAATAGGAGAAAGAGTTTCCCCAAACAAAAATGAAAGGAATTCATCACCACTAAATCAGCCTTACAATAAATGTTAAGGGGAACTCTCTGAGTGGGAAGACCAAAAGCAGGAATAAGAAAAGTAGGAAGCACAACATCAGGAAAATTAAATATAGCTATAAAAATCTGTCAAGAGATTCACCAAAAAAAGGATGTAAAATATGGTACCATATACATAAAACGTGTGCTGTGAGGACAGGAGGGAGAAGAGTTAAAACTTAGTGATTTGAGAATGGGTTCAAACCTAAGTGACCATCAATTTAATGTAGATTCCTATATACATAGGATATTACATATAAACCTAATGGTAACCAAATTAAAAACCTGCAATAGATATAAAAAAATAAAAAGAATCTAAGCATATTACTAAAGAGAACCATCAAAGCACAAAAGAGCAAGAGAGGAAACAGAAGAACTATAGAAACAACCATAAAACAAATAACAAGATGGTAACAAGTACATACGCATCAATAATTACTTTGAATGTTAATGGACTAAACACTCCAATAAAAAGAGGTAGGGTGGTGGAATGGATAAAAAAAGAAGCCCAATCTCTACGCTACTTACAAAAGACTCATATCAGACTAAAGATACATGCAGATTGAAATTGAGAGAATGGAAAAACATTGATCATGCAAATGGAAGTGAAAAGAAAGCTGGGGTAGCAACACTTTTATCAGACAAAATGGACTTTATTGTTTTTTAAAGATTTATTTGTTTATTTTGGGGGGTAAGGGCAGAGGGTGAGGGAGAGAGAGCCCTAAGCAGACTCCACACTAAGCAGGAAACCCAATGCAGGGCTTGATCTCACCACTCTTAGATCACAACATGAGACGAAACCAAGAGTGGATGCTCAACTGACTGCACCACCCAGGGGCCCCAGACAAAACAGACTTTAAAACAAAGACTGTAGCAAGGAAGGACATTACATACTCATAAAGTGAAAAATCTGATGAAAAGATATAACAATTGTAAATATTTATGCACTCGACATGGGAGCACCCAAAACATAACACAGCTATTAACAAACATAAAGGAAGAAACTCATAGGGATATTATAATAGTAGGGGACTTTGACATCCCACTTACACCAATAGATAGATAATCCAAACAGAAAAATCAACAAACAGTGGCTTTTAATGACAAATTGGACCAGATGGATCTAACAGATATATTCAGAACATTCCATCCCCAAACAGTGGAATATATATTCTTTTCAAGTACACATGGAACATTCTCCAGAAAACATCACATTAGGCCACAAAACAAATTTCAACAAATTCAAAAAAGGTTAAAATTATATCATGTATCTCTTCTGACCACAACACTATGAAACTAGAAACTACTTTCTATGAAACTAGAAATCAACCACAAGAAAAAAATCCGGAAAAAACACAAATACATGGAGGCTAAATAACATGCTATTAAACAATTAATGGATTAAGAAATCAAGGACAAAATAAAGGAGGAGGAAAGAAATCAAGGAGAAAATAAAAAATACATGGAGACAAAAGAAAATGAAAACACAATAGTCTAAAATCTTTGGGATGCAGCAAAAGCTGTTCTAAGATGGAAGATGAGAGTAATACAGGCCTACTTTAAGAAGAAACAGCTCAAAAAAAAAAGAAAAGAAAAAAGAAAAAGAAATAGCTCAAGTAAACCTAACCTTATACCTAAAGGAGGTAGGAAAACAAAACCCAAAGCCAGTAGAAGGAAGAAAATAATAAAGATTTGAGCAGAAACAAATGAAATAGAAAAAGAATAATAGAACAATGAAACCAGGAGCTGATTCTTTGAAAACAAAATTAATAAATCTCTAGCCAGAGTCAAAAGAAAAAACTCAAAATCAGAAATTAAAGCAGAGAAATAACAACCAACACCAAAGAAATATAAAGGGTTATGAGAGAATATCATGAAAAATTATATACCAACAAATTGGGCAAAATAGAAGAAATAAACTCCTAGAAACATATGTCCCCAAACTGAATCATTAACAGACCACTTAAACAGATGATTACCAGCAATGATATTGAATGGGTAATAATAATAAAAAAAAAACTCCCAACAAACAAAAGTTCAGGATCAGACGACTTCAAGGTGAATTCCACCAAACATTTAAAGACTTTATACCTATTCTTCTCAAACTAGTCCCAAAAATAGAAGAGGAATGAAAGCTTCCAAATTCATTCTAATAAATCCAGCATTACCCTGATACCAAAAATCAGATACACTACACTACACTACACACACACACACACACACACACACACACATACACACATACACACTCTACAGGCCAATATCTCTGATGAACATAGATACAAAAATCCTCAGAAAATATTACCAAACCAAATCCAACAATACATTAAAAAAAAAACCATTCGTCACAATCAAGTGGAATTTATTCTTGGGCTGCAAGTGTGGCTCAATATCCACAAATCAATCAAGGTGATACATCACATCAAGGATAAAAATCATAGGATTATTTTAATAGATGCAGAGAAAGAATTTGATGAAGTATAATATACATTCATGATAAAAACCTTCAACAAAACAGGTTTAGAGAAAACCTATCTCAACATAATAAAGGTCATATATGAAAAATCCAGATATTCAAAGGTGAAAAACAGAGCTTTTCCCTAAGATGAGGAACAAGACAAGGATGTCCACTCTTACCACTTTTCTTTAACATGGTACTGGAGCTTTTAGCCACAGCAATGAGACAAGAAATAAAAGGCATCCAAATTGTCAAGGAAGAAGTAAAACTCCATTTTCAGAGGACATGATACTATATATACAAGACCTCACCAAAAAAGTACTAGAACTGAATTCAGTAAAGTTGCAGGATACAAAGTGAATACACAGAAATTGGTTGTATTTCTATATGCTAATAACGAAGTAGCTGAAAAAGAAATTAACAATCCCATCTACAATTGCACCAAAAATAAGATACCATGGAATGAACTTAACCAAGGTGAAAGACCTATACTCTGAAAACTATAAAACACTGATAAAAGAAATTGAAGATGACACAAACATGGGACACCTGGGTGGGTCAGTGGTTGAGCATCTGCCGTTGGCTTGGGTCATGATCCTGGGATTAAGTCCCACATTGGGCTCCCTGCAGTAATCCTGCTTCTCCCTCTGCCTGCATCTCTGCCCCCCCCTCTCTCTGTGTGTGTCTCTCAGGAATAAGTAAATAAAAGCTTTTTTAAAAAAATGAAGATCACACAAACAAATGGAAAGATATCTCATGCTCGTGGATTGGGAGAACAAATATTGTTAAAATGTCTATACTACCCAAAGCAATCTACAGATTTAATGTAATTCCTATCAAAATTCTAACAACATTTTTCACAGAATTAGAATAATCCTAAAATTTGTATGGGATTATAAAGATGTCCAATAGTCAAAGCAGTCTTGAAAAAGAACAAAAATTGGAGGCATCATAATCCCGGATTTCAAGATATACTTCAAAGCTGTAGTAATCAAAACAGTATGGCACTAGCACAAAAATAGACACACAGATCAATGGAACAGAATAGTGAGTCCATAAATAAACCCACAATTATACGGTCAATTAATCTTTGACAGAAGTAGCAAGAATATGCAATGGTTAAAGTCTCTTCAACAAATGGCGTTGGGAAAACTGGTCAGCTACATGCAAAAGAATGAAACTGGACCATTTTCTTATATCATACACAAAAATAAAATCAAAACAGATTAAAGACCTAAATGTGTAACCTGAAACCATAAAAATCCTAAAGGAGAGCACAGGCAATAATTTCTCTGAAATTGGCCATAGAAACTTTTTTCTAGATAGGTCTCCTAAGGCAAGAGAAACAAAAGATAAACTATTGGGAATACATCAAAATAAAAAGCTTCTGCATAGCAAGGGAAACCTATCAACAAAATAAAATGACAACCTACTGAATAGAAGAAGATATTTGCAAATGATGTATCTGAGAAGGGGTTATTATGCAAAATATATAAAGAACTTATACAACTCAGCACCAAAAATCAATTAAAAATGGACAGAAGACATGAACATATACTTCTCCAAAGAAGACCTACAGATGACCAACAGACACATGAAAAGATGTTCAACATCACTAATCATCAGAGAAATGCAAATCAAAACCACAATGAAACATTCTCACATGTGTCAGAATGGCTAAAATATAAAACATAAGAAACAACAAGTTTTGATGGGAATGTGAAGAAAAAGGAATCCTTGTTAACTGTTGGTGGGAACACAAACTGGTGCAGCCACTGAGGAAAACAGTATGGGGGCTCCTAAAAAAAAAGTATCACTGTATGATCTAGTAATTCCACTACTGGGTATTTAAGCAAATAAAGTGAAAATACTAATTCAAAAAGATATATACACCCCTGTATTTATTACAGCATTATTTACAATAGCCAAGATATGAAAGCAACTCAAATGGCCATTCATAGATCAATGGATAAAGAAGTTATGGTATGTACACACACACACATACACAAACACATGAATATTACCCATAAAAAAGAATAAAATCTTGTCATTTGCACCAACATGAATGGATCTAAAGGATATAATGCTAAGTGAAATAAGTCAGAGAAATACAAATACCATATGATATCACTCATGTGGAATTTAAGATACAAAACATACAAAAAGCAGACCCTTAAGTATAGAGAATAAACTGGTGTTTGTCAGGGGGGAGGAGGGGAGATGGTTGATACAAAGGGGATTGTGAGTAGATTTATCATGACGAGCATTGAGTACTGTATGAACTTGTTGAATCACTATATTGTACACCTATAACTAATGTAACACTGTGTTATACTAGAATTTAAAATAAAAATATTCTACCCTTTAAAAAATTGTGTTATCTTCTTATGAATTAGAACATTCTTTATATATTCTAGGAATAAGGGTTTTACTGCAAGTCTGCGACTTTCCTTTTCATTTTCCCAACATTATCTTTGAAGAGGAAGAATTGTTCATTTTAACAAAGCCCAACTTATCAGTTCTTCTGTTTCAGTTTGTACTTCTTGTATCCTATTGAAGAAATCTTTGTGTAAATTTCACATACAAACTCAGGCATATTGAGGCCTAATTCCTACCACCTTCCACGAACACCACTGTTTCTTCCATCGTTCTCCCTCCAGTTCCTCCTCCTTGACCTGACTTCATACTTTGTGTTTTGTCCCTCCAGCCCACCATCAAAAGACATCTACACTCATCTCATTCCCTCTCCCAGTTGGCAGACAGTTTGCTAATCTGTTGCTGGACGTGTAACTCTCATTGTGTCTTTGTTCCTAGTAACTTTTTTTTTTTTTTAGAGAACTATGGTGTTTTTTTTGGGGGGGGGCTTTCTATTTATTTATTTATTTTTAATAAATTAATTTTTATTGGTGTTCAATTTACCAACATACAGAATAACACCCAGTGCTCATCCCGTCAAGTGTCCCCCTCCGTGCCCGTCACCCATTCACCCCCACCCCCCGCCCTCCTCCCCTTCCACCACCCCTAGTTCATTTCCCAGAGTTAGAAGTCTTTATGTTCTGTGTCCCTTTCTGATATCTCCCACACATTTCTTCTCCCTTCCCTTATATTCCCCTTCACTATTATTCATATTCCCCAAATGAATGAGAACATACACTGTCCTTCTCCGATTGACTTACTTCACTCAGCATAATACCCTCCAGTTCCATCCACATTGAAGCAAATGGTGGGTATTTGTCGTTTCTAATGGCTGAGTAATATTCCATTGTAGACATAAACCACATCTTCTTTATCCATTCATCTTTCGATGGGCACCGAGGCTCCTTCCACAGTTTGGCTATTGTGGACATGGCTGCTAGAAACATCGGGGTGCAGGTGTCCCGGCGTTTCATTGCATCTGAATCTTTGGGGTAAATCCCTAACAGTGCAATTGCTGGGTCATAGGGCAGGTCTATTTTTAATTCTTTGAGGAAACTCCACACAGTTTTCCAGAGTGGCTGCACCAGTTCGCATTCCCACCAACAGTGTAAGAGAGTTCCCTTTTCTCTGCATCCTCTCCAACATTTGTTGTTTCCTGCCTTGTTAATTTTCCCCATTCTCACTGGTGTGAGGTGGTATCTCATTGTGGTTTTGATTTGTATTTCCCTGATGGCAAGTGATGCAGAGCATTTTCTCATGTGCATGTTGGCCATGTCTATGTCTTCCTCTGTGAGATTTCTGTTCATGTCTTTTGCCCATTTCATGATTGGATTGTTTGTTTCTTTGGTGTTGAGCTTAAGAAGTTCTTTATAGATTTTGGAAACTAGCCCTTTATCTGATATGTTATTTGCAAATATCTTCTCCCATTCTGTAGGTTGTCTTTGAGTTTTGTTGACTGTATCCTTTGCTGTGCAAAAGCTTCTTATCTTGATGATGTTCCTAGTAACTTAAACACTTTTTCAAGGGGATCTGCAAAAGCAAGTGCCTTACTCCAAGAGAATGGTGCTCATGGAAGCATTTTTGCCCAGCCATCACAAGACACTGGTGGGAGCTACTTGGATCATCTCCTGATGCTAAGTTACACAATGTGGGTGAGGCTTCTGATGAGGCCTGACACTGTACTTGGGAATTAGTGTCAGATCAGAAGAAAGTGTAGTGTTGACAATTTAAAGCTAGTAGCTTCTTGATTTCATGGCTGTTGCTCCCATTGTTACTACTGTGTCTTCAGACTGGATATCACAAACTGAGGGTTGTTTCTAACACACAGGATGTGTTAGAAGCACCTGATCACATTGTCTTCATTGTTGACCAATGGAGAGTTTCCAATACTGTTTTAGGTTCATGCCTCTTTTGATGATTTCAGACATACTCAGAAAGGGGATTCCTAGCTTCACTTTGTACATAAGCAGAGTGAGGACCAGTGTGGTTAAATGACCTGCCCAGGCTCAGACAGCCAGATCTAAGTAATATACCACTGATCTTCACATCTCCTCCTGACAATGACGACCTCGTGATCCAAAAGGAACGGTGCCCGTACTTCACACAGGCAGTTTTAAATGTCTTACACGATTTGTTCTACTTCTATTGGTCAGCTACTGCCTCAATAATACCATATAGAAGATACCCCTAAAACTCAGTGATTCAGTCTATCAATCATGTATTCTCATTGAGTTTAGGTGTGGGCTGAAACTTGGTAGGGATAGACTGGACTCCAGGCTCTATCCTCCAGACTGAGGGTTGAGTTCCAATGTGTTCCCATATGTGTATTCCAGGGCCTAAGCTGGGGAGGCAGCAACTCCCTGGGGGAAGCTTTGCCCATGGTAATGACAGAAGCACAAGAGAATATTTCCAAGCATATTTGTGGTCACTGTTTACAACACATCTGCAAACATCCTACAGGCTGAGCAAGCCATACGGCCAAGGTCAAGTGGCAGGCTTTGACTCTTGACTCTTGCAGAATTAGCTGCCAAGTTACATAGCCTGCAACCCAGTAGGGATGAAGGATTGGGGCCAATAATTCAATGTACCATGCCATTTAATCCTGACAACTCGAGGAGTTGACACCATTAATGATTTCTATTTTACAGATGAGAAACCACTGCCGAGTCACACAGGAAGAGAGGGGAATGCTGACAGAATTACACTCAGATATTCTAACCCTAAATTCAAGCTGTTAACCACCAAACAATCTTTGGATGAGATGGTACCCTACACAGAGGAAAATTAAACAACAGGTTTGCTCTCTACGGGCTGCGTTGTAGGCATACCATATCTAGAGTGGGCGGTGCCCTGTCCATGGTTCTGAAACATCATTTATGCCTAAGGAACAACTGTTCCTCTCAAGACTCCCGTAACTTCAAGCCAACCCTCCTGGGAATTTTAATCCAGGTAAAAGAGAGAATGAGAGACATGAATAAAAATAAGATCCATAAATGCACAGAGGCAGACAGTTCCCTTAAAAGACCAATGAAGTGAAGATAGATTTTTGTTTGGACAAATCTTTCAAGTGGCAGCAGCTCCCAGGAAAGAAACCACATGTGAGCAGGACTAGAAAATCAAGTATATGAAACAGAGTAAGAACACATGTGCCCAGGGGCACAAAGCTGTGTGGGTGCCACACAAAGAAGTCCCTGAGGGCAGGAAAGTAAACCAAGCCCCACACCAAGAGCGCATAATTGCTGTGCCAGCCTCTGTTAGTTATACAAGCATGCTTGGGGTTTTCCTTTTCATCTTGATGAAATTATGCATCACAGAACAAGTTGAACTGCGCCTTAAGTTTCACTATTTTATATGGCTGGTTTCATGAATGTTCGATAGTCCTTCCATGTGTCTGAACTACAAGTCGCCTCCCTCCACTCAAGGTAATTTGAACAGAGGTCACAAGCTCTTTGATCCCCCTAGAGCAATGCTTCTAGTCTTCTGCTTAGAGATACAGATGGTGGATAGGTCATATTTATAGTCATACATATAGGGGAACTGATCAACAACTAGCTGGCCTGAGCATCTGAGAGCTCATAATTTTTGCAGCACAAGCCCTAAGAAATAACCCCCAAAACCATGTGGCCCAGCCAGTGAAATAGAAAAAGCTATCTTTTTAAGGTAGGGTTTAATGGAGTTTTCAAGGTCATGTGCTTAAAATCAGGAGGATTTCACTAGAATAGGGCTAGTTTTCTTTTTACGTGTTGAAGTTTTGTGCAGGGTTTCATATGACAAAAAATTACCTGCCCTATCCGTTTGGAATGCTTTGGACAGTAAGTACTAGAATATCTAACTCATAGCATATGTGTGTGGTGTGTGTGTGTGTGTGTGTGTGTGTGTGTATATATATATATATATATATATATAGTAACACATATCTTTATATGCATTTCTGTATTATATATTATATATTTAAAAGGCAAAAAAAAATCTCATAGAGCTAACTGCCTTGAGGTGCCAACTAACTTATTTCTAGGAATTTGGTGATTCTCATTGGTAATTATGGCTTTTATTATATTTTTCATTTCTCTCTTTAGCTCAGTTACCATAGAATCCTTCTGAGCTTTACTATTTCCCATATAGTTCACTTCAAATATGCCAAGATATTTGATGATTCACAGCAGCTCTACAAGGGAAGTTTTATTCTTATCCCATTTTACAGACTGGGAACGAAAACCTAATACCCAGGTAGAGGAGGGTGACTTGCCCAAAGTCACACAGCTTGGAGGTACATGGAATTCAACCTTGCTCTGACCCCAAAGCCTAGGCTTGCAATACTTTATACAATAACTATTATCCCATTTAACAAGAGGGCCGGAGGTAGAGAGTTTCAGGTCCAATTCAATGTTTCAATGAGACCAAGGATTCGAATTTCTTTGTTTTCTTTCTTTTCTTTCTTCCTTCTGCCATTCGTAGTGTGTTCATCTTTTAATGAACTCATGTATGTTGCCTCATGGCCTCAAGATGGCTGCCACAGCCCAAAGCATCAATGCCTGCATTTAGGGTAGGAAGAAAGTGGAAAGGGGCTGCCAGCCAACTCTTCTTTCTCTCATATCTGTTCCTTTTAATCAGAAAACAAACTATAAAAAAAAAAGAAAAGAAAACAAACTATCTTTCCCAGAATCACATTGCTCTGTCCTTGCAGGCTTCCTCTTATCCTCTATTGGCCAGATCTAGACTCAGGTAAACCACTGCTGGCTGTAAAGGAGGCTGAAAAGAGTAAATATGTGGTACAGGAAAAAGGGAGAGGGATGAGAGGCTTAATAGGGTCAAAAAGCATCCCAGGGGCTGGACGTGTTGCTGCCCCAAACAAAATCAAGAGTCTGTAGACAAGGAAGAGGTCAAGAACAGCTGTGGGGTAGGGAGGACTCTGGAATCTGCTGCCTCCCTTCAATATACTCTTTCAATAAAGGCCATGACCTCAGCTATTAGCCCCTTTAAGGACTGATTCAGCTGCAGAGAGCCACCTTGCCTAAGGCCACACATCCCCTTCCTGAGGTAGCCCACATCCAACAAAACTGACTAATGTTGGGTTTAAAGGTTTGAACACCTTAGCCCAACTTGGGACAACCCCAAAGGCTATCTGATCTTTCTATGGGGTCAGCTGGCTGTCACTGAACCTGGCATGCAGATTGACCTCTTTTTGCTTCCTTCCCCACCTTCCCCAAGTGGTGATCCAAAAGCATGCTTTAAAGAATGTCCTGCACATTCAGCTCCATCTCAGAGCCTGCTTTTCTGAAAGCCCAACATGTAACAGAATATGTCCCCTATATCAGCTAATTAGAGTTTGCACTGCACTGGAGTAGATCAGTAAACATTTTATGTGAAGGGTCAGATAGCAAATATATGAGGCCTTATGGCTATAAGGTCTCTGTTGAGACTGCTCACCTCAGTCTTTGTAGCATGGAAGCAGCCAGACAGCACATAAAGGAATGGGTATGGTTGTCAGCCAATAAAACTGTACAGTTGATGCTTGAACAACACGGATTTGAACTATAAGGGTCCACTTATGCGTAGATTTTTTTATAGCACAGTGCAGTAAATGTAGTTTCTCTTGTGATTTCCCTAATAACATTTTCTTTTCTCTAGCTTACTTTATTGTGAGGATACAGAGTATCATACGTATAACATACAAATGTGTGAATCACTATATTATCACTGAGGCTTTTGACAAAGTTATGTTCAAATTGTGATAATATGTTCAATGAACACTTAAAATGAGCAGGTGTATGTTCATTCTTGCATCCCCCTTTTTCACTTAGGCCTCATAACAGAGCTCCAATTGACTGACAAGGTCAAAGGCACAGTGGGGCGCCTGGGTGGCTCAGTGAGCTAAATGTCCTACTCTTGATTTTGGCTCAGGTCATGATCTCAGGGCTGTGAGACTCCTCCCACAACCTCCTCTCCCAGCGAGGAGTCTGCTTAAGTGTCTCTCTCTCTCCCTCCCTCTCTCCCTACCTTCCATGTCTCATCACTCTCTCCTCCCCTCTCTAAAAAAACAAACACACAAATTTTCAATCAGAGGCATGGTGCTGGGATTTTCCTATAGAACATCCTCCCAATGCTAGATTCCTGAATTAACGAAGCCTACCACATGTGTCTCAGGATACATGCCTCTAGGAGTTAATATAGTCAGGCTGAGATGGGGCCCAGGGAAGACCATACAGGCCCAGGAAGAGCCAGTAAAGGAGTGCCTACCCAGCAATCACACATGACCATCACTCATCGGAAGAACTGTATGGTGGAGTTGCTGCTTCCTGGAGCATCGATTTTACTAAAATATAAGAATCTTCATGGAGGGGACTGTGATTTTTGGTTCTAGGTACTTTTGCCAACAGCATCTTTGCCACAAATGTTTTCGCTGCATAATTCATTAGCTGTAAGGCAATTTTGCTGTAAAAGATTTAAAAAAAATAGTTGGTGGACAGTTTCTTGGTTTCTCCACTGACACAGTGCTCCCATTTGTATATTCTGTAAATCTCAGCTCTCCTAATGGTCTACACACTGGCACTGAGTTTGGAACCCACATTTCCCACAGAACTTTAAAATATCTATCAAGGAACATGTGACAATGTGCCAAGAAACAAACAACGGTGTAGATGGCTTTCACAACGCAAACAAAGCTCAGTTACAAATACAAATCCTGATATTTGGAAGGTGGTACCTCTCTTTTTTTTTTTTAAATGGAATTTTATTTTTTATTGTTTTTTTTTATATAAATTAATTTTTATTGGTGTTCAATTTACCAACATACAGAATAACACCCAGTGCTCATCCCGTCAAGTGTCCCCCTCCGTGCCCGTCACCCATTCACCCCCACCCCCCGCCCTCCTCCCCTTCCACCACCCCTAGTTCATTTCCCAGAGTTAGAAGTCTTTATGTTCTGTGTCCCTTTCTGATATCTCCCACACATTTCTTCTCCCTTCCCTTATATTCCCCTTCACTATTATTCATATTCCCCAAATGAGTGAGAACATACACTGTTTGTCCTTCTCCGATTGACTTACTTCACTCAGCATAATACCCTCCAGTTCCATCCACGTTGAAGCAAATGGTGGGTATTTGTCGTTTCTAATGGCTGAGTAATATTCCATTGTATACATAAACCACATCTTCTTTATCCATTCATCTTTCGATGGACACTGAGGCTCCTTCCACAGTTTGGCTATTGTGGACATGGCTGCTAGAAACATCGGGGTGCAGGTGTCCCGGCGTTTCATTGCATCTGAATCTTTGGGGTAAATCCCTAACAGTGCAATTGCTGGGTCATAAGGCAGTTCTATTTTTAATTCTTTGAGGAACCTCCACACAGTTTTCCAGAGTGGCTGCACCAGTTCACATTCCCACCAACAGTGTAAGAGGGTTCCCTTTTCTCCACATCCTCTCCAACATTTGTTGTTTCCTGCCTTATTAATTTTGGGTGGTACCTCTCTTAACGAAGGGAGAAATTTTAGTGAGAAAAGAAAAAGCATGATGTGGAACATGACAAACCCAGGGGAAAAAAGTATAATACTATTAATGAAAGACTTTGAAGTCAAGTGCTTAGGTACAGCCCTTTAAATAAAATTCGTCGTTTCCATAGCATTGCCACGAATCTACACACGCTTGAAATGCACTCACATATTTTGTTATTCCGCAATAGAGCAGTTTTAATTTTGTTATTCATTTTTTATGTTTCATGATGTCTTTTTTAATGAATGCCCTCTTTTATTTCTCGTGATTTTATCTTTTACGGCAAAATTGTGCTATGGCCAATTAGTTACATGGGAAAAAAAAAATGCTTGCAGCAAAAACATCGGGCATGGTTCTTTTTATACCAGAAGAGCCTCGATCGCAGCACAGAGTCAAATGTAAAAGAGCCATAGAAGATAAAATAAAGAAAATAAAGAGAAAATAAAGAAATGCCAGTGAAGGCTCCTAGACTACAAGCATCCCTGGCCCACCTCCCCTGCCAGATGCCCCCACATACCTGTTCTCCGTCCTCCTGCTGGGCTCAAGAGAAGGCAGGTTTTGAGGTCAGACTGACCCCAAAGCTGGCCCCCATCAACCCTCTGGCCTCTAGCTATTCAAGATGTGGTCCTCAGAACAGCCTCAAAGCATCACCTGGGAGCCAATCAGAAATGTGAAATCAGTCTCAGGTTCTATACCTCCAACCCATGGAATCAGAATCTACATTCTAACAAGAAGACCCCAGGGATTTGCACCTGCCATCAAGTCTGGGAAGCATGGTTGCAGGCAGCTCCTATTCATTCCTCAAGACCCACCTGGAAGCTGTGAAAAGCGAAATAAAGCAGGGTCACTTACGTCAAAGGTCTTTAAAACAGAGCCAGGGAGGCCATAAGGATGTGGACCTTATGGCATGTCCTCCCCCAGTGGTGCCATGAACTTTTGAACCAGGTCAAACCATGATACTTGCAACTTGCTACCATAAGAGACTTAGCTTTGAAACTGATTATAGTCAGCCAAGATTAGCTTTCTGCCACCAACACCAATCAGAATTCCTTATAAACAACATACCCCAAAACTATCATTCCCTTTTATCTTTAAAAAGCCTTGATTTTTGTTCTGGAGGTGGGTGGGAAGAAACACTATTTGGGAAGCTGCCTAAATCTGCGCTCCCCAAATTGCAATTCTGAGACCCCAAATAAAACCCTTTTTGTTTCAGCTCTGCCTCTTTTCTCCATCAACAAAGCTGTCCTCTGGGTCTCCTAAGCTGCGTTAGGTGAGCCGCTACTTAGCAAGTGTCATACCCGCTGGCAGCTGCTCCTTTCCTTGGACTGTGATCCCGCCCTCATCCTGACTCTGGTTATCAGCGGCTGCCATTTTGGTGAACCTTTTATGTAGCAGGTAATTAACCAGCACGTAATTCTCGCACTAACCCTACAGGATAGAAACCACTATGATCCCCTTTTATATAAAGCTGAGGAAATCGGCCTCACCAGATTAAATTAATTGCTCAGGATGAGCATGGAAACAGGCAGGGCAGGACTTGAGCTTCAGTGGGTCTGAGACCTAGCCAGAGGTTTGCACCACCTGTCACACAGCACACAGCACAGCAGGTGAGGAAGGAGGTGGAGGAGAGAGAGGCTCCTGTACAATGTGTGGGACAAGGCAGGGACACAAACACACCGGCACACAGTTCCTGGGAAGGAAATCAGTGCCTTGCTCAGAGTGCTCTGGGGGTCCAAGGAAGCAGAAAATCTGAAATCTGAGACCCTTTTTCTCCAGTTCCTCCATGGTTTGCAGTCCCCAAGCCAAGGCTTCCCTTAATCCAATTAAAACGGACTTGTTTATGCTTATCGGCTCTTTATTTGGTTTGTTAGAAACGTGCAAATTACCCAGAAGCCTCTTTGTCCCCTGAACCAAAAGGCATCAATAAAACTATTAAGTTAAATCCAATTAAATGCAACTGCTGGAACTTGAGTGTGGCAGAGCAGAACAGAAATGAGGGAGGGGAGGGCGGGATTTCACTGGGAGAGAAGGACTCTTCTTGGCTTCCTGGCTTTAGTGTGGCTCCTCTCAAGCATCCCCTGAATGTGGGCAGGACAAGGGCAGAAGGTGCCACCACTTACTCTGAGCCTGAGTGTGGACTTATAGCGGATTATTGAATTATCCCAGTAACTCTGCAGAGTGGCCCCGATGAACCCATTTTGTAGATGAAGGAACTGAGGTTTAGGGAGGCATTGTCCAGAACGTCACACAGCTGGGAAGCGGCAGAGCCAGGACTGAAACCCTGATCGGTCTAAACCCTCTGCCTGAAATCTTGGAAAACCAGAGCTTTTGGGTCCTTAGAGGCAGTCCTGCCAAGAGCAAGTCTTTGCAAACCCACAGACCTGAGTCTCCGCACCCGGAAAAGGTGCATAACCATGCTGGCCCACCAACCAGGGCTTGGAGAGGGGTCTGTGAAATGTTGTGTGTCTTAAGTGCCTGGCACATAGTAGGTACTTGGTATATGCTAACTTCTGATCTCCGCACTCTTGTCAAAGCTCATCTCCTGCTTCTCAGAAGGGAAGGCTGAGACCCAGAAAGGGGACAGGACCTCAAGGTTACACCAGAGACCCTGTAACAGAGCTGGAACTCAAACACAAGTCTCCGGCCCCCTGATTTGGCTTCTCATTTCAGAACCTGAGCTGCCTCTCCATTTTGCAGATGAAAAAACTGAGGCACATAGAGTAGCGGCCACGCAGCGGCCAAAGTCACCCAGTTGGGGGCTGAGCACAGGAGCTCCACAACCACCATGTCCTGGACTCGGGTCTTGGCACCACCATTCTGTAGCACTGCTTGGGCACATACCTTGACCTCTTTGAGCACCTGGCTCCTCCTCTTTAAAAGTGGGTCTCATTACGCCATCCCAATGAACATCTGGGGTGGTGTGAGGCCAGCAGGTGATGTGAGAGCCCCATGTAAGCCAGAACAACTACCTGGAGACAGCACAGCACATTTGAGGAATGGCTGGAGCATATGTTCCCTTTCCTGTAGCCTGCAAAGGGCCAGCGTGGGTTCCTCATTCCTGGCAACCCTCAGACCCAGGAGACACAGACTTCTCAAGAAGGGAGGGCAGATGCCCAGGATTCCAGGCAATGCTAATCCTATTACAGATGCATTATGAACCTTAGGGGATCCAACGAAGCACCACCCTCCCCATGGAGCTTTTCCAATCCTGTTGCTGGCCCATCCCCAGCTTCTTAGAAGTCTAAGCAATTTGATACAAGTGAGCAGAAACATGATGTGCAACTATGCACAGGAGCCACTCACAGCCGTGCCAACACCCCACCGGGATGCCATGATGCAGCCTTGAGGTGAGAAGATAAGCAGTTTGACGTCAAGACAAAAGTGGCTCCCACGCCCACCGCCACCGCAGCTCCCAGCTGGCATACCTTGGGCCAGTGACTCACCTCTTTGAGCCTCCACGTCCCCATCTGGAAAGTGTGGAATCCTCATCAGTAATCATTAAAGGATGGTTAATAATCATCTTAATAGTATCATTCTGACTTTTTCATTCCAATGTTTAAGCCCCAAAGCCTGTTGGAAGCAGCACAAGAGTAGAGAAAGAATGGTAATGGGTGGCTTTTCTGGATATTATGAGGAAGCTGTTCTTGTTAGTGTTCTGATATGGCTGGCTGGCCCCGAGAGCTGGGGAGGAGGGCAGGCTCTGCTACAGAAGAGGAACTACAAGGATGGGGGGGGGGGTACTCAAGTCAGACCACTGTCTCGAGGGCAGATTTTTCCAATTCCTTTTATTCTCCTTTAACACACAAAAGCAGTGCCTGGAAGGCCAGCTCCTGGATCCTTCCCAGTACAACTCTGAGCAGCAGACCCCCTTCCCAGTACAACTCTGAGGCTTACCACCGGACAATGGGAAAGCACAATGCAGAGGAGAAGAAAAGCTGCTGCTTCTCCAGAACCAGGATTTGTAGAAAGGGGAGAAGGATTCTGGAGAGAGGCCTTTGCTTGGCATTCCCTCTAGCAGCTGTTCTCCTGGTACATGGAGGATGCCTCATCCTCATCCCAGCCGGGAGGAAGGCAGAGCCGGGGCATGGGCCGGGTGTGGGGGGGTGTAGTTTGCATGAGAGGGGCGCCCAAGGGGAAACTAGTCAGCCATGCTCAGAGCCAGATCCTCATTCCACGGGTTTCCACTTGCCTGTGCAGAATATCTCTCTGCACTAGGAGGCAGAGGGCCCCGGTGAATTCTAGGGGCTCCAGGCTCCAGGGAGATCATACCAAACCCTGCCCATGTGCCCCAGCTACCCCAGGAGAAAAGCAGGGGAGGGCAGCACCTGGGAGAGAATGAGTATGTTTATCTAAGAGTGTCTTAGCTTAGGAACCTGTAAAACCGACATTTGAACTAAAATGTTAAAACTGGTTATATTAGTTTGCAAGGGCTGCTGTAACAAAGCATCACAAATAGGTGGGGTGGAGGGTGGGCTTAAGCAACAGGAATGTCCCATCTCACAGTTCTAGAGGCTGAGAGTCCAAGGTCCTGCGCTGGCAGAAAGGTTGGCCCCTTTCTGAGGCCCCTCTCCTTGGGATGTCCATGGCTTTCCTCTGTTGGTGTCTCTTCATATCTCCTTGTACGTGTCTGCACTCAAATATCCCCTTTCTCTAAGGACATCAGTCATACTGGGTTAGGACCCACCCTAATGACCTGATTTTAACTCAATTACATCTATAAATGTATATTTACATCTACATTTATAAAGGGTCTGTCTCCAAAGCAGGTCACATTCTGAGGTGCTGGGGGTTAGGATGTCAACACATGAATGAGGGGGGGCAATGCAACCCATAACATAGGTGAAGCTTAATTTTTTTTTGTTTTGTTTTGTTTTCTGCCAAGGTGGGGTGAGGGGTGGGAGGGTTTGGGAGAGACCTCGCAAGTCAGACTATGTGGGCTACAAAGAAATTACACTTTCTTCACATAGCCACATAGCCAGACTGTAGCAAGCATTCAGTGTGCAACCCCAATATATAATTCAGGGAGATTTGTGCAGCCTACCGAATCACTGGCCTGGATTAAGCATGGCCCCCAGAGATAACAAAGCAAATGCTGTCTTGTAGTCCCAGTAAGGGGAAAACTGGAATCGAACATTGCAACAGCGAGCTCTAACAACTTTTTAAGCACATAATATTTTCTGAGTACCGTGGTAAGCTCTTTGCATGGATTATTTTACTGAATCCTCCTGCAACCCGACAAGGCTTTTTCTATTAGACTCCCGATCTTTCAAATGGGTAAACTGGGTTTCAGAGAACAACAGTTATTTTTGCCTGATCCAACTGGCCCGATTCCAGAGCCTGCATGTGCGATCACTGCCCACTCCATCAGCCGCTCTTTCCTGAGCTGGGTGATGTCTTCTTAAAGCCTCAAGAACACTTCCCTTTGCTTTGAGGGGAGAACGGCGTACAGGGAGGGACCCAGAGGCTGAGATAGTGGGCAGCGAGCTCAGGTTAGATCTGTGGGCCACCCAGGGCTTGAGCTCTAAAGAAGCTTTTCCTGGGAGAAACCATCAGGGGATCACAAAAACAACAAAAATATTTCTGAAAAGGAAGTAACCTACATTTCCACTGATAGGGGATTGACTAAATTAACTGTGGCACTTCGGCTGGGTCTGCCTGGCAATCAATCAATATTATGTAGGGAAACATTGGATGACCTGATTTAAAAAAAAAAAAAACAACAGACAAAAATGTTATAGAACAGAATATATACACACAAATCTTTTTGCTAGATTGATATTGTCAAGATAAAAATAGACTAGACTGTAGACCATCAACTGAAAGGCTAGTAGTGATTATACGTGGGTGATCTTGGGGATCATAAATGATTTTCCTTTCATTTTTCTTTTCCTTTTGCTCATTCATATATTTTAATACTTTTTGCCAAAGATCATGCATTACTTAATATAAAGAACAGGAGGAGCTCATTACTCGCAAGGAATAAAGCATTCTGATTTTCTGAGAAAATATTTAATTTCTAAGAGCTGCCTTCCCTCCCCAACCCCCTCTGTAGTTTTAAAACACTCAGATCTGAAAATTTCTGGTTCCTCAAGACTGGAAGGCAAATGTGCAGGCTGATCAATTTACATCTCCTGTCTTCTCTGTGGGAGACGCCACTGGATGCCTGCCCCTAATCCCTTCCCCTTCTTGGGGGTAGAACATGATGGCATTTGAATGTCCTCTTCTCTCCCATGTGGTTCCTGGGTGGATCCTGATTGGTCTGAGCCATCTCCTTTGCCTGCCACTGATTGGTCCAGCAGCAGCGTGTGAACCAATTCTGGCCAAAGAGATGTGAAGTTTGCTTGCTGGCAGCTCTTGGAACATTCTGAAACCTTCTCTCCCTTCTAGGTGATGTCATGTGCATGGAAACTATCTTATGACCAAGAGAGATGCCATCCTGGGGACAAACCCTAACCTCTGAAGATAGCAGAGCAGAGAGTAGGAAACACATTGCGCCCTTGACGTTATCACTTAGCTGCTGAATTCCCAACCTACAGGTGTTCTCATCGCATGAAGAACACGCCAGACGTTTTGAGTTGAGGTTTCTGTTACTTGCAGCCAAATGCAACCTGACTGATATAATCTTATTTCTTTCAACCTTCACTTGGTTTATTTCACACAGGGAGTCTGAAAATGAATGCCAACCAGCATGGATTATTAGGACTTTTATTTGTGTTATTTGTATATACAGAAAACCAGATACACTGATTTTGTTTCTCTCCTTCTCAAGTTTACAGGAATTGATGTGTCTGAACCAAAATGTGACAAAAGACCAAGCTGTTAAAGGGCGCATATGGTCACGTGTGAGAGCAAGGAACAAAATCACTGGGCATGGGGACTACTGGGTTCTTGCCCTGGCTCACCTCCAATGGATGTGGGACTAACTTCCCTCCCCTGGGCAGGGGTTTGGCTCAACTGACTGCAAGGGCATGATCATCTGCCATATTAAGATTAAATAAGCCGTTTCCATTGATCTATCTGCATCCTTAAAGATGCCGTGGCCAGGGGATCAAGGCGACGGTTACAATCCAGGATCTAGAAAAGGTGACATTTCAGATTAAAAACCTATTGATCCTATAGTGAGTCTGGAAGGCGACCATGGAACCCCCTCCATTCCAAATTTCTTGTTCTGCCAATCTGCCCGGTTCCTGCAATTCCACCTTGAGCATGCCATTGTCTTGGGTTAAGCATTGCTGTCTCCCTGCTGGTCTTTCAAAGGAGGCAAAGAGCTGTGGGGATCAATCACTGTCCTATTTTGAGGAGTCAGGGAGGGGAGAGCAGTTGCTGACAGCTGCATCCTGGTTCCCAGAATCGATCTCAATTCCCAGCCAAGATGTGAGTTTTCTCTCTCTAATTCCCGAGAGGTTTGAGGCGTTACAACAGAAAGCCCTTCTCTCCATTCTGTACTGATTGCTCTGCACCTAGGTTCTATAACTCAAAAAGCAGCATACCTAGTGGAGGAGCATAAGAAGCCACAAGGCAACCCAGATGTGGGTTCCAATCCTAGCTCTTATACTTACTAATATGTCATAAGTTTTGTGAACATTAGGGCAGTGACTACTGATGTATCCCCAGAACCCAGCACAGTCCCTGGCACATAGCAGATGCTCAATAAAAATCAATGTGAGGCTATCAGTGTGGGTTTGGGAAATGTCTTCAACCCCTTTGAACTTCAGCATCTTTGTCTCTAAAGTGAAGATGGTTTTACCCAGCAGGTTTTTATGGAGGATGAAACAAGATGATGGATGTGACATCGCTTCTGGCTGCTTGTCACTGTGCCTGAAAGGCCATCACACATCATTCCTTCCCAATCAATTCTGGGCCATCACCGGTGCATAGCAAACTGCTTGCCATCAACTAGAAACTCACCAGCTGTTACCACCCACCAGCCACGGCTGAAACTCCACCCTTTCCCAGCTCCCCATGTGTATGTGACCTTGGTCCACAGCTCCAACATCTGGGAGCCAACCAGAAACTCATTCAGTTATCCAGATATTTGCTGTATGGGTGCCAAACATCTGCACAGTGGGAACCATGGAAAAGATAATCCTGGGGTCCACCTCTCCCAGAACTAGGCATCTGGGTTGTGGGGGTATTCGGGCATCAGGTGTCACTGGACTTTCTGCCCTTAGCATCGCCCAGTGCCCACCACAGACCTGGCACCCAGTTCCTTGCTCCCTCCAGGATTTCTAAGTGGAAAGATAAACACAGGAAGTTTGTGGTCACGGTCCTACCAGCCAAATCCTTAACAGAGTCCTGGTCCGGAAAAGAACTACAAAACAATGCAGGGGCGTGTGGTGGGTGGGGAGGCATCTGGTTCCTTTATTTTCAGGCTGCAATTAATCAGACAAAGAGGAAAGGGGAAAAAGGCCAGGGGAGATAAAAGCACTGAATGGAAACCTCCTTGGTTTGGGAGTGCTTCTGATGGTACCAGGGCAGGAGCTCCATAGTGGCTTTTCCACGTCTGAACCAAGTGAGCTGGGGCCTCAGTATCCACATCTGTTAAACGGGGGATTGTCTTCTCCCACACATTTCATCAGGATAGGAAAAAAAGTGTGAGAACACTTTGGAAACTGTGTACTGCAAATAGTGATCGTCTTTAAACTCAATGATGATGATGATGATTTGAGAAAACCAATGTTAGCTTATGGTAATTTCTCCATGTGCCCAACAAAGGATCATGAGCACCGTTCCTGGGCTGAGCACCGCTCTGGGTGCCGAGGATACAGAGGGGCACCAGACAGACAAGGGCTCCTCCACCCTGATGGAGCTCCCGGCCCCACAGAGGGACAGACTTAAGGCAGCTAACACAAATACATAAACGTCCAGATGGCAGGAAGTAGTGTAATGGATGGAAAAGGGGGTCTGGTAGTGAATAGGGATGGGGCTGCTTTACCTGCAGGGAGGGCTCAGGAAAGGGCTCACTCAGGAGAAGCTGGGACCTGAAGGAGGAGGGGGATCCGGCCATGCCATCAGCAGTCTGGGAACAGCCAATGCAAAGGCAGGGCGGGATGCCTGGGTCGGGAGCAGTAGATGCTGAGGATGGAGGAGGCAGTGCCGAGCCTCTAGGGCTTTGTAAGCCCCTGTTAAGGGGTTTGGCTTGCTGTGCTCTGTGATGGAAGCTCACTCTGGCTGCTTCATGGAGCGTGGGTCATGGGGAGTGAGGCTAGAAGCGTGGAGACCAGTGGGGAGGCTGATGTACTTCCATATGAAAGTGGGTGATGTATGCGAGCCCTACACCTGCTAAGTGCTTATGTGCAACATCTCACTGAATCCTCATGACAGCCTTGTGAGCTCCAGATTCTTCTTATACCCATCTTACAGATGAGAAAATGGAAGCTTTGGAGATGTTGAGCTTCTTGTCCAAGTCATAAGGCATTAACCCTAGCTGATGTAAGTGGTGGAGCTGGGATCCAAGCCTGAGCATTCTGACACCTGAGCCCACGTGACCCTGTGTCATAGCCATCAAAAGCCCGTTGAGTCAGGCGACAGGGCTGGGGTGACCCCTGGGAGTCCTTCCTGAGGTGCTGCCTTTCTACTTCCCTCTGAGTTGTTCTCTTGAATCAGATTGAAGCCCCCAGACTTGATTCTGTCCAGACCACCAAAGGAGGTGGGGAGCCACTCCTGCAGACACTGTGAGCTAATTCATGAATTTTAAATTTTATTTAAGAATTTACTTTTCAAAATACTTTTATTAAGGCATAACTTACTGCAGTAAAGTGCAGTAATCATATATGTATAGACAAATGAGGTTTGATGTATAAAGATAGCCACATCACAACCACTACCACCTAGATCCAGATAGCATTGTCACCCATCTGTAGGACGACTGTGAGGGATAACATTTATGCCCCAAACATGGCATGTCTCTGCCTTGTACCAGGGTTTTCCAAGGCCTCCTGCCTTCCCTTTACAGGATCCTGCTGGAAATGCCCCCAGTGCCCCTCAGATCCTGGGCAGGGGTAGTTTCAGGGTAGATTAGCACCAAACTATGAAAAGAGTAGCTCAGTGAATGCCCAGGTCTCTAGAATAGTGGGTGGTATGGGATCTCGCATCCCAGCAGTGAGTGAGCTGGGAGGTTCTGCTCCGATCTGCAAAGAGCCTCAGTTTCACCATCTGTAAATGGCGGGAGGGTGGGGGATGAGAAGGGATGTGGCTTTTAAGATTCCCGGGGCTGTGAGGAAATGACAAGCCCATCCAGACACCATTTCCTTCCTCCGAGAGGAAAAAGCAATCCGTCAAATCCCCCCACTCCCACCTCCTTAAGATCTAACACTGGATGGGGAGCATATGCTTGCCTTCCTCTCTCCAGGGAGGGATCTCATTAGAGGATAGTTTGTGTTTGCAAGTTGCTTTCGAGTCAAACACACTTGGGTTTGAATCCTAGCTCTGTCACTTACTAGCTGTGTGACGCCAGGAAAGACATCACACCTCTCTGAACCTTCATTTCCTCATTTGGAAGTGGGGAGAGGAACGGCTCCTACCACAAAGGTGGTCATAAGGATTCATCGAGTTAATACAACCAAAACACTTGGAAGATACCCAACCCCTGGGCATGCTCCATTAATATGACCTATTATTATTGTGAGTATTGCTTTCTTGAAGCTTTGGGCACAAAGTAAGCATCCTATACACCTGTGCTTCTTCCATCCTTTACCACCTTTTCTCTTTGCCCCCTCCTGCCGGTTGGCCAGGACTCTAGAGCAATAGCTGGCAGCCTTCCAGGGGGCAGTGGCGGGGGCGGGTGGGGTGGAAAGAGACTTCTGGAAGATCCCCAGGACAGAACTCGGGTGACCTCCAAAGTCAAACCCTAGTCCAAGCACTCAGAGTCTTGTCTGCATAAATTCCCCACAGCCACCACCCGCAAAGTGCAGCATTAATGTGCCTCTGATCTTCTTAGGTTAATATATGTATTATTTATAGGGCTTTATTATGTGCTCAGAGGACTCCCCTGAGAAATGTAATTGTGCATTGGGAGGTAAATTTGAATAATATTTACAATTAATTTCCATCAATAAAGCAATGCACCGAGGCCTTTGTGCAGCTGAAATGGCCCTGGGTTGGCTTCCCGCTAACCGCTCCCCTGAGAAAGCTTGGGTAGCCTGTAAGCATCTCTAGGATAGTCCACTTCTCTTGAGCTCTACCTCTGCTCCCACTGCACTCACCTGGAGCTGCCCCAGCCTCCTGGCTTCCCCTTCTCCCCTGCCCCAGCCTGTCCTGCCCAGAGCAGCACCCCCCCCCCGCCCCCGCATTGGGCATCATTGCAACATGCGGATCTGAGCAGGTCGCTGCCCTGCACGTGGCCTCTGCTGCCCTCCTCTTCATCCTGTCTGCTCTGTGCTCTTCCTACACCCTCTGCTGCGGCCCCAACCCCCTTCAGTCCCTCGCCATCACTGTCCCCTTCCATGCTGTTCCCACCCCCTGGAACACCCTCTCTGGCACCCCTCCCCACTGCCCACCATTGAATCAGCACCTACCTGTGCTACACATCTCAACTCAAGCGTTGCTTGCCCGAGGAGGTTTCCCTGGTCTTTGGACAGGGTCAGATCTCTCTATAATATGTGGGGCTTAGTGTAGTGGTTTCCCATCGAGGGTGTGGTTTTAAAAAAATTATTGGCTGTCTCTCCCACTAAGCAATGAATGAGCTCTTAAGGACAGAGACTGTGCATGCCCTGATCATCCTTGCATTCCCAGTGCCCACCACGGGGCCTGGCAAACAGAAGGTATTAAATAGATTTTTATGGAATAGATGAATGGGTGGATATAGAATCATTATGTAAATCGGATGGGTAGGTGGATGGTTGTTGGGTGGGTGGGTGGGTGAGTGGATGCATGTTGGTGTGAATGGGTGGATGCTATCTTGAGCCAGTTACTAACAATCTACTCCCTTCGGTTGCTAAGAAATTGAGATAAGTGAAGGGAATGCTTTTTAAAATGCAGATTCTTTGATGTCCTAAATTTGGAGAATGGTAGGGAATTTTGGGCTTCCTCCTGCTGCCTCACAACACTGCTGTGTGACTTTGGATAGCGCACTACATGTCTCTGAGCCTCACCTGCTGCTCTGTGAGGTGAATGAGGAAGGCAAGAGTGTTTTGGGGGGCAGGAACATCTGGCATGGAGCCCCACTCTTGCCTCAGTCTCTTTATTCAAAAGCAACTTTGCCCTCAAAGGGAGAAAGCAAGCAAGCCCCCTCCTGAGTTATTTCATGGTTGGATAAGTGGCTTCGTGGTTCCCCCTGGTCCTGGGTACCACCCGCAGCAGCAATTTTCCAAATCCAGGGTTTGGCAGCCACAGGACCAGGGCACCCTGGCTCCAGCCAGAGCACAGCATACCAGGGAGGAACAGGAGAGGGAAGGGCTGGGGAATCAGGGGCCACCTCCATCCAAGCAAATACCAACTCTGTTTGCAGCAAAGGGCAGCTCTCGGTTCCCTCATCTGTGGAAGGGAAAGGCCCTCATGGCTCTCACTGTTGGATTCCCTCCTCTCCACCCAGCCTGGTCCCTGTGCCCTCCAGAGCTGACTTCAGGGGTAGGTTTAAGCCAGACTCTTTCCTCTGACTTCAGCCAACACCACATCCAGGTCACTGTCCCCTCCTGAGACCCTCCTCCATCCTTTTGCTCCCTCTCCCCCCCATCCCATCCCTTTCTCTCTCCTTCCTCCCACAGGCTGAAGAAGCAGGGAGCTCAGGCAGCTGCACGGGTTCAAAGCCCGGCTCTGCCGTTTACTAGCTGTGTGACCCTGAACAGGTGGGGTCTGCAATCCCAGCCTCCCTTTCTGCATCACCCATGTGGCTCTGCTGGTCCTCTTCTCATTTTGGGGTCTGATGAGATTGTGAGCACCTGACACACAGTAGATGCTTAATAAATGCCAGACTCTTTTGCTTTCTCTCTATTCTGCATTTCCTCTGTGCTTCCTGCTCTCCGGCCTCCCAAACACCACCTTCACTTCTTGTCTTTATGCCTGCTTCCCCGTGAGCCCTCAGTGCCCCCCCCCACCCAGGAAGCAGCACTGACACCCCATTGGCCTGGTCCTGGCCCCAAAGGGGGCCTCTCAGGCACAAAACACGTTGGCTGCCTGTGGAGTGAACCACAGGACTTTTGTATGAATGACCTGTGAGATCCTTGGAAGAAGCTGCAGGGAAAAGATTCAGGAGGATATCATGGTTGCATTTAAGTATTTAATGGGAAACTCCTGGTGGGGCAGCCAGAAAGAGGCCTGACCCCAAGGAGGAAACAGCTGGTTTGGATTTCACTCCTGTTCATCAACTTCTCCAACGACAAAATGATTTCCTGGCTCCGGGACCTGGCCTGGCCTGCACGCAGCCCAGGAGGAGTGGGGGACCCAGCCAGAGCAAGTAGCACCCGGGGGATCAGAGCCTGAGTGGCTGATGACCGTCTCTGGGGCCTGGAACCTGTCCTACACTGTCTTGTGCCTTACTTGCTTTACCTGTGAAGTTGGGGAGGGGGTGACAAGGGGCACCGGGCAATATTTCAAGCTCCCTTTTTGCTCTCAGATGGTCCAAGCTCAGATTTCTTAAAGCCATTGGTCGCCCTTCTTGGGGTTAATTCAGAGCTGCCTCATCATAAGCACAATGACCCAAGGAGGGAAGGAACAGTCTGTCTCTTAATGAGGTGTGATTACCAAACAGCTCACGGCCTTGGGAAGTTGTCCAGAGCTGTGTAGACATTACATCTGTTCGTTGCATCTTGTCAGGGAATCAGCTTCACAACAGCAGCACTTGGAAGGGAAGAGGATGTGGACACTCGGAGGCTACACGGCCTCGGGCCCACCAGTGACTGCCTCCGGCCTGGCTGCTTTACCCCCACTGCCTTCCCTGGAGCTCTCAGGGGGTTCAGGAGATGGAGACCCTGGTGGGCACATGTGGAGGGATGTCGGGGAACTAGAGGCCAAGTGTGCTTTCTTTGCCATGTTGGGTCATTTTGGAAAACCATTAGCAAAACTGGATTATAAGTCATGAAGATATTTATAAGAATCTGCTGAGGAATCAATATTTATGGTCAAACCCCCAAGCTTCTCTTCAGACCCTGATTCTGTAGCCTTATTCGAGCCAGACAGACCTCGTTTCAAATCCAGGTTCTGGCAGAGATCAGCTGGACGCCCTCAGGGAAGTAACTCAACCTCTCTGAGCTTCAGCTATACCTCATATGTAAAAAGGAAGTAATAACTGTACCTAACTCAGGGCTGCCGGGAGGAATAAATGAGATAACGCATCAAAGTGTTTAGCATAGGGGGTGCTAAATAAATGTAAGCTATCATGACATTCTAGAATATTCTCAATAGATACATTTGCCATTAAAAAAAAAACAACAGCAAAAAAGGTTCTGGAGCCAGACAGAGCTGGGTTCACATGTTAACTCTGCTTCTACTGCGAGTCTCTGAGTGAGTTACTTACTTCCCATCCTCCCCCCCTCCAACTGACCCTCAGCTTTGTCATTTGTATATGGGACAGTGACACCCTGGCATAGGAGGGTATTGGTCCTAGTTGAGAAAAGGCAACAGGGCTGCACCAGGAGAGGCTCCACGCCTGCAGCACCCCACGGCCTGCATCTCAGGGGCACAGCACAAGGCGTCAGTCTCCAGGCCCTGCTGAGTTCAGAGACTGAGCACTGGGACACGCTCTTCAACCTGCGTGGAACTCCCAGGTTGATTCCCGAAGCTGGTTTGAGCAAGGCTTTGAGGAAGCTGAGGAGCAAGAGAGGCCCTCCTTCTCTGGGCCTCCGCCCTGGAGAGTTTTATTCTGAGCACTTGTAGCCAGAGTCAGCGGACCAGGGAAGGGACAGTCCCCATGATGGGGTGGAAGCTACAGGTGTTGCTGACCGCTGTGACCCAGCCCTGAGGCGACAAATGCCAGATGAGAGCAGGGCTAGCGGGGAGGGGCTGGCACCACCCCGATCCCCGAAATAGCTGTGTCCCAAAGCACCATGACCCTGGGAAGTTCTAAGGTGAGCACCTGCATGCTGCCTCCTTTGAGGGCCTTAGTCCTCTCCCTCCTCTGCTTCCCCAGGCCCCAAGTCCTTATGGTGGCCCCACGTGTCTTGCCTTCATGGAGAGCCCACAAGGCCTCTCAGGACCTGTTCTCTGTGTTCCCAGCTGATCTGAAAGCCAAATCCATGGTTCTGGCCATGCACGAGCTCGTATGTCCCTTTCCCCTCCCTCCCTGGTAACCTGTGCATCTTCACTTTCCCGACCAGAGCAATGGTGTAGGTGGTGGGATTTCTGGCTGGTTGGTGATAGAGGCAAATGGGCTGAGGTGTGATTGGCATCACATAGAGTCTGCTCTGACCTCCCCTTGCTCCTACCAGGAGAAGACACCCTGCAGAGTGTTTGACATTCCAGGGGAGCACACAGTAGGTAGCTTTATCCCTCTGTCTTATTCTCATCCCAGTTCATGGCAGTGACTTTGAGAATTCTCCTGTTTTTGCTTTGTGTTGGCCAAGGCTGGTCTCCTGAGAAGAATGGGATGCTGGTGTAAGTTGGAGAGCGTCATGGCATACCCTGTCCACCTTGCCTCTTGAAGAAAGGAGTTCGAAGCCCTGGACTCCCAGCTCAAAACACTGGTCAGCCCCCTGCAGACTACAGTGGGCATGGGTGGATATTGAAGATGTTTCTGCCCTGGTCTTAAGAAGCCAGAGCTTTGGGCCTTCAAGGCTGGAATGTCTGTCCATCGGGGGTTCCCAGCAGAGCTTCAAAGCATGCTGGTCTCCCTGTCATTCATCGATGACATCTTGGTAAAGCTCCTGTGGCTGGGGTAGGAGGAGTGGACCGTGTCCTCGCTCAGAGCATTGACCAAGCGGGAGAAGAGGGCCACCTTGAACTTCTTGAAGTCCTGGCCCATGAAGACATAGAGAATGGGGTTCATGCAGCTGTTGGCAATGGCAATGGCCGTGGCCAGGGGCAAACCCAGGCTGAAGACAGAGCCGGGCATGGCGGCATGGTGTAGCTCCAGCAGGTAGAGCATGTGGTAGGGGCACCAGCAGAGGAAGAAGGTGGTTATGATGGTCACGATGACCTTGAAGGGTTTCCTGGTCTTGGCCAGGCGGTTGCGCCGCAGCTTGCAGACGATGGTGAAGTAGCAGGCTGTGATGATGAGCACGGGGACCAGGAAGCCACAGAGGAAGCGGGTGACGGTCACCACCATGTGCCGGCTGAAGCCCACGGGGTCCAGGCGGGAGTGGGCAGGCCACGGCGCGGAGCCGGACGCAGACAGGCTGAAGTTGTTAAAGCAGGATATTTTCTCATGCACGAGGGCTGTGTCCCGGAAGATGAGGGATGGGGAGCTCAGGAAGAAAGCCAGGACCCAGATAAGCGCGCAGGCCACGGAGGCCAGCCGCACGCTGCGGTGGTTCTGGGACCAGACGGGGAGGAGCACGGAGATGCAGCGGTCGAAGCTGATGGCGGTCAGCAGGAAGACGCTGGTGTACATGTTGTGGATGAGCAGGAAGTTGCTGATCTTGCACATGGCCGTCCCAAAAACCCAGTGGTAGTCCATGGCGGCGTAGGCGATGTGGATTGGGAGGAAGATGTTGAACAGGAAGTCCGCCACAGCCAGGTTGAGGAACCAGACTGCGTTCACCGTCTTCTTCATCTTGAAGGTAGCGATGACAATCACCAGCCCATTGCCCAGGATCCCGAGGAAGCAGACGATGCTGTAGACCACCACCAGGAAGATCCTGGCCACCTTGCCTTCCAGGGGAGAAGACTCATCCAAAACCATGATGGGGTCAAAATCATCCAAGTACTCATCATCGTAGGTGAGGGAGGTGTTGTAATCCTCGTCCCCCATTCTCTGCGAGGGGAGACAGGGGTCAGTAGGGGGACCGTGACTGGAACTGGCTCCAAGAGCTTGGCCAACACCAGCCGGGTTGACATCTGCTCTGCCTGACTCTGAGCAAGGCCGGTTCAGTATCCTGACAGCTTAACTACTTACTTAACTACAAACCCCATTTTACAGATGGGGAAGCTGAGGTCTGGAGAGCCAGTTACTTGCCCAAGGTTATACAGTGGGCAAGAGGTGGAGCCAGGAGCCACACCCTTGCTTCAGAGTCTCTCCTCCTGAAAACCCTGTTTGCTGCCTGTCTGGGGCCCCCCTACTAACCTCCCCTCTCTGCTAATGCCCCCACTCTAGCGAGGGAGACAAGCATTTGTCAGATTCCTCAAATCATGGTAACATCACAATGATGCTCGGTGTCATGAAAGAGGGGTACATAGTGCTGGGAACTTGGTTCCGGGCATGTTTCCCAAACCCAGGAAGTGGCCATGCTGGCATTCTCTGATGCCCCCACCTCATCATGGGTCCCACATTGGTGCCCTTTGGAGGCATTTGTTCAGCCCGCAAAAGCCCCTCACCGTTCACTGTTAGGGTGTCCGAGGCTCTCCGATGGGGGTCCTTGGCCAGTCAGTGCCTGGGCTCAGCTAGAAACACCTGCAGGAAAGGATGAAGAGGCAGCGGTTGGATCCAGGTCTGAGTCAGCAGGCGGGTGGACTCAGAGCGAAAGAGAAGATCTGTGGTCGTCACCCCTGATTTACAGAGTTGAGGAAGCAGAGGTTCAGAAAGGCTAAGTGATGCCCAAGGGTGGAGGCTGGGAAGTGGTGGAGCCCCTCGAACCCAGATGAACTGCCAGGCCCTTCGTCCCCAGCCCCACCCCAGCACACCCACAGATGGGGGCCTGAGTCACGGGCGGGTGCCGGGGAAGGCACAGGGCAGAGTGTGCAGATGGCTCAATGCAAGTCTGCTGCCAGGGCAGACCCAGAATACACCATTCCAGTTGCCTGGAAGACAGAAGAGGAACAGCCCTGAATACCCACTATGTGCCAAGAACTATATAATTCCTTTATTTTGTCTTCCCAGGTCTCTTTGAGGCAGGTGTGGTGCCTCTTGCTTTGGATCTGGGGAACGGAGACCCAGAGAGAGAAGCGTCCTTCTCACTGGGTGTTCCCTGAGCCCCCTGGATCACACACAGACCCGCTGTCACAACAGTCTGGGGAGGAGACAGACATGAACACATTCGCTAACCACCTACCATGTGCCAGACAACTTAAGTGGCACTTTGGCCAATTCCCATAACAACTCTGTTGGGGATTTTCCCAATCTAAGGAAGAACAAGCTGAGATTCAGGGGAGTCATCAAGCTTGGGACGTCTTGGAGGCGGGCTCATAGGCACGGTTCAAACCCAAGCACTGGGAAATCGGTTCGGTGCTGGCACACAGTAAACCCTCAAAGAATATTAATGATTCCATTAGGGCTCCGGGGGTAAACCACTGAATTCCAAGCCGGGATTTGAACCCAGGGCTCTGGGTTCCAACCCATGCACCTTCCACCAGCCAAGTTCTTCCTATCCTGACACATGGGCTCCAAACCGGCCAGACTGCCAATCGATGCTTCGTTATAGATAACTCCAACCTTCCACCATGTGCATGGATTGCTGATCCTTTAATGGGTTCAAGGTTGTATTTTATTTCAGAGAAGTCATCTTTCGCTTTTATTAAATAAAAGCCACTTGGACAATCCCCTTGAGAATCGTGGGTTCAAGGGACTCAGAATTCAAGTATCACCCCACTTGGGTGTCCTCCTCTGCAGGCTGGGGGGATATTCTAGAGGTGCCCAGTGAGGGGTCCCCCAGGGATTCCTGTGGCCCTGGAATGCAGAGGGAAGGTGGGAACCGTGTGTGTCTCCCGCCCTCGTCCGTGACTGGGGGCAATGTGACTGGTGTTCGTGACAACACCTGCCAGGGACTGTGCCCAGCGTTTACCATAGCCGGCCTTGCCCTGAGGGGGGCCAGTGAGGCCGAAGGTGATGAAGACTCTGGGCAGGGGGAAGGCAGTCAGAATGTGAACTAGGTCTGCAGAACCAGGGCTCTCACCATCGCCTTATGCTGCCCCCCAAATCACGGTCTGATGAATGCCACCAAGTGTGTCCTTGAGGATGAAATGACTGTGTCCACACTCCCTGTGCCGGGCTGTGCAGGCCCCAGGGGCGAGAAAATGGCTTCCCTGGGGTCCCATCCCACAGGGGCTCATGGCCAGTCACAAGGCACCAGACAGAGGCGCTCTGGGGCTGGTGCTAGGCCAGGAAGCCTGAAGACCCCTGGAGGGGGGCGTTCCCCAGCCTGGGCATTGGTCCTATGCTGCTTGGGGCAGGCGGAGTCTGAGCTGAGTTTTAAAGGACAGCCCTGAAATGTGTGGGAGATATCAGAAAGGGAGACAGAACATAAAGACTTCTAACTCTGGGAAATGAACTAGGGGTGGTGGAGGGGGAGGAGGGCGGGGGGTGGGGGTGAATGGGTGACGGGCACTGAGGGGGGCACTTGACGGGATGAGCACTGGGTGTTATTCTGTATATTGGTAAATTAAACACCAATAAAAATTAATTTATAAAATAAAAAAAAATAAAGGACAGCCCTGAGCTCAGAGGCTGAGGGGACATGCCAGGCTGCTCCCCGCCCCGAGCATGCCTCCCTCATTGGCAGTGGGGGGCGGGGGAGCCCCAAGAGGAGGGTGAAGAGGAGTGGGGATCCAGTGCTTTGCACAGCATCTACAGAGATGCCCTGGACGCAGATAACGTCATGTCTGGCTCTCTGGCGGGGCTGGGAGCAGCTCGGGGTCACAGGCCATGTCTCCTCATCTTGGAGCAGGGATGGGGCTTGGCAGGCTGAGGTGGTACAGGGTGGTGCTGACATCCTCTGGGCATGTCCATCCATCCACCCCCTCAGCCTGCTAGGAATTGGGTGAGTCAGTGTCCCCGGTTGATGTGTGCCCTCGCCCCGAACCCTTCGGCCCTCCCAGGAGAGTGTTTCAACACAGGCCTGCCCTCCGCCTGTCCCAACACACATCCCCCTGCCCTGAGCCTGTTTCTGCGCAGCCTGGGCATACAGGGGAGTGGTCAAGGACATAGACTCAGGAGCCCTGCCAAGCTGCCAGCTCCCAAAGCCTGGGTCTGCATGAACCTCCTGTGACCTCGTGCAAGACCGTTAGCTTCACTGCACCTTAGTTGTCCTATCTCTAAAATGGGTCTGATGGTCACAGTTTCTAATTCATAGAATGGCTGTGAGGCTTGAATATCCCATGTAAAGTTCTTAGAACAGGGAAGTCACTATGCTGTGACAGTTGCTGCTGTGTCCCAGGATTCCACCCTTAAGTGTCTCCTAAAATGGCCTTTACCTGGGATGGTAGGAGGGGCCGGGAAGGCTGCAGGACCACTGTGGTCCTGCCCACCTGTCTCCCCATTTCTGGGCTCAAGGGCGGATCAAGGGCAACACAAGCCAGGATTTTGCTTCTCTAAGCTCCAATCTCTTGGTCTCTCAAATAAAAGTAAGAAAGCCTCCCTCATATTGTTGGGTCAGGTGAGGCGACCGTGAACCCTTGGCCAATTGTAAACTATAAAGAGCTATAAAATTCTAGTTATTTGTATTTCTTAAACAAATACTCAGGAGGCATCTGAAGACAGTGCATGCAACCATAGCTCCTGATCCATCGTAGGCATATACCAACATGCCAACGTCACTTGAGCCCTCGGTACATGACAAACACTGCTCTGCCAGGCTCCATGCGATGCTCCCAACAGCCCTGAGGGGGTGACTCTAACTTGCAGGTGCAAAAATGGAGGTTCAGAGAGGTGAGCAACCTGCCCAAGGCCACACAGCTGGGAAATCAGATCTCCAGGGAACCCCAGTGAGCAGTGTCTGGGGCTCCCCCTGCCTCCCTGAGGGATTAGCAGTCCCCAGTCCTGCCACTCACCCCTCGGAGCTCTCTAAGCCTTAGCTTTGAATCCAGAGGGCTCAGATCCCCATCACATTTTTTATTCTCCTCTGGAGCTGCCTTCCCCGGAGCTACCTTGCCAGGTTTCCCTTCACTTTTCCTTCAAGGTGTCTGGAAGGGGCTCCACTTGAGAATCACACTTGCAATGCCATGTGTATCTTGGTCTGTGACCCACTACCCACCCACTGCCCACCGCCTCTCTTGGGTGCCCTTTCTGAAGCCCCCTGCTCAGTGAGAAATGCCCAGGAGAATTTAGGGTAAAGAACATTGCTTCCCCTGAGGAACTGGGATGTTTCCTCATTCCTAATAATCCATATTCTACAACTGATCACATTTCCCTTTTCGATGTGGCCACAGGGAAGCTCAGAATCATATTTGCAGGTCAAAAGCAGCAGCCACATTAATGCTACTGGTCCTCAACCTTCTGAATTGGTTTTGGTTTCTTCTTATGTCTATATCCAGCTATTCTTTCTATTGCTTTTAGATCCTGGTGATAAATAATCATTGATTGGGTGCACACAATAGCCTGAACACTGTATAAATGCTTTCATTGCATTAGCTCATACATCCCCAGGAAGCCCCGGGAGTCGTTCTGCTGTCACTCCCAACATAAAGGTGAGGAAGTGAGGCTTTTGTCACCCAGTTGGAAAGTGGCCAATTCACACCAGGATGATCAGACTTTGAGCCCTGCCCCTAACCACTTGGCTTTCCAGAAGAGGGAGCACCTCTTTCCACATCTGTTCCACCCCTCCTTGTGCCTTAGGGCATCCAGCTCCATCTTCTGAGGCACCTCCTCATTGCTCCCCTTTCCCTAGCCCCCCAAGGAATCCACATTCCTCAGTCTCAGGACATCTGGTGGAGGTCCAGGGCACATCATTCCTCATAGCCTAGGCAGGCACTTGAGCCTGTGGCCAGCTCCCCCTTTCCACCCTCAGCTCCCCAGAGAGCCCAGGGAGCAAACGAGCTGCTCTGGCTCGCTCCCACATTCAGCCTGTGAGCCTGAACGTACATGCATTTGGAATTGGACCTTGAACTGGGCTGCTCTGAGGCCCCTGGGACAGACTCTCAAGGCCACTGTCCCGAGACATGTACAGGACATGTACGAAGAAAAGGATGGCTTTCTTTTTTTTTTGTTTGTTTTGTTTTTTCTGTTTTTGGCCTTAGCTCACCTCCTCCCAGCAGCCCTGAGAAGCAGGCAGGGCAAGTGTTATCATCATCCCCATTTTGCAGGTTATGAAACAGAGGCCCAGAGAGGAGAAGCAACTTGTTCAGGTGTGATCTTGGACCTTCCGGCCTCCAGATCAGTGAGAATGACTGTTGTTCGGCCTGGTAGCCTCTGGCATTCTGCTACAGTAGCAGCCTGGACCGGGCCGAGCCCTCTCTAGGGCTCCACTGCGATCCCAGTGTAGTGGGGCGGGCCTGAGGACCAATGCTGGGGCTGATGCGACGGTTGAGTAGGTGGAGTGTGTTCCGGTGCTTGGGCACTGCCTGGGGCGCAGAAGCTCCCCACTAGTAACTAACAGAGCACCTCCCATGTGTTGGACAGTGGGCCGCACACTTCACGCACACCTCACCTACCCCCTACGACAGTCCTGCAGGGGCTGAGACATGATTATACCCATTTACAGATGGGGACACTGAGGCACAGGGAGGCAAAATAAAGTCTGTGAAGCACTGTACACCTCTGTAGAGCCTAAAGCCACTGTTGTCTTTGTCACTGTTGCTGTTGTGTGTGGGCTGGGGTGGGGCAGCCAGAATCAGCATCCACTAGAGTTTTCTGTCCATACCTGCTTCTGACCCCACTTCTCCCTTCATCTCCACTCTGGCCAGCAGCCAGGCCTCTCCCTGTGATGCTGACCATGTCCTACCTGATGCCACCCAATACCCCCAAAAGGTCCACAGGACAACAGACGCTCATTCTTCACCAGCTCCTAGCTCAGTGCCTGGCACACAGCGAGCACTTAAGAAGCATATGTGGCATTAATTGCTGGCATCGTAATTTACTAGACACTTCTGTGTGGCAGGTGCCAAGCCATTAGAAATGTCACAGGTGGGATGCCTGGGTGGCTCAGTGGTTGAGAGCTGTCTGCCTTCAACTCAGGTCATGATCCCGGGGTCCTGGGATCGAGTCCTGCAACAGGCTCCCCCTCTACCTGTGTCTCTGCCTCTCTCTGTGTGTCTCTCATGAATAAATGAATGAAATCTTTACAAAAAAGAAAGAAAAAAGAAATGTCATAGGAAGAGTCCTGCAGGGGTCAGGGTGTCCTTCCCCCCCGAAGCTTTGGAAACAGGGAGCGGCATGCCTACTGTAGTGGTCAGCTCGGCCTGCTCTGCTGAAGGACCACGGGCTGGACAGTTCACACAAAAGATGTTGATTTCCTTACACTTCTGGGGGCTCTAAGTCCAGGATCAAGGTGTTGGCAGGACTGGCTTCTTGGAGGGTCCCCCTCCCTGGCTCATACACAGCGACCTCCTCCCTGCGTCCTACGTGGTCTTTGCTCTGTGTGTGTCTGCGCCCTGAGCTCTTCTTATAAGGAGCACAGTCATGAGGGATTAGGGCCCACCCTCATTTTACCCTAACCACCTCTTTAGAGACCCTGTCTCCAAATACAGTCACATTATGAGGTACTGGAGTTTACAGTCAACATATGAATTGGTGGGAGGGGGGCGATATAATTCAATCTATAACACCTATGTGTTGTCATTATTGTTAGAAACCTAACATTGCTATTTGTGGTTCCCTCAGATGGCTTACCCTGAGCTTGGGGGTCTTATCCCCAGCTCTCTGCCCCATGGCCTCACCCATGCTGGGGCCCAAGCCCCCTCCTTACAATGGGTTATACACACAAATGCAGACATAGACACACACATGCACAGAAGCCCTGCTCCAACATACTAATAATCTCCAAACCCATCAAGGGATTGCCATCTACAACGTACAAGAAACTCCTTCCTTCAAAGCCGAAAAGACAACAATCCCAACAGAACATGGGGAAATGATACGAGCAGGTAATTTATAAGAGGGAAACCTCCAAATGTCATTGGCATATGACAGATTTATGCTCAAAGACATGCAGAGGAGAACCACAGCCAGATAACGCTTGGCGCCTACTAGACTGTGGTAAGAATACAAAGCTGGTGTGGCTGCCCCTTGGGCTGGCAGGGTGGGGGCACAAGCTCTCATGCCACACCGCGGGTAGCCGTGAACCCCTGTGTACCTTCCAACCCTGGAAGGCACTGAGCACCAGAACGCTCATGTGCAGTGTTTGCAGGGACATGTCTTAGCTTTGGCTCTCCAGAAGCAAACCTCAAGTGAGGATCCCTACAAAAATGATTTATCGAGGAAATGTTCCAGTAAAAATCGGTAAGGGAGTGGACAAATGGGATCCGGAAGGGAGGAGGCCGGGCAAGGGTGAAGAAGGCACCCTTGGCCTTGCTTGTGCTCAGTGAACAATGGAGGTCATGGTCCAGGAGGCTGAATATTTGCATTCCTTTGCCCTGCCCATGCATTCCCAGGCACTCCCAGCCCCTGAGGTTGGTCCTCCAACAAAGAGCTGAAGGTGCTGGCTGTCAGGGGCAAGAGACCCCTGGGAGATTGTGTGTATTCAAACAGTCAAGGTTCCAGAGGATGGGGGGTGGGTGGGGGACAGCACACAGATGTGTCTACTGATGGCAGAAAGTTGGGGACCCCTGAATGTCCACTGCAGGAGAGGGGACCAGTGAATGCTATACAGCCGGTAGGAGCAACAGATCATCCAGTGTACACACAGCAGCAGCATCCGGAGCATCTTAAAACCACCTAACCATAATAGCACTTAAGTGCACTGAAAACATGCATGCAAAAAAGCAGCAATGCACACAAAGCTGTAACAGACATTTTGCAAGAACACCACCAAATAACAAGATACACACTGGATGGATTATCATGGCCCCATGGGAGCAGTGGTGGGAGGGAGAAGGATAGAAAATGAGGCTAAGAGGAAATGAGCACCAAGAAGAAAGAGAGGTCAAGTGTGGGGGCTTCCGGAGGAGGCTGGGGATGCGAATGAGGATGGATGCAGGGATGCCATTGTGTCAGCCCTCCTTCGTCTCCTGAGGTCTGGAAAAACCCAGAGAAAACAAACAGACACCCCAGATCCCTGGCTGGGGTTCATGCTTGGGCAGTGCCCAGCCCACGCCTGTGTCCCTGAATCCCCGATGGAGCCACACTCGGCCGGCCGAGGGCCAAGCAGGCAGCCTGGGCCCTGCCCCGGGCCCTTCAGTGCTCTGCCCAGCAGCCTCCTCAGACTGGGAATGGACTTGGATGAGCCAGTGGAAGCCCTGGCCCAGCTGAAGCTGGTTCTGTGGCACCCAAGGCCTCGTACCTCCTTAGTGAGCCCAGCCCAGCCCCTGCCCAGGACGGATGGGGGCTCCAGTTCACATCTGGTTCCTCCTGCCGCAAAGCACAAAAACCTCAGGCAGATGTTATTGGCTTCGTTTTTATTAGGCAAACATGTATCTGGCCCTCATTACATTCTAGCCACTGTTCTAGGCACTGGCACGAAGAGGAAACCGAGGCCCAGAGAGGGTAAGTAATGTGCCCAAGGTCACATAGCTAGCTCAGGTAAGCAAGGAAGGTCAAATGAGTCATTGTGGATGGAGGAGGAAGCTCAGGCAGGTAGGTGTCATGTTGGGCTTCAAACTCAGCCTGCCACACTGCCAAACCCACTCTCTCCTTTTTCACCACTTCGCCTCCCCAGAATATTCTGGAATTCTCTGGTCTTTGCTCCAGTGGAACCTCCCAAAACCCCCATGAGATCAGTCTGGCAGGGTTCATGGTGTGGATTTTACAGACGGGGCAAGACGAGGTTCCAGGTCCCCAGTGATTTTTTCGCCAGCCCCCCTCCCCAGGCCACCCCCAGGCCCGCCTCTAGGTAATGGCCCAAAAGGGAATGTATCCTGATCGCAGGCGCTGCGGGGAAACACCTTTTGGAGATGAGATGAGATGGAGGCTCATTCACGCATCCAGCCCACAAGCCTGTGTGGAACCTGCTGCTCCCGGGCCTTGGCTTGGAGGCACCACGTGGCCCTGTGCCCACCTGGGCCTGCCCTGACCACCACAAGGGTGGCTGTCACCAACCCTGCTTTCTCAAGGGGACGGCTGAGGCCAGAGGGGGTGCAGGTGGGGTCACTTGCCGGAGGTCACACATCTGGTTAGTGGCAGGGCAGAGATTTGAATCTGGGCGTCCGAGTCCAAGCCCTACCTTCTCTAGCGGGCTCTGGGGACAGCAGGGCTGAGAGGCATCTGGGCCGCAGCTGTGTGCCCCCTGCCTCCCCTTGGCGCCCTAAGTCTGCGAAGGTCTCAGCTCCCTCTCTCTGTTCCTTGTCTTTTCATCTCTTCATCCTTGTCTATGCCTGTGTTTCTGTGTCTCACTCTCCCACCCTCCTAGTCTTCTGTCTCCCTGCCCGCCCCCCCACCCCATCCCCGTCTCTTCCTCCCCTCGGAGAGGCTCAGCGGCCCCTCACCTGCCCTCATTCACCTCTGTGCCCACCTGCCCACAGCCGCCAGCAGCCCCTTCCCCTCCCAGCCCGGCGCCTCTCGGGTCTCGGCAGGCCTGCCACTCACCCTCTGGCCACAGGCCCAGCACAGGGGCCTTATCAGGGCCTGTGGGTGTGGGAGCCCATCAGAGAAACTGGAAGCGCTTCCCTTGGTGTTTGGCCCCAGTGGCCTCCCCCACGGCCCACCCTGACAGTCCAGATGGGCAGCCCAGGTGGGAGGCCTCTCCTCCCACCCCCTCCAACCTCGGAAAGGGGCTGCCTCTCCCCCAGAGGGCAGCCCGGTGCATGGCTGCACAGACTGAGGTCCAGACCAAGGCAGTGACCCTGCCTCCACCACAGAGGAGAAGGGGCTCTCCTGCGGGTAGTGCGTCCCCAGAGCCTAGAACCCTGCCTGGCCGTCACGTGCCTCATGCCTCACCCCTCTGTGGCCTCACTGTGGAGATCTGCAAATGGAGGCTCACTCAGAGGGATGAAGTGGCCAAGCCAGGCTCACACGGCCTTTAAGCCTCGGCCTAGGATATGAACCAAGGACTCTCTGACCCCCAAATCTTGGCTATTTCTACTTGCCCAGGATCACAGCCTCGACCCGCAGCTGAAATGTAATGCAAACCTTCTGGCTACCTTTCTTCCTTCCCAAATGGCCCTCCTCAGCAGCGTCCCTGCCTCCCCCCACAGCCAGCCTCTGGAGGGTCTGGCATCTGCTACAGAATTCCCTGCCTGCTCTCACCTACCATTCCCCGCCCTTCAGGGCAGAGAGCAGGGCCTCTGGGCCCCAACAGATTGCTCCCCCCACAGATCGCTTCAAGAGACATCTTAGGGGTTACAATCCCTGGATCCCCAGCTCTGAGGGACTCAGGAACCTCAAAACCACACTGCACCGCAGATCTTCCAGCTGCAGGCTGGCCGCCAGCCCTGGGACAGAATTAGCTCTGTGTCGGGAGAGAGTTTCCTCCCTGGTCCCACGCCCACACGAAGCAGCTCACGCTGAGTCACTGCAGTGAAGCTGGAAAGTGCTTGGCTGCCTAACAGCCTGTCCCATTTTCTTTTGGTTTTGGATGGGGCCCTGGTTGAGCTTAGGATTCTGTAGGAGCAGGCCAAAGCAAGGAGCGACCAGCCCTGGACCTGGACAACTCCCTTTGCTCAGAGACCAGAAACCTCCAACAGCGGAGGCACAGAAGCAGGGGACCCCCCAGAGTATCCCTTCTCCTGCTTGGTATCTGCCCCCCCCATTACATCACAGCTCCTTCCTCCCCAGCGTGCTCTGTCTGTTGCCCAGGTCCATCCCCCGCTGCTCTGTGTCCTACAGATCCCCCCTGACATCACAAAGCTCTTTGCCCTCTGACTTCTAGTTGGGCTTGATCAAGGAGAGTCCAGCTGGGAGAAGAGGGCAGGAAGAGATGGAGGTCAGGCTACCCCCACCCCCACAGGGTCTCCTGGGTCAGCTGCAGCTATATGACCTGGATGGAAGTACAGATCTCTCCTCTGGCCCCCAGCCTGGGGCAGCAAGGTCCCCTGGCAGGGCTGGACCTTGGCCTCTGCACGTCCCTTGGCCATCTCCCCCCATCCTGAGCCCTCCGTGCCTAGGCTGTCATGTCTCCTGTTTGAGCTGGGAGCTATCTGTTTCCGGCTATGACCCTAACCAGGCTCTCTGCCACCCCACATCTGTCAGATCCTACCCATTTTGCCCCTAGACAGCTCCCAAATCTGCCCATGACTTCTGCCCACCAGATGCTGTCCTCACCAGACCGTGAAGTGTGGCCACTGCCTAACCAGCCTCTTGTTTCCATTGTGATTTCATGTTCCACTTGGTAGCCAGAGAGATCTCTTCAAAACTCAAACCACAGGGCAACAGTCTCTGCTTAAGAGCTCTCCTTAAAAGCAGTCCCTAAGGCCCCCACCTCCCTGGGGACTGAGCCTCGGCTGGCCCCCCACCCCAGATGAGAACCTGACTTGGCATCAGGTTCTGGGGCCTAGTGAGAGCACAGACACTTCCTTGCAAACCCAGCCCCACTATTTTCTTGCAGACCCAGCGGTCATGCCCCCAGCAAGAGGGTTTGGGTGGACGTCTCTCCTTCCCTGCTGAGAAGCCACTCTGGCCCCATTGGTGGGTCCAATGTACAAATAGTGTGGGTCCTCCAATTATTCAGCTTGTGTCCAAAGCCACCAGGCAGATAGCCTGTGCCTCTTTCCATAAACACTGCCCCAGATCCTGGAGGGGGCCTGTAAACAAAGTCCCACCCTGCTTATATCCCCCTAGACTCTGGGGCCCAACACCCGACCCGCCTAATCCCCTGAAGTCTGCCTTGAGTCCACTCATGTAAGCAATCCCTGAGCTGTGTACACAGCTCATCTGGAAGGCAGCAGGCACTGGGGTGTTGACATGAGCTGCTCAGGATGTGGTCTGAGAGGTCTGTCAATGGTGGTCGCCCTCTTCACAGGCCAGGCACCAGCCTGTGACATGTGCTTGGGGTCCTGCTCACAGCGTGGGCTTGGAGCCTAGACCCCGAGGTGCTGCTGGGTGCTCCCCAGGAAGTCATCGTCCCAGCCCCCCAGCCCTGCCCCAAGTCCAGGCCAGCACAGCCCACTGTCAGCCCCGAGGACCAGGCTGCACCTGATACTGCCCCCAAGCATGGCTTCACCCCTGACACCTGGAGACACCTGGGCGCTGGCAGCCGAAGGAACTTTCTCCATCAGCAGGGCCCCCCACCTGCTGTGGGAGAGAAAAGCAAGCAAGCCAAGCACCAGGCTCCTGTTTCTGGAACCATTGTTTCCAGCCCCTTGGCTCTGCTCCCTCCTTCTTTCCTCTGCTGCTGCACTGATGAATGAGAACCAAACCTTACCAGGCCCTAGAAACTCAGAGCAGAGCCCCAGGGTGGGTATCTGAGACCCAATGGACCATCCTGGAAAGGATCTCTGGAGCCCAGGAGGTAAGGATTAAATAGGGTTAATAATAATCATCTTAATAACTATGTCTTACCAAGTCCTACTATGCGTGCCAGGATGCCAAGAAGCACTTTATGTACATCCCATCACACAGACCCCATGGGATGGTGGTCACTATTATGGCCATCTTAGAGTTGAAGAAGCAGAGGCCCAGCAAGAGTGTGTCTTACTCAAGGTCACGGGGCTACTGGGAGGCAGAGGTCTTCACACTTTCACAGGCTCTATGTGGCAGATGTCCTTAGATAAATCCCTGACCCTTTGGGGCCCTTAGCTTCCCCATCTGTAGAAGAAGGAGGTTGGAGCTGATGGTATCAAAGGCTCCCTTCCAGCTTTAAAAAAATGCCATTGTTGAATGAGTCATGTGTCTGTCTATTGCCAGCCTCGTGCCAATAAAAAAGAAGTATGGCTCAGCTCCATGCTGTGAGACCCTGAGCAAATTACTTTACGTCTCTGAGGAGCCATGGTTGAGCTCTGTGCTCGGCACGGACACTGCTCAAGACTCTCTCTCTCCCTCTCTGTCCCTCCCCACTTCTCTCCCCTCCCCGCCACCGCCAAAATAAATAAATAAATAAACCTTTAAAAAAATAATAATGCCTTCCTTTCAGAAAATCAGGGAGTCTGGATAAAGTGATCTCTTGGGACCCCTTACAGTTCTAAGATTTCTGGATCAGGGGTTAAAGTTTGATTTAGAAACCTCCGCTTCTTCACCCCTTGAGCAAGTCTGGGGTCCTTGTCGACTGTGACGAGGTTGTCTCGGCATATTTCCCCACTCCAGGCTACCCATTGGCTAGGACACCAGCCTCAAAGGCCCTTCCTAGTCAAGCAACCAGGAACAGATTCTCCTTTCCAAGGCTCAGTGTTCCTGTTTGTAAAATGGGGGTGATATGACCTCACCTCCTAGAGTTCTCATGAGCATGTCATGAAGCAATGATGTGGGTGGACACAGTGGCCCCTGCAACAGCAGGTGCTCAGCAAACATTTGTAGAGAAAAATCAGATGGTGACTTCTCTGGGAGAACCAGCAGCATCCCTGCCCCCCACCACACCCCCACTCCCGGTGAGGAGAGAGCTGGGCTGAATCCAGCTAGCAGATTCTGAACCAAAGCAAAGAGCTGCGCTTCCAGAAACCAACGGAACTCCAAGACGAGCCTGGAATGTGTCTGGAGGCAGAGGAAGGATGGGAGCCAGGCCGCAGCCAGCGGTTCCTCCGAGCCTCCTCCTCCCAGACCAGACACTGCCCTGGCCGGACGACGACGTGTGGCCACTGCCGTGCCTGCCCTGGGCTCGGCCTCATCTCCCTTCCCGTGTGCCCACATCCTCTGCAAGAGCTTCGGCAACGCATTCTTCCACTTGGAGAAATCCCTTAGCTGAACCCAAATGTTGTCCTGCTCCATCTACACAGAGCTGCACGGCATAACCAGGAGACGGCCCCGGCTGGGAGAGCTCAGCCCTGTTCTCCACGGCTCTGACCTTCCGCTTCTGTTTCTAGGACGTGGAAGTTGTCCAACGGGCTGTGAAGATGTAGGAGAACAACCAATGGGATGCACCTCGCACAATGGCCAGCCCCTCGCAGGGTCTCACACGATGCCGATTCCCCCCAATTCCCACTTGACAGATGGGAAAACCGAAATTCAAACAAGTTTTGTGATCCCCCCCGCCCCCCGCCAGGCTATCCCCACAAGTGAGCAATGGGTAGAATCTGGCTTCTCTCCTGGTTTTCTCCTGGAGCCTGGTTCCACAGCACTTAGAGCTAGGACTGAATCCCAGCCTTGGCCCTTGCAGGCCGCGTGCCCTGGCGTAGGCTACTTCACCCCTCCGAGCCTCAGGCTCCTCATCCCTAGCATCTGGCCCCAGGAGCTATGAGCCTTCAGTGAAATAAGGCTGGCGAAGCCCTGGGCAGAGTGCCTGTCACAATCATAAGGACTTAGGAAATTTATAGACACGGTATGGCTGGGAAATTAATTCTCACTGCCCCCTCACAGAGCTACTGTTTGAGGGTCCAGGGAGAAGTTGGCAGGGCATGGGCCGTCTCAGAACAGGGTCCGACGTCAGGGAGTGTTGGCTGCCGTGTCGGAACCCCAGGCCCCATTCCAGCCTTCTCTCGTCCTGTGTGCTTGTCCCCTGAGCAGCACTGAGGCTCCCGGCACATCTGGCCAAGGACAGCCCTGCCCTGGCCTCTCCCTGGCCGCCCAACGGCCCCGCTCACTCCAGGCCACCTTGTTTCCGAGACTTCCTCTGCCTCCGGCCTGGAACCTTCTCCTCCGTGGCCTTGTCACAGGAGGAAGTGTGCTCAGCGTGAGCCTGGAGTTCCAGGAGTGCGGTTTGGCACCTTTGCCTGGGAGAGGTCAGAAAACAGAGGCCTTGTTGGAGGGTGAGGGAGGGGGGCTGGGGCCTCTCCCAGACAGGCTGACTCAAACCCTCCGGGAGGCTGAAAAGCTTCCGGCAAGATGGCCTTGACATTGGGCTAATGGAAAGCTCTGAAGGCCAAGGATTCTTCCCTCCAGTTCTCTGATCCTCCTGTATCCCTTGCTCTATCCTTCCAAGGAATATTTATTAAACATCTATTAGGCTCCAGGCCTGGATCTGAGTACTGGGGAGATAGCACTTCCCTCGAGATGCTGGCATTCTCGAGGAGGGGTGGGTAATGGAAACATAAATAAATGGTGATGAAGTAGGCAAACACCCCTGGAGCCAGACCGCCTGGGTTTGGGTCCCTGCTCTGCCACTCAGCAGCTATGTGACCTTGGGCAAGTCACCACACCTCTCTGTGCTTCAGCTTCCCCATCTGAAAAATAGCAGTGATAGTAGCTCCTCCCTCACAGGGTTGTTCTAAGGATCAAATAGGTTTACACTGGTAATGTTTTAGAAGCAGGCTTGGTTCATTGGAAGCATTATGTAAATGCCAGGGGAAAAAGTGATCACAATAGCAGGCGGTGATATGGGCTACAGATAAAAGGGAAAGAGGAATAGGCATAGAGATGGGAGAAAATGTATTATTTTAGGTTGCGTGCTCAGAGAAGGCCTCTCTGAGAAGGGGACCTTTGAACAGAAACCTGAGTATAGGAAGAGGGAGACATGTGACTTCAGTCATGAGGGCAGTACAAACAGCAAATGCAAAGGCCCTGTGGCAGGAGCACATTCCACAGGTTCAGGAAACAGCACAGACCTGCACATTCAAACATCTATTCAAAAGGCTGCCAGTGAACAGTTTCTAAGTGCCATACTCCCTGCTAGAAACTCTGGGTATGAGATGGCCCAGTCTCCGCCATCATGTAGGGAAGGTGGGCACAGGGGCATGGTTGATGTTCCTCAGAGCACCTAAAGTCCAGACTTCCAGTGAACTGGCCAAATTGGCCTGCATTATGGTCAGGATAGGGTTCTCTACAGTCTCTACCCCTCCCTATTACGCCCTTGACTTTGTGGCAATGAGTCAGCTACAGTTCATCACAGAGCTTGCCCTGGGTCCTGCTGATGTAGAAATAAGAGCGATCTGGTGTGAAAGATGGGCCAAGTCATTCTCACTTTCAGCTATAGTGGGAGAGTGCCGATTCCTTTGCAGAAGTGACAGCATAGTCCCATTGTTACTCATCAAGTCCCCTTCCTGGCCCTGTTGGTGGCCAAATTTGTGACCCTGACTCCGTACATAGCAAAGGGAAGTTGGTCAGGGAAATCAGGGGAAGCTTCTTGGTGGAGGTGACATTTGGGCTGAGCCTTCGGAAGTACAGAGCCTACACTAAGTGGAGCTGTGGAGGGAGGAGGCATCCCTGCAGAGAGAACTGTGTGCAAAGGCACAGAGGCTTGATCAAGTGTGGTGAGAGTGTGTGGAGTGGGATGGCAAGGAACAAGGCCGTAAGAAGAAGACCCCTGCAGGGTGCCAACTTTACCCTGGGTGCAATAGGGAGCTATGGATGGTTTCAGAGCAGAGGTGTGTCCATCTTTCTGAAATAACCCCAGTTCAAACTCATATGGCTGATACGGGGGCTGTGCTGGAGGAGGGGAGACTGGAGACAGGAAACCAGCAAGGGGCCCTGAAACTGGGTGAGGATCTTCCTGCTGGTTCCAGGTCCACTGAGAAGTAGCAGTCTTTGGAGGATCTAGGAATTGGGGCCCCTCAGAGAGCTGGGGAATCTGGCAATCTCTCCATTTTCTCGAGGATATTATCCTCAGCCCACATGGACAATTTTGCCTCAAAAGCTGTTTCCATGGCAACTGCCAATGCTCTAAGAAAGGTCTTAGATAAGCAGACATGGGGGGACCAGAGATACCCAGCAGAGGCTTCATGAGAGATGCCAGGTCACAGAGAAGGCCCATACTGGCCAGTCCCAGGGTCCCTGAAGACATAGACAAAATCTGGTCACCATGACAATGCTGATTCCTCATCCCTGGATCTCATTGACCTGAGGCCTTTTAACATGAGAGCTGGGGGAGAGAGAGAGAGAGGTAATGCCAAGGGGCAGCCAGAACCGGCGACTTATGAAATATGCACATCTTAGGACAGGTGTGAGCCAGGTGGATCTGAAGACCCCCCAAGAGATGAGCACAGATGCAGAGGAAGGAGCTGTCTCTGGGTCTGTTTTTGGATTCCAGAAAGGCATCTTCCAACTCCCAAAAGTCTGGTAAACCCTGCTGTGATGCCTTGAATTCTATCATAAGTGTTCTACCTTCTATCCACTTCCGCCAATTAATTGTGGTAAAAGTAGTAATGATGATAATGAGTGGCATGAACAGAATGTACCCCCTCCCCCCCAGTTCGTATATTGGAGCCTCACTCCTAATGTGAGGTCATGAGAAAGTGGGGCTTTGGGGAAGTGATTAGGTCTTGAGGGTGGAGCCCCATGAATGGGATGAGTGCTTTCATAAGAAATCCCACAGAGAGATCCCGAGCTCCACTGTCTGAAGACCTGGCAAGAAGACAGCATCTATGAACCAGGTGGCAGGCCACCACATCTGCCAGCCACCACATCTGCCAGCACACTGATCTTGGACTTCCCAGCTTCCAGAACTGTGAGAAATCGATTTCTGTTGTTTATAAGCCACCCAGTTTATATTTTTGTTATGGCCACCAAGATAGGCTACAACAATGACTAACATTCACCGGAAGTTTACAATGCACCAGACACTGTTCTAATACTTCAACTCACTGGCTCATGTAATCTAGACAGTAACAGCAGGGTATTACTGCTCTCATTTTAAGATGAAGAAGCTGAGGCACAGAGAGGTCAAGCAACCTGCCTGAGGCAACAGAGTTAGGAAGGGGCAGAATGAGGATTTGGGATGTGGGCATCCAGTCTATTCCTCCTTCCAAAACCCATGCTTGCTTGTGAAGCATGCAGAGCTTAGCCCAGTGCAAGGCCCAGAGTAGGGGACCAGCAGTGTCTGTTCCCTTCCTCCTTCCTGGTGTATGATCCCAGAAAGGATTCCAAATATAAATCAAAATTGTGCACTCACTCCCCTAACAGCAGAAATGTTGGCCTTCTCTCCAGAAGTGCTCTTCCTGGTAGCCTTCAGCAAACCCCACGCTTTTGATGAGCAGCCTCTGGAATCCAAGGACACTTTCTGGAGTTCCACTTGCTTCCAGGCAGGGCCCGTTCATGTCTCCCTCTGGGAGTGGCCTGAACATCTCTTCTTTGTGGAAAGCCACCCCTCCCAGCCCCTCATCAGGCTGCAGAGCTGGGAAGGAGATGACCCCACCCCCTGCTCTAAGCCTGGCCAATGAGAACACTCCATTCCCCTAGCCACCAATGATTGCTTCAGGAATTGGGCGCAGGGCCTAATGTGGGCCAATGAGAGCTTTCCCTGGGACTCTTGCCACCATACGACAGATTCTGACAGGGAAGGACACCAACACAAAAGAAAACAGGCCTCAAAAATCGAGAGAGACCCAGCATGCCTGAAACCCTTGCTGGACAGAGGAGTTCCCCCAACCAATGAATTTCCTTTACTGCTTTAGCCAGTCTGAGTTGGGATTCTGTCCCGGGCAACCAAGCGAACCCTGCCTCACACGCAGCTGTCCCAGCTCTGATATCCCAAAGTTGAGGGGGGACCTCACCTGCAACAGTGCCCTGGCCCTTCAAAATGGCAGGCAGCAGCTTGAGAGCAAGACTGAGGGCCTCACAGACTCGCCTGCCTGACCCTACAGTGTCCACTGTTGCAGGAAGGGGGCATCCTGAGGTGCAGCAAACTCTCCAGGGAAGTCAGGAATGCCCAGGGAACCCCCACATCAGAGACCGCTTCTTCACTTGGCAAGCAAGACTAGGCCCTGAGCTGGGTGTCTGATGTGCACATGAACTAGACACCATCCCCACCCTTGCGGGGAGGCAGGCGGAGCAGTCGTGCAAATAGATGCATCGATCAGAGCTGACATTTACTGAGGGCAGAGGCTGTGGTCTGTTTTGGTCACTGATGCATCCCCAACCCCTTAAATTGTGTGTGATCCATGGTGGGTGCTCCATAAGATTCATTAAATAAATTTGAGAGCTTCAGATGTGTGTAGCATTTACATGTCACTAGCTCAGACTCCACAGTCAGTCTTGGGAGGTTAGAACTACTATTAGCCCCATTTACAGATGAAGCAGGAGAGGCTCAGTGAGGTTAAGTCACCTCCCAGAGGCTGCCCAGCCCGGAAGCAAGCTGCAGAAGTGCGATTTGAATGGGGCTGTTTGGACTGTACGGGGGCTGTGGCCAGTATCTGCATGGGATGTGGCAGAAGCAGGGAAGTGGAAGGGAGCAGTTGCAGCCCAGGGGAACATCCTGGAGGGAAGGCAGGGAGGGGGGACACAGTGAGAGCCAGCAGGTCCGTCTGCAGGGAGTGCTATGTGTTCATGAGGTTCCAGGGTGGGGGGGATGCTGGGGATGTTGGGGGAGGCAGCACAGAACAGGGGGCCGAGTGGAGACAAGCCACAAAGAGAGGAAGGCCCTTGACTGTGAGCACCGGTATCTGCTCACCTTGACCAGCCTGGATAATATCAGCACCCGAGGGTCACTGACTCAGGACAGGGCTGCAGGGCCCAGGGTCAGAGGGGGCTACTGCAGGGTCGGGGGTCAGGGGGAGCTCAGAGCCCAAGTCCTTCCAAACCTGCCTGCTCCCTTGTGCACCAGGAGCCCAGTGCCCCCTAGCATGGTGTTCCCGACCTCTGGGCCCTTTCCCAGGAGGCTCCCTCTGCCTGGGGTGCCCCTGTCTCTTTCCCTCTGCTCCTCCCAGCCCCGCTGGGCATTCTGGAGGAATCCAGGCAGAGCACTTGGCAATGATAAGGAGAAGAAAGAGAATACTTTTGCTGGGACAGCCGGGCATCTGGCTGGGCTCGGGTTTCCTTATCTCCCAGTCTCCAGACAAGGCCCCCAGAGGAGGGGGATTATTATCCTCCCTTAGCAGGTGTTGAAATTAGGACTCTGAAAGGAACCGGATCACGATCACCAGCCATGCCTGGAACTTGGGTCTGTGCTAGTGGACCCCAGTGGCATCCATGTGGCTGGTTAACATGTCCCTCTGTCCCGTCACAGCGCATCCAAGCATCCCCAGGGGTAGACAGCCCTTCCACAGCAGGACTGTGACGAGCCTTTCCTGTCCATCAGACTTCCCTCACGTCTCACTAGCCAGCTTCCCCCTGGGGACCAGAGGCCCTCTCCTGTCACGGGGTCTTGGGGCGCAGTCCTGGGCTGAGAGTAACAGAATCCGAGAGGCTGCCGTGATGATATTAACTCCTACTTCTCAGGTGCCAACTGTGTGCCCAGTACCTGGACTCAGAACAACCCCTCAAGGTGGGCTTTTTTGTTCCCATCTTGCAGATGTGGAAACTAAGGCAAAAAGAAGCAAGACCACCTACCTGCCCAAGATCCCACAGCGAGAAAGGGGCAGAGATAGGATTTGAATTGGGCTGCCTTGTCTTCAGTCCCTGTGACTGTCCCTAATGGTCCATGACCTGCCTGCTGGAGACCCCTCTGGGCACAGAGCCTTGGCTTATGCCTGCCAACCCCACCCATGGCCAGGCCTGACAGGGTCACAGAGTCTCACACGTCCACAACCCTACCTCCAAGAGCCCCCGATGACCGGACTCACCCACCTCCAGACAGCACAGTTGCCCCTGGCCCGGCAGGGGCTGTAGAGGCCCGTCTAGCCTGGGGGAGCCCTGAGAGATCCTGGAGCCTCGGGCTGTCCAGCTGCACCCTGCCCCGGGCTGTCAGCCCTGGGCACAGGGGCCCTGGGGCATCTAGGCAGGTTCTGGCCCCTTGAAATTCTCTGGCTCCAGCCCAGGCGGCTGACAAAAGGGCCTGGCGCTGCTGCCAGAAATCAGGACGGTGGAGTATGAGATCCCACCCTGTTCCCAGGCGTGGGGGGGTGGAGGGCCAGGCTGCCCTCCCCCTCGACCCCGTCACTGTGCCGTCACCTTTCCCAAGGCGAAGCTCAGGCCTTGCCCTAAGGAAGGGTCTTGCTGGGAAAGCTGCCCCTCCACCCTCAACGGAAAAAACAGCTGGTTGAAGCCCAGAGGAAATTCCAGAATCTCCAAAGCTGTTGCAGGAGAGGCTTTAGGATGGAGGGGTCTGTCACCCTCAGGTTAGAGCTTAAGCCTCACCAGGCAGCAGCAAGGCCAGGTGCCCGCACGAGCCTGGCCCCATACCTGCCGCGCAGCCTTGGGCCACGGAGCCATCTCCTCGTCTGCAAGGTGGGTCAAAGTAACAGCTACATGGGGTCCCAAATGCAGGGCATACAGGAGACCAGTCTTCCAGTTTGGGGGGATGCTCTATGAGGCAGGACTTCCAGAATGTTCCCGACAAATCCGAACGGGTCGGTCAGCCTACGTAGGTAAAGATCCTTGACTCCAACACACATGCCCCTTGGCTGTTATGTTTACAGAGATTTCGGGAGGCAGCCGATACCGAGCTGGAATTCCAGCTCTGCCACCAGAAGCTGTTTTCCTCATTCGATTAATGTGACAAATGTCTGTGGTGTGCCGGGCGCAGGGCTAGGTGTGGAGATGCCGCAGAGAGCAAAGAGCGCGAGGACTCGTGTCATTCTTCTTTCCCCTCCCCACCTCCACTGGCAGGACTTCTAGACAAACCCATCAAGTCATTAGAAAGCACTTCCTTTTTTGGACTAAGCTGAAGTCGGAGCAGTCTGCCGTATTCACCTCAAGCCTGGTTCAGCAGCCCCCCATGTCCAGAGTCACACAGGATAAGCTGGCCTACCTCCTTCCCCCTTAACAAGGGCCACTTCCTTGCTTTTAATGTGGGCCCGCACTTCCTCTGCATCATTCTTAACCCCTTGCCTTCTGGCCCCCACCAGCTGGGACCGTTCTCTCTCTCCCAGGCAGAAGGAGGAATGCTACAGGATGTTTTTGCTTGCAGGTTTGTCTGTTTGTTTGCTTAGATTTTGGCTTGGTCCAGAAGGGAGGTGGAAAAAAAAATCTCAAAAGAGACTCACGTATACAGAGGAACATAAATTAAAAGTGAGAGTGTAAGGAGGAAGGGACCGTGGGTGGAGACAGAGAACAGAGCCAGGGCTGAGGGGAAAAAATGCAGACGATAAGTAATGTCCTACATGCTTAGCTTGGGTGGGCCACACAGCGGACTCCCAGACTCTTAGTTAGGACAGGAAAACCCGGTCCCAGCTGTCACGTGCCTCTGGCTAAAAACAAACCCACTCTGGGGAACGGCAGGCCTTCCTGGGGCCAGGGAGCAGAAGGGCTTTGTGCCGAGGTCCCTGCAGAGAGGGCAAGGTGTGATGTGGTCATCACTGTCCTCACCGGCGCCCTGACTGCGGGCACAGCCTCAAGGCTCTGCACCTTTTAGGACCGACATCCAAATGCTTGTGGCCTGGAGACAGTGCCCTCCCTCTAAGCTGGTGGCCCTGCTCCAAAGTACAGTTTGGGAAGAGCCCCCTTTCCCAGCCTGGCCGGGAAGGAGTGTCTAGACATCCAGGTTTACACATCGTTGGCTTAATCTGAAGACATTTCTAGAATATTTGGGAGAGGGCCTGAACTGTGTGGCCTTCAAGGCCTTCTCCCTGACTCTGCTTCTCCCTGAACTGATGTCTTGATATTGTTGGCTAGAGCCAACACTCTCAACGCCGGGACACTGTTCTCTGTGGCAAATGCTGGAACCCAGCCGTGCTCTCTACCAGCTAGGGGCAGGCCTGGGGTGTGATTATGCTCGGGATGCTGACCAAGACACTCACAACGCCTGTGTAGTGGCCCCACATCCCAGCTTGTGCCTCTTATCTCAATATACTTACTAAGAGTGCTTCTTTTGCTCTCGAAGTGCCCCAGTTTGGACAATCTGGTTTTCCTATTGAAAAATCAGTTCTCCTCTGCCTCAGAGGGCAGGGGGGCCAGAAGTTTCTGAGTGCTGACCTTGTCTGCCCACCTCAGCTGGGCCCTGTGCTGCATCATTAACCTTCCTGTGATCCCCATTTGGCAGAGGGGAAAACAGGGGTTTTGAGAGGCTGGGGCTACCATGGAAAAAGATACATGCCAGGCACCTGCATGCGAAATATTCTGAGATTTAGGTACCCATTGGCTCTACACAAGGATGGCTACTGTCATCACTTCCATTTCACAGATGGAATGACCGAGGCTCCGCTCACAGACAGAAGGGGGTCTTCTGAAGGGGTCTTGCAGGCTCAGACGGATGTCTGAATGTGAGAGGCAGGTCTCCCCAATCCGGACTCTCAAGCTGTGGGCCCTGGGGCAAGTGATCTGGCCTCTCTGAGCCCTGGCTTGTCTCATCTGTAAAATGGGAGTGAATCCAGCAAGTATCTCCTGTTGTTGCAGGACAACTGCATGGTGGGAGTGCCTTGGAGGCTGGACGCACGTCCAGATGTAGTTACTAGGGGGCAGGTAAGGAGCAGCAGCATGACCAGAAACTGGACCCTCCCAGGAAGTCCACATCCCTCAGCAGAACAGGCTATATGCCTTGGGGAGTCCTGTGCAAAGGGAACACACAGGCCCCTTATGCAGAGAGTACTCAGGTTTTCAAGACAGCCACTTTGGGGTGTTAAACCAGACTCAGGCTCTTCTGAGCCCCTGTGGCCACCGTGGTGGCACACCCATGAAGCTGGCCCTGACCTTCCGCCCTGGGGGGGATTTGGTGAGCAGAGTTCTCCCCACCACAGATCTAGCAGGGTAGCAGTTTGTGGGGTAGACGATGTCAATGGGGGGTGGGGAGGAGCAGGGGATGACACTGCCGTGGACACTGAAGATGGGAGGAGGTAGGGCAGCCGAGTAGATTCAGAGGGAACAGGACACAGAGAAGCAGGGAGGAGGGGAGGAAGTGTCTGACAGGGAGAGGCAGGAGTGGGGAGACAGAGAATTGATGGAGAGGGAACAGAAGCAGCTAAAAGGTGAAAACAGGGAAAAAAGACCAAGGCAGACCAAATACAGACATTCAGAGTCAAGGCAGAAGGGCAAAAGGCTGAAAGCAACCTTTCTGCCTGAATCCTGAGAAGATCCAGGAAAGCCTTTTGTACCCACCTCAGAGTGGGCCGAGAAGGGGCCCCATGAGCGGCCATCCTTCCAGGGGGTGGTCCAAAGCAGCTTGGAGAGTAGAGAGCATGCAGGTGTTTTCTGGCGTACTTAAGCACATGCTTAAGAGCATAATAAGGGCAGCCTTGGGCTCTTCCCAAAATTCCCCAAGACCTGAGAGCTAGGAGGAGCAAGGCATGAGCCCTGTAGAAATGTGAGGGGCCTCTGCTTTGGGGTGGAAAGCTGGAGCCACAAGGCAACCGGGTACCACATGCTGATCAGAATGTGCAATGGGAGTTTGTCAGTGTCTTTGGCTAATTTTAATAGGAAATAGCAAGTATCATTTAACATGCCAGCTGATTGGTGGTGGGGTGGATGCAGTGTTTGCGGAGGTCCTGGCAGAGAAAAGACCAGCTAAAAGCCCTATCATGTTTTCTCAACTGAGTATATGGGTTTCTAGTCATTATCTTTTCTAAAGAGTCTGTCCATTGGTTATCAGCATCGGGGAGAGTCTACAGGACATGTTTTTTTTCCTACAAGCATTTCACCAAGGGTTTAAGAGTTCAAAGGCTCCCATGGAATGAGACAAGCAAGTCTAATGACTCGACCACCCATGGCCTCAGGGGGCTACCAGGTGACAAGGGTATTAGAGAGAAGAGTGAGCCCTGCATAAAACCCAAATAGGACCCATCCAGGCTAGGTTCAAAGTGAGCCAGAAGGAACCCTCTCCTTGGGACATTGAGGAAGCTGGAATCAGGCAAAGCTAGCCTTAAAACCCCCCAAATGTTCATATGATGGTCAAGAGGATAACGGTGGTAAAAGTCACAGTCATTGCAGTTTAAATAATACTTCATAATAACTCTTATTATTAGTTTAAGATTCTCACTTGGCTTTTGTGAGAAAGTTAAATTTTTGATTAGGCAACACAATAACCACCTAATAGGTAATGTTCAAAACCATCTAAAATTATTAAAAAGTTAGAATACAAATCCTTGTTCCCACCCACTCCCCCCTGTACCTATCAGCTTTTGTTTCTCATGGCCCCTTTCAGTGTTTCTTTATGCAAATACAAAAGATATATTCCAATTTCTCTCTTGTTTTACATGAAAGGCAGTATACTACACACTCTACTTTGCCTTTCTTACCTAACAATACACCCTGGAGATCATTTCACATCAGTATGTGTAAAAAAAAACCAAACAAACAGAAAAACAAAAAAACTAAAAACAACAAAACCTATCCTTTTTGATGATCGCATGGTATTCTGTTTGGGGATTTACCATCACTTACTGAGCCAGCCTCCTGGGGTTGAGTACTTGACTTGTTTCCAGTCTCTTACTACTACAATTCATTATTGTACATGTGTTACAATATTATAATCAATCATGTTGTGTATATATCATTTCCTACTTATTCTTAATACTGTCTGGGGATCTCAAACCCTGGCCTTTTTTTTTTTTAAGATTTTATTTATTTATTCATGAGAGACACAGAGAGAGAGGCAGAGACACAGGCAGAGGGAGAAGCAGGCTCCATGCAGGGAGCCCGATGTGGGACTCGATCCCGGGTCTTCAGGATCACGCCCTGGGCCGAAGGCGGCGCTAAACCACTGAACCACTAGGGCTGCCCCAAACCCTGGTCTTTTATGATGAGCAAACAAGTCTTCAGCCCTCACTTTGCACTGGCTATGCTGTGTTTTAATCTGGCAAGAAAATGCTTCAGAGCCACATGGACTGTCAGCCCAAGCCATGTCTGTGGTATGAGGTGTCACAGGAAGTCAGGAAATCTTGGTTTTTATCCCAACTGTCCCAGCTGTTCCAACTTCTGGTCCTCAGTTTCCAGATTTATCAGAGGGAGAGAGCAGTCATTCACGGGGCCACTGTGGGGATCAGGGATCGGGAATGGCTTCTGCAGACGCATGAACCTATCTGCAGTATGAGTGAGACAGATTTGTACCCAGGGCCCCCTTGCTAACTCCAAAGGGTATATCTGGGTCCTGTGGATTCCCAGAAAAAAAGCCAGTCAGGCTGGAGGAGGCAGGCTCCACAGAGAACAGGGGAGCGACAGGCCAGTTGGCCTTTTTCCAGTGCTGTCCTCGTCTCAGAGGCTGGAGCCTGAGCTCCTGAGGAGTGTTCTGAACCTGGCTGGGCAGCTGTTAGCAGCCACAAACCACGATCAACTGAAAGTTGTTTTCTGCTTTTATTCTGTTTTAAAATAAATCAGTGATCACATTCCTGGGGTGTAGAGAAACCTCTCCCCCCTCCATGGACTGGCCCTAGCCTTCCTGTCCCCTCAGGAAAGAATCCAAGGTTATTTTCCACCCATTGCTCATGAAGAACAAATCCTGGCAGGCAAGATGATGTCTGTCCCACTTCCAGGCAGGAGTCCTCCTCTCCCTCTATGGAGCTCTCACTTCTTCCCAACTCACCTCCCAGAGGGAGGGCCCCAAGTGGCTGACAGAAGGGCCTTTGTCTCCCTCCTCCATGCTTCCTCACTCTTCTGCCAAGAACCCTGGCAATGTCTCCACCAGTGCAGGTTTCCAAGGGCCCCCGCAGTGTGTAGCCACGAGCAAGCCGTGGGAACCATCACTGTCAGCCCTCAGGATCCTTCCCATCCTTTACTTTGTTCTAGCCTTCCAATGGCCCTGATTACCACGCCCATCTCCCAGTTGAGGGAACAGAAACTCAGAGGGGTCAAGCAACTTGCCTGAGGTCACACAGCTACAAGATGGAAGAACTAGGACTTGAACCCAAACCCATTTCAACATGTCACAGTGAAGAAGGCAAGCTCTGGAGCCAGAACATCTGTGTTCAAATTCCAGCTCTGCCACTCACTACTTAGTTTGTGGTGCTTTCTCCTGAGTTCCACCAAGAAGCCCAACTGTCTCCAGGAATCTGAGGCTCAGGACTAGATATCCCAGGCCTCATACTGCTCCTTCAGCTTCTGAGCTTAAATGCTCTGTGCCTCACTTTCCCTATCTGCAAAATGGGGCAGGAATAGTACATACCTCAGAGAGTTGGCATTAGGATTAAATAAGAGAAGGAGTATGTTATTGAATAGGATTATGATCTTATGATTCCATGACATATGATTATATTGCCCCAGATATATAGTACAGTCATAAGGGAGTATGATTATAAAACAAACAAACATACCAAAAAAAAAAAAAACCCCACAACTCTTCTCAGAGCTTCTTTCACACTAATGTATGAATATCTAATGGCACAATACACATTTCTCGTTCATACATTCAATAAGTCTTACTGAGCACCCATGATCTTCCAGGTACCAGGCAAAGAGCTGGGAATACAAACACAGTTCTCACTCCCAGGAACCCCAAGCCCGGTGGGGGAGGTGCACAGTGAGTGAAGCACAATGCAGCAGGCCCTGTCTGCTGGGAGCACACGCGGCCGTGGTACCAACTCCAGCTACTAAGTCGGGGAAGGCTGCCTAGAAGAAGTGAGTCTGGAAGGACAAGTGAGAGCTGGCCAAGGCACAGCGCATGCCAAGGCTCAGAGAGACAAGAACTTTGCACATCAGGGATCCCTGGGTGGCGTAGCGGTTTGGCGCCTGCCTTTGGCCCAGGGCGCGATCCTGGAGACCCGGGATCGAGTCCCACGTCGGGCTCCCGGTGCATGGAGCCTGCTTCTCCCTCTGCCTGTGTCTCTGCCTCTCTCTCTCTCACTGAGTGCCTATCATAAATAAATAAAAATTAAAAAAAAAAGAACTTTGCACATCAAAGTAACATGGCAGGAGTAGGAGGTTAAGGGGTGAGTTCAGGTTCAAAGTTTTGATGGTGTAAATGTAGGCACTATATGCGGCAGAGGCAGAATTTTAGCAAGAACATATGGACCCTGGTGTCCCCCTAGAATCCCAAAGGGAAGATTTGGTTAGGGAGCAAACCTGCGCCTCTCTCCCTAAGCCCTGGGACGGACACATGTCACAACTAGTTTGTGGTGCTTTCTCCTGAGTTCCACCAAGAAGCCCAGTTGTCTCCAGGAATCTGAGACTCAGGACGAAATATCCCAGGCCTCATACCGCTCCTTCAGCTTCCGAGTTTAGGAAGAGCCAGGCCACCTCCCGCATGCCTGCTTTCCCAGGGACAAAGCCCTCTCCTTCCTTCCTCCTCCTTCTGCTTTTCCTTCCTCGGCCAGAATCACACTTAATGCACGTGGGCTATCCTCTCCCCTGATCCCACCCTCCCAGAAAAGGAGCCAGCACCTGAAACGAGCTCAACACTGAAGCCATGCCCATAGCCATGCCAGCGCCATCCACCTTCCTTTCCCCAACCCAGGACACCTTCCCTGCTCCAAAGCATTCATATATTCACCCATCCTTTAATAGCAACAGAAGCTGGGGCCTGGAAGCTTTAGCACAGTCATAGCCAAAGAAACACAGTTCAACAGCCAAAAGCACTTATAAATGATTTTTTTTCCTGCCATCTCTCAAAGAAAAACAGAGTATTGTGGTGGATGTTGGTGCCCAGCTCAGATCCCCTTTCCTGGCTGAGGGCACCCAGCCCACAGCAGCAGAGAATACTAGACACTCACAGCTCATAGCTGCCCCCTTCTCCTGCCAATTGCCCTGAGCTAAGCAGGGGCTGCCTCTCCCCAACTAACATGGAGTACAGTTCAGCCTCCAGAGCTCCGCATGGGACCAGGCTGAGGCTAGTCTCTACCTGAGACCACATCCTTGCTGATTTCCTCTTTGAATGCAAATTTAAGATTGTACCCCAAAATTCACTAACAAAAATAAATAATATTTTAGTTCCATATTTGTAAAAATTTATTTATTCATTTATTTACTTATTTATTTATTTAAGAGGGATAGAGAGAGAGTGCCTGAGAGCGGAGGGCAATGGGCAGAGGGAGAGGAGAGAGAAAATCCTAAGCAGGCTCCATGCCCAGCTCAGCTAGGAGCCCAACACAGGGGTCCAACTCGCAACCTCAAGATCATGACCTGAGGCAAAACCAAAGGTCAGATGCTTAACAGAGCCACCCAGGCATGCCTACTTCCATATTAAAAAAAAAAAATCAAAACTAATGCGTAAAATGCATACGTGAAAGATCAAAATTTTATACAACGATGGAATCCAACTCTAAACTTGCATAACCCTGTCTCACTTGCCTCCCCCTAATCCCAACCCTACCTGTAAGCACATCCTCAATACCTCATATATACCCAAATCCTTGCCTCAGGCTCTGCTTTGGGGAAACCCTGCCTAAGACAGACATCCAACTCAGAACCTAGTCCTTTCTCTCTCCAGCCACTGCCCTGGCTCTGAGTTGTGTGCTGAGCACTCACATGGTAACCATTTCATCCTGCTGCCTGAGTTGGGCAACTATTATGTGTCAGGTACATTCCCTGCTCTGCAGTCTGGCCCTAGTTCTAGCTGCTGGAACCTTCCCCTCCATGCTCAGGGCCTGGTCTCTCAGTACTTTCCAATCACATGACCTCAGCCATAACTTTGCCTATCTGGGTATCCCTAAGCTCAAAGGAGCCCAAGAGACTGTGTTAGCTCCATGAACACCAAACTTTGGTGTTTCATGAACCAGTTACACTTCCCAGTCTTGAGACTGTCCTAGAGCTTCCACCTTTCTATGTTTGCCAAGTAAGGGTGTTGCAAGAATAAAGTTGTCCTTTACCACTCCCACCATTTCAGAAAAGAAACAGGGTATTAATACCACCAAAAATTGGTAGACCAAGACATCTTTCTCAGCAGAAAACATCTTACTTTATGAAAAAACTTATTCTATTGTCTATATCCTCTTTCTCTCTCTCTGTTTCTCTGCAGACTGGTAAAAACTTGACCATATACAGGTTCTGGTGGGCTGGGGTTGTCAGTCTCCCTGTTTGACATCAGGGGAAACTGAGGCCCAAAGAGTGGCTCTGTCTTTCCCATCCAGACCCTGGGCATTGGACTTTCCCCTGGGGGAAACAGGAATGAACGAGGTGCTGGAGGATGCAAGAGACACGGCTTCCAGTCCCGCTCTGCTCCTAATTTTCCAAGAACCTACACAAATTTCTTTCCCTCTCTGAGCCATGAGCATGTGGATTTTTCCAGATGACCCTGAGCTGGAAGGCACTCTCTGGTCCAGCAGGGAAGGCTCGGGGCATAGGCCCTGCCTGAACAAATGAGCCAGCTTGGCTGGAGAAACGGGACTGGACATCAAGCTTCTTTCTCTGACATCATGTTTAGGCCTCAGTTTCCTCTTCTGGAAATGAGTTCTCAGATCCTCACCAACTGACAGTTGGCTCACAGCAGCATAGGAGCCAAGGGGTGGACACTTGGCAAAAGCCAAACCACCTGGAGAAAGAGGCTGGCCTAGTGCCTCAAATGAAAGGCACACAGGCTATTTCCTCCAGAGGGACCCCGCCCAGGCCAGAGATGCAGAACTCCAACCAGGGAATCCTAACACTTGCATCCTTGTGCCAAACCTTCCCTGTCCGGTGGGAGGGCCCTTGTGGCCCCGGGAGCCAGCTGGGTTCTTGGTGATTCTTCTCTCTGGTTGCTGACTGTGATTAGGGGCGATGCTATGGAAGGAAGTGGGTTTCAGGTGTCTAGGAAATTGCCCCAGCTGCCCCGCCACAGATACAGCAGGGTCGAGGGAAACGGGGCTCAACAAAGTGGCATCTTTGCAAGTGTGGTTAAAGCTGTCGATGTGACTTGGAGCAAGTCACTTAACCTCTCTGTGCCTATTTCCTCAATACACAGGTGGGGGTGGGGAAGAAGACTCAATTGTCTCTCAGCATTCCCCTCAAACCTGACAATCTATGCATTTTCTACCCCAGATGTCTCTGAATGAGCCACAGAGACAGGAAACCAGAACACAGATGAAGGTCCCCTCTATGGAGCTGGCCCAAAGATTTCTGGGGGCCACAGTTTTTGTCTTTGAATGCAGGGGAATATTATGGTGCTGAATGCAAAATTCCCACGCTTTTTTTTTTTAAACAAAGCGTATGTACTCAAAATACTTTTATGTTTTAAAAATAAGCACACAACCCCAAAATAACTTTAGTGAGGGTTTGGTTTTCCCTAAGGGAAGGAGGGGTCTTCAGGCAATGCTCCCGATCCTGATCCCCAGGGTGTGCGAGTGTGTCCCTCTGCTGTGGGGGCTCATTTGTTCATCCCCTAACTCCTGTTGAGTGCCCACGATGCATGGGGTACAGGGGTGCTGGGTGCCCAGGGCATGTTTCCTGGACAACTGAGGCCTGCTTCTTTTCATGGCACCTTAACTCAGCCCTCTCCAAGAGAAAAGCAGCCGCCGAGAACCCAGTCAGTACCTGGAGCCTCGAGGATCCTCCCTTACCTTGAGCTAAGTGCTGGCTTTTGCCCAGAGATGTTCCACTCAACCTCTGGAAGACTTAGAGCACTGGCTACAGAAGAAAGAAGAGAGGAGGGAGGAGAGATGGGAAGAGGAGAAAGAGGAGGAGGAGGAGGAGGAGGAGGAGGAGGAGGAGGAGGAGGAGGAGGAGGAAAGGGGTGAAGCAGTCACAGAGCAGCAAGGTAGACTGAGAAGACAGGGGCCAGCCCGCCTTTAACCCGGCTCCTCACAGTGGTCTTGCTCTACACCCCACGTCTCGGGACAGAGCCCAGAAATCCACGAGTTCTAGAGCCCCTCAGGAATTTGAGTGACCCGAGACCCCTGCAGCATTTCCATAGGACATCGAGAGGAGAAACCAGCCAGCCCCCATCACCCCTGAAGGAGCCAGATGATGCCCAGAGAAGCCTTTCAGATGGTTCCAGAAGCCCTGGAGCTCTTCTGACTTCACCCCTGCACCTTCTCAACCACCTTCGCAGGGTACCCTGAATTTTTGAGAACATGGATCTCAGCAAGGTGAAGCAACTTGCTCAAAGCCCCACGGCCAAGAAAGCAGAAAGGGGCAGAGCTTTCTACCAAGTCCACTCCATCGTGAGGGACACAGACTGGACAGGACCGTTGGTGGCAAAATTGCAAACGCTGCACACTAATTGAGCACGGGCCCCTGAGCTTGTGCACACCCATTGTGTGGATGCCTGATTCCAGATTCTTGCCTTTAAATAGCTGATTGTGGCAAAGGAAGGAAGGAAGGAAGGAAGGAAGGAAGGAAGGAAGGAAGGAAGGAAGGAAGGAAAAGAATGAATAAGGGCCACCTGGGTGGCTCAGTGTTGAGCATCTGTCTTTGACTCAGGTAGTGATCCTGGGATCCCGGGATCAAATCCTGCATCGGACTCCCTCCAGGAGCCTGCTTCTCCTTCTGCCTGTGTCTCGGCCTCTCTCTCTGGGTCTCTCATGAATAAATAAATAAAATCTTTAAAAAAAAAAAAGAAAGAATAAAACATGTCCTCCCCTACCCCAAAAACCCTATGAGGCAGTGTCATCCTTGCCCCCATTTTACAGATAAGGAAACCAAGGCCTCATAGCTAGGAAAACAAGGAACGTGAAAGCACGCAGTGGGATTCCAGAAGTGCCCCCAGCCACACCACCCTGACCCTCCAGACACATCTGAACCAGACAGGCTTCTCCCCACACCAGCCCAGCCAATGCCACCCGGACTCTTCCTGCTGCCCCCCTGCCCTGCCCTCACCCCGCCCAGTGCCCGTACAGGGGAAGACAGTTTTACCAGTTCAGTGAGGGTGACAAGGACACCAGGCGTCTCATTCAGGACCCAGGACATGTCCGTGGCAACCACCTCTGGCCGCAGGCTCTATGAGAAAGAAAGTTGGCAGGCGGGCAGGCAGTGTAGACATGGGGGTGTGCCAAGATTGCAACACTTGTCCCCATGGCCTCCCACGCTGGCTCTGTTTCTCTGAGCTCTGCTAAAGTGCAGTTTTGTGACGTTTAAAAAAGAAAAAAAAAAAGAAAGCCCAATTCTGGTCACTCTGCCTACAGGACACGTCCTCCCTGGAGGTGTGAGGAAGTTGGAAATACGCACTTCTGTGGACTTCACTCTGTAACTGCCTGGCCGCAGGTCTCTGTAGCAGGGCGGGGCTGCTGCTTGCTTGCCTCTGGAGAAAATCCCTGGCCTAAAAGCTCCCCTCACCCTGAGACCACAGCACCTGAATGCCCACCAGCCCAGACATTCTCCGCTGACATAAGCCGTCGTGCTCACAAACCCCTACTCCCGCAAGCTGTCATCCGCTGCAGATACGCTGGGAAGGAGTTGACTGCTTTGGTTTTCAACTAGACATCTGGATGAGAACAGGCTTCTGAAGGAATGGGGCATTTGATTAAAAAAAAAATGAAAGAAGAGATATGAGATAGCCCTAATTTGGAATAGGGAGAGTCTGAGACAGGTAAGACAGAAAGGCCTAGAAATCACAAAGGAGGAAGCTATGAAGATTCTGGACAAAGGGGCCAGGAAAACAGGAAGAGCCCTTGGGGTGTACAGTCAAGTGTACAGGCAGGTGGAGGAGGAGGTGTCAGCAGCCAGTCCCCTTGGTCAGCTGCTGTGTGTCCTGAGGCAGCCGACCAACCTCTCTGAGCCTCTCCCTGGACAGGAACGTATGGCTGCAAACAGGTGAGGGGCTCGAGCAAAATGAGGCACTTAAAAACTCAGTCTCATTTCAGAAAGTATTTACTGAGGACCTCCAGGCACTCATTTGGTTTTAACTCCCTTTACAGGGACCTACTAAGTGCAGGGCCCAGTGCCAAGCCCTTTACGTGGATCATCTCTTTGAATCGTCCCCATGCACATTTCAAAGGCAGGCAGGGAAGCCGGCAACAAATATCGGGTGAAGTAGAGGTGGAAGGGGCCGCTGGGCACACATCCTCTCTCTGGGCCTCAGTTTCCATGGCTGTAAAATGGGACCCCCGTGCCCCACCTCCATTTTTCTGAGGAGTCTGTGATTACCGGCCCCAGAAGACAATCTGCAAGATGGGAAGTGGGACAGGCCAGAAGCGCAGCAGGGACTCAGCCAGTGGAAGCTACCTGTCCCCCGGGGGACACAGAGAGCTCTTAGAAGGGGGAACTTTGGGTGATGTTGGCATCCCGGGAAACTCGAGATGCCAGTGCTGGGAGAGGGCCGAGAATGTGGAACGAACAGCAAAGGGAACGAACAGCCGGGGCCAGCTGGGCTGGACAGGGGGGAGGCCCAGGCCCCAGCCGGCCGAGGGCCCCACCACCAGGCCTGCCAGGAATGGGTGAGCGCAAGGTGAGAGCATCGCCCAGCTAGGCTCCGGGAAGCCGCCCTGCCCTTCCCCAAGCCCTGTTTCGGATTTCCTCCATGGCTGAGGGTTTTCACAGGAGGGGAGGGAAAAACCAGACAAAGAAAGGCCCATTGAGGCCAGAAAGGCCCATTGAGGCCAGACAGGCCCTGCGCTCCCCAGGAGAGGAGAGGCTGGAGATTCAAGGTCCCCACCCAGTCCTGTCTTTTCGGGCCAAGGGAGGAAATGGAGAGTGAGCATGCAGCGAAGCATGACCTTGGCACGGTCCACACTTGGCATTTCTTGGCCTCTCCTGGCTCAGGACTTCCGGGCCCGCCCCTCTTTCTGTACTCTTGGAGCCAGGCACCCTCACCAGAGGCCACAGCCATTTTCAGCCCCCCCTCTGAGCCACACATGATCTCATGGAAGCTGCATAAACCCCCAGCGGCCCCCAATTTACAATGGAGGAAACTGAGGCACAGAGCAGTTAAGCGATCTTCTCTAGGTTTCACAGCCAGGCAGAAAAGGGTTTCAAAACAGGTCTGGATGCTGGCAAAACTCCTGTTCTACCCACCAGGTGGCCGTCCCATTCTTACTCCAGGGACACCCTTTTACTACATGAGCCAAATCCCTGACAGCTGCAGAGGCCCCCTGTGCATCAAGTTTGCCATAAAAGAGACAGCAAATTGCCCACACTCCCCAAAGACTCTCTTTTGACGCCAGTCGGCTTGACCTCCCTGCCGCTGGGAGGCCAGTGAACCCTCCAGCGCCCAGCCTGGTTCAGTCTGGCTCCAACAGGACAGTGGCAAAGTGTCCCCACAGTAAACAAGTCACAGGCCGACCACGGGGGCCAGCCTAAGACAACTTTCTTTAGCCCTAGAGGAAACACCTCGTCTTCCCTAAGCTCCAGGTCTACATCTGTCAGCAAGTCCTGGGTACAGGAGGAGAGGGGGCCCATCATTCAGTCACGAAAGCCAACAAAGCAAGGAAATATTCTCTCCTCCAAGCTGGTTTCTGGACCAGACGACCTGGGACATAGAGCCACAAACCCACATGCCCTCTGCCAAGTTGGAATTTCAAACTCAATTAGCTTGGGGTTGTCTGGAATCTTCGATTGTTCAAGCGTTCAAGCTTGAGCATGGAGTTTGGAGAGAGTATGCCTCGAGGACAACAGGATGCTGCTCTGGTGAAGTGGGGCAGCATGGACCACCCAGAAAATTGGGTGTGATCTTCCAAGACCCTGCAGGGCATCCAGACACCCTCCAGCCACTCCCTGCTTCCATCCACCACACCAGATACCCCTGGCTCATCAAGCCTCCAAATCTCTGTTCATGCTGCCCTCCCTACCTTAAGTATCTTTTATTTCTGGCCAACTTCTGCTCCAGCCAACTAGAGGCCTCCTCATCCAAAGCCACCTCATCCTTGGAGCCAGCTCAAATCCACACCTCCTTCTCAAGGCACTATTTCCAGATATTGCCCGGCAAAGAAACTCCAGCAAAGCTCCCTGTCCTTGCAGCACTTTGCACACTGAGTGCAGCAGGCAGGCACTAATGTGAGTGTATTTAATGTGATCCGCTTCCTCAGGGCACCTGACTCTTGGTCAGGTTCTAGTGAGGGACGTCTTCTGGGCTGCAAATGGCCGACTTCACGCTGTGTCTCCACACAGCAGAGGGAGGCAGGGGAGCTCCCTAGAGTTTCTTATAAGAGCATGACCTAAGCCTTGGTATTGGCTCAGGTCATGATCTCAGGGTTGTGGGATAGACCCCCAAGTCAGGCTAGGCACAAAGTCTGCTTGTCCCTTTCCCTCTGTCCCCCCACTAGCTCTCTCTCTCTCTCTCAAATAAAATCTGTTTAAAAAAAGAAGAAGAAAGAAAAAAGGAAAGAAAGCTCAACAATATGCTTTTAGTCAAATGGCCAGGGTTCACCTACTGATGGTGGGTGGAAATGTAACCGGTGATTGTGACCCAGGAGCAGTTGGCCCCTTGCACCTTCCCATTAAAGCCAACCTTCTGGCTAGAAGGACTCCACTCTGTTTACATACCTGTCTTCCCCCTTGACTGGGAGCCCCCTCCCCCAAGGCCTGGTTTGTCTCATCCTGAATCCCATGCTCCTGGCACACAGTAGGTGCTCAGTCAATACTGGTGGGATGCATGGAGGCTCTATCCTGGCTCTCTCACTACCTTCATGGGCTCCTTTAGACATGTCCCTCTCCCTTTCTCAAGCTTGTTTCTCCATCTGAGAAGTGAAAGGGTAGATTAACTCACTCCAGGCTGTGGTCTGAATGTTTGGGCCACCACCACCCCCAACAACCCAATTCATATATTGATGTGCTAACACCCAATGGCATAGCATTGAGAGGTGGGGTCTTGGAGAGGTGAGGAGGTCATGAGGGTAGAGCCCTCCTGAGTGGGATTACTGCTCTTATAAGAAACTCTAGGAGGCTGCCCTGCCTCCCTCTACTGTGTGGAGACACAGCGTGAAGTCGGCCATTTGCAGCCCAGAAGAGGTCCCTCACTAGAACCTGACCATGCTGGCACCCTGATCCTGAACTTCCAGGCTTCAGAACTATAAACCATGAGTTTCTGCTGCTTAGAGTCAGTCTTTGGCATTTTGTGAGACTAAGACACCCAGAAATGACCCATGCTTATCTCAGATGACCACTGTCATCCATTGAATTTTAAGGTCAAATTTGGTTGATACTTGTCATCACAGATGAGCCCTAACACAGAACCACCCCCCCATACATACATGTCACTCCCCCCCATCAAGAGGCGGACTCTGTTCTGTTTCCCTTAGAGTCTGAGCTGGGTTGGTGACATGCTGTGACCAATGGAAAGTGGCAGAGGTGATGCTGTGCCAACCCTAGGCCTAGATCTCAAGAGGCCTGGCAGCTTTGCCTTTCACACTTCCAGAGCCCTGAGGCTCCATATAGAGAAGTCCAGGCAGTGCTGCCACATGGGGAGAGGCAGCCCAAGTCCCAGCAGGATGTGAGGCCATCTTAAGTGGCCCTGCTGCAGTCAAGCTCCCAGTTGAATGCAGCTCATGAGTGACCCAACTGATACCACATAGAACAAACATGGGCCATCCCTGCAGAACTCTGCCCAGCTACAGAACTGTGAACAAATAAGTCCTTTCAAGCCACCATATTTTAGAGTGGTTTGAACCACAGAGATAAATAACTGAAACCTTTGGGTTCAAATAGAGGGAGAGGCATGACTGGATTTCATGTCTGCCATGGCTTGTAAGTGAGGATTATGGAACTCCATCCCTGGACTAGACAATGTCAATTCAACTCAATGTCAGTTCGAGAAATTTCTTGGGCCTACTGGATATGAAGGTTCCAAACCGAGAGGGGATTAACCCATCAGAGATAACCTGAACCCCACTAGGATTAAATGAATCCAGTGGTCCCTCTTGGGATGTTTAAACAGACAACTCAGAGAGGGTGGAGCAATCAGTAGCAGAACTAGGAACAGAAAGAGAAACTCAGAGACAGAATTGGAGGAAACCGAGCCATATGGGTAAAAGAGCAGAACAGGGAGCTGCAGGGGACGAGATAGCCCCTCCCTTGAGCCACTTCAGAACCTGAGAACCTTCTAGTTGAACACAAGCCTGGCTGGGCACCTGGTACCACCCCCGCGTTGGCACGCACATTCCCAACAATGAACCCCCTTTCCTCAAGATACACACAGCCCATGACCCAGGCTAGCACTTTTCCCCAGCATGGGGCAGAAACAGAAGGGTTCTCCTTTCTAGAAATCACCAGTGCCTGACATAGAAGCCCAGCCACCTTGAGGTTCATGTTGAGTCCTTCACCAGGTTCTAGACACTATGCTCCACACATGGGCACCTTCATTTCTTCCTAACCATCACCCTTATCAAGGGCACATTGCCATCCCATTTTACAAATGAGAAGACTCATTTGCTCACAGCCACAGGGTTTGTAGAAATTTGAATCCAGCATGAATGATGACAAAGCCTGGGGCCTCAGGCAGGCTTGATGATCACCCATACACCTCGGTACAGCCCCACGGGCTGCTCACACCCACATCTGTTTTGACTGGTTAGTGCCCTCCTGAGCCAGCTGTAACTAAGACAGTGGCCATCTGAACTCTCAATTTCCAAATTCAGGAAACAAAGAGATGCAGATCAGTGTTCAAGATGTCCCTCACTGTGGTGAGCAGAATAATGCCTCCTCCCTCCAAAGATGCCCATGTCCTAACCCCCAGAACCTGAGAATGAGTTACCTGACAAAAAGGACTTTGCAGATGGGATTGAGTCAAGCGTCTTGAGATGGGAGAGATTATCCTAGATTATCCAGGTGGGCCCAGTGTCATCACACAGGTCTTTGTAAATGAAAAAGGGAGTCAGGAAAGTCAGAGCAATCCCATGTGAGAAGGACTCAACCACTGCTGCTGGCTTTGGAGATAGAGAAAGGGACCATGGACCCAGCAGTGTAAAGAGCCTCTCAAAGCTGGAAAAAGCAAGGGCTGAGTCTCCCCTGAAGCCTCTGAAGGGAGCACAGTCCTGCCAACACCTTGTGTCGAGCCCAGTGCAACCTGTTTTGGGACTTCTGACCTCCAGAACTGTAAGATAAGACATGTGTGTGGTTTTAAGCCACTGAGCATGCGGCAATTGTTACAGCAGCAACGGGAAACTCCTACACTGGCTGTCTGAGCTCTTCCTCTCATCCTCAAGAATTCATAGATTCTGACAACTGTTCAAAAAAATGCAGATAACAAGGGATGGGTGTATTTCGAATGCCTCCCTGCCCTTAATTGCCACCCCTGACCATTTCCTGAGTGCAGATGTGCTTTCCACGACTCTGAGACATGAAGAAACTGAGGCTCAAGAGGTATGGGTTTACCTGAGCTCACCCAGGTGGCTGACGCCAAACCCAATTCTCTTGTCTTCCGGTCCCTGAGTCCCAGAAGGAAAACCTGAACAAGCTAGCCATTGTCTCTTATACCAATTGCTTTACCCAACCATCTCCTTGCATAAGAGTTGTCCTCAGGGCTGGGATTAGAGGACCCGAGTCATGAACCTCAAGAAAGCAGAACCGATTCTGACGCGCTGTCTGCGTAGCAGCTGACCCCCTGCTGAGTCAGCTGCTGACACTTCCAAGCTTGCAGAGCAGCCGGGGTGGAACAAGGCCTGAGCCACCCCAACACCCCAGCCCAGAACTTCTCCACGGGGTGAAGCATAAAGCCAGGAGATGTGGCAAAATGACCTTTTCCAGCCTGGGGATCCAAGATCACAAGATGCCAGACTTCCACATCAACCCAGACGTGCGAAGGCAAATTTCAATGCCTGCTTTCCTAAGAATAAAAATAGAAATGTCTTCATTGAGCTGACAATGTGCTGTGTTGTGCTTTATGTATGCTAACTAGTGTTACCCTGCAAGGATGCTGTGAAGGAGGCATTAAAAGTACACCCACCTTGCAAAGGAGGACACTGAGGTGACAGGAGATTAGGGGGCAGAGATGGGCTCTAAACTCTACAGCAAGTGGCTGTAGAGTCGTGACTACATTACACCATCAACTGATGCCAATCACGTATTCTTTTTTTCTTTCTATGTAGAATTACTACCTCTTCGTTCCACCCAGCAGGGGAAGGAAATTCTACTTTCTCCATCCTGTTGCGTCCATCACTGCAAAACTATAGAAGTTCTAAAAGAGAAGTAAATTAACCGGTTTCCTAATTTTGCCTGGAACCAGCATGTCCTGATGCCCACAGGCAGCATGTCCTGATGCCCACAGGCAGCACCAAAGTGACTGGGAAGGCACCTTCCCTGCTTCCCTCTCCCTCAGCCAGGGAAACAAGGATGATCTGGACTGAGAACCAGGAGCCCAGGTCCTACTCCCATCAAGTGACCTTGAACCAATCAGGGCCTCACCTTCCCCCTGTCTACAATGGGGGCAAAAGCAAGGACCCCCATAGGCCCCTCCAAAGTTCCATGAGGGCAGGAAGAGTCCTGTCTTTTTCATCATTCTGCCTCACGGAGTGTCAGACACATAGCAGCTGCTAGTTAATGTTTGTTGGGTGAATAAATGAAAGTACATGCTACTAATTTGCCTCCCCTCCCCGAGGGCCTTGAGAACAGAGATTAGGTCCAATTCATTTTAAGTCCTCACATTGGTGCAACTTCCATTTCTCCATCGGCTTATTCATGCAGGAAAATGTTCCCAACCACCCATGATGTGTCTGACGCAGCCTAGCATCAGTGTCATCCCGACACCCTGGGTCTGTGTCCTTCCACCATCCCCTTCCCTTTTGTCTGATGAGTGGCTGTAATACTTAGACACACTTAGCACCTCCAGGCCAGGACAACCACCCAGCTGCCTTATGACCAGCAAGTGTGGCCCATTCTAAGGATATGGACAATGAGGGGATCCCTGGGTGGCGCAGCGGTTTAGCGCCTGCCTTTGGCCCAGGGCGCGATCCTGGAGACCCGGGATCGAATCCCATGTCGGGCTCCCGGTGCATGGAGCCTGCTTCTCCCTCTGCCTGTGTCTCTGCCTCTCTCTCTCTCTCTCTCTATCATAAATAAATAAAAATTAAAAAAAATTTAAAAAAAAAAAAAAAAGGATATGGACAATGATTCCTGCACTTCCACTTCCTCAAGCCCAGCCCTGGGGGAACACAGCCTGAGGAAAATCCCTACCCTAAGCACAAACATGCACATGCACTCACGCACATGCACACATATATGCTTGCACACACACATCCAATGTGTGATGCTACCCTAGGACAGGACAAGGACTTTCTGAGTTCAAATCCCAGCTCTTTTGTCTATAAGGTATGTGACCTTGGGCAAGTCCCTTTACCTCTCTGATCCTCATTCTCTTCACCTATAAAATGGGGATGATAATCACGAAGTCTTTCCAGGTATATAGGGAGATACTGGCTAGGAAAGCCTTGGGCCCAGGAAGTTTGCTGTGCTCAATAAAATTGTTATGCTTGTTTCCGTTCTCCAGGAGGGAAAGAGAATAGCAGTTTCCTAAGTTCCAGGGAAACCCATGTTGACAGGTCTGGAACATGGGCATTTACTCAGTATATCTGATGGGGATTTTCTTGAGGATAGGAAAGTATTTGTGGATTCAACATCACCTTGTTAACTCTATGTTAATGAAAGTTTAGACTTAAAATCAAGAGAATGGGAGAGACCCAAGAGGATACCATATCTGTGGCAGAGACAACTAGCTGTCCACAAAAATCCATTCTTCCCTTCTACAGCATACAATTGAGAAGGAGCCACCCTGCCCAGAACTCCATTTCCCAGTCTCCTTTGGGACTAGACTGGCCACATGACTAGCTCTCCCCTATGGCAGAAGGCAGTGAAGAAGCAGATGTGCCACCCCCATGCTGTCTTTCATCAGTGGTGATGTCCAAGAGGACAGTAGGGACAGGCATGGAAGAGGACCTCCCCCATGCAGAAATACCTGCCTTATAATAAACGTCTGTTTGGTTTGAGCCGTTGTACATGTTTGGGTATATTTATTACTGCAGCTACTACCCTGAGTAATATAACATCCGACCTCTTTGTCCACAAAGGTGATGATGCTTATGACCGGAGAGTGAGAACACCCTGCCTAAGCTCCCATAGCAAATTCCACAAAGCTCAAGAATTTTGGTCTCTTACCAATCTGGAGTATATTTGTCATTTTCAACCTGCCCCACCGAGCTGTAAAAGTGAGGTTCTGTGAACTGTGGCCCGGGGTCCTCTCTACTTCCATTTCCATTAGAATAACATACCTTTTATCTGTTTTCCAATTGCAGCCCTCCATATATTTTCATTGGAGGAAAGAGCTCTGTTTCTTAAAATAATTCCAAAGCCCACACACTGGGTAATGGCTACCACACTCTGACTTTCAAGATAAAGTTTCACTTCTGCACCATGCCTCCTGGCCTCAACTGCTGACACAGGACATGTAGACTCACAGAAGTACATAGATACTTGCTTAGAAAGGAAAAAAAAATAAACCTCAGTGTGCAATAAACAACCCAGAAACCTGGACAAAAGGCAAAAAGAAAAGAAGTTCATATGCGCTAGCTGCATGGCCCTCAAGTTTTGGGGTGCATCAGAATCAACTGGGGAGCTGGTGCAACATGCAGACTCCCACACCTCATCTCGGAGATTCTGGTTCAAAAAACTGAAGCTTTAGGAAATACTCATGATTATTTGGCATGAATAATATTATTCATGCTTATTCTGATGTCAGCAATCCCATGACTGCACTTTGAGAAGCCCCAGGTCTACCTTGTAGCCTTGAAGCTGGCAGTAATTACTTGCAGTAATAACCACATTCGTGCAGTGTAGCTCAAAGCAAGTGAAATAGGCTTTTAGGTTTTTCAGGACTCTGATGGGAACCCGAGCACTAATAACACACTGTTAAAGAAATTAATAATACTTTCTATTTGGCTCAGATGGGTGTCGAAGGTACAGACAGCAGGTGGTATAGAAATGATAATAGAATCATAGCTCGTGTTTATAGAGCTCCTTATGACGCGACAAGCCCTCTGCTAAGTGCTCCACGTGTGTGATCTCATTTAATCTTTATGACATTCCCATTTTACAGATGAGGAAATGGGAACATACAGATAACTTATTTTATGTCATTCGGTGGCAGGGAGCAGACTGGGTTCAAATCTACCCAAACAAACTAACTCTGGCCATGATGTACCACTGCCTCTTGTGGAGGTCTAATGTTGGAACCCCTCCCTGGGGCTCAGTTTCCAAATCTGTAAAATGGGCATATTAAGAATACCTTTATCACACAACCATAGCGAAGATTCAAGAAAATCATGGCAGTAAAGTGGTCTGCAAACTGAGAGGAGTTAATTAAAGAAATACCTAAGGGGTGAGATTTTGTCCGACTCTCCCATCCCATCTTGCAGATAGTAGAACCAAGGCCTGGTTCCTTTATTTATTCATTAAATATTTACCAAGCACCTACCTACTGAGGATACAGAGAGAATAGTAAATCCCCCAAATCTGGCCTCAAGGAGCCCCCAGCCTAGCAGAAGAGACAGTCAAGACTGGGTACCCAGAGAAAGACCTCTCCAAAGGGCTCAAACCAGAGAAGGGAGTGCCTCGCCCAAGATAAGGTTTACCTATTCCTTGAAGTTTTGGTAGAGTCCAGAGAAGGTCCCTGGGTACCAGAGAGAACTCTTCCTTGGGCTTCTCAGGGCCTGACACCCCACCACCTGAGCATCCCTGGTTTAAGTTAAGCCTTCTTTCTTGAGGAAATGCCAAGCCGCCCTCCTCCCACCAGCGGAGGCCAATTACATTCATTTCGGCAACCCAGGCATATGAAAGTGTCTCTCCTCTGAGCCAGTTCGGAGGAAGGAGAAAAGATAGCAAGAACCGCAGGTATGATCAGTCTTCAAAAGGAAGTAAGGGCTGCCAAAAGGGAAGCTGGGGATCAGGCCTCTTAATGGAAAAAAATAAGACAGACAGACCCCCAAACCTGGCCACTTCCTCGCTGGCCTATCTGAACCACAAGATGGTCGGAGTGATCAGACTTATATGGAGCAGCAGTTATGATTATGATGATTTGGCAGCACTGCCAAAGGGTTCCCATCCTTCATATACAAAGACCTCTTAAAAATCAACAGATAAACATGCCGACAGAAAAAAGTGGGAGCGGACTTGACCGGCATAACCATAAAAGAAAAATGAACAGTAAGATTACAAGGATAATCAGCAGTAATAAAGAAATGTTGAGAGAAACAGCCAGAAGCCTCACAAACCTTAAGAACAGCACTCAGTGTTCCGACTCAGTGATTTAGCCTTTGGAAAGGTATCCATAGGCCAGACGTGCAAAGATGAGGTACAAGAGCGGTCATCACAGCACTGTTTGTAGTCATGGGGAAAAAATGAAAAAAGGAAGAAGGAAACCACCACAGTGAGGAAGGGTTAAATAAACCCCAGGAGAGCCTTTCTGTGCAGCCGTTAAAATGTGTCCTGGAGGAATATACATAGAAGTTCCCAGTCTGCGGGGAAGGACGAGGTGGGGGTGCCAACAAGACGTTAGAAACGTGTGCGTGAGTCCACACCTACATACTTCTACACGCCTGCCACATCTAGTAGGCACTCAACAAACATCAGAGATAAATCAGTGAGCGAGCGAGCGTGTGAGCGATGGAGAGGGCCGCCCGAAAGGCCACCTCCGGGTGAGGACCTCTCTGTACTGAGCTGCAGCCCGGGGGCGAGGGCGGCGGGCTGCGCTGTCGCTGGCTTCATGCCAGTCTTGCCACCTCCCCCGCCGACCCGGTTTGTGGTCTCTGCAGCTCTGGGCCAGTGCCTCCCCCTCTCTGAGCCCGCTCCGCTCACCTGTAAAATGAGGACACCTGTAAGATGGAAGCACCTGCCTCGGAGAAGGAAAACACCGAGCTTTTAACAGTAGGGCGGCCCTGCTGTTTCTTACAATTAGCATGCACGACTTCGGAAACCTGCAAATGATGTTTTCATCTCGACAAACATTAAATGTTAAGCAGAACCCCGGGCCTCCTCTCTCTACTGGTATCCCCCGTTCCTGGCCCCTCTGGGCGATGTCAAAGCCGAGCGTGATACCTTGTGGCTGGTCTCCGCCTAGGTCTTCCCAGGGGCTCCCCTGGACTTCGGGCCACTGTAGGCTGTGCAGGGGGCCCCCTGTTGCCAGACTTCTTTCTCGAGGTCACGGTCACACCGTTCTTCTTCGGCTGCGGCTGTCTGTCCAGAAGGCAATGTGTCCATTCATTCAAGATGCCCTGGAACCCCCCGCTCCCCACCAGATTGCAGCCTCCCCTAGAACCCCCTCAACCCTCACTGGGGGGGGGGGGCTCTGTGGGAGACCTCGTGCTGTCCTGAGCTCCTCGAGCGAGCGCAGCCGCTGTCCTGAATGGGACAGGACTCTGCCAGAGAAACAGCTGGAGGGAGGAGAGAGAGGGAGGGCGGGGCAGGAAACTGGGTTGGCCGAGGCTGGGGGCGGCCAGCTGCTGGAGTGGGGGCGGCGGGGGAGGCTGCCCCTGCCTGCCAGCTGGGCGGGCGTGTGGGTGGTGGCTGGTGGCTGGTGGCTGGTGCCTGGTGGCAGGGCCTGCTGAGGACGACCCGCCCCTCTGGGGGCAGAGCCCAGCTGGGAGCCTTGCCCACCATCTGGGCGCAAACCAGGAGCACATGCGAGCCCCAGGCAGCTGTGGGAAGTGGCCGCTCCCTGCCAGGGCCTCCGGAGCAGCCGGATGTCCCAGCACCCTGGGCCACCACCTCTCTCCCCGCCGCCCGCTGGGATGCCCTTCCTGGCCGCCTAGGTGCGGCTCCGTGACCTCCTGCTCCCTTCTTCCTTTCTTTGCAAATTAAAACAGCACTGAGATTTATTTTCCTTGAAGTATCAAATGAACAAAGATTAAAACGTCTCATAACGTTTGGTTTTAGTAAATGTCACCGGGAAGCAAAAATCTTATGCATAATTGGAATATACATTGATAGACCGTTTCTGGAGAGCTGTCTGACAAAATACATCAAAACCTTTAACTACATTCAGACCCTGTGTTGTTTAAATATAAATCCTGCTTTCTTCCCAAACTCTGCTCCCCGGAGGGAAATATCATTAACACTTTGGTATGAACACACACACACATTCTATATATAAATGGAAAATAGCACAGTCATACTTCGTGTACCATAGTGTAACCTGCTTTTTCATTCAGTGATAGGTGTGTGTGTGTGTGTGTGTGTGTGTGTGCGCGCGCGCGTGCGCGCGGACACACCTTACCCTGTTTTAACAGCTGCTCATGATTTCAATGAATCGATGCACTGGTTTGTTTGTTTATTTAATTTTTGTTTCCCAAATGGATACAGACAGTTCATCACTTACATAGGCAGCAAGCTCTGGATTATTGAATCCGCACTTTCCTGGTGATTGGTTAGTTTCACTTCATCTTTTTAACTGTAAGATACACCCCATGGCACACTTGTCCAATTATTTTCTTATGTAAAATTCCTATGAATATATATTTATTATTCAGAGAGTCTCCTGCTACCTTTTCAAATCTCAGCTTGGGGACCACCTCCCCAAGAGCCTTCCCACCGCTGGGGGTTCTGCTCTCGGCCCCTGGGGCTCTATCACAGCCACAGGAGTGTCCCCTCCTGTTAGAGCATCTCTCTCCCTTGCACTGGAAACTCTGTTGGGAAGGGAATTGTCCCCTGCTCAGGCCCCAGCACGAAGCCTGGTGCCTGGCTCACTGTCCGCATGATTGCATCAGCAGCAGAATAAACACAAGAGCTGACACCCAGACAGTGTGCTGGCTCCTTGCTCCTTAATTCTCAGGGCGACCCTGCGAAGTTGGTACCATTTCTGCCCTCATTTTACCAATGACAAAGTTGAGACACAGAAAGGTTAAGTCAGGTGCCCTAAGCCACACAGCTGTTAGGTGGGAGAGCTGTGATTCCACCCAGACTGTCTTGCTCCAGAGCCCAGCCCTCGGCCTCCAGACGAAAGAAGTAACAGCAAGTACCCACTGTGTGCATGGCCCTGTGCCAGGGGCTTTCCACGAAATAAGTCAAGTGAGCCCCCAACGACACTGAGGAGATGTGGTTCACCTGTTTTACTGATGAGAATGCTGGGGCCTTGGGGGGGAAGCTGTTTTGCCAAGGGCACCCAGATGGGGCTACAGAGACAGAGCCTGGCTGAACCCAGGTCTGTCTCATTCGAAAGCTAAGGCTGCCAAAAATAACTTGTGTAGGATGGAAAAGAAGAAGGGGAGGAGGGAAGGGAGGGGAGAAGGTGAGAGAGAGAGAGAGGAGAGGGAGGGAGGGAGGGAGGGAGGGAGGGAGGGAGGGAGGGAGGGAGGGAGAAGGACTAGGAAAGAGAAAGAGATGGGGGAAGGAAGGGAGAAGGGAAGATGGAGAGAGGATGGGGGGATTGCTCTTTAGACCTCTAGGCTTGGGCAGGTGTGGGAATATGTCCTTCACCACCCTGACCTTAGAACCTCTCCTTCCTCTCCCCACCATCCTCAGCTGTTAGTTCAGTGACATTGACACTCAGAAACTATCATCTCTTTCATTTTCTGGATACTAAGTGGAAGCACAGAGAGGTTAAGTCATTGTCCAAGGTCACACAGCTCCCTAGAGACGGAAGTCAGACCCAGCCTGACTCTAGACCCCTCCCATCCCTGCTCTGCCAGGCTTGCCCAGGGGACCAAGAGCATCTCATCCCACCCTTCCTGTACAGATGGGAACACTGGACCCAGCGAAGGCAAGGGACACATCCCAGGTCACCCAGCAGTTAGCAGCAGGGCAGCAGCCCCACAGTGTCCTGGTCCAAAGATGAGGATATTTCCACAATGCGATAGAGGCCCTGTGCACCGTGTACACCACCATCTAAAGGTGTGTCATTAGTAGAGCCCGGTGGCTCTCAAAGCATGGGTTCTGGGCCCACTGCTGCCCCTTGCTGGGGAGGGGGTTAAAAATTCAAGCTCTCAAACCAGGTCTGTCCACAGACCTTGGGAACCAGACCTCTGCAGGCAGGCCCGGTGAGCTGTGTGTTCAAAAGTTGCCAGGGGATTCTGATGCTTGCTCAAGTTTAGGAACCACTGATACAGTGGTTCCATTATTCCATTAGGAATAAATCCTGGATCCAGAACACGTCCATGGAGTAGCATCAGGGGCAGGGGCTCGGAAACCAGCGCAGAGTGGACCCAATGCCTGTTTCCACTTGTGTGAGCTGGGCGGCTGGGGCAAGTCCTCTGGCCTCTCTGAGCCAGTTTCCTTCTCTGCTGGAGATTGAGGAGGATTGGGTGGGGAGGGGGAAGAGAAGGGGGGAGGAGTGAGGGAGGAGGGGGAGGGGAGGAGGAAGTGTAGGAGGGAGAGGAGAGGAGGGGAGGAGGAGGGAATGAAGGGGGAGGGGATGAGAAAGAGGAGGAGGAGAGGAGGAGATGGAGGAGGGGAAGAGGGGGGGAAAAGTGAGGAGGGAGAAGAGATGGGAAGAGGAGGAAGGGATGGAGGAGGAGGAAAAAGAAAAAGGAAGAGGGGAGAGGAGGAGTGGGAGGGGGAAGAAGAGAGAAAAAGGAGGGGAGGGGAGGAAGAGATGGAGGGTGAGGGGAAGAGAAGGAGGAGGGGAGGAGGAGGCAGAGGAGACAGGGAGGTAACCTCTGAGGAAGATCTCACACACTCAGGATATCCTGGCAGGGGAGCCTAGCGGGGTGAACCCAGGTCTAGATGGATTTCTGGAAATCTCCCCTTCCTCCCTCTTGGAGTAGGTCTCCCACAGCCCGCCCCCTCCCCTGCGCAGCTTCCAAAGCCCACCCAAGGCTGTAATGAGGTTTGGGTTTTATCCTCTGACATAGATCTGACAGTGTGAGGCCTCGGGGCTCCAGGGCAGCGGAGGGGCCCCTGGGTGCCCAAGGTAGAGGGCAGAGCACCCAGCCCTACCCGGTCGCCGGTGAGGAACAGAAGAGACCTGCTGCCCCGGCCAGTCAGAAGTCGGTGACAGGTCTTCCTTTGGCCACTGTTCTTAACATAGCTGAGAAGTTTGGCTTTTTCTTCCTTGGTATAGAAAGGGTTGCAGGTGGGGTCGGGGGAGTTGTTATTTTTTTCAAATAGGATTCTGAAATCTGAGGCCTAGCACTGGGACACTGGGACCTCTGAGGGAGGTGGTGGCCCAGAAGCCTGTGTTATATTTCCTTGGAAACTCCATGTAGCTCCAAGATGGCAGATCAAGCTTTAGCTTATACTCAAATCTAGTTGGTTGGTTCTAGAATCCTGGAGCTCTTTGCTAAAGGGAATGTGAGGCCACATCCAGATCTGGCTGGAAAGAGAACAGTGACCCATTAGCAAGGCCTGCCTTGTACCCAAAGGAGGGGCTTTGCCTGTTTCATCCCACTCTGTCCTCCAATAAAAGCCCATCCCATTGGCCTAGGAGACTAGAGGGCCCATGTCAGCCTGTCAGCTCTGCTTCATCCTGTCCCACGTATTGGCCAACCCTAGTGTAGATAAACTTGTCTTAGCTCCCACACCCCTTGGTATCTGTCTCTGGTTTTTAGTGTTCACAGATTCCCAACACTCTAGTTTAAAGCAAATGGTTTCCTCGTTCTCCTTGATTATCAGTTGTGAAACGAGGTTCACCAGAGAGGCTCTCAAACCACAGAAACCCTGGGAGGATACTTTCTGTGACATGAAAGATTCCCTGTAAATCCAAAGTGTGCCTACTTTGGATTTTACTTAAAATGTGGACAGACCACACTGGAATGAGCTCCATTTCAACCGATGACTGGCTCTGTGGCCTTGGGCAAGTCATTTATCATCTCTGGTTCATTCGATGCTCATGTGATTAAGTCATGGATGTGAGGAAATTGTGCCCTTTGAGATGGGGAGATTATCCTCGGTTGTCCAGGTGAGCCCAGGGTAATCGAGGGGGGAAGGCAGGTAGTCAGAGGAGGGAGAAGGCAGTAGGATGAGGCAGGAAGCGGTCGTCTCAGTGATGTGGCCACAAGCCAAGGAATACAAGCAGCCTCCACCCTGGAAGGTGCAAGGAGTGGATTCTCCATGAAGCCTCCAGCAGGAATCAGCATTGCCGACATCACATCTTGATTGTAGCCCCTTCACACTCATTCTGAAATTCTAACCTCCAGAACTGTAGGAGTATAAATATGTGTTGTTTTAAACTACAAGATTTGTGATAATTTGTGGAGCAGCAATAAAGGAAATGATTGCAAGAGACTCAGAGCACTGACCTTGGTGGCAGACAGAAGGTTTGAGCCCCTGCTCCACCTGCTAGCTGTGTGACCTTGCACAATCTCCTATCCTCTCTGTATCAGAGAGGAAGACTTTCTTTCTCATCTGCACATGGGAGTAATAAAAGACCTACCTCAGACCATTGCTGGAAAGATGAAAAGAGCTGATACACATGTGTTCAGAACAGAGTCTGGCATGCAGCGCTCAGTGAATGTTGGAGCATTTTCCTGTCCTAGGAAAGGCTGACATTCCCAAATGCAGGCCCTCTAATCATCCCTATGGCACTACCAGAGCCACCTTCCTGCCGTTCCATTTTGTTCAAGATCACACCCCTGCTCAGTAACATTCCATGGCTCCCCAGTACATAACCTCATCTCCCAGGAAGGAGAAAATTAAAGGGATGGCAAAGCTGAAAGATGGCTTGAAGGCCCAAACCTTCAAATGTTGATTGAAATGTCACTTTCTCTGGACTCCCAAGATAGGTTAGTGCCCCTGTCATTCATCCCTGTAGCACCTTTCCTGCACTATAGCAGCAACCTCAATTGTGATGCAACGATCATTCATATTGTGAATATACCATCCGTCTCCGTATCCACACATAAAGCTCCACGGGGGCCAGGACTGGTGCTAGGCACCTAGTACCCAGTCAATAAACATTTGTTAAATGAATGAACAGATGGATGACCAACCTCCTTGGACCATCTGGGCCATGTTCCCAAAGACTTCCTCTTGACGGCCAAGTTCTGGCTCCGTACCACTGAGAGGCCTGCAGGGTTACCAAGATGGGAGAATTGAACACTGTGCCAAGCGCCATCAGACATTTGTAAAGCCCTCAGCCAAAAATGTTATTGGAAACAGGATGTGTGTCTGTGCAGTATGTGTTCAGGTAATGATGAGACTTAACGCTCCTGTCCTGCAGACCAGGCTCAGGGAGGGAAGGGGAAGGAGGGTTCCTCCCACAGCCTGGAGGTTGTCTGAGGTGGAGGGAAGGAGCACAGAAGTGGGAAGTTGACTTTTAGGAACTGAGAAGGAGGAAGGGGTAGGAGGATGCTGGCAGCCCAGTTGATTTTGCCTGCTTGGCAAGAATCCAGGCCCCTGGGCTTCTGTCCAGGCTGGGAAGGGTTAACATCATTGAGAGGGAGTTGGGGGGCGGGTGTGAGACCAGGGGGAAGGATGTCCTAGCTGGGGGTGGGGGGGGCTGTGGATAAGGCCCATTGCTCCCCTGTGTGCAGGACCCTGCCCACCCAGCCCAGGTCGTCCTACTGGAACAGAGGTTTGCAGGGGTGGGGGGAGACCACCCTGGATGCCTGGGAGGAGTGGGGGCACCAATAGGTTGCTCCAGGATGGCGATGGGAGGAGCTTAGAGCTGGCTTGAGACCCCTTCTCAAACCCAAGCTGGCCAGTTCCCCAGGTCTGGGAAAGCTTCCATTTTCCAGAGGGTAGAACAGAGGCCCAGAGAGGGTTAGCAGCTGCTCGAAGCTACACAGCAAGTCCCGAGCAACCAATCCTCCCAGTTCCCAGAGAACTTCTCCACTTCTGATACCCACACACACACGTATTCCGTAGCCTTGCCCTGCCCATATCTCCAGCTTCATGGCCACCCCTTCCCCTCCTTCTACTCTGACCCCACCATGCAGCTCCAAATCTCTGCACCTGTGCTCAAGCTGCCCCTTCTGCCAGAAACACCCTATCTCACCATCCTGTATCCGGCTGCCCGGTAACCTGGTCATCTTTCAAAGCCGACTGCTAATGTCCTCTCCCCCAGTCAGCCTTCCAGGGTTGCCTCTCCCCTTCCCACCTACATGAGAAGATTGATCACCCCTTCTGCCAGGGGAATCTGTACTTGGCTAACATTCATCCTTTCTCAAATCACACTGCCTTTTCATTTTGTCATGTACACATCTGTCTCCACCCCTGGAGACCAAATTACCAGCACTGGACCACCAATTACCAGCACTGGACCACCAATTGCCAGCACTGGACCTGACCCGGCACTGGAAATGTTTGATGAACTAAGCCAGCCTCCATGCCTGCACCTGCCTCCCCAGGGCCAGCTTTCTGTGAACTACTGGAAACAGATCAGAAGCACCAAAGCCGTTGCATTTTCGTGGTTCAGCCTGGTGGTCAGGAGCACAGACTTTTGCATCTGCCTTTGTTTTTTGTTTGTTTGTTTTGGTTTTTGTTGTTTTCTTTTTATTTTTTTAATATGCATATTTTTTATTGGAGTTCAATTTGCCAACATATAGTATAACACCCAGTGCTCATCCCATCAAGTGCCCGCCTCAGTCCCCATCACCCAGTCACCTTGTCCCCCCGCCCACTTCCCCTTCCACTACCCCTTGTTCATTTCCCAGAATTAGGAGTCTCTCATGTTTTGTCACTCTCTCTGATTTTCCCCACTCATTTTCTCTCCCTTCCCCTATGATCCCTTTCACTATTTTTTATATTCCCCATATGAATGAAACCATATGTTTGTCCTTCTCCGATTGACTTACTTCACTCAACATAATTCCCTCCAGTTCCATCCACGTCGAAGCAAATGGTGGGTATTCGTCGTGTCTTAATGGCTGAGTAATATTCCATTGTATACATAGACCACATCATCTTTATCCAGTCATCTTTCGAAGGACCCCGAGGCTCCTTCCACAGTTTGGCTATTGTGGACACTGCTGCTAGAAACATTGGGGTGCAGGTATCTCAGCTTTTCACTACATCTGTATCTTTGGGGTAAATCCCCAGCAGTGCAATTGCTGGGTCATAGGATAGCTCTATTTTTAACTCTTTGAGGAACCTCCACACAGTTTTCCAGAGTGGCTACACCAGTTCACATTCCCACCTACAGTGCAAGAGGATTCCCCCTTGTCCGCATCCTCTCCAACATTTGTGGTTTCCTGTCTTGTTAATTTTCCCCATTCTCACTGGTGTGAGGTTGTATCTCATGGGGGTTTGGATCTGTAGTTCCCTGATGGCCAGTGATGCGGGACATGTTCTCATGTGCTTGTTGGCCATGTCTGGTCTTCCTCTGTGAGATTTCTGTTCATGTCTTTTGCCCATTTCATGATTGGATTGTTTGTTTCTTTGCTGTTGAGTTGAATAAGTTATTTATAGACCGTGATACTACTGATATGTCATTTGCAAGTATCTTCTCCCATTCTGTAGGTTGTCTTTTAGTTTTGTTGACTGTTTCTTTTGCTGTGCAGAAGCTTTTGATCTTGATGAAGTCCCAATAGTTCTTTTTGCTTTTGTTTCCCTTGCCTTCATAGATGTATCTTGCACGAAGTTGCTGTGGCCAAGTTGAAAAAGGGTGTTGCCTGTGTTCGCCTCTAGGATTTGGATGGATTCTTGTCTCACATTTAGATCTTTCATCCATTTTGAGTTTATCGTTGTGTGTGGTGTCAGAGAATGGTCTAGGTTCCTTCTTCTGCATGTGGATGTCCAATGTTCCCAGCTCCATTTATTGAAGAGACTGTCCTTTTTCCAGTGGATAGTCTTTCCTGCTTTGTCAAATATTAGTTGACCATAGAGTTGAGGGCCCATTTCTGGATTCTCTATTCTGTTCCATTGATCTAGGTGTCTGTCTTTGTGCCACTACCACACTGTCTTGATGGCCACAGCTTTGTAGTACAACTTGAAATCTGGCATTGTGATGGATGCCCCCAGCTCTGGTTTTCTTTTTCAATATTCCCTGGCTATTCAGGGTCTTTTCTGATTCCACACAAATCTTAAGATTATTTGTTCCAACTTTCCGAAGAAAGTCCATGGTATTTTGATAGGGATTGCATGAAATGTGTAAATTGCCCTGGGTAGCATAAACATTTTCATAATATTAATTCTTCCAATCCATGAGCACGGAATATCTTTCCATCTCTTTGTGTCTTCCTCAATTTCTTTGAAGTGCTCTGTAGTTTGAAGTGTTTCAAATTAGTTTGAAGTGTTCTATAGTTTTTAGGGTATAGATCCTTCACCTCTTTGGTTCAGTTTATTCCTAGGTACCTTATGCTTTTGGGTGCAATTGTAAATGGAATTGCCTAAGATTAGGAACATGACAGAGATGTCCACTCTCACCACTGCTATTCAACATAGTACTAGAAGTCCTAGCCTCAGCAATCAGGCAAAAAATAAATAAAAGGCATTCAAATTGGCAAAAAAGAAGTCAAACTCTCCCTCTTTGCAGATGACATGATACTGTACATAGAAAACCCAAAAGAAGGCAGCCCCGGTGGCGCAGCGGTTTAGTGCCGCCTGCAGCCCGGGGTGTGGTCCTGGGGACCCGGGATCGAGTCCCATGTCGGGTTCCCTGCATGGAGCCTGCTTCTCCCTCTGCCTGTGTCTCTGCCTCTCACTCTCTGTGTCTCTATGAATAAATAAATAAAATTTAAAAAAAAACCAAAAGCCTCCACCCCAAGATTGCTAGAACTCATACAGCAATTCATCAATGTGGCAGGATACAAAATCAATGCCCAGAAATCAGTGGCATTTCTATACACTCACAATGAGACTGTGTCTGCCTTTGGCTCAGGTCATGATCCTAGCGTCCTGGGATCAAGCCCTGCATCAGGCTCCCTGCTCTCCCTTTGCCCATTTTCCCCAGCTCATACTCTCTCTCTCTCTCTCTCTAACAAATAAATAAAATCTTTAGAGAGAGAGAGAAAGAGAGAGAGAATACTGACTTTTCAGGTCAGAAAAAACTGGATTTGAATCCCACCTCTGCCACTTGCTATGTGAACTTGAGTAAGATACTGGCCCTCTCGGGGCTTCACTTACTCTTTCTTCAAAATGGAAAATGGTAATTCCACCCTTGCAGAGCTGCATTGGAGGATCCTCTGAGATGATGCATGTAGTGTGTATGGGAGAAGGCTCAGAGTAAGTGCTTAATATATGGTGTTGCCATAACTCCGTGGGTCATTTCTAAAAGCCCATCTCCTTCCTCCCTCGCTCCTGGCTCTGGCCCTGCATCATTTCACCAAAGTCCCTGTTCCGGCTGTGTTGTTAACACGGAGGAAGTAAAGCCACACTAACCAGGTGTCCAGGTGTGCATCCTAGCTCTGCCACTCCCTGGCTGCGTGACCTTGAGAGAGTGACTTCACCTCTCTGAGTCTCGGTTTCTTCCTCTGTAACATGCTGACAGTAACAGTACCTGCCTGGCAGGGTATTGTAGGATTAGCGTTAGTGCTTGTAAAGCTCCTAGAGCAGCAGCTGGCAAGTGCTGAGTGCTGGCTTGTGAGGTAGCAGTAGTAAGAGTTTAATTTGCCATCTGGGCCACTTCTTCTCCCCGACCCCCATTTCCCTCCCCCTTCCTCCTCACCCACCAATTTACAACCAGGGACCTGGCCTCTTTTGCCTTCACTGTTAGAAAAGCCCAAGGCAGAGGATGGCTCAGTGGGTTAAGTGTCTGCCTTCAGTTTGGGTCATGATTCTGGGGTCCAGATATGGAGCCCCGAGTCAGAGTCATTGTCATCATGCTCCCGGCTCATTAAGGAGTCTGTTTCTCCCTCTCCCTCTGCCCCTTACTCTATGCATGCTTTTTTTTTCTCTCTCAAATCAATGAATGAAATCGAAAGAAAGAAAGAGAGAGAGAGAAAGAAAGAAAGAAAGAAAGAAAGAAAGAAAGAAAAAGAAGGAAGGAAGGAAAAACCCAAGAAGAGAAAAACCCAAGGCCTCCAGCATCAATGGACTCAGATTCTTTAGGTCCTTAGACCTGCCTTTGTCCTCCAGTACTTCCACAGCCACAGGTCTTCAGCTTCCTTTTTATTTTTTATTTTTAAAGATTTTATTTATTTATTCATGAGAGACACAGAGAGAGGCAGAGACATAGGTAGAGGGAGAAGCAGGCTCCCTGCAGGGAGCCCAATGCGGGACTTAATCCCAGGACCCCAGGATCATGACCTGACCCCCGGATCACAACCCTAGGCAAAGGCAGATGCTCAACCACTGAGCCACCCAGGCGTCCCTCAGCTTCCTTTACAGAAGACCTCTTTTTTCCAGAAGGCTTGATAGGGATCCCCTAAAATATAAAGACATATGAAAAAGCACCTGGGGGATCCCTGGGTGGCGCAGCTGTTTGGCGCCTGCCTTTGGTCCAGGGCGCGATCCTGGAGACCCCGGGATCGAATCCCACGTCGGGCTCCCGGTGCATGGAGCCTGCTTCTCCCTCTGCCTGTGTCTCTGCCTCTCTCTCTCTCTCTCTCTCTCTCTCTCTCTCTCTCTCTGTGACTATCATAAATAAATTAAAAAAAATTAAAAAAAAAAAAGAAAAGAAAAAGCACCTGCTCAGCTGGAGAGGATGGGGAACATGGAGCCACACCCCTCAAGCCCCTGCTGCCCCTCCTGGACTCTATCTGAGCCAGCTGGAAAGCTTTGCCTTAATCTGTTGATCCCTCACCCACTGCCACCACCTAAGCAGGGCTGGGTGGGGGTGGGGGGACACTTTTCCTTTTTTTTAAGATTTATTTATTTATTTATTTGAGAGAGAGAGACAGAGAGAGCACAAGCAGGGGAGGGGTAGAGGGAGAGGGAGAAGCAGGCTCTCCATTGAGCAGGGAGCCTGACTCAGGGCTCAATCCCAGGACCCCAGGATGATGACCTGAGCTGAAGGCAGACACTTGACCATCTGAGCCACCCAGGTGCCCCCAGACGTTTTCATTTTTAATTTTGATATCATTTTAAAATCACAGAAAGGAAGCAACAGTAAGTAGTACAAGGAACTCCCTTATACCATCACCCAAAGTCACTGATTACTGCTGTTTTGCCCCATTTGCTCTATCATCCTCTCCCTCCCCGACCCCTTTCTGCACGTCTCCTCCTGAACTGCTCCCATTTCGCATAAGGCCCAGAACTAGAAGTCCATGAGCTCGTCGAGGGCCTCCCTAGATATTTGGAACCTGAAACTGCAAACGCACTGATTCCAGAGTCCTGAAAGGCAGCTGAAAATTCCAAATTAATAGATATCTGCTGAACTATCTACCGTACACTAGTGAGTGCTGCTAGTCCACAGCACCTGTGTCTTTAGAAATAGAAAAGCCCAAATCACAAGAACACACTGAATAATTTATTCTTTAAAAAAAGAGGAAAATCCTTATTGTATGAATTCTTTTAAAGCCTTTTCAAGTATTTTTTATAAGAAATGCATATGTGTAATGGGATCTGTAGGGACATTTTGAGGTTTGCCATGATGTGGGGTGGGGTTCCCCCAAATGTCAGAGATCCAGAAGCCTTCAAAGCTTTACAAGGTCTCCTGGCCCCAAAGCTCCTTGAATCTCACTCAGATCAGGCATAAGATGGAGATTTTCCCATGTATTTTTATAAGGAGCCTGTATGTACCTTTTTATGTGGGTCATAAAAAAAATGTAAAAATTTCAAAAACATGGAGCAACACAAGAAATTCGTCATAGCAACAGAGCTGCCTCTCCTATTTTTGAAAAGTGAGCTGCTCCCTCCTCTCCTTAGTACAGAAAGTTTATTTTCCTGCCTGGGCCTCTGACTCAGAGGCAAGCCCAGAACTCAGCCAGCCGCCTCTGAGGAGAGACAGGAGGCGTGGGGGCTGTGGCCCCGGCACGGGTGGGTGATACCCAGCGGTCCCAGGCTTCAGATCCCCCTCAACTGACAGGTCTTCCAGGCACCCTGGGGCCCCTGGCGTTTCCCCCACGGGCTACCCAGTCTGTGCTCATCCACCTACTCCCACCCAACGTGGCTCTTCAGAGCAGCCCCACCTTGTAGGGCCACAGCTGGGGACCCACAACCCTAATTGGGCCTTGACGGTAACAGCTCTGCAAATATCTGAGCAGCTGGTAAACCCTAGCTAAACAAGAGTCTCCTAAGACCATGCTGCCACCATCAACTGGGGCTAATGAGGTAACAACTGACAAGTAGGGGGCCCAGAAGTCTGACCCAGGACTGTTTTCTCATTGGGGATGTCCTACCAGATGCTGGAGGGAATATTATTGCAGCCTGAGAGCTTCAACATAGCAACCTGACTGCGGTGAGGGTGGTTTTGAGAGCACAGCATGGGTTTGAATCCTGCCCCACCCCATCCCCCTGCCGCCAATTACCAGCTGTGTGACCTAAGGCAAGTGGCTCAACCTCTCTGTGCCTCAGTTCCCTCTCATAGGTAATATTAGTCACAGTGAGTTGTGGTGGGCGTAACTGGTGTTAACCCATATGAGGCACTTAGCATAGCACCTGGCATAGAGCAGAATCTCAATAAAGGTCTATCATCATCTCCTGTCCCCAATCCTTCATAACACTTTTTGTGACCGTCTTACACAATCAAAGCAATGAAATCGGAATCCAGGCTCCATCAGCTACCAGCTGAGTGACCTTGAGCAAGTTATAAAATGTCCCTAACATTGATTTCTCATCTGTAAAATGGGGGTAATAATACAAACACATAGCTCAGCTCCTGGCTCGTGGTTAAGTATTCCTAAGCACTGGCTATTACTATCAGGGCTCAGAAAACTATAGCCCATGAGACAAATTTGGCCCACTGCTTGTTTTTGTAAATAAAGTCTTATTGGAACACAGCCACGCCAATTCATTTACATCTTGCGACAATTGGCAGAGCTGAGTAGTTTTGATGATGATGAGTCACTGTAAGGCTCGCGAAGCCTAAAATATTGACTATCTGGCCCTTTAAGAAACAATTTGCCTGATTTTTATCATTATGACCTTTAATGGCAATGATTGCAGTACAGAGACTTTTCATCTCTCTCGGTGGACCACCCAAGTTAAGATGCGCTTTCCAGGAACCCCTTGCAACCCACAGTTGAACTCTAATGGTTCCAAAGCTTCTTCAAGTGATTTGCAATAGTAGTGTACAGAGAGAGGGTCCGTAGCTTCCCTTGGCTTCCCAGAGGTACCCAGGACTCATGAGACGTCCACAGTCATAGGAGCAGAAACATTGCAGGAGCTAGCCTGCATCCAAATCAAAGCCCTCCTCTGTTTTCCCAGGCTTGCCTGTTCTAGGACAGCCCCATTCCAGGGCACTGAGACATTGGGGGTTCCTTGATAAGATTTCTCTCTGTGCTGCTTTAGCATCTGCCCCATAGCAGCTGGCTGCCTCCTGGTTCAGCATGCTTCATATTCCTTTTGTGCGGTGTTGGGGCAATAGAAAGGACATGGGGGCGGGGGGGGGGGGGCGGCAAGAGCTGATCTGGAATTCAGCAAAGGACACTTGTGAATTATTCACCCCAGAAAGAAAGATGTCTTCTGGTCTGGTCCTCTCCCTCCTTCCTCCTTGGCCTGGTGGGGTTTTGGTTGGGTGGTATGGAAAACAGCGCAAAAAAGGATTTACGGGCCTCCCAAATCCTGAGGATCTTGGTGGCCACACCCCTTGGTTTCTTCATTCCATGCCCACAGATGTCGTCCTGGCTTCCACTATACCAGGAGTACTTGTTCCCAAAACCCTAATTGGGCCTTGACGTCATCTAATGAATGGGCTGGACTCAGCCCCCCACAGTCCCTGTCTTGACTGGGGGTCACCAAGACTGGCGACATCCAGGCACCCTGATGCCACTGCCACCTGCCTGTCTCTTCAGCTTGTCCACTCTTATTTCTTCCCGACACGCTGTCAGGGAGAGCCAGAGGACGAATGCCGTGCTGAGATTGGACAAATGTCCCCATGGTAGGCCAGATCAAGTAAGGACAGGAGTTCCTCCTTGGATTGCAAGTTCCGTGAGGACTGGGACCAGGCCTGTGGGACTTTCTGCTGAAGCTGCAAATCTTCAAATAGCCCACACATAGAAACTAACGTCAAAGTCTACAAATCAATCCTGCAGCAAGAGGAAGGAAATCCTCTTGGGAGGCGAGCTTCAAGGTATTACATAATTGTAATGACACAAACATGAGAATGGCATCTTTCCTTCATTTATTAGAAGATAATAATGGTTCTGAGCACCTCCCCCCAACACCAAGGAATCTACGGATGATCTGTGAGGTGGGCTATACACACAAGATTATATGTGTGAGCGTACAAGGTTTTCTTAGGAGGACATCCAACATTTTCATTTTCCAAAGACCTCCAGAACCTCAAATGGTTATAAACATGAGACTGCAAATCTGATCCATATCTATGTCCCTAATGCCTAGTACAATGGCGGGGGCCTGATAGGTTCTGGAGGTTTCTGGATTAATCGATCACGGAATGACTCTTTGAAGCTACAGACTGCCAGACTGCCTGATGATCAGATTTCCTGGATGGTCAGACCCCCACTAAGCTGGAATTTGCAGATAACTTGAACGGTTTCTTTTTTTGTTACCAGGAAGGGAGAAGTAAATGAATGGTACAGGCCAGAAAGAGTGGCCACTGACACTCAAGGGTGTCCACTGCTAGCCAGCCGTGTTCTCAGGATTGCCTTTCCCACCGTATGCACTGAAGCAGCTTCCCTGAGGAACTGCACAAAGGAGATAGATGTTTTCTTCTCCCAGACAGCTGTTGTCTGCACACAAATACTGAAACTGCTTCTCCTGGAAGATATTCTGAGATTGAATTAGCCATCCCTTCTCCCTGGACTTACTTACCTCTTGTGGACCTTAAAATTCTCTCCCCAAACAAGTGCAGCTGAGCCCAGACCGGCTAGAAAACACATACATCTTATAATTCAGTGAAATTCAGTGAATGCAGTAAAGGAGTCTCCTTCATAAATAATAGGACCAGAGGACACAGTGAACAGGCACTTAAATGCATGGTAGGGGAGGGTGGTGGGCAGAGGAGGGCACATGGGGACAGGAGCTTTTTGGAAAGGCAACTGGCCAAGAGTCGTAAAAGAATTCACACCCTTGTGCAGGGTAGTTACACTTCTAAAAGTCTGTCCTAAGGAGACCATAAGAATTGTGCACAAAGATTTATTCCTACAGATATATAACTTAACATGATGGATAATAGCAAAGAAGCTGAAAACAATTTGAGGGTTCAACGACAGGTTGAACCTGGTAAGGAAATCATGGCACACTCGTATGAAACTTAAATCGTATCATAAAACGATTTCTTGAAAATCTTCTTGAAACTTCATAAACATTTAAAAATTCTGTGCTTCAGAGGGTATCAGCAAGAAAGTGAAAAGACCATCCACAGAATGGGAGAAAAGATTTGCAAGTTGCATATCTGATAAGGGGCTTGTATCTAGTATATAAAAGAACTTTGGTAACTCAATAAAAAAACAATTCAATAACTCATTTAAAAGTGGGCAAATGAAGGGTGCCTGGGTGGCTCAGTTGCATCTGACTCTTGATTTTAGCCTACGTCATGATCTTAGGGCCCTGGGATCAAGCCCCATGTTGAGCTCTGTGCTCAATGGAGCTTGAGGATTCTCTCCCTCTCCTTCTGCCCCTCCCTTAGCTTGTGCTCTCTCTCTCTCAGATAAATAGATATTTTTTTAAAAAATTTTAAAAAGCAGGCAACTGATCTAAGCAGACATTTCTCCAAAAAAGATATACAAATGGCCAATAAGCACATGAAAAGATGCTTAACATCATTAGTCATTAGGGAAATGCAAATCAAAACCACAGTGAAATACCACTTCACACCCACTAGGATGGCTGTAATAACAAGTGCTAGAGAGGATGTGGAGCAATGGGAGCCTTCTTAGGCTGCCGGTGGGAATGCAAAATGACGCAGCCACTCTGGAAAGCCAGTCTGGCAGTTCCTCAAAAGAAGAAAACAGAGTTACCATATGACCCAGCATTCCACTCTCAGCACACACCCAAGAAAAATGAAAATATACATCCACGCAAAAATGTATATACAAATGTTCATAGCGCTGTTACTCATAATGGCCAAGAAGTAGAATAAATGAAACTTGGTAGTCGTGTAACAAATTATTCGGCTATAGAACAGAAAAGACGTACTGACACACAATACGACAAGGATGAACCTTGAAAATATGATGCTATGTGGAAGAAGCCAGACACAAAAGACCATATAGCGTACTTCCACTTATATGAAATATCAAGAAGCAGCAAATCTACAGAGACAGAAACTAGATTAGTGGTTGTCCAGGGTTGGAGGGGAATGAAGAATGGCTGCTAATGCATAAAGGATTTATTTTTTATTTCTTTTTTTTTTTTAGATTTTATTCACTTATTCATGACACACAGAGAGAGAGAGAATGAGAGAAAGACACAGGCAGAGGGAGAAGCAGGCTCCATGCAGGGAGCCCGACGTGGGACTCGATCCCGTGTCTCCAGGGTCAGGCCCTGGGCTGAAGGTGGCGCTAAACTGCTGAGCCATCCGGGCTGCCCAAGATTTTATTTTTGCGGCAATGAAGATGCTGTACAATTGGTTGTGGTAATAGTTGCACACTTTTGTGAACATGTCCCTCTGCCCCTCCCCCTGCTTGTGCTCTCTCTCTCTCTCAAACAAATAAATAAATAAACTCTTTTAAAACAAACAAACAAACAAATAAATAAATAAAATAAAAGCCAGGGAAATGTACACTTGAAATGGGTAAATTGTATGGTGTAAATTATATGTCAATAAAGCTATCTTATATATATTATTATAAAATAAATGCTATATATTAAGATATATGTAAATACATTATATGTGTATATATTAAGTATATATGTGTGTAACATGTTATATATATTGTGTATATACGTTGTCATATATGTTATATATACAGTAAATGATGCTCAATGAGTATTATATTTTAAAAATCCCTCAGAATAGACTAATACTTCTCATAGTTAACCATCAAATAGCAAAGAATGAATGAATGCGTAACTCCGAGGGTCTGGGGTAGAGCCTAAGCCATGAGTGACACTTTTCTTTGAATCTTCACGTGGCAGTTACAAAATTCAGGCACATTTTGCCTTCCGTTTCAAAGTACGATCATGTTAATTATAATATAAAAATTAATTTTCTCCAAATCCAGGAATTAAATTGATGCTCTAGGAGAAAAGAAAAATATTTACCAACTTGGGGAAATGGCCATAACATGATAGTAAGTGGACATAACATAATGAGAAGCAGGCATAAGCTGTTTGTAGTATGAGTCTACCATGGGGTGGAGGAAAGGAAATGAAATTACATATATACGCAGAGCAAAAAGACTAAAAGTTTATATGTCAAGAGATTATCAGGAGTTATCTTTAGGTTGTGGGATTGTGATTTTTTTTAACTTCTTGATACTTTTTTCCTTTTCCATATTTTCAAAGAATGTTGCATAATATTAAGGAATAAACATTTTTTAGTCCAACAGAGAAGACCCAGGAGGGAAGACATCAGGCGATGTTTTTCTGGAGATGATTTAGCGTGGCCCTGCCTGTGGTGTGAGTGTGCTCATGCCCTTGGGATCACAGCTGGGCCCTACATGGAATGACATGTGCACACATGGAGGCTCCCAGCATCCCCTGCTTTCTGCGGGTGCGGGCGGGGAATGTAGATTTATTCCCAGAGGGGAGATGAGGCCAGAGGTTTTGCAAAGTTCCAGGAAGAAAGACAAGCAGATCATCACTGTATGACAACAGCGAATAAGGGCTGGATATGATGTGGGGGATAGGGCTCTGGACTGGGTGAGCATCAGGAGACATGCGTTCAAGCCTGGGCTTTGCTTCCAGCCAGCAGGATGACCTTAGTCAAACCACCTCCTTTCTCAGGCCTTAGATTCCCCTCTGAAATGGGGGCACTCAGTTCTTCTACTTCTGATGGTTTATGATTTTGTGATCTCACATCTACTGCCTTTGTTTCCACCATCCCCGTAACAGTTTGTAGCTCATCATAGTGACTGCCCAGCACAGCCCTGACCCCAGGAATCTCAAGAGCCATTCTGTCCCCAAAAGTAATCTCTGAATTGACATGTGACACTTTTCAACCCACCAAATCAGAGAAGACTTTCTGAAGAAGGCAGAGTGAGCAAACAGCATTCCCCACCCTCTGCACCCCTGAACCTGGTCAAGCGTGAGGATATTTACTAAACATTGACCAGGGACCAGCCTCATGCTGTGGCACAAGTAAGACACTGTCCTGCTTTTTTGAAACTTACAGTTTGACAGTGGAATTCACATACATTACTTTTTAATTTTAAGATTTTATTTATTTGAGAGAAAGAGAGTGAGAGAATATAAACAGGGGGAGCAGACTTCCCATTTAGCAAGGACCCCAATGCAGGGCTTGATCCCAGGACCCCGGGATCACGACCCAAGCTAAAGGCAGACTGCTCAATTGACTGAGCCACCCAGGCACACCTACACTACTTGTTTATAAGCCACACATGAGTACTTTGAGGCTAATGGCACTATTCACGTTTTACAGCCAATAAATTGTAGACTAAGAGAAGTGCCCAAGGTCACAGAGCAAACAAGTGGTAAAATCAGGATTCCAACCCCTCATCAGTGACTCCTCCAAGCCACCTATGATTTGTCTGTGGTTCTTAACTTTCCAGTCGAGGCAGAACAAAAGACCTCAAGACCCACCCAATTTCTACCCTTTTTGATTTGGCTGTAGGAAAGAACTAGAGAAAAACATTATTAGTTGTTGTAAACTTGATACTGAAACATCAAACTTGTGTTGACTTTTTAAGAGCAAACTATGAGCTCATACAAACGAATGTATATGATAAAAGATATCCCTTTAATATGGACAATGCACTAAATAGGTAAAAGTCACAATGTGAGAAAATCATTCTCTTTTAATCCCTCCCCAATCCTTCTGATTACACCCAGAAAAAGGTCTTGATTTGGTGCTAACAAATCTTTACCACCTTCTCCAATACTTGCACATCTTCCTTTATAACAAAGAAAGAGCAAGCGTCAGGCTCAAAGCCTTGGTATCTAGCTAACAGTATCTGGCTAATATTTAATAACATTTATTTTCATTGTTTATTGGGCATGATGTTTAGTGGGTATATTCTATTTGAAGAAAGTGAAACTGATTTTCCATTTATGGTGGTCGTGTGAATTTCCCTTTTGAGCTATATTTACTGATATTTAAGGAATACATTCACTGGAATTTTTAACGAGTAAATTTTAAAGAAAAAATATTAAATTCATAACAACATAGAGGTGGCAGAGAAGCAGGGCACAGATAAAAAAAAAAAGTGGCGCTGGAATGACCCAGCCTTGAGAAATGCTGCCCGATGAAATTAAAAATAACCCAGCCATGTAATTATATTGTCCTGGAAGTATATTGCAAGTTACCTAAATAGCGCACATTCACAGTAGCCCATCACTGTTAAAGCACATTTTTGAGGGTTTACGTATGCGGTTACTTTAGCAACAGAGATATAACTGAATCATATTTGCACTGCAAGACATACGTGCCTGAAGGTCTAATTATTGGAAAATTATAGACCTAAGAAATAGAGCTATGCCTCACTGCACACTACAGGGTTGAAAGAACACCTCGCAGTAATTGGATAAACCACGTCTACACAGAAGATGTGTGGAAAGGAAGAACCTTTCCCCAACTGTCGCACCTCCGACCACGTGTGAATGCAGGATTGCATACATTCATCCTTTCACCCATTCAGTCATTGACCATGATGTTTATTTTATCATGTGCACTGGAAATACAATGAACTCCATCGAGCCTCCGGTCCAGAAAGGGGCGCCAGACATCATGCCCAACCTCACCGCAAGGCTCTGAAAAGAGCCCCATTCTTTGCAAACTCCTAACAAAGCAACCTGCCTACCCTGGGGGTGGTCAGAGAAGGCTTCCTGGAGGAAGTGGCCGTTATGGTTGAGAGCTAAAGAAGTGACGGTAATAACCAGAGGACGTGAGACAGGAGAAGGAGGTAGAAAGGCAGGTGCATCCGCCTAAGTGGATGGGCTCTCCTGTCCTGTGCGCCTCTCCTAAAGGAGCGTCTCACCCTTGTGCCATCACCCAAGTGTGACCTTTGCATTCAAAACTGCACTCATTGGGGATCCCTGGGTGGTGCAGCGGTTTAGCGCCTGCCTTTGGCCCAGGGCGTGATCCTGGAGACCCGGGATCGAGTCCCACGTCGGGCTCCCGGTGCATGGAGCCTGCTTCTCCCTCTGCCTATGTCTCTGCCTCTCTCTCTCTCTCACTGTGTGCCTATCATAAATAAATAAAATTAAAAAAAATTTAAAAAAACCTGCACTCATTCATATGTCTTGGTCCCTCGATGCAAGCCAGCACCGGTGTCAGTTCTTCAGTTATCTGATCCCAACACTGAGGGAAGATGGAGATGGTGGGTAGGTCTCCAACATCGGCCTCCCCTGGGATTTCAAAGACTGATTTTGACCATGAGCTTCTGTCGTAGGCACCAACATAGAGGTCCTTGGCCAGGGACCATGCTTAGGACTCTGGGGAGCTTCCAAGCCTCAATGTCCAGGCTTCACCAAGACCACAACCAACCATTGAGTTAGGCTCTCTAGAGGTGGGGCCGGTCACTAGGAATGTCTAAAGCTCCCCAGAGGAGTGCAGTGTATGGCCGGGGCTGACAACTACACAGGGTCTCTAACCCTGGTGGAAGATTCAAGTCTACAAAAACTTACTGAGGGATGCCTGGATGGCTCAGTGGTTGAGCATCTGGCTCAGGGCGTGATCCCGGAGTCCTGGGATCGAGTCCCACATTGAGCTCCCTGTGGGGAGCCTGCTTCTCCCTTTGTCTGTGTCTCTGCCTCTCTCTCTCTGTGTCTTTCATGAATAAATAAATAAACTCTTAAAAACAAAACAAACAAACAAACAAACAACAACAACAACAAAAAAAAAAACACTGAGCACCTGCTCTGCACCAGGCAGCAGGCTGGGGGCAGGGGTGGTGAGCATAAGATCCCATGGTCATTTACAGAAGGCTGCACTCACTACCAATAAATGTACCGGAGCCCAGGTAAAGATGAAAAGTGTCTTGGTCCCACAAATCGCCTGGGGAAATCTCAGCAGGTCTGGGTTGCTGTGCAAAGAGCCTGCATGTCTAACGAGTTCCCCAAGTGTCAATGAGCAGCCAAGAATTGCATGTGGATGGCAAGGTTCTCCAGGAAATCTTTCAGACTAGGGCTGCTGCTTCTCACCATTTCTCCACCCCTCTGACAGTCCTGAGCATCGCCTGGAGGTGATAACAAAGTGTAAGGAAAGAACAAAATGCACACTGGCAGCCAGCCAGGTGTGCACCTGCGTCTCCTCCGGGCTCCATAGCCCCAGGACAGCACCCCATTCCTACCCTACACACACCCGTAGAGCATGGAGCAGATCACAGGAAGAAAGAGCAGGGGCTGGGATGGAAGACGGGGTGCTGGGTAGGTGGTTGTCATAAATAGCAAACCATCTGCACGCCTCCGCTGTCTAAGGAGTCCCCCATCTGGGGCCAGAACAAAGACAGCAAAATTCAAGAGGCATCGAAGATCAAAACGGCCTCGAGGCAGTGAGTCTTTGCTTCTAATTAATCACTCGTCCTTGGCAAATCAATTGTGCCTGTTTTAAAATCTGTGCTCCAAGGGTAAGGGATAGGATGGAAGTTGGAAGCAAGGAAGTCTTTGGAACTGATACTCAGGGCAGTGAGTTGTTGGGGAGGGGACACTGAGGTTAGCCCTGACCCGTTCAGCAGGGCCAGGAATGAACAGATGAGGAGGCATGAATGCTTGCAGAGGCCAGGCCAGTCACAGGAACTGATGCATGGGCTGGGGGTTAGTAGAGGAAGCCCTGGGGACTGGGGCCAAGTGGAGACCACGTGCCCTGACCCAATGGCACCCTCTCAGTCCTCATCCCTTACTGTCCAGCAGAGATCCAGGCCTGTTTCTGCATTTCTGGAAGATTGGCCAGATCTTCCTTTTTGTTTTTGAAAATGCCAGGAAAGGGGCCACCTGAGTGGCACAGCTCGTTGGGCATCCGACTCTTGGTTTTGGCTCAGGTCGTGATCTCAGGGTTTTGAGATGGAGCCCCTTGTTGGGCTCTGTGCACAGCGGGGAGTCTGCTTGAGATTCTCTCTCCCTCGCCCTCTGCCCCCACCCCCTGTTTGTGCGCTCTCTTCCTCAAAATAAATACATAAATCTTGAAAATATTTCTTTAAATATGAAATCTCCTGGCTTATAGAAGTCAGCTGAAATTGTTTTGAAACACCATGCCGTCCATCAAAATAAGTCTGAGAACCACATACGCAGTGCAGGCTGCCCATATGTGAGGTCTGGAGTAGAGACTGGTCTGTAGGAATTATCTGGAAAATTAGATGGCCTGTGGGCAGCAACTTCCTCGGGGAGCTCAGAGGAGGAAAATGTGGGTAGACAACCTTCTGAACACAAGGGAGGTGTCCCGAAGACCTCCAGAAATCCCAGGGGGAGATATTTAAGGGGAAGTAGGGCCTGCAAGTAGGGGCTGACAGCCATTGTAATTAGGGCAAGAGTGTCCCTGCAGCCCTGTGTGTATAATGCCAGAGGCATTCACTCCAGTTACATGGTAATAGCAACAATACTTATTGAGCACATACTATATGCCGGTACTGTGCTAAGTGCTTTATGTGTATTAACTCACTTAATCCTCGCAACAACCCTATTACCCCACTTTACAGATGAGGAAACCGACCTGGGCAGTCTGGCTCCAGAATGCATTCTCCTAATGGCATGCAGCCCTGTCCCTCTTAACTCCCACAATGCCTTTCATGGAGCTCAGCACAGGGTAGGTGCTCAGGAAATATCTGCTCTGTTGAAAGAATGTCTCCATAAATTAGATCCACTAGAATTTGACACTATTGTTTCAACCAATTTTGTGTGCTATGTCAAGAACGGGCTCACGGTTTCTGCTGGGGCTGGGTCCTCACCCAGGTAATGTCCTCATCATCATGTTCAGCACTAAATCACCCAGACACTGTCGGCAAAGACAAGGAGCCCCCAGCCCCTGGGCCTTTCCTTCCAGGACTCTGCAACCTCCGGCTTCTGTCTGTCTGGTTGCCTTCTGTCCTTGTCCAGCTCTCGGGCTCATGCCTCCCTCCTGGGACCTATTTCCGATGTCTCCCCAGAATCTGCCTTAGTGTTGCAACCCTCAGGGGAACATCTTCATGCCTTCCTGAAAGGGGAGGGCAGGGTTAGCTCCCCAAAGCTAAGCACTGCAGGGGGCTGTTTAACCCTTCCCTGCCTTGGGACTTTTAAAGCCCCTAGAAGAAATTTCCCACTGTCTGGGAGACAGAGCTTTCACCTGTGGGAATTCCAGTTCCCACCTGCAGCTCGTTACTGTGGGGGAAGTACACGAAATGGGACAGACTCTGTGGCCAGTTTTGGTAACAGCAGAAACTGGTGGCTGAGCCCAAAAGCAGGCTTTAAATCACATGGTTCTCGTTCCAGATCTGCTGATAAACAATCATTCATTTGTCCATTCATTCATTCGACAAATATGTATTGTATGTATTGCCCCTGTTATATTCTAAACACTGACACAGATGCCAGAGAAGCAGCACAAAACTGAGGTGGTCCCTGTGAGATCATCAGGAGGTCAGGTGTCCTCTCTGAATCTCAGCCTCTTTTTCTGTAAAGTGGGGGTGCTTATGAAGATGCAAGATCCCCTGCAAAGTCCTAATCCCCACCTCTAGCTGAAAAAAAATGCTGGTGCCACAAAAGGAACACTGGATAGAGTCAGGATGCACCCTTCTGGCTGAGTGCCCCTGAATTGGTCATTTCTCTGGGACTGATTTCTTGGTTGGGAGATTGAGATGGCTGCTCGGCAGGATTTCAAAAACCCATCTAACTCTGTGTGACATATTCTATGACTCCAGCATAAGGATAGCCTGTGACTCCAGGAATGGACATCCTCCCATTCTGGATGCAAATCTCCTTTCTGGGATGCTTTCCATCATGCAGCAGAAAGGAACTTGCTTCTTGTCAGGTAAGCATGGAAGGGTAGGGGGTACTTCCCAGGAGCTGCTCTCCCAGGATTCCTAGAGTCACTCCATTTACCTTCCCCATCTTGCTCTTAATCTCTGCAAATTTAGTGACATGACCATAAGCTGCCTAGAGAACATAGCTGACCCATCACCAATAAATCAGAAGCTCTCAGTGATACTTCTGAATAAATGGTAGTCCCTTAAATAGGTAGGAAGGTGGGCTGGGGATGTTTACGGTGTCTCAGGAGAGATTTAAACCCGCATCCTGCTCGGGTGGGGAGACAGGGAGTGTGGGGAGGTCAAGAAGCCACTGGAGTAACTACTGGGTGTTTGGGCAGAACCAGACTTTTGCCTTCCCAGTCAGGGCTGGCTCTATTTTGCATGAAAGGAAAACATCCCCCAGAGAGAGGGAAGAAAGATGTCCCAGAGTGAAAGAAAGAGATGTCACCTCAGAAACCTCAGTTAGAATCCCTGCTCTTTTGAAAATCCCCTGCTTGGCCAGTTTTCCCATGTATAAAATGGGGATCCCAGTAAATGGAGACATTTCCTACTCCATTTTTGCTTTTTTTTTTTTTTTTTTTTAGTAGGCTCCATGCCCAGCGTGGAGCCCTGTGCAGGGCTTGAACTCATGACCCTGAGATCAGACCAGAGATGAGGTAAAGAGTCAGATACTTATCCGACTGAGCCAACCAGGCATCCCAACATGTCCTACTCTTGACCTTGCACTTTTTGGTGGTAATCATGGACTGGCCTTTTCTTACACAGAAAAGGAAACAGGCTCAGAATGGTGAAGTGACTTGCCCAAGGTCTTGTAGAGAATAGCGGTCAACTCAAGGCCTTACCCCCCAACACTGTGCCTTCTTTCCTGCAGTGGGAACTCTGGGTCCTATCTGGCTGCCTTTCCACTCAGGGGAGCTGAAACCCACAAGGAGAGCCCAGCTGCCCCTCTGAGGGCCAGGGGCAGTAGGACAGTGTCTTCCTACATACCCCCAGGCTCTGCATTCCATCCCCTTTGGAGACTCCAATAAACAGGCAGATGGGCAACCCCAGGGGCAGTTGAAATCAGTTTCTAGTGGGTACGGTGTCCAAGGACATCCCATGCCCTTCCAGGAGCTGTTTGGAAATTCTAGCTGACCCTGGGTCATGGGAAGCAGGCTCTGCTTGGAAATAGGTGAGGAATTGCAGTTAGGGGCTACTTATATTGGACCTCTCACTCACATGGGGTCTCTGACAGCTTCTAAGGATATTAGGCTCCCAACTGCTCTGCCTCAGAACTCAGGGGTCCCATGTCCTAGGATACACAGATGGCCATCTCAGGACTTTTCACAACACTCTGCCCAGAGCCCAGGGTTTCCTTCATGTCTCCCCACAAAGGCAAAATCATTGGTCCTTAGAGCTAAAAAGATGACCCAGTGCAATGGGTTTTCAATATTCAAAAATGGGTTTTGAGACATCAGAGCCTTTCTTCAAAGTATTACTCAAAATCCCAATTATGCAGAACAGATAAAAGGAGAACACCATTGATGACTCTCTCAGTCCCCACCCACCCTTCTGCCTCCTGCCTTCCAAGCCAGCCCCGAGGCCCTTCCCCAGAACCCTGGATCTTAAGAAACCCAGTTTGAAAACCAGGGCTTAATCTAATGGGGAAATGGGCCCAGAAGGGAAAATGCGTGGCCAGGGTTATATAAGGACATAGTGCAAGGGTGAGGCCCTTCCAGGAGGGCTGCTGAAAGCCCAAATAGGGAGCAGACAAACCCTTTCCCTTAGCTAAGTCAAAATCTGCTTGTGTGGATTTGCCCCAAACTCATATATATTTCAGCTGCTTTGTTGATTACTGGTTATTTGATTGGTTAGTTGGTCTGTGTTTTGGTTGGGTGATTTATTAGTTGCTCACTGAATGGTTGAGTAGTTAGTTGGCTGATTGATTGGGTAGTAGATTAGCTGGCTATTTGGACAATTAGTTGGTTAGTCTGTTGGTTCATGGCTAGTTGGTGTTCAGTTACTTGATTGAGTGGTTAGTTGACTAGTTGGATGGTGGGTTCACTCACTGGCTACCTAGTTGATTACATAGTTCATTGTTTCTTAATTGTCTGGTTGAACAAATGAGTGAGTAGTTGCATACAGTAGTGCTTTGGTAAAGGCTCTGATACGTGAGGTGCACATCTGTTGGAAGGGGCACAAAGCAGATGACCTGAAGAGGGAAGAGGGAGACCCACTCACAGACCTCAGTAAAAGTAGCAAAGTTGCTGTTGCCAGAGCAGGTTTGTCCACTTCTTGACCTGGGAGGCGAGTAGCTGAGCCCTCTTGTGCCTCCCAGGGTTCCCAGTGCCCCCTGCTTCCTTCCACCATTTCCACCAAGCAAACCTGCTCTTTGGTCCTTTACTACCCTGGGGTGTTGGTGATGGAAAATAGCTCAGTGTCTTTGAATATATATATATATATTATACATATATATATATATTTTTTTTTGAGAGAAGGCTCATTCATGGGAGTATTTCAACCATCCTACAGCAGATGGCATTGGGGTTGGAAGGAAAGATTCTCCTAGGACCTGGTGGTCACATTCCATGAGCAGCTCTGATATAAAGATAATGGCATAGGTCATGTAACCTTCACAGTAAACTATGGTATTAAGCATCACTATAATCTCCATTTCAAAGATGAGGAACCTGAGACTCAGGGAGGGGCAGTGACCCAAGTTTCAACAGGTGGAGGGTGAGGGGCCCAGACTTGAACCCTGTCCCCCAAGTACAAGCATGGACCCAAGATCATTCATGTGTTGGAGCCATAATGGGTCCTCCACAGCCTGCCCTTCTCCAACCCTAAAACTCCTTCTTGCTCCCCCCTTGGGGTTCTGGATGCCAATCCAGGTGCCAGTGGGGAGCCCTGAGCATCACCCAACAAGCCGGGACTGCATGCACCACCTGATCGCCACCACCACAAAATGAGCACAGTGGGTCCATGGTTCCCAACCCTGCCCAATGAGCTCTGAACTCACTTCTGGGCCCAATAAGATCTCCTAGCTGTGGCCATTTTGTGCATTTATTTGCTATCTTAATGGCAGATACAAAATTGCTTCTTCACTTTGGGACAGTCAGAGAAATCTGGAGACACCTGTGTGACAGCCCTATACATATTCCTCGATGTCAATACTGCCTTTTGCTACACTTTTTCTTATCAGAATGCAGTGTTTTCTTGCCCATGCTTTGCAAAGCCAAGGGGGACAGGCCACGAATGCATAGGTGAGAGGAATTTTAGGCCTCCTCCCTCCTTTCCTCTCCATTTGTCCTTCCCAGGGATGTGGGAAGAGAAGATGCTTCCGGTGGGGCCACAGGTCAATTTCTTCAGAGACCAGCTTTCAAGATTTAATAATAATAATAATAATAATAATAATACATTAACTTGCTCATATTGGGTTATGAGCTCTCATATTGGGTTATGGCTCCCTTTGAGCCAAGCCCTTCATATCATCTCACTTTGTCTTGGCATCAGCGCCGTGAGCATGGAATGGTTATTATTCCCATTTTGCAGACGAGAAAGCCTGAAGCACAAGATCACATAGCAATTTAGTGGAGGAGCCCAGACTTGGGCCAGCACTGTCTGACACCAGAGCCTGAACTCTTCACCAGAATCCACATAATATGCTCCATGAACCTGACTGACCCTTCCCTAGGGTACAAGGTGGTCCCTGGTAGGGACTAAATGAGGGAAATAGGTCTTGGGAGTCTCCAGGGCCTGAACCCTTTGAAACATCCCCTGCCTTTAGGGCCCCCCATTCCTGTTCGAGTCCTGTCTCAGCTGCCCAGTGGTGGAGACCTCAAGCTCCAGGTCAGGCAGGAGGTCCCAGCCTCAGGCCCCCACTTTCCAGCCCTGTGGCCTTGGATCTTCTCTGAGCCTCAGTTTCTCCTGTATAAAAATGTCAAGTAAGGTGTGCTTGTTTGCGTGTTCTGCTAAGTCATAGATGTTCATGAAAAAAAAAAAAAAAGTTCCAAACATACAGGAGAGGAAAGTCTTTCTCAAAGCTCTGTCCCGGCCATCTTCCACGTTCTCCTCCCCAGACATAATCACTATTACCAGTTTCTTACACATCCTTCTCCAGCAGGCCAAACAGAAATTCCAATGATGGAGACTTTCCACACCTGTGCTCTCTAAAACCCTGGCTACCGAGCACTTGAAATGTGGTTAATGGGATGAGGTACTAAATTCTGGGTACTACTGGATGTTAGCTCATTTAAGTAGCTGCACGTGGAGAGATGGCTGCCATATTTGAGAGCACAAGTCTAGAGACTCTGATGACTAACATCCATGGAGCAATGACTATGTGGCAGACCCTATCCTAAGCACATCCCATGTAAATTCCTAGTTTGAGTAGGAACCCCACGAGTGGGTACTATATCACCTTTTTTCCCTCTCGAGATACTGAGGCACAACGAGATTAAATTCTCAAGAGGTCACTCTCCCAGGATACAAAGGAGCTGTGATCTGAGCCCAGGCTGTATGACTCCAGAGCCTGGGATCTTAGCCGCTATAGCTTGAGAGCCATCATAATCACATGAGCAGCTTAAATGGAGCGTGGGCAATGAGCTTGGCGTGTTGCCTGGCACGGAACAGGTGCTCAGGAACATACCCCAGCCTACCCTAAATTTCCCACCTCTGGGCCCTTGCTCATGCTTATGCCTCCTTTTCAGAATACCACTTCCTTCAATCCTTCCACTTCACCAAATCCCACCCAATGATCAGGCACCAAGGATGGGATAAAGTGGATCAGAGGCGTGAGTTGGCCTGGGCAAGACCTGAAGAAGCTGGGGCGTGGGGGAATGGGTCACAGAACTCAGAGCAGACTGTGAAACAGTCCAAGCCACCCCCAGCAGGACAATGAGAAGACAGATATCATCTGTAGACAGTGAGTTGCATCTTGGGGAGCAATGGGAAAGGTGGTTAGGTAAGCATGGCTGGGAGAGGACATAAGAGTTTCAATTACCAAATATTAATTTAGATCTGATTTAATAAGTGATAAGGAGGTGGTATTGCTGTAATCATGCATTTAACATTTATTAAGCACCTACTTAATTAGTCAATAATCATTGGAGGCCACCTTAGAGTTTGCCCCCCATGGGACTGTCCTGAAGACAAACAGGACTTTCTGGTATACCTTCTCAGTGTCACCTTTTCCAAGTAGGAGAACATTTAAGGGGCAAATCTTTAAGTTCTCTACCTTTGTCCTGCTAACATGTTCTTTCTTTGTATATGAATCCACTCAACACCCCAATAAAAAAAAAAAAGAAGTAAAAACAGTACCATGATCCCATTTTACAGATGGTAAAGCAGAGGCTGGGGAAGTTGGAGACAATTTGTCCAGGGTCACTTGACCTGTTAGTGGATGGGCTGGAATGAGCATGCAGGCCCCAGTCTGGGTGTCTTCATCCTGTGTCTAACTGTTCCCTTGCAGGGCATGGAGGTCTGTAAATTCCATCTGCCAGGAGGGGGCTTGCCAGCAAGAGGCATCTGGCATCCCTGGCACCAACTCAAAGGGCTGCCTTCCCACAGCAGTGGGAAGAAATCCTTTTGCTTGGCATTCCACCTGCCATTTTCCACCTGGGTGGGTTTTAATCTCACAGACAACAGATATCTAAGCATCCCACCACCCTGGGGGAAAGCAAAACCTCAAAGTGGCCCAGGAAGAAGGGGCTGAGGGCTGTGCTCTGTGCCTAGGCACAAAGGGGCAGCTGTCATGCTCAGGATCCAGTGACTGAGAGACAGAGCATCCCACACAGAGCCTCGGGGGTGGGGGGAGCAGAAGCAGAGAGGGCAGCTCCTAGATCCGATCTGTTTGCCCAATGGGGAGAGTGGGTCATCCTTTGGTGTCCAGGAAGAACCCCCTGCTGTCTTGCTTCCCCTGGACCTGTCTTCCCTCCTAACAATGCCTCTTCCTTCCCTGGCTCAGCTCTGTGTCTCAGGGGCTGTTTCCCAGGCTCCTGGGTCCACTGGATTCTGTCTAGATTCCACCAGTGAGAGCTTGGGCAGATTTGAGGACATGGGAAAGGGAGGACCCAGGGCATTTCTCCCCCATCCTTCTCTGATATGGGTGTGAGTCTGACAGTGCTGGACTCCTTGGTGGCATCAGTTTCCCCTGTAATTCCAACTTATACCAGGTGGCCCCAGGTCCTGGGTGCCAACGGCACCACCCCTTCCTTGTGTTTCTTCAGCCCTGGGGGAGGTAGCAGCTTCCCGCTCTTGCTAATCTCTGACATGCCTCTTGTCTTAGTTTGCAGTACCCTCAAAGCGGATCCTGAAACAAAGACTGGGGTGCATGCAGTTTATTTGGGAAGTGGTGCTGGAAAACAAGTCAGGGAGGGAGTGGGGAAGTGAGATGGGGAAGGGATATAAGCTAAGGAAGGGTGTGTGAATGAGCTGGCCACTTCCATGGGCAAAAGGGCTCAGTCCCACTGGAGAGCTTGTTGGGTTTTTTAAATGTTTTAATTTAAATTCAATTAATTAACATATAATGTATTATTGTTTTCAGAGATAGAGGTCAATGACTCATCAGTTTTATATAACACCCAATGCTAATTACATGATGTGCCTTCCTAATGCCCATCACCCAGTTTCTCCATCCCCCACCCCCAGCCACCCTCAGATTGTTTCCTATGATTAAGAGTCTCTTATGGTTTGTCTCCCTCTCTGATTTAATCTTGTTTTATTTTTTTTAAATTTTTTTTTAATTTTTATTTATGATAGTCACAGAGAGAGAGAGAGAGAGAGAGGCAGAGACATAGGCAGAGGGAGAAGCAGGCCCCAGGCACCGGGAGCCCGATGTGGGACTCAATCCCGGGTCTCCAGGATCGCGCCCTGGGCCAAAGGCAGGCGCCAAACCGCTGTGCCACCCAGGGATCCCCTCATCTTGTTTTATATTTCCCTCCCTTCCCCTATGATCCTGTTTCATTTCTTAAATTCCACATATCAGTGAGATCATATAATTATCTTTCTCTGACTTATTTCACTTAGCGTAATATCTTCTAGTTCCATCCATGTTGTTGCAAATGGCAAGATTTCATTTTTGATGGCTGAGTAGCATTCCACTGTGTATATATATCTACTTATCACATCTTCTTTATCCATTCATCTGTCAATGAACACCTGGGCTCTTTCCATAGTTTGGCTATTGTGGGCATTGCTACTATAAACATTGGGGTGCAGGTGCCCCTTCAGATCATTATATTTGTATCTTTGGGGTAAATCCCCAGTAGTGCAATTGCTAGGTCATAGGGTAGCTCTATTTTCAACTTTTTAAGGAACCTCCACACTGTTTACAAGAGTGGCTGCATTCCCACCAACAGTGTATGAGGGTTCCCCTTTCTCCACATCCTCACCAACATCTGTCATTTCCTGACTTAATTTTAGCCATTCTGACTGGTGTGAGGTTGTATCTCATTGTGCTTTTGATTTGTGTTTCCCTGATGCCAAGTGATATTAAGCATTTTTTCATGTGTCTGTTGGCCATGTGTATGTATTCTCTGGAGAAATGTCTGTTCATGTCTTCTGCCCATTTCATGATTGGATTATTTGTCTTTGCTGTTCAGTTTGATAAGTTCTTTATAGACTGTGGGTACTGGTCCTTAATCTGATAAGGCATTTTCAAATATCTTCTCCCATTCTGTCAGTTGTCTTTTGGTTTTGTCAACTATTTCCTTTGCTGTGCAGAAGCTTTTTATCTTGATGAAGTCCCAATAGTTCATTTTTTTTTGCCTTTGTTTGCCTTGTCTTTGGAGATGTGTCTAGTAAGAAGTTGCTTCAGCCAAGGTCAGAGGATGCTGCTTGTGTTCTCCTCTAGGATTTTGATAGATTCCTGTCTCACATTTAGGTCTTTCATCCATTTTGAGTCTATTTTTGTGTATGGTGTGAGGAAGTGGTCCAATCTCATTCTGCATGTGGCTGTCCAATTTTCTCAATACCATTTGTTGAAGTGAGTGTGTTTTTTCTATTGAATATTCTTTTCTGCTTTGTTGAAGATTAGTTGACTGTGGAGTTGAGGGTCCATTTCCGGGTTCTCTATTCTGTTCCATTGATCTAAATGTCTATTTTTGTGCCATTACAATACTGTCTTGATTATTACAGCTTTGTAATAGAGCTTGAAGTGCAGAATTGTGATACCATCAGTTTTGGTTTTCTTTTCCAACATTGCTTTGGCTATGGAGGTCTTCTCTGGCTCTATACAAATTTTAGGATTATTTGTTCCAACTCTGTGAAATAAGTTGATGGTATTTTGATAGCGATTACATTGAATGTATAGATTGCTCCAGGTAGCATAGACATTTTAACAATATTTGTTCCTTCCAATCCAAAAGCATGGAACATTTTTCCATTTCTTTGTGTCTTCCTCAATTTCTTTCATGAGTGTTCTATTGTTTTCTGAATACAGATCCTTTACCTCTTTGCTTAGGTTTATTCCTAGGTATCTTGTGGTTTTGAGTGCAATTATAAATGGGATTGACTACTTAATTTCTCTTTCTTCTGCCTCATTATTTGTGTATAGAAATGCAACTGATTTCTGTGCATTGGTTTTATATCCTGCCACTTTGCTGAATTGCTGTATGACCTCTAGCAATTTTGGGGTGGAGTCTTTTGGGTTTTCCACATAAAGTAAAATGTAATCTGCAGAATGAGAGTTTGACTTCTTTTTTGCCAATTAGGATGACTCATTTCTTTTTGTTGTCTGATTGCAGAGTCTAGGACTTCTACTATGTTGAACAGCAGTATGAGAGTAGATATCCCTGCTGTATTCCTGACCTTAGGGGAAAAGCTCTTAGTTTTTCCCTGCTAAGAATGATATTCATTGTGGACTTTTTGTAGATGGCTTTTATGATATTGAAGTATGTTCCCTCTATCCCTACACTGTGGAGAGTTTTAATCAAGGAAGGATGCTATACTTTGTCAAATGCTTTTTCTGCATCTACTGAGAGGATCATATGGTTCTTGTCATTTTATTAATTAATGTGGTGTATCACATTGATTGATTTGTGGATGTGGAAACAATCCTTGCAGCCCAGGAATAAATCCCACTTGGTGATGTTGAATAATCTCTTTAATGTACTTTTGGATCCTATTGGCTAGTATTTTGGTGAAAAATTTTGCATCTGTGTTCATCAGGGATATTGGTCTGTAATTCTCCTTTTCGGTGGGGTCTTTGGTTTGGGGATCAAGGTAATCCTGACCTCATAGAATGAGTTTGGAAGTTTTCCTTCCATTCCTATTCTTTGAAACAGCTTCAGAAGAATAGATATTAATTCTTCTTTAAATGTTTGGTAGAATTCCCCTGGGATGCCATCTAGCCCTGGATTCTTATTTTTGGGAGATTCTTTTTATTACTGCTTCAATTTCCTTGCTGGTTATGGGTCTGTTCAGGTTTTCTTTTTCTTCCTGTTTCAGTTTTGGTAGTTTATACATCTCTAGGAATGCAACCATTTCTTCCAGATTGTTTAGTTTTGTTGGCATATAGTTGCTCATAATACATTCTTAAAATAGTTTGCATTTCTTTGGTGTTCGTTGTGGTCTCTCCTCTTTCATTCATAATTTGATTTATTTGGGTCCTTTCTCTTTTATTTTTGATAAGTCTAGCCAGGGGTTTATCAATCTTATTAACTCTTTCAAACAACCAGCTCTTAATTTTGTTGATCTGTTATACTATTCTTTTGGTTTCTAGTTCATTGATTTCTGCTCTAATCTTTATTATTTCTCTCCTCCTGCTGGGTTTAGGTTTTATTTGCTCTTCTTTCTCCAGGTCCTTTAGGTGTGAGGTAAGGTTATGTATTTGAGACCTTTCTTGTTTCTTAAGAAAGGCTTGTATTGCTATGTACTTCCCTCTTAGGGCTGCCTTAGCTGGAACCCAAAGGTCTTGAACAGTTGTGTTTTCATTTTCATTTTCATTTGTTTCCATAAATTTTTTAAATTCTTCTTTAATTTTCTGGTTGACTCATTCTTCCTCTAGTTGACTCATGCTCTTTAGCCTCCATGTATTTTAATTCTTTCCAAAATCCTCCTGTGATTGAGTTCCAATTTCAAAACATTGTGGTCCAAAAATGTGCAGGGAATGATCCCAGTCTTTTGGTACCAGTTAAGACTTGATTTGTGGCCCAGTATGTGATCTATTCTGGAGAATGTTCCATGTGCACTTGAAAAGAATGTGTATTTTGTTGAATAAAATACACATTTTGAATGTGTATTTTAGAATGGAATATTCTGAATATATCTGTGAAGTCCATTTGGTCCAGTGTGTCACTTCAAGCCTTTGTTTCCTTGTTGATCTTCTGCTTGAGTGATCTGTCCATTGCAGTGAGTGGGGTAATTAAAGTCCCCTACTATTATTGTATTATTATGGATGTGTCTCTTTAATTTTGTTATTAATTGGCTTATATAATTGGCTGCTCCCATGTTAGGGGCATAAACTTTTACAATTGTTAGATCTTGCTGGATAGACCCTTTAATTATGATATAATGTCCTTCTCACGTCTTATTACAGTCTTTGATTTAAAATCTAATTTGTCTAATACAAGAATTTCCACCTCCACTTTCTTTTGATGTCCATTAGTATGATAAATGGTTTTCCACCCCCCTCATTTTCAATATGGATGTCTTTGGGTCTAAAACAAGTCTCTTGCGGACTGCATATTGATGGATCTTGCTTTTTTACCCAATCTGATACTCCATGTCTTTTGATTGGGGCATTTAGTCCATTTACATTCAGAGTAATTATTGAAAGATCTTAATTTGGTGCCATTGTATTACCTGTAAAGTCACTGTTTCTGTATATTGTCCCTGTTCCTTTCTGGTCTATGTTATTTTTGGGTTCTCTCTTAGCTTAAAGGATCCCTTTTAATATTTCTTAAAGGGCTGGTTTGGTGATCACTTATTCTTGTAGTTTGTTTGTCTTAGAAGCTTTTTATCTTTCTATTTTGAAAGACATCCCATCTGGATAAAGTATTCTTTGCTTTTTCATTTAGCATCCTGAATATATCATGCCATCTTTTCTGGCCTGCCAGGTCTCTGTGGGTAGGCCTGCTACCAGGCTAATGTTTCTACCCTTGTAGGTTATGGACCTTTTGTCTCAAGCTGCTTTCAGAATTTTCTCTTTGTCTCTGAGATTTGCCAGTTTCACTTTTATATGTTGGGGTGTTGACCTATTTTATTGATTTTGAGGAGGGTTCTCTCTGCCTCCTGGACTTGATGCCTGTTTCCTTCCCCAGATTAGGGAAGTTACCTGCTAAAATTTGCCAATATATCTTCTGCCCTCCCCCCTTTTCCTCTTCTTCTGGGATCCCAATTATTCTAATATTTTTTTTGCTTTATTGTATCACTTATCTCTCAAATTCTCCCCTCCTAATCCAGTAGTTATTTATTTCTCTTTCTCAGTTCTTTATTCTCCATCATTTTGTCTTTTATATCACTAATTCTCTCTTCTGCCTCATTTATCCTAGCAGTTAAAGCCTCCACTTTTTATTTCATCTCATTAATAGCCTTTTTAATTTCAACTTGATTAGATTTTTGTTCTTCTGTATCTCCAAAAAGGGATTCTCTAATGTCTTCTATGCTTTCTTTCAAGCCCAGCTAGTATATTTATAATCATTATTCTGAACTCTAGTTCCAACATCTTACATATGTCCATACTGATTAGGTCCCTGGCAGTCAGTACTGCCTCCTGTTCTCTTTTAAGGTGACTTTTTCCATCTTGTCATTCTTTCAGAAAGTGGTCACTTTTCTATTTATAGAGTTGCAGCTAGTCTTTTCTTAGATCTCTGGTTGAGTTCACAGGTGTTCAGAATGATTTGATAGCTATCAAGCTGAATTCCTGGGACCAGATAAAACTAAGGTCTCCTACTCCTCTGCCATCTTGGACTCTCTCCCAAAGTGAAGTCCTTCTAAAAAGGGATGTTTCCTTGGGAAACATACCTCAGAGTCAACCCACTAGAGGAATGAGAAGCTATGTCATTTACTTAATTCTAGCTCCCTTGTCTGAGGGCTGGCTCTGGGGTGTTATCTGTCTCATACCTCCAGACTATACCTGCAAGCTCCCAAGTCTAGAAGAAAGACCTCATTCAGAGAAGTAGAGTTAAATGCGCTGGAAGTGGAATGGAAAAGACACTGCATGAAAGAAGATGGACAAGTGACCAACGAGCACATGAAAGATGCTCAACAGCATTAGCCACACAACAATAAAACCACAATGAGATAACACCACCCACCCACCAGAATGGCTAAAGCTGAACAGGCTGATAATAACAAGTATGAGTGAAGATGTAGGACAACCGGAACTCTTATCCACTCCCAGTGGCAATTATAAAAATGATACAACCACTTTGTGTAAATATCTGTTTCTTATCAAACTAAACAAGCACTTCCTCGAAGGTGCAGCCATCACTCTCCTCAGTACATACTCAAAAAACATAAAAGCATATGTCCATACAAAGACTGGTATGCAAACGTTTTTAGTACTCTGTTTATACTAAACAAAGACTGGAGACATTCCAGATATCTATCAGCAGGTGAATGGATAAAGAAATGGTGACATATTCATATTCAATGGAACACTACTCAACCATAAAAATGAACAAAATTTTAATGTATGCAATAACAGGGATGAATCTCAAAATTTAAAATGTTCATGGAAGAAGCCAGGTACCAGCTATATGATTCCATTTATGTGAATGGGAACATAATTCACATAAGGAATTATGTGGAATCTTCCCACTAGGGAAGATATAACCAATCTATGATGCTGGTGGTCTGAATAGGCATTGTCTGGGAGCAGAGATGGTACTGGCTGGAAAGGGAGATGAGGGAAACTTCCAGAATAAGACTGTTTCATATCTTGATCTTAGTGATTAGTCATACCATGCTCTCAAATGTAAAAATTCATACACTTTGGATTTTGTGCCTTTTATGTAAAGCATACAACTTTATTTTTAAAAGTACAAAATATAATAAGTGAGGATTCCATTCTTAAAAGTTCTGCTCCAAACCCTTAGCTGGTTACTGAGGATGACTGCAGTTGGTGTCTCCAGCCTCATTAGGGAAAGGTGAGGGAGGGCTCAGGACAGGCTGAGGCTTTGGAGCTGCCAGTGCAGAAAACACACTCGCTCCCGTCAGTGACTTATGATTAAGAATTTTCCTCCTGGCCTCTGAGTGTTTTACTGGCTCATCCATCAATCTGTCATGGCGGCTGTCAAGGCAAGAGCAGCAGAAAACTAACAGCTCACACCCAAACAGCCTGAATAATTCAACACCCGCCACAGCCTCTGGACACTAGGAGCATGAAGCTAATTTTTTATTTATTTCTCAGGCTCTGCAGTTTATTTTCATGCCCCTGGAGCATGCCCCTGGAGGCTCAGAGAGTGGGCATGGGACTTCCATGGATCTAGAGACGATGAGCCAAAGCCATAGACCTGGGGTATTCCACCCTGATGTCTGGGGCAGGACAATGGACCCAAAGCAGGGGCACTGTCAAATGAGGGCCTCTAAACAGTGGACAGAAAGAGTAGACACTGGAGTCTCAAGATTTTAGATCTGGGTGAGCCACTTCTCAGCTGTGTGGTCTTAAGCAAATCACTTACATGGTGCTTACTTTGTGCCCCTGGCCCGGGGCCAGGCACCTGAATAAAGGGTGTCATTAACATTGGTCCTAGAAGTTCATGTCTGCCACCATCATTTTTGCAAAGGATCTTAAAAGATTAGAGGCTGGACTGAAAAATAGGAAGGTCTTCCCAGCTCCCTTATCCCCAATCTAGGAAAGATTTGTGACCTCCAGGAAGGGATGAGCTGCCACCACAAACCCTCTGGGCTCTTTGGAGAAGGAAAACACTGGGCAACTCCTTGATTTATGCAACATTTCAAGGGCCTGAGAAATGCTTACCCAGTCCTGGCAATGTGTCACATGGGTGGCACTTTCAGGATTTCTGAGTCAGAAACCATTTTGATAGGGAACAAATATTCTTGTGGTTGCAGCCCCTTGAGTCCCCAGGGGTTCCCTGTATCTGTTAGCTACTTATTGAACTTTAAGGGTAAGCAACATCCAGTAGTGGACAAGTCAGACCAGGAAGTTCCCAGGCACCAGGGAGCTCACGCATGGGCTCCTTTTCTTCAGAAGCTAATGACTTTGGGACACCTGGGTGGCTCAGTCAGTTAAGCATCTGACTCTTGATTTCAGCTCAGGTCATGATCTCAGGGTCCTAAGACTGAGCCCTGCGTCTATCTCTGCACTTAGCGAGGACTCTGCTTGTCCCTCTCCCTCTACTCCTCCCCCTATTTGTGCTTTCTTTCTCTAAATAAAATAAATAAGTAAATCTTTTTTTAAAAAAAGAAGTTAATCACTTTGGGGAATCCAAGGCAGCTCAGTAGCTCTAAGGCTTCTCTCTCAGGGCAGGGTGGAGAAGGCTGATTCCCAATAATCTTCTGGAAAGAAAGGGTCCAGAATGATCAAACCCTCCTGCCTCAGGAAATACCAGATAATTCCTCATTACCAGCTCTTACTTCCCTAGCAGAAAGTTCTGATGAGAAGTAAAAGGAAAGAATCTCTGCATCAGTGGTTCTCAAACTTGAATTAACATCAGAATCAACAGGGAGGGCTTTTTAAAACACAGATTGCCAGGTTCACCTCAAAGTTTCTCATTCAGTAAGTGTGGGGAAGCACCTGGAAATGTGCATTTCCAACAATTTCCTACAAATACTGCTGCTGCTGCCCTGGTGACCACACTTTGAGAACAAGTCTGGATGAAAGATGGGGAAAATGGAGTTAAAATTGTAGCCCTGCCATATCCTGGCAGGGTGACCTTACACAATCTACTTGGCCTCTCTGAGACTCAGTTTCTTCATCTTGACAGGGTTAAGATCAGAGACAATAAACACTGACACTTAGTAGGCCCTCAATAGAACACCCGCAGGTGATAATTCCTTCAAGATAGATTTTTATATATATATATAGAGAGAGTATGTGTAAGTGGGGAGGGGAAGTGCAAAGGAAAAGAGAGAATCCTAAGTAGGCTCCATGCTGAGTGTAGAGCCCAATGAGGGGCTTTGATCTCACAACTCTGAGATCATGATCTGCACCAAAATCAAGAGTTGGACATTCAACTTGACTGAGCCACCCACATGCTTGCACCCCCCCCCACAATAGATTAAAAATAATATATTATTTTTGCTTTCAATGTAGACCACTGCAGCAAAATAGCCTCCTTGAATTCATTTTTTTGAACCAATGGTTTCACAGAAAAATCAGTGGCTTCACAGAGCAGAGTTCCATGAAGTCAAGTTAGAGCCAGGGACTGTAGAACTCACAGGAAACTCTCGGCATCACATTAAGCAGAATGGATGCCCAGATTTGTCTGTGCACACAAAATAGTGTTAACCTAAAGAATCAATTAACTCCTTGGCAGACAGGCCATCTAACCCCAGGGCACCCAGTGAGGGCTTGCTCACCCCAGCTGCCCTGAGCGCCACAGAAGCAAATCTTCTAAGTCCTTTTCTTTCTAGTGTCCACATGATTAAGGACAAGATGCGTCACGGAGCTTCTCAATCAGGGGGCAACTCCATTAACAATCCTCAGATGGCAAAATGTCATTGGCCATGTTGTCCTGGGCAGGGAGGGCCCAAGGTAAATGATACCTGCACTTCATAAGCTGCAAGTAATGATGTTCTATTGCAAGGTATTCTTTTATTGCAATGCTAAACCTGAGCTCTGAGGCCTCGGTTTGATATTCCTACTCTGATGTTGCATAATGCTAAGTACAATAGTCTGAGGTGAAATCAGGAACAGGGATCAAAGTGGGATCGAGAGAGGCTGAGATTTGGACAGGCTATAAGGGCCGAGCTAGGAGGACAGGTCCACTTCAGCACCACAGACAGCACCACGCAGCAGCGCTTCTCTGGGGGGAAATTGCTTGAATCTGTGTGAAGACAAAGGTACATATGATAGTAACATTCACTTTGTGGTCTAAATCAGGGTTTCCCAACCCTGGCGCTATTGACATTTTGGGCCAGATAATTGTGGAGGGCTCTCCTATGCATTATAGGGTGTTTAGAAACATCCTTGGGCTCTACTCACTCCACCCCCAATAAAAAAATAGCCATTGCCCGATATCCTCAAGGGGACAAACTCATTCCTACTTGAGAACTACTGACCTAAGTGAATAGCACTTTCTGGAGTTTAGAGTGTACGTCTATGTACATCTACGAGATTACTCTCATAGCCCAACCTTCAAACTGCTTCAAATAAGACTTAAGGAGCCCTCTTTATTCTGGTAGGAAGGACTAAGTGGGTTAAAAAACAGGCCAACAAGTAAAATAAGTAAATAAAATAAAGACTGTAATAAGTGCCATGAAAAAAACAGAGGGATGTGATCAGAAGATAATGGGAGAACATGTGCGCTAGACAAGGGAATCCTGGTATGCTGTTGGTGGAATGCAAACTAGTACAGCCACTGTGGAAAATAGTATGGAGGGTCCTCAAAATTAAAAAGAGCTACCATATGACCCGGAAATTCCACTTCTGGGTATTTATCCAAAGAAAGTGAAAACACTAACTTGAAAAGACATATACACCCTCATGTTCTTGCAGCTTTATTTACAAGAGCTAAGACATGGAAACAACCTAAGTGTCCATCAGTGTCCATTAATTTTCATTGCCTTTGTTAAAGTTTGAAGCTATGTCCATTTCTTCCTTGAGATTCACTGGGAATCAAGCATTGACTTTTCCATATATATATTTTTTCTAGGCAGTGGCGAACACAGATGTGCATTTAGGAGAGGGCAGATGGCTAGGATTTCTTTTTCATATGTGGGCTTTGGGAACTCCTCAGAAGACCTCACTATCCCCCAGTGCTCCATTGGGAGGGTAGGAGGAGGTTGTTCTTAAAGTGCTGAAATCATTGACTTTTGAAGGACACTTGGGGGAAGAGACAAAATTAAATCTCAGGAAAGGGATTTATAATGGCAACATCCATGCACTGGAGCTCTGGAATCAAACAGAGGTGGGTTTAAAACCCACCTCCCCCACTTATTAGCTGTGAGAGCCTAGGCAATTGACTTTATCCTTCTGAACTTCAGTTTCCTTATAGGTGAAATGGAATTAATAATAATACCTATTTCATAGGGTTCCAGAAGGGCGAGGAACAAAATAAGATTCAAATAAAATGTAAGCGTCACAAGAATGCAAACATGGTAGGGTCCTGAAATTGTGTTGGTATTATAACCACATATCTTTTATATATACATATTAGTTAAGTTAATGATTTGATTATGGGTGAGTGCCTGGGTCAATAAATAATAAACCAGAGAGAAGGGATGCTTGTTACATAATAGCAGAGAGTTTAGTAACACTTTTCCCTGGAGTGATATGGAAATTGGATAATGTATATAATCTAGTGGGTGATCTAGATAAAAAGATCTCCAGGAAGAATGTTGTGGATGACACCTGTTCTTTTCTTTTCTTTTTTCTTTTTTCTTTCTTTTATTCTTCTTTTCTTTCTGCCTGTTTCTTCTAGATGCTTATAGTAATATGCAAGAGGAGAGAGATAAAGAAATGACCATCAAACAAAAAGGAGACAGACCTTGATAGTTTTGGAAGTTGCCCATATCTCCAGATGATAAATGTTAAAACTACATGTTTCCAGACAGAGATCAAATCCAGGGCACTGTCAGGAAGTAGGGGATAAAGATGAAGTTGGGGTATGACTGTAAAATCCCTTATTAATGCCCCAAAAGACCTAAGCTAGTGCTCCAAATAACCAATCAGTCGAACCACACAGATTTAGTAAATTTAAGAGTACTGTGCCTCAGCTGCCTTGGGATTTTTCAGCAGATGCTCAAGGAAGACAAGAATTTATCTCAATGACATTCACAGGTGTGGAGGCCTTTTTTTTTTTTTTAATGGAATGAACCTGTAATAAGATCACAAAAATTTTAATAGAAATGTATTGGCAACAACACAGCCAGCTTAGATTGAAAGAGACAAGAACTACAGGGATTAAAAAGGGGCCTTTTGGACTCTCACACCTCTACAGAGGGAAAGTAGGATGAGAAAATAGCTCATCTGCAAACACAGACTTCCTGTGTTTCATGCGGAAAGATGAATCAGAGGGTGAAACCAGGAGCCATAGAGATTTATTCCCAGACTTTGAGTTCCAATTTTAAAAACTGCCAACTTGTGCCTGCTGTATTTAAGAATTGTAATGGACCAGTAACCTGTGTGCCTCTTTTATCCGCCTCGCCGTTACTTTTAAACAGGAGTGTCTATAGCTTTTGTCCCCTGCTTTCCTCTATGCATGTGTATATAGGAATCCAGATAACTTTGTTCACAGGTCTCAGAGAGAGGGGGGCAATACTTAATTAAGGAGCTCTACCAAAGACACCACATCTGAGGATCTTCATCCAGACCTACACTTGAGTTAAATGATGAGATTCTGACTTTGAGCTGATGCTATAATGGGATGCAACTCTTAGGGGCTGTTGGTGGGGAAGCAGGGGCAAGTGAGGGGGGTAAGGAATGTATTTTACACATTAGAGGGATACGAGCCACTGGGAACAGAGGGCAAACTGTGCTAGCCACTCTCCAAGATGGGTCTTGTCTTCTATGCTGACCTGTGTAACCACTAGGATATTACAAAAATGACATTGTGTGAGTTCTAAGGTTATGTCATTTAAAAAATTGCAGTTTCCCTCTTGCTCTCTTCTGGTCCACTCTTGGAAGGCAAGCTACTCTGTGGTGAGGGTCCTGAAGCAATACTGTGGAAAAGTACTGATGGCAAGGAACTGAAGTCTTCTGCCATTACCCATAACCAACGTGCCAGTGACACAAATGACCCATTTTGAAACTAAATCCTCCCACCCCGGTCAAGCCTTTAGAGGACTACCAACCCCAGCTGACATCATGACTGCAACCTCATGAGAGACCCCAATCCAGGAACCACTCAGCTAAACTCCTAAATTTCCAACCTATAGAAGCTGTGAGATAATAAACATCCATTGTCATTTTAAGGCCAAGTTTTGGGATGATTTACTGAGTGGCAGTAGAGAACTAATACAAATTTCCCAAAGCATGTAACTAACCCATTCCTTAGAACAAACTAAGGCTTAATAAACCAAATGCCCAATGTTATTATTAATAGAAAGGTAATAGAAAGGGGATTTGCCCTTGAATAATACAAGACTTATCATCCTCCTCTTGCATATTGCTATACGCATCAAGAAGAAACAGGTTTCATCTGCAACATTCTATCTGAAAAGCTCCTTATCCTTACCCAGTTGACTACATACATTATCTAATTTCTGTGTTACCCTAGGAGAAAGTGTTACTAAGCTATCTACTGCTATGTAACAGGCACCCCCTTCTGCCTGATTTATCATTTATTCATGCTTGCACTCACTCATCAAATCATTAACACTATTCCTGGCAGAGGGAACAGCATGTGCAAAAATCTCGAGGTGACAGTGAGTAAATGTTAGTCAAACTGAAGACGCTCTGTTTGCCCGCATAAGGGGCTGCACAGAGGTAGGAGGGGCCAGATCCTAAAGGGCCTCGTAGAGCTTTAGCAGAAGTCTGGGCTTTATCCAGGGCAGTGGGGAGCCGTGGAAGAGAATAAACGGAGGAGAGATAAATGTGCATCTTAGGAAGTTCACTCTGGTGACAGCATGGAACATGATTGCAAGGGAGCAACAGTACAGAGAGCATGACCAGCTAAAGGTGGTCAGCTTGGAATGGTGAATGGCTTGAGGGATATGGCAAGGTGGACAGAGGATCCCACCTTCAACAGCCAAAGAGGGAGAATCAATCAAATTCCTGGCCATAATTGTTTTTATAAACGAAAGCATAAGCAATAGGGAGGTTGGAATTGAGGACTGCCTTATGTCCGTTTTCTTGTGTTCCCCTCCTCCCTATGCCTGGAGAGCCCTGGGGACAGGCTGGCCTGGGTCACCCAACTCCCTCCAGCCACACGGCCAGGAAATAATTGCATTTGCCTGCTCCCCAAGGTAGCCGACCCAGATGAGGAAGACACGGAGGCGGGGCAGCCGCAGCGCTGGGGGTACTCCTGAGTTAATTGAGAGCACACGGGATGAGCCGCTGCTCTGTTTTCATCTCAATGGATCTAATTAGACAAGCAGCAATTGTGCTAAATGGACTGGCCCAGCAGACCAAGGCCACAGCTGGATGCCTAGGGACCCAGGCACGAGTCAAAGCAATCTCTGCCAAGATAATTGTCTTTCTTGAAAGAGATGGGGCCAGGGGTAGTGTGGCCGGGGCTTGTTGGACATATGCAACCTGGAGAAATCAGATTTCCATGGACACAATTACAAAGTCATGCCATAATTCACTAAGATCTACTGAGTCTCTCCAGAGCTCCCACTACAGGCCAGACACTGCCCAGCACTGGGGACACAGCTATGAATAAGACAGACTTGTCCCTGCCCTCCTAGAGATTACATTCTAGCAGAGTAACATGTCACAGCCAAATGATCACACATGAGATGAAATAATCATGGCCAAGCAGCAAGGGAGATTCCCAGGGCTGTGAGGAGTGTGGTAAGTAAGAACCAACACTGACCGAGTGACTATTATGCACACATTTTAACTCATTTAATCATTACAACAACCCCCACGTGGAAGGTTTTATTCTTGGCAGTTCCATTTTGCAGATGAAGAAATTGAGGCCCAGAGACAGGAAGTGACTTTCTCAAGGTGACCTGGAAGGGAAGTAGCAGAGTTGGGATTTGAATCAGGTGCTCCGGCTCTAGCATCCAGATGCCTCGCTGCCACCAGGCAGAGGGTTGTACAAAGGTCCTGTGGTGGGAATGAGGGTGAGTGTTAGAGGAACTGCCAAGAGGCAAGGGAACTGGACGGTAGAGATGGGGGGGGAGGAGGATACAAGCTGATGCCTGGAGGAGGGCAGAAGTTAGGGTCAGACCCCACAGGATGTGTGAGTCGTGTCAGGGACATATGTCTTTATTTTAAGGGCAATAGGGAGCCACAGAAGGGTTTTCAGCAAGGAAGGGATGTAACCAACTTTGATTCTTACCCACCCAGCAGCAACAGGAGGTCAGGAGCAGAACACACATTTGACAGATGAGGAATCTGAGGCCAGAGAGATAGGGTGCCTCAACAGAATAGGATGGGAGGATCTAGAAGGGCACATTGACTGGGTAACCTTGGGCAAGCTCCTTGACCCCTCTGGGCCTCTACTTCCCCATCTGTAAAATGGGGACATAGGGTGATCATCAAAGACCATTTTAGCTCTGACCTGCTAATATCACTTGGCTGTTTCTTTTTTCTGTGTGTTCTTCCTCCAATCTAACGTCATATAAAATCCCCACTAAGCACTAGGCGCTATGCTGGTTCCAGTACCAACACTGGAGGAAGATTACTGAGCATCATCTGCTGCTTTCACATCCCTGCATTATGCCCCAAATTCAGGGGGTACCCTGTACCTGCCAAACTCACCCAGGACTCCCACCTAACGCCAGCCCCGTGCCACCCGCTCCAACAGCTATGGCCACAGCAGGCCTTCCGTCTCCACTCAGGATCATTTTTCCCTCTGATGAAAACAGATGGAGAGACTTGGAAGGAAACACAGCCCAGCCCCTACCCCAGGGCTCATGGCTCTGGGATGGGAGGAGCGCCAGAGCTAATTTCGACACCAGCTGCCTCACTTGGGCTCCAGGTTCCAAGGCCAGCTCCCCGGAGACTTTTCCTGCCTCTCTGCAGGCCATGGGAGCTCAGATTTCATTTCCTTGAGCTCTGGTTGCTCCAAGCCCAGCTCCTCCTTCTGCTGGCACAGCACCATCTCCCTGGCAGCACCTCTCTCTGGAGAGGACTCCACTCAGCTCTTTCTCCAAGGACTTCAGGAGGTGGACAAGGCCCCACTGCTACCCCTGTCCCCCACCCCCATCCCCGCCAGCAGACCTCCATCCACCCAGGGATCTAGGAGCCATGGCCTCCACTTTCTATGTAGACCCAGTTCAGAACTAATGCTGCTCAGAGGACAGTTGGGGACAGGAATTGATAAATAATTATAAAAAGTTTAGAAATGTACAAACTCCTCATCCCAGCAGCACCTTTTCTAGAAATGTCTCTTACAAAAGTATTTGCCCTTGTATCATCAGGTATTTATCTGTAACTCAAAAATCCAAGAGGCTTTGGAAACTGAACGTGTTTCCTAAGTCTGGAGCCAACCCTCGCTTGACAGCAAAATCCCATCCTCACCTCATGGGAGGTTATTTATGGTGCTCATTTTATCCCCCTTAGTGGGAATGTTTATGGGTTTCACTGAAGAATTTCTTAGTAGGTTTGATTATAAGGTGCCACCTGAGCCCCCCCCCCAGGGGTATCATGTGGTGTGTGCTATATGTACCCTATAACCTATCTCAAATCCAAAACTCCTGAGGCCCAAAAGACGGCTAGCCCCAGGCAGTTTGGATAATGGATGTAGACCTGCACTGGCCAAGAGTAGAGATAACCTAGAAATCTGCTCACGGGGGACTTATGACCACATTGGTATTCATCCCCACACTGGAATAGCAGTAACAATAGCAAGATCACAACAAAACTTTCAGACAGGACCCATCATTACCCGTCATTTTGCAGATAAGAATACCATGGCTCAGTGAGGACAGGTCACGTTCTCATGGAAGATGACCCTGATGTAGAAAGAATAAGGTGGTGCTGGCAAAGAATAAGGAGATACCGCCAACTGCACAGTTGATTTAAAAAAAAAAAAGGCAAGTTGTCTGACAATAGTGTAAATCCATCACGTATGTGTGTGCACATAATCTATACATATACAATATATGACGTTCGAGAGCAGTTTTATGTGTCAGTTTGGCCAGGCTACACTACCTCGTTATTCAAAACCAAATCTGGCAGCAATCTAGGTGCTATTGTGAAGGCATTTGCTTGTTTCATTTTCTCTTTTCTCTATGTATCCAAAATGAAATAAGGGCTCTGAGAATAATTTCTTGTCTTTTAGTAGAACTCTTTTTTGTTTGTTGCTCCAAATTTAATCTAATGTGGGATTCCTGTGTTGGCCTTTGTTTTTCAAGATGGCTCTCCCCATTTCGCGTCCTTTGGAAAGCCTATCAGTCAAGAGACCCTCTCCCTAGTGCCAGGCTGGCAGGTGTCCCGAGCTCAGCCTGTTTCTATGAAGGTATTTTGTAGATGTCACTGATGTGTCATATGTGATTATGCGATAATCAGTTGATTTTAAGTAAAAGGGATTATCCTACAGAGTCCTGACTCAATTAACAGAAAGGCTTCCAGAAGAGAACTGAGGTTTCCCAGAAGAAGAAATTCTACCCATGGACCGCAGTTTCAGCTCCTTCTGGAGAGTTCCAGCCTACTCTTTCCAATGGCCCACTCTAAGGAGTTCAGACTCACCTAGCCAGTCCCCACAATCATATGACCAGTTCCTTGCAATATAGCTCTTCTTTGTAGATCTCCCACTGGCTGTTTCTCTGGATGAACCCTGACAGATACTCTGTGTAACCGAACATTTTCTTGCGTAACTCCACTCCTCCCACCAGTGGGTATATCCTGCCTTTGTCTGTTCTCACTACCACCCTGTGTGTGAGGTGGGTACTATCATCAGTCCCACTTTCCAGAGGAGGAAGCTGAGTCTCAGAGACATTAAGCAATTTCCCCAAGCACACACAAAGACACCTATGGCTCTCCTCTGCCTGACTTCAATGTGTGTGCTCTTTAACCGCCAATTCACCAGCTCAGAAACATCTCCCTAGACAAAACAGGGAGGAAAAAAGAGGGGTTTTGACTGCCCCCTCCAAGTAGGTGATTTGTAGACAAGCTGAGAACAAGGCAGATGACCAGGGCTTGTATTTCAAGGTGGGGGCAGTAGCTACCTTCATCAACTAGCTTTGTCTCCTGCCTGCCCCGTCCTTCAGTCTCCAGAGAGGGCCACACTAGTGGCCATGTGTCCAAAATTGTAAAACTGACCCCTCTCCCCCAACAGGCAGCAGCAATGCCAAAACAAATGAATTGGCAAAACAAATTGAATTGTTCCACACACCACACAGCACCAGCCACTGATGGATTAATGAAGGGCCAGAAGCCCTTGTATGGGAGAATGAAAGCTGGATAAGAATCCGGGACACCTGGCTTCTAGCCTGATCCAACACAAAGACTTGTGTGACCTTGGTCATGTCACCAAACCTCTCGGAGGCCAAGATTGGGAGAAAGCAAGAACCAAACACTTTTATCCTATTAATTCTTAAAATGATACCACCTCCATCTCACAAATGAAGAACTGGGCTGGAGGTCACATGACTTGTTCTCTTCATTCAACCAGGAATTGGCCAAGCTGAAATGCAAACCTCAATCCACTGACTCCAGAGCCCAACTTTACAGGGCCCCTTTGCAATTCCATGGGCCCCAGAGGAGCTTCAAGGCAGCAGGAATTCTGGGCATATGTGAGCCAGCTTGGCTCATTTCCCTCTGAGTGGAGGGTTTATTGATCTTATTGCGGCTACAGAATGGTCCACAGTTGGGGAATTACTAAACAAGAAAGCACAGCAGCCTCTGATTTATGAGATGCACGAAGTGTACCAGGCAAGCCAATCAACTGGCAGACATTTGCATATTAATAAAACCTCATAAATAATGCAGAATATGACAAGCAGAGTTGATGTTTGCCACGGGACACAAGTCCTGGCCCTTCTGAGCAGGGGATCTCAAATTTGAGTGTGGGAATCGCCCGTAGAGCTTATTACAATGACACCTTCAGAGTGTCTATTCAGACAACTTAGGGTAACACTCAAAAAGTCACCTTTCAAACCAGTTTCCAGGTGGTGCTGGTGCTGCTGCTGGTCCAGGAACCACATTTTGGGAATCACTATTCTAACTTGCTGCTGCTGACCCCACCTTCCCTCTGCATCTGGAAGAGGCTGGCCCCCACCTCCCAACCCCGAGATGCCAAGTGGAATCCTAGATCTGCTACCCACTAGCTGAGTGACTCCAGGCAAATTCTTTAAGTCTTTGGTCCTTAGTCTCTTTGTCTGTAAAATGAGACAACAGTACTCACCTCAAGGAGCTTCTGTGAGAAATGAAGAAGAGGTACAGAAAGTGCTGGCTGGCCCAGGGCCTAGAAGGTAATAAGAATTTAAAAAAAAAAAAAAAGACAGCTTTTACAAAGGAAATGTCTGGCCATGACTCAGTATTTTGACTATTATATTACTGTTTTAAGTTTTTTGAGAAAATAATTTTAGACGTACGAAACAGTTGCAAAAACAGCACCTACAATTCCTGTGTACTTACCTGGCAGACACCAAGTGCTCAAAACTAATTCAAGAACAGGTCAGCATCATGCACATCTTCATAGGATATGCTGAGAAGGATATAATGTCATTCCATGATATTTCCCCCAAACATACAACAATTTGAGTCTAATCACAAGAAAACAACAGACAAATCCACACAGAGAGATGTTTTGTAAAGCAACTGGCCTGAAGTCTTCCAAAATGTCAAGGTCATGAAAGACAAGGAAAAAACTGAGAAACTGTACCAGGCTGAAAGAGCCCAAAGAAGCATTAGGAAAGTAATACTATACATAGGGATTCCTGGGTGGCTTTCTTAGTGAAGCACCCAACTCTTGATCTCAGCTCAGGTTTTGATCTCAGGGTTGTGAGTTCAAGCCTCATGTTGGGCTCTGTGCTGGGTGTAGAGCCTACTCAAAAAAAAGGAAAGTAATACTGTACATATGTGTATATTTACTTATACACGTATACCTTGAGAGAGAGAGAAAGCCTATATGGGAAAATATTAACCTTTGGGGAATTTGGATAGAAGAGCATGTGGAATTTGTCGCAAAACATAGTGATGACAAGTTGCCAAGGACCTGAAGTTACTATAGAGTGAATCCCGAGGTCAAGAAAAGCCAGATGCATGGGAATGCATGGGTAATGCTGAGTGCTGCTCTCATGTCTTTATGGTTCTTTTTTTTTTTTTTAAGATCTATTTATTTATTTTAGAAGGAGAGAGAGCAGGGGCGGAGCAGCAGAGGGAGAGGGAGAGGGAGAGAGACAATTTACGCAGACTCCCTCCCTGCTGAGCACAGAGCCCAACGTGGGGCTCGATCTCACAACCTTGAGATCATGACCTAAGCTGAAATCGAGTCAGAGGCTTAACTGACCAACCCACCCAGGCACCCCTCATGTCTTTATGGTTCTTATACATGGGCTATTGTCTCATGGTATTGTCAGCTCAGCCATATCAGCGACAGCATCTATGCATCTAACACAGCCCCAGGTAGACAGCAAATACTCACTGAAGGCAATTCAATTAAACTGGTATTTATAGAGCAGGTGCTCCCCTGGGTGCTAGGTAAACAATGGTGCTGAGGACAGACACTGCACCCCTGTGTGCCACCCATGGGCTAGAGGGGACATTCTTCAATTGATAACCTATCTCTGATCACTCTGTTTAGACTGTGGTCACTCCAGTAACCAGTGAATTGGAGGGTGGAGTATGTCACTGTTTTCTAAGATTTAAAGGTCCTTTTGATGGGGTGTGTGGAGGAAGAGACATAACACATTGACAGTCGGATAGATGAAAGGCAGAAGTGTATGTTATTACATCACCAAACAGGGAGAGGCCATTATACAGGGCCATGTGGGAAATTGCAACCCAGAGGCAGGGTAACAACAAGCTGGAGCTATAGGAGCTTACATGTAGCAAGGAGGGTTGAAGGTAGTTAGTTTCCAGGCTCCCTATGGGTTGTCTGATATAAATAATTTTGTGGGCTCTGGGGCATAGAGTCTGTCGCTAGTTGTCTGGTACCTGGTTCTGGCATGATCGGTGCAGGTGCATGGTGACCCCAGGGCATGAAGCCCAATAAGGCAACTGGTTGGAGTGTGAATTTAATTATCTGCTCACAAGGTGAGATGTTACTCTGAGAGTATCACAGAGCCTGGAGAAATAGCCATGCCCTATCTCCATTCCTTCCTTGCCATGAAGCACTTGCTGTGAGTGGATTTCAATCTCTTTCTCTCTCTTTCTCTGTCTGTCCCTCTCTCCCTCCCTCCCTTTCTCTCTCCCGCCTCACTCCAATCAACACCTAATGAACACTTGCCATCAAAAGGAGAAAGAGAAGGAGGAGAGAGAGCAGGGGAGAGCAGCAGCATCTAGGCACTACTCATTTGAAGAAACACCACCAAGACATGGTGGCTGAGCCACACCCCTCACTACAAAAACTTAAAGATGGAGGATAGTTCCTCTCCAACTGGCACATACCTACATCAGGACTGAGGCACTTAGCTTGGCTGATCATTTGGCCTTGCCTGGTTTTGAATCTTGGGAGAGAGGCACAACTGTCCCAAGATGCAGTTGGGTCAAGAGCCCATTGCTTGCATTGTGTATCCATGGTATTTGTCCCATGTGTGCCCCCACCCCCAAACACATCATCTCCATGGCTGATCTTTGGCTGCTTTGTCTCTCTTCTTGTCTGGACCTGCAACCTTCCCACCAATTCAGGGAGCAACCCAATGTCCTTCCAATAAATTTATTTTCTTGTTTAAGGTAACAAAAGTCAACTTCTGTCTCGCAATCAAGATGCATAGCTTTCCCACAGAAAGAGTTGAATTTCTGGAGGTTAAATATATAGGGTAACTCCAGTAAAAGCCATGGAGGAACCCCTCCCTCAGGGTGTTGGGAAGTCTAGGGTGAAGCTTTCTCCACTTTGCCTTTTCTTTTCCCATAGCAACACTTGTTCATGAGCCCCATGAGCCATCTATTTTCCAGCTGTTAATAATTTTTGGAAAACTTTCTGATTACTTAATTATGCCAAGCACTATCATAGTTGGTCCTCATTATTCATAGATTCTGTATTTGAGAATTTGCCTACTTGTTAAAATGTATTTGTAACCCCAAAATCAATATTTGCAGTGCTTCTGTGGGCATGCATGGAGTAGCAAAAAATTTAAGTCACCCACCATGCATATTCCCAGTTGAGTTGAACAAGGTGACACTCTGCCTTCTTGTTTCAGTTCTCATGCCATAAACAAGTATCCTTTTCACAGTCTGTTTACTGTGACATTTTTGCATTGTGCTTTTTGTTGGTGTTTTTGCTGTTCTAAATGGCAAAAAGTGTAGTGTTGAAGTGCTGTGCCGGGTGACTCAGTGCAAGAAGGCTGGGATGTACCGCAGGAAGAAAACACATGTGTTGGACAAGCATCATTCAGGTGTGAGTTATAGTGTTGTTGGCCATGAGTCCAATGTGAATGAAATCACCAGCATACATTAAATAAGGTATCATTAAACAGAAACACACATAAAAGGTTATGTCCTAATTGATTGATGAAAATGTTGTGACCAGGGGCTTGCAGGAACCTAATCCTGTATTTCCCCCAGGAGCAATGGTTCAGTGTCTGAGTGTTCATAATGACTTACAGAACATAACTACTGCGAAGTGCATGAGAACATATGTTTGAGAAAACTTGGAATGCACAATTCTGACCTTCCAGAAGAGATTGAGAAATTTGCACAGTTTAGTGCTTTACAAGACACCAAGGGAAATGTGAAGAGGAAGCCCCAGACTATAAACCAGCACCATCAAAAAGGAGACTAAGAAGAGCTGAGGCCCCTTGAGTCCCTGGGATATCTGAGCCCCTAAAGAAAGCTCCCCCCAGAGGATACATTTGCCACAAACATAAATACAAGGAGCCACTGACATTAGGGGTCTTGATCTTTTTTAACAGCAGCCTCCAAACCAAATGTCCATCTGTTCTTTGTGGTCCCAATGATCCCTAGCATTATCCATACTGCCAGGTTTGTGTCGTGGAGCTCTCTAGGGGGAAGATCATTTCCAATTTTCTCCAGATGCTCCCAACTTTTTCCTCTGCTGCTGTAATACCACACAGATGCCCATTTCCTACCCACCTGCTATGTCATCTGCTCTAAAACCCCTAGCAATGGAGTCTTCCTGCCAACATCAAGATTTCTGACCCCCACCCAAAACACCACATCTTCTTCTAAGCTCTGGTTCATCCAATTTATGTTGGTTGGATCAGGACTGGGATTAAACATCTGGCTCCACCCATTAATAGCTGTGTGATCTGAATGAAGACATTTACCTTCTCTTGGCCTCCATTCCTCATCTACAAATTGAGATGGCACTAGAGTAGATACTTTATAAAGTCATTGCCAGTCCAGTTCTATAACTTGTCTTTTTCCATAGATCATAGATGTTACTTAAATACTGTTGCAGATGGACTGTAAATATTGCCCTTCTGTCGAGGACAGAAACTTTGAGTAGGGCTGGAAAAAAGAGATAACATGACTGCTGACATATTTCGTGCCTTCTAAACATTTCTTTAGCTGATGGATTGGCCCACTACACAGAAAACTGCAAACAACAAGCCCTCTTTAAGTCTGCCAGTTAGGATGTGGAATGCAAAAGAAGAGGGGAATCATCTAGAATACAAAAGTCCTCTTAGCTTGGAAGGCATGGATCAGTTTAGAGCTCCTTGAAATGATGAGAATGCAGGTTAATTCAGTTCAATTAATGCTTAATGTTTTATTTTGTGAGCAAATCACTTGTATCAACTAATAAATGACATAGATCTCCAACTTGAAGTTTTCAAGATCCCAGGATTGATATCACCTTCTGCCAGATTTTGTGACTCAAAATACCAAATCCCAATAATCCAGGACCAAGCAAAGATTGATGAGTGAATGAGATAGGTCTCATTCCAATTTTGTGATGAGTCCTCTGTTTCCCAGTAACTTATAGCCTCCTTGTTGTTGCCTCTTTGATCTCTCAATTCCCATCACACTTCAAAGTAGTATGAAGCCCACCCATATCTAGAGGAGGAGAAGGTCTACAACATGTGGGCAAGCTCTGGAGTCAGACTCCTGAGGGGTTTGAGTCCCATCTCTCCTCATCCACTCTGTGGCCTTAGCTATTTTAAGAAACTTTCTAAAGTCTCAGTTTTCTCATCTGTAAAATGAAAATAAGAGAAGTCCTTCTCCCCCTAGGGTGTAGAGTGGTGTTTCTCAACTGCACCTGAATCATTTGGGGATCTTGCTAAACATGAAGATTCTGGTTCAATAAGGCCAGATATGTAAGAGTTGTAACTTCTGATATGTAAGAGTTATATCTTAAGAGACTAACCATGCCACAAATAACAACTATAAACTCTGAGAAAAATACAAAGAGCAATTACCTTAGATCTCTAGAGAGTGGGGGGAAAGCAGGTAGATTTCAGAGGGAAGTCAAATCTTGGGAAAAGGGGGATAGCCTTGGAGTAGTTTCTCATCTTTGCTACAAGGGCAGGTCAGAGCTGTGGTCCAGTGCAGGGCAGCTAAAACACTCATAGAAATCTTGACAACTTTCCAACCTGAGGAACCAGCAGATACAGCACAAAGCAACCATAGTCATAAGGAAGGATAATCCTAGAAAGGAGAAATCAGAGAAGGGGGACCCCAAGTTCTGAGCATAGGCTCGGTCCAAATCTCTAGCTGACCCCTAGACCATGCATGTACAAGAGAAACTGAAAGCAGCCTATAGCTAAATATTAAAGACCTCAACTGAGATTTTTAACTGCTGCCCACACAGGTAAGACAGTTTGTAGTGTAACATGTTTAATTACCTGCTAAAACAAAAACAGCAACACTCTTTGAAGCAGTAATAGAAGTCATAAACTCTACGACAAAACATTCACAATATGCAGGATAAAATCCAAAATGATTCGACATACAGAGAACCAGGAAGATGTGACCCATTTTCAATGAAAGAGACAGTCAATAAAAATCAGCTCTGAGATGACCCACATGTTGAAACTACATGACAAGGATTTGAAGCAATTATTATAAATACATACTCTTGTATAAAGAAAAATCTGCTCATAATGAATGAAGAGATGAAGGATGGGGGAATCTGAGTAGAAAAGTAGAAAATATGAGAAAGAACCAAAAGGAAATTTAAAAACTGGAATACATGAAACAGAGTCAGTGAATTTGAAGATCGATAAATGGAAATTATCCATTTTTTTCTTTTTTAAAAAATATTTTATTTATTTATTTGAGAGGGAGAGAGAGCATACATGAGCAGGGGGAGGGAGAAGCAAACTCCCAGCTGAGCAGGGAGCCTGCCATGGGGCTCAATTCCAGGACCCTGAATCATGACCTGAGCCTAAGGCAGACACTTAACCAACTAAGCCGCCCAAGTACCCTAAAATTATCCATTCTTGAAAAGGGGGGGAAGATACAAAGAAAATGAATAGAGCTTCAGAGGCCTGTGGAACAATATGAAAAGATCTAAAATAAGAGGAACTGGAATCTCAGAAGGAAAAGAGAGATTAAGGCAGAAAATATATATATATATAATTTGACAAAATAATGTCCCAAATCTTCCCAAATAGATGATTCAGTAGAGCTATAGAAAGAGCTGAGATTCCCTCTTTCTAACAGAAAATTTCTCCTAGTTGATACTGATGGTCCTCCCTTTGAGTGGACAGGGTCTAAAGCTGCACTAATAGAATGTTCTGCAATGATGAGAATATTCTACTTCTTCACTGTCCAATGTGGTAGCCACTAGCCACATGTGGCTATTGAAAACTTGAAATGTGACTAGTGTAATTGCACAACTTAATTTTAATTTTAGTTAATATAATCCTAAATTTAAAAGCCACCTGTGGCTCAGGATCATGCCTGCTTTTCCCCTAGCAGCAGGGGCCGGGCACTGCTTCTCATGGCCCACAACTCCTTCTACCACCTGGCATAGTTTTTTTTTCAGTCTCTTCTATCATTTTCATCTGGTATGTGTTCTGCTTACAATGTTAGCCTCCTTGGAAGGAGCTGGGACCACCCACTATATATACTCCTTGTACTTTAAATGACTCTTTAGCCCTGCTGCTGAAATGGCCTGAGGTTTTTATTCTTTGCTCAAAGATTTGTGGAAACATGACCACGCTCGGGCTTTGGGGAGCACTCCAGTTCCATCTCTGCCGTGCTCTTGTCAGGTCTCACACCCACTCAGCCTGCATGCTCATGAGGATCAAGCGTGAATGGATGTGAATGTCTATTAGCTTTGTGGGAGGAGAGAATATCATCATAATCAAGCCATTTCTGTACAACATTGGAGCGACAACTGCTGGGAGTGCCTCTAATTGGCATGTTCCCACTCCAGCTGGAAAGAGTGTAGAAGGAAGGAGGGAATGCAGAGTAGCCATATTCCCCTTCCCCTAGAATGAGAATGGGAGGTTACTTTCTGGTTCTAAGTAAGCTAAAAGCAGAGAAGGGCCTGCCGGAGCCCTGGACCAGGTTTCATAAGACTGCCCTGTAAAAGCTGTGTGACCTCAGGCAAGTTCCTTCACTTCTATGAGTCTCCATTTCTTTTATGGTCAGTGAAGGTAATAACAATACCTATCACACAGAGATGTTTTGAGGCTTTAAATATGACAATGGGTGTAGTCCCAAAGAGAAAAGTCAACATGAGCATCCCAGCCATCATACAGAATGATTTTTAAAGCTCCTTTGATCAGAAATATCTCCCTGTCTCAGTACCTAAAATGTTACCACTAAACGCCCTGGTTTAAGGCTACAGAGGACAATCACCCTCACCGAGGGCCCTAGCCACAGAATTGCCTAGTCTAAGGCTTCTCAAACTTTAAAGCATGCGCAGGTTACCTGGGGATCATGTTAAAATGCAGATTTGGGTTTACAGGCCTGAGGTGGGGCCGGAGATTCTGAATTTCTAACAATTTCAGATGCTGCTGTTGCACAGACCGCCCTTCAGGGAGCGAGGCCTGAGAGATTTTGCTGTGTATCATAAATCCCGTTTCCCCCATGAGGTTATCTTGTTCATAGCGATGCACCAAAGATCTAAATATTCAGATAAAAAATTGGAAATGCTGAATAATATTAATAATAACATCGGCCACAACTAACATTTATTGAGGGCTTATTCTGTACCGGGCATCACGCCAAGTGCTTTATAGTCCCTGGCCGCTTTAATCCTAATGGCATCCTTATAAAGGAGGTTCTATTATTAACCTGACTTTATAGACAAAGAAGCTATACCTTGGGGAGTTTAAGACATTTGCCCAAAAGCACACAGCTAGTGAAAGGAAGATCCGGGATTTGAACCCTAGGCTGTCTCAGAGCTCTATATGCAAACACCACTGTGAAGGACTTCCAAAGGACCATGACAAGGCTTTTCTCCTAGAATCTTCATATTACTATGTGCAGGCTACCCAGTAGCCTAAAGTACTAACCCATAACCTGTCAGGGGTTTCATTCCTGGCTGCACACTAGAATTACTTGAAGAGACTTTTAAACATATCAATGCCCCAAGTCCACCACAGACCAATTAAATTGGAATCTCTCAGGGAGGGACCCCAGATCTCAGTATTTTAAAGCACCCCAAAGCATTTCCAATTCGCAGCCAAGGAAGATCATCATTGGCTTATAGCCTGAGCTCTAACTGCTAAGGGGGAAGGTACAAAGGGCCAAAGGACCCAGCAGAGAAGAAGCCAACATGAGAGAGGTATGATGAGGCCAAAAAAGCAGTTGCCAACCCAGCTTGATTCCAGAAGCCACTCTCCCGGGTTCATCAACATCATCATTGTAAAATCCCAATGTCTCTTTATTATCCGTGCATAATGGAGCCTGACGAGGATAAAGATGGGGATGGGGATAAAGGAGGGAAGGTGGGAAGAGGCTTGCTATGGGTGCATAATTATTGTCACTAAATGCCTAATGTTAAAAATCCTCTTCCTGCATCTCATCAAGATGTTTAAGAAACAAAAGGAGAGGGGAAGTCCTAGGTGACAGCTGCATTTATGTTTCCCACGACTATATCTGGGCAGAAGTCTAGGAAACCAGCACTCCTAGGTGGGGTGCTGAGCATTCAGGGAAGGATTCAAAGGGCCTTAGTTGCAGGAGTGGGAGATGGGACAGAGACCCTTAGAGTCTGTGTATTATAATGTGATCATTCTGCAGATGGGGAGAACCAGCAATCACGATCCAAGCTCCTAAAATAGCTGCCCTAGACCCCCAGGGCATCCTGCCCATCCCCAGGAAGGCCTCTACGGTGGACCTCTGCTGCATTTTGCCCAGCTAGCACCTTTCTTCTTCATCTGCTACCAGCATCTTCATTTATTTTTTAAGATTTTATTTATTTATTTTGAGAGAGAGAGTGAGAGAGTGGGTGGAGGGGAGAGGCAGAGGGAGAGAAAGAATCTCAAGCAGACTCCACAGGTAGCATGGAACCCAACTAGGGCCTTAATCTCATCACCCTGGGATCATGACCTGAACTGAAATTAAGAGCCGGACACTTAACCAACTGAGCCACCCAGCATCCCTCCATCTTCATTTTGATGCAGGGATCTCTTCCTGCCCCTGCCCCCATCCATAGTCCTTTGGGAGCTGTACATCAAAGTGCTCTATCTTCTCTTGGTTGAGGGGCAGGCATGTCACCCAATCTGGACCAGTCAGCTCTCTCCTAAGGATCTGAATCTTAAGCAGAGTGAAGGCACATGGGAAGAAAGTGGAGCTGATAGATCATCACCACCAAGCCCTGGATTGGTTTCTAATGCTGCTTGGATCCCCTGAATGCCAAAGCACACTCTTTCTCTCACATTCTCTCTCTCTAAATATATGTATATTTAGATATAAATATATACATATATGTATATGAGTGTGTGTGCGCTCGAGTGGGAGCATAGGGAGAGGGAGAGAAGCAGACTGCCCACTGAGTGCAGAGCCCAATGTGGGGTTCCATCTCATGAGCCTGAGATCATGATCTGAGCCTAAACCAAGTCAGACATTGAACCGACTGAGCCACCCAGGTGCCCCATCAAAGCTCTTTGCATTCCTGGAAACTGTTGCTCACCTATTGCTTAGTTCTATGAGTTCTTCCTATCAATTAGTTTTTGCCCAAGCTGGCCAGGAGCTCAATGATACCGTGTCTAGTATTTCATAAGCCAGAATCCGCTAACAAAGCAACAGAGTAGCCAACAAGGCTTTCCTTCCGTTGTCCCAGGACTTTGAACTCATACCACATGAGGAAAGGAGATTTTACCGACCAGCTCCCTCCCGGCTATAGATTAATCCTGTAGTCTCTGCCAAGTCATTGTCCAGCTTTCTACTGGGAAGTCCTCTGCCTCCTGATGAGTCTGCTTTCATGGGTTTTGACCAGCTCTGCTGCTTAGCGGCTGTGTGATTTCAGACAAACCACTTAACTTCTCTGAGCCTCAGTGTGTGTGTTATATCGTGGTATGTTCTAAATGAGATAATATACAGACGATGCTTTGCACAGTGAGTCACGATTAAAGGCAGTCACCATAACGTGTATGGAAATGAAGTCTACCTAGCCCCAGAGCCACCACTTATTTCATAGAACCAAAGGTCTTTGACAAGGGAAACACCTCTGGTTCTGTATGTTACTAAGAAAACAGGCCCAGAGAACCTCAAGAAATAACCCCACCTCACACAGAAAAGGGCCGTGGTGCAGGGCTTGCATTTCATGGTCTCTTGCCAGCTGGCTGGTCTTTGAGCCACACCTCCAATGTTATCTCTAGGGACTGAAGAAAGTACTGAAAACACCAAGACAGTCAATAGTCAACAAACAGAAAATTGTTTCTTGTGGCAGGAGAAAGAAAAGAGGAAATTACTTAGTCCAATGCTTCCAGATCCCATCTTGAATGTGTCCATCACCCATCACCTCACTGGGTAATTGCACACACAAGTTTCTAAGCTACAGCTTAAATTAGATGCTGTGGCCTACATTTGGGAAACAAAATAATTCACTCTGTTAAATTTGGCATTGGGATTCTGCGTTTATAAATCCACCCCAGCATGGGATCCAGGACAAATAAAACTCTATTCCCTGGACAGGTTCAGATGAGGCATCCATTCTTATTAGCAACTCAATTAGCATCACAAGATTTGTGTAGGGGTGCTGAGGCATGTCAGAGATCTCAGACTCAAATGCCAGCAGAGGCCAGGCAAGTAATAGCGCTGGATGAGGACTGCCAGGCGGTACTGTGGTGAACCAAAGGGTCCACGCTTCCTCTGGAGGAGGCAACTACTACTTGGCCAATAATTGCCCCTGAGGGGTCTGGGCCTGGGGCTGTCAGTCTCCGCTCCATCCTCTCTCGGCTGTGTAACCTCAGTTTAGTCACCTAACTTTTCTGTGACTCAATTTTCTCATCCACAAAATGGAGATGATTAGAACAGTGTCTACTTCTTCAGGTGATTTTAAAAATTAAAGAGTCAGTACATCAGAGTACTTAGCACACTATCTATCCCATAGTAAGAACTCAGTAGTGCTGGCTGCTAAGATGAAGTGGATGGTTTTAAACAAGCAATTCTTGTGGCAAACAGTGAGAGCAAGAGTATCCAAGCTATTTTCAATATAGAGAGGTTAACAGTATGGGATAAGAAGAGGTTGACAAATGAATCTCGTTTGGGCTGGAATGCTGGCAATCCGAAAGACTTACATTGGCACTCACTGTCTGATCATAACCTTATTTGACTCTTGTTAAAATTTGGGCAACTAATTAGCTCTTATTGTGTGCAGTGGATTTAGTGAGCAAAATATTTGAGGATGAAGTAGCAAGATTCTTACTGACAGGAAACTTGGGTAATACTGTTCTAAAACCAGAATGTAGATCTAGCTTTGAAATTGAATATGCCTAAATCCTTGACTTCATAATGATATTCAAAAGGAAACTCAGTGGTCATGGATGGAAAATACTGATGAACAAACTATCTGTTGTGGAAACAGACAATAAAGAGAAAGAAGTAACCATCTATCCTGCCTCTCTAAATAAATAAATAAATAAATAAATAAATAAATTGCACCTCAAGCTAGCCAAATAGTAAATGATATTCTGTAGATATATTCCAGATAATAAATCAATATAGAATTAGAATTTCACCCTTTTGCAACTCATATAGAATTAATGTATTTAGGTATTTAGCACCAATAACTACTACTCTCTCTCTTTCTCTCTTTTTCCACACACACACACACACACACACACACACACACACAACTACCATGAAGTAGTCTTACAAAAAGCAATGAACATAAATCTGATAAAGCCTCTAGATCCAAACACCAATGCACAGAGAAAACAGAGAGCAGAAGGATACTTTAAAGAAACCATAAGAGTACAGCAAAATCAAGACTGGGAGAACCCCATAGGAAAAGAAACTGAGTTTCTTTAATAATAAACTGCAAGGCCAAAAAAAAAGTTAAAGCAGAGGGATCTATGGATTTAAAATGACTTAAGAGATATATCATCCAAACACAATATATGGATTTTACTCGGACCCTGCCATGGCAAAATAATGGCCTCCAAAGATGTCCATTTCCTGATCCCTATGACCTGTGAATATGTTACCTTATACGGCAAAAAAAAGACTTTGCAGATGGGATTAAGGCTAAAGCCTTTGAGATGGAGAGAGTATTCTGGATTATCCAGGTAGGTCCAATCTAATCATGAACCTTTGAAAGTGGAATTTTTCGGGGCTATAGTCAGAATGAGATGTGACAACAGGAGAAAGGTCATAGAAATAAACAAGGAAACAGATTCACCCCTAGAGCCTCTAGAAAGGAGTACAGTCTTGATTTTAGCCTTGTGAAATCCACGTCTGATTTCTGACTTCTGGAACCTTGAGATAATTAATTTATACTATTAAACCACCAACTTTATGGTGATTTGTTATAACATCAATACAAAAACTAATACAGACCCAAACAAATAAACTATATGTTAAAATTATGATTCTTGGGAAATTTTTCACATGGATTGGCTATTTGATGATTTGAAGAAGTTATAGGAGATAAGGAATTCTTTGATAATACTAAAAAATTACCTGATGTGATCATGATATTTCATGTCTCTGGTTAGATTAATTCCTAGATTTCTTTTGCCTCTTTTTGTTTTGAGAAAGAGTGGGGGGGGGGGAGAGAAATAAAATAAGCAGAGAGGGGCAGAGGGAAAAGGAAAGAGAGAATCCCAAGCAGGATCCACACTCAGCTTGGAGCCTGACATAGGGCTCAATCCCATGACCCTGAGATCACAACCTGAACTGAAATCAAGAGTCAGTTGCTTAACCAACTGAGCCACCCAGGTGCCCCTTGTTTGCATCTTGGTGCTATTCTCATACAAGTGGCTTTTTGAGTGGGTATTCTTAGGAGAACGGGGATGAGGGAGGCAGGGCAGGGATAAAAACTAAACAAGGATGTGGTCTCAGCTATAAGGCTAGCCATCATCTGATGGTCTGATTGCACAGGGTGCTCTGAACATGAATTATGTCAGAGAAATGGTCCCACCTAGAGGCAAGCAGCCTGGATTTTATTCCCCTATGTCAGTCTATCATAAGATGTCAGCTGTTCCCAGATGACAAAGGGATTCCTATTGGCTGGAATCAACTGACCAGAGAATGAGGTGACCATGAGCCACACAGCCAGCACTCACGGCATCTGGAAGATGGGTCCACCAGCGTGCTGGGTATGGATGAGGATGATGCCAGAGGTGAACTCTGCTCCCCACATAGCTCCAAGGGCTGCCATGATGTTTGACCAGGTTCCCTTGCCCTTTGCCTTCTTCCTCCAGGCCCTGACCCAAAGTCCATTCTTGAGCCTGTCTCAGACTATGAGTTCTTTAAGGAGGCAGATGGGGCCACTGCCAGCACACCCATTAAAAGGATCTGAGATGGACAGCAGCTCTGCCTGTAACAGTCACCCCTTTGAACTGCTCTGATTCATTGCTTTTCACATTAAGCTCACTCCACGTAGGCATAGCCTCTATAGAACTCTGGTTGGTCACAATTTGGAGGAAATTTTAACAAGAGGGGCTGACATGTACTGACTGAGTCCTGTCCATATGGTTTTTTAGTGTCTGTTTTGCAACAGTTGACATTAGCATATATTATAAGAACTCACATGCCCTGTGCCCACTCTCACACCTCTATCTACACTATTCATAACACTCTTTACTCCATTTTCCAAAATTTCTCCTCCTGAGTCCTTGACTAATCAACTAAATTCTTCATCATTTTCTATGGTCCTGTGTATATTCTCCGCTTGGGCCATTTCTGTCTCCACACAGAGTCAATGCCATGGTGCGTACGTGAAGACTATATCCACTGGGAGGATTTCCTCTCACCAGTCTTTTAGAACCAACCCTGAAAATGGCTATAATGCTGCCAATTGTCCATTTATGGCTGGCACACAGAGACTAGGTAAACTGATTTGTGAACTAAGCCTATTCATCTTCCATCAGTTGGAGCTCTTCATGTGGTCACAGATGAGAGCTGAGGGACAGATGCTGGTACAACAGTAGTGGATTAATGGGAGTCCTGGCCCCAAGCCCATGCAACTTATGTTCCCTGGACCTGTGTGAGCCCAATCCAGTATGTATGACCTTCACTTGTGGGTCTGACAGTACCCAGTTCACGATGAGACTAGCAGCTTCTGACTGCATGGCTATTTGATATCACATGGCCAGACACTCAGTTGTCACGAGAGCCCAGCAGCAAGCTATGTACTGTGTTGCAAATGGTGTACATTTCCATGTTTTAGATAGGGTACAATTTTATATTTTAGATGGTGTATTTGTTTTCCAAGGGCTTCCATAACAAAGTACCACAAACTGGATGCTTAAGACAGCATAAATTTATTCTCTCACTATTCTGGAAGCTAGGAATGCAAAATCAAGGTGTCAGTACAGTTGGTTCTTTCTGGGAGCTCTGAGGGAAAAACCATCCTTGTGTGTCTCCTAGTTTCTGGTGTTTGCTATCAGTCCTTGGTATTCCTGGGCTTATAGATGCATCCCTCCAATCTCTGCCTCTGTCCTCACATGGTATTCTCTCCCTGTGAGTTTGTAAATGTGCCTCCAAATATGCCTCTCCTTATAGACCAAGTCATTGGATTTAAGGTGTCCCCTAGTCTTGTACAACCTCATTTTAACCTGATTACATTGGAGAAGTTCATATTTTCAAATAAGGTCACATTCACAGGTACCAGGGGTTAGGACTGCAGCATGCCTTTTGCAGTGGTCCAATTCAACCCACTACCTATGCCAAGGCCCAACTATATATCATATGGCTCAAACAGCAGCTTGGACCAACTTCAGAGCCCTTTCTTGCCCTGGGCTCTACTAAAAAACTAGCAGCTTTTTATGTCATGCAATACATGTGCTGGAGAATTATTCTCAACTGCAAAATATCCTGACTTCAAATACCCAAAGGGGCCCACCAAGCATTGTGCTCCTTTTTCAGTGGTAGAAGGTACAAAGTGAATTAGCTTGTCCTCAACTTATGAGGGAATGTACTGGCCTGTCTTGGATCACTGGACCCCTGAAAGCTTCACTGGTATGGCAAACTCCTGAATTTTAATAGGCTTTTCTTTCCCACTTTCTGAAGCAAATTTGTCTTTCCAAGGCATCTAGGGTATTTACCACTTTCTGTTCATCAGATCAGATAAACTAACACAAAGTCATCAATGTAGTAGACCAATGTGATGTTCTGCAGAATTTCTAGGGGTCCCAAGTCCCTTTGGACTATATCGTGGCAGAGAATTGGAGACCTCATGTAGCCCCAGGGAAAGGAATTCATCTGCTATCTGTCTCACATCAGTGGAGACTGCTTTAATCCTCATTCCTGAGGTGTATTGAAAAGAAGGCATTCACCAGATCATTAGCTGCACATCTCCACAGCAGAGGCTGGGCTACTGTCCTCCAGTAAAGATCCTACAACTAGCACAGCAGTAAGATCAGGGCTACTACTTGATTGCATTTGAGATTATCCACTGTCATCTGCCATGACTGCCTGGTCTTTGAAGGGGCCAGCCAGGCCAGGCTAATTAATTAGAAAAGAATTGATGAGACCAACACTTGTGCTTTCTGTAATTGTGTGGGGTAATTATTTATCTTTACCTCCCCCCCAGGATGGAATATTTTTTATTTACTCCTTTGTCTGAGAGAGAGCAGATTCAGGCGCTTCCACCTGGCCTTTCCTACCATGATAGCTCTTATTTCAATAGTCAAAAAACCAACATGAATGTGAGAGTCATGCCAACAATTAAGTACATTCATTTCTAATTGTATTTTTGGAAATAGGAATGACCAACAGATGGTCTGTAAGACATCACATTGGTCCATGTAAACTCTAGGACATGACGCGGGTAGAGGACTCCATGTATTACCTGGCCTTCATATGCCACTACTTTAACATAGGAGACACAGCAGTGTTTGGGGTCTTTGCATATCAGCATCAGTTCATATCCAATATCCAACAACCCTCAATGGCCCTGTATTAATGTTATGTATTAAACACTGCCATAACAAATTACTACAAACTTGATGGCTTGGAATGACATCTACTTACTTCTCACAGTTGTGTAGGTCAGAAGTCTGGGTGTAGTATGACTCAACAGATCCTCTGCTTAGAGTCCCATAAGTGTGAAATCAAGGTGTTGGCTAGGCTGGATTTCTTTCTGGTGGCTCTGGGAATGAATCTGCTTCCAAGCTGATTCAAGTTTTTGACCAAACTCTGTTCCTAATGGTTGTACGATTGATGTTCTATTTACTTGCTGGATGTCGGTCATCACCCCTGAGGCCACCTACATTTTTTTCTCATGCTTTCATGTGGCCCCTTTCTTGGAATGGCACAAGGGGGCCACATGCTTTGAATCTCTCTGACATTTCCTTCTTCCTTCTTTCCTGCCTCCAGCTAGAGAAACCCTCAACTTTCAAGGGTTTATGTGATTAGTTTTGACCCACTTGGATAATCCAGGATAATCTCCCTATCTTAAAATCTGGAATCTTAAATACATCTTCAAAGACTCTTTTTTAATGTAATGTAATGTAGTGTATTCCTAGGATCCAAGGATTATGGCATGGACATCTTGGAGCTGGGGGGAGACCATTATTCTGCCTACCATCCCAGTATACAGATATCTGAGTAAATGGCCACAGGTCATTCTTCTGGGGAAGAACTAGGTTAATCACTACTGTACAAACTGCCATTATGTTGCAATGTCCTTTCTCATAGAGACTCTGCCTTCTGTCTCAGTCTGTGGGAATTAGTTTGGGAACCAGTTTCAAGCATGGAAATGACAAACATATTTTTCCTTTGGGATAACTTAAGTCTTCTGCTCATCTACTCTTGATCTTCTTTGATTATAAATACATAGCAACACACTTGTTGGCTACCTATCTGTCCTGACAAGGAACACCATGCTCTATCAGCCATCTCCATAGATTCCAATAGGTCAAGCCACCTCAGCTGCCATTCTGACTTGCTATCCATGACAGTCGTTGTGCCCTCCTTGCTTCGATGATTAAGTGCTGCCATGTGGCCTCGTCACACCAAATCCCATCATTCCCATTGCTTTCAGATACCAGTTCTGAGGCAGCATCTCTGCCAGCCCATTCTCAGAGGACACCACACCACAGAGCTTCCCAATGACACTAGTGCTCTCTCATCAGCATATTCCTTATGGCCTTGATAAAAGGAGCGTCCACCAGACCTTTCTAAGGAATCTAGTTAGCTGATGATTTTCTGGTCTTAATAGATCCTCTCTAGCATTTCGACTTTTCTGAATTTCTTGATCCCTTCCTCTAGTCTGCTATCTCTACTTCATTCAACATAAGTCAGTTTTCTAAGCCTCCCAGCAGTGAATCAGGACTGGCACTTGAGGCACTTAATAGGAAGTGAGATTTTATTTAACAAGCTGGGGAGAATGCCCCACACTAAACAAACTCTCTTTCTATCTTGCTCCCTTGATCTAGCATCCTCAGAAGCCACTCTAACCCATACTCTCCCAATTCCAGGTTCTGCAATTCCTTTGGAGCTTATTATCTCTCCTACCTTTAGCAGATCCAGCACTTTTGTGGATGAAGCTATGCTGGTACTTTACCCTTCTTACAGCTCTGATTTCCAAACGGGGAGGAGAGGCATATGCTGGGAAGGGAAAGCATTATCCTATAATTAGCTGTCTTGTTTGAGTTCTACATAATTTTCAAGCAAAGGGAAGCTGATGTCTTCTAACAAAGGGAGGTGCTGCTTCTGGAGGCTCAGAGGGCTCAGGAAAATCAGGGGATTTGAGGCTCTCCAGTGCATCTTCTCCAGATCCCAGGGTCTTCCACCCTCCCTATCAGGCACTGACTTTGACATAGCAGATCTGTCAATGCTGAGGTCATCTTTCTCTGAGGTCAGTAACTTTCACAAGTGAGTCTTTTGCCTGGTCTTCAACTAGGTCCATTTCAATGTTCCCAAGGAGCTTCTCTGACTCTACACTGGGCTTTAAATTACAATGAATAGATTGGAGCCTGTTTTTTTCTGTTTCATGAACCTAGTGATTCAAGAGAACTTATTAACAGATACTCACCTTTATAATTCCTCAGTTATTATTTTCCCCCATGTCTTTTTTTTAAGACTTTATTTTTGAGTAATCCCTACACCCAACATAGGGCTCGAACCCACAATCCCGAGATCAAGAGTCACATGTTCTACCAACTGAGCCAGCTGGGCACCCCTCTCCTATGTCTTTCAAATGCCAGAGATACTTCACAAGTTACTGCATCTCCTCCTGCCTTAACATGTCCCAGGTCACCACAGTGTGTCTTAGCAACTATCCTGCTACACACCAAGCCAGAAACCATCAATACTCCACCTACCCCCCAGTGATGGGCTCTTCTTTTCCCTTAAGGCAGCAAGTGCTCCAAGTCCAGAATCCCATGCTTAGAATTGGTTTCCTAGGGCTACTTCTAGTCCTAACTGTCCCAGGGTGTATTCTTTAGAAGCAGAGCCTGAGTCAGGCATTTGTGCAAGGGATTTATTTGTTAAGGAGGTAAAGGGAGTGAAGCAGGCAGAATAGGGCAGGGTGAGGGGAAGTTAAGCAAAGGTGTGGTCTTAGCTGGGGTCTAGCTTCACACTAATACCATGGGAAGCCTGAGAGCATCAGTTGAACCACAGCCTTTGTCCCACGTTGATCAGTTAGTCATTGTCTGTCAGCTGCCTCTGTGGGAGAGGGTAACTTCCCAGGGGAGGCAGTTCTTGTCCACATAGGCAATTCAGTGGAGTATGGGGCAGCTGTGAGGCATCAACTGCTAACACTCACAGCAATTGGGGATGAGCATACTGCAGGAGGTGATGAAAGGGGTTCACCAGGCAAGGAAGTGGGAAGGGGGATAGATGTTTTAGGCAGAACGTAGCTCAAGAATTATCCTGTATAGCAACTATGTTTCTTTCTTACTTAAAAAATATTCTTATGCCTATTACTTCATTTGAGCCTCACAAATATAAACTCTATGAAAGAGTGTTGGCATTATTACACACACCAGCATGGATGAATATCAAATAATTCTGTGGGGTGAAAGAAGGCAAACAAAAAGAGGCACATACTATATCATTATATTTACATAGCATTCTAGAAAATGCGAATCAGTCAATAGTGGTAAAAAGCAATCCAGTGGTTCCTTGGGAGGAAGTGGGGAACCTTTCTTGGGGAGAGCAAAAAGAGAGGACAAAGGAGACACAAAGACACTTTTAGGGGATGATGGATACATGCTCACTATCTTGGTTATAATGATGGATTCATAGGTATAAATGTGTCCAAATTCATGAAATCGTACACCTTAAATGTGAGCAATTAATTGTATATCGATTATACCTCAATATATCTTGAAATATCCACACTCTCACCCCCTCCATTGAGGAGTTAAAGACAGGAATTCCTAAGGAAATTATACTGGTCAGGGTCTCCTCCGGTAGCAAGTAACAAAACCAGTGTAAGCTAAAAGGGAATTAATTGGCCCATATGTGGAGGAAGGGCAGGGGTAAGGCTTCATGATGGTGACTGAAAAGCAACATAAGGAGCTCAGTGCTCCAGTCTCTATTACTCTCTCCCTCCACCTTTCATAGCTGATTGCTTCTGCACTGATGGCTGAATTCTCTCAGGCTAGTTGTCTCCATCACATTCACAGCAGGCCTCTGGATGCACAGCCCCTGTCGCTATGAACCATGGAAGACTTTCTTCTCATACTTTCCTGCTCCTACACCAGTTTCAAGGGAAGAGCTCTGATTCACTGGCTTGGGTCGTGTGCCCACTCCCAGGCCAATCGTCAGCTGAGGATGGAAGAAAATGACCTCCCCCTTGTCAACTCCATGTCAGTGGATGGAGTCAGGGAGAAAGAAGAAGAAAAGAACTCCCCAGAAAGCTGTCTGGGGGAAAAGAATACTAGTCAGACAAAAGAATAAATGTCCACTACAAGTGGGTGCAGACACCATGGCCAAAGAACCAGACAAAGTTAACATACCCAGTTGGGTTTCAAACCTCTGATCTTGACTGTATCCCACCTGGTCACCAAATCAATGAGCCAACAAGATAGGCTGCCATCCTAGTGATCATGCTCTCTCTAGGCAGGAGGTCCCAGGACCCCTGAGAGATGGAAGAGAAAGCACTCAGCTTTGGGTCTTCCAAGAAGCAGATGCCAAGAAAGGGTTTGATGCGCAATTATTGAAGGTTGTGCCTGTCAAGGCTGAGGGAAGGGAAAACAAGGCAAACAGGAGAGACTTCTGGCCAAACTCTACGTCTGATGCCTGTCAGAGGAGGCAGGACTCATCAGTAGATGCTTGTGCTCAAACAGTCTCAGCCAGAAAAAATGGAGAGTCCTTGAGCAAAAGTTGCCTGTTGTGGGTGTAGGAAACTGAAAAACAGCCCCGTGAAAATGTCCACATCAAATCCCTGGAATCTATGAACATTATCTTACTTGGAAAAGGGGTCTTTGGAAATGTGATTAAGGATATTGAGATGGGGTTCTTATCCTGGATTTCTAGGTGGACCCTAAATCCAATGACAAGTGTCCTTATAAAAGAAAGATGGAGGTTTGAGGCAGACAGGAGTAAAAACTGAAAGAAGAGATGGTGATGTGTACATGTGGGCAGAGCATGGAGTCATGTCAGCAAGGAATGCTGACAGCCATCAGAAGGCAGAGAGACAAGAAAGTCTTCTCCCTTAGAACCTCCTTAGGATGTATAGCCAAAACCTCAACTTTGGACTTCTGACCTCCAGAATTGTGAGGCAATACATTTCAGTTGTTTTAAGCCACAAGTTTGTGGCAATTTGTTATGGAACCTTCAGGAAATGAATGCAGAGCATTCCATGTTGAGCAGGACTGGCTGGGCTCTATTACCCCATATGCTCAGTCTTTGGCTGGGAGCATTTGGGAGAAGCACAGCCTGACATGAACATCATGGTGAACCCACAGATGCAGCAGTGGAAGGCTGTTGGTCAACGAAGCTCCCTCAGGGGGAGGTCTGAGCGGGGAGCCTCTGTAGCCACCACAGAAAGCCTGCACGATGTCTAGCACACAATAGCTACTCAGTGACTATTGTTAGATGTCGACTATAGAATAAACGAATGCTCATTCTATCCAGGCTCCAAGGGCAGCCCAGTGGATGAGAAAATCAGGGAAGCAGATTTTGGCCTGGTGTAATAATGGCAGCCCACACTAGGTTGGAACTATTTGCCATGCACTGTTTTTGCATGTACTTATATACCATGCACATAAACATGAACACATGTATGTACCCATGAATATATATGTATGTACACATATACATGTACACACACGCACAGTTAAATCAGTTTAAACTTCATTTAAACTTCACAGCAGGGGTGCCTGGGTGGCTCAGTCAGTTAAGTGCCTGACTCTTGATTTCAGCTCAGGTCATGATCCCAGGGTCATGAGATCAAGCCCTGATCCACTGGGCTCCACTCTCAGTGGAGAGTCTACTTGAGATTCTCTTTCCGTTTCCCTCTACCCCTCCCCCAGCACGCGCACACGCTCTCTCTCTTTCTCTCTCTCTCTCTCAAATAAATGGGTAAATCTTTCAAAATAAATAAACTTTGCAGCATCCCTTAGAGAGAGGAATTATAGTCACCTTTGAGTAAACTGAGGCAAGTGTGGTATGGTTACCTGCCCAAGGTCACACACAGCTTATAAGTGGTGGAAGATGAATTCACCACCACCCTACACTGCTCTTAAAAACATGATGGGAAGAGCCCAAGGACTCAGTTAGCCAAGCAACAAAGCTCTGTTACAATTCAGCAATTCAAAGAGCTTCTGTTGGGAGTCTGAACTAAATAGCCATCTTGTTGAAATTGTTCAGTTAAATATCTGTTGAGTGGCCAGGACTGGTGGGGGGCAGAGGGGGGAATGGGTCAGGGATGAGCAAGAGGGGAGTGAGGCAGAGGGCAGAAGCAGGTCCCCATGGCTGCTGTGTCTTAAGCATTTACAAAGTGCTGGGCACATTTCTAAGGCTGTCATCAGCACTCACTCATTAGGATTAGCCGACAAGTCTACAAGAAAGGTGAGCATTATTGTTATTATTCTATACATAAAGAAACAAATTCTTATTTTATAAATAATCTCAAGTCAGCCAGCTATGACAACCCAGCTCCGCCTCCAGAGCCCTGCTCCTAACCATGACCTTGTCCCTGCCTCCTATATACATATGATCATTCTATTCCAGGATCCCATGGGCCACAAGCCCACAGAGACACCAAATGCACCTTTTTTCCCATTTCTCTTGCTGCCTTCTGTGTCTGAGATGGAAAGGCATGCCAGTCTCTTCTTGGGACAATTGAAGGGGCTTCAGAGAAATTCCCCCCCCCCACTTCATTCCAGCTATCTGGCCTGGACATGGGGCCACCACTGACACCATCTTCCAAAGCTGGCATGTTCTGACAATTTGCTGGTAATCGGATGCCACTGGCAAATCATTAGCCCCCTCCATTCCCGCCACACGCAGTCAGGCTTGGCTTGTTGCTGCTGAATGCCTGACACATTTCAGCTCTGACTGGAAATTGGATCCAATCTGGAAAATTACTCGACCACAGCGGGGGTCTGAAGGGAACAGCTGAAACCCCCACCCCGATTCCTCCTTTTGTCCTTCCCTGGGGCTTTGAAGGGATTCCAGGCACAGTGAGATGGGCTTCAGTCTGCACAAGGGAGGGCTGAGAGGCAGCCTGAGGACTAAGGGAAGGCAGCCTGAGTCCTAGTCCTGCCTTTAGTGCACCACTGCTTGCTGTGTGACCTTGGATGAGGCATTCACCTTCTCTTGTCAATGTGGGGTAGTCAGGTGTTCAGACTTTGGTGTCAAACGAGACCAGTGGGAATCCTAGCTCTGTGTACCACCAGATGGATGAACTTGGGCAAGTTCTTTAACCTTTACTAGGCTCAGTTTATCCATCTATGAAACAGTAGTAAATAATCACATTCATTCATAGGGTGACTTTGAGCATCTCATGGGAATGCATGTAACATTTGGTGCATTGTCTAGCACATAAGCAGGGCTCAATCAATAGCAGTGATTCTTACCCTCATCTTCACCACTTGATGGACAAGCATACTTCTAATTCCCGATAGTCCCCATTTCTACTGAGTCATTCACATGGAGTATGAGGTTTGGAGTCAAGATCTTTCAGTGTTTATTGAATGAATGCAATCAATGGTAGAATAGACTATGTAATAACACCACTTATGGAAGGCTTAATAGGTACTAGATAGATAAAGACAGATAGCACCCAGCATCTGCCTTTAAGTAGTTCTCTGGGCCTCTGTTTTCCTATCTGTGAAATGGGCACAGAGATCCTGCATTGCCTCGTAGGCTTGTTGAACACATCTAATGAGATAACCCATATTACACATGTATTGCTTCATTTAATCCTTGTAGCGACCCTGTGAGATAGATACAATTCTCATTCCCATTTGGCAAGCAAAGAAACTGAGGTTCAGAGAGGTAGAGTGGCTTTCCTAAGGTTGCAGGGCTGGTTAGGGGATGAGCAGGGAGTTAAACCCAGACATTCTGGCTCCAGAGTCATACTTAGAGTACTAAGCTAGAATTAAACATAAGCAGAGGCCAGCGCTCTCTTTTCCTGAATTTCCCCAGCATCCTTCCAGCCAAGCCTGCCTATTTTGGTCAAGTGCAGCAGCCAGGGAGACTCCAGTGGGTCCTGGCTCCCAGAGATCTCTGAATACCACTCATGAATCCTGGCCCAAAGAGCCACCTTCTCAGAAATACAGGCCTGGGCTGATTTTGCCTACTGAACTGGATGCATTTAGCCATCACTTGGGGCTATGTAAGTCTTGCCCGAAAGAGCTTCTGCCCCTAGCCACCACTGAAACAGTGGGAACTCAACATCCCAACGTCCCTTTGCATTTGGTGGTTCTCACTTCTTCCTTCCTGAGTAGGAATCATTATTCCTCAATCTCAATCCTTGCTGAATGAAACTGGACCATTCTCTTACACCACACACAAAGATAAACTCAAAATGGATGAAAGATCTAAATGTGAGACAAGAATCCATCAAAATCCTAGAGAACACAGGCAACACCCTTTTTCAACTTGGCCACAGTAACTTCTTGCAAGATACATCCACAAAGGCAAGAGAAACAAAAGCAAAAATGAACTATTGGGACTTCATCAAGATAAGAAGCTTCTGCACAGCAAAAGAAACAGTCAACAAAACTAAAAGACAACCTACAGAATGGGAGAAGATATTTGCAAATAACATATCAGATAAAGGGCTAGTTTCCAAAATCTATAAAGAACTTATTAAACTCAACAGCAAAGAAACAAACAATCCAATCATGAAATGGGCAAAAGACATGAACAGAAATCTCACAGAGGAAGACATAGACATGGCCAACAAGCACATGAGAACATGCCCCGCATCACTGGCCATCAGGGAACTACAGATCCAAACCACAATGAGATACCACCTCACACCAGTGAGAATGGGGAAAATTAACAAGACAGGAAACAACAAATGTTGGAGAAGATGTGGACAAAGGGGAACCCTCTTGCACTGTAGGTGGGAATGTGAACTGGTGCAGCCACTCTGGAAAACTGTGTGGAGTTCCTCAAAGAGTTAAAAATAGATCTGCCCTATGACCCAGCAATTGCACTGCTGGGGATTTACCCCAAACACTCAGACGCAGTGAAACGCCGGGACACCTGCACCCCGATGTTTATAGCAGCAATGTCCACAATAGCCAAACTATGGAAGGAGCCTCGGTGTCCATCGAAAGATGAATGGATAAAGAAGATGTGGTCTTAAAAAAAAAAAAAAAGATGTGGTCTATGTATACAATGGAATATTACTCAGCCATGAGAAACGACAAAGACCCACCATTTGCTTTGACGTGGATGGACCAGGAGGGTATTATGCTGAGTGAAATAAGTCAATCGGAGAAGGACAAACATTATATGATCTCATTAATTTGGGGAATATAAAAAATAGTGAAAGATAATAAAGGGGAAAGGAGAGAAAATGAGTAGGAAATATCAGAAAGGGAGACAGAACATGAGAGACTCCTAACTCTGGGAAACGAGCAGGGGGTGGTGGAAAGGGAGGTGGGTGGGGGATGGGGGTGATTGGGTGACGGGCACTGAGGGGGGCACTTGATGGGATGAGCACTGGGTGTTATGCTATATGTTGGCAAATTGAACTCCAATAAAAAAAAATAATTAAAAAAAAATCTCAATCCTTGCTCCCTTCCCAGCTCCACAATTCCAGGAGGTGCTGAAGGAAGAGCTCCATTTTAAGGGCCTGACACACAGATGTCTATACCCTAGTCAAAAGTGAATGTCTCAGTCCCTACCTGGGGTAGCACATCCCTGTGGCCTGTTGGGGTTACTGCTAAACCCTCAGAAATAAGCATGGGGTGATGCTCCCAGGAGGCATTAAACAAATAATTACATAAAGAAACATCAGACTAGGGGGTGCCTGGGTGGTTTAGTCAGTTAAACATCCAACTCTTAACTCTGGCTCAGGTCATGAGATTGAGCCTGGCATCTGTCTCTGAGCTCAGCACAGAGTCAGCTTGAGAGTCTCTCTCACCTTCTGTGTTCTCCTCCTCTGACTCACATATGTGCACTCTTTAAATAAATAAAATCTTAAAAGAAAAGAAAAGCAGGATCCCTGGGTGGCGCAGTGGTTTAGCACCTGCCTTTGGCCCAGGGCGCGATCCTGGGGACCCAGGATTGAATCCCACATCAGGCTCCCAGTGCATGGAGCCTGCTTCTCCCTCTGCCTATGTCTCTGCCTCTCTCTTTCTCTCTCTCTGTGACTGTCATAAATAAATTAAAAAAAAAGAAAAGAAAAACATCAGACTAGTATAGGTAGTGGTAATACTAATTATAATTGCTCATATTTATCAAGTACTTAACAACGTGCAGGATGTTTCACATATGCTATCCTGTGCATTTATTTTTCCTCTTTACAGACAAGGAAATTAAGGGGCAGTTGTATATCATCCTTCTCCCACACAGAGAATTGGGGGTGAGGAGAGGAACCAGTCACTGGAAATGTCTTTATGTTTTAACACTTACAACAGTAGCAGCAGCATTTCTTGGGCACCTTCCATGTGTCAGCCTCTCTACCAATCACTTTACACAGGTTATCTCCAATCTCCACTACACCCTTTATATAGACATTATTATCACATCCATTCTACAAGTGAGGAAACTGAGTTTAAGCAACCTGCTTCTACATGCAGAAAAGGATTCAAACCCAGGTCATCCCAAGTCCAAAGTCTGTGCTCAACCATGATGTCATCCTTCCTCTGCCTTCCCTCTCCAAGGCCAGAAGGAACACGAAATTCACAGGCGTCATGCTTTGGTCAGCTTGTGCTAGGCACTTACCTAAGTCCCTTTAAGGCTAAGGATTCCCTGATCAGTACCCGGTGTCACCGGGTTTAGGTTTCCACCCTAAAGCCCTGTGCATCCTCCCTCTCCATGGTCCCTGACTCCTCTGGCCAAGATGTTGGTGTTGACTTCCCTCCTCCGGGGCCTCAGAGATGAGTAGGAGGGGTGTTGTGAGGAGGAGGAAGCAGATGATTCTCTCTGGAAACTTGAGTCTTATTTGAGCAAGCAAAATTGTCTCTAACAAAGAAGTGGAAAAAGGAAGACAGAGACACAATTGTCCTTGACATCTAGCTTGGAGGATGGGCTGTTGCCAGGGCAACATCCGAGAAGTAGGGTATCAGCAGAAATCCCTGGCTGTACCACCTATGTTGAGAATCACTGTTCTATAGTGTAATGGGGGAAATCATGCACTTTGTATACTTATTAAAAGAGAAAGATGGTTGCAATATTTTAAGGGAATATCATATGTTGAAGAAACATTGTGGATAGTTTATTAGCTAGGACTCATGGAGTAGTTTATCGGTGACCTTCCTGGTACCACTCCATCCATCCCCTCCTTCCTTACTCTGATTTTGCACTATTAAACAGATATGTTCAGCCCAGAGAATAAGATTTGTTTAAACCAATCACAGCATACCCATTCCCCCTCTTCCAGTGATTGCCCTGGAAGTGGGCAGGTAGCCCAGATCTGACCAAGTAGACATAAGGGAAATCTACTGAGAAGCTTTCAGCAAGTAATCCTCCCTCTGCCTCTCAGTAAGAGAGGTACATGCAGAGAAAATTCCTTTCCTGCTCAAGTTGTATTCTTGTCCTGGTTTAGGACACAATCCTCTGAAGATGTGATTCTTGGAGCGGCAGCAGCCATTTTGTGACCATGAGGGGAGTTACTGCTCATACTCCAGGGAAGGCAGGAGAAAAATATGGTAAATACCTGCATCTTTCATGCCTTTCATGACATTGAACCACCCCAAAATTACATTCCCTCAGCCCTCTTGGTAAATAAATGTCTTTATGTTTTAAGCTACTGTTAGATGTTTGGGGTGTTTTTTTTTTCTGCCTCTTGCTGCAGGATTCTTGGCTGCAAGTAACAGAAACCCTTTCAAACTCTGAAAAAGGGTGGTTTGTCATCAGGACAGTTAGAGAACTCAAAGTTACAATATGGCTGGATTATGGGAGTCATCTCCTCTTCTCTCTCACTGCAAACCACTCTCCTCAGCTTCCAAGCCTACATGACACTGCAGTGTTGCCCATCCCAGATACTCACCCACTTCACTTCAGGGATTGGCAAGTTTGAGGCTACAACTGTTTGGCCTCCATTCCAAGTTCTTAGTCAAGGCACTGACTCGGTGTGCATCAGGTGCCCATGCCTAACTTAATCAATCACAGCCAGGATTGGGGTCATGCTGCCCAGGCAGAGCTTTAGAAGCTTGCCATGGAGCAACATGGATGGGAAGATGGGAATGGTATCATGTGTCAGACAAAACAAACAAACAAACAAACAAACAAAAAAACCCTGAAAATTCCAGAAGGCTTATTATTCACCAAAACTTAACAATGTTTGCCTATGTGTTGTTGGATTCTAACTTTTTCTTCTTTACACTGCAATTTCTTACATCTCCACAATAAGCATGTAAAAGGAACCAACCAAACCTGGATGCACCATTTACCAGCCGCACAACTTCAACTTTCTGACCCTCCACTTTCTTGTCTCTAGAGATGAGCACCATCCTCCCTATTTCAGCAATTTGGAGGGAGGATCCAAGGGGATACATCAGCTCACCAGCCAGATATGCTGTAAAATGGGAGGCGAGGCACCAATCCTCAGAGTGGTTTCCTCACAGTGCTTGTATTGGGTTGAATGATGTCCCCCCAGATTTTGTGCTCACCCAGCACCTCTGAATGTGTGACCTTATTTGGACATGGGGTCTTTGCAGATGTGGCTGAGTTAAGATGAGGTCACACTAGGTTACAGTGGACTCCAAATCCAACAATTCATATCTTTATAAGGAAAGGGAGATGTAGGGACACAAATAGACAGGAGAGACAGCTGTGGGAAGACAGAGGTCGAGACTGGAGGGATGCGGTCATCAAACCAAGGAGCACCAGTGCCACCAAAAGCTGGAAGAGGCAATCAACTTCAGTTTTAGATTTCTGGCCTCCAGAACTGTAAGAAAATAAATTTCTATTGTTTCAAACCACCTAGTTTGGAGTAATTTGTTAGGACAGGCCTAGGAAACAGTGCTAACATAGTACCTTGCCCATGGTCAATTCTCGATAAATGTTTGTCGAATGAGTGTGTGAGAGAATGAGTGAAATGACTTGGAAACAGAGTCTGACAGGGATTATAACTAAACAACTATGCCAGGCTCTCTGGCAACCACAGTTAATGTTCAACAGTCTCTCCCGATACTGATCCATTCATTCATTCACTGTTCACCATTTGTATTTATTGAGCTCTTGATTTGGCCCAGGTACTAGGCACTGAATAGCAACCCCATTTTAACTAAGGCAAGGATTTGGTACCCGGTCTCTTTCTAGTCACCACCTCCCCATGTACCTGTGTTGTGATCGATGACTCCCCAGAAGCCACCCAACCATGCTTGCACAATAAAAGGAGAGAAGAAAATTTAATAAGATTCCAAATTGCCTTCCCTTGAATTCAAATTGCTTCATATATTATGTTCATCATACATACATGTAACTACTCTAGTCCCTATTTTTTCTCAACACCCCCCCACTTCCTTTCTAATACAAGACAAGTTCTTGTGTTAATGAATTCTAGATTTTCATTTAATAAATGTTGTGTGGGAAGCTTCATTATTTGCAACTTCATCAATCTAAAGCGGACACATACATGCCCTCTTTCTAAGTACCTGGGATCAATAGAGCATGATTCTCACGTACTGGGCCCTATGACTGCCAGCAAGAAGAATTCAGTAATTGAAAAGACCTTATAAATCAATACAGCCAAATTGAAAACTCCAAGAGAACTCCACATCATTCACCGAGGCGCTTGTTAAGACTTCTCTTTACTTTCAGAGGGGAAAAAAACAACACTGGTGAAAGGTTGAAGAGGGAGCAAAAGAAAACAGATATTTCTATTCAATCCTAATCACTTGGCGGAGCCAGTGGAGCTCCTCCTTAGCAGGTAGATTTAATTTAGTTTTGATTACTTGTCCTGATTAGGTTTGGTGGGGCTTTTTGTCTTTTACTCTATGCAAACATAAGGTCTCTCCACTCCAGACCATGTAGGGATGGTTTCTGAGTCTTCTCCAGGGAGGCACTGAGAGCCGGTTCACCATAAGTCTACAAGATAATAGGTACTCAGTAAGTGTTGCAGGGGCACCTGGGTGGCTCAGTCAGTTGAGCGTCTGCCTTCAGCTCAAGTCATGATCCCAGGATACTGGGATTGAGTGCCACATTGGGCTCCATCCTCAGTGGGGAATCTGCTTCTCCTTCTCCCTCTGCCCCTCCCCTCTGCTCCTGCTCTTTCTCTCTCAAATAAATAAATAAGATCTTTAAAAAAAAAAGTGTTGGGGGGCAGTCCTGGAGACTTAGTGGTTTAGCACCACCTTCAGCCCAGGGCATGATCCTGGAGACCCGGGATCGAGTCCGATGTTGGGCTCCCTGCATGGAGCCTGCTTCTCCCTCTGCCTGTGTGTCTCTGCCATGCTCTCTCTCTCTCTCTCTCTCTCTGTGTGTGTCTCCATGAATAAATAATAAAATCTTAAAAAAAGTGTTGGGGATTTCAGTTGAATTGCACTGAACTAGTGACCATTATCCTACAGTCTTTAAAGAACTGGAATAGGGGCACCTGGGTGGCTCAGTCAGGTCATGATTCCAGGGTCATAGGAGTGAGCCCTGCATCAGGCTCCCTGCTCAGTGGGAAGTCTACTTCTCCCTCTGCCTGCTGCTCCCCTGCTTGCGTGCTCTCTGTCTCCTCTGTCTCTTTCTCTCTGTCAAATAAATAAGAGAAAGAAAGAAAGGAAAGAAAGAAAGAAAGAAAGAAAGAAAGAAAGAAAGAAAGAAAGAAAGAAAGAAAGAAAGAAAGAAAGAAAACAGAATAAAAGAGAACCCCCTTCTCTCTGTTCTCATGCACACTCCTCTTGCCTAATAATTCTCTACCATGGCTATAAGAGTTGAATGAAATTTATGTTGAGTGCCCACAATGCAGCTAGGGTTGTTTTCTCCCTACCATTTGCTTCCTGATTGTGGTAAGAAAATCAAAATCAGTTAATGTAAATTACCCACCCTGCAGGGAGAGAAATAATCTGTCAGTCAGTTGATGGTGACAACTGGATGTTTGGATGTTTCAGAGATGCTTAGAACACAACCTGCACAAACCTGCACTGACCATCTGCATCCCCACTTTGAGTCTCCCCCTACACTTCACTCACAAAATGGAGACTCCCACTTATCCATGGGGTTGAACAGTTCTCCTGCCTACCACCCCACCCCCGCCCCACTACATCCACTCCACAGCCCAGTCCCCATGTCTACTCTCCTTCCTAAATATTTCTGGGTTCCAACCATCTCTCCCCATCTCCATTACCACCACTCTGTGCCATGCCAGCTCTTTCTTATGTCACTACAACTGCCCCCCTGCTGAATCCCCCATCCCCATCCCTGCCCAAAGGATCTTCCTAAAACTCATGTCTGATTATGTCACATGCCTGTGTATTAAAACCCTTTGATCATTTCCCACTGATTTTGGATTAAGGACAAATTCTTGATACTTTATAAAGAAAGATCTGGTCCTGCCCATCTTTCCTGCCTCATGTTGTTCCATCCCTACTCCCACCCCTAACCTTGCTCCCTGCACTGTAGCTACACTGGCTACCTTACTATTTCTTGGACAGCCCCTTCCTCCCACACTTCTACTTATTCATCCCTTGAGGCTGTTTCATTGTCTCCTCCTCAGACAACCCCTCCCCTCACCCCACAAAGCTAGGTCTGACTCTATTATATATTGTTGAAGACTCCCCCCTTTTCTTGCTTTTATAACACTTATCACAAGTGTAAATACAGTAGTCCCCCCACCCTTATTCTGTTTCAGCTACCCATGGTGCAAGGCAACCCAGAAGTAGATGATGGTCAGAAGGCTCATAGTAGCCTAACACAATGCCTATGTCACTCACCTCACTTCATCCCATCACAGAGGCATGTTATCATCTCACGTCACCACAAAAAGGGTGAGTTCAGTACAATAAGATATTTTGAGAGAGACCACATTCATGGAACTTTTATTAAAGTATATTGTTATAATTGTTCTATTTTTGTATTAGTCATTGTCGTTAATCTCTTTCTGTGCCTAATTTAGAAATTAAACTTTGTCATAGGTGTGTATGTTATTAAAAAGAAAACTACTTATGCCAAGTGATCAAATCAGGACTTAATATCTAACTTAACTGCACTCCAATCTCCCCTAGAAATTTAGTCGTCAGGTCTAAATTCAGTCCTGGTCAGTCAGGAATTTTCTGATCCACACTAAAGAGATCATCTGTCACATGGGCCCTCTCCATTCCTTAAAGGAAGAGGAGATGATCCACCTGATAAGACTCACAGCCCTTCTCCCTAAGGGAAGGTGACCTTGCCTGGACCAATCCTTTCTTTTCTTTTGCTAATAACATCCTTACCCACCCTCCTCTCTCTAAAGGTCTTCCAGTTTGTACAACTCCTAGGAGCTCTCCTCTACTTGCTAGACAGGTTGCTGCCTGATTCATGAATCACTTAATAAAGCCAATGAGATCTTCAAAGTTACTCAGTTGAATTTTGGTTTTTACAATATATATGAACAAACATAGTATATATAGGGTTCAGGCTTATCTGTGGCTTCAGGCACAAGGGGCAGGGTGTCTTAGAATGTATCCCCCATGGTTGACAGGAAACTACTGTGATTTTTGTGTAATTGCTTGTTTAAATAGTTTTTGTCTAGCTAGACTATAAGCACTATGGGTCAGGTCCCTCTTGTGTTCAGCACCTGAAGTTTTTAGGACTCAACAATACACAGGCTTCAACATGTAAATTAACTTGTTCCTGACAAATTGAAAAGAATGCTAGTTATCAAACTATAATCATATGTTTGCCAGGGCACCTGGCTAGCTCAATTCTAGAACATGAGACTCTTAATCTCAGAGTCATGAATTCAAACCCCACACTGGACATGGAGCCTACTTAAGATTAAAAAATATAGAGGCACCTGCGTGGTTCAGTGATTGAGCATCTGCCTTTGGCTCAGGTTGTGATCCCGGAGTCCTGGGATCAAGTCCCACATCTTTGGGGAGCCTACTTCTCCCTCTGCCTATGTCTCTGCCTCTCTCTCTCTCTCTGTGTGTCTCTCATGAATAATAAAATCTTAAATATATACGTGTGTGTGTATTAATAATGTGTTATTAAAAAGTAGTGGCGGGGTATACATATAGAAAAAGACTAGAATAATATATATCAAAAGCCAAAAAAAATTATCTTCACTCTGGATAGTAGGATCATGGATCATTTTAGTGTATTTTTTGGTTCTTTTATGACTTTCCAGCAATGGACATGTATTATTTTTTAATAATAAAAAAACTAGCTATTCTATTTCTTTAAAAAATCTTTTTTCCTGGGAACACATGGGTGGCACAGTCAGTTAAGCAGATGACTCTTGGTTTCAGCTCAGGTCATGATCTCAGGGTTATAGGATGGAGTCCCACGTCGGGCTCCACCCTCAGTGTAGAGTCTGCTTAAGAGTCTCTTTCCCTTGCCCTCTGCTCCTCCAGTTCATGCTGTTTCTTTCTTCTCTCTCTTTCAAATAAATAAGTAAAATCTTTTTTTAAGGAATTTTTTCCTTTTTTCCCTTAATTTATCTACCAATGTGTGACAGCACTGGCTGGTAAGCAGTAGGTGGTTATCCAAATGGCTAGGCCAAATATTCAGCAACAAAAATATTGACCTTAGGGACTTTGGTTTATTCAGATGTGAGGTCAAAATAACTGAGCTGAGAATTAAAAGTCTGGGTTCAAGTCCCAATTCCTACATTTAGCTTTCTGAGTCTCAGTTTCCTCTGGTGTAAGATGAGGACAAGGTCTGTGTGAAATGAAGTAATACAGGTCCAAGTTCATCATTAGGATATATAGGGCTAGTCAAAGGTTAACCTTAAGAGAGGGCAGTTTGTAATGGTTAGGAAGGAACGAGATGACAGCAGGTGGAGCCTTAGCCCAGCCAGCTACGTAGTCTTCATGAAAGCAGTTCATCCCTTAAGCCTTGGTTTTCACATTTATAAGTGGAGTGACACTAGTACCAAGTTCATAGGGTTATAGTGGGGATTAAGGAGGTGACACATCTCAGGTCCTTAGTATTGTGCCTGACACATGTGCGTTTCATAGTATAAAATGATTATTTTTTATTTATTCCACCATGTTTCCATCCCCATTTCTCTCCCACTCATTCCAAGGCAGTGGTACCCACACCCATAATCCTGACCCACACACTTTTCCTCTGCTTCTGATTGCAAAACCACCATCAACTCAGAATGTCTCTGGGCTCTCAAAGCTCTTATCCATTTGCTCTATCAAACCCACAGGCAGGGGGATCCCGGGGTGGCTCTGCGGTTTAGCGCCTGCCTTTGGTCCAGGGTGTGATCCTGGAGTCCCAGGATGGAGTCCCACATCAGGCTCCCGGCATGGAGCCTGCTTCTCCCTCTGCCTGTGTCTCTGCCCTCTCTCTCATGAATAATAAATAAAATCTTAAAAACAACAACAACAACAAAAAACAAACCCATGGGCAGCCAAGTCCCAGGGGGAAATCTTGAAGGTGAAAGGCCAAAGAATACCACTCGCCCTCCAGAAAGCCATCGTCCTCCTCACCATGAGTACAGCTCTAAAAGGAACCCATTGAGTAGCTCAAAGCCACAGTTTAGGTTATGCTAACAACAACCCTGGCCTGAGGACTTGGAGCAGGAAAGGAATTATAGTCAACCAGGTTCTTCCAGAAAAAGGAATGGTGGTATGGGACAGTGGGAGGGAATGGGATGGTGATTAGAGTCCAGAAAAAGGAAGTTGTTTGCGAGTTGAAAAAATAAAGGAAATTCAAATTAAAACAGCAAAAGGATATCCTTTTTGCTAATCAGATTAGCAAAAACAAAGTGCTAGAAATCGCCTTCCAGTGCCATTGATGGAGTAGAGTTGGAAGCCACTGTGATGAACATGTAAACTAGCACAACCTATCCCATAGCAACAACAGCCCACTCCCATCAGAGTTCCAAACTTGCACAACCTTTACCCTCCCAGCTATCAGATGCATGTTTTCTACAAAAACACATGCACAAGATTGTGCATGAAACACAGAAAAAGCTGGAAATAATTAAATGGCTATCAACAGGAACATGAAGCATACATATTCCATCGGAATATTTCATTGGAGAGTTAAGTATCTTTTAAAAATGAAGTTGTTCTTGGGGCATGTGGATGGCTCAATTGGTTTGAGTGTCCAACTCTTGGTTGCAGCTCAGGTCATGATCTTGGGGTCGTGGGATGGAGTCCTACGTTGGGCTCTGTGCTTGGTGCAGAGACTGCTTGGGATTCCATCTCTCCCTCTCCAGCTGCCCCTCCCCCACTCACACGGATATCCATGTGCGGCTCTCTCTCTCTCTCAAAAAAAAAGATCTTGTACTCACAAGACTTATTTCTAAGTGACAAAAAGCAGGTCCCAGACCTGTAAGTATTATATGAAAGGTATCATTAGAAGAGAAACGCAAAACTACATTTAGGCATATACACAGGTTGTAAGCAGAACAAGTTAGGGGTCTTAGGAGAAAGATGAGGGATAGCTTTTGTGACATAAGAAATGCCATTTTAGGTCCCTGCCATCTTGTGATCTACTTGCCCAAAGAGCATTTCTTGCAGAATTTCCTGGGGTATGTTGAAATTGCAGAATAGACCCCACAGATAATGCTTTTAAGGGGGGCATAGGGAGATAGGGAAATGGGTGGGTAGAGTTCTTACATAAAAACGTAAGAACAAACAGACGCTGTCAAGCCAGGAGATAGCCTAATATCAAGACAATAAATCAGAGGTGAAACTGATACGGGAGAGCTTGGTTCTTGGTCTCACGGAGTCGAAGAATGGATCTTGTGGACACAGGAGAGTGAGGAAAGGGACAGAAATTTATTAAGTAAAGATACAGAGAAAGCTCTCAGGAGTGTGAGGTCTCAACATGGTTGCCACTGAAGGCTTGTAGGGTTGATCTTTAATCAGAAGCCTAATCAGGGAACCTAAATCCTCTTAACATTATCTATTGACATCACCATTGAGTAAGGACTGTTGATGACATATTTAATGGCTTACTTCTTTGGGGTCTGGTTATTCTTTGTTGGTCGCAGATGACTGTCATAAAAAGCTGCCCTCCCTGCCCACACCTAGGGCAGGGTGGTCTGGCTTGTTCTTTTATCTCTGGTTTCCTTACACCTCAGAATTTTGGGGATTTTTGTTAGCCTGCTTCCATGGCCCCCTTCCTAGCCCTGCCTACCCCTGTTTGTCCCTAACTCCTTCCTCCCCCTGGAATAGTAACCCAAACTGCTGTTAGGGAATGGGACAATGGTCGCTCTGGCTGCTATTCGTCTTTAAGTGGCTGACAGGTACCCCGTTTTGCTGTTTGTTACGAGAAGAGTCTATCCAAGGGAAAGAAGTCTCCCAGGAAAGAAATGAGAGTCCGCATTTACTCACCCTTTGCTGGGACTGATCCCAGGTTTCGGCATCAAAATGATGCAGGAGAGCTTGGTTCTTGTCTCATGGAGTTGAAGAATGGATCTCGCAGACACAGGAGAGTGAGGAGTGACAGAAGATTATTAAGATACAGCGAAAGTTCTCAGAAGTGAGAGGGGACCCGACAGGGTTGCCACTGAGGACTTGTAGGGTTGGTCTTTTATCGGAAGCCTAATCAGGGAACCTAAATCCTTTTAACATTATCTATTGACATCAACATTGATAACATCTTTAATGGCTTACTTCTTTGGGGTGTGGTAGGTTATTCTTTGCTGGTCACAAGTAGCTATTATAACAAGACACCCTCCTCGCCCACACCTTAGGGCAGGGTGGTCTGGCTTGTTCCTTTATCTCTAGTTTCCTTACACCTCAGCATTTTTGGAATTTTTGTTAGCCTGCTTCCGTGGTCCCCTACCTAGTCCTGCCTAGCCCTGTTTGTCCCTACCAGCGCTGGTTCAAAAGTAAAGATTGACCTGAGGTACATTCTTGAGTTATCTCTGCAGGATCTAAACCTCTGAGCACTCAGATGCCAGACCAACTAAAGCCAGAGAATTGGTGATGTTGACTTCTACCTGGACTCTGTCACCTTAAGATGACTTTTGCCCCCATTCCATGCTGAGGCCCCTTCATGAATATGTATGCACTCTTAGCTTAAAACTTCCCCAGTTTTGTTGATTGAGGAGACCTTGCTTGGGTAATATCCCAGGTGTTCTCCTTTACTCCTTCCAAGTAAAACCCTTTCTTTTCCTCCTATTCTTTGTTTTTTTTTTATATAATAAATTTATTTTTATTGGTGTTCAATTTGCCAACATACAGAATAACACCCAGTGCTCATCCCGTCAAGTGCCCCCCTCAGTGCCCGTCACCCATTCACCCCCACCCCCCGCCCTCCTCCCCTTCCATCACCCCTAGTTCGTTTCCCAGAGTTAGGAGTCTTTATGTTCTGTCTCCCTTTCTGATATTTCCCACACATTTCTTCTCCCTTCCCTTATATTCCCCAAATGAATGAGAACATATAATGTTTGTCCTTCTCAGATTGACTCATTTCACTCAGCATAATACCCTCCAGTTCCATCCAAGTTGAAACAAATGGTGGGTATTTGTCATTTCTAATGGCTGAGTAATATTCCATTGTATACATAAACCACATCTTCTTTATCCATTCATCTTTCGATGGACACCGCGGATCCTTCCACAGTTTGGCTACTGTGGACATTGCTGCTATAAACATCGGGGTGCACGTGTCCCAGTGTTTCATTGCATCTGTATCTTTGGGGTCAATCCCCAACAGTGCAATTGCTGGGCTGTAGGGCAGGTCTATTTTTAACTCTTTGAGGAACCTCCACACAGTTTTCCAGAGTGGCTGCTCCTATTCTTTGGCTAGGTTGTGTCCTTTGACTTGACAAATCACCAGAAAGGGAACCCAGTTCCAGGTAACAAGGTGTGCAAATGCATAGGAAAAATCCTGCAAGGTTAAAATCCACATGGTTAAAAAGTAGATACTGAGGGATGAGTAGAGCTCAGAGAATTTTTAGGGTGGGAAAGTACTCTATATGATATTGTAATGCTGGATATGTGTCATTATAAATTTGTCCAAACCCATAGAACATACACTACCAAGAGCAAGCCTGAATATGAAGCTATGGACTCAGGGTGATAATGACGTGTTAAGTGTAAGCTCATCAATTGTAACAAATGTTCCACTCTGGTACAGGATGTTGGTACTAGGGGAGCCTGTGCATGTGTAGGGGCATGCCACACATGAGAAATCTCTGTACCTTCTTCTCGGTTTTAACATGAACCTAAAACTGCTCTTAAAAATAAAGTTTATTTCAAAAATAAAATAAATATGAAAACATTTTCAAAAAGTGGATACTTCTGGAGAGAGGAGAGAAGGACTTGTGCTTTCCATCCTGTACAAAAAAGAAAAAAAGATCTAAGAAAAAAAATACAGAAATAAGGGAGGTGATGGGTGATCAGTAGAAAAACCTCACTTTACCATACCATTTCCCATCCCTGCCATTCTTTATGAGAAGATAGATTTAGGTCCTACTTTTAAATATTCAGAAGGCTTTCAGACATATGCCTTGCTTTGAATTCTCTGCCCGCTCCCCTTGCCTGAATCTGCTTGGCATCCAATCCATGAAGGCCTCCCTGTGGGGCTATGCTCCCGCACAAGGGGCCCTAAGCACAGAGAAGGTCTAGGCAAAATTTACGCATGACGCAATTACAGTCTTGCATGATTTCCCACTTGTGTCTTTTTGTAAACCTTGATTTAAATTTCATTCCCTTAGCACATTCCCTTAGCACATTCTCTCTCCTTCCAGATATTTTTGCAATGGATATTGTGTTTTTTAAGACTTTTGGGGTTGTAAGTAAGAGAAACTAAATTAGCAAAAGGTGGGATTTATTATAAGCCTTGAGTAAATGTTTGTTGTTGCTGTTGCCTCTGCTATTATTAAAGACAGGACTTGGCTGGGTTTCAGGAACATCTGGAAACAGGAACTGGTGTGCCATTAGAAATTTCATCTCCCTCCATTGCTCATCTCTGGTCCCATTTCAGACTGGCCTCTGACTCGTATTTGAAATCCATGTCAAACCAGCTTTAGCAAAAAAGTTTGGGGGGAAGCCACTTATTGGCTTATATAACTGTGGCTTCAGGAACTCCTTCATTTAGGTACTAAAACTGTGTCAATTACATGCTCATTTTGGAATAGAGTGTAGAATCAGTCCTACTCAACTCACGTGAACTTTCAATGAGGAAAAGGTGGTTTATGCCATGGCAAATCAGTGTATTGCCACCAAAAAAGATAGATGCTAGACAGGGAGAAACAACACACATCCACTATAGGTCATCTCCTTCCACATTCCTCTCTCTCTCTCTCTCTCTCTGTCTCTGAAAACTGGCTTTTTCCTGACACTGATCTCTGTGGTAGGAGATATGGCTGCCAACAGATCCTAAATCCACCTAGCCTGACTCTTAATCCCAAGCCCAAAAAATTTCAGTGAAGGTCTTGTATCAGTTATCTGCTGCTGCATAACAAATTATCCCAAAGCTAAGCAGCTTAAAAGAGCAACCACATAGTTTCCATGGGTCAGGAATTCTGGGGAGTTTAGCAGGGTGGTCATGGCTCAGGGTCTTTCATATGCCAGAAATTATCTGGAGGCTAGACCAGGGTGATAGAATCCATTTCCAAAATAGCTCGTGCCCATGGCTGGGAAGTTAGTTCTGGTTGTTAGAGCTCTGCACTATGTGGGCCTCTCTATAGAATGCCCATGAGTGATCCAGGACAGATCCTTTTTATGAACAGCCTTGTAAATCACATATCATCATTCTATTCATTAAGATGAAGGCATACAGCCCATATTCAAGGAAAAGGAAATTAGGCTTCACTGTTTGAAAGAAAGAGTATCAGAGAACTTGTGGATATATATATTGAAACCATTACAGAGTTGATTAGTCTTTCTTGGGTCAAGTTTTCACCCTTGAACCAATCAACTGTGTCCAGAGGCAGGATCATGTTGTTACATGGCTATTCCATCTACAATCGTGTGGATATGGATAGAAAAGAAATTTCTAGAAAAAGAAGCTGCACAATCAGAAAAGAAAGAATTCTTTTCCTCCAGCTCCAGAGAGAAAAATCCCAGAGAAGTGTTCTAATTGGCTTAGCTTACATCACATGCCCCTCTCAAGAGTCATACATCACAGTGGTCAGGGGCAGAATCTGGTGCCAAAATAAGAAAATGGAGGAGGGGTCCACATGGTCATACATGATCATGCCTATGTTGGTGACTTTAGGGGAGCCGCTTAGTCATTTTATGTCTTAGTTTCAATATCTCTTAAATAGGAATGAGAAGGCCTTCTGTATAGAGTTGCTACAACTATTAAATTGGGTGATATCATGAGAGACTCCTAACTCTGGGAAACAAACAAGGGGTAGTAGAAGGGGAGGTGGGCAGGGGGATAGGGTGACTGATTAACAGGCACTGAGGGAGCACTGGATGGGATGAGCATTGGGTGTTACATTATATGTTGGCAAATCAAACTCCAATAAAAAAATAATACAAAAATATTTTTAATTAATTAAAATGAATAAATAAATAAAGTAGGTGATATCTGTAAAGCACAACATTCAGCACATGAAGGTCTATTAAGATCCATACTGCTACAAGTCTATAAAACTTATCTCAAACTGGCATTTTTAAAAAGTAATATATAATTGGAAAGTCTCAGGGCCCACTCTTCATTTCTAATTCTCTTGGTTGTTACTTCTTCACTGTGGTTAACTTCCTCCATAAGCAGAATTTCCTCATAAAAGGAAAATATTTGCAGCAGCTCCATGTCTCATGTTTGAAACCCACACAACACACACACACACACACACACACACACACACACAATGTCTTCCTCTGAACATCACAAGCAAGAGTCCTGCCATTCACCCTGATTGGACTGACTTAGGCCACATGGCCAACTCTGAATCAATCAATGTACAGGGAAATGGATTGTACTGATTGCCTTAAGCCAATCAAAATCTACCCTGATGGCTGGGGTAGAGTCAGTCTTCCAGGAGCACAAGGGACAGGTACAGAGAGGTGGAATAAAAAACCAGATACTATTAGAAAAGAGGGTAAGAGAGAATGGGTGCTGTATACCAGCGTTGACTTGCTGGCCAAATCAAGCCCACAGCCTGTTTTTATTTTTAATACAGTTTTATTGGAACACAGCCACATGCATTGTTCTTCATTGTCTATGGCTGCTTTTGTATTAGAACAGCAGGTTGAGCAATTGCCACAGAGACCATGTAGCTCAAAAAGTCTAAAATATTTACTCTCAGGCCCTTTTCAGAAAAAGTTTGCAGACCCCTGCAGATAGGCAAATAATAGAATTTCTATTGCAATAGTACTCAAAAAAAAATTTTCATTCACTTCCCTCTCCCTTCTCTTTTGAGAGACATCATGACAAACCAGCAGAGCAGGCATGTGTAGGCAGAGGATCTTTCTAGGGTCCATCAACTTCCACCCCATTGGCAATGACTAAACATGAAGCCACAGAATTCACATAAGGCAGAGGACTGGGTCGAGACGAGCTTTCATGGCTGCTGGAGCATATAGGCTCTGACTCCATTACCCATTGCAGAACTTCACCACTCAAAGATCAATGACGCAGCCTAGATGATGCTGGCAGCCCACGGGCTGCAGATCCCAATTTTTCCTCTGTGATAAATGAGGAGCAATCTCCAGAAACTCTAGCCTGAAAGACAGCCCTAGTTAAATTACTTTATCGCCAAGCTGAGAGATGGCCAGCTTGGAGAAGAGGTACTCAGGCAGCATGCTAACTAGAGCCAGCATTAGCACATGGGCTCTTTCTTGAGTACCAGACCCCTCCCTTCCTCCTTCCCAACAAAGCACAGAACTCCACCCTGCAACTGGCCTCTGAAATCCACCCTCCTGCCATTCCACTTGTGAAAAAAGACTGGGCATCTGTGAAGAATATGCTCATCCTATGTGCATACATCCAGTGAGATCACTGTTTGCATGTTTGTTGAGTGGCAGAGAACTTATACATAATGATGTCCTTGCAGATATTTGAAATGCTGGTATATTGAGCTTAAAAGAATGCTCTAGAGCAGTGCCTAAGTGCACAGGCATCAGAGAGATTCAGAATAGGGTTCAAATCTCAGCTCCTCAACTCATTCTCATGGGCAAATGTCTCCATTTGGGATCACTCAGAAATTTCCTCTGGGACAAGAATTGGAGTGCAAGTAGTTTATTTAGAAGGTGACCTCTTGAAGTACCAGCAGGGGACAGGGGTCATGCAGGGTGTATATTAAGGTAGCTACCAAGATGTGCAACTGGACTTGAATTCTTCTGGAGACCCCTGGGAGCCAGTGCTGAACACTGCCTCAGTGGTAACTCATCCAAGGAACAAGGGAGCTGGGGTATTTATACACCAACTCCTCCTATAAGTCATTATTCAAGGGCTGCCCCTGGGGGCATTAAATCCCTGCCACTTCTGGCCTGCTATGCATGGGGACTCTGGTGGTCAATGAGATCCCTTGGTGGGGGGGAAAGGCTGCACATGCTGGCAATTAGAACCATGAAATGGTAAGACCTCACGGAGTAAGTGCAGAGGGGCACCAATAGCATATACTACAACAGGCAATCTAAACTCCCTGTTTCCTTATCTATAAAATGTAATAATACCTACTATCATGGGCTTGCTTTGAAGAGTAAAGGCAATGCCATAAGTTATAAGAATAAGAGTCAGCACAGTGCCTGGCGTAAGTTCAATGGCATTCAATAGCAGCTCTGTCTATAAGACCCAGGTTGCAAAATCAAATACACAATGAATGCCATGCTCATTTTTTTAAAAAATCAACTCTGACAACCCTCCCCTCTCCTACCTATGGGGTTAGTGAGAAATTCAATCTCCATATTTTGGAGGTGGTTCTCCTATCTTTCTAAGGTGGCACTGGAATCTGAGAGGCTTAATGTGGGGCTCAGGAAACAAAGGCTAGGCCTCTGGTCTTCAGTTGCCTTTGTGTGACTGATGGGCTATCATCCAGCTCTACAGAATTGTGTAAATTTGGCCACAGAAATCTTTGTGCAGACTGAAAGCCCCAGTAGTCAGGGCCCATCTTCCTTTGGAGTATCCCAGTCCTTCCACACCACCCCATCCCAACCACCAGTGGGGTTCCAGCCATCCCCTCAGGACCCTACAGAGCATCACAGCATCTGTAGAGAGCCAACCAATCCCCTTCTGGTGTTGAGGAGTCTCCCTCCCTCCACTCCCACTGTATCTGATATTCCCCTATTCCTCGAAGGTACTTGTCTCCCTGTCTCTCCCTTTGAGACCTAAGACCAGCATCATCTAGGCTGCACATCATCATGGAGCTATGAATGGAGACGTTCTGTGACAGGCAGCGGAATCAGAGCCCTTCACTCTCCTACAGCATCCCTGAAAGCTCTCATTAACCCAGTCCTCTGCCTGATGTGAATTCACCGGCTTTGTAAGTAGGTCATTGGCTATAGAGTAGCTTTCAACTCCCCCTGGGACATTTGTGCCTGCAGATGACTACTTGTCCAGTTTGTCACAATGTGTAACAAGATGGAAAAGGAAAGAGAGAAGGAAACAAACATTTATTGAGTACCATAGTAGCAGACATGGCACATCCTGTCTACCTCGTGTCCATCCGCTTTTCCCCTTTACTAGCAGTATCTAGTACAGAGGAGAATTGACAACTCCCCTGCATTCTGATTCTTTTCCTGTAGAAAAACAAAACACAAATTAATATCTCAATGAATTATCCTGCCTTATAAAACTTTGTGCTAAGTCAACTACCATCTCATACCAAATTCTAATATAAGCCAGTAGCAAGAGCCAATCATCTAGTGGGGAAAGAAAAAGCCAAAACTGTAAATTCTATTTATTCATGGTTTGGTTGAGGTTTTTTTTTTTTCTGTGAATCTGAAACAAGTTAATTTTGGTAAAGGAGAATGCCTAGTGTTCAGCAAGTGCTCAATACGTGTTCAGTCTAGCACAGCAAATATGCCATTCTGGAGACATGTTCACACTCTGAGAAACAGAATTGTGTTATTTCTCTGGTAGTGGCCAAATGTCTGCTTCTCAAAACAAAACAATTACTTTTCCCAAAGGGATGGGAGAGTGATCCAGGAAAATATCACCTTGCCTCCTCACCATCAAAGGTAGCAAATGCATGAAAATTTAATACAGATAATTTGCATCTATTTGGGGCTTTTAGCATTTCAAAATGGTCTCACTTCAGTTGCTGTATTATGCAAGACTTCACAAGTGTCAGAAACCCAACTCAAAGTTATTAAGCCTAAAGGGAGAATTTACTGCCTGGTGTAACCTGGAAGTTTAAGTGTGGCTTAATCCAGGCACTCACAAGACAGCATCAATACTTGGTTCTTTTCTATTTTGTATCTGTGTGTTGGCTTCATTCTCAGGTTGGTGTGTCCTCCAGCATAACAATGACTGACACAGGTCCTTGCTTACATGCCACCAGCCAGAGAGACATTCCAGCAGAGAAAGAAGAGTGGGGGGGGGGGGAAGAGAGGGGAGGGGAGGGGAGGGAAGGGGAGGAGAGGGGAGGAAGAAAGAAAGAAAGAAAGAAAGAAAGAAAGAAAGAAAGAAAGAAAGAAAGAAAGAAAGAAAGAAAAAAAGAAAGAAAGAAAAAGAAAGAAAGAAAGAAAAAAAGAAAGAAAGAGAAAGAAAAGAAAGAAAGAAAGAAAGAAAGAAAGAAAGAAAGAAAGAAAGAAAGAAAGAAAGAAAGAAAGAGAGAGAGAGAGAAAGAAAGAAAGAGAAAGAAAGAAGAGCCGGCTCCTAGTATCTCTTGCCTTAGTCCTGGAAAGCATTCTGATTGGACCAGCTCTGCAGTCATGTGCCTTACGTGAGCCAGTCACTGTGCTGGGGGATGGGTAGGTGCTCTGATTGGTCAGGCCTCACCTTGCCTATGCAGGTAGCCTAGAATGGGACTAATCAAAGAAGAGATGGCTCCTCACTATAAATCAGAGTGATGTTACCAGGAGAGGAGAAAGGTGCGCCAGGCAGGAATGCATAACTGGTGTCCCTGCAGGGTCCACAGCTATCACGTAATTCTCGCGGGGCCCTACGACCCCCAAAATGATCATGTGGGTCTTTTACTCTTTTTTAAATCTCAAAGTGAAACACACTCACTGTAATAATTACTTTTATTTTATAGATGAGGAAAGGGTCAAGAAACACCCAAATTCTCAGTCACTCTGTCTCCAAAGTGGGGACCCTTACATCACTCAGCACATCTATGCACTGTCTTTTCTACCGAGGTCCATTTACAGGCCCAGGGGTCATTTTCAGGAATGTCCAAATTCTTCTACTATATGTATCAACCAAAGCAACCAAATAGCGTTCCTAATCCCTTGCTCACAACCCAGGAAAATCAAACTTCAGGTGCCTATTTTGCAGCCACCTGGAAGGGGAACTGATCACTGAGCCAGTAATTCTTTGTTGGGTTAATGCAGCAGTCACCAGGGTGCTTGTTTAAAACAGTTACTTCCTAAGTTCTACCCCACACACCTGTGAAATCAGACTCTCTCAGACAGTGGCATCCGGCCTCCAGGATGGTCCCCAATGATTCCTGCCTCCCAGTGAATCTCTAGTATTTGCATCTTGTGTCCAATCCCCTCATCCTTGACTAGGCCTGCCCTATTGTCTTAGCTCCAGCTGCTATAACAAAAATGCCATATGATGGGGTTGATGTAAACAATAAACTATTTTACAAGTTCTAGACTTGTAAAGTTAAAGATCAAAGTGCCAGAGCTCACTTCCTGGTTCAAAGATCACCATCTTTTTGCTATGTCCTCACCTGGGAGAAAGGGGCAAGGGAAATCTCTGTGGTCCCTTTTATAAATATCCCATTCATGAAGACCTTCATGACCTAATTACCTCCCAAAGGCCCCACTTCTTAAACCATCCCATTGGGGATTAGGTTTTTAACACATGGACAAACACTCAGTAACCAGTAGGATATTGTGGGAGCTGACTTCTGCAGCCAGGTTAAACAACATCACATTGTCTACCTTGTTCTCTCTTGAATCACTTGTTCTGGGGAAGTCAGCCGCCATGTCATGAAGATGCTCAATCAGCCTTACAGAGGCTTCCATACGCTGAGGACCTGAGTTCTGCTGACAGCCATGTGAGAGAGCCCCAGCCGCAGCCCAGCTCCAGTTCACACTCTGACCGCAACCTCATGAGAGACCACCTGCCAAAACCAACCAGCTAAGATGCTACCTGATTCCTGACCCTCAAAAGCTATGTGAGGCACAAATTCATTGTTGTTTTAAGCTGTTATGTTTCATGGTAATTTGTTACACAGCAGTAGATAGTTATTCTACAGAGTGAGCCCAGAAATCTGCATTTTTTATAAGCTTCCTGAGTAAGTTAGATATACATTTGTCAAAGTCACTGCAGCCCCAGGATGTTCCTGCAGCACTGTATAGACAGTGACATCAGTGCTCTCCAGGGAATTAAGAAGCAAATTATAGTCCACCCCCAAATTATAGACAGTGATACAGAGTACACAGCTACCTTATCTTTTATCAAAGGAGGCCTAGTATAATTTCATGACACATTGAATGAAAAAGCAGTTAGCATGTACTATGCCATCCCATTTTTGTTTTATAGGTGGTATTATTATGTAATCCCTCATGCCCCAGGAGTCACCAACCTGTAAATACAAAATAAAGTCTTCTATTCCTTAAAGAGAGTTCCCTTTACTCCTAAATTATCAAGGTGCAAGCCTACAGCAGCCTAATTGCTTAGAATTAGTCCTTTCTTTTTCTTTTTTTTTTTTAAGATTTTATTTATTTATTCATGAGATACACAGAGAGAGAGAGAGAGAGAGAGAGAGAGAGAGGCAGAGACACAGGCAGAGGGAGAAACAGGCTCCATGCAGGGAGCCCGACGTGGGACTCGATCCCGGGTCTCCAGGATCACGCCCTGGGCCAAAGGCGACATTAAACCACTGAGCCACCTGGGCTGCCCAGTCCTTTCTTTTTCTAAGGGTTCCTCAAGAACCTACTGAGTTCAGGAATGAGTCCACATGTCCTTTTGACTTTGGCCTCCTGCCACCCCATCTCTGTGTTCTGCGGGTATGACTCCCACTTCTGGCCCAGGAGGCAAGATGTTGTTCCGCCATCCAAATTCCCCACACAGACCTCGAAAATATCCAAGTGAAACCAGGCTGTAGGGTTGGCTTGTTTTTACACATGTATAATACACGAAAATCCCATTCTAAAAATTAGTTTTAAGTGGGGGATGGGGTAGGTAGTAGAGGCAGCAGCGCATAGTGGTTCAAATCCTGACTCCACCTCTTAAGTGGGCACTGTTGACTCCTTTCTTGGCGTCCCCCTGCCCATCACAAATTCAAGGCCACAGCTCCTATTGTTTTCTATGTATATAGCGCCCCCTGGAGGTGTGCCTTTGTTTCTGCATCATAATAAGGATCCTAATCTTAATCCATAGGGTCATTATTAGGATTGGACAGGTTAACTCATTCAAATAAAGCCCCTCAACAATGTGTGGCCCAGGGAACCCTGGGTGGCGCAGCGGTTTGGCGCCTGCCTTTGGCCCAGGGCGTGATCCTGGAGACCCGGGATCGAATCCCACATCGGGCTCCCGGTGCATGGAGCCTGCTTCTCCCTCTGCCTGTGTCTCTGCCTCTCTCTCTCTCTCTCTCTCTCTCTCTCTCTCTCTGTGTGTGTGTGTGTGACTATCATAAATAAATTTTAAAATTTAAAAAAAAAAAACAACAATGTGTGGCCCAGAGCAAGCACTCAGCCATGTTGCCTGATATTTTAATTGCCATCATTAGTGTCTATATAGACCCTACACAGAATCCCACTGCCCTCCTTAGAAGGCACACACACCCCCCCTTATTGTGTAAGCAGGCACCTTTGCAGAGTGTTCTGTGCACTTACATACACACAGAAACATAGTTCTGCGCTGGCTTTTTGCTTTTTGAATGAATGGGATCACTCTCTATGAATTGCTCCTTAGCATTGTGCATCAGAGAAACATCCACATCCACAAGTATGGATCTGCCTCACTTTAGTGGGGACACACCATGGTTTGTCTAATAATCCCCATGAGATGGACACCTAGTTTATTCTGTTTTATGCTATTGCAAACAACCCTTTTGGTTTGATGCTGCGCAGAATGCCAATACATGTCCATCACACTAGTATTTAGATGAGATTCCTAGAGGTGGCATTTGTGGACCAAAGGATGTTTGCATTCCAAATATTGACAGGTCCTCAGACTTTGAAATTACTACGGTTGGCAAGATAAGAGAAGAGACATAGTAACATGAAGATTACTTTTGAACCATTGTTAAGAAAGTTTCCTCTCTTTCAATCCTGAAAAGCAGACACCACATCCAAGCTCCATGGCAAGGAGCTTGCTCACTTAGCACTGAAGATGTTTTTTTTTGGGGGGGGGGTGGTCTCCACTCCTCCAAGTTCCCACCCAGCTCCTTCTGGGCCAAGAAAAATGAGGAAGAAGACTTCTTGCCAATAGACCAACAACACTTCGTCATGAACCAGGGGAATTGCTCCCCCATGGAGAAGTCCTAGTGTCACATGCAGTGAATCTCATGGCCCAAAGAAGACAACCACATTGCCTGTAGGATAGTTCCAAGTCTGTCTGTTGGGTCTTATACATCGCTACTGGGAGGGAGACCAATGCTGGAGGCCTGAGTTCTCCTCGCCAGATCAAATGTGCACATCCCTCCTGCCACCATCTGGCTCTCATCACCACCACCAGTGAGCAAATGCTTAGGGGAGAATATACACCCCATCTCCCACGAGCAAACAGGCACATTCAGGCCTGAGGCAGCCCACTTCCAAGTTCAGAAACAGATTTTTCTCCAACACTGCAGGGGCACATCTGCTAGCACACACACGTGCACACACACGCACACACACGGTTTGCATTACATTCTTCTGAGAACACTTAACAGCCCTGTCTCTGGTTTCAGCATTTGGGTTTTCAGGGTCTCCCTCAAGAACTGTAGATAGATATTTTTCTTTTCCGCTCACCGAGTGCTCACACACAGAATCAAGGGATATTCCTTCTCAAACGGAAATTCCAGTCTCTCTCCCAGAAAGTAGGAAATGCATGTAATGTTTTAAATATGAGTTTTCTGGGGTGCCCGGGTGGCTCAGCTGGTTAAGCATCTGCCTTCGGCTCAGGTCATGATCCTGCAGTCCCAAGATTGAGCCCTGCATCGGGCTCCCTGCTTAGAGGGAAGTCTGCTTCTTCCTCTGCCCTTCACCCACCTCATGCTCTTTTCTCGTTCTCTCTCTAAAATAAATAAAATCTTTTTAAAAAATAAATAAATTAGGGTTTTCCCAAGCATTTCCCCAAAATGTGCAAGTTGATTCTACTCCAAGAATCCTATTAAATATACATTTATATTTTTCATTCCTTCAACCATATCTACTGAGCACTACTACATGCCAAACATCAGTCTGGGTGCTGAGGACACAGGAGTGGGAAAAACAAGACTAGACTTTGCAGGGATTACATTCCAGGGCACATACACATGGGGGGGGGGGGCGGAGCCTACAAAATATTTTTAAGTAATAATAGTTATCCTGAGGTTTGTGAAGACAGCAGACCTTTTGTTTTCCTTTTATGTTTTGCATTGTTTGAAACTTTCCTGTGTTGAAAAAAAAATCATGGTTTAGAAGAGTATCATTGTGAGTGTGTGCTCACAATATAGTGCCACGTGAAAACCACTAACTACAGAAGAATATGCAACGTGCTATTTTTGGTTATATATATATATACATATTGTGTGTGTGTGTTGCTGGTGGTAATTTGTGACTGGAGGAATTATAAAGGATTCTGTTATTTCATTTTCTTTGTGCCCTTCTGTGTTTTCCAAGAGTCACACAATGAGCACACACAGCTTTTATGAATACAGGGGAAATGTTATCGAACACCCGGAATGGCTGCCTAGCCCTAAGGTATTCTATCCATCGGTCTGTCAGAGTGCCAGAATGTTCTCCATTAGAGTCACTCATATGATTAAACACTGTGTTCACGGAGGCTCCTGTTAAAATATGGAAGAGGAATAGCACACTGGCCTCTGTGAGGGCTCACGCGGTGAGTGGGAATGTGAATGAGGGGATCGAGAAACAAACTGTTGCTCTGGAGAGCAGAGAGGTCCCCCCTGGCTCAGCGAGCCAAGGACAGAGAGGGAACGGCCGGAGGAGTGGACACCAGCATGGCCGAGTGGGAATGACATGGCTAGCCTTGCTGAGAGGCTGGGGGGAAGAGGGAGGACTCCTGTCCTGAGGGTTATTCTGGAAGTGAGGTCAGTGCTAATTAGCAGACTAATGAACAACCTGTTTGCTCCGAGGAAAAGGACACCTATTTGTGGGAGGTTTTCTCAGTCGTGAATGGCTTGGCCCCAGTTTTCAGAAGCAACGTCTGGGGTGACATCACTGTCCTCTGTCACAGCTGCCAGAGCTGAATGTCACCGCAGCACCCAAAGGACTCACTCACCCATCTCTCTCTCTCTCTCTCTCTCTCTCTCTCTCTCTCTCACTGTATGTTTTCATCCATTGTCCTGTTTGGTACCATCTGACAGAGAAGGGGGTCCTCAGCACCCCGGCAGGAGAGCAGAGGGGAGGAAGGGCCCGCCAGCAAAGAGATGGATCCTTCCCGATGTAATCCTACCAGGCACACCTCTGCTCTGCGCTTCCTGCACTCTGCCTGTTCCTGGTGCCTGCATCCAAGTGACCCTCAAAGCCTCCCTCTGCAAAGACACTGTGATCACCCACACCTGGGGCGGAGGATGGGGCGTGGGGGCGTGATTTAGCCAACACCCCTGAATGAGTCCGTCTCTGTGATCTCTGACATCACTCCACTCAGCCTCCACTACAGCCCGTCCCTCCTGCCCTCCCGGAAATCTGAGGTGCAGGAACCATAATCATCAAGGGAAGGTTAATATTACAATAGCATCGCACCCAAATTAAGACAGACAAGTTCAAATCTTTCACCTTTACCCCCTGTCCTATCAACCTGTCAGCAAGTTTTGTTGGCTCTTCCTTCAAAATATATTGGGGATCCAGTTCCTCCTTTTAACTGAGGCCACGCGAGGCCAAGGCACCAGGATTTCTGCTGCCTCAGCCTCTGCGAGCTCCCCACTTGCACACTTGCTCCCCCGCAGGCCAGTCACACACGTAGCAGCCAGAGTCCTCTCTTGAAAATATCAATTGGATCATGTGTCTCTGGTGGCACTTAAAATAAAACATCCATTTCTCACCCTGGTCTAGGAGGCAGTACGATCTGTCTGCTCCTGCGACCTCGTCTACTGCAGCATTGTCCCCGCAGACCCTGTCCTCTCTGTTCCTGGAAAACCCCCCAGCTCTCCCTCTACCCCAGCCCCTGGCCTTTGCCCTTGCTGGTCCCTATCTCTGGAATTCTCAGCCGCTAGGTGTCTGCACAGCTAGTTCCTTCTCCCCCTTCAGGTGGCAACTCAGATGTCACCTCCTCCTAGAGGCCCTCCCTGAGTCCCTGTAAAATCCCCGACCCCCCTGGAGTCATTCCCATCTCATCAGCTGCGTCATGCCTTCAAAGAATTTCTCACCATCTGCAACCACCTTGTTCACCTGTCTATTTGTTGATTGTCTGTCTTCCCAGACCACCACACAAATGCTACCAGGGCAGGGCCCAGGTCTATTTTGCTCAAGCATCCAATACACAATAGGTGCTCAGTAAATACCTGAGAAGAAAGGGAGGGTGGGGGAGGGCGGGAGGGCAGGAGGGAGGGACAGAGAGAACGGGAGACCTGTCTGGGCTCCCCACGCCCACATGCATGCTGCAGCTCCAAACACTCAAGTAAGAGTCAGCTAAGCAGGGCAGCAGACCCAGAGCCATCCCTACCCTCCATCAACACCACCACATCCAGGATTGTTTGTCACTTGGCATGAGCCCCCATGAGTCCAGTCACGGCTGTTCAGAAAAGCTGGGACCTCTACTAATGAAGTGAGCAGAGACTCAGCAGCCAAAGCTTGCAACATCACTGAGAACGCTTCTCTCTGAGTCAGGTTTATGGCTCTTGTCTTTATTATTAACATTATAGGATGCTCTAATAGGTCTGTGAAAAATAGCCAACACCTGTAGAGTTCCACCTTCCAGCATCCAGCCCTGACCTGAGGTCCTGGGGTACACACGTGCCCATATCACAGGCTTGGTGCAGGGGAGAAGGGGTCCACACTGAGCTGGGGAGAGGATCCATCCCTCCCTGTGTTGGAAATCCCTTCCCTTTGCTCTGCAAGGACCAGAAGCCCATGTCAAACCAACCATGGATGATTCCCCCCAAGTCCCAATTTCTCTCTCCGGCAGGAAGAAAGCAATATTGATTCTGTAGGCTCTGGGGATGGTAAATTTGCCCCTGTCAGGCAAGCTCTGCCAGAGTGGGGAGAAAACAAACCACTCCAGCACCTAAATCTAGTAAACCGGGGAGAGGTGGCAGCCAGGATTGCTGCAGGGGGGAGTAGTTAGGGGCCAGGAGAGATTTATGGGGCACCAGCAGGAGAGAAATGTGGGTGGTTGAGTCCATTCCTCTGCCAACTCCAGATTTATACACTCCAGGCCTAGTTCACTGTCCCCAGGGGACCTCAGGGACCTCTTGGCCTCTCTTCCTAGCCTTGGGGAGATTAATCACAGAGAAGAGGCGAGTGTCGGTGTATCGCTGTGGGTGTGAGTGTGCCAGTGTGTGCTCGGATATGTGTGTGAATTGTGTTTCTTTTTGTAATAGCCTCGGTGCATTTGTGTATTGTGTGCACGTATGCATTTGTGTTTCTCTTTGGCTACACCTTTCGAATACATGCTATCAGTATCCCTTTCAAATGCCCTTTTGGGGATTTGCTACAAGGTCTATGTTCCCCTCCTCTACTGCACATCATGAAGCCTCAGCTTCCCTTCCTGAATGTTGAGGCACCTTCTCCCATGCTGACCGCAGAGCACATCTTGGAGGTGGTCTTGGATTATATTCAGGGAAAAATGGAAATCTGTGATTGTGATATGTCAAGAAAATGAGATGGCTGGTCTCAAGCCCCTAGTTGGTGAATACCCTCTTCGTTCCCTCCTGTGAGTCAGTTCTGATTTAGGACAAAGATTGTAAAATCGTGTGTCTGTAGTCTTTTCTTTTTCTTTCAACATGTGCAGCCCTTAAATTCTCTCCTCCTCTGCCTCATGACTTGGATGCTACCTAACAAGATGGTAGCATCAGAAAATATCAAAGCAGCCTGAGTCCTTAAGACATTGCATGAAGGACCACCACCTAGAGGGTCGACTGACTGTCACCAGAATTCACACAGGAGAAATAAAGCTTTGTTGTGTGAAGCCACAGAGATTTCTGGGTTTGCTTGTTATGGCAGCATTAGTGGGCCTATCCTGACTAATACAACACATAAATCATCTTATATAGAACTGGTAAGAAATAAAAAAATACTTTTTGATGTACTGGACCTGGCTATTTCCAAGGTCCTATTCACCTTCAAGACATGAAGATCCTAAATTCTTATGATTGCATGGCCCTAATTCTTTCCCCAGTCATACCACTGGAATTTCTACATAGATGAAATCTCCTCCTGATATTGCCACCCAACCCTCAAGAGTGTTAGGAGATAAGTCTAAAGGTACTGTCAGGCTGTCCCAGAATGGTAAAGCATGAAACTCAGGGGTTTGTTTTGTTTTGTTTTGTTTTGTTGCTATGACCACAAGCCTTTTGTATTTACTACCCACCTCAGAATTCAGCCAACTGCATTGTAACCCTCTGAGGGGCAGCTGTTCCCAACCCAACCCAAACCCCTTCTCTCCAGATGCCTTTCTGTGATCAAGACCTTCCCAATTAAGGAAATCACTTTGAAATTAACCACAGAAGACTCCTGTGAAGTGCTCTTTGGCTTCAAGCAAACTGGGTGCCTTAAGGGTTTATTCATCTTTATCTGGATGAATTGGTTACTCATATCTAACTGAAGTACCAATGACCTAGGTTCAATCTCTACTCTGGTAATGTCCTAGCAGTGTGAACTTTGACAAGTTTCTTAGCATCTCCAGGCCTCATGTTCCTCATCTGTCAAATGTGGACCATAACAATACCTACCATAGGGTTGTCCTGAGGAAACATTACACAAAACTAGTTCTCTAAGCTTAAGTGAATCAGAATAGCCCTTCACATAAGCAGAATAGGGAAATGCATTATATTCAAAAATCCTTTTCCTCCCTACTCTGGCAAAATGTCAGTACTTTTGCCATTAGAGTCACAAACTGGAATTAAGATATTGCCTCTAGAAATAAACTTGACCTGAGAAGATAGCCCTTTGACTCATTATTGCTCTCTAGCTTCTCAGGTGTGTCATTGCTACTGCAAATGGGAGACAATGAGACAGGGGACTAGTGGATTTTGATGATGAGGAGAGCCCATGCTTGGGCATTGCTGGGGAAGTCCTGGTCAAGTGATAAGAAGCCCCAAGCACTAAAGAGACAGCATGGAAGTAGTGTATGAATCACATCTCCACTTGAGGTCTCCATTTCTTCCTGCATAAAAGCCATAGGAGGCATTGAGAGCCTAAAGTGGCTGCCACAAAGTTTAAAGTGTGGTAGACTTGTTTTCACTGCTATTGGCATAACCATTATGATTACCCTACCCACAAATGCTCTTATAAAACCACCCCTCCCTTCAGTGCTCCTCACACCTTCTCCTTCCTAGAGCCCCATACTGTGCAGCTGGATGAATCAAAACAAACACTCTCCAATTTCCAGAACTCTCTTGGAATCATTGTTTGTTCTCCAAGAGGGTGGGCTTTAATTCCTTTGAGGTGAGAGCCTGGTTTCCATTCCTCTCTGCTGTCATGGAAACCAGGGCACTGGCAACTTGGCACGGAAACAAGAACGCAGCTTTCTTCTTTCACCAAGCAGAGGAAAGGCTGAGACAACTTCAGCGCAGGAGGAAGAGACCTTACAGTTGATTTGATCTCCCTTTGTGAAGGAACAGCCACCCAGAAGGTGCCACCCAGAGCTGCTCACCCACCGAGCCCAGGAACTGACTTCAGAACCATGGAAAGCTCCCTAAGACTTAAAGGTTGAATGAGGAGGCTACACCATATTCTGACTTCTACAGAAGGCTGAGTATTAAAGCTGGAGACTGTGCTGTGTTTAAGAGTGCCAGAACCACAGAGGGGAAGTGTGAAGTATCATTCAGTTCACAGTTCCTCAAAGTGTGTTCCGAGGGCCCAGGCATCAGAATAGCCTAGAACACTGCTCCTTCTGACATCTGAATCATTCTCTGCAGGGTAGAGCCCTGGATTGTGCATTTTAACACATTGCCTCAAATAACTCTGATGTACATCAAGGCTTGAGGCTAAGTGATCTGGTGCCACACTCATTTATTTCAGGTGGGAAAATGGTATAGTCAAAGTGAAGTACATTTCCCCAGTTCAAAGAGCAAGTTGAAACCAGAATCCATGTGTCCATTACCAATATTTCTCTAAACCATCCTGGGTCCTATCTCAAAACCCTACCCTAAGTACCTATGCTGGTGGCTCCAGCAAGCACATGAGATAATAATGCCTTAGGTCATCTCTCTGAGAGTTCTCTTCTGTGATACAAATTCTCCCTGGGAAATGTGAATTGTCTTACCACCATATTCATATACCTGGAACCTAATGCACACACAGATGCTCAGTACATGTTGGCTGAGCTAACTAATCGATTTGTGTACTAATGGATGAATGAACTGCTCAACAATGGGGTAGGACGTCTCTTTAGTGCAGCTATAATAAAAATTCACACTTATTGAGCAAGCATTATATGGCCAGCTACAAGGCTATGAAATCAACATTCAAAGACCCATTGAGTTTGCACAACAACTCGATGAGATAGGAACTATTACCATCCTCAATCCAAAGATGAAGAAATACAGCTTGGAGAAGTTTAGTAATTTACCCAAGGGACACACAGGTGTGGCAGAGCTGGGATTCAAACCCAGGTATACTGAGTCCAAAGGCTGAGCCACATTTTCTGGACACACCGGGAAAAGCCACTTGTCCTTATGAATAGCCTCTGCATACTGGGAAGAAGGTTAAGCAAAAGGCCATCCAAGCCCCTGTGATGTGTTTGGTCATTAGCTAGAGCCTCTGATTGGGGCTTACCAAAGAGAGGTTAAATTTATCCATGCATCCATCCATTCATTTCTTCATTCTGCAAATGTTCATTGGCCACCTAATACATGCCAGGCCCTGTTCTAGGTACTGGTGCACAGCAGTGAACAATACAGACAAGGTCTCTGTTTAATTGAGAGAGATGACACACAAAAAACTAGCATAGGCACTGTGATATCAGGCAATGATGAGTGCTAAGAAGAAATACAGCAGGGCAAAGGGGATGGAGAGTGCCAGGGCATGTAGGGAAACAGCATAAGAGAGCCACTGGCACACGGCAGCTGAGTCTGCAAGAACCCCAAACAACTAGCTGAAAAATAACATGTCAGGCAACCCACTGTTTGGATCAGAACCACCAAACCTTCTCAGGGATTTCTCTCCACTGAACCGATCTTATGTTGTCTCATTTTTTTCTCTTTTAACAGAATTGTTGATGCATAGATAGAAATAGAACCTGAGAGCTGGAGGCTATGACCAATGCTCCATTCCCTGGGTTAGGCTGGGCCTTTCTTCTGTTTAAGACAGCACTGCTGTGAACAGTGAGGACTGGCAGGAATGCCCGCTCAGGGCTCAGAAAGAACAGAGGCCTGTCCATGGACAACTGTGTCAGCTGGGACTCTCTGGAGACAGGTATCAGAAGCTTTCTAAATCTAACATTAGTAATAAAAGGGGACATGTAAAGGTATGGAGTATTTCAAAGAATCCGGGGTGGAGACCTGCCAGGGCTCAGGAGAGACCTGAATGAGCAGGAGAAGGCACTCAGGATGCCCGTCTCCTCTCTACCTCTGCCCTTCAGCCTGTGTCTCAACCCACACATGGGTTGTCCAATTTAGGTGACAAGAGATAAGGTAGCTGCCTACATCTCCCAAGTTTTATACTTTAGCTCAAAAGCATTCTTTTGACACTAAATCTTCTTAGTTCAAATCTCAAGTTCCCAGGGAAGAGGTTCCACTTGACCTATTTGGGGCTAGGGTTTTCTACCTTTGGCCAGTCAGCTCTGGACAGGGAGCATGGAATTCTATTATTTTTAAAGGTTTATTTTATTTATTTGAGAGAGAGACAAAGAGAAAGCATGAGTAGGGGGAAGGGCAGAGGGAGAGGGAGAAGTAGACTCCTGGCTGAGCAGGGAGCCCCATGTGGGGCTTGATCACAGGACCCTGGGATCATGACCTGAGCAGAAGGCAGATGATTAGCCAACTGAGCCACCAAGGCACCTGAGAGGGGAACTCCACTGACCAATTAATGGGAAACTCACGTATCAGAGGAGCAATGGAGGAATCATTTTCAGGAATAAGGGAATCAGTGTGAGCTGTGCAGAATCTCATAAACTTGCCATGACAATGATACATCCTGGACCCTAAAAACAGAGACAATGTGCACTCCAAGGGCTGAGCAATACGACCAGGGAAGAACCTGGGGTCCATCCCACATGGAAGTCAGTGATGGGGACGAGAGAGTTAAGCCAAACCCACAAACTCTGAAAAGCACCCAACTCCACTCAGTAGTCATTGAAATGGCCTCCATAAAGCTCTGAGGCAAAATTATAGATCATCATTTTAATTGAGTGCAATTGGCTATACATTAATATTCATGATTATTAGAGCAGCTAATTTTCCTCTTTATAGAAAAGTGAGTGGGGGATCATTTCAGCTGCTACTTACTTTTCTTCCCTTAGATTTCTGTGGGGGAGGTGAAAGAATAAAAGGCATGGCACTTGAAATCAGCCATCAATTTCTGAATGTTGGGTAATTATTAAGGATTTTTAATTGCTTTGACCTCTTCGAGGGGGCTAGGAAGAAGCATATTATGAATATAAAAAATACACATATCCACAAGCCTCCAGAAGTGGCTCCTTTGGCTAAATGAAAGCAGACTATCTAAATGAGAATCCTATCTATTCCTCAGTCCCACTTAACCTGCCAGGGTTAGTAACAACAGCAACAATTACAACAGTAACAGTAATGATCATCATCAAAGCCCAAGTGGGATGAAGAGAGCATCTGCCTGGGGGGGTGAGAACAGGCAGGGTGACAAAGATGTCTACGAAAGGCAGAGGTGAAAAAAAAAAAAAACGAAAGGCAGAGGTGGCAACCTTAACAGGACAACTGTTTCATCGGTCAGACAATTAAATATATTGAGGATAATGGCAGCCAGTTTCTAATCACCAGAATTACATCAGAAGAGAGTTATAGGAGGGAGAAAAAAATCAGAATGAACTCTAAGGTGACAGATTAGAATCAGAAGGATCAATGTGACTTGGTGGTTTTCAATATATAGAAAAAAAATCTAGAAACAAATATAGATGTAAACATGTACGTGTACACACATAAACATCCCCTAGCTTTGTCCATGGAGAGGCTCTTGGAACTGTGATGCCCCAACAGCAATACACACACCAACACCAAAATCTTTACTTCTAAATATTCTCCACTAAATTTGAACCAGGGCCCCCCTGAGAAATGGTTGATTCCAGGGCTGGCTCAGAGAAAATACAGGGTGAGCCTAGAACACCTTGCGGTGCCAGAAAGCAAAGCAGGACCCAGAGTAAAATGGAGGTCATACCAAGTGACGCAGAAGGCAGCTTGAACAGATTCTCACTGGCCAAAAATGAGGCAGTTGAAGCTCTAAAACAAATGATGATAGTAATGTATTAAATCCACTAAGTAAAATAGCAAAGAATGAGTTCTTACTGATATAAATGAACGAATGAATGAATGAATGAATGCATGAAGTATTTGGTGACAGTATGTACACAGTTTCAAAAAACTTCCCCACAAAAATTCTAAGATAGAGGAAAAGAGTAACTTCACAGCAAAGAACCTCGGCAGAAACCACCTTGGTCACATGACCAAAGTGAGCAACACATCAGTAACAGAAAGAATGGAACTCACATGCCACCTGGCAGGATTCAGTGAGGACACAGCATCACTCCTGTGCTGTTCCTGCCAAAGATGCACAGCCCGAAGCTAGCCTATTTTTTTTTTAAGATTTATTTATTTATTTGAGAGAGAGGTCACGGGGCAGAGGGGGAGGGGCAGGGGGGAGGGGGCCCAAAAGGAAAGGATCTTAAGCCAACTCCCTGCTGAGCCCGGAGCCCAAGGCGAAGCTCAAACTCATGACCCATGAGAACATGACCTGAGCAGAAACCAAGAGCCGGATGGATGCTTAACGGACCAAGCCAGCCAGGTGCCCCATGACCTGAAGCTAATCTTAAGGAACATCAGACAAAGCCAAACTGAGGGACAGTCTACTAAATAATGGACCTGTGCCCTTCAAAAGATTTAAGAATGCAGAATGAAGAATGCTCCCGACTGAAGGAGACTCAAGAGATGGGACACCTACAGGCAATGGGCAGTCCCAAACTGAACCCTTCTACAACAAAAGACATTATCGAGACAAACAGCAAAACTGAAACATGGTCTGAGGATTAGAGGTTAGTAAGGTATCAGGGTTAACATCCTGATCCTAATAGTTTTATTGTGATTATCTGGGAACCTTCTTGTATTAGGGAAATAAATTCTACTATATTCAGGGGTGATGGGTTATCAGGTCGGCAGCTTTCTTTCAAATGGCTCTGGGGGAAAAAGTTACTTGTATTGAACTTACAGCTTTTCTGTAATAATCATAACTCCCAATTGGAGTGCCTAGCATTGCTGTGCACTTTTCATCACTCTGTTTCTACCTTACAAATAATCTTACAAGTTATTTCTGGTTTCCTTCCCATTTTACAGGTGAAGACACGGAAGGTCACAGAGGCTAAGCATCAAGCACAAGACTCTTACTTCTTTCATTCTACAAGTATTCACGGAGTCTCTGGGTGTGCCAGGCACTGGTACATATAGTGAGGAATCAAATAAGCATGCCCTACCTTTGTGAAGCCTCCAGTCTAGGAGGGCTGTAGGCAATAACTGGGAAAGCAAACAAGGAAACAGTTCCAGGGGGTGACAAGTGCTGTGAAGGTACCGAGTAGAGGTGTGAAGAAAGATAACATTGGGGAGCAAAGGATGATGAGCCAGATCATGAGCGCCCTTACAGAATTTGGATCAGATTCTAAATCAATGGGAAATCATTGATTTATGCAGGGGAGTGACAGGATCTGATTCATATCTTAAAGGAACTCCCTGATTGCGGAGAGAGATTAGATGGGGCAAAAAGAGAAAATGTAGGAGCCAGAGAGCTAGGAAGTGTCAGAGCCCATGTTCCCTGGCCCCCCACCAAGATATGTCTGACCTCATTCTCTAGCACTCTGGGTGCCCTCCCATATTCTTGCACGCTTACCGCGTCTGGCACCCCAACCCAACTTCCAACTGCTGTGCCAGGTCCAGCTCCTTGCCTTGGGCTTTCTCTGGCTGCCCAGGGCAGGTCAGCAGTGTCTGGAATCAATGCCGCCTACGCCCCCAGGGAGAGCATCCCTCAGTTGATGAATTGTCAGAGTTAGTGGATAAATACTACAGCTCCCTAGCTTGGGGAGAATTTAGCAAAATGAGCCACTTCATAGCAACCTGGGGCAGTCTGTGCTATATAGAGGTTAAAGACAGGGGCGCTTGCTCTGAAATTAAATGAGAGCTGGGTTCTAACCCCAGTTCTACGACTCAGTGGGAGACGAAACTGAGAGGTGTACAGGCTCCTTAAGCTAGAGCTAGCGAAGGTCCCCCACCTTTTTTGTTCTTTGAACATCTTCTGTTTTAGGTCTTCCTGGCAGGGGGCACCAGTAATGGCCAACAGAATTTTCCCCCATATGAGGAGTGTTCTTTATCTGTACTGTCCGATCTGGTAGCCACTAGTTGCATGTGGCTACTGAGTACTCAAAACCTGATTAATGCAACTGAGGGACTCAAGTTTTCATTTTACTTCATTTTAATTAATATGAATGCAAACAGCCACACATGGCTAGTAGCTTCCATACTGGATGGAGCAGCTCTACACGCTGGGACAAACGCTAGGGCACATCCCGCTGGAATGGGCACCAGCACCCAGCTTCCAAGCTCTCTGGAGAAAGGCAGCAGTGCGAGCAGCAAACCACACATCCAAAGCTACGTGACGCCTCTCCTTGGGTCCCCAGGATCACCTGCGGGGTTTCTCTCTCCTTTGTCCTGTCTAAACAGTGCTGTTCCTTTACAGAGATGCACACGAATTTTCATGAGACCAAATAGTGCTAAATTGCATCTCTCGCTCTCTCGCCTCCTGACACAATTCCCCTTCTAAAATGATTTTCCCCTGCTAGCCCATTTTCGCAGCAGCTATGCTAAAAAGCCATCTTCTGATTGAGCTGTGACTTAGGCAAGGGACAGGGGAGCGTGAGGCAGAAAGCCAGAAGGATTTAGGTCTATTTTCTCACCTCTTTGGGGGCAGCCAGGTGATATAATCAAGCCAAAGACAATTCCTCTACCACCCGCCAGGAGGTCAGAGGACCAGCACCTGCCACAGCCGCTTGCAATCGACAATGTTGTCAAAAGACCTCACCTCCGCCATGGGACAGACCTTGCCTCCGCTGTGGGACAGACCTCATCTCCACCATGGGACAGACTCATCTCCACCACAGACAGACCTCGCCTCCGCCGTGGGACAGACTCACCTCCACCATGGGACAGACCTCACCTCCACCGTGGGACAGACCTTGCCTCCACTGTGGGACAGACCTCATCTCCACCATGGGACAGACTCATCTCCACCATAGACAGACCTCACCTCCACCGTGGGACAGACTCACCTCCGCCATGGGACAGACTCACCTCACCATGGGACAGACTCATCTCCACCACAGACAGACCTCACCTCCGCCGTGGGACAGACTCACCTCCGCCGTGGGACAGACTCACCTCCGCCATGGGACAGACTCATCTCCACCACAGACAGACCTCACCTCCGCCGTGGGACAGACTCACCTCCGCCGTGGGACAGACTCACCTCCGCCATGGGACAGACTCATCTCCACCACAGACAGACCTCACCTCCGCCGTGGGACAGACTCACCTCCGCCGTGGGACAGACTCACCTCCGCCATGGGACAGACTCATCTCCACCACAGACAGACCTCACCTCCGCCGTGGGACAGACTCACCTCCGCCGTGGGACAGACTCACCTCCGCCATGGGACAGACTCATCTCCACCACAGACAGACCTCACCTCCACCGTGGGACAGACTCACCTCCGCCATGGGACAGACTCACCTCACCATGGGACAGACTCATCTCCACCACAGACAGACCTCACCTCCACCGTGGGACAGACTCACCTCCGCCGTGGGACAGACTCACCTCCGCCATGGGACAGACTCATCTCCACCACAGACAGACCTCACCTCCGCCGTGGGACAGACTCACCTCCGCCATGGGACAGACTCACCTCACCATGGGACAGACCTCACCTCCACTGTGGGACAGACCTTGCCTCTGCCGTGGACAGACCTCAGCTCCACCACGGGACAGATTCACCTCCGCCATGGAACAGGCAGGCCTGGGGCCCTCACTTCTCCGGAGTGAACTTTCTGTTGCCTTTAGGAGGAGTGGAAACAGAGACCCATTTCTCCAGAGCAGTTATTCTCTAATAGGAGATGGTGGGAGGAACGCTGGTGGTCTGAAAGCTCTTCCAACAAGTGCAGCAGAAGTGCTGCTTTCTCTCCTCCCTTCATTCTCTAGCCCTGGTCTCGGGCACCCTGCACGTCAGGGTTTCCCTCCCTTTCTCCCCATGTGCGCAGCAGAACTCCAGCCCAGCCAGCAGCAGCCCCTCTCACCTGGAGGAATGAAATCACCTTCTGCCCCCGACAACTCCCTCCTCTCACCGCACCCAGACAGAGTACCTACTGGTGGCCGGGACAGGCCCAGTCATGAGGCAGTGACAATCAACCCCTGAAAGTTAGTTACTTGGAACAATCAGAGTTCCCTTGTTGCTCACATTGCATTTGGCTAGGACATCGGCTCCAAGTCCCCACATGCAGGATGCCACCCCCACGACAAACACCGATGGTTGCTCCTGACAGTGCAACAGCCACCTCTTGCTCCCCAGGCTCCCTACACACGGCCACCTGCTGTCGTGTCCTCCCCTTTGGCCTCATCTCCTCTTAGGCCAGGCTGTGCCAGAAGTCAGGAGGCTGCAAGATCTCTAAGGGGAAAAATCACCACTTCCGTCAATTGCATTTAAACAGTTTTATGTCAGGAAGAAACATACACAGGGACATTGCCTCCCCGATTTAGCACACGGTCTACTCCTTCTTCCCTGGGGCATGCACGCCAAGAATGGCAAAACAGGGAGTCCTAAGCCCTGATTGATACTTTAGAGTTGTTAGGATTATGGAAAGGCGGTGTTTATGGATAGGCCACCCTGATCTTTGTTATTGTTGACATGAAGATTTCACACCGGTAGCAGAATCATCTGATAAACAGGGAGGAGGAATCTTCCTGGCCTGGCCAGGGCCTCTTTCACCCCATCTTGGGCAATTTTCCTGACCAGGAAGAAACAGATTAAAGAGAGGGCTCTATTTTTTTTTTTTAAAGCACCCTGAGCCAAAGCTGGAGCCTGGAACTCCTGAGATCCTCTCTGGTGAGGGAAGAGGAGGGCAGGGGGGGAAGCCAGGGGGCGAGGGTGACTCGTGTGGGCAGTAATCCTAGTTCTGCCAATTTACATCTGTGTGTGGTGAGCCTCAGTCTCCCTCTCTATAAAATGGGGATACTAATAAGGTGGCTTGAGGATTGCAGGGCAGAAAGCAAAGTCCCTTGCATATAGTAGGTGCTCGACATTATGAGAGTTTTGACATTTTGGGGCTGCTTTGGCTCCTGATGTGCGTCTTCCCCACGTCTCTACAAGCTGACCATGGGCCTTCCTTCAGGGCCACCTCTGCTGGGAAGCCCTCCTTGATTGGGCTTCCTTGGCCGATGACGATCTTGGTACCCTCAGAATCTGCATGCTGTTTAGGCCTCAACTGTAAACTCTGGGTAACTCTCATCTCCCCACCTAGACCATAAGCTGGAAACTGCCCTGATTTCTTCATATGTTTTGCTGAATCCAGTGGGGGTAGGACGCATAGTTCAGTACCATTCCCTGCGCTCCCTCTCCCACTGGTTCAGTCCTCAGAGCACCCTTTGAAGGAACTTTTAAGTGCAAATTAGGCCCTGCCCCTGCCCAGGTAAAAACTTTTCAAGGGACCCCAAGAGATAATGAATAAGTCATTAGCACTGATGACCACCCCCCCATACCTCTGCCACCCCACTCCTGCTCTCCCCACCCTCTCACCCATGCCTCCAGCCAGGCTGAGCTCTCTGCCCTTGTGAATTTTCCAGACTCCATCCCACAAGCTGCTCTGCTTTCAAAACATCCATCCTCCTCTCCATCACTTGGCACACTGCTGCCCTCTTCTCCTCCACTTGGTCCTCACCTCCTTGAGGGCAGGGGGCTTTGCCTGCCTTTCTCCTTGCCATGCCTCAGGGGCCTAGGACAGCCGCCTGGCACAATAATAGGGATGCAATTACCAGCAAGTCAATGCGTGAGTGAATAAGTGGGCTTCTCCTACCTCCCCCGTATCTAGGGAATGGGAATTACATACCAAGCGTGGCTGGCAGGAAGAGATGTCGCAGACGAGGAGACAGCCTTGCAGACAATCACCCCAGAAATGGAGACGATGGAGAGGAAATCAGGCACTGGCCATGTTACAAGGTGACTGGACCTCAGAAACACTGCTGACTGAAAGAAGCCAGGTACGAAAGGCCACATAGTGTACAATATCATACATACGAGCTGCCAAGAACAGGCAAGTCTGTAAGACAAAAAAAAAAAAAAAACAGATTAGTGGTTTCCAGGGGCTGGGGGAATAGCCCGGTGTGCGAGTGGCGTGGTGTCACTAATGGGAAGTGGACCTTCTGTTTGGGCTGGTTGACACGTTCTGGAATTAAATAGTGGCTATGGTTGTACAAACTAGTCAGTATACTAAATCCACTGAATTTTATACCTTAAAAAGGGTGAATTTTATGAGGTGGATTATAGCTCAGTAAAAAAGATGATTGATAGATAGATAGGTATTTTTTAAGTCACACCAGCTCTTTGACTGAAGTTGATGGTGATTAGTATGTTGATATCTATATGCTCTGGTGAATATGTTCCTTCCCCTGCAATAATATCAGAGGATTTTCTTTATAAATAAATCCGAAGCATACTCCTTTAAATAAAAAAATAATAATAAAAAGGAAAGGACCAAAATGGTTAAGGTGATCTCCTTTTCCTGCCTCTCCATCAGTTCCATACTACTAACAATTTCACCCCCTTGTGAACTACACCATCCTCTGCTTTAACGCTGGATATTATCACTCACAGAGCAGCCAGTCATGACTACAGAGCTACGAGCAAGGGACAGAATGAAGCTCTGGCACCTTTCCCCAAAATACTCTCCCAGCCTCCTCCAAGCCCCCATCCAGAAGCAGGATTGGCTGAGAAAGTCCCAGTCCAAGAGCCCCCAACTGTCACCAGAGGGAGATTGCAGATGGGCGCCCACCCTCCACCTGCTCCTGCATCCACACCCTCTGCCACGTGTCTCCCACTGGAGGCAGTGTGTCTGCTCCACTGAGACTGAGATTGGTCATGTGACGTGGACTTGCACCAACAGTGTGCTAGTGGACATAGCAAGTGCAAAGTCCTAAATATGCTTCTGCACTCGGCTGGCATCTTGTGTTCCAGACAGTGGCCCCAGAAGAGAATGCCCTGGGTAGCCCCCCAATCCCAAGAGGCCGAAGGCAAAGGCATGGAGGAGTCCTAAGCCTACTCTGCAGCCTGGAGCCCAGCCCAGCCAAGCCCAGCTCCAACTGAACACAGATGAGCTGTAACGTGGTAAACCACTATGCTTCAGGGCGATTGCTCATGCACTGTTGTGGGTATTGCTAACTAGTGCTTCTAGACACCTGTGGAGGCACACCTTGGATTCCTGGAGGACAGGGGCCTTTGGTCTGGATGTCCAAACTGGCCTCAGCTCCCAGGAAATGGAGCAGTAGACATTGGCTCTAGGATCCAATCCTGCAGCCCCTCAGAACCTAGGCCCACCTAGTGTGGTAGGAGGAGGTTTCTCAGGTAGCAGTGACCCCTGTGCATCTCAGCAACATTGCAGTGGGGTCCCCTTCCCTCCACCTGCAGGGAAGGAGTAGACAGAGGCCGAGAGGGGCTCTCAGGTACCCTTCCCTTGAAGACTCTGGGTCAGGCAGGAATTAGAATCAAGGACCGATGTTTTCCTCCTAGGGGCCCAGGACCCAGCACTGTGGGCTGTTGGGATATAGTGCTCCTGGGAGGGCTCAAAGCTCTATCAAGGTCCAGAAGGCAGGAGACAGCCACCAAGTATTTGCTGAACATGTGCCAAACTGCTTGGGTTTAAATTCCAGCTCCCTTGCTACCATGTGACCTAACCTCTCTATGCCTCAGTTTTCCCATCTGTAAGATGGGATTTAAAAACAACAAGAATATAGCATACATTCATACAAATGGGTGAAGGGATAAAGAATGAGAGAGGAAATATATTTAGTTAGGGTGGTAATAAAAAGCTGTGCCAAAACTCTCATTTTAGCTGAGACTTGGAAGATGAGAAGGAGCCAGGCATGTGGAATAGCTGGAGGAAGGGTCATCTCAGACTAAGGAAACAAAGGTCCTGAGGTAGGACAGAGCTTGATGCTCCCAAAACATTGAAAGCGGCTGTGGATGGAGCAAGGTCAGTTCCTCCCACCTCAGGGCCTCTGCAAATACTGTTTCTTTGTGAAACACTCCTCTCCTCCCTGTCCCCACCCTCACCTCCAGCCCAGCCCCTTTTGCCAGCGTTAACTGCTACTTATCCTACTATATTTGCCAGCTCAAATGTCACTTCCTCACAGATCCTTGTGAGTTCCCAGATGAGGTCAAAATTTGTTATTACACCTGTACTCATTTCCTGGGGCTGCTGTATCAAACTTCCACAAATTTGGCTGCTTCAAAAAACAGAAATTCACTTTCTCACAGTTCTAAAAGTCAGAAGTCTCAAATTAAGGTGTCAGTAGAACCCTGATCCCTCTGGATGTTCTAAGAAAGAACCCTTCCTTGAGTCTTCCAGCTGCTGGTGGCTCCAACTGTCTTACATGGCCTTCTCCTCTTCTCTCTTATAAGGACACTTGTCATTGATTTGGGGCCCAGCTGGATAATCCAGGATAACCTTATCTCGAGATCCATCATTTAATTACATCTGCAAAGACCCTTTATTTCCAAATAAGGTCATGTTCCCAGGTTCCAGAGGTTAGGGCACAGACATATCTTTTTGGAGACCACCATTCAACCCACTTGACCTCCTCACATCTTCTTAAACCTCCTCTCACCCACCTAACCATAGTTGGAAATTCTGTAATTGTGAAATCATTTATCAATGCCTGCAGTTTTAGGAAGCTGCAGGCAACAGGAAGGCAGATCCCAGCACCTGACGGACAGTGGGTGCCTGGTGTGTGTGTGTGTGTGTGTGTGTGTGTGTGTGTGTGTGTGTGTGTGTTGAACAAACAGACTGTTGAGCCCCAAGCTCCTGGAGGATGCTTCTTGTCAAGGACATAGGCCGGAAGCCATAAGCAAGGGCTCCAGGCTACAATGTACTTAAGCCTTTACGGCCTCATAAATCCCCTGGCTGGTGGCATGATTAGGGACTGAGTCAAAATGCAAGAAATTTAATTTCCCAGTGCTCAGTCTTGTAAACTCACCCCCCTAAACCAAAAGCCATAAATGTTTGATAAAACACCATGTGGCTTCTGCTTCCCAGAAATGGTCCCTGGGCCCAGGGAAGAAGCCACATTCAGCCGGCACTAGATGTGATGTGGGCATTGTAATTAATGTTCGGCAAAGCTCTTCTTAATGGCCTGTGCTCTTTTTGGCCATATCAATAACAATGACAGTCACCCAGTCAGTTTGCTGATGAGCCCAGTGCAGAGAAGAAAAGAGAAAGAAAACTCTCAGAAGCGACTTCACACACATTACTGGGTAAAGGAACATGGCCATGGATTTATAGAAGGCTTTGGCTTTCCATCACACAGCCATGTCCTTGATCTAACTCGATCCTCACATAGGGTCTATGAGAAGAGCAAAGCAAGAATTGCTATCTCTGTTTAATGGAAGAGAAAAAGCCCAGAAAGGAAATTTTTTGGGTCACGCAGGTCACAATAGCTCCAGGAACTGAATTAGAGTCAGGACCCCTGGCCCCATCATACACCACCAGTGGTGATGGTGGGAAGGATGGTATGCACATAGCAGCAGGAAGGAGGGAGGTCGGGTTTGAGGAGGACCTTCCTGACCAACAGCATCCTACAGCACATAACTATCTGCAAAGGCCTTCTGAAGGACACCTGGATCCAGTCAAGCCTGAAGCCAGAGCTCTGGATTTTTCAGTCTGTTGAGTCAGCCTATTACCTTGCTTCAGCAAATGTAAACTGTGTTTCTAAGGCATTCAATCAAAAGAATACTGATTCAGACACTCTGGATTCTATCCCCAAGATGAAAGCAGGGAATTGGAAGAAAACTCCCTCTCACACTCAGGCATGTTGGCAAGGGACGTTATTGGCATCAATAAATTTCAGAATGTCAGAGCTGTTAGAGTCACTTCACTGTACAGAGGAAGAAACGGAGGCCAAGAGAGCGGACTTGACTTTCCCAAAGCCACACAATTCAGGGATCCAAGCAGGACTCACATCCGGTTCAGAGTTTCTCCCTTTACAAGTAGGCAACAAAGGCGTCCAGCCACATAACATCCCTTGAGGAGCACAACATAACATCTCCCAAACACAAATGACCAAATCAATCATATCACCAGATCAAAATGACTTCCTACTCCCTGTCACATTGCCATCCATTAGGGATCCATTCCCTCCTTGTCTTCTGTCTCCAGGATGCATTTATCCGGGGAAGGAATTCCACTAGGCTGATTGGTGGAGTGATACAGTTACGGATGTTGTGGATTATCAGTGGGTTACTACTGATAATCCTACTAGATGAGGAAAACTGAGGTTAGGAACAGGACCATGACCGGCCTTCCACTTCCATTTTCACAGGAAGATCTGGAGGCAGAGCAGACACATCTTTGGGAATGACACCCGAGGGGAAGAAGCAGGAAGAGCCCAAGGTCAGATGGTGCTGACTTCCCTGATTTGCCGGAACTAACACAGGCCAGCTGGGAGCATGAGGACCGCGATCGGAGCAGGACACACGCTCTGGATCAAGTCCTCCTTCCTTTAAGAGTCTAAAGAACACAGCAAACTCTAGTCACTCTTTCTCTGTAGTCAGAAGAGAGAACCTCATATTTTGCCCTTAAGAAATGGGTGTTGACATCTCTTTACATTATTAGAGAAAATGCCCAGCCAAGAAATAAACCACAACTTTATTTACAGTATATTTCCCAGAACTCAGAGAAATGCCGTGCTTTTCTGCATAGACTTCAGACCAGAGCATAATTTATCACAATACATCAAACTTTACAGAACATAAAACTCTCCCTACCTTATAAAAACATACAAGGATTTGCTCGCTCTTTATATAAATTACTTAAGAACTTCCCAGCTGTACACATCATGTTGAAAGGATCTCCATGACTGGAAAGAGCTGATCTTTGCAGTGACCAAGAGAACAATTAAAATGGGAATGATAGAAGTGGTAACAAAGTGTTGGGCAGAGAAGAAACCCATCCCAGATCCGCCTAGAGCGGCATGTGCTGCCCTAACCATGAAATAAGTCACCTCCGTATTGAGGTTCAGCCTTGCAAGGCAGGTGACAGAAATAGGAGCTGGATTATAAACATCCCAAGGACAAGAACCATATCTAGCTTTGGTCACCAGTATACCCTGGCACAGAGCAAATGCTCAATAAATTCAAATTTTAGAGGGAGGGAGGGGGGATTAGGAGGGAAGGAGGACCAGAGTCTATATGAAACATAAAGGTATCAGTTATTTACTGTGACAATAATGCCACGTAACAAACTACCTTAGAACTCGATGGCTTAAAACAACTACTAGTTTTATGACTGCTAGTGAGTGTGCAGATTGGGTGGCCGTTCTTCCAGCCTCGGCCAAGCTCACCCACTTGTCTGGCGGTTGGCAGGCGTTGGTTGATGGCCTCAGTTGGGACAAGTGGGCTCTCTCCCACGCGTGCCTCACGTGTGTGTGTCTTTCATGTTTCATGCTCTGGGCTGGACGTGTTTTCTGGCCAGCTCAGGCCCATTCTCTAGGTGCCTGCAGGAGTCCAGGAGAGCCAGTGGAGATATGCAAGCACTTTTCTCCGCCTCTGCTTATGTTCTGTTTGTTAGTATCTCCCTGGCCAAACAAAGTCACATGGTCAAGCCCAGAGGCAGAACAGGAGGAAACTAGGAGTTAAGGAGACATGGCCTGGATACAGGGAGGACGCTAACTGGGAAAATCAGAGCGACCAGCCCACCACAATAATGATACCCAATTCCTAGCAATGCTCGCCCCAAACCACACCCCACATTCTGTGATCTTGAGCCCATGGAAGAGAAAATAGAAGACGAGCTTCTACTGCCCCCATTCTCCATATGGGAAAAGTAAGGCCCCAAAGCCAGGCTCTTCAATTAGTCATATTTATTTAAACCAGCTGTTGAAAATGTTAATAACTACAGGGACAGGCAGGATAATTACTGAGCCAGACCAGGCAGGGACCAGAGTGACTGGAAACCACCCCCCTCCTTCCCCAAGGTTGGCAAGTATGCGCCTGAAGCCAACAAAAGCCTCATAAGAATGCCAACCGAGGGCTGCCAGCTTATCTAATTATTTCAAGAGAAGCTGGAAATAGGCATTTTTAACCAAAATCATATTTTCAAATTTAACTACTATTTTTTAAAATGTTAAATATATTCTGGGACACACACACACACACACACACACACCCCAAATAGCCACGAAGCACACCCGATTGTTGGGCCTGGGCGTGCCGGCTCTCATTTCAAACTCTGTGTTCTAAGGATCTTGGGTTCAAACTTGAGCTTATTGATTTTGCTTCACATTGGTGAGAGGTCAGATGTTTTTAGAGGAATGAAGGCAGAACTGTGTCTGTCTTGTTTACCACTCTGTTCCCCAGCCCAGAACACTACCTGGAATGCAGCACTGGTTAGAAGGAAGGACGGGGAGAAGGGGGAAGGAAGGGGGAAGAAATGGACATTTACACAGCATCTGCTATGCACCATGCAAGCATTCTACGCATTCTATGGACTGAAGGACCCACCCACTGCTGCCCAGTAAACTCCTATATTGAAGCCTTAGCCCCCAAAATGACTACATTGGGAAATGAGGCTTTTAAGGAAATAATTAAGGTTAAATGAGGTTATAGGGTGGGGGCCCTGATCCTATAGGGCTGGTGTCCTTCTAAGAGGAAGAAGAAACAGCAGAGATCTCTTGATTTTCCTCCCCTTCCCCCTCCATATACATCCCCCCTCCTCATTTCCTCCTCTCTCTCTCTCCTTCCCTCCTTCTCTCCCTCTCTACCCCACCCTCAACATACACACAAGCAAAGAGAGGAAAGAGCTATCTGCAAACCAAGGAGAGAGGCCTCACCAGAAACCAACCCTGTTGACCCCTTGATCTTGGACTTCCAGACTCTGGAACAGTGACAAATACATTTCTGTGGTTTAAGCCAGTCAGTCTCCAGTATTTTGTTATGGCAGCCCAGCTAATACAATACACAATCCCATCCCATTTAAAACACAGAACAAAAATACAACATAAATAAATCTCTAAAGGTGCGGTATTCTATTTACAAAGCCCTAGGGCAGTTGGGGGGGCGTGTAGGGAGCAAATGATTGCCTCCATTTTTCAGATGAGAAGACTGGTAGAGAAGCTGAAGGACTTGCCCAGTGTCAACAGTGAGAGAACGCCAAGTCAATCACTCTTTCCGATACAGCCCAGCATCTGGTCGGCCCTGGACAATATTGGTGCTCAGCCCAAATCCACTCAGATCCCTTCTGCTCCTTTCCTGTGTGTGCCACCATCTGGCCCACCCTCTGGGTGCACTCACCTCCACCAGCCAGTCCCTGAGACCCTTCTTGGAGCATGGCCACTGACTGCTGGGGGCTCTCTGCTGGCACTTGCAGAAGGCCAGAAGCACCTGAGCTTTTCTCCCAGGCAGCCCTTACCCGAGGACCATCAGGTGCCTGGGGCCAAAAATCCCCACTCCCTCCCCAGGCATGGGCTAATTCTGGGGTGTCACTCACTCCCCAGGGTACCCCCAGGGCACCCCCATGGGATCAAGCTGAGGACACCCACCACAGGACTTTGCCAAAATCATACCTGTTTGGCTCCCTCCCTTTCCCTGTCCTGCCTCTCCTGTCCCCTTATTCGTCTCCCCTGGGACATAGAAGCCCTTCTCTCAGAAGGTCGTCTTCCCAGAAACCCAACCCAAGACCAGGTTCCCTTGAAGATGCCTGCCCTACAACAAGGCTGGTTTTCTGTCCCGGGTCCTGATACAGTGGCTTTCTTTGATCATTCCTATTTTATTGTTACACAATTTATACATACATATATATTCAGTGTACAAAAAGAAAAACGTTTCAAGGCAGATTTTTTTTTAAAGATCACCCAAAGATAAAATAAGCAGTCAACATATTGGGGTATCTCCAGCCAGAATGTGTGCATGTGTTTAAACAAAAATAGGGCCATCCCATATATAGAATAAGTACAGTGTAGGAGAGGCGTCAGAGTGTAGGCTCTGGAGCCAGACTACCAGGATGTGGATTTTGACTCCACACTCACTAGCTTCGAGACTTGAGGCAAGTAACTCACCTCCCTGTGCCTCAGTGCCCCCATCAGCAAAGTCAGGAGGCTAATGTTAGCCTTGGAGGGCGGTCTTGAGGATTCAATGAGTTGATACACATAAGGCACTTAGAACAGTCCCTCACACACACAAAGTCCTGTGCTAACAGTTGCTATCCTCACCATCAGTACCATTATAATTGGAGGTCGTAAACCAGCAGCTTCTAGCAAGATCCAGCCTGCAGATGTGTTTGGTTTAATCCGCATAATGGTTTTTGGATCTATTCCGTTTCTGCGTGCGCAGGTGCTGACTTAGAGTTGAGCGGGTCCTCACCCCTCAGTCATCGGGGAAGAGCTGCCCGCGGGGTAGGGAACATACATTCCCAGCAAAATGATTCGGGCAATCTGAGGGCGAAGCTCCAACACAGAGACGCAGGTGCTGGTTGTAGGGGAGACCGTGCGTGTGAACACAGTAAAGGGGGCCGGGCATATGGGCAGGGCACCGATTGTGTTCGCTACGGAGGTGTTAGGAAGTGTGTGGAGGTATTTGTTGGTGAGCAGTGATTGGCATCTGATGCCAAAGGACCAGCGATGCTAAAAAAAAATGTACCGTGGCTTGCCCAGTCCCACCCACATAGTGAAAAATCGTCCCACTCCAAAATGTCAAAAGCATCCCCATAGGTGAATGTTTCTCTGGTCCCTCATTTGACAGATGAGGAAACTGAGGCCCAGAGAGGGAAGTGACTTGCCCAAGGTGAACCAGCAAAAAAAGCCACAAAGCTGGGGGCTGGAACACTGGTCTCTTCCCAGCTGCCCTCAAATCTTAATTCCTTCCAAAACCTAAAAGAGAACATTCTAAGCCCCAAGTGCAAAACCCCTCCCTGAGTTCTAGAAGGGAGAGCCAATCCCCCATCTTCTCTGGATGAAGTAGGGAGAAATCAAACTTCAAGACAGTAGAGGCTAGTGCCAAAAGCAGATGTGCAAACAAAGATAAGGAAGGCAGGGTTTTCACCAGACAAATTCGTGCCCCGCTCGGTTTAGACATTAAAATGAACTAACTTAATTTCATGCCATATGCAAATCCTTACCAGCTGTCAGCTCTGTAATCACAGGAGACTTAATGTAATAACTAAACAAGAACAAAAACGCAGCAAATACAGGCTCTGGGCAAGTCCATTGACAGCGGGTTTTATGTTCCTGGGAACTCAGCAAGAGCAGAGCATTTATGGCGGACATCTGGAAGCAGCTATGTGCCCAAACGCCTGCCATCTCCTTAACAAAAATGCTGGCAGCGATAATAAATAATGGCTAAGGACTGATCTGGCCGTTGCATACCCTGAGTCCCCACATACTGTGAAAGTCTCTCTCTAGACCCAACAGCCTCTCTGCAATTGTCAAGGTTCAGCTTAGCCTGGCCGCAATCTGGACTGAGAGCTCAGAGGTAGCAAAAAGATACCCCAGGCTCACTGGGTCCCCCTACTTGGAACCAAAGGGGTAGGAAGATGCCTGCTACCAGGGGATGCTGCGGAGGGGTGGTCTCCCAACCTGAGGGCTCCGGGTTACTCTGACTGCCCCAGCTAACAATCATAACAGCAAACATTTATTCAGTGCTTGCCGTGGGCCAGAAGTCAAACGCATTATCTCAGTGTGTCCTCAAGTGTGAGGGTTAAGTCCATCCAGTCATTCATTCAACACACATTTATTAAGCACCTATTATGTGTCAGGCACTGTGCTGGAAATAGATTAGCAAACAAAACACACAAAAAACCCTGACCTTGTGACATTTGGTTTCCGATGGGACATACTTTTAAAATGCAGCTGGGATGTGTGTTAGAAAAAGACACTTTGCACCCTAGGATGTCAACCAACATTACTGCCTTGGGATGAAGTTCTATGTTTAAAATTTGATTTAAAGAAAAGCATTGATGGGTGCGTGGATGGCTCAGGTGATTAAGCGGCTGCCTTTGGTTCAGGTCATGGTCTCGGAGCCCTGGGATGGAGCCCTACATTGGGCTCTCTGCTCAGCAGGGAGTCTGCTTCTCCCTCTCCTTCTGCTACTCCTCCTCCCCCTCCTCCTGCTCATGTGTGAGCTCTCTTTCTTTTTCTCTCTCAAATAAATAAAATCCTTTAAAAAAAAGTGGGGGGGGGGACACCTGGGTAGCTCAGCAGTTGAGTGTCTGCCTTTGGCTCAGGGTGTGATCCTGGAGTCCCACATTGGGCTCCCTGCATGGAGCCTGCTTCTCCCTCTGCCTATGTCTCTGCTTCTCTCTCTCTCTCTCTTTGTCTCTCATGAATAAATAAATAAAATCTTTAAAAAAAAAGATTTTCTAAGAAAAGTGCTAAGTAAATAATAAAACAGATGATTCACAGGTGAGTTAAAAGCATGATGGGGTTTCTTCTATACAACCTTGATACAGGTATTATTGTTAGTCTCAATTTATAGCTAGGGAAACTGAGGCTTAGCGAGGTAGAGTCATTTGCCTGAGGTCAAATGGGACGTGATGGAGTCTAGATTTGAACACAGGTCCTCTTCAGAGTCAGTGTTTTAACCAGTACTCGGAGCCAAGGAGATACATCAGGTGGCCTGTTTCATTCTTGGCTCCCTCCCTGCCACCAGCTACCCAAATCACTTCGCACATGGTTAATGCCCCCTCTACAGAAACTCTACCAAGAGGTTATGCAATTTCCCCTTGCTCATGTTTTAAGGTTAAGGAGGATTTAGGACAGCCTATTTCATATCCTTCCTTAATTTGAGAGCCAGGACTGCCCCTCAGTAATACAACAGCCTAGGGTCCTGTCAAAACAAGCAGATCCCCACCCACTATAGGGAACACTCTGATAACCCACAGCTATTTCCCCAGGCCTGACGGGGCTCCTCTCAAGTGTGATCGTGTCTGTGACCAACACACAAACCTGCCAGCACTCCTGCCAGGAAAGCAACTCAGAACATTTTCATTTTCAACATCTCCTATGTATTGTATGCCAAGAGGTCACTCCCTCCTCCAACAACCTGTGTGACAACCACTGTGATCATTCCCATTTCACAGATGAGAAGACTGAGCCTGAGAGAACTAAGTAACTTGTCCAAGTCACACATCTGCTCCAGTGGCAGGGCCGGGTTTTCAACCCCAGACAATCTGGCTCCAGATCCTACGCTAAACCGAGGGTGGAAAAACTTATTCTATGAGAAGTAAATATTTTAGACTTTGAGGGCCATGCAGCCTCTGCTGCCACCACTCAACTCTGCCAGCATAGGCTATAACAACCATAGATGATACATAAACGAGTGGGCTTATGGCATGGCTGTATTCCAATAAAACTTTATTTACAAAAAACAGGTAGTGGGCCAGATTGGGTCCACCAGCCGTAGTCTGCCAACCTGTACTTGAGACCACTGCACAACACTGCCTTTTGTCATTTCTAAAGCACATACCCTGAGCTGCCCACTGGGGATCTGCATCATAGAAAAAGCAAATGAGGGGATCCCTGGGTGGCGCAGCGGTTTGGCGCCTGCCTTTGGCCCAGGGTGCGATCCTGGAGACCCGGGATCGGATCCCACGTCGGGCTCCCGGTGCATGGAGCCTGCTTCTCCCTCTGCCTGTGTCTCTGCCTCTCTCTCTCTCTCTGTGACTATCATAAATAAAATTTTAAAAAAATTAAAAAAAAAAGCAAATGAACGATAAGTTGGTCTTGGAGTCAGAAGGCCAATCCTGTGAGACCCGGAGGAGACCATGAAACCTCCTGTTCATGTTTCCTCTACCCGTCAAATGAAAACAATACCTGCATGGCACACATAGAAAATGCATGTGTGCACATACACACTCTTCAGGCTCATTAGGACAATCCAGGGAGGAAGTGCATGCAAACGGTGTATGAGATCACCTCTGTCCAAATGCAATTATTGTCATTCTATAATTGGGGGCTCCAGCTACTCCTCCTGGAAGCACAGAAAATATTGGGCATCATTGTCAAGAGGCCCTCTCTACTACTTCTGAGGGCACCTCTATGCCTTCCCATCACACTGGAAACTTATTTGTCCTCCATTTCCACTGTGATTGAGCCTCTTAACTTCCTCCCTGTTGAAAGCCATAAGGGCCCACGTGTGAGATTTAACACTCCATTCTCCGAGTAATTAGATCCAGCCGTAAAAAGTGAAATGTTGAACAATTAACTTCTGTGCAGTGCCCGGAGGTGATGTGCTAACAGCGCAAGCAACCCTGTCCATAAACCACTCTTTTGTTCTCTCCTGGAACCACTCATCTGTTCCCTGCTGACTCCCCATTTTCAGCTGGTGGAACTCCAAGATGGGATGAGGGGAGGTCAACACCCCAAGAAAGACACTCCGCATGGTGAAGGGGAGCCACAGGGAAGATGTTTATAAAAGGAAGCAGTAAGGTTCAGTAAAATCTAATCAGCCCTGAATCAAGGTGAGTTCTTGATACTTACAAGAATGTTGCATTCATCCTGGAACTATTTGGGGGTTCATGCTGTGTGCTGTCACTGCTGCAGACAAGGGCTGCCCTCATGAGTCCATAGGCCACTGGGGATATAGCAGACAAATAATTCGGTATAATGACCCCCCAGAGAGGGGGCAGGAAGTCCTGACCACAAACTAGATGCCCTAGGCTAGGCTAGTAAGCTTCCCAAGAAAGGAGCTAAGATGCCCTAGGTGAGCAGAACTTTGCTACGGGAAGTAGGGATGGTCCAGGCATGCTCCATTTGCTCCTCCCTGACTGGCTATTCAGGGAGAGACTCTGAGCTGGGAGGAGGGGCTTGCAACATGTAGTTCTACGGAATCGCAAGACAACCATCAAAATAAGCAACAACTGCCAATGTATTCTCATCAGTTAATCCTCGGACCCCAATTAAGTTTTACCAATTATTCCAATAAAGTCCTTTATAATAAAAGGATACAATTCAGAATCAGGACATAATCAGGTGTCACACTTCCTACTGTCTTCCAGTCTGTAATAGTTCCTCAGTCTTTCTTAAATAGCTCTTGTGGGGCACCTGGTGGCTCAGGTCATGATCTCAGGATCCTGGGATTGAACCCCCACATCAGGTTTCCTGTTCAGCGGAGAGTCTGCTTCTCCCTCTGCCTCTGCCCCTCCCCCTCCCCGGCTTGTGATCTCTCTCTCTCAAATAAATAAAATCTTTTTTTTCTTTTAAATGGTTCTTATGATCAGAACACTTTTGACAAGTACTGGGTGGATAGTTCGTAGAATTTTGCTCAGTTTGGATCTGTCCAATTAAATTATCCAGTGAGACTGTCCACTGCACACCCACCACCACAGACCAGGAAGCCACCAGCTGCCACCAGGTGAGTTGCATGCTTACCAAAAGTAGCTGTTTGCTCCAAAACCTGTTTATGCCTATTGTACTTGCCATTAAAATGATATATTTTAGGTAAACAGTGGATAGGATAAAATTTGAGGGGAAAAGGAAATTGTATCTATGAAAAGTGTTTGAGAAAGCCCTAAAAAAATCAATTTCCTGGGGCACCTGGGTGGCTTAGTCAATTAAGCGTTTGCCTTCTGCTCAGGTCATGATCCCAGGGTCCTCAGATCGAACCCTGCGTTGGGCTCCCTGCTCAGCGGGGATCTGTTTCTCCCTCTGCCTCTGCTCTCTCTGTCTCTCAAGTAAATAAGTACAACAGAAAAACAAACAAACAAAGAGAAAAAGTCAACTTCAAAAATATGAACTGAGAAGGAATTAGTTATAGAGGTAGAATTCGGTAAAAGATTGGGCAAGGGCAGCCATTAAAATCTGGAAGGGCTTTGTATTCTGCTCTGCAAGTGTCTTTAAAAAAAAATTCTCATTACATTTAAGTAAACCAAAAGAGACAATTATCTGACTTATACGGGAAAGATGACAGGAGACTTTAATCAATTAACCCATCATCAATTAATTAACCCAGTATTAATTAGTTGCTTAGGTTACTCAATTGATCTAATATTAATTAACCCAATATTAATATTGGAAAATTAACATATAGAATACAAATTAATATATAGAGCACTTGTGCGGGTAAGTTAATATAAAAGGTGAAATATTCTAGGATATAAAATCTCCTGTTTTTCTGCTTTAACCAACTTTTCCAAGTAATCTCCCCCAGCACTAGTCAATGAGAAAATAACATCATGCTCCATATCATCTGTCATCAGGGAAATGCAAATTAAAACAAGATACCACCACATGCCTATGAGAATTAACCAAAATCTGGAACACTGACAACACCAAATGTTGACAAGGATGTGAAGCAACAGGAGCTCTCACTCACTGCTGCTGGAAATGCAAAAGGGGACAGCCACTTTGGGAGACAGTTTGGCAGTTTCTCAGAACACGAAATATCCTCTTACCATACAGTCCAGCAATCATTGTCCTTGCTTTTTTACCCAAAGGAGTTGAACACTTTTGTCCACACAAAACCTACACACACAGATGTTTATTCATCATTGCCCAAACCTGGAAGCAACCAAGATGTCCTTCATTAACGGAATGGATAAATAAATTGTGGTCCATCTATACAATGGAAGATTCAGGCCTAAAAAGAAATGAGCTGTCAAGCACAAAAGACATGGAGAAAACTTCAATGCATTTAACTAAGGGAAAGAAGCCAATCTGAAAAAGTGACATATTATAGGATTCTAACATACGACATTCTGGAGAAGACAACACTATGGAGACAGTAAGAAGATCAGGCTACCTTGGGTTGGGGGGATGGGAGGGATGGGAGGGAAAAACAGACAGAGTACAGAGGACATTTAGGGCAGTGAAAATACTCTGGATGATACTACGATGATGGATACCTATCTTTATACATCCTTGCAGACCCACAGAGCGCACAACACCAAGAGTGAACCCTAATATAAACTACAGACTTTGGGTGATGATGATGTGTCCATGTAGGTCCATCGATTACAACAAACATTCCACACTGGTGGGAGATGCTGGTAATGGGGGAGGCTGTGCATGGAGGGTGGCCAGGACATATGTGGGAAATCTCTGTACCTTCCTCTCAATTTTGTTGTGAACTTAAAGCTGCTCTAAAAAAAAAAAAAATTTAAATTAAATCTTTAAAATTAAAAAAGAAATGATAGCAGACTAGCATCTCAGCTATACCCAAGGACATGTTCAAAGTGAACACCAGGAATGCTGTTTGGCCTTAAAAAGGTAGGAAACTCTGACACGTGCTACCATGGGGATGACCCCTGAGGATGCTATGCTAAGCCATCACAAAGACACAAACACTGTAGGGTTCCACCTAAAGTAGTCAGAATTATAGAGTCAGAAAGTAGAATCTCCTAGGCTGTGGGAGGGGGACTAGGGAGCTATAGAGTTTCAGTTTGGGCAGATGAAAAGAGTCCTGGGGATGGATGGTGGCGCTGGCTGTACAACAACGTGAATGTGTTTAATGCCACTGAACTCTATACTTTAAAATAGGTATGATGGTAAATTTTATGTTATGTGCAGTTTAATACAATTATAACGCTAATCCAATGAACAAGTCAAATATCTAGGCTAGTACAAGGCAAAAAAGTGAGACTGCACTGTTTATGGCTGAAAGAAAATAGATAACTTCAGCAAAACACGTGCATGAAGTAAAAGAGGTGGCTTTTAAGTGAATCCCACAAAAAGAAGAGAAGGGGAAGGTCTATAACAATGAACTAATCCTAACATGCATGATGGTCACAGGGCAGTGCTTGGCACCTGGTAGGCACTTGCTGGTTGATCATGACTGTCTTACCCCAGCCTCCGGAAGAAGGAGTTGTGGGGAAGCATGTCCACTCACACAGGCAGGATGCCTGGCCGGACGTGCTCCAAAGGGGCCACCTGCCCCACTACAGTCTCGAAGCAGTCTCGAAGCAGTGGGGAAGGCTCCAGATGGCCTCCAAGGAATCTACTCCCCTCCATCCCTCTGGAGCCTGAGGGGTAACTCAGCAGCCACAGCCAACAAATTGTTCTCAAAGAGAACGGAGACACCTTTGTCAGAGAGACTATGGAGGGCTTAAAGGAGGCCCAGAATAAAAATGCTGAAAGAAGCCAGTCACAAAGACTACATATTCTATGATTCCATTTATAGGAAGAGGAATCTATCTGGATAGAAAGTAGGTTGCTGGGGCTGAGGGCAGGTGGTGGCAGAGAAACCTAAAGGGTGGGAGGTTTCTTTTGGGGGAGGGTGATGGACAGTTCTAAAATCGACTGTGATTGTGAGTGAATCATATGGTACGAGAATCACAGCTCAATAAAGTTGACATTAACAAGAGGTGCACCTGGCTGGCTCAGTCAGTGGAGCAGGAGACTGTTAATCTTGGATTAGTGAGTTCAAGACCCATACTGGGTGTAGAGATTACTAGAACAAACAAACTTAAAAAGAAAAAAAACCTGCCAGTCTTCTTAAAAACAACAACAGCGGCAGAAAGGTGCCTTCCCTCTAAACTTCCTCCTCGGGTTCCTCTCTGAACAGCAGAGCCACCACCATCACTCTAAGGGCTGCGCTCATTTCACAACAATTTATTAAAGAACATTTCCTCGATGCCAGGAAGAGACTCTTTGATGTCCATCCCTAGCCCCCCTCAGAATTCTTACCTAGTTAGAAGAGAAGAATGCATAGTAAAGGCTCGGCTTTCTTGCCTAGCCCAGCACCCTTGCTAATTTCCTGGTCTCCACGTTACTATGGCAACAGAAAGCTTCCATCAAGAGCTTCTGGGGCGCATTCAAAGGGACTGCAATGGGGACCCAGGGTGGTTGCAGTCACTCTACCCGGTAGCTCCCAGGCGCTGGTTTCCTTGCTGATGGGTACTGCAGGGAGAAACAGGCCGGGATCCCAGGAAGCAGGGAAACCGGAGAAGGGGAGGAGGCAAACAGAGTGACCTGTAGGTCTGCACTCTAGGCTGGCTGGCCTAGTGGCCACCCTGAGTCACCATCGCCATGCAGGAAGAAGAGAGGGTGTTGGCTATATCTTTTAGAGGCTGTGATCTAAAACAGCATCTTGAGCACCTGAGCTAGTCTCCATGTCAGCATGGCCATATTTTTAGGCAGGAGGCAGCTTCTCAGGCCAAGTAACCTGGCCGGAAAGCTTACGTGAAACATCTGGGGAGGAGGCAGTTGACACTGGGACCCCAGTGTTGTGACAGGTGAGTCTCACACCTGCAGAAGCTTCCTGCCCAGAGGGCCCCAAAGACTCTCTCAAGGGGCCTGAAGTCCCTGCTGTTAGGCTGTCGCATGGAACCACTGGGATTGAGGAGGGGCAGGCATAGCGGGTGCTGGGCAGGCAGCCTCCAAGATGGCCCCTAACGATCTCCACCCTCTACTGAACGTTTGGCAGTCCCCTTCCACAATGTACCTATATTGCTCTATGTTGTGACCCACACAGTTCAGGAGAGGTGACAGTGTGTGACTTCCAAATCTATGTCATAAAAGACATCATGCTCTTGGATCACTCATAATGGGGGAAGCTGCACGTTGTGAAGGCACTCAATCAGCCCTATGGAGTGACCCACATGGAGAAAACCTGAAGCCCCTGCCCACCAGCCAGCACCAACCCACCAGCCACATAAGCAAGCCACTTTGCAAATGGCTCCTTAGCCCTATCAAGCCTTCAGTAACTGTAGCCCCAGCCAATATTGCAACTGCAATCTTGAGAGAAATCCTGAGTCAGAAGAATTCAACTAAGGATGCCTGGGTGGCTCAGTGGTTGAACATCTGCCTTTGGCTCAGGGCGTGATCCTGGGGTCCTGAGATCGAGCCCAAACCCACTGGGCTCCCTGCAGGGAGCCTGCTTCTCCCTCCGCCAATGTCTCTGCCTCTCTCTGTGTGTCTCTCATGAATAAATAAATAAAATCTAAAAAAAAGAACTATCCAACTAAGCTGCTCCTAGATTCTTGACACACACAAACTATATAAAATAATAAATTTGAATTATTGTGTTAAGCTGCTAAATGTGGACACTATTTGTTACACAGCAGTGGATAACTGTTACAGAGTAGCTCCAGCTGTGCCTCAGTTTCACCTTCTGTAAAGTGGGTTTAATGATCTCTACTTCATGGTATTGTCACAAAAATCCAATAAAATACACATAAAATTACTTGGTATGCAGTAAGTGCTTAATAAATGGTAGATACTACTAACAATAATAAGATAGTGTGACAAGTACAATTATTTCCACTCATAGTCAAGATACAGGAGGATCAGAAAAGTTGGAGGACTTTATTGGTCTAGAACAGGCCCTGAATGGATGTTTTTTTGAAAGCAGGTGATTGATTCTTTGAGAAATTCTGCCCTAGAGAAACTTCCAGATACATGCCAAAATATCACACAAGAATTTCACTGTCAGGGTACCTGGGTGGCTCAGTCTGTTGGGCATCTGCCTTCAGTTCCAGGCATAGTCCCAGTGTCCTGGGATTGGGCCCCATGTTGGGCTCTCTGCTTAGCGGGGGGCCTGCTTCTCCCTCTCTTTCTCTGCTGTTCTGCCTACCTGTGCTCTCTCTGTGTGTCAAGCAAATTAAAAAATTTGTTTAAAAAAAAAGAATTTTACTGTCAAGTGTTTATAATAGAAAATGACTAGAAATGAATCAAATATCTATCAATAGATAGCTGGGAAATAAATCATAGTGGAATACAACACAGCGGTGTACAAGTAATGAACCAGAACTAACTGTATCGACATGAATATAAATCTCTAAATATAATGCCACCCCCCCAAAAAAAATGCAGGATATACAGTGTACATATAACATGTTAAAGCATGCAAAACATCACTATATATCATTTAGTACTATATATACATATGGGTAAAAACAAGAGCCCATGTATGGATGTAATAAGTAAGAAATTCAAGATGGTGATTATCTCTGGGAGGGAAGGAAGGGAAAGTGACAGGGGAGAGGATGCCCAGGGCTTCAGGGCATTGATAATATGTGCCTTTTTTAAAAGATGTTTGTTTGCTTGTTTGTTTGTTTGTTTTTAGAGACACAGAAAGAGAAGAGTATGAGCGGGAGGGGCAAAGGGAGAGGGAGAGAGAATCTCAAGCAGACTCCACACTAAGCGTGGAGCTCCATCCCAGGACCCCAAGATCATGACCTGAGCTGAAATCAAGAGCTGAACACTCAACCAGCTGCACCACCCGGGCACCCCAATATGATATTTCTTAAAGTGGGGGCGGGGAGCAGGAACACAGGTACCCTTTTTATTATCTATGCCTTCTGGATGTCTGAAATATTTCATAAGTTAATAATAGATGTGCATTAAAAAATATCTAATACAATCATGCATGGGAATTTGTTTTCTTACCGTTTATTTGTGCCTTCTATTATATCTGTGATTTCATTTTGCTTTTAGGAAATAAAGCCGTGGTAATAACACTGTAAGGTGGCAGACAATAACTGCACTCCTCCTGGCGAGCATGGAGCCCTCGTCGTCAAATCACTATGTCGTACACCCAAAACTAATATAATATTGCATGCCAACCATACTTCAACTTAAAAAATAATGAAATAAAATAATTGGTTATTTTGGCTGTTTAACAAGAAATGAAGGAGTAAGGTTTAAATTTTTGGAAGAAAGAAATGTCACTTCCCCCAAGTGATTTGCTCTGAAAACAACGCTATTTGCATGTCTGAGATCATCCCGAATCCAGAGCATGAGCCAAGGGCCAAGGACATTGGGTTGGAGGACTTTATTGGTCTAGAGCAGGTATTCCCTCAAACCCTGTCCCTTGGGGATGCCTCAGGCACTGGGCCCGACCCCACTGGGTACGCAAACTGATGATGTCAGGAGTCTGGGAGAAGGGCTGCTGGGGGGCCTCTTCAGCTCTAAATCAGAAGGAGAGGGGGAAAAATCCAAGGAGGCTAGGGAAAGGGGCAAGGGGACCTGTATGGTACACTTTCTTTGAAATGAAGTTGAGTCATTCTGGAGCCATTTCAACGCAATATAGCCTTCAGTTGGGGAGTTTTGTGTTTCCTAAGCAATAGAATCCGACTCTGCCAGCAAGAAGCGCTTGACTGCTGTTTCTTAAAGATGCATAAAGGTTTGTTTTGTTTTGTTTTGCATAATAGACACATTTCCCAAGCAGCCACTTTGCAGGATCTTTGTCAAGTGTCAGGATAAGCTTTTTTTTTTTTTTTATAATGCATACCAAATGACTATCCTTTATTTTTATTTATTTATTTATTTATTTATTTATTTATTTATGATAGTCACAGAGAGAGAGAAAGGCAGAGGCACAGGCAGAGGGAGAAGCAGGCTCCATGCACCGGGAGCCCGACGTGGGACTCGATCCCGGGTCTCCAGGATCGCGCCCTGGGCCAAAGGCAGGCGCCAAACCGCTGCGCCACCCAGGGATCCCCCTGTCAGGATAAGCTTTTAGAGAACTCCTCCGTGGGCCGCGAGGAGGCTATTCCCACCCAATACGGAATGCTTAAGGTGGAGCAAGCCAACTTTTCAATATCGCTTCAGGGACCATATTTTGTGCATTCAACGCAGCTGAACACAGTCAAGAAAACTGTGATGGAAGAGAGTGAATGGGAGAAGTGATGTCTGGTGAATCACTGGCCCCTGGTGGCCACAGGCAGTGGTGCGCTCATCTGCCGAGGAGCATAGCATTTGTGATGTTCCTTCCTGGGTTCCCAGCCACCTCCCCCGCCCATTTTACAGGTCTAAAACAGGGCTTACTGTCTGGCAGTCCTCCGTAGCCAGTGGGCAGATATGCCAACTCTTTAAAAATCTGGAGAATTTGCTTAAAAATCTAGGCCTGACGTTTCTTTTGAAAAATTAGAGAATCTGTCAACTTGTGGGTATAATACATTTTTTAAAAATATTTTTTTTATTTATTCATGAGAGACAAACAGCGAGGCAGAGACATAGGCAGAGGGAGAAGTAGGCTCCCCGTGGGGAGCCTGATGTGGGACTTGATCCCAGGACCCCAGGATCATGACCTGAGCCAAAGGCAGACACTCACCCAGGTTCCCCTGGATGCAATACATTTTTTACAAACTAAATGTAGGCTAGAGCTGAGAAGCTGCTGCCCATTTTGGATAAGGCAGGTACTCTCACCTTCTCCACACTTCCCACCAACCCCTGTTGTCTCATAACCAGGCAATTTTACTCGTCAGTCGATGGTTCTGATGTAGCTTCTGGATTTGCTACCCATGGTTCTAAGCTCATTGAAGAGGTGACACTGGCATCTCAGAATGTGGAAAGTGCCTTTATTGTTTTTTTAATTTTTAAAAAGATTCTATTTATTTATTTGAGAGGAAGAGACAGAGAGCTAGCAGGAGCAGGTAGAGGGACAGAGGGAGAACAGGGAACCTGACACTGAGGCTCCATCCCAGGATCTTGAGATCATGACCTGAGCCAAAGGCAGATGCTTAACTGAGCCACCCAGGTGCCACTGTATGGTACCTTTATAAGCAGATGATGACATCACCTTATGCCTGGGAGGGGCAGAAGTCCACAAGCCCCATGATACCCAGTTCAGTGGGGTAAGTGACAGCTAATAAGAGGTAGCTACATTTGAACACATACCTGTCTGACCCCTGAGCCACACGGCTTTCTACTCCACTAACCATCTCTCATAATTAGCTGGTTGCATAGCAGGCCCTCCTCTGGGAAAAGTTTTTAGAGCATCACTGCTTGAGTCATCAGAAGTGAAACTCACAGGACTTCAAGAGAGCAATGTTTGAGACCTTTGTTCAAAAGACAGAAACAGAAGCCCCAGAAATAACCACTATCCTGATTTTGTTTCTTAAAAACACCATGATTTGTCCTGCTTCGGGTATTTATTTGAGTCAACAAAATTTCTTGAGCATTTACTGTGTGCCATTCTCCATGCCAAGGGCTGGGAGCTGGGGGAATGGGGAAGGGTTACAAGACAAACAGGAAGCACAGCTAGCGAGGGCCAAAGCTGCTTGGCCTGTCCCCTTGCAATGCACCCTGGCCCCCATGGTGTCTTTTATGACAGCCCACTTCTGGCTGTGGGTCAGCAGCTTGCCTAAACTGGTAGCAGATTAAGACCTACGAAAGGACGTGGAGTCTCTCCTCAGTGATTGGAGCCACCCCCAGGGCTGACAGTTTCTTCCGGGAATAACAAAAAGCAATGACTTTGTGTCTTGTCTAGGAATAAATGCAACAGCAGATATTTATCAAGTGTTTGCTTTGTGCGAGCCATGTGGGATCTCACTTTACCCTCACAGAAAACGCCATGAGGAGGAATCATCATCACTGTCCCCATTTTACAGAAAAGCAGACTGGACCAGTGAGATCAAGTCACTTGCTAAATGTAACTCAGTTTGCAAGTGGCAGAGCTGGTACTGGAACCCAGGGCTATGTGGCTCCAATGGTGACACCCACAACCTCTGCCTGACAGTGGCTCCCAGGGGGAATGTGTGTCACGGAGAAGGTCAGATCTTGAAGAGTCAGGCCTCAGTGGATCCTGAACTTGAGGCCAAAGGCATGGTAGGCTCTTTGTCCTCATTTTACAAATGGAAAATCTGAGACTTGGAGTAACTTGCCCAAGGTCACAGCTTAGATGACCAAAGACTGAATTGAAGCCGGCGTCTCTCTGCCTCCAGAATCTATATGGCTAAGATCTTGATGCTTAGCATTTCTGGGCACGTCCTGGATGTTAATTTTTTTTTAAGATTTTTATTTATTTATTCTTGAGAGAGACACAGAGAGAGGCAGAGACACAGGCAAGGGAGAAGCAGGCTCCCTGCAGGGAACCCAATGCGGGCCTCGATCCCAGGGCCTGGGGATCACGACCTGAGCCAAAGGCAGATGCTTAACCGACTGAGCCACCCAGGTGCTCCCCGCCGCACCACCTAAGATTTTACTTATTTGAGAGAGAGAAAGGGAGCACAAGCAGGGAGAGGGGCAGAGAGGGAGAAGCAGGCACCGCACTGAGCGAGGAGCCCTACGCGGAACTCGATTCCAGGACCCCGAGATCATGACCTGAGCCAAAGGCAGATGCTTAACCAGCTCAGCCCCCAGGCGCCCATGGATGTTGATTTTCAGTATCTGTGAACAAAGACGGAGGCTTCAGCTCTCTGCTTCAAGGCAAAGATCCCAATCTCTCTGGGAAGCTAAATAAACCTGCCAGTTCCTCCTCGAGTGGATGCAAATTGAAAAGAGGAAAAGGTAAAGGGAGGTGAGAAAGGGGGCAGCTGGCTACCCTGGTACCCCGGGGTCGAGGCTAGGGGCAGGTGCTCTGAAGTCAGACTAACAGGGCGGGGAGCATCCTCATTTTACAGCTACGGAAACGCAGGCCCAGGCAGCGGCCCGGGACGCGGAGCAGGAGGCGGCGCTCCGAGGCAGGCGGACGGCGCCCTCCCCGCAACCGCGCCCGCGCTCCCGCCTGCGGCCCCGGCCCCGCCCCCCGGCTGCCTATTGGCTGCCGCCGGCACGAGGCCAACGCAGGAGCCAGCCAATGGGGGTGACCCACGGCGCGCCTTTCCCGCGGCGGCCGACCCAGACGCTAGAACCCGGAAGTGCGAGGGGCGGACGAGTCGGGGAAGCCAATCCGCCGCGACGAGGCTGGCCGGCCGGCCAATGGCGAGTTGGCGGGGGCGGGGCCAGAGGGCCGGCGGCGAGCGGGGCCTGGGAGCCGGCGGCTGCGGAGCCTCGGAGCGCCGGGAAGCCGCGGCGGGGTCGGGCCGCAGCGCGCGGTAGGAGGGGGCGAGCCCGGGCGCCTCGGAAGGAGCGAGCTGGGCAGGGGGCGGCGGGGAGGGGAGCCCTGGGCGGGATCCAGGGGCACCTCCGTCCAGCCGCTTCGCCCCGCGGGCCTCAGTTTCCCCCTTCCTAGGGCAGTGGGGGTGAGACGTTCGCATCTCTTGCCTGCCCCGCGCAGACCCGGGTCCCTGGCGAGCTCCAGCCCTGCCGCGGATTCCGTCTCTCAGGGAGCCGCCCCGAGCACCGAGACGAGGCCGTGAACCCCCACAGCACGCCCAGCGTGCCCCGGTGAGAGCCCAGGCCAAGCCGTTGCAGGTGTATCAAGGAGCCAGGCTCCCCCTTAGGCTGTAAGCCCTGGACCATCAGAAGCCTGATCAGTCCTGTCTGGGTCTTGGAGGCCCGGCACCAGAAGCAGGCCAGAGCACGGGCCCTGGTTGGAAAGAAGGTAGAGATCAAGACCTGGGCACTCTTCCCAGATGCACTGGGGATTCACTCTTGATGCTTCTATTTACTCGCATAGCCTTCTGGAGTTTGACTTACTCTCTCTGCTTCAGTTTCCCTTGCCTGTAAAATGAAGCTGGGGGTAGCTTTCCTTCATAGGGTGTTAGGGATTGAGATAAGTGCATGGCTAGCACTCAGCCTAGTGCTCAGTACACCATAGTTGCTTAATAAATGCTTATTGTTAGCATAATGGTACTTGTACACCAGACCCCTCCATTCCCGCTGCCAGCCTGAAGCACATGCCCACTGCCAAGTGGAGGGTGAGTGGTCATCTACCCTGGCCCACAGTTTACGTTCCTCTTGAGATGCTTGGACTGCCCAGGCTCTAGGGGAGATCCTTGCCGCACAGGTAGGAAGGGAAGGCTGGAAGGGTAGCAGCACTGTGGCTAATACCAGGGTGTGGGCACAAAGAGGCGGGCACCCATGTGGCAGCAAATCAGGCCACCAAACAGTTGTGTGTGTCAAAGAACAGACCTCAGAACCGCCTTGGCCAGTCTGGATATGCCTGTGGTCAGAGGTCTGTGATCAAGGGGGGTGACTTTGGAGCCATGGGTTCCTGAATTCAAGTCCTAAGGCTGTCCCTTACTCAAAGGGCTTCATCTCTCTGAGCCTGTTTCCTCATCTGGAGAAGTGGGATGGACAGTAGCATCAGCTCCTGTTGAAGATTACAAGAGACAGTATGTGTGAGATCTTTAGTGCTTAGCACAGGGCCTGGCACACAGTAAGTGCTCAATAAATGTTGAGTGCAGTGGCATTACTTTTCAGAGTTACAGTGCCTTGAAGTGGTACCAGTCCTCCAGGATGGCCCCTTCCCATTTATATCCACTTCCTGCCTTGCCCACTCCCCCCTCTCCCTGAGTCATAGTGAAATAAGAGGTGTGGGGCCCTCCAAGCCCCAGCTGAACTCAGAAACCTATCCTGAATGTGTCCCCTTCCCCTGCTTCATCTACAACTCCTGTTTCCCTGCAGATCCTGCTCTCTGGCAACTGAGTATGTGTGGGGGGCCCACCCCTAAGTCCAGATGACACTCATGCCGATGGCTTCAGTGATGGCAGTGACTGAACCAAAGTGGGTGTCAGTCTGGGGTCGCTTCCTATGGGTGATACTGCTGAGCATGGTGTTGGGGTCCCTGCTGGCACTGCTGCTGCCACTGGGGACCCTGGAAGAGCAGTGTTTGACCGTGCTTAAAGGCTTCTACCTGCTGAGGAGCAAGTTGGACAGGGTGCAGCATGCCGTCACCAAGTGCACCAGCCCGTCCACAGAGCTCAGTGTCACCTCCAGGGATGCAGCACTGCGGGTGGTCAAGACCAGGGCCTCTCCAGGTAAGGCAGACTGCCACCTCCCTTCAATCCTTAACTGGGTAGATTACCTACTGTGTCCCATGTGTCTGGTGAAGAGGTCCGCCTTAAGCTCCCAGCCTAGACAAGATGGCAATTGGCTGATACAGCGTCACCAGCGTGGTGATGGGGAAGCAGGGGAGCATACCAGGCAGGCTCCCTGGAGGGAAGGCCTGAGCTGAGACCCCAGTGTAAATAGGAAAATGACCCAAAGGAAGAGGCATGAGGGGAAAGTGTACCAGGCAGAGAACAGAGGGTAAGAGAGCCTGGGCATTTGAGAAAAAAAAGCCCACTGAGCTCCTTTTTCTCAGCAGGTGGAGGGGCTGGTGAGGGAGGGCTAGATCTAGAGCAGTTTCTTGCCCTCTGCGCTGTCCGCTGTGGTGCATTGTAGGATACTGAGCAGCATCTCTGGGCTCTACCCACTGGATGCCAGTAGCACCGCCCCCCTCAACTGTGACAACTGCAACACATCTTCAGGCACCACCAGCTCCCCCTGGGGGGCAAAATCACCCCTGATTGAGAACCACTGGGTTAAAAGATTGAAAGAACAGCCCAGGGAATGGGGAAGCCTCCAGAGTTAAGCACCAGGGGGGCAGCTGTTAACAGCCTACGCCTAAAGGGACAGGGCTAGGGACCAGCATCACCAGGATTGATCCAGGACAGGAGAGAGCTGAGAATATAGGAAAGCCAGCCAACAGGAGCTGCGGCCACAGCCACTCACTTTGGTACTCAGAAGGCAGGGGGCCAGGGAGTCTAGGCAATACCTCCCAGGGGACACACAGACAATCACCAGCTGTGGGGCACAAATGCACCCATACATGTGAAGTGGTACCGTGAACAGAGTAGCCAAAATGAGCCCCCTGAAGGGTCAACACAGGGGATGGCTCCCCGAACATCCTCTGCCCTCCCTACCCTCTCTGTCAATGCTTCTCTGGCTCTTTTCTAGCTGGTAAGTTGGAAGCCAAAGCAGCTCTGAACCAGGCTCTGGAAATGAAACGCCAAGGCAAGCGGGAGAAAGCCCACAAGCTCTTCCTGCATGCCCTCAAGATGGACCCAGACTTTGTAGATGCACTCAACGAGTTCGGCATCTTTTCAGAAGAGGACAAGGACATCATCCAGGCAGATTACTTATACACCAGAGCGTTGACCATCTCGCCCTACCATGAGAAAGCGCTGGTCAACCGGGACCGGACACTGCCATTGGTAGAAGAGATCGACCAGAGGTATTTTAGCATCATCGACAGCAAAGTGAAGAAGGTCATGTCCATCCCCAAGGGCAACTCTGCGCTGCGCAGGGTCATGGAGGAAACCTACTACCATCACATCTACCACACGGTCGCAATCGAGGGCAACACCCTCACCCTCTCAGAAATCAGGCACATCCTCGAGACCCGCTATGCCGTGCCAGGGAAAAGCCTGGAGGAGCAGAATGAGGTCATTGGCATGCACGCAGCAATGACTTACATCAACACAACGCTAGTTTCCCGCATCGGGTCTGTCACCATCAGTGACGTGTTAGAGATCCACAGGCGGGTGCTGGGCTATGTGGATCCAGTGGAAGCTGGCAGGTTTCGGACGACACAGGTCCTTGTGGGACACCACATCCCTCCCCATCCTCAAGATGTTGAAAAGCAGATGCAGGAGTTCATACAGTGGCTCAACTCCGAGGATGCCATGAATCTGCACCCAGTGGAGTTTGCAGCATTGGCCCATTATAAACTGGTTTACATTCACCCTTTCATCGATGGCAATGGAAGGACCTCACGCCTGCTGATGAACCTCATCCTGATGCAGGCGGGCTACCCGCCCATCACCATCCGCAAGGAGCAGAGGTCTGAGTACTACCATGTACTGGAAGTTGCCAACGAAGGCGATGTGAGGCCATTCATCCGCTTCATCGCCAAGTGTACAGAAACCACTCTGGACACTCTGCTCTTTGCCACAACGGAGTACCCGGTGGCACTGCCAGAGGCCAAACCCAACCACTCCGGGTTTAAGGAGACACTGCCTGTAAAGCCATAACCCTGGAAATCCTCCCTTGGTGACAAGGGTGTCCCGGAGAAAGGGAAATCTTAGCACTTCTAGAAACCGGACTGCCTCCCAAAGCAAAAGGAGACAGAAAAAGGACTTAAAACATTCTTTACCTCCAAGTGTTTTAGTTAAAAAAAGAGAAAACCTAAATTATTAAGCCCTATGTCTAAGGTAACTTATAATTCAGCCCAAGTTATTATTTATTTTCTCCTTTTGGGCTAGTAAATGTTGTATGGTATCCGTGCTATCTGTGCTGGTGGCCCTAGGTAGGCTTTGGGGGCATCAGTGCTGTGTGTGTGACCAGAACACTGGTTCTGGAGCAGAATTTGCACTCACGTGGGGAGAGGCCAGAAGTGTGGAAGGAGGTCCAGAATCCATAGGAGGAACTCCTCCAAGTGTTCTGTGATTTGACCTGAGAGGTCAGCACTCTTGGGGAGAACCTGGTTCCAGTTTTGAGAAATGACTGAAAGCTTGCTTTCTTAGAGAGTTTTGCTCTCCTACAAAGAGATTAGCATTGTGACTAATTCTCATTAGTAGAGCAAACTTCTGAGAGGTGAAATAAAAATGTTGACAACATTTCTAGTTAGATACCTTGCTTGTTTCAAGTAAGTCCTGGAGTCATAGCTTGCACACCCTAGTACCAGAGGCTGTTATTTTTCCCTTATCAAGACTATTTTTCTAATTAAGAATAGGGGAGTGGCCAGCTTGGTTTTCTCTGTGTATGCAATGTTTCTCACACTTCGTTTGCAGCAGCTCAGACCAGATGTTTTAGTCTGCAGATTCTCTGGGTTTGTCAACTGAATCCTACTGCAGATCAGGTACTGTGCGAGTGGCCAAGTCGGCCCTCACTCTTGAGTTGAACATCTTGTGTCGGTAGATATTCAAGAACACATCTGTAAAAACAGTTGCCACATCGACACCAAATAAGAATTTTTAATAATTAGATGAAGTTTCTACCAAACTAAGAAAAACCTTTAAAAACAGACAGGATGCGTCCCTTTTGTCATGCAGTTTTATCCACTTTCTGATTTGACCCCCACCTCCCACAGCCATGGTACTGTCCAGCATCCCATCGGGGAAGCAGAAGAGATTGCCTAGAATAGCCTTATTTTTCTAGCAACTTGTAGAATGATAAAACATTCTATGTAATACAGCCAAGTTTCTAAGTCTTCGTTCTATGGAAGAATAATTCCTGTACCGTTAATATATTGGCACAGGTGCCGATATGACTGCTGCTATGCTACTCAGAGTCCAAAGGGGCACAGGTTCCTCTCCCAGTGACAGAGCCTGGGACATCTAACGCTGTCGTGCACTTTGTCAGGGTCGGAATGATGGTGAACACAAAGTGTGGTCTCTGACTTGGAAGTCACAGCTTGACAGTAAAGAGGTCACTGTTCTGAGGTAGCAGGTGCTTATAACTTACTTGTAGGATAGGCACAGAGTCGCTTTCTGAAAGATTGAGAAAAAGATGTGTGAAGTGGCCCCAAGTGAGGATTATTCAAACCTTTATAAAAAAAATATTTTCATACTTGTATGCTGCCATAAGGTATCTCTTCAACCTGAACTCTTCTGGCGTCTTGGTCTTAGCAGCACACCAAGGAAGCCTGACCAGAAGTGCGTAGTTTGTACTCTATAGAGAAATGTGCACTTTAGCTTTATTGTGAAGGATGTTATTTTAACAGATTACTGACTCTAATAAAGTATTTTATTAATAAAGGCCTGAGACCTGCCGTCTTATTCAAGAGATGTTCCCATCTGTCATAAAGATGGAGGAGGAATTCTTTCAGAACTTTTAAGCCCTGTTTGTATAATGGCAGAAAAATAGATGCAAGATAGTAATTTCAACAAGAAGGTGATACGGAACTATGTGGGTCAGCTACCTACCTGCACTGGCAGGGGTGATGTACTGGTTTTCCACTAACACGCCAGTAACTCAAATGGTGTTTCATGCTTCTGTTTACCATCAGTTCTTGATTTCCTGGGGAAAACACATAAACCCACTCACATGTTCCTGACACTCCGTTTCTAGGACCATCAATACCCTGAGCTCAAGTCTGAGCAGCTCCAATTCCGTGTTTACATGGGAAAGCACAAAGTGAGGCCAGAAGACTGGCCAACAGCAAGAGAGAATGGTGAGATATGCAGCAACAGGAGTGAAGCCACGTCAGCCTGGACTGGTCAGGAGATGCTCAGGGCTCCTCGGTGGCAGTCCCTGCACATCCCCAGTCGCTTCCATGGATGGGTGACAGGGGTGGGGTGAGTGCCCATTCCAAAGAACACAGGAGGGACCAGCGTTACAGCATACGTTCTCCTGGCCACTATTTGAATTTAATTCACAAGTAACACCTAACCAAAAATGTTTTGTGCAAAAGAGAAAGACACGGTAGAGAGGGACTTTCAGAGACTTCAGAGGTTTATTAACCAATCCTAACTTCCTAGGGGGTGGGGGGATGCACTTAAAAAACATCAGGAGGGCAACCCTGGTGGCTCAGCGGTTTAGCGTCCCCTTCAGCCCAGGGCCTGATCCTGGAGACCAGGGATCGAGTCCCACGTTGGGTTCACTGCGTGGAGCCTGCTTCTCCCTCTGACTGTGTCTCTGCCTCTCCCCCCCCCCCCGCCCCGCACCCGCCCCCAGAATAAATAAAATATTAAGAAAAAAAAAAAAAAAAACCTCAGGAAACAGGGAATTTGGGCAGTTGAGGACACAAAAGCATTACTGCTAATGTTTCTAGGAGTAATGAAAAAACCGTGGCCCTCAGGGCCTGATCTCCTGGAGGCATGCGCTGCAGTTACTGGGGCTGGGGGCCGAGTGGGGTGTGTGTGGCAAAGATGAGGAATCCTGCACTAGATGGGAATGCTTGCTGAAGCTCAAGAACAGCCGTGTAAGGAGTTCCTTTTGCTCTTCTGTCAACACTTCTGGATGACGCTTCCAATTTCCCATTAAAAATGCAGTAAAGGGATCCCTGGGTGGTGCAGCGGTTTGGCGCCTGCCTTTGGCCCAGGGCGCGATCCTGGAGACCCGGGATCGAATCCCATGTCGGGCTCCCGGTGCATGGAGCCTGCTTCTCCTTCTGCCTGTGTCTCTGCCTCTCTCTCTCTCTCTCTCTGTGACTATCATAAATTAAAAAAAAAAAAAAATGCAGTAAAGCCTGATGCACAAAAACTTAACCAGATAAAGTGGGCTGATTTCTCCCACGCATGAAAGCATTTCCTGATTTCTTCTCTCAGTGTCTTTATGAAAAAATCCGTCTCCCTACTGAACTGGCAAGGTAGCTTTTAAAGCAATAAATATTTGATAAGAGATGAAAGATTAAAAAAAAAAAAAAAGCTTAGAAGCGAACGGGCCAAAATGCAGCAAAGTGAAGTTTAAAACTGAGGACCCATCACAACTGAAATGACTTAAATCAGAGGAACAAGAGGAGTTGACTTACAAAAGTTCTATTTACACGTTCAGTAACGCAAGTGCACCCATCTCAAAGTACAGCCGTGTCTCAATGCACATCTGAGTACCATTCGGCAAGACGTTAAGAGAACTTCAGTTTAATAAACAAAGCTAAGTGAGGGGAATTTAAGTTTGCACTTGACATGATATTTAAACAAAACCAAAGGGCTGAAACTCAGTATTTAGACAAAGAACACAGTTCACTCATCACTAGGCAAAGAAAATGGTCCACAGCAGGTGGCACACAGAACTCCCATAGAAAAAAAAGGTCACAAATATTTTGCTTTTAGGAAACATAAAACAATGGGTTGATGTGTCTTTTACAAATACATAATATAAAAACGCACAGCACCCCCTCCCTTGAACAGAAATCCATCACATTTTTTTTTTATGTGACTTCCCTATTCCCACCACCCCTTTACTAAAATAGGCCATTCTGGTGAATTACTAGCATTTGCCATTTTGTCTTTTAAAATTAAAAGAGTGATGGGCCCACGTGCTGTGCAGGCTGTAAGAGAAGTGTCTTATAAAAAGAGGGCCAGAGATGGCCAAAAACACCTGGACAAGTGGGTCTCAAAACGGGTTTGAGTTTCACTTCTGTTTCTCACTCTATAAGACACAAAAATATCTTAAGAAACTACACGCTGGGCCCAACCCACGGAGTGATCAATTTTCCTCCTACTGCCCTCAATATGAGGGAGCACTTCAAGCCTCTTTCCTTGGACACCCTCATCCCTTTTCTGTCTGACCCAGAGGAAAATATGCAGGAGGGGTGCTGTCCTAGGCCCTTCCATACCCAGAGTACAGCTGGGTGCCGGGTGCTCTTCCTGGACAGCATGAAGTAAGGCATTTCCCTTCTCCAGAGTCCCATTTCACTTTCTCAGAAGCAACTTGGCGAAGTCGGCATTGGACATCTTGGGTGCCTCGGTGGCTGAAGTGGTGACCGCCGGCTGTGGGGCAGGGCCATTCTCAGCCTGAGCAGCTGTCGTGCTCGGGCGCTGCAGGGCACGAGGCAGCAGGCAGAGCTGGGTTCTCCCCTTCCCCCGCCTAGAAGAGCAAACACTGGATGTACCCTTACAAAGCAACAATCCATGGCCCCTGATTTTTTCATGCAAATAAGCCAGGATGGTCTTCAATTACCCAAAGTTACAAGGTGAAAACCATACTTTCTGAATTCATTTCTATGTTAGTTACTACAGAAGTTTCTTGGAATGTGCAGAGTACCAAGTTAATAGGTAAAGAGTAAAAACCAGAAAGGAGAGATGATCCCTGTTCTCCGTGACTTTGACTAATATGCAAAAACCAGTTTAAACAAACTGCCTAAACAATTTTGGCAAAGACCAACCCTGTGTAATAGTTACATGCAGAGTGGATAAAAATGCTACCTTCTTTCAGACCTCACCAAATAACCTCACAACTTTGTGGTCTCCTTCCCACCAGATGAAAGCTACCTCTTATCGGATTACAGCCAGAGCAATAAGAATCTACATGATGGATTCTACTGCCAAAGGAGACTTTAAAAATAATCACTGCCTAGGGATCCCTGGATGGCGCAGCGGTTTGGCGCCTGCCTTTGGCCCAGGGCACGATCCTGGAGACCCAGGATCGAATCCCACGTCGGGCTCCCGGTGCATGGAGCCTGCTTCTCCCTCTGCCTCTCTCTCTCTCTCTGTGTGTGTAACTATCATAAATTAAAAAAAAAAAAAAAAAAAAAAAAAAAATCACTGCCTAGAAACCAAATGATCTCAAATAAATCCCAAGTGTAAACTGGCAAATACCAGGAAGGGTTCCACTTCCGGGCTTTTACTCTGCATGGCCCTGCTCCAGACACCCTGCTCTGGTAAACCACCGTGAGCATCCCCAGGAACAGCAGGCCCTGGCTTTCTGCCCCAACTTGCTGTATTAGCAGGAAACGAATCCCCTGCAGTGCTGGCCAGGGCAGAGTTTGTGCATGCAAACACTTACGCTCCATAAATCTGTCGTGGCACCATGCCGCCACCTGGAGCTTTCTTTGCCTCTGGCTTCTCTGGAACCTTCCTCTGAGGAGGATTGCTGATGGCCACTTTGATGACATTCTCTTTGATAGTCATGCCGTCCATCTTTAGTACAGCCTGTGACGCCTGAGATTCATTTTCATACTCCACATAGGCCAGGCCCTGAAAGATGCAAGTTCCAGAGCCAGATCAGGTGTGACAGAGCCAGGACACAACTTCCTGCCTCAGCAGAGAAGCCAGTACAGACAGCTGCCCCGTCATCAGGTTCCCTTCCCCACCGCAACCATCCTTTGTCTACAGATTTATGCATTAGTCACACTCTTCCTCCCTGTTTCTGCAACAGACTGTAAACATCAGATAACCTTTGTGAGGTCAGTGTACCTTGTGCTTGCTGCAGAAAAAAAAAAAAAAAAAAAAAAAAAAAAAATATATATATATATATATATATATATATATAGGGAGGGAGAGACAGACCAGTAAATCCAGCAAAAGCAATGAATGAGGCGGCTGGATACAGGGTGAGCCTTCATGTGGGTCCCTCCTTACTTCATGCTCTTCAACTCTCCATCAACCCAGAGGGCTGGGGAAAGACAGGGAATCCAAACTCGTGCCTAGCCAACTACTCAGAACATGGCACAAAAAGATTTCACAGGACACTAAGGGGGCTAATAGGAAAATCTGGTGGGGTCTCTGGGGAAGAGACTGAAGGAGGCACCTGGAAACCTAGTGAAGAGGTGAGTCGGGGCAGGAGGGCACACACTACCAAAAAGGCCCCTCACAGCCAGGGGTCTGCACTGTGGCCCCTACTAATTCATGGTAAGTTTTCTTTTCCCTCAATGCCTTATTTTTTTAGTATGATTAGCTAGAAACAGGTTACTCTGACTCCAAATGCAAGTAGTGCCAAGTGTCCCTATTATTCTGTTCATTTATTTCTCAGCTAACAAGGAACCCACTCAGAAACTAAGAATCTGAACAGATGGAGAACTAGGTTTGCCAGAGCCTCGGGAGGCTGACACCGTCTGCACAGACACTGACCTTCGGTTTGCCTGCCCGGTTGGTAACCAGCCTGATGTCCTTCACGGTGCCATGAGCTTTACAGATCTCTTCTAGTTCCTCTTTAGTGCAGGAAAAAGGCAGGCCCGAGACAAACAGCTTGTGTTTCTCCAGGGCAGTGCTGTATCTGAACACCTACAGGAAGGGAGGGAAAGAGAGTCAAGCACCCATGGCCCAACCCAACGTACAATACTGTAGCTAGTACCAGACTCAGCCACAGGCCTCACCCTAGCCAGAGACCACAGCCGACTCTGGGTGCTATGAACTATTAATGGGGTCACCCTGGCCAAATCACTTAACCTCTCAAATCCCCCACTTCTGCCTCCGAACGTGGCAGGGATGAAAGCCGCTACTCTCAGAGTTTGGGTGAGGATCTGACAAGGTGACACAGTAAATCCTTCGCACAGCCATTGCCACTCCTCAACATTCAGTGGCAAGCAGCCGCCGTTAGAATTTCCAATTTTCTCATCATCTGTCAACTAGCGCAAGCTCGGTATCACTAAGCTGTGAGTCAGGCCTCACCTACCCAGCTCAGAACTAGACCCTGCATCTAGTTCTTCACAGACCACAAATATTCCACGCAGATTCTAAATGGTAGTTGCTTGCTGCAAGACAAAATGTTCAATCTGTCCACAGTAACCTGATGTGAAAGGCATTTTCTACAAAGACCCACCTTGAAGTCGGGATGTTTGCTCTTGTCCACACAGGGGGAGACAAACATTGGCCTCCCCTCTACAGTCTTCCGGTCCAACTCCAGTGCCTGCAAGGCTGACTTCTCCTCTTTAAACTCCACATAGCAGTAGCCTCGGAAATCTCCCCGGTTGCTGAAGATGGGGCGGATCTCCGTCACCTCCCCACAGGCCTCAAAGAGCGGCCGGAGCTTCACTTCAGGCTCGTCCATGCTATAGGGCAGGTTGCTGACAAAGACGGTGATGCTGTCCTTGCTACTGTCGTGGGGCACCTTGGGCATGTCCCTCTTCAGGGCGGCTGCCCTCTCCTTCTGCTTGGAGGGAGGGTCGACGTCTACAGGTGCACTTTTCCCAGAGAGTCCCATTTCTGCCTCTAGATCCTGTGCCTCACCAGCTGGAGGAGTGCTGTTCTCTACCTTTCTGCGTTTGGAAGGCTGCTCTACAGGGTGAAAGAAGAAAAGGAGCAACGATTAATGAACTTTTCTTAAGCGAGCTGCTCGATACAAGTCCTCTTCCCACTCTGGATGGTGCATCTGCGGCAGCTGCACAGGACATATAGCTGTCCTTCTCTGGAGCCAGGCCCATGCCACGCCCTCCATCAAGTCTTATCTAACACATGCAACAAGTCCCACTAGCTGTTTGTCCCACACTCTGGGCCCCAGTTACATTCAAGTGAGTGGACTAAATCAACTGAAGTGATAACATAAGTCCCCATTATCCACTCTTAATTACACTTGACCCTTGAACAGGTTTAAATTGCACAAGTGCACTTACATGCGGACTTTTTGGGATAAATACAATACATAAATGTATTTTCCTTATGATCTTTGTATAATAATGTTTTCTTTACTCTAGCTTTATTGTAAGCAGACAATATATAATACATATAACATATAAAATCTGTGTTAGTAAACCATTTACATTATCCTGGTAAGGCTCCCAGTCAACAGTAGGCTCTTAGTAGTTAAGTTTTTGGGGAATCCAAAGTTAAACATGGATTTTTGACTGTGTGGGGGGTTGGCACCCCTAACCTCCAAGGTTCAAGGGTCAAGTGCACAAAAGCTCAGGAGGGCCTCAAAGTTCTGATGACAAATTCTAGTATCCCTCTTCTAGAAAGCCTGGGGCAGCAAAGGAGGGATATGGCCCAGGGACTTGCATTTCTTTTTTAAAGATTTTGAGAGACCTAGTGGGCATGTGCCCATGTGTATGAGTGGAGGGAGGGGCAGAGTAAGAGAGAAAGAATCTCAAGTAGACTAGGCATTAAGCACAGACCCCAATACAGGGCTTGATCCCGCAACCCTGAGATCATGACCCAGTTGAGCTGAAACCAAGAATTGGACGCTTAATCGACTGAACTCCCATGAGCCCCCGGGGACTTATAAACAAGCACCTCAGGTGATTCTGACACATGCACTCCACAGGCCACACTCTGCAAAGCACTATAATTCCTAAAGTGTTCACTGTTATGCTGTGTCCTTCAACACAGTTTAACATTTTACTCCAACCCATCTGCCCTATTGCCTCTGGAGGGGCAGTACTGAAAGCCAGTTGGCACTGGCCCCACTTCCAGGCCTATCAATTCCCCACTGCCTTCCTGATGGAAGTCTAACTACTACTCACTGCATTCAAGAGGGGCCCTGAGTGAGCAAACTGGCCCACTGTTCCAGCCTCACCTACCCCAGTACAGTCCTCAGCATGCATCAGGGCTCAAACCCGGTTATTTGCTGCTCAGAGAAAATGCTAGGCTGTTCTGTGCTTCATGCCTTGCTGAGGCATGCGCTCTGTCTAGTTTACCCCTCTTCCTTTGCACTGGACAGTCACCCATTCTCGCCTCCAGACGCTATAGTGCATGAAGTCTTTCCTGCAGGGAGCTGACCCAGCAGAGCCTCATTTGGCCTTCACCATTAATCCAGACCGTCCTGTCCCACAGTCCCAATTACACACCACTGCAGTCACATGTCACATCTGCCTTCTCCCGCTAAGCCTGGGGTCCTCAAGGCCAGTGAGCTACCCAGCTACCCATCCGTGGTCATTTCTGACAGTCTCAAAAAGGTGCACAAGAAAGGTGAACAGAACTACTACTTCCCTCTAATTGACCCCTTTGTACCAGGAACACGTATAGAGTCCTTGAAAGTCTACAAGCAATTCTTTACCTTAGTGGACTCTGCCAAAATAAACCTGCCCCACACCTGCCTGCCCCTGAAATGGCAGGGGCCAGAGAAGCACTGCTTGGAAAACTCCACCAAGGCAAAACTGTCTGGCAGGCGAGCAAGGCAGGTGTCTGCATAAGCTGTGGTGCAGGATGCTTGAGTCCAAGGGGAAGAAGGGCAGGGACAGGTGGGCTGTGGGAGCCCAAGCAGGGAGGGAAGATGACGCCCATGTGGACAGCGGGCAGGGACGGGAAGGGTGATGGGGCACCATGCCGACAACTTATTCTCAACTGGTTCAAGACAAAAAGTTCTATGTATGGTGCCTGTAACTTCTCTGGAAGTTAGAGATGTTCCCAAACAACACTTCCAGAAAGCTCTACCTTCTTCATCATCACCCCACTCCTTCTCATCATCCTCTTCTGCTTTGCGCTTGTCTGCACCTCTGGTCTTTTTCTTCTTTTTCAATGCTTTCTTCTCGGCCCGGGCCCTCTTCCGCTGTTCGGCCTTTTCTTCTTCTTGCTGGGCAAGGGCTGCTTCCTTCTCTGCAGCCTGGGAAGATGAGAACATGGACACATCACTAGGATGGAATAACTGTGGGAACTCCACAGGCCCATGATGAGCAGAGAGGAAAGGGGACGCTGGGAAGAAAAATTTGCCACCCCAAGGAAAAGAAAGGTCATGAGGAGATGGCTTGGGCAGGGGGGCGTGTGGTGCTCACAATTTTCCCTACCAGGCTTCTTAGGGTTCCGTATCTCACATCTACAGGATGTTCTGCAACATCCCCAGTAATTACTCACCAACAGAAAGAAAACAAAATGTAAAATTGGAGCTCTAATGAATTTGGATGTGTTCCCATTCCAATCACAGGACTAAGTGAGGCTCCATTCTTAGCTTTTCCATCTGTATCCCAGGAAACTTTAGGTCCCAAACTCCCCTACTACATAAAGTTTTTATCATCAGGGCTAAAGTTCTAAGCCAATTCAAGAAAATTATACAAGACAGGCTTAAATACAGGTTCAAATATTCCACTAGTTAATATTCTGAGTAAAAGATACTTCTTCAGAAGACCTCAAAGGTTTTAACAAGAAATAGTCACACCAAACACAGTCAAAATAGCCAGGAAAGCTTCTAAAGGCTTTAAATAACATCCTTACCTTAATTCTCTGCTCATTAACACGAGCTAATCGAGTTTCGGTTTTCTGAACAGCTATATCCCAGTCTTCTAGGGTACCTAGATAGAAACAGAAGCAAACTGTCACTATTTAGAATTTTAAAGGATAGGATAATATAAAACATTCTTAATTTCCCCACATCTCCACAAGAGAGTCAGTTCCCTATTTTCAGATTTCCTTATAGTAGGCCTGAACTTTTCAGAATTTGACCAGTTCTTCCAGGTGTGTTTAAAACATCCCTTCTCTTGGGGCACCTGGGTGGTTCAGTCGGTTGAGCAACAACTCTTAATTTCGGCTCAGGTCATGATCTCAGGGTCCTGGGATCGAGCTCTGCCCCTCCCCCCTGCTAGAGAGTGCACTGAATGCACAAACTCTTGAAAGTAAAAAATTAAGTCTTTAAAAAAATAAAACAAAAAACCCTTCTCTTTTAGAAAAGACTTGAAAACCAGAATATGATCTATTACAGGTTCTCATCAGCAAACTAAAACGAAGACATTCTTAATGTAAAAGGTGTATGACATTTACATGAAGACTGAAGGATTTTAAGAGCTGCTCAAACGATAAATTTTGGGGTGTTTTTTTCTGTTGTTGCTTGGGTGTTTTACTCCCAGTTCTGAGGGGTTTCACACCCAAAATCCAAATCAATGCCCATGGATAAATTCACTATTTTCCTATTGACAACTTTTTTTCCCTATTGAGAACTTAATGCCAAGGCTCTAAAATTTAATGAGGGATGTGCATACGCCCAAAGCCCGTAGTCATTAGCCCTTTGACCCTCAGTGTGCCTCTGGTGTGCATGACACTATGCTACAGCACAGATTCTCAACTAGAGTGCTCTGGATCCCCAGGGAACGAGTCTGGAGATGTTTCTGTCATGACTGAGGACAAGGGAGGAGTACTCCTAGTACCTAACAAGTAGACAGAACCACACCCACCACAAAAAATGAAGAGGACCCTGTGCCAGAGCCATGTCTCAGCCTTCCTTTATTCCAAAACTCTGCAGAGACAGGCAAGGAGAATGTGGGCTCACCAGGCAGTCTAATCACAGAGCACCACCTGAGCAGCTGTACTCATACACAGTCTGTCCTGAGACCAAATGGTGGATGAGACAGACTCCAAACCAGAATCAGAGAGCTGAGGGTCCCCACCTTCTGTCCTCTCCATGGTGAGCAACACTTCACAGACATGCTCTGGGTAATCACTGGTGCACTGGACGGCCCGGTGCAGGGCCTTCCTACAGTGCTGGGTGTCACCGTGTGCCCTAGGACAGAAAACAAAGCATTGCTGCCACAAGGACACAAAGCAGAAGGCACACAAAGGGAGGGGCCATCTTCTCACAGGTAGCGTCACAAGATCAAAAGCTCTGCAATGGCTCTAGCTTCCAGGAATATCCACAGCTATTTGTATTACTGCTACTTATAATGTTTTCTCCTTTTTCCTCTACTCAAAACTAAGGTTTTCGCCTAAGGTTTTCTCCTAAATTACTCTTTCCTTTAGCCAAGGAGATGCTACTGGAAAATGCACCTAGGACAATAGTCTGCTACCAGGTGTCCTGCCTTGATAGCACTGGCATATGCGACACAGGTGGGAGATATAAGAATGCTATGTAACTTGATAAAGTCCTTATAGAAATTCTAGGATGCCACCCTACCCAAGGAGAGAAGCACTAATCCAGAGAATGGTCAGATTTAAACTCCAGAGTTACACATTCTGATACTCACATGGGAAGATACACCATTAATCACAGTAATTATAATAATCTCTTATTAACAACAATTATGAAACACTATGCTCCCATTCCTATTTTTAAAAACTTAAAAATATATATAAATATTATAAATACATACAATAGTTAAAAAAAAAGTTAAGAGCAATAGTTCTCATAGTATGATCCATGTAGTTCTGAGGGTCTCAAAGACCCTTTCAGGGGACGTGCAAAAGCTATGGCTAACCCTAATCCTTAGCACAAATCTAGGCTGCAAACATTATTTTATATACTGTGTGTGACAAAAGAAGATATACACATAAAGCACTTTTTCTGCATACCAACATAAAATGGTTGTCACAAAGAAAAGTGTTATCTTTTTGTTTGAGGTGCAAGTTGAACAGTTTGTTTTTTCACAGAACACCATTTTCACTTGAGGAAACAGTTGAGTGACAAAAACTGTGGTTATGTAGACCTGAATACCTGGCAGACATTTGTGAAAATTAAGTGAGTCCATCACTTCAAGGAAAACCACTGGCTGTTTATTTGTTGCCATGATCAAACTGCAACTTTTAAGTGAAAATCGGAATTTTGGAAAATCTGTATCTGCCACTTTTTTAAAAAATATTTTATTTATTTATTCATGAGAGACACAAAGAGGCAGAGATATAGGCAGAGGGAGAAGCAGGCTCCCCCCAGGGATGTGGGACTCAATCCCCCGACTGGGAACATGCCCTGAGCTGAAGGCAGACACCCAACTCCTGAGCCACCCAGGTGTCCCTGTATCTGCCACTTTGAGTTTGACAGTTTCCTACTTAAAAGACTTTTCTACTGGGGAGTCTGGCTCAGTTGAGTGCCCAACTCTTGGTTTCAGCTCGTGTGATCAAGCCCTGTGTCAGGCTCTGTGCTCTTGGGATTCTCTCTCTCCCCCTCTCTCTTTGCCCCTCCCCACTTGCATGTGCACTCGCTCTCTCTCAAATAAATAAATCTTTTTAAAAAAAAAGACTTCTACTAAGATCACTGAGGATATGAACAAACGGAATTTTTTAAATGCTGTATAATGAAATGTGTCAATACTGGAAGAGCTGCATGACTTTGTGAATGAGTATTTTCCAAATGAACAATGCATGTCACAGAAGCACATATGGATAAAAGGTTTATTCAAAATACAAAACAGGGGCAGCCCCAGTGGCTCAGTGGTTTAGCACCACCTTCAGCCCAGAACATGATCCTGGAGACCCGGGATCGAGTCCCATGTCGGGCCTCCCTGCATGGAGCCTGCTTCTCCCTCTGCCTGTGTCTCTGCCTCTTGTCTGTCTCTCATGAATAAGTAAATGAAATTAAAAAAAAAAAATCCTTTTTTTTCAGGCCAGTGAATATTAATATAACAAAGTCTGAAAAACTCAGTATGGTTTCAGATTCCACACTGAAACTATTTAAAAAAACTACCACTTGCTGAATTTTGCCCTAGTGTGAAAAAATACCCACAATTATCTGAAAAGGTTAAAATACCCTTTTCTTTAATATCCTATCTGCAGGAAGCCAAATTTTCTTCATATTCTTCAATGAGAATTCACAACACAGTAAATGCATAAATAGACATCAGAATCCAACTGTCTTCCAAGCCAGACTAAAGATACTTGCCAAACTACAAAACTGTGCCACTTTTCTCACTAAACTATTTTGGAATTTGAAAAACACACAAAATATATTCTTTATGTTAAATGTAATGAATTTACTATTGTGACAATTTTTAATTTCTCAGTTTTCTAATATGGTAATATTAAGTACATACAACTCACATATACAAAAGCTCTCTACAGTTCTCAAACTTTTAAGAGTATAACGGGTCTTGAGAACAAAAAGCTTGAGAACTGCTGGCCTAGAACAATATTCAAGAAGCTTTAATAGTGGTCATCTCTGGGGATGAGATGCTAAGGAACTTTCACTCTCTACCACATAGTTTGGCAAATGCTCTATTTTAATTTGAGCATGTTATTTTTTAAATGGGGGGTAAGACAAAATATTCCCCAAAAAAGTATGCAGAAATACATTTACTGACATGCAATGTTCAAGATACAATAAATAGAAAAGATGGTCTTATTCTTTACATCCTCCCCATATTAACAACAGTTGGTCATGTCTCATTTATTTAAAATAATTTTTAAAATTTGTAACATGTACTCTGTCATTGCATTTTCTTTTAAAAAAAATTAAGCATAGAAAAATCTCAAAAACCATTAGCTAACAGGGGTTACATCTCTGGATTTATTGCTGCAGATAATTTGGGGGTTTTCTCTGCTTTTTAATATTTTCTACTTTTACATACAAAACCAATATAAAAAATAGTTCTCCAAAAAGTCAAATAAAATATTCAGGTCCAAAAATCAAAACAAACCAAAATAACAAACTAAAAGAAATGTTTGGCTGTACAACAAGCCTGGACACTAAATATTAGGTTTAGTTTCCTAACCTTGCCCAGTACACACATAGCCACTAATGAAGGACAGGCGGATAAAAGCCCAAGGCCTGTGAGGAGGAGCAAGCCCAGGCTGGCAGGAGGCAGCCAGGACCCACAACACAGTTGACCCCTGAAAAGCACCACCAACACCGCCCCCAGGTTGGTTACCTCTCCAGGTTGTAATACTCGAGCCACATGTTGGCATACTTGGCGTTTCCTTTGGTCATGATGCTGTCCCAGAGTTCCCGAGCTTTCTGCATATTATTGCACAGTCGAGCCTAAAATGCATAAATAGGCTCTACTAGGAAAGACTCAAAACTTGCAACGTTGGCACCTATTACAAAACATACTTTGAACAGAAGTGCCTTAAAACCCCCCACTGATGATCAGTGTTCTGTAACTCCCTGGATATTCCCCAGCCGCGCTGCACAGCAACAGGCCCGGCTCAACCACTTCCAGCTTTTAGAGGTGACAAGTCACAAGCTGTTGGCCTATACTATAAGAGAGCAAAGAGCAGGAGCCCACAGGTTTTTATTTTTATCAAGCTTACTACAAAAGTTTAATCCAAGAGGCAATGCAGAGAAAGACTGATCTAGGAGTAGGTCCTAGCTCTGTCATTTAAGTGACTTGGACAAGCAAACCTCTCTGAACCTGATAGATATTTGTTTCTTTGACCTGACTCCCCCTCAGAAAATAAAACATGATTAGAATTTCACAATTCTGTGAGCTGATCAAGAGCAGGTTCCATACCTTAGTCACTTGGGGTCCTTGCTCCAAAATAATATCTATTCCCTATTTGTCAAATTTCGGACTCCCACACAACATTAAAGACTTAGGAGCACAGAGCAGGTCTACCTCATTTCCCCAGCACACAGTATAATGCCTGCCAGATAGTACACATCCAGTATACTCTCACAAACCACGCACCAGGGTGGGGCGGTCCACAAGTGAACACCTGGATTTCCAATGTCTGCTGCGTAAGTTCTTACCCAAGTACTGGTGTTTCTCTTAAGAAACAGCTGAATGCTCATCAAGCTAGATATAGAACACAAACTCTTAGAGACCCTAGACCATCACCCAGGATTCTGACTCAACGTTAGCCACATTATTACACAAATGTCCTTCAAAGGTGGATGTCACAGACAGATGTGTCAAACACACTTACCTCGATCCTAGCCCAGTTCTGCATGATCATGCAGCTTGGATCTCCACTCTCATTGAAACCTGGAAGAACAGAATTAGTCACAATTAGAAATGAATTTAGAGACAAACAGCCTCTGAGAAGGCATATCCACCAAGAGGAAAGACAAGTGGATCAAGGAGTGAGTGAAGCCACACTTACGCTCCTCTACCTCCTGTTTGAGATACTCCAAGGCGCGAGTGAATGCAGACCTCAGCTCTTCCAGCTCTTTACTGGAATCTGTTAGAAGTTGCAAGAGAGGTTTGGCTTCAGGAAACCGCATACCATGTCTTTTTTGTTTGTTTAATCCTACAGTGAAACTCCTGGGAGCCTGCTATGCACCTGGCATCATGCTGGGGACACAGAAATAGAATTGCCAGTCCCTGCCCTCATCATATAGTTGGGGAGAAAGACACTAGAACAGAAAGCACAGTATGGAAAATGCTGGCAGGAGCCAGGATAAAATATAAGGACCCTAACTCTTCCTTTACAATTCACAGCAAGACTGGTTAAGGATTTATGTAGCTAAAAGTTCTGGGGGAAAACAGTTGTCAATGGCTGGTCTACATCATTTGCCTAATCATAATGTATTTGGGCAACTAGGACTCTCGCCAAAACATGTTAGGAAAAAACTAAGAACTGAATTTGACATGTGAATATAAATACCTTGTTTGAAATCAACCCTTCTCCTCAGATAATCAAGGTACGCCTGCCAAATCTCCACATAATCAGTGGCCTGAATGAAGCCAGCACTCAAAGCTTTCTCGAAGGTCACTAGAATTGAAGAAAAAGCCAGGATTTGTTACCAATTCAAAAGGAAGTTATCAAGAGTTATCAAGATTGTTACAAAAGCCTCCACTGACTATCAAATACTATATGACTTGATAATAATGACATGATGCAATAAAGTGAAATGGGCTAGAGAGAAAGGTTCAACAGAAAAGCTCCTACAGGATTTGCATGAACTGTGTTCTAGAAAGGGCACGTTCCACAAGATGCCCTGCACTAAAAGAACTCCAGGTCAAGTAAGTTTGGAGAAAAGACTCCCACTTCCTGGAAAATCACAATAAGTGTTAGCATGATAAAAGCTTATAACCAGTTTATTTCCCACTTAGGGCCTTTTTTGTCACTAATACCCAATATCCCAAACCAGCCAGGAAAGGCTGATTTAATGACTATCACAGCACTATGTTTCTGGCCTGGAACAGAAAGTGTAAGACTCTTCCCACAAAAACATTCGCACCAGAAATCACTCGATGGTCAACTCCATGTCTTTCCATGGCCAAGAGGTAACGAGTCCACAGGGCAACTGTCCAGGGGCAGTTTCTAACAGCACGATTATGTACAGATAAAACCAAATCCTTCACTTTCAGCTGCCGATCCTACGATAAAGAAGTCCACAGTTAGGAGATAAAATGCTATCGTTACAGGTTTCACCACCCATGAGACATTTTCAGCACAATCAGCTAACAAAAGAAATCTCCTTAGAAATGCTTCTCATAGGACTGGTTTCCTCAAGAAAGAAATTGTAAGAAGGAATGGGGCAAGAAAAGATGCAATGAGGGGAATGTAGAGATGAAAACAGCCTTAAGAGACATCAACCAATCCGAATGGATGGACCTAGTTTGGATCCTGATTCAAATCTTTTATATCGGGGATCCCTGGGTGGCTCCGTGGTTTAATGCCTGCCTTTGGCCCAGGGCGTGATCCTGGAGACCCAGGATCGAGTCCTGCATCGGGCTCCTTGCAGGGAGCCTGCTTCTCCCTCTGCCTGTGTCTCTGCTTCTCTCTCTCTCTCTCTCTCTGTATCTATCATAAACAGATAAATAAATAAATCTTTAAAAAAAACATTAAAAAAATATTTTATATCCACATATTAAAATATTTACAAAGAAATGTGATTTCTGGCTCTGCTTCAAAAATCACACGGAAGGGGGAAGAGGGTTAATGATATAAACGAAACAGACTAGTGCCATGAGTTAACTGTTGGAGCTAGGAGACGGGTCCAGGAGCTTTTCACCCTATTAATCTGTGTTCTAATGCTTATGTTTTTTATATACTGAAAAGCTACAAGAAAAAAGTTAACCTGTCAGAAAGTCCTCAGTAACAAGACTGTGCAAGTTTTTTTCACAGTTAGCGATCAATTTGAAATGACTTGAAACACTGGAAAAACTGTGAGCTGGCAGAGGTGAGAGGAGGATGAGAGGAAAGGGGGAAGCAGAGAGGGGTGGCACACAACTAACTCTGGGCACTCCTGCTACTTTTCTTTGAACAGATTCTCAATCAGCAAGGAGGTAAGTTAGAACAGTCAAGTCGTCTTACTAGGTACTGACTGTAGCGGATCCACAGGTCTGGGACGAGGCAGTTCTCAACCAGGGCACGCTCGAAGATCAACTGCACACGAGCAGGGTCACCAATTTTCATCTCAAAATCGATGTATGCTTGATATTCAGCCAGCCTGGGCGCCTCTGCTTGCAACTGAGGCAAAGCATAATGAGGTTGAAATGAGCTACTTGACACTGTCGGGAAACACAACATATCTTCATATTCAATTCTGGCAAGACTGGCTACGTCAGTAAGAATCCCCAATCCCAACTGTCAGAACCTCTGGCATGCCGGGGTCTACAACATGATGGGCAGAGTAAGAGTTCACAGTGCCTCTTCACAGCAACGGTTACAAAGGCTCCAGAGACCCTTTTCTACACCTACCCCTAGGCCACAGGGGGTTTCTGATGGGAGCATCCAAAAGAAACTGAATGAAAGAAAAAACCTTTGCCAGTGACCATGGCTAGCCACCCCTCCAAAACAGAAGTCACTTTCTTGGCCCACTGAATGAAGTGAACACAACCACACTGAAGTGATTTACAGCCTTCATTCCAAGGCTTCTCATTCCAAATATCAGTTCCTGCCAGTGTGCAGGTATATGCAGAACATGAAAGAGACTAGGCTGAATGTGTATTGATACAAAGACCCACAATCAAAATTCTTTTCAAGCAAAATCCTTACTCAGCTTTTCTCTTCAGCCACATTCTACTAATGGTCGTAACAAAATGAACTAGCCGAGGATTTCATTAATGAGGCTTTGAGAAATCCAACCACATACCAATCATCTACATGTGGAAAAGGGAGGGAGCACAGGCAGGCCAGCAGGAGAGCACATGTGCTCTGAACATGGAAAGATGATGTTTTAGTCTCAGTTTCTCCTTATAATGACAAACCAGTTACCCAGACTGCCATTGAAAACAACCAAAACTGCTAGATTCAACGTGAAGAACATCTTTGAAAATCATCAGCAAACTAGCAAAGACACAAGAAATACTAAGGACAAAATCTAGGTGCAGATTAAGCTTTTGCTGGTGAAAGATGTACTAAGGATCTGATCTTCACACTGAGGTGTCGTTATCCCCATCCTACATTTGAAGCAACTGATATATACAGAGGCTAAGCATGAGCTCAAAGTCAAAGAGCTAGAAACTAACTGGCAGAGCTAACATTCAAACTTGACGCAGCCCAGCTCTCAAAGTCTCTGTTCCTACTAAACCACAAGATACCTAAAAACAGAGCCAAGAAGTCCAACCAACCACAAAAAAAAGATATATATACAAAGATATCCAACCCTGGACCTATTGCAACGATATTACAGGACATCAAACAAAACCAACAAGATTTTAAAATGGGCCAGAGAGAAAACAAGGATTGCCATCAAGGAAGTTGACTTCTCAGCAGCAACAACAGAAGCCACAAAGAAAGACAGGAGACATAACTCTCAGTCTAGAATTCTACATCCTGAGAAATGAACTTTTAAAGAGCAAATTGAAGACCTTTTCAAATTAAAACCGAAAAAATCTGTTACCAGCAAATATCCAGTGCAGGAGACTCTACTGGGTGTACCTGAAGCAAAATAAAAATGATTCCGGACAACTACGCCAGGATGCAAGGAAAGAAGAGCAAAGGTAGTGGGAAATGTGCATAGTGAATGTAAGCAGGCTGTATGATGCCAGATTAACTTAATGATGATGCCTTTCAGGTCAAGCAGAAAGGTAAGAAATACAAGAAAACACGAGAATAAGTCTGAGGCATGAAGTTGAAAGTATTTTCTAAGACCAAGACAGGGAGAAAAATGCCACTTAAAATGTTGTAGTCAAAAACCAAATATTATGGTCAACACAGAAAATCCAAAAAAATCTATAAATCTTTATAAGAATTCAGAAAGTTCAATAGACAAAAAATTAGTATAAAAAACAAATTACAATTTATATACCAAGGACAACAAGAAAAACAAATCTTTTAAAAAGTCAGCATTTTCAATAGGAATCAAAAATAACTTAAAAGGGAGACAGAACATGAAAGACTCCTAACTCTGGGGAAACAAACTAGGGGTGATGGAAGGGTAGGCGGGGGGTGGGGGTTACTGGGTGATGGGCACTGAGGTGGGCACTTGACGGGATGACCACTGGGTGTTATTCTGTATGTTGGCAAACTGAACAATAAAAAATAAATGTATAATAAAATAATAATTAAATATAGACTTAAAAAAATAGCTTACTGAGGGAAAAAAAAAACTTAGAAATAGATCTTAAAAAAATGTGTTCAAGGAACCAGAAGAAATTACGAATTTATAAAACTTTACAGAAAGATAGGGCCTAAATAGCAACGGCCTATACCATGTTCATAGGTTGAAAGACTCAACATTTAAAAGATGTATATTCAGGGACACCTGGGTGCCTCAGTGGTTGAGCACCTCCCTTCAGCCCAGGGCATGATCGTGGAGTCCCAGGATCGAGTCCCATATCAGGCTCCCTGCATGGAGCCTGCTTCTCCCTCTGCCTGTGCCTCTGCCTCTCTGTGTGTCTCTCATGAATAAATAAATAAAATCCTAAATAAATAAATAAATAAATAAATAAATAAATAAATAAATAAATAAATAAATGAATGATGTTTATTCTTCCCCAAATCAATCAATGCAATTCCAATAAAAAATTCAACGGGTTTTTAAATAAAATCTGAAAAGCTGATTCTAAATTTAATAGAAATATTAAAAGCTAAACAAAGACAAGACATTCTTGAAGAGAAACAACGTGGATGGGATTCATGTTACATAAGAGCAAAACTTATGAAACTATCATTATTGGGACAGTGTAATATAAGCCACTGGGGCAGAACAGAAAGCCCAGAAATAGACCCACACCCAAATAGACAGCTAATCTATGACAGATGTGGGCCAGCACATCAATGAGGAAAGGATGGAATTATCAGAATCCGTGCTGGAACAACTGGTTTTCATATGAAAAAATGAAACTGGACCCCACCTCAGGCCATACACAAAAATCAATTCCATATGAAGATCTAAACGTGAAATATACCCCTATAAACTTTCAGAAGAAAACAGAGCTAAGAATATTCACGAGTTTGGAACATGGAGAGATTTCTTAAGCATAATAAAAGCACAAACCCTAAGAGGAAGAATGACAAATCCAATTAGAGTAAGATTGAGAACTGGTCATCAAAAGATTCCATTAAAGAGACTGAAATGACAAACCACACACTTGGGGGAAGCTTTTGCAATACATACTACCAAAAAGTAAGCATTACAGATCCAGGATTCCTACAAATTAATTAGGAAAAAATACAAATGAAAGAAAAATGAGTCAAAGACTTCAAGAGGCATCTCCCAGAAACAGAAATCTCAACGGCCAACAGATGTGCAAAAATGCTCCACTTCGTTAGTAGTCAGAGAAATGCAGATTAAAACAGCAACTTCAGATCCATGAGAGTGGCTATAATTTACATCAATATCCAAGGCTGCTGAGAACAAGCAGAACCCTCAGGTCAGTGAGAACTCCAGGGCAGGAGTGTCAACCGATAACTTGGAGAAACAGTTCAGCATAAGCCTCTGATCCGGCAATTCCATTCCTAAGGATACAGTCTGGAGAAACCCTTTTTGTACGTACACCAAGAGACACTTGCAGGAACAGCCAGAAACCTGTGTCTCTGCCTCTCTGTGTGTCTCCAAGCAACAAACCAGAAAGTGACCCAGCTAGGAACGTGCATAAGTACACTGTGGCACACACCTACCACCTCACTGCTGTCAAAGCAGACTGTGCTTATCAACATGAATACAACCCAAAAACAAGTTCAGTGAAATACACAGCACGATTCCGTTATACCAAAGCTCAAAGACAGGCAAAATTAAACAATATATTAATCAAGGATACGTTTATAGATTGTAAAACTATAAAGAAAAGCAAGGGAATGAGTATCACAAAAGTCAGGAAAGTGATTACCTCTCGGGAGAGGGAAGAGGAGGCAATCGGAGAGGGGCACATAGGAGACTTCTAAGGTACTGGCAATGTTCTATTTCTTAACCTGGGTGGTGGGTACATGGACGTTCACTTTATTATTAGTATGTAAACTGTACGTACACATTTATACACTCTACAGATTTGACAACAAAACAAATTTTAAGGATACGGTTTTACTTGCAACTATTGATTAGGGAAAAATTTGCAGGGAGAAGTTTACCATAAAGGAGGCCAACACTTACCAGTGCTTCTTCAAATGGTTTGTATCTCTCCAACTGCTGTAGTGCTTTGTTGTAGTTCTGAATTACCGACTCTGGGATTGGGTCTTCTGACCATTCTTCATACTCTGCAAATGTGGCCTCCATATCTATTGAAAGATGGATTCAGCCCCGTAGGTCTTGCCATTGGGCTTTATCAACCCAGAGATGTAACCATGAGACTCGAATGTTGCAGCCCCTCCCAAATCAGTGGCCACAGCAACTCTTATGATCAAATCTTCTACTGGGCCCAGACTTGACCTTATATTCTGTCTCAAAGCAATTCCCCAGGAAGCCCTACCAACTAATTAATCAGTTAATTAAATAATAGCAACACTTACCTAGTGCTTCCTATGTTCTAACACTGTCTATCCACTAACTCATTCTATTTTCCCAACTCTATGGAGTAGGTTCTATTGTGATCCCCATGTTGCACTTGAAGAAACACCAAGTAGAAGGTTACATCAATTGTCTGCAGTTCACAGTAGAGCAAGGCCTTCAACCAGGCAGTCTGGCTTAAGTTCATGCTCTACTCACTGTACTATTCCGTGGCACACTGGTATATGAGATGAAACCTACAGGCTGCTCAGTTCTAGCCTTTTCTGAGTGTCACCCAAGGATTCAACTGGAAAGTCACTAATTTGTCACTATAATTTGTTAAATCGAATCCAAATAAATGGGGATCCCTGGGTGGCTCAGTGGTTTAGCGCCTGCTTTCAGCCCAGGAAAGTCACTAATTTGTCACTATAATTTGTTAAATCGAATCCAAATAAATGGGGATCCCTGGGTGGCTCAGTGGTTTAGCGCCTGCTTTCAGCCCAGGACATGATCCTGGAATCCCAGGATCAAGTCCCACATCAGGCTCCCTGCATGGAACCTGCTTCTCCCTCTGCCTGTGTCTCTGCCTCTCTCTCTCTCTGGATCTCTCACGAATAAATAAATATAATCTTAAAAAAAAAATCCAAATAAACCACAAAGTAAAAAGAGAAATTACATCTGGGTTCAAGTAGTTGTCCAGAGGTGCCAAGGGTGTTACAATGTGTAAGTATGCCTAGGGAACAAACAAGATGACAGCACCAAATTCTTCCCATAACCAGAAAAATCCCCCAGGCACTGCTCATGCCCAAGTTCCAGAGCTTCAAAGGCTTGGCTTACCAAAATACATTCACCCAAACAGGAAAATCCTTCCCAAACCCCCAAGAAATTCAGATGTAAACACTTCCAATCAACAGAGCTCCTGAACCAAATCACCCCCACAGAAGAATGATACAAGCCCATTGAAAATCTCTTCTTATTGCTAAGAAGGAAATGCTCACAATGGAACTCTTACTCAATAAAGTTTCCCCAGAAAATACAGGGGGTCAGTTTCCCTATTCCTTATAGTGACTCTACCTCTCCAACAGTGTCTTAATGGAGGAAATGAGAGTCAGGAAGTCTGGCTTCTAGTTCTGTTGGCTGACCCTCAATCCTCTTCAGCATTAACAATTCAAGGTTATGTTTTTACCAAGGGCCTCATACACGGTGACACTGTCCAGTGAGAGTAAGAACACCAGCAACATCTGCCTCACAAGATGCTGGGAAAACCTAGTAGTAATAGGACATACCCCAAAGCATTTTAAAAACCATGGAGGAAAAAATAATAATAATAAAATAAAATAAAAACCATGGAGGGCCAGACGTTGACAGGTCAGTTTCTCTTACCATAGAGTGGGATCGCCAGCTGTCGCCGGAAGAGATTGTGGACTTTCTCCAGCTGTGAATCAAAGGTTTGTTCCCGGTCAAAAGGGGAAAGGAAGCCAGCTATGGGCTAAAGAAGCAAATTTATAGTAAATGACAAACTTTGTGGTCCTCCCTACTTCAAAAAATATTTCAACAAATTTTTTAGTTCAAACTAAAAAAAAAAAAAAAAGTGACACCTGCTGTATGAGGTATTGTGTCAAATGCTGCAAGAGGCATAAAAACGGTTGTCTCGGCTACCCCATTTATGATGGGGTGAAAAGCAAAAATACAAAAAATGTATATATTGACTACATATGCACATATGTATATGAGTATAATGAAGCAGAATGTAAACATCACAAGGCAAGTATCACAAGTAGCAAAGTACTGGAGCTTGCTTTCAGCTGGTTTTTAAAGCTGAGTTTTGTTATGAAGGGAGGAAATCTGGAAAAACTCCTGGAGGAACTGGCATTTGGGATACATCTGCAAGCTCTCCTGATGTAGTTCAAGGAGAAAATGGACTCCCAAAGGATCAGTGTAAGTACAGTAGAGAGCAAAGGTACGACTGTCGAGGAGGGTGTGGGAGCAAGGCAGGGTCATGTCTGATTCTAGAGGGCCACACATGTCAGCCAAAGGAGTTAGCCCTGATGCCTCAGGCAGGATAAGCCGAAGGGATCACTGCAGACTTTTCAATAGGAATATAATCAATAAGGGACTGGGCTACTTTAATAATGGTCTAACTACTAGGGGGCTCCACAAGGTACCAAGGGTAATTGCATGCATGCACACCAACATAGGGGAAGGGGACACGGAGAGCTGTAAAATCCTTAAATCAGAGTTTAAAAAACCCAATTATGATGGGATCAAATCTCCTGCAGTTACTATTATATATGATTGATAAGTAGACAGATATATATATTTTGGAGTGACATGGTTATTCTCGTATATTCATCTGAACCAGTAACTGAAACAGTATTTTTAAATATCAGAAAAATTATAGAGTCCTCTGCTTTTTAGTCAAAGAAATCATCCTTGCTGTTCCATAAAGACTACCAATTTTACTTTTCTGCCCACCCACACCAAGGGACTGGCAAAGACCATTTGGTTATCTGTGTTCTTCCAAGGCTATGTACAAAGATAGCCCCCACTATTCAAAAGCAAACAGTGGTTAGAGACAGGGGCACTCACCCGAGCAGCTTCCACAATCGCACTTTCAAACTCCCGGTAAGCCTCCCAGATGGCAAGTCCTTTGGTCATATGTAAGCCAACTGATGAGAGCGCCCTTTCAAACACAGAGCGGACTTTCTCAAGGCCACCCTTCTGACCAATTCCACCGACTGAGTATTGGCCATATTCTAGCCAAATGTTAGGACCTAAGGAGGAGAAGTGCTCTATTAATTCAGGATATGAAATAAATATCCAAATATCAAAACTTTTGTTCTGATGCATCAAAAATGATAATGTCCACCAAAAGAGTACTCATTCAGGCAGAAAGGCAAGAGTATATCAACAAGCATCCCAATTTATGTTTATTACTAATAGTGCAGCTAGAAAAGAAAGTAGATCTTAAACAGTGTTCCTACTAGGTTACAATAATTGAGATTTTACTGCATAAACAGAACATGCCAGCAGGTAGTATGTAATACACTCATGATTATAAAGCCTATTTGTTAAAATGGAAGGAATTCAATGAAAATTCAATGAAAAAACTTGATGAAAACAGTTACAAATATGAGACAATTTTCAGAAAAATTTCAAAGCCTAGAATTCTTTAACTTTTGAAATTTTTTAACTCTCTGGTCAAAGTCAAAGAACAAATTAAAACCACCAATCCTGTAACCAGAAGTCTATATGTCAGGTCTCTTATTTGTAATGTTTAAACAGCAACAACAGAAAAGACCCAATTGCCTTGTTTTTTGTCACTTTCTTCTTAAACTTAATATACTCATCCTTGCGGCTTTAAGAGCAGACTAATGAATTAAACTCTTTAGGAATGCAGTGGTTCCCACTGTACACTTTTTGTGTATTAAGTCACTTTTCAGAGATCTGAAAATAATTTCATAGGCCTATCCACTAACCTTGTACAATAAAAATACATAAAGGATAAAGAAGCCAATTTGAGAATCACTGTATGTTTCCCCAAGGCTTGCTTTTTCATTGAAACAGGTTTATTTCAGAGAACTTAGACAGCGTTTGTTAGCTATTTCGTTTTAGCTCACCAGTACAGAGTTGCCATATGGGCTGCAAACAAAAAAGAAAGTGAGGGGCACCTGCTGGTTCAATTAGTAGAGCATGCAACTTGATCTCAGGGTTGTGAGTTCGAGCCCCATGTTGGGTGTGAAGATTACTTAAAAATCTTAAAAAGAAAAAAAAAAAAAAGGAAAAGAACTAGATATATAACTCTTGGAGCTGAAGCCCTTCAGAGATCATGGACAGGAGCGCTCCTGGGGACCACACTTGGCAGGCAGTGAAGGAAGAAGGGCCGGATAGAGGGACGGGGGCCGTGGTGACAGTCTCAGCCAACCCAACAGGGCCTCTGGAGATGATAAGTAACATTTACATATCATCTATGAAACAGCACCTCCTGGGAAAGAAGGCAATTTTCAATGGGTTACCTCACGGCTCCTCCCAATATTTAATCTAGAAAGGGGTAAATATTATGAACGGTATTTTAAATTCAGAAAACCCAAGGATGCAGAGTCCACAATGACTATAAGGCAAATAAAGAACACAACACTAGACCACAGGTTCCAAAGCAGGCATGAAGCTTCTGCATGAGGCTGCCTCCAGAGTCTAAGGAACCCAGTTTTCAAGACTGTTGAAGAGCCAAAAGACCACAGGCATATAATTATTAATGGTACAATGAATACCTCCTGCATAGTTTGAAATCACTGATGAAGTCACTGAGTACCTGCTCAGGAAAAACGGTCTATATTGAGCATCTTCAATGTGCTAAACATAATTAAAACCTAAGAAACAGGCCAAAGTGGCTTCCGAACATTCACAAAACAAGTGACACAATTTCCATGATCCATGGCTCCTGAAATTAACACAAGAACCCCAAGGGCCCCAAATCAAAACTGCTTCAAGATGGGGCGTCTGGGTGGCTCAGCAGTTGAGCGTCTGCCTTTGGCCCAGGGTGTGATCCTGGGGTCCCGGGATAGAGTCCCGCATCGGGCTCCCTGCATGGAGCCTGCTTCTCCCCTCTGCCTATGTTCTCTATCTCTCTCTTTCATTAATAAATAAAATCTTTAAAAAACAAGAAACAAAAAAAGAGAAAGATCTAATCTAAATGGTACAGTCATCAGACTTCCTGACCACCGGCAGCCCTGAATCCGTTGGGGGAAAGGCAGGCATCCTGACATCAACACTGGAAGTGAAGTCCGAAGGCAGGGTGACCGCAAACCATCAAGGACCAAAAGGACCGAAAAGCATTACAGTCTGTGGAGGAACAAAAGATCCTTAGAGAAAAAGAACTGGTGCTGTTAATGACTCTGAGACCTTCACAAAGGGGTGATAGGATCCTCCAAACACATGGGAACATCACCTTCAGAACGGTCAAGAGGTTCTAAGCAGTCACAGGGGCAGATCAGAGGAGAGACGCAGTATAGCTAACAGCACATATGGTGTAATTTCACATTCATAAAACACCTGTAATTTTCAGTATCCGGATTATATAAACTCAAAAAATTGATCAATTCTTTTGGGTAGTAAATTTGAAAAATTCTCTTCCTCGGGGCAGTCTATCTTCCAAGTTCCAGGGATTGGGGCAGTCTATCTTCCAAGTTCCAGGGATTCTCACAAGGGGAAATTCCCCCAGTGGGGAGTGGGGAGAACCAGATATGGAAGAAGGATGTTTAATTTAAAAGGAGGAAACTTTGGGGGGGGGGGGCGCCTGGGTGGCTCAGTTGGTTGGGCATCTGACTCTTGATTTCAGCTCAGGTCATGATCTCAGGATTGGGCTCCGTGCTCAGCATGGAGTTTACTTGTCCCTCTCCCTCTGCTCTTCCCCTCCCAACTCCCCCAGCTTGCATGCACACCCTCTCAAATAAATAAAATCTTTAAAAAATAAATAAAACGAGTGCTTTTTAAAAAATATTCTTAAAAAACATTTTGCCCACAGCATTCTCTGATGTGTCCTAAATGTACATACAGAGAATAAAGAACCGAGGACGCCTGGGTGGCTCAGCAGTTGAGCATCTGCCTTTGGCCCAGGGTGTGATCCCAGGATGCAGGATCGAGTCCCACATCAGGATCCTTGCAGGCAGCTTGCTTCTCCCTCAATGTCTCTGCCTCTCTCTCCTCTGTCACTCACAAATAAATAAAATTTTAAGATTTAAAAGAGAGAGAGAGAGAGAATAGAGAATCATACTACCAACAGGGGAGGGTAAAGAAACTTAAAGGGAGAGGGGTCTACCCTCCACCTGTGCTGGCAAAACATCAACTCAAGCAGACAACACAGACATCTGTGGGGATAGAGGGTTATGTATCTCAACTACAGTGGTGGTTACTAGAATCTCCATGTATGATAAAATCTCAGAGGTAGATACACACATTATACACTAAGATTAATTCCCTGGTTTTGATCTTGTGCAATAGTTACAAGATCTTGGGAAAAGCAGGATGAAGTAAGTATAGAACCTTTCTGCACTATTTTCCCGTAAATCTGTAATTATTTTAAAATAAAAAGGTTTTAATAACTTTTTGATATCAAAAAAAAAAAAGTTTTCTGTCCAAAACTTCTAAAAACCCATTCAACATGTAAAAGGCAACCTTTAGTCATCTGGAAATACTATGTAAGTTCTCCCTGCCAGAAAGATCAGAAAGATACTAGGAGTGAATTTATTCACTCCTTTACTACAAAGGTTTCTTCTATGTATTTTAAAACCAAATATTCTCAAATGAAAACCATGGAAAAAAAAAAAAAAACCACAGAAAAATAAGTAAACTCAAATCTTTTTAACTGCCAGACTAACCCCTCCTTTCTGAATTGGGGGTACACCTCACGGTACAACCCAGGGCAGCAGAGATGGATGCATTCACAGACACCTAGAAAAAGTGAATGGGGAACTTACAAATGTAATCTTTCACAGCTTTCTCAAAGAGTTCGTACACGTGCTCTCTGTCCAGGCCGTCCAGAGCCATGCTGATCTCATCATGCAGCCACTCCAGCCAGAGCTCTGCAAGACAACAGCACCTCCTGCATCACCATCTCCTTCCCCGAAGGGCAGGATGAAAAGCAGGGGCTTTACTCTGAGTCAGGAGTACACAAGCATTTTACCCACCATATACAACTTGCTACGGTTCACAGAAATTCAATTCTTAAAACCTGTACCAAGCACATAGAAGGTTTATGCTTCCAGAGAAGATCAAACAACTAAAATCATAATACCCTACACCTGGTGGGCATTTTATTATTTTTGTGAAATACTTACACATATATATTTCTCATTCAATCTTTGTTAAATTCCTGTAGATGATAGTCATAATAATGAATACTAATGGCATTTATCAAAGCATTTAAGATATTCTAGGGTATTTGATACATGTTGTACATAGGATATCTCATCCAATCCATGTACTATAAAGCAGAAGATACTGTTAGCCCATTTTACTGCTGGGAAAACTGAGTCTTACAATGTTTACATAATTTGCTTAAGGTCATACAGCTAGTAAAATAATAAAACCAGGAATGAATCTGGGCAATCTGATTTCATGCTCAGCAGTTATGTTTTTGGGCAGAGAGAGGGGGACAGAGCTGGATCTGGGACCAGCATTCTCCAAAGCCTCCCCTAAAAGATCAATTATAATAAACATTCCTGAACACCGATCTACAAGATGCATGGTGTAATTATGTTTCAAATAAGCAAGTAAGTATAAATAACCTAAATGCCCAAATACTGTGTAACAAACAAGGTATAAAACATTTGCATTAAAAATTGTTTATAAAACCTTAACTAGAGGTGCCTGTGTGACTTAGCTAACCATCTGCCTTCATCTCTGGTCATGATCCCAGGGTCCTGGGATCAAGCCTCATGTCAGGCTCCCTGCTCAGTGGGAAGCCTGCCTCTCCTTCTCCCTCTGCCTGCTGCTCCCCCTGCTTGTTCTCTCTCTCTCTCTCTCTCTCTCTCTCTCTCTCTCTCTCTCTCCCTGAAGATCTTAAAAAAAAAAGGAAAACAACAGTTTAATTATACTACAATTATGTGGTGCTGAGAGAATGGATTTAATACATAAACACTGGAATGGAAAATAGACACGGGAAAAGTTTAATCACATAAAAAGTTTTCATCATGACATAGGATTAAAAACAACAACAACAACAGAATCCAAAATATGAATCAATATTATATGATCAGGGATCCCTGGGTGGTGCAGCGGTTTGGCGCCTGCCTTTGGCCCAGGGCGCGATCCTGGAGACCTGGGATCGAATCCCACGTCGGGCTCCCGGTGCATGGAGCCTGCTTCTCCCTCTGCCTATGTCTCTGCCTCTCTCTCTCTCTCTCTGTGTGTGACTGTCATAAATAAATAAAAATTAAAAAAAAAAAAGATTATATGATCACAACTAAGTTTTGCAAAAAAAAAACTAGAGGATGAAAAACTAGAAATCATGGACACTGAATGATGGGTTTTCTTCTTTGCCCTCTATTTATATGTTCCAGATTTCTGTAAGTAACACGTCCCAGTTTCAGCTCTGAAAACAGAATGTATACTCTTCAGTTCTCTGTTTATTAAAGCAGCCTCGCTGCTGATATGTTACCTTCAGTCAAAGGAAAGATCTCACTCATCTTCTGGCGAGCCATCCTCACTTTGGTAAGCTCCCCTTCCAGGCGGAGCAGCCGGATCAAATCCACATGGCAGTTGTAGTCGTAGACGTTAATAGATAGCTAAAAGGAAAAGAACACCAGGTAAAATTTAAAATGCCACCATCAAAATAACCTAGCACTTTTAACCACTGGTAACAATGCACATATCTGCAACAAACAAAATAAATGTGCTATCTGGGAGAGCCACTGAGACAGTGATACAACATTTACCTCCAGGAAGAGAAAGAAAATCTCTTTTTCTCTAATAAATGCATATCTCTTCCAATCTGTTCTAGCTGGAGGAGAACGTAGTTGGGTTTCTCTGAAATACAGGAAACATCCCGATGACAAACACACACACAGTGTGACCTTAGGCAGGTTATTAACTTTGCCAAGCCTCTATTTCCTCATCTGTAAAATGGGAATACCACTAGGGTCTAGTCCATAAGGTTCTTGTGAGGGTTTTAAAAGGTGATTAATAACACGCTTTAGCACGTGCCAGCTCTATAAGAGCTTTCTTCTTTTACTAAACAAACACACACAAAAGTGAAAATCCCTACTGGGAGAAACAAGAATGGCAGTACCTGTTGAAGCTGAGTGATAGGTATACAGATTTATAGATTTGAAACTTTTTTTTTAATTTTTATTTATTTATGATAGTCACACACAGAGAGAGAGAAGCAGAGACACAGGCAGAGGGAGAAGCAGGCTCCATGCACCTGGAGCCCGACGTGGGATTTGATCCCGGGTCTCCAGGATCACGCCCTGAGCCAAAGGGAGGCGCCAAACCGCTGCGCCACCCAGGGATCCCCCGATTTGAAACTTTTCAAACTAAAAGTTAAAACAAGTTAAAATAACTGCTAAAAAAAAGCTATCAGACGTCTGAAACAATAGAAAACAAAGAATCGGGGATCCCTGGGTGGCGCAGCGGTTTGGCGCCTGCCTTTGGCTCAGGGCGTGATCCTGGAGACCCGGGATCAAATCCCACGTCGGGCTCCCGGTGCATGGAGCCTGCTTCTCCCTCTGCCTGTGTCTCTGCTTCTCTCTCTCTGTGTGTGACTATCATAAATAAATTAAAAAAAAAAAAAGAAAAAGAAAAAGAAAACAAAGAATCTGTCACTAGCAGACTTTCTCTTAAAGACAGAGAAAGGAAGAAAAAAGAATGATAAAAGACATCATGTAGCATCAGGAAGGAAGAACTGAAAGAGCACCAAATACAGACAAGTATCCTGGAATGGTCCTTCTCATGAGTTTTCTAAGTTTTATGTGGTAACTGACACAAAAGTTTTAAGACCATCTGATACTCAAAACAATAATATTTACAAATGGGGATGGTAAAGGGACTTAAACGGAACTAAGTTTCCACACTTCACTCAGTGGTAGAACACAGATACCATGTAAGTCAAATACACCATTAATACCCAAGGCAACCACTAAGAAACTAAACAAAGCGCTACACCAAAACTCATTATAAATAAATCAAGATGAAATCCTAAAAAATGTTCAAGTAACTCGTAGGAAGGCAAAGAAAGAGAAACAGAACATTTAGAAACAGAGGAAATAGAAAATAATAAAATGTTAGGCTTTAGACCTAACATAGCAGGATTTATCTTAAATGTTTCTGGTCTCAATAAACTAAGAGGGCACCTGGGTAGCTCAATGAGTTAAGCATCCAACTCTTGATTTCGTCTCAGGTCAAGATCTCAGGGTCATTGGATCAGGCCCCACATGGGGTTCTGTGCTTACCAGGTAGTCTGCTTCTCTCATTCTCCCTCTCCCTCTGCCTCTCCCCCTTGCACGTGTGCATTTTCTAAAATAAATAAATCTATACTAACTAAAAGAGAACGACAGAGTGGATAAAAACCATATGCTGGTTGCAAGAAACTCACTTCAAATTCAAGGACACAGGCAAGATTAAAAAAAAAAAGGGGGTATACTATGTAAACATTAGTCCAAAAAAAAAAAAGCCAAAGTGACTATATTAATATCACATAAAGCAGACTTTGGAGAGAATAAAATTACCAAGGATAAAAAGAGACATTAAAAAATGATGGAAGAACCAAACCACCAGGAAGACAAAGCAATTCTAAACATGTATGCAACAAACAACAGACCCTCAAAATAGATTAAGCAAGACTGTTCAACCTAAAAGAAGAGACACATCCACGCTTATGATGGGGACTTCAATATCCTCCACTTCAGCAACTAAAAGAACTACTAAATGGATAATACAGCAAGGATACATTATCAATCAACAGGATCTAATTCACATATAAAGAACACTCCATCCAACAGTAACAAAACACACTTTTTCTCAGGGGCCCATGGAAGATTTACTGAGACCAAATTATGGGCCCTAAGACCAATCTCGACACATTTTTTAAAAGTGAAATCATAGAGTATGTTTTCTGATCACAACAGCATTAAATTAGAAATCAGTTAACGGTAGGGAGATCTTTAAACATTTGGAAATTAAGTGACGCACTTCTAAATAATCCATGGGTCAAAGAGAAAGTCACAAGGAAAACTTAAAAATCTGCAGAACTGAATGACAATGAAAATACAGCAAGTCAAAATAAGGATATAATTAACGCAGTATGGAGAGGAAAACTTACAGAACGAAAGAATTCAATGTATAAAAAGAATCATAGAGCATGAGTACGTGGAATTTGTTTCAGGTATATAAGGCTCATTCAGAGTTCAGTCTTTGAAAATCAACCACTGTAACCCACTAGATCAACAATCTAAACCAAAACTCATGGTATCAACTGATACAGAAAATGCATTTGACAAAATCCAACAACCGTTCATGATAAAAACTCTAGACCGTTGAGACCTTATTAAAATTTAATTTTGCTCTATAAAAGACTCTAGTAAGAGGATGCAAAGACAAGCTAAGGACTTAAAAAAAAAAATATATATATATATACACACACAAAGCCACATATTCAGCAAAGGACTAGTATTTAAAAGATACAACTCCAAACTCAACAATAAAAAAAAGTCCATTTAGAAAAACGGGTAGGGGGATCCCTGGGTGGCGCAGCGGTTTGGCGCCTGCCTTTGGCCCAGGGCGCGATTCTGGAGACCCCGGATCGAATCCCACGTCGGGCTCCCGGTGCATGGAGCCTGCTTCTCCCTCTGCCTATGTCTCTGCCTCTCTCTCTCTCTCTCTCTCTCTCTCTCTCTCTCTGTGACTATCATAAAATAAAATAAAATAAAATAAAATAAAATAAAATAAAATAAAAAAAGAAAAATGGGTAGGGAAGCCCTGGTGACGCAGAGGTTTAGTGCCGCCTGCAGCCCAGGGTGTGATCCTGGAGACTTGGGATCGAGTCCCACATCAGGCTCCCTGCATGGAGCCTGCTTCTCCCTCTACCTGTGTCTCTGCCTCTCTCTCTCTCATGAATAAATAAAATCTTAAAAAAAGAAAGAAAAATGGTTTAGTGAGACATGAACCAACAAGTATATGCAAAGAGGACATGGCAAATAAATACACATAATCATAATCAACATCATTAGCTATCAGGGAAATGCAAATTAAAGCCATAATAAGCAGGGTGCCTGGGTAACTCAGTTGGTTAAGCATCTGCCTTCGGCTCAGGTCATGATCCCAAGGTTCTAGGATGGAGCCCCACACAGGGCTCCCTGTTCAGCAAGGAAACTGCTTCTCCCTCTCCCTCTGCCTCTGCCTGCTGCTCCCCTGCTTGTGTGAGCAAGTGCCCACTCTCCGTCTCAAATAAATAAATAAATAAAATCTTTAAAACACACACAATTAGATATTACACACCTAACAGAATGACTAAAATAAAAAATAGTGACAACATCACACTGGAGAGGATGCAGGAAAAAAACCTATAAAAAAAAAACAACTAGCTCACTCACACATTGCTGATGGGGAAGTAAAATGTGTATGGCAGCTCCAGAAAACAGTTGGGCCGTTTCTTATAAAATTCAATGCACAATTACCACATCACCCAGCAAGTGCACCCTTGGGTCCTTTTCCAGAGAAATAAAACCCCTGTTCACACAAAACCTGTATGTGAATATTCGTAACAGCTTTATTCCTAGTAGCCAAAACCAGAAACAACCCAGATGTCCTTCAGCAGTGAATCATTAAAGTAACCATGGGACACCCACATTGTGGAACACTACTCAGCCAGAAAGAAGAAATGAACAATATACACCCAACTCAGATGAGTCTTTAGGGAATTTTGCTGAATTGAAGAAGCTAATCCAAAAGATTACACACTACATGACTTCATTTATAGAATATCCTTGAAATGACAAAATTATAGAAATGGAGAACAAGTTAGTGGTTGCCAAAGGTCAGGAACTGTAGCTATAAAAAGACAATAGGAAGGACCCTGGTGATGACAAAACTGATCTGTGTATTGACTGTACCAATGTCAACAGCTGAGTTGTCGTATTATATTGTAGTTTTACAAAAGGTTATCATTGGGAGAAACTAGCAAAGGGTACACAGGCTCTCTGTAGTATTTCTTACAATTGCAGGGAAATCTACAACTATCTCAAAATGATAAGTCTAAAATTTTCAAAAAACTTCCATGTGAGTTGGGGTATGAGGTTACTTGAAGTCTGTACACAAACACTAGCCTCTACTCTTCCAACATCTGCCACAACATTTCAGCAGTATCTCCCTCTCCTTCATTCAACTGACACCCTGACAAGGTACTTAATAATCTAGACAATAGCTATTGCAATAAAATACACAGAGGATTTGTCTCACCAGGTAGCAAGCCTTAGTAAGAATGAGTTAGATCTTGGAACTGACACAGGATTGACAAAATGAAAAGAGAACTCCCAGAAACAGACCCACACAGACAAAAAAACACATGACAGAGCGGCACTGGTTGCGTCTATTAAAATGAATTCACAACCCATGACCGTGACCCCCATTTGAACACTGATTCAAAAACACTGACTGGAGAAATTCTTATAAATGTTCAATAATAGAACATTTCAACAGTAACAACATTCCTTGTAGCTTGTTGGTAATGAGACCAAAAAAAAACAAACAAACAACAAAAACGGAGCAATGTCAGAAGAACTAATAAACTGTGGGACACCCACCCAATGGTGTACTAAATGTAAGTCGTCAAAATGAACAAACTGCAGCTATAAGCAACATGGATAAATCCTAGGAACACACCGTTGAGTGGAAAGTAGTCCCCAAAGATTACACATATCGCATGATACACTTTTCAAAAGCTCAAAAGTGAACAAAAGTGGGCAATGTATTACTTAGGGACAACATACATAGGTGATAAAACTATCCATGTTTTAAAGAAGGAAGCACACCAGATTCAAGAAAATAGTTACCTAGGTTTTAGGAGGGGAGGAAGGGCCATAGACTAGGGAAAAAGCCCGCAGTACGTGCAACAGCACTGATGAAGTTCTAACTCTTAGACCAAGCGGTGGGGTAAGCAGTGTTCGTTTGATTGTCACATTTCACAATTTACAGATATGAACTGCTTTGTATGCAAATTACATGCAAAAAAGACAATAAAGACTCAATAACAGAGAAGAGTCTGACCTATAATTTTTTTTAAAAAATCTTAAGACTTTTAGCAATGTTCTCCTGCTCATGACATATAAAATAAGCTGAGCCCATCCCAAGATTACATGATGGGTTGAAGAAGGACTGGACTAGGGCAGGCACCAGCAGTGTAATCTCCCCGAGTTCTCAGTTTCTGTATTTGTACCAGGAAGGAGCCGGAATAAACCCCCACTTCTCAAGTGGGCTGCCATGACACACGTTTCAAAACCAACTGTCAAGTGTGCACTCAAGTAACATAAAGTGAAGTTTGCCCAAAATGTACTTTCCTTGTTAAAGAAGAGGCAAAGGCTCTCCCTGTCACCCACTGCTCTCAACTTACTTGGATCTGAATGGGTTTTGGAGCATGAAGCAGGGTGAACAGTCCTTGCTAGTTAACGGGATTAATGTCTACACAAGTGCCCCTTACATGAATACCACACATAGGTCAGGAAAAAAGGTATAAAAGTCAATGAAGTAGAGAAACTGCCACCAGGATGGCTTTGGGTCTAAGTTTCTGATTTTTAGGCCCAAATAATAAAGACACTATATACGAAGAGGTGTTCTGAAAGTATCTTATCAAATGCATACGAAGATGCATTTGAAAGACATTTCCACAGAGTTCGCTTAGCACCAACAAATAAGCACACATACTAGTCTATTCTGGTCCCAGAACATCATTAAAAAAGGATTATTTAAAGAAAGAATGGGTGGCTTAGTGGTTGAGCATCTATCTGCCTTTGGCTCAAGCCTTGATCCCAGGGTCCTGGGATTGCTTCCCGCATCAGGCTCCCTGCAGGGAGACTGCTTCTTCCTCTGCCTATGTCTCTCCCTCTCTCTCTCTCATGAATGAATAAGTAAAATCTTTAAAGAAAGAATGGCTTGGCCAATGCATAAAATGATGTGTTGATTTCCTGACCCCCTCACAGCACAACCTGGGCCTGGAATATTGGTAGAGAAATAACCAAAGGCCTGGTCCAAAAGATACAACAACCACTGCCATCATGGGAAGGGCAGGGAAAGAACAGAGCAGGTCTTGGCACAGCACCTACTATGTCAAATTTGCCAGGAGCTTCCTAAGTGGCGGTTCACTGAAGCTCCCCAACAGTCCAGTGAGGGAGACACTGTTCCAACCCTTGTCTTAACCATCTAGGACATCACAGACTCAGAGAGCTGGAATAAGGGACCATGAGGCGCCATTTTTAGTTTCAGGACACAAACACAGCTAACAGGAAACCTTCACTTTTGTTACATGGACAGATACCACAACTAACTTCAAGCTTTCACAAAATACATTCAGGGATGAGGACTGGAATTCAAAAAATATGACAAGGTTGAGTTTTTCGCAAGCCTGTCTAGAAGTTCTTCATCATTACGCTTCCCCATAAGAGCTGTTACAGCAGGAACTATAAGCTCTGGGATCAGGATGAGGTGTGAGGGAGGTTTGGAAAAACTGGAAAAATCAATCTCTAGACCCCATCATGACAAAGAGCTTGATAGAGCCAGAAGCTCTTCAATTCACATCACTTGGCAGATCTCATCCTTTGTGGTCCCCATCTGGGCTCCATTCCACGTTCTGCGGCCTGAGATAGGTCAGGTGACTGCAGGACGCCAGGAGCCCTCTGCTTTGACTCATCCTCCTTTCTCGCTAGCTGGTTATCCTCATCAAGGACTTAATCTTTCTGCTTCCAAGCCTCCGCTTCCGCTCAAACAGCTAATCCTATTTCCCCTGCCTCACAGAAGAGTGAGCTAATGGCTTGTGGAAAAGCCCAAGGCTAAAAGTCAGAGACACAAATTTCCATGAGGACAGGGACATAGCCTGGCACCCTATATTACTGCATTTTCTGAATGAATAAAAGACTGAACAAACACGGGTGTACTTATTTATAAAAAGTAGAAAAGGTAACCACTTGCCTACCCCAACTGGGTTCCTTTGACATTCGAATATAATGACAAATGAAACAAGTGCTGCCAATAGATATCATCATCAGGGACACCTGCGCCTGCCTTTGGCTCAGGGTGTGATCCCGCTGCGCCGTCCCTAAATCGAGTCCTGCATTGGGCTCCTGGTGGGGGAGCCTGCTTCTCCCTCTGCCTAGGTCTCTGCCTCTCTCTGTGTGTGCCTCTCATGAACGGGATCCCTGGGTGGCGCAGCGGTTTAGCGCCTGCCTTTGGCCCAGGGCGCGATCCTGGAGACCCGGGATCGAATCCCACATCGGGCTTCTGGTGCATGGAGCCTGCTTCTCCCTCTGCCTATGTCTCTGCCTCTCTCTCTCTCTCTGTGTGACTATCATAAATAAATATCAAAAAAAAATCTTTAAAAAGAAAATAGATATCATCACTATTTCATACCAAAAGTATCACTGCCAAAAAGGACGTTATATGGAATCTCATACCCAGCAAGGTTAAATGAGAAACATAGGTTAACAACTTCACATCACTAAGTGATTTCATATCAGTGTGGCTTTTGGTCCACAGAAAACCCCGACCAATTCAATTCCCCTTGTGACTGAGCAAATAATTTCATCATCCATCCCGAGCCTGTTTCCTCATTGCTGAGACGAGAATGTGCTTGATTTGTTTGCCCTTCCGATTCTACTCCCCACCCTCTTCCCTGTCCTGTGCCCTCCTGTGTGAACCACATCCGTGGCGCCTCGCCTCTCTTGCCTCCAGCAGGGTTTGCCCAGCAAAAGGCACCAACAGATGTTTGGAGAGGAAGAGAGGTCACGACATTCCTTTCCCCAACCCCAAACCCTGATGGGAAGCTGGGGCTTCCCTGACTAAAGGTCTCACCTGCTCTCAGGTGCCCTCTCCATACAACCTATTCGGAAAACTGGTCAGTTTTCTCCCCTAAACTCTTCAGGTCGAAAGGCGGCCACAAAGTCCTGCTGTCACTAGCCCTGAGGTACTGCACCTCCGCTCCTGATTTGTCTGCCCACGCTCTAATGAACACAACAGCCCCTATACTAACCTTCTCTCAAACTACCCTAATCTTAATGTATCGCCAATTTCCTGCTGGGACCTTGGATTAGACAGGAGTTACAAATCAGACACCATGTCACCGAGGTGCCAGGCACTGGGCTATTCATTCCCGTTAGGACAACCACCTGATGGGAAAATGCTCCCCACTGACGGGGGGAGCGGGCATGCCCAGGGCCGGCAGCCCCAGGTTTGAGGCCCGCCCGGTTCTGCCCTCCCTTACTGGGGTCTCCAGGCAGGGCTTCCCTCCTCTCCGGGCCTTGATTTCCCCAAGGAGACCACAGGGGAAAGCGGAGGCTCAGAGAACTGAAGAACTGTGCCTACACTCACACGAGCACAGAGGAGCTACCACTGGGACCTTAGCCCCCCGAAGCTGAAACCCCTACCGTCCCATTTCCATTATCGTGGTCATCGTCGTGGGCACTGCTACTGAAAAGAAACGAAACAGGCCACGCTCTCATGAATACGACTTTACTGCTACTGCTGACCACAGCTCCACAGCGCGGTGACGAGCCGCAGCTCCGGAGTCGCTTCAACGTTCAAGGCCCGGCTCGCCCCGCTCGCCTCTTCGGCCAGGGAACTCCCTCCACGGCGAGCCTCAACTTCCTCCGGCGGGAAGGGGCGTCCTCTACTTCCTCCACCCGGCTCAACGGGACAACGCCTGCAGAGCACGCGGCAAGCGTGAAGGGCTCCAGTGACGCGCGCCGCGGTGGTGAGTAGCGGCTTTATTCCCGCCGGGGACCGACCGAGGGAACCGGAGGGAAGGAGCCGGCCGCCGCCCGGCCCCGCACGCACCTGCTCCTCCAGCCGCTCGATCTCCAGCTGGTTCTTCTCCTCCTCCTCGTCGTACTCCCACTCGTACTCCCCGGGGGAGCTCTCCGCCGAGGAAGCCATGGCGTACTCCTCGTCCCCATCGCTCTCACTCACGCCCTCCTCCTGCTGGTCCCACCCCGGCCCCACGGCCTTGTATGCCGCAGCGGCCACGGCCCGCGATAAAACCTTCCTCCTCGTCCTAGCCGTCTTAGCGTCGTCCTCCTCCTCGCCCTCCGCCGTGGGCCCGGCCTTCGGCTCAGGCTCCGCTTCCGAGGCCGCAGCTGCGGCCGCCGTCGCCATCTTGCGCCTCCAGTGACTCCCGGGTCTTCTCGCGGCCGCCGAAGACCCGCTGAAGTAGAAGCTGCCCGCGGCGGGCGCCTGACCAAAACTCCGCTCTCCCGGCCACCGAAAGGGAAACCGTGAACCTCGAGTGACGGGAAAACCCCAGAATGCATGGAGTTTCGTGTTGCTTTGACATAGGTGTAAAAGTGCTCGCAGAGAAAAAGCTCCCCAACACGGCATGTGTTCCGTTGCAACTTCGGGCAGAAGTTGGGTCTTTGCACCGGAAGTGGGGGCCGTAGAGGAAGTCACGGGGCGATGATTGAAGGCAACGATTTGGCGCCATCTTGAGAAGGTCAGAAGGAAATCTTGGAATAAAACGCGCGTCTTCCCGCCTAACCCGCCTAACCCGCCTAACCCGACCTGGAGCTTGGTTCAGCGTCCCCAGCATCTGAGCCTCAAACGAGGAAAAAAACCTCCAAGTCTTCAGGGAAGGATCGATCACACCACTCACGAGAAAACCCGTTTCCCAAAGAGATTCCTCCCCTTTATGTAATACCTGGTGCCTAAGTAAGCATTAAATACACGTGTGAGGTTTCTGGTTTTATAGGATCCTATTCTGCAAGCCGGTATTAATAAGTTTCATGACTAAGCGTTTCTTTGGAAACCCTTCATTTCCAGGCATTGTCACATAAGTAGGTCAGTTTGCTGCCTTATGAGAAGAGAAATAGATGCAGGCATATACATATATACTTTTTTAAAAAATCAGGGTATGGCGTGTTCGTTTCCTCAATTAAGCTCCATTTTTGAGGTAGGAAAATACTGTTTACGTGTTGCATTTCTCCCTCGTTAGTAAGGTTCATTATGTCGGGAACTCATGTGTTTTTCTTTTTCTTGCATCCCCGAAGCCTAGTACAGCGCCTTGACACACGGTAGGTAGGTACTCAAGTCGTACTTGCTCAATGCATGAATTGTCCTTGAATTAGTACAAAAGCGGGGATGGAAGCTTAAAGAGATGATGTCATAAGCCTAGGGCCACGCAGTGGAGAAGGTGCAGAATCAGGATTTTTAACCCAGGATTGCCCTTCTTTGAATCCCAACGGAGTCTGTCTGGGCAACCTTGGACAAGTTACTAAACCGGTCTGACCCTCAACTTCCCAAGCTGCACATGAGGTTGAGAAAAGTAGACTGGTTGATCCACCGCGCCGCATTCTGGCGATAGGGCTCGGTGAACACAAACCCGGGCCCCCACGCCCGCCGGAGGACACCGCCACCCCACCCCCGGGCGACAGCGCTGCACTCACAAGCCCTCCAACTTCAGGCTTTCAGTTCGGCGTCCCGCCCACCCCGGGGGGGCGTGGTCCAGACGGGGCCAGCGGCGGACACGTGCACCGAGCGCGAGGACGCAGGCGCGAAGTCGCGGTGACGTCAAAGGGCGCGCGCTCCAAGCCGGAGCCGACTCGCGGGCGCGCTCCTCCCCTCCGTGCGAGACCACTCGGCCTGCGCAGGCGCAAGCCCGGAAGATGGCGGCGGCTGGAGCTGGCCGTTTGAGGCGGGCGGCGTCGGCCTTGCTGCTCCGGAGCCCGCGCCTGCCCGCCCGGGAACTGTCGGCTCCGGCCCGGCTCTATCACAAGAAGGTAGGGACGGCTGAGGGGATGCGCGAGGCCCGCGATGGCAATGGGGCGGGAGGGCGAGGACCGCCGAGGGGACCCGGGTACGCCGGCGCTCCGCGGAGGCCCGGCCTGAGGAGGCGCGGCCGCGGGAGCCTCCTACTGCGGCCGGGGTACGGGCCTCCCTCTCGCGAGACTCGGACCGGACGAGGTTTCCCTCGCTGCGCGGCGACTGCCGGCGCCGCGGCCGGTGGGCGGCGCCCCCGGAAGGACGACGCTCTGGGACCCGCCGCCGACGCTCGCCGGCGCGGGCTTCGGCTTCAGCGGGGGCCGCTGCCTACCCAGATGGCCTCGGGCAGGTCCGTGCCCTGCCCTGCGTCGGACCTGCTTTCCCCGTTGGTAAAATGGAGGCTCAGGCAGCATTCCCCTCAACGGGATAGCTGTTCCGCCCTCGGCAGGGTGCCCGGCGCGTGGAAGTCATTCATGGTGCAGTTACTGTTGTAGGAGTGCGGAGGCTCCGAGGGGAGCAAGATACATAATCAGCAGGCACGATGTTTTAAATTCTTTATTTTTTTTCTTTTTTGGCGGGGGGGGGGTGGGGGGGTGGGAAGGCGTCGGGGAGTAGAGGTAGGTGCGTGGTTCGCAGCCCTTGCCTTCCGAGGGCGTCGAGTCCCCTAGACCTGAAACGTTCCCACTCGGGCATCGACTGAGGAACGCGGTGAACCAGCGTGAGGCCAAAAGTCCGGACGAGGGCCTGTCTTATAGGTGCTTGGGTTGGAGTCGAAATCCGTGGTCAGATGGGAAAAGAGACGGGAAGATCGGGACACTTAGGGCCGACTGGGAAACAAGCTCCGAGGTTCCCGTAAAGCCTTTCGCGCGCCGGGCCAGTCCGCCGGGACTTCGCCCCTCCCCTACCGAGGGGTGTGTTTTGTTGACAAAACAGGCTTTTTTGCGCTCCACGCACGTGCGCCGGGAGCCTCGCAGCCCGCAGGGCGCGCTGCTCCACCGGAGGGATGGCCCGGCCCTGAAGCCTGGCAGGAGGACTGGTCTCGTTTTAGCATAACAGACAGACGCCTTCCATAGCACTGTTCCTCGGGTAACATTCTCCTTGAGGCTTCCGGGAAGCCCTTTGATTGCTGGACCGTACTTATTTTTCGAAAATTATAATGGCTATCCTTTGAGCATGGATTTATTTGGAAATACCAGACATGCTGTTGGATCCCAAATCTGGTGACTTAGGCGGTAAAGATCAGGTAATTATTTGTGACTAAAAACCCTATGGAGTTAAGGCATGATTTTTGCCGATTTTTTTCTCCAGGAACTCCTATCTCTGAAGGTAGTTGGAGAAGCGGTACGAAAAAGATTGGTTCATAAAGTCTCATTGACATGAGGGTAAGCCTTCCTCCCCAGGTGACGTTTGCTGTTTAGGGACAGCCTGACAGGTTCAGCTTGCTGACTTCAAGGAGCTTACCATCAAGTTGGGGAGACCAGTAAAAAAAGAGGGATGGTACATTTCTCTTAACCTTCTCATTGCAGGTTGTTGATCATTATGAAAATCCTAGAAACGTGGGGTCCCTTGACAAGACATCAAAAAATGTTGGGACTGGATTGGTGGGGGCTCCGGCATGTGGTGACGTAATGAAATTGCAGGTACCGCTGGTTTTCATCTTTAGTGGTAATGGCAGCAATCCCTTTGCTCACACAGTGCTTCGTTGTTTACAAAGCATTTGCAAGCACAGCTTTCCGTTTGGTCTCTGGATTCCTGTGAGATGGTGGGATGGGTCAATGTTACTGATTATTAGGGTAGGGACTAAATCTTAGTTCTCCTTTCCTGCACACTGTGCTGACCCTGTATGGTGTCACTTTTCTACTCTATCAGTTTAAATTCCAACTCCAGCTAAGAAGAAAGTTTTGTGAATTTTACTGGTGAAAGGAAAACCACAACCATTCAGTTAGCGGTCCCCAGTGAGACAGGAAATACCACATACCAAGCTTCCCCCCCCCACCCCCAAAGTGGAAACAACACACAGATAGTAACTGGCACTTTGAGTAAACCTGTACCTTTGTCCACATCTTCATCATGGTGAGGGGACAGCTTGCTGGAGGTCTTCATGCCTGCCTTGGAAAACAGAAGGCAGGAGGGAACCACTAGATGTCATTTCATGCCAAACTAAAAAGCACTCACCAGAGACGGTTACTGCAGACTCCCCCCAGTGTGTAGAGATGCAGATTGAATGAGTAGCCAGGAGCAGAACTTCATAGCCAAAAAGCAGACTAGGGTTGCAAAACAAAAAAATGGGTAGCGGCATATTTTTTATCTTTACCAGATTAGGCCTGTATCATTTTGCTGATCGTTCCTACATTTGATTCTTCATCACTGAGCCCTTTTGACAAAGCAGATTCAGTAATTAATGTTAAAACTTAAGGTGTGGAATGCAAGACCAAAGCCCTTGGGGAGAGCCCCCAGTGAACCCCCGTAAATGCAGGATCTATGAGGCGGCATCAGGAACCACTGCTTAACACCTGTCTTTTTTCTAGATTCAAGTGGATGAAAAGGGGAAGATTGTGGATGCCAGGTTTAAAACATTTGGCTGTGGGTCTGCAATTGCCTCCAGCTCTTTAGCCACTGAATGGGTAAAAGGCAAGACGGTAAGGTTGCTTGTAGATGGACAGAATTAAATCATATTCTCAACAAACCTGCCTCTGAGTTAAGGGAGGGTCTAGTTATGGGGGGGCGGGGGGAGCGGCAGGTTTTTGTTTTTGTTTATAAAATATTCTAAGTTTTTTTTGTTTTTGTTTTTTTTAATTTCTCCTACTTGGGCTTTGATTAAATTCTCCACTTTGGGGATTATGGATAATTTTGTTAAGTGTTTTTTGTTTTGGGATCCCTGGGTGACGCAGTGGTTTGGTGCCTGCCTTTGGCCCAGGGCGTGATCCTGGAGACCCAGGATTGAATCCCACATCGGGCTCCCGGTGCATGGAGCCTGCTTCTCCCTCTGCCTATGTCTCTGTGCCTCTCTCTCTCTCTCTGTGACTATCATAAATAAATAAAAAAAAATTTTTAAAAAAAAGTGTTTTTTGTTTTGAGGGGGTTTTTGTTGATCATTTGTTTGGGGGTTTTGGTGGTATTTTGTTTACTTTTGAGAGGGGCAGAGGAAGAGAGAGGGTATTAAGCAGGCTCCACACCCAGCACAGAGACTGAGGCAGGCCTCAGTCTCATAACCCTTAGATCGTGACTTGAGCCAAAATCAAGAGTCAGACATTTAACTGACTAAACCACCCAGGCACACCTGTTTTGTTTTGTTTTTAGTTAAATAGAAAAAAGTCTTCACTTCCACCTCTAACAACAACAACAACAAAAACTATAAAGAAATCTCTGGCTTTCTCTGAGGTTGTTGATTATTATTTCTTAGGAGTCTAAAGGTGAGAGAGGTTGTATTGTCATTGGTATTCTTATTTATTACCTTCTATCATGTTTCAGGAAGGATTGCAGGTGGCTTATTATGATTCATGAAATAATGGACAAGCCTGTGCTAAAAGAGAGATTAAAGAATTAAAAACAGCAAAGATTAGGGGCAAAGTGATCAAATCAGGTGTTTGGTCAGCAGGCCCTCTGACGGTGGAAATGAGAGAGGCTGGAATGCCTTTTTTGTTTTCTCTGCCAAAGCCTCTTTCCCAGCAGCTGCAGAGTTAGAAGGTCCCAAACCCACTGAAGAGCTAGAGCTTCTAAAATCCAGTCATGAAAACCTCTCAGAAAAGCCAAACTATGGGGCTGCTTATCTTTGCAGCCCCGAGGGACAAGTTCAGGGAGCTGAGTCATGGAGGTGTGTGCTTGGGGAGCTGGGCAGCTCTACTGTAATGCAGTATGCCAGGTCATGTGCTGCCTGCTTCCTGTGGCTCAGGGCCTTCTGGCTGGCAAGCTCCTTTGGCAAGCATAGACCTGACCTGTTCTGGAGGAGGTGACTTTGAAGTGATTTGTTAAGAACTGTCCTCAGGGAAAGGGGAAGTGAGACAAGGCACCTTTGCTCCCAGGATCTGGCCTTTGAGTTGTAATCAGAAAGTGAAGGAAGAGAGCCTTTCTTTGACCTTGAGGTCCTCCTATCTGAGTTACCAGGAACAGAACGTAAAGCAGAATTATCCTTGAAGTCAGCAGAACTGAGAAACTGGGAAGCAGGTGGGCAAATCTGGCTTTCCTTAAGGCAGCAGGGCTCCATTCCCCATGGGCCTGCCTCATGCCCTTGAGCACTCAAGCAAACTCAAGCATCCTTTTCAGTCTGTTTTGAAGGCATAGATTGTCTTAGGTAGAAGATGATCACAAGACTGGTCTGTGCCACTGCCAAGTGCTGGAGTGCCACTGGCCTATTTGCCATCTCTCTGAGCCCCCTAACACCATTCAAACTTCTAGTTGATGGGATTTATTTTAAACATTTGGTATAAGACATCAGTGAAGCTGATATTCACAAAACCAGAATAGGAAATCACTGCTCTAAAACCAAAAGACTCCTATCACTGGCCTCAAGCAGACTTCTAAGAGATGTCTCACTGGCTGGCTTGTAGAAAAGGGTCTTTGCCGGCACTACTTACCCCAGCCAAGCAGTAGGGTGTGTATATTCCGTACTGGAGAGTCCTGGCTGTAGCCTTGATGCACAGTGAGTATCCTTTGGGGTTGGTAAATGGAAATCATCCCCCACCACCCTGTCCTGATGGCCTCTTTGGCCTCTTTTTTTTTTTTTTTTTTTATGATAGTCACACGGGGGGGGGGGTGGGGGGCGGGGCGTGCAGAGACATAGGCAGAGGGAGAAGCAGGCTCTATGCACCGGGAGCCCGACATGGGATTTGATCCCGGGTCTCCAGGATCGCGCCCTGGGCCAAAGGCAGGCACTAAACTGCTGCGCCACCCAGGGATCCCCTGGCCTTCTATTTTTATTGCTTGTTCCTCAAGCTAGAGCATTGCTAAAACTGTTAACTCTCACATACGCCTCTCAGGTGGAGGAAGCCTTGACCATCAAGAACACGGACATTGCCAAGGAGCTCTGCCTTCCCCCCGTGAAACTGCACTGCTCCAGTAAGTCTCTGCTCCAAAATGCCAACAAGCTTGCACAGTTAGGAGTAATTTTGTCATGGCATCAGCTGGCATTTGTGACAAAGTAATGGCGAGCCCGTTTTGGTTGTGGAGTTCATAACCTTTGGAATGGTTTAAGTCCCCAGGTCTCACAGCCATCTCAAGAGAGTCTTAGAGGAAGGAGTGTGTACTGGGTATCATGCCATGCTATGGCATCACTTCTAAGACTCAGAAACATTCTCTAGTCCACAGATAGTGTCATTACCTTTCCTTCTTACAGACAGGGAAGCAGGGCTCAGCTTAAAGTGCCTCAGTTACATGGCTTTTAAGTGGGAAAGTGAGGCCCTAAGCCCCAGTCTTTGATTCCAGAATCTGTGCTATTCCCACCCCATTGGAATCAAGGTAGGACCAATGAAGGAGAAAATTCAGCTTCTGCCATAATCCTGTCTGGTGCATGTAACATGTTACTGTGTCTGGTCTGCATCTATGTGTATGGGATGACTAAGCCCAGTTGTGCAACAGCCCCCTGTACACTGTTCTGAGAGAAAGCCCAGATGCCTAAAGACTTACACTTGGCTTTGCAGTTCAGTCTCTTGTCTTAAGTCTAAAGCTTTCTCATCTTCTCTCAACCTTCTAGGGGAAGGAGGGAATGAGAAACAGTAGCCTTACTTATTCATGGAGGTTTACTGACCAAATTAGTCAAAAACCAGCATTGAGCCAGGCCTCTTGCCAGCATAAGACTCATAGGGGAACTGAGTGCTGGGGCAGGGACATGCTAAAACAGTCGTCAGGCTGAGACTCGAGTTCTTTCCACCTGAGCTGGAATTTGAAGCACCCAGGAGCCAAGGCATAGCTTGTAAACATTTTCAGAAAACCCCCAGCCATTTCATTTGGCCTTCTTGGGTACTGCAACCGTCAGCTACTGCTCTCTGCCACTTGCTTGCTCTCTCTTGTCATTCCAACATTCTTAATTTCCGCCCCCCCCCCCCCAAAAGCCTCATTTTTAATATTGACTCCAAAGCCAAAGTTTTCAAACTTGGGATCACTAGAGAGTTATATGGCAGATGCCTCCTATCAACAGGGGGGCGGCATGGCCTAAGTTACGCCAGCTCACTCACCAGCATCCACTACACTTAGTGCTGACTTCATGTGAGCAGATGAAAACTAACATCTCTGGTGGCCCTCCGATACGTCAGAAGCTTTATTTTTTTTTAAACTTTTTTTTTAATTTTTATTTATTTATGACAGTCACACAGATAGAGAGAGAGAGGCAGAGACACAGGCAGAGGGAGAAGCAGGCTCCACGCACTGGGAGCCCGACGTGGGATTCGATCCCGGGTCTCCAGGATCGCGCCCTGGGCCAAAGGCAGGCGCCAAACCGCTGCGCCACCCAGGGATCCCCCAGAAGCTTTATTAAGTCCTCACACTATCCCAGCAAGGAAAGAACGCCCCAGTGTGATAGGACAGAGGGGGATTCCAGGAGACCAAGGGACCAGTCTTGAATCCCAGGTATTTTAAACACCAGCCTTTCTCCGAAGCCACCAGGCAAGAGTAATCAGGCTTAGGAAACAGATGGCTGGCTCTCCTGGCTTGCCCCTGGCCTCCAGCCCTGCCCAGCACCACTGCCCTCCGGCTTTTAAAGATGTGATTCCCAGACCTTCTATGTACAGTCTACACACTTAGGCTGTCTTTCCTTGTGCTCCTTCCAGTGCTGGCCGAAGATGCAATCAAGGCTGCCCTGGCTGATTACAAACTGAAACAAGAACCTAAGAAAGAAGAGGCAGAGAAGAAGTGAGCGCTCAATGAAGTGTCCAGCAGTGTCTGACACCCGCCACGTGGTCACTGTAGGCGTTCAGAAGCCCCTCACACTACAGTAAAACAGCTCTGAGACGCACAAAGCATTTGCTGGTCACATGGTGGCTCCAATGCAAGCAAAATACAGTTTATTCGTTCCAAGTCCTGTGCTTTCTTTCAGCCCACTTTATCGCCTTAATCCAGTTTGTGTATATTTTGAATTGTGTGCATGGCCTCAAAACTGAAATCAATCACGAAGTCTCAAGTGTGGTTAATCCACAAAGTGCTCAAATACCTAATCTCACCTGAATCTATCTTGAGGAAGATTACCAGTAGAAGGCCTTGGTATGATTATTTGATAGAACCAATTATTGTACATAAAACATTTGCGTATATAATATATATAATAAAGGAACATAAGATCATGTTTTTCTCTGATAAGCCTTGTCTCTTGGATCCCTCGCTCAACCCAGGGTCCTGCTCAGGGCCCCTTGGGGCTCCCAGGTACTAACCCGTGATGACCTCTGCACCTTTCTGAGCAAACTGGACAGGAAAGACCATGGATGGACAGATGGCTAGATGGGTATCACATTTTATGAAACGGTGAAGGTGAAAGGAAAGAGCCATTTCTTTTCATTATGCTTTGCGGTGTGTAAATTGACAAATCAACATGAGTCCAGAAGATTCTTTTTATAATTTCACTGGCTTGTGAAATACCGAAAGCTGAGAAAAACTGGCTTTGACAATCCCCTAAAGCTACAGACCAAATACAGAGCAACTGGAGGGTGGGGTGAGGAGGGAGAACCTATGTCTGGGCGGCACCTGTCTGCCAGGTGGTGGCCTTGTCACTTTGCCTTAGAGGTGTGGAGCTGGTGGCTGCAGCCTCCAGGCTGGGATGCCAAGCCAGAGCCATGGCCAGTACAGTGGTAGTGGTTGGACTGCCCTCTGGTGCTGTAGGATTTGCAGGTCCTTACATCTTCTACAAGCCATGAAGCATGTGGAGCCTCAGACAAAACAAGCTTTTCAAAGTCTACCAAAATCTGCCTTCAATGGTGGCTACTGCAGAGGTGACTTAGAACCCAAAATGACTAAACGGGAAGAAGCATTAACACAGGCATAAGCCACGAAACGTGAAAGAAGAGCTGCCCATCTATGCATGACGTTTTTAAAATCACCCAGATGGGAGGATCTCTGTAGATAGCAGCCAGAATGAATGAAGCTGAAGATTTTCTAAAAGGTGAAACGAAAGAAATGAATATATGGTGAATTTTAAGTTCTTAGGAGTTTATGTATAGAGGCACCAACTTTTTATAATAAAATGCCTCAGTAGGGGGAGAGAGAAAGCAGGAGCAGGGGTGGGAGGAAAGAAGCAGACTGCTGAGCAAGGAGCCCGATGTGGGGCTTGATCCAGGATGCCAAGATCACCCGAGCTGTAGGCAGACACTCAACTGACTGAGCTACCCAGACGCCCCTCAGCTACAAATTTTAAAAATGATTTAGCACAAGCTACATCAAAAACTTGGGTATGTTTCTTTGTATCTGAGGATTTTAAGTCAGATTAAAGAATATTTGGAGGCTAATAATTGTGGATACAATTTGAATAGAAACATATTATTTAACAAACAGTAATACCTATTTTGCAGCAAAGTGAACATGCCCATCTGTTCTCAAGGGGCCCCCAATCTAGTGGGAGAGTGACAAACGTAATTAAAATCTAATGTGATTAATACTGTGATGGAATTAGCACAGGTCCTTGTTCTCTCATTGGGAGAAAAGGCTGTCCAGGTTTCAGAGAACTGACCCAGCAGCTTGGAACCTTGAATTTAAAAGTGAATTTAGCCACAACTTTGACCCAAGGTGTGTGTATGTGTATATATATATATACATACATACATACCTAGATCAACTTCTTAGGTTGTATGTATCACTGACGGAATTCAGATTTCATACATTAAAGGCTGTAAGAGTATGATTTTAAAAACAACACCTGGGGGATGAATTGAAAATGGAGATTTAAAAAAAAAAAAGAAAATGGAGATTTCTAGACCCAACGTTTGGCTTTAGGTTCCTGCCTGTGACTTCTGATGGCCTCCCAACATGGTTCTGGGTGGTGGAGGAGCCAGGTCACAGGGAAGACACTGCTTTTGTCCATTCTCTGTCCTGCTGCACGCAGGTGTGATAGTCAAGTAGTTCATTGAGAATTGTCGCATGTACAGCGACCTGAGGCTTAAAAAAATCTCCATCCCTGGCCCCAGCATGAATAACATCCTGCCTGCCATCCCTCTGACCCTCTTCTGCACCCACCCCTAAGGTTGTGTCTTTCATTCCAAGGTACCCACAGTCCTGCATCAGCCAAAATCCCACTAAAGGAGGCCCAACTTTCTAGCAAAAACATGATCTTAAAGTACCAGCTAACCAGGGCATCTGGGTGGCTCAGGTCATGATCCCAGGGTCCTGAGATTGAGTCCCACATTGGGCTCCCTGCAGGGAGCCTGTTTCTTCCTCTGCCTATGTCTTATGAATAAATAAAATCTTTTATAAATAAAGTACCAGCTAACCATCTCAAATTTTCAACTCTTCAAAAGTAGAATAGTAGTTTTTTCCAATGGTGGTATTTCGTTCAGGCATGGGCTAGCTATCTCTTCTCTTTTGTTTAAAAACAGAAAGAAAAAAAAAAAAAGAAGACCTCTGAGTCCTGAAGAAGGGCACAGAACTTCAAAGGCCATTCCCTCCACAGCCTGTGGAGAGGGCCACAGAGCAAGGCCTTTATAAGAATCTCAAATTAGGGCCGCCGGGAGGAGCCATGTCAAATTGTCCTGTGTGGTGCATTCTACTATTTAATTCACAATCCCTCTAGGCTAAGCTGGTCTTGTTCCCTTCTTCATTATATGTGGCAACACTGCAATTCCCCACCGCTTTTCTTTGTAATTTAAAAAATGAGACCTTTCTGTCCCAGTTTGCATCCTCTGAGAATTGAATCAGAATTCTACACATCACAGGCCGCACACAAACAACTTGGGCAATGTTACCAGAACAGCCCAAACCTCAAAATATGTGGTTGTGCAGCTCAAAGAAATGAATTTTTTTGGACTTCTAGTCAAGACTGCCTCCCCCCTTTGCCCAGACAAATCTAGTTTTCACCACACGAGGGCATCGCGTACTCCTCAATGAGCCTAAAGCTAGGTCTGAGCACCCCTGAGTAAAACTTCCCCTCCCCCAGGAAGATGGGGACACAGAAGTTACCAGAGTGTATCTGGCATCCATGCCCTATACCAAATGGATAATCTGTTCCTTCTCATTGACAACCCTCTAAGGGGCACTTTATTTAAACGGACTCAAGCCAAAGCCCATGCTTCTCCTTCCTGGCTTCCTTCTCACAGGACACACCAAAGGTTCCGACTGACCGCGCATCAGAGGCTCCCCAGGGCCTTCAGCCCTCACACAAAGAAGATAAACCAACACAGGATAGGCCCCAATCCATTTATCTGGCCACCTCGCCACCAAGCACTATGGCCCTTAGCTAGCTGTGCGTCAGAGTCATCTGGGAACCCGGTTTAACCCCGATGCCCCCATTAAATCTGACGTCCTGGAGGTGGAGTGTGGGCGCTGGTATGCTTTTAAGGCTCCCCAGGAGTTTCCAGTGTATACTCTGCAAATCAATTTGCTACAATTATTTCAGTGGATGCTCACAGTCCTGTGAGGAGGTGTCACTTCTCATCTCCAAAAGACCTCCTGAGTCCCTTCCACTCTGCCCCTCAGTGTCTGCCTCCATCTAGAACTTCATTGCCTCTCCTGGCCTCTCCACTGGTCTCCCTGCCTCCAGCCTCACTGCTGGAATTGACTTTGCACATGACTGCCAGAGGGTCTTCCTAAATCAAAGTGACCCTGTCCATGGCTCCCTGGTGCACTTTACACAAATTCAAGACTTCCTACCACATTGATGGATTTGCTCCAGGATGCCGAATCTTACCATTAGGCCTTTCTCTTGCTGTTTCTTCTGCCAGGAATGCCCTTGCCAGACGTCTTCTCTTAACCTCCGTTCAGCCTGGGAGCTTCAACTCCGGCATTACCTCCTCTGAGAAGCCTTCCAGGTTGTCCCAGGCTGAGCTAGGTGCCATTCTCTGTTCCCACAATCCCCTATACTTCTTAATCCCATGTGCCAGGGACAGCGTTGTAATTTGCTGTTCTCTTGTCTTTCCATATCATGATACAGACACTGAGTCTTTTTTTTTTCAATTTTAAATAGGTAGCATGCCTCAAGAAAAAAATTCAAACAGCCTGAAATGAAAGAGTGCTACATAAATTTCCTTGCCATCCCTAATCTTTCAGGCTCCTTCCCCAGAGGCAATCTCTGATACTCGTTTCTTAGATGTCCTTCCAGAAATTCTCTCCGCAAATCAAAGTATACATGTGTTTAAATAGACTGTCCTCATTTCTTTTTTTACACAGGTGGTAACATGCTATACATATTTCCGCCATGTTTATTTTCCTCTTGACCATTTTTCTGAAGACCATTCCCTATCTGTTCCTATAGACTTGCCACATTCTAAACAGCTGCACAGCATTCCATGTATGAAGGTCCGTAGTTTAGTTTTCTGTTGATGATTGTGTAGATTCTTTTCATAGCAATGTCCCAATTAGGGGACCCAGCATCTGGTACAGTTCTTAATCTACTAGGGGACTCCCTGAATGGTAATTGAGTGCATGGATGGATGGATGGATGGATGGATGGATGGATGGATGGATTGGTGGGTGGGTGGGTGGGTCGATAGGTGAATGGATGGATGGATTCATGGGTAAGTAGATGGATGGGTGGGTTAGTGGATGAATAGGTCAATGGATGCATGGATGGATAGAAGAATGTGTGAGTGGTTGGGTGAGTGGATAGATGGATGGATGAATGGATAGATACGGTAGGGATCTATCAATGGATAGATGGATAGGTGGATTAATGGGTAAATGGATACATAGATGGACAGTGGTGGATGGATGGAGAGATGGATGGATGGATGGATGGATGGATAGATGGATGGATGGATAAACAGGATCAGAATGGTTAAATAACTTGCCCCAGATGACACAGCTAGGATGCAGTAGGTAAGCACTCCAATAATGTCCCCTATCCCCCTCTCACTCCTTTCAAAGCACCACACCGCAGCAATGACCATGTCTCTAATTTAACCTTTTCTAGATGTTATTCTTGGATTTGGGCCACTTGGGACCACATCAGAATGCACAGTTTTAGAACCTCACATTAAGCATGTCCTGTCAAAACTTGCTGTCTCTATCTTGGAGTCTTCTTTAAAAGCCAAGCAAATGAGAGGCGCCTCTTGATAACTGAGGCTCCTTCAACTTGAGGCAGGATTGCAGACTCTGTGTCTATCCTCATGGCAGGAAAGAATGCTTCTAGGTCCCACTGAGTCTTGGTAGAGTGAGGAAGACCCTACAGGCAAGCTCCAACCCCAAGCAGGAGATAGATGTGGAGTGCATTCCTCATCCATGGCTCTTTCTGGCCTATCTCCTTGCTTTCTCCTCGCTCCAAGGTGACATCAGCCAACCCTCAAAAAGCCACCTCCCCAGAGAATGTGGTCCCCACACAGGGAGGCAGCAGCAGGGCAAAGTTGAGTGAGCTGGGAATGCTGGAATCACACAGGGTGGGTTCAAATGCCGGCTGTCCGTGCATGACCCTGAACAAGAGACTCCAAACATCCCAGGCCTCGGCTTACTCATTTGCAAAATGGTAATGATAATCTTACCTGCCCAGTCAGACTGACAGGACCATTAAATGGGACAATGCAGTAAAGTGCATGATACAAAGAGCTCATCATTGTCACGGCGTCTGTTAGGATCACACACAATAGTTCAGCCCTGACTACATACCAGGCACAATTGCCCGGTGTTGTTACAGAGGAGCTCACTGACTCCCCGCAGGAAGCCTAACATGCTATTATTATCCCATTTTATAGATGAAGAAACTAAAAGGTAAAGTGGCATGTCCAAGATCACACAGCCAAAAAGTAACAGACGAGATTGGAGCCCACGGCTGTCTGAGCCAGAGTCCCAGCACCCTGCTTGCTACTACTCGACTCCATTCTCTCTACTGCCCTGATTCCTATCAGCATTGGTATCATCATGGCTATTATGGATAGTAACTGTTGTTACTCTTACTCCTACTGTTTGCTGCTACTACTACTGTTACTCTTTTTAAAATACTAGAACCTCAAGACTTCCAACCTATGGTATCTTTGCCATGAGACCGGCCCTCACAGTAAGGCCTAGTCTGCAGAGCCCTAGTCTGGCTGCCCCAGCGCAGGACACACACAGATGTGACTTCTGTCACACACGGCTTGTTGGGCAAGCTCCTTTCACAGTGCTTGGCCAACCACAGGCATGGCTCTCCCCCAGATCCAGCCTCAGATACCACCACTACCCTCCCCGCCCAGCTATCTTTGGAAAGCTCTAGGTCCTGCCCTCACCTCAGAGAAGCCCAGGTCCCAGAATAACTCTAAAAGGCCCCTACAGTGAGGACAACTATTACTGCCCTAGAGCTGCTGGTGCCAAAGAAGTTCCAGGGGCCTCCCGTCCTGCCCCTGGTACCTCAAGCCAATGGGTCACAGGAAGCCCCAATGGGGACACTGGGCTAGACCCCCCCTCTTCACAAATGCCTCCCCACCATATGTAGCCCTATGTCACTGGCCCCTTTGAATATGACCACAGGGCCTTAGGGAGCAACCCTGGATGCGGACCTGGGGGCTTGGGTTCTGATCCCAGCTCTGCCATGATCTCTGCATGTGACCTTAAGTGGGTACTGAACCTTTCTGAGCCTTGATTTCCCTTTCTGAAAAATCAGCAGAAAACCAGCTCCTAAGTCATAGGATTGTTGTGAGGATTGAATGAATTATGACGTGTCAAGTGAAACACAGAACCAGGCATGCAGTAAGAGCTCAATAAATGTTAACTGTCATCACCCTTACCATCACCCTGCCCACCATCAGAAGCAGCACCACCATCATCCTCTTTACCATCACCACCATGCCCATCATCATCACCATGATCCCCATCATCATTACCACCATCATTGTCACCCCCATCATCACCACGATAATCACCATTACCACCCTCCCTATCATCATCCTTACCATCACCACCACCACCACCATCAGCAGTATCACTCCCATCATCATCATCACCATCATCATCATCATCATTGTCAATACCATCACCACCATGAGCAGCACCATCACCAAATTCAGCAGCAGCAACAGCACTGTCACCATCATGGTTATCCCCATCATCACTGTCCCCATTATCACTGCTAAATAGTGTTCCCCCCAAATCCATACAGTGAAACCCTAACCTACAACATGACTATCTGAAGATCAGGTCTCTAGGAGGGAATTATGGTTAGATGAGGTCATAAGGGTGGAGCCTTACAATAAAGATCCCTCTGCATGGTCTCTGAGGAAAGACCATGTGAGGACAAAGCGGCCATGTACAGGCCAAGAAGAAAGCCCTCACCAGAAACTGATCCCTGTCCAAACCTTGACCTTAAACTTTCCAGCCTCCAAAACTATCAGAAAGTAAATTTCCATTGCTTAAGCCATGTGGTCTGGGGTATTTCGCTCTGGCGGTGCAAGCAGATGGATACATCTACCATCACCACCACCACCATCACCATCACTGTTATAAGTCAGATTCCCCAGGAAGCTGACTCTGAGATGGAACTCAGCATGAAGGGTGTTTATTTGGGAGTAGTCCTGGTATCAACACCTGTGGAAGGGTGGTAAGAAATCAGGATTGGGCAGAGAAAAGAGATAGGCAGCAGTGTACCCCTGACAAAAGTGCCCGTCAATCCCACGGGAGCTCTAAATCTGAGAGCCCCTCAGAGTTGTCCTGCATCCAGGCCCCTGTCACTTACAATCTCTAGAATGTACCACAATATTGAGTTCAGGACTTCATCTTCCCACTCATTTTCTAAAGGAGATGTGCAAAGTACAAGAAGAGGAGCCAAGTGCTTACCACCAATGAATAAATCATTAATGGTGGAATTCCAGGCATCTGTTGGGTTTACTATCTCGGGGCAAAGGAGCTTTGTGGGAGCTTCTCACACTGTCCCACTTGCCTTGCAGCCCCAGAGTCCTGTTCACTTTCCCACAACAGCCGGGCCCCTGGGACCATCTCCCTTTGAGTGGGTACTCATCCATTTTAACCCCAAAGGCTTGGGACAGCTTGGCCCTGCTTCTTGGCAAAACTTCTTGGGCGGTCGCTGGGATCTGTCTCCTCTTGACCTTTCCCACTCTTTTTTCTAAGGAGCTGAACCAAAGGACGATCTGCTCGTGCAAGCGAGTCCTTTTCTGGCCAAGCTGATGGAGCTGAGGGCCTCAGGGAGAGAGCCTGGGTCAGGGTCGCTTGTGTTGCATGGCCACGGACAAGCGTGGCCTCTCTCATTTAGAAAATCTTCAAGGGGCTGTTACAGGGCAAAATGAGGTCACATGATCATCCACAGGACAGGCCCTTAGCAGGCACCACAGGGCAGAAGGAAAAGTCAGGATTTATGCTAAGCAACAGCTTCCTGAACCTCTTTGGCCCCTCAGGCCTTACCTGCCTACTTATTGCTCCACTCACCCCATTCCACCTCCAGTGGCCTCCTTGCCATCCCTCAGACTCACCAAGCTCATTCCCATCTCAGGGCCTTTGCACTTGGTGGCCCCTCTGCCCAGAGCCCCCTTCCCCAGAGCTTCCCAAGGCTGCCTCCTCCATTGGGGCCCTACCTCACCCCATCCCCCAGGATTATGGTAGAAACCCATACCTACTCCCTAGCTCATCACCCTCGTCCATTTTCTCCACCGTATACAGCCTCACCTTGCTCAGAGAGGGTATGTCTGAGGATTCAACACTCAATCTCCAATGCCTAGAACAGACTGTGTACAATACGGGAGGCCCTCCCAAAGGCTCGTTCTGGCCACGGGTCCTAAGAAAGCTCGAGGCAAAAGAGACCTGTTCTTACTCCCTGGGCAAATCTTTCTCCCGCTCTGTATTTGCAGTTTCTCTGCAAAATGAGGGGATTGGACCCAATGACTCCATATTCCCTTCCAGCTCAAACAAAAAGATTCCACAAACTTGGACAACTTCTCATTTTAGCCAATAACCAACTCATGCCAGAACATGATTCATCTCTGCCGATTTCGCCTAGCAACCAGCCCTTCCCCCCTCACCCGGAATCAACCCCCCCCAAAGAAAAATTTTTCCCCCACCACACACTTGGCCCGCCTTCCCCCACCCCTCCGCTGGCATCCTGGAGAGGAATGCAAGGCTTCGAGGTCCCCCGCCCCCCCCACCCCGTCTGTCTGCCACCAACATTTTAACGCAACCTCAGAATGTCTCGGGCTATGTCTGGAACAAGCTGAGGAGAGCTGTTCCCCCTCGGGATTAGTACAGGAAACAGCAGCAGAAGTCAGGCAGGCAGAAAGCGCTGACCCAGCACCGGGAGATCATTTCTATTCCGATGCCTCACCCTCCTCAGGCCTTGAACAGTGTCTGCGTTTCAGGGAGGAAGAAAGGAGAGGCCGGGAAAGTGAACAAGGCAGCGGGAAGGCTGCACTCCCGAGACAAAGCCAGCCCATTCGGATTGCCCGAGGGCCGTTTGCCCCCAGGTCCCCACCCTGAGAAAAGGGACTGGTCTCATCTTAGGAGATACTGGAAAGCATTTAATAAACTTCATTACCCGTTTGTGACACAAAATCTTGGCAATCTAAGAATAGAAAGGAATTTCCTCAACTTGAAAAAGGATATTTACCAGAAAACTAATAGCAAGTGATTTGTCCACTGGGAAGCTTTGGAAGTATTACCATTAAGATCAGGCACAAGACAAGGACGTCCACCACCGCCGCCACCACCACCACCACCATCACTGCCATCACCTATACCTCCTTAACCACCACTCCACCATCACCTCCACCATCTCACTATTACCTCCACCATCATCACCATCACCACCATTGCCTCCACCATCATCACCATCCCCTCCACTGCCTCCACCATCACCACCTCCACCATCATCAACATCACCTCCACCGCCCCCACCATCACCACCACCTCCACCATCATCATCACCTCCACCATCACCACCATCACCTCCACTATCACCACCACCTCTACCATCACCTCCACCATCACCACCATCACCATCACCTCCACCACCACTTCCACCACCTCTACCACCACCATCTCCACCATCACCACCACCTCTTCTACCACATCCCCAACTCTACCAACACTCCACCTCCATCTCTTCTTCTACTATCACTCCACCACCTCTGCCACTATTCCTACCTCTACCTCTACCTCTACCATCATGACCACCTCCATCACCATCACCTCCACCAGTCAATATTGATGACAGTCAGGGGGCCTGGGTTGAAGACCTGCCTGCCTCGGCCATTGCCTTTTGGATAACTTTGAGTCTCATTTTCCATTGTAGCTTGAGTGGTAGGACTGTGCCAACTGTTTGCAAACTACACTCCACTGAGGGCCAGGGGCACCTGCAGGGGAGCACAGGGAGACAAACAGGTGCCTTCAGAGTAGCCCATCCCCCTTCCAAAATGTAGCTCTTTTTTCATGCAACTTATGTTAGGATTCCTGGTGAGAGTTAATTAGAACAGAGGATTCTGTGGCTCAAAAGAGTTGAAAATCAGTGGATACACAATCAATACAAGCAGAGACTAAGGACAGAAACAAGTAATTCATGGGAGAAGTACTCTGTAAGGAGAGAGTTCCCCTTCTCACCAGTATTCAGACAGCCCTACCTAACCCACCAATGGAATACCACTTCTCACCTATTGGATCGGAAAAAGCCTGAATGCCAGCAGTGTCGTCAAGGATGTAGCGAAATGGGGGGTCCTTCTAGACCAAGATGGGAATGGAAACTGGTGCTGCATCTTGGACAAGTCATTTGACAGCATCTGTGAGCAGGCTATGCATGTTCCTTTGACCTGGCAATCCCACCAGAAGGACCTACAGGCAGGAGCACTCCCTGGGTCTGCAAAGACAGGCACCTGGAGGACGCCCTTGGAAATGTGTGAGGACACAGGGCCACCCAGCTCTGCCATCTGTGACCTCCCTTCATGAGCTCACCCAGGGCCTGCTGCAGCCCCTGTACCTACCCAGGGGAACCCCGAACTGGCTCCATTCTGGGGACACCTGAAGCCCAGGTGACCGGAAGTCCTCACCTCAGTCACACACCTGTCTTGTGTGTATAAGTCCATCACGCCAGGGCTGCTCCCTGGAGCTCAGAGCCCTTTCCATTCTCATAAGGTAGACCACAAGGAGGTTGAGCTCCCAGGGCAGACCTAGGATCTGAGCCCTCTCCCCCACGTGCCGGCTGTGTAACCTTGGACAAGTCACCTCACCTCTGTCAACAATTCGCCAGAGCAGGGATGGTTTCCTCGCCAGCTAAATGAAGCTGATCAAACCAACTCTGTAGTGATTTTTCAGGTGAAACCATTTACATGAAAAGCAAATTGGGAAATACTATGTCAGTATTGACCACCCCTCATGTTGCAGCACCCCCCAACAGCCAATTCTCTCTGAATATCCCCTCACTGGGCAGGAGCACCATCATTACCACTGCCACACTGATGGGCACAGAGACAGCTTCCCTTCTTCCAACTGTAAACAACACTGGCATGAACATCCTCGTAGGTCCATGTGTAGGCCGGCTCTGGAAAAGAATTTCTGGGGCAAAGGGCAGGGACATTTACAACAATGGTCAATGTGGCCATCTGACCCCTCCGAGAGGGCCATTCATCTTCCCTCTGCTCTGCTGAAAACCAGACCATGTGAAGATCAAATCTGAACAAAGACAAGATGTTCCTGTCTTATGAGAGGTCATGGGAAAAAACCAAAAGTGTTTCTAACTGGCTCCCCAATAGCTGGCCCCGTCCCTCCAGCCAGAGCTCTGCTGCAGGCCGGACTGTGGGGAAACTGGCCCTCAGGCCCGGCCTGTTCAACTTAGGTGCGCTAGAAGGAAGGACTTCCTAATAGGGAGGCATTCGCAGATGCTGGAGAGGACAGAATTTGCGGGAAGGATTCCTCTAGGGGTCTCTTAAGGGGAGAGAGGGGTAGTTTGAGCTCTCTGGGGAGGATTGGGAAGTGGCAGTGGAAGAAGCCAGATTCTCCCAAGATCTTCACGTCCAAGAATTGAGTGGCTCTTTGTACTTAGGGTAAATGGCATCCCGCAGCGCTTTCCCCAGGTGCTGACCATAACACCTCACACAGGAACAGTTTGGAACCCACCAGCTGGCTAAAATCCAGAGCAAGCCTCCTTCTTCCCTTTGCCAGAGACTCAGCTGAGGCTCAGGGAGGGCAAGCGACTTGCCCCGCAGCACAGCCTGGAAGAGGGTAGAGCTGGACCCCCTCCCCCACCCCCACCCGGGGGCACGGACCCAGAGCCGGTGCCTGCCCAGGGCCTTCCACCTGCAAGTTCACGTCTCCGGAGAGCCGGAGGGCTGTGGGCCGGTCCTCCAGACCCGGTGGACTCGGAATCCCCGCACATGCCGCATCCTGGGCAGGACCAAGGGCCCCAGGGTGCCAAGGGCCGGCTGCTCCTTCACCTGCCAGGGGCTCGGACACCTGCTCCACCAGCGAGTGGGAACGCCGCACCTGCGCTCATGCACCGTGTGTGAGCCCGCAGGGCCCGGCCCCGCGGGCGGGGGGCTGTGGTCAGAGCCCCCTGCGCCACCTTTCTGCCCACAGACCACGGGCGCCCCGGCCCCCGGCCCCTGTGACGACACCTGCTGCCCCAGCTGAGCTGCAGGGCCACGCAGAAGTGTGGGCGCCTTGGGCTTGGGCCTCTGCTCTAACCCTGTTGTCCTGCTTTCATGCACTCATTCATTCATTCATTCAGGGACAGGATTGCAGGCCTTTTCAGAGCACCCGCCATGGGCTCCAAAAGCCTCAGGAAATTCAAAGCCCAGCTCAGGCACCTTCTGGCTGTGTGGCCTTGAGCAAGTCACTTCACCTCTCTGAACTTCCATGTTTTCCTCTGTAAAAGGTGCATAATATCTGTGCCTCCCTCAGCTCTGTGAGGACCCAGTGTATAGAAAGTGCTTAGTGCTGTGCCTGCCACACGGTGGGTACTCAAGTGATGGAAACTGGATATGATTGTGGGATATAAACACTGACCAAGGACAGATGTAGGAGATGGGGGGTAGAGGGGGGTTTTTCAGGGAACCTCATCTCAGCCCTCCCTAGGGTAGGTGCAAGGGAGATGTCCTACCTCCAATGTCACCCTTCCTCTCTGCTCCTCATTCAGGGAGCAACTCAAAGGGACCTCAGGACTCCTTGCTCAGCATTCACTGAGTACCTACTGGGTACCCAGCTCCATACTGGGCTCTGACCCGCAGCGCTGGGCAGGGAAGCCACAGAATCTCAGAGATCAGAATGGCCTGCAGCATCCTCTCCGGAGCTTCCTGGCAGCAGGAGTGACAAAGATCATCAGGAGAGTCTAGAGAAATGGAGCCCTTTCTCTACCCTGGACCCCGGGCCGTGGGCTCGAGGAGCACCTTCTCATCTGAGTCTCACAACTGGGCAGGACTTGTGCTTTCACAGGGAAGGGGTTGAGGCCCCCAAAGCAGGGAGAAGCTGCCCAAGGTCACGCAGCCTGGAAGTGGAATTCCAATCGGATTTGGATCCAAGTCTTTTGGAATGCGGATACCTTCTGTCCTTCCCCTACACTGCCTGAAGGAGTCTCCCGCCCAGAGTCAGTGCTGATAAGTGTTTGGCTTGTTTTATTTCATTTTGTTTTTTAATTTGTTTTTATTGACGTTTGATTTGCCAACATATAGTATAACACCCAGTGTTTGACTTGTTTTGTAGATGGGAACCCAACAAAGAAGGGAGGGAAGATATTCCAGGTCACCTGGCAACTAATCCAGCTGGGCCACCCTCCCCCCCCATCACTCCCCCCACCTTTCCAACTCCCCAGATATAGCCCTGGCGCCCACCCCAGATGAGCCCAAGTCTCTGGGCTCCCCGACCCACGTTGTCAGCCACGTCTCCAGCTACACTCGCCCAGACAATGTCTAAGCCCTAACTGGGGTCACCATACCTCAGAGGGAACAGCTGCCACATGACCCCTGGTCCCCATCAGGCGCCAAACCCCTGCAGAGGGGCATACAGGGTTGGGGGGGGGTGTCTTTGCCCAAAGGGTAGCGTGAGCCTGTCTCTTCTCTCCAGCCACACCCTTCGCCCCCTCCGTGGAGTTCACGGGACTTTCCTGGATACTGGCATGGTTCTGCTTTTACCAACATTTCCAGGCCCGTCTGCCCTGCCCCACCCCAAGAAAACTCTAAAACAACTCTAAAGTTTCAAGTATCTAAGTAAGAATCACTGATCTTAGGATTCTGAAGCTCCTATTACTTAGATCTGGAAGGAAGAGGTAACTCTCGACACAGCTAGACACTTGGAGACAGAAGTTTCCCCCTTTGCACACAGTACGTCACAGTTTACAGCTAACAGAAGCTCACGTTTATTGAACACCTATTGGGGGGCCTCTTCTAAACACTGGAAGTGAATGAACTCAACTTCCACCACCTCTCCGAGGCAGGGACCACCATTATTCCCACTTCACAGAAGCAGAAACTCAGGCCCAGGGAGGTTAAGTGACTTGCCTGAGGTCACACTGCCGGGTGGTAGCAGAGTTGAGATTCCAACCCAGGTCATGTGAAGCCTGTACCCCGCGCTCCACTGTGGACCGCGCTCCACTGTCCTACACATTGAAAAGTGCATTCACAGCATTCTGGGGGGCAAGGGGGAGACAGGGCAGGGGCTGTGGTCCCAGGGCTTTATAAGTGAAGAGCCTGTAGTTCAAAGTTAGGTAAGCTGACTGCCCAAAGTCACGCAGCTAGAAGGAGCCTAACTAGGTCTCCTGGTTCCTTATTTCCGTATCCCTCTGTCTCTCTCCTCCCCTAGCTGTCCCCAGTCCTCCACGCCTGTACAATCCCAGTCTATCTTTTCCCCTCCAGGCCCCCTAGCTGAGTCTTGTTTCCCAAACCCTAAGGCAGAGGCTACAGGTGGCCACCCATAGACCTAGACCCTCCAGTCTTCCAAGACCCCCCCAGGTGTCCCTGCAGGGTCCCCGCGGGTGGCAGGATGCCCGTGCTGGGCACTGCAGAGGCCTCTGGCATCAGGGACCCTGGCAAGAGTGGATTTACGAGCAGGACTATTTTATACTTTGCAGCTGCCGCCATAAACCTTGGGCCCATTTGGGGAGAGGGGAGCAGCTGCAGGGGATCCCCCACCCCAGGCCCTGGAGCCAGTGCCAAATCCTTCCTGCTATTTCTGAGCAGCCGGAGGAATCCTGAAATTAAAACCACTCAAAAAAATGACAAATCCCTGTCCCACTCCACATTGGCCTGCTTCTTCCCCAGCATCAGGTGAAGGGCCAGCGATGAAGCAGAGCAGAGCAGAGCTAGACACAGCACAGGACCGCCCACCAAAGACCCCAGATTCCTGGTCAGTTCTGGAGGGTCCTAGCCCCTGTCTGGTCCTCAGATGTCTACGTATGAGGTGGGGTACTGGTCTAGATCAGGATTTCTGAGACCCTCCAAGCTTCAGAAGTTCACTACAGTAACTTAGCTCAAACATTCCTACCCTAAGTTTCAGTGTTTCAACTGCTGGCTGCGTGACCTTGGGCAAATTACCCGACCTCTCTGAGTCTGTTGTTTTCATCTGTCAAATGGGGAGAAATAACAACCGTCTCATTAAGAAAGCTGTAAGGGGGATCCCTGGGTGGTTCAGCGGTTTAGCACCTGCCTTCAGCCTAGGGCATGATCCTGAAGTCCCTGGATCAAGTCCCACATGCAGCCTGCTTCTCCCTCTGCCCGTGTCTCTGTCTCTGTCTCTGTCTCTGTCTCTCTCTCTCTCTCATAAATAAATAAAATCTTAAAAAAAAAAAGAAAGCTGTAAGGAAGAAATAAACTAACATCAGGAGTTCACAGCAGCTTTCTTTGTAATAGCCAAAAGCTGGAAAACCACCCAAACGTCCATCAGCAGGTGAATGAATTAACAAATTGTAGTGTATCCACACAAGGGAATACTACTCAGCAGTAAAAAGTGGTGAAATTTTAATACATACAATAGCCTGAATAAATCTCACAATATTTATGCTGCATGCAAGAAGCCAGATAAAAAGAGCACACAAATGTTTCCATTTATAAAAAATTCCAGAAAATAAAAATGAGTCATAGTGACAGAGAGAGTAGATCAATAGTGGTCTAAGGATTGAGGTGGGGAGGAACAATCAGCAGAGTACAAAGGGGTACGAAGAAACAATCAGAGGTGACAGATGTGTCCGTTATCTTGACTGTGTGAATGGCTTTATGAGTATACACGTATGTCAAATTATCAAATTGCACATTTTAACTGTGTGATTTTATGATGTGTCAATTATACCTCAGCAAAGCTGTAAAAACTAATATCAGAGGATGCCCGGGCAGCTCAGTGGTTGAGCATCTGCCTTTGGCTCAGGTTGTGATCCCAGGGTCCTGGGATCAGGTCTTGCATCGGGCTCTGCAGCCGGGTCTATGGGTGCCCTGCTTCTCCCTCTGCCTATGTCTCTGCCTCTCTCTCTCTCTGTGTGTCTCTCATGAATAAATAAATAAAATCTTTTAAAAAAGAACTAGTATTAGTAAAGCGCCAGACACATACAATAGCACATATATTTATGACGGCCATTCCTGTTATTAATCACTGTGGTTCCATCTACATGATTCTTTTTTTTTTAATTTTTATTTATTTATGATAGTCACAGAGAGAGAGAGAGAGAGAGGCAGAGACACAGGCAGAGGGAGAAGCAGGCTCCATGCACCGGGAGCCCGACGTGGGACTCGATCCCGGGTCTCCAGGATCGCGCCCTGGGCCAAAGGCAGGCGCCAAACCGCTGCGCCACCCAGGGATCCCCTAGATGATTCTTTGATTCATTTTCTGTCTCCTCCACCCACATATAGCCTCAGATCTGTTGTGCTAATGGTGTGTCCTCAATCCCTGGCACACAGTAGGTGCTCATTAAAGAGTCTGAGGTTGGAAAACAGAGTCCATGACCCTGGCAGTTGCTCCTTGGCCACCTTGGAACCCAGAGAGCTGATTAATGGCAACTGGGACAGACTCAGTGGTTCCAGGACTCTGCATGCACTGGGCAGTCACAGTCAACCCCCCGAGGGGGAGAGTAGGGTTAAAACAAGGAAGCAGGACCCACGATGAAATGCAACGGACACCCCGACCTCAGTAGAAGGGCTCAGCAGAAGAGGTTCATCAGTAGAAGAACCACAAACAGGTTCTTAAAATGGAGCAGGAGGCTCAGTGCTGAAGGGCCTGGCTCGAGGAGTCAGACAGGCCTGGGTTCAAATCCCAGCTACGCCCATCTGTGTGACATTGGGCAAGCCTCTGCACCCTCTGTTTCCATATCTATAAAATGGGGGGTCATGATATTGCTCATCTCTCTGTGGGGAGTGTGGTGAGGGTTAAATGGATGTGCTGGCACAGAGGGCTTCCCTCAGCCTTAAACACATGCATGCATGTGCATACACTGAGCACCTACTGTGTACCGGGCCACCCTGCCCAGTTCTGGGGAGACGGTGATGGACAGACCCACAGGCAGTGACAATTGCCCAGCTGTACCCTCAGACACTCTGATTTAATTGGTCTGGGTGAGCGGAGGCACGCCTCGCCGACTCAGTCGGTAGAGCACACGAATCTTGATCCTCAAGGTCGTGAGTTCAGGCCCATAGAGATGATTTTAATTATTTTATTATTTTTTATTATTTTAATTAAATAATTACCTAATTAATTAATGATCTAGGTGGAGCCCAGGAGTTAATGATATTAAAAAGTTCTCAGTTAATCCCAACGTGCAGGCTGCGACCCTTACCAGGTAGGGTAGGATCATCTCCCTTTACACACATGGAAACAAAAGGGGTACGAAGAAACAATCAGGGGGACAGATATGTCCGTTGTCTTGACTGTGTGAATGGCCCAGAGAAGTGAGGCCACTTGCCCAAGGCCACACAGCTAAGGAAGGGTGGAGCTTGCATTGACCCTGGCAGTGTCCCCAGGGCTCAAACCACCTAATGACCCCAAGAGGGTTAAAGACGCTGAGCCTGGTACAGAGCTCCCAGGAGGCAGTGACTTCTGCCCATGCTCTTGCTTGGGACATGAGCCAGCGATGCCGGTCCCCGGGTGAGGCCGGGGTGATCCGAGAAAGTCAGGGCACCTGGAAGAGGCCCCTCCTGCCCCCCGCTGGCCCCCCGCCACACCTCCCCAGAAGCCCCCACTTCCGCACTGAGTGGGGGTCCGCGTCTTGACAGGGTTTTGTTCCCCTCCCCCTCCCTCTGTACGGCCCGAGTTACAGCAGGCCTGGCCCCCAGACAGATGCGCAGCCTGGGGGCAGCTGTGTGGTTTTACAAGCCCTGGGACAGTGGGGGCCTGTTCTGGCCCCGGCAGATTCCCAGATCCCTGCTAACAGTGGGGACCCCCCAGCCCCCACCCACAAGCCCAGCCTCCCTCATGAGGCCACAGCGCTTACGTGCCCCCAGCCCCCTCCATAGCGCACCCTCTGCTGCTGCCTGGCCAGATGCGTGTCCTGGGAAGGCCCTTCCCGTGACTCCGACAAAATGTGGGAGCAGGGGCACCTGGGTGGCTCAGTGGCTGAGCATCTGCCTTTGGCTCACGGGGTCCCAGGGTCCCGGGATCGAGTCCCACATTGGGCTCCCTGCATGGAGCCTGCTTCTCCCACTGCCTGTGTCTCTGCCTCTCTCTGTGTGTGTTTCTCTTGAATAAACAAATAAAATCTTTTTTTAAAATGTGGGAGCATACTGGAGGGCTCTAAGCGGAACAGGCCCCTGCTTCCTCCTCCCCAAGGGCTTCATTCACGCATCCACAAAGCTGTAGAGCCCGATGGAGAAGTCACACTAGAATCAGAACCGGCTGGAATCCCGGCTCTGTGACCCAGGCAACTGTCTGCCTCTGTGGACCTGTTTCCGCCTCTACGAGGAAACAGCAGCAGGGCTCTCTCCTCAGGGTGGGAGTCTCAAGGAGTAAATGACGTTCGGTGCTTAGAGCCGTGCCTGGTACGTAAGAGGTGCTCGTTAGCTGTGAGCAATTATTAGTAGTACTGAGCCCAGGGGAGTGTGGGAGAGAGTCTGGGTGGGGGCTGTCAGGGAGGGCAGGTGACATCTAGGCTGGAAGCTAAAAGAGGAGGGGAAGTTAGCAAGACAAGGAAAGAGGTGGAAGGGTGCCTTAGGCAGAGGGAATAGTAGCTGTAAAAGCTCAGAGGTGAGGGAGAGGTTGACTCCCTCCCTGGGGATCAAACTACCTCCTGAATCCCCACCCTCATCAGTCCTGGAAGACACAGGCTACCGTTAAGGCCACACGCTTTGTGTCCTCTAATGGGCCCGGTGACAATTAATGGGGAACCAGTGGCCAGGGAACTGCTGATTGCAAAATTCATCCCTGCCTGCTCCCCAGGAATCTCGACATCTGCTGCTGTCTTACCCGGGCTTTACTTGTTATGGGGAAGCTTAATGTATATCCCAGCCACACCCGATTACCTCGACCGTGCAGGACCTCAGAAACTAGGGGAGAGCCTGTCCCACACAGAGACCCTGAGTGACTTGGTCCGGGACACGCAGCATTCACTTATCCATATTGGATTTTCCCTACATTCTTGGGCAGGAGCCGGTCTGGGCTGAGGGGGAGTGCCCTTCCCCACTGCGCGAGACAGAGGCCTTGTGTGTTATGAAACCCAAACCCGGTCTCCCCCGAAGGGATGTGGGGTCAGTGGAGGAGAGGAGCTGGGGGGACAGCCTCCCTGCCCCCCTCACCCCAGGGGATCCAGCACGTGCTCCCAGCCCAGCCACATCTGGATTCCAGCTGGCAGCTCCAGGGAGGAGGGGCAGCAGTGGTTGCAGGAACTTGCCATCAAAGGCAAGGAAGAGCCTGGTGGGCGAGGAGACAAAGGCTGGGGCTGCCTCCCACCCCAGGCCAAGGGTGCCAGGAGCCTGGCATTGTCCGCGAGATCTGCTCTAGTCCTCGGCCACTCTGCCAGCAGACGGGAGACTGAAACCTTGGCTGGCAGCTCTTCCCCTGCTCATGTTTCCCGGAAAAGGAGGTGGGAACCCCTTCGACGTTCCTTTCACGAATCTTCTCATTCAGCCTCTCGAATCTTCTCATTCAGCCTCTCGGGGCCTGCCTGATGTGTCTCCCCCCAAAAGCCCCACCCCATGGAACAGCCTGGAAGAAATACTCTACTCCCACCCCTGCCAGCAGACTCATTCCCATCCCCTCAGAAAACCAGCGACACTCAGGCCAGAATAAAGGTTTATTGTGCTGGTTTGCTATATTTCAGCACCTAAAAAATTGTGCAGAGGTTGGGGGAGGGGCCCAGATGGAGGGGTGAGGAGGAGGACCCTCCAGAGCCTCCCCAAATCAAGACGGAGCTCAGGCTCCCTTGTCAAAGGCTAAAGAATGCTGTGAGCACAGGCTGCCAGACATCGCGTATGAGCAAAGGGTGGGGGGGGCCAGGGCATATGAGCTCCAGGCCGGGTGTTAGAAGCCCTCCCCTACCCCCTCAGACTCCCCCAGAGTGGGGCCCTCTCACATACAGACCCCCAGTTTCTGGGCTGCTTTGGGGGCCTGACAAGAAAGGCTCGATTCATTCACCCCCATGCCCGTACCAATAATGGGATGAGAAATTCGTTCCCAGGCAGAGATGCTTGGAAGAACTTAAGCAGGCTGAGGCCCCCAGGCCCCACACCCCCAACCCCAACTAGGGGGCGCCTTCACGAACATTTGGGGCAGTAATTTTCCAGAGTGTGCTCTGCAAGTTTTTATTCTGTAGCTGTTAAAAAAAAAGAAAGAAAGAAAGAAAGAAAGAAAGAAAGAAAGAAAGAAAGAAAGAAAGAAAGAAAGAAAAAGTACTCTGTGGTCAAAAGCAGTTTGCGGTAGATCAAGCCAAACCAGATTGTGCGGGGGGGCCTTTCCTGGAGTATTTGCAGAGCCCTGGGGTGCTCTAAGGGGAGGGAGGGTGCAGGGAGCGGAGAGGCAGCGTTTCCTCAACTCATTGGACCCCAAAATCCTTTTCCCATGGAGTACCCCAGGGAACTCAGCCTTGGAAACGCTCACTTAGGGATGCGTCATGAGGTGTGCACAGGCCCCTTGGAAGCTTCCTGATTCACAGGCCCGCTTCTGCAGTAGCTCTAGTGACGCCCCTCCCGGGGCCTCTGACACGTCCTGTTCACCCTCGTCCAAAACTCCTCGCTATCCTAATTTCTCTCTCCTACCTCCGTGGAAGAGCGGCAGCGTTGGCACCATCACAGGGGGCCTGTGACATACGTTGCCCGGATGATGTGGCTGATTTCGTGGGGTGTGTTATCACGAATACAGCGAGGATCCTTCCCATCCGCCCCCACCCCAGAGAGGCTGTTTGGGATGCAGCCCTCTGAGGCCGCAGGGGCGGGTGTCCCTGGTACCTGGGGTGATTCCTGGGGTAGACTGGAGACCAGCATCTCTGCCCACTGCAGGGCCGGGACCCACGGGCATTGGTAGCAGGGGGTGGCCGAGGAGGGGGTGTCGGGGAGCGGGAAGGGTCAGGGGCCTTTCCACCCCCGTGGAGGTGACCACTAGGGGTCGGGCAGTCCGGGCCAGAGCCCCCGAGGCCTATTAGACCTTGGGGGCGACACTGCAAGCACAGGGGCTTTCGGGGGGGTCAGCTGGTCCCCTGGCTTCCTGGGCTAGCGCAGGGGCCGACTCCGGCTCTCCTGGGCCTGGGCCGGGGTCGGCCTCCAGGGCCCCCTCCGCCCCCGCGGGGCAGGGCTCGGCCGGCGCCGCTGGCTTCTCGGCCGGGCTCCCGCGTCCCCGGGCTTCCTGGTCCACCTCCCGGCCGCTGCTCTCGTCCCCCTCCGACTTGCCGTCCAGCCTGGCTCCGTCCCCACCACCCAGGGCAGCCCGGGTGGGGGACCTGAGGTTCTGGGTGGCCGCGAGGATGTCAGCCTGGAGCTGCTGGGACGAATCCAGGGCCTCCTCGGGCCGGCCGTCGGGGGCCCGGTCGGGGACCTCGCTGAAGGCCCGGGGGCCCCCGGCCCGGTCACTCTGGTCCACGTACTTCTTCTTGGGGAAGGATGACGGGTAGTAGGCCGAGGCCTTGTGCTTCTGGCGGGTGATGAGGGCAGCGCAGACGATGAACATCAGCAGGAACGCCAGGGAGCCCACCACGGCGATGAGCATCACGTACTGGCGGAAGAAGTCCACGATCCCGTCCAGGAAGTTGGTGGGGGGCTTGGGGCCCGCCAGGGGCGTGGGCTGGGCTCCCACCGATGTGGGGCTGAGCGCCGGGGTCCGGGGCGGCGGGGGGCTTGGGGAGGAGGCCGACGAGCCCTCGGTGTCCCCGCTGCCCCCCGCGTCCTCCAGGGAGGCGGCCCTCAGGGGCATGGAGTAGGCCGCGGCGGGCAGGGCCCTGAGGAGCAGCAGCAGGGACACGGCCAGCCTGGGGGCCACTGCAGAAACCATGTTGGCGAGACCTGTGGGGAAGCGACGCAGGAGAGAGCTCGGGTGGGACTCCAGGGCCTCGGCGGGCCCTGGGGAGGTGCAGGAAATGCAGACCACCTCCTAGCCGGCCACCTCCCTCGCGGGCCATGCGATGGGACCCGCTCGTTCCTACAGGGGGTCCTTGCCTGCCCTCCCACTTCATTCCAGCATCCTGGAGGGACCCCCAGGGAGTCACCCCACTTCACCCTGAGGTCCCGGAGGGCAGGGGCTGCATCCTATTTATCTCGGCACCCTCAGGGTTTCAAACCCTACGTGCTATACACTAAGTGCTCAATAAATGTATCTTGACTGACCTGGCTGAATTAATAATGAGTTACCCTTTCATTGCTTACCATGTGCCAGGTACTATGTTAAGTTTCTTATACAGAATTTCATCGACTCCCGAGAACCACCTAATGGGGGGAGGTACTAGTATCATCCCCATGTTCCAAGTATGGAAGCTGAGGCTCAGAGGGATGAAGTCACTGCCCAGCAAGAGCTGGGGTTGAGATCTGGGCAGAGCATGGAGGGAGAAATGATGGTCAGGCTGGGTAAGTAAGAAATGGAGTAACTAATGGGGCGCCTGGGTGGCTCAGCGGTTGACCATCTGCTTTTGGCTCAGGGTGTGATCCCGGGGTCCTGGGATCGAGTCCTGCATCAGGCTCCCCACAGGGAGCCTGCTTCTCCCTCTGACTATGTCTCTGCCTCTCTCTCTGTGTTTCTCATGAATAAACAAATAAAATCTTAAAAAAAAAAAAAAAAAGAAATGGAGTAGCTAAGGGAGCTGACCCCTCCTCCTCTGGGCGACCCTCCCCAGCAGCCCTCAGTCCTTCTGTGGTCCTGGTCCCTTCTTCAGGAGATGTGCTTTGAAGGTTTTGAAGCTTCCAGACTCCCTGAGCTCAGTAGAGGGCCTGGATGCCAGGAACATGGTTAGCCCTCCCTCACCTCAAGGCGCAAAGCAGGGCCTGGAGGCCCGGGAGGGGATGTGCGGGTGGGGGGGAACCCTCCTGCCTGAGACAGAGCTGGAGCCTGCTGGAGCCCGAGTCCTAGGCCACCACTAAATGGGAACCAGATGAACCCCGCTCCTCCTTTCCTCCCCCCGCTGGAAGGCTGCTCCCGACGTGAACCCCCAGACCCCATCTGGCCCAGTCAGCCAGGCTGACTAATACATTCCACATGGTCCAGGTTCGCGGAGGAGGCCAGCTTCTCAAACAAGGGCTCTCCCTGACAGCCTGAGGGGGGCTGGGTGCTCAGACAAACCCAGAAGCCCCTGGCTGTGCCCCCCTTGTGGGCTGTCCCTGAGAACCCCCTGACCTGTGCAGGGCTTGAAGCTCCAGGACTGAAAAGCCTTGGGATCCCCTTGCCTGACGCCCTCTCTCAGGTGTCAGGGGCCCAGGGGCACAGAGCGAGGTCTTGGGCTGGAGGGGAGGTCAGGTTCCCCACACCTGGGCTGTGTGGCCCCTTGAGTAGCCAGTCCTCACATGGCGGGCAGCACCGGCCTTGTGGGTCACTTGTGGGGATTCAGGGAGCTAAGTGGTTACAATGTCAGGACATGGAGTAGCTTGTTCCAACTGACCTGAGGTCTCCTAATTAAGGATCACTAATTGGAATTAATTGTACTGGTGTTTATTTGAACAAACTGGCTCAGATGACCGAGAAAACCAAAAGGTCATTCTAGGACATAAAAAGAAGCAAAACTACTCAGGGGTTCATTTTAAATTAGCTAATGACCCTGCACTTCCATCGCAGGTGAAGCCCCTGCCCCCTTTGCCAGGGTTCAACCCTAGAGAGACCCTATAGCTCAACCCTATAGCTCAACACTATAGTTCAACCCTATAACTCAACCCTATAGCTGAACCCTATAGCTCAATACTATAGCTCAACACTATAGCTCACCTATAGCTCAACACTGGGGGCTGGCACTGTCCACTTCTGCTTTGCAGACAAAGGACTGGAGGTTCCCAGACAGACAATGACTTGCCCAAGGACACACAGATGGTACGTGTCAGAGCTGGGATTTTAACCTTTCTCTATGTGACTCTGAGAATCCACACGCTGGCACCACACACGTGTACACACACACATTCTTACACACCACACACACACATACCACATACACACACTTGCACACATGCACATGTACACACACCATACATGCATATGCACACACTCACACATTATGCATATATATACACACATGACACATACATATACTCAGGCACACACCCATGTTCACACATATACATTGCACAGAGACATACACACTCACAATACCTTCCTGTAGGGAAGGCTCCCATGTGCTCCAGGCTGGCCCCCGAGCTAGCACCCCTGAAGGACATCACTCATCTGCTGGAACCGGGGGCCTTCCCTACACCCCATACCATACTTGTCCGCAAAGGTCCCTGCAGATAGCTTTGGTCTTTGGGGTCCTTGTCCACGGGTCACCTCCCTGCCTTTTGCAAATGAAGCTGAGGGAGACCTTTCGTGGTGGCTGCTTAAGGGGCTCACCACCGCAGGGGGCCACGAGGCGAGGTGGGGGTTGGGGGTGGGGGGGAAGCAGTGGGGGGCATGCAGCCTGCCCCAGAGGCCAGGGCACAGCTAGGATCCCCGCCCCACCCCGGGCCAGTGCTGCCATCTGCTGCAGCCCCCCACAGCCTTGCTTTCCCCATCTATAAAGTGGGGGGTTGGCGGAGCAGTGAGTGCAGGTCCTGCTCAGAGACACAAGGGCCAGGGGACACAAGTGCAGAGAGCAGCTGGCACTGGGTAGCCGCACACCCGGCAAGCTGGGGCCCAGGAGCAGCCACCCTGCCACCCCAGCAGAGCCTGGGGTGAGCCCCACCTTCACACCAGGCCGGCAGGTGCTCACCTCCACCTGCTGTGTGAACCGGCTCCTTGCCGCCCCGCCTCGGGAAATGACCAGCTTTTTCACCCTGTTAAGTGAAATCTCAACCCTGACCACCCAGGAATCCGGGGAGTATACACACGCGCGTGTGCGTGCACACACACACACACACACAGACACGCAGACCCAGACACACAGACACAGATACACAGAGACACACACACAGACACACACAGACACCCAGATACACGGAAACAGATACATAGAGACACACACACACACACACACACACACACACACCCAGCAACAAGAGGGGAGGGCCGCCTTCTCCCCGCAGCCCTGGGGTCAGGGACGGAGGTTAAGGAAAGAGGCCACACAAATGATCGCTGGCTCTTAGAGGCCGAGGCCCCGACTCTCAGGTGCCCCCACAGCCCTCAGCGGGGCTCCCCGGGAAAGGCGCAGGACAAGTGTGGGGGAGCCGGCTGGGCCTGAAAAGCAATGATGAGCCCCTGCCCTCTCTGGGCCTCAGTTTCCCCTGTGTACCCCAGGCCCAGTGGCCCGGACAGCCCCGAAGGGGTCAGCCTCCCGCCAGCTGGCCCCACTCCTTCTGGGAGACGTTAGCCTAGCTCCCCAAGCCCTAGGTTCTTCCAGGGCTCAGAAGCCCGCAGGCCCCCCGGGAGCGGGCTCAGGCCAACACCTCTCATTTTACCAGAGGGAGCCTCAGGGAGCCTCAGGGGAGCCTCAGGCCCGTGACTGGGAATGGCCTGCCCCGGGGTCACCCAACCTGGGGCAGCAGAGCGCGGGCGGAGAGCAGGTCTGACGGGCCCAGGCTCAGCACGTCCCCTCTGAGGGCCTTGGCTTCCACATCTGTGTGATGGGGCTAAGGGCCCCGCCCCTGGACCAATGTTAGGACAGGAAGCCGCAGTGCCGGGTGAGGAGTGGGGACCAATTAGGGGGCACCTCAGGACTGTGCCGGGACCCCCAGCTTGGAGCACGGCCTCCCTCCAGAGCCCACGTCACTCAGGGTTGGTGGTTTTGAAGGCCGTGGCCCCAGCAGAGGTGGGTAATACGCAGATGATGCAAATCCACCCCTTGGGCCCCAGACCGGAGGCTGAGGGGCCTGAGCCGCTGCCCCACCCCCACCCAGAGACTGGTGGCCAGAGGGGGAGGGGCAGCCCGCAAAAACCTGGCTTCAATTAGTGGCTTTTGGGGGAAGGGGGCTGGCTGAAGCAGTACACCCCCTGCCCCGGGGCAGCCAAGGACAGGGACTTGGGCCCCTTGGAAGGGAGGCCCGGAGAGGAAAGGGGAGTCCTGAGGCTCAAAATACACACCCACACAAAGCAGCGGCAGCAGGGACACACAATCTAGAGGCACGCAACACAGACACGCTACCCTGTCGCACAGCACACACGCTCACAGCAAGGGGGACACACAACGCCCAGACAACCCCAGAAAGTTTGCACAGCCCATCAGCACGGATCCACAGAGGACGCACAGCCATCCCCCGACACACACTCGGTTCCCCCACAGACCACGGACAGACGGACAGACGGGACATCCCGGTCCACAGGAGCCTCCCGCTGATGCCGGGACAACTACCCGGGTGCCCACTTTTGGAGAACCCCTCCCCTACACTTAGGCCACCACTGCACACGCGCACACTGGCCCCGACACAGAGGAGGTGCACTCACACTCCGCCACCAAACCCTTAGCACAGATGCCAGGCGCACACAGCATCCAACACGCCCTCGGAATGCACACGAACTTAGAGACTCCCCCCAAAGTGCCTGTGCCGGCCTCCGGCCCTAAACCCCCAAGGCGCCCGGAGGCTCCCAGAACAGAGGGGACGCAGAGGGGACACCGGGGACTCACCAGTCCCTCCGCGCAGGCCTGGGTGCTCCCGCCAGGTGGAGCGACGGGGAGTGCCAGCTGCCGCTGCCGGGGCTGGCGCCGCCGCCCACCCTCCTGCCCCCGCCTCCTCCCTCCGCCCGGTGGCTGGGCTGCGGGGCCAGCTTGATTCCATTAGGAGAGTTTGGGGTGGGGACAGGGGAGGGGCGGGGCTGCGCTCGGCCACACACGATACCCCTGCTTCCAGCTTGCACGCCCCCCTGCCCCCCCACCCCGCGCGTGCTCGTGGCGCAGTGCCCCCCAGCTCTGGGGGGACACCAGATGGGGCACTTCCTCCCTGACCCTGGGGCCCTGGCGCTGGCCCCCGCAGACAGACAGGGCTGTCCTGCAGCGCTCCCCACCACCCCCACCCCCAGAGCGGGGAGCCAGGGCCTGCCTCCCTTCCAAAGGGGACCAAGGTCAGGGAGGTTGGGGAGCCCCTGAAAGTGAGGAGGAAAGTCCCCGGTGCTGGGTTCCAGCTGGTGCTGGGTTCCAGCTGTGAGTCAGGTTTTCCAGAGGCTCGGGGGCAGGGTGGGAGCCGAGTGTGTTTGAGGGAGTGCGTGAGCGGAGGCCCCACGGAGGGTCCAGGCCTGGGCAGGGAGTGGGCTTCAAGCACCCACTGTCCAGCCCCGTTTGGGCTCTTCCCTGTCCCAGCCTCGGTTTGCTTCTTTGTGGCCAGGAAGCTTTCTGGGCTCCCCCTGGGCTCTGGCACCTCATCTGTGGCCTGACAGGACCCCAGATGGAGTAGCCCAAGCGGGAGTCGGGGCCCACTTCACAGGTGGGCAAAGTGAGGCAGGGTGTAGTCAAGCGGCTCAGCCAGGAAACTGAGGCAAGTCAGTAGCAGCCCCTGGAGCTGAGATCTCTGGCTGACCCGATGACTCCAGCGGCTCTGCAGCCCTTTGCGTGCATTCATTCATTCATCCACACGCCACTTCATTCGTTCACTTGGCAAATGCTTACTGAACATCCGTCGTGTGCCAGGCACCGTGCCCATCAGGTTTCAGGGGAACAGATACAAGCCGGCTCTCGAGGAGCTCTCATGCGTACACGAATGACTTTTTTACAGGACTGGAGGAGAGAGGTCAGGCCCAGGGCTCGGGGAACCCCAGGGCAGGGGAGGTCCCCTGAGAGAAAGAGGCAGGGAAGTCATCCTGGAGGATGAGGCTGTGAGCACGCGGAGTCTGAGAGAGACACTCCCGAGAGTCCCCAGCGGAAGGACGGAAGGACCAGGTGGACGGAGGCATAGCGGCCCGAATGCCATGCGGGTTACACTAGGCTAGAGCCCCAGGTGGACAAAGGGGAGGAGCAGGTAATGAGGGTTGAAGTCATCAGGAACCAGGCTAAGTGTCAGGAGGTCACTCATCCAGGAGGCAGTCGGAAGCCACGGGAGGTATGGGACATGGGAGGGGAGGACACGAATCGACAGGGCTCCAGATTACTGTCATTCCTTCCAGCGGGCCCAGCAACCCCTGCTCACCTTCATAAAGGCCGGGGTGGGGGGACAGTTGTCTGCTTGGAAAATAAAACCAGACAAGTTCCTTTTTTTTTCTCAGGATCCGCCCCCCTCCAAAACCCGGCATCCTGCAGGGACAAGACAGCTGCCCACCCGCGGACCCGCACAGACACATACGCCCCCAGGTGCGAGGGGCCGCCCACAGACGCGTGCAGCAGCTGAACCCACCTTCCGGACAGCCAGGGGGCACCCCAGGAGCCCCGGGGAGGAGCCCCTCTGCAGCGTCTGAGGGCTGCGGGGAACCTGCCCCTGAGAAATCCAGAGGCAGGGCCACGGCTCTCCCAAACAGGGCCTGCCCCCAGGCCTGACGGCCACTCCGGCTCTGCTCCTCCTCTGGCGGCAGAGCAGCCGAGCCGACCCACAGGCAGACAGTCCTGGGTTCAGATTCCGCTTCCACTGTGTCCCGGCCCCTACGGAGCCTCCGCTGTGTCATCTGTAAACCGAGGACAGACACTCTCTGCTGCTCACAAGGCTGCTGGCAAAAGTCGGAGGAGCTGGAGGCCAGGAAATGGCCTAGATGCCAAGTGTATGAGTTTCCTACAGTCGCTGTAACAAGCGACCGCAACCTTCGTGCCTTAAAACAACACACGTTTGTTCTCTAACGGTGCCAGCAGTCCGGAGGCAGAAATGGGTCTCCCTCCGCTGAAAGGCCGGTGTGGGCCGCGGGGTCAGCTCGTCCCAGAGGCTTCGGGGGGAGGGGATCTCGAAGCCGCCTGCATTCCTCGCTCCTAGGCTCCTCCGTCCTCACAGCCGGCTGCAGCAGGCGGAGGCCGCCATCCCCCTGGCCCTCTTCCAAACTCTCTCCCGATTTCAAGGACCCCAGGGATGACGCTGAGCCCACCCAGGTAGCCCATGACGATGTCTCCCCATCTGCTCTCCTTAACTTAATCACCTCTGCAAAGCCCTCTCGCCAGGCCAGGGACCCCTGGGATCCACAGCTTCCAGGGATGGGGGGGTGGGCGTCTCTGGGGGAGGCGCATTATCCCGCATTATCCGGTCTCCCACGCTGAGATTGAAGAGTATTTCTCGTTTCGGGCAGAGCTGGAGTCATCCACTCTGCAAGGTACAGAATTTTCCTGCCCTCCACGGAGCCTACCTCGGTGCCTCAGGCCCAGCAGGCCCCATAGGAGCTCGGGGAGAGGTGGATACACAAGCAGAGCCCCCTGGACAGAGGTACAAACTGAGGCTCACAGTGGTGTGGCCTGGCCAGGACCCCATAGGCCAGACTGGGGGCATCCAGAGCTGTGTCTCATCTGGAAATGAAACTGCCCGGCCAGTGATCCTCCCACCACCAAAGGGCCCGTTCCCCACAGTAGGGCCCCTGGTCTACCTCCATCTGGCCCTTGAAGGCCCCGTCAGACCGTGTCAACGCACACGCACACAAAGGCACACGTGTTCCCCATAAGCCCAACGTCCCAACCCACAGTTCCCAGGACAGCAAAAATGTCAGGCACCCACGGGAGGAAAAGGATCCTTGAGTCCCAGCCCCAGCCCATGCCTCAACGGTGGGGGGCTGGGCACATCCCTGCCCCTCTCTGGGCCGCAGTGCAATGTGGGCTCCTACTAGAGGTCTGCCACAAGCCCGCCAGCACTGAGGTTCCCATGCCCTAACATTCAGCCCTTCATTCGCCCCACAAATTTCTCTTGACATTTACTTTATACCCAGCCAGTGTCCGGCTCTGGGAGGCAGTGACCAGCAAGCACAGGCACAGAGCTTACAGAGAAGGCAGACCTGCAATAAACAAGTAAACAAACGAATGAATATCTAACTGCACACTGGGCTAAGAGTTGGGATGGGGCGGTTCTGGCGCTATAGGGAGCTAGTCTGGTCCCAGAGTTCACGGGAGCTTCCATGAGGCAGTAGTAGAGCTGCTCATGAAGATGAGGAGGTATTTAGGAAGGCAAGCGTGCAAGAGGAGTCCCAGCAGTGAGAATAGCATGTGCAAAGGCCCTGAGGTAGATGGAACCCAGCACCTTCAGAGCAGTTCCTAAAGGTTATTATCGACAAAGAGTAGATGAGCCCGGTCTGCGGAGTCTGTTTTGTGCACTGCCAGCATCGAGGAAAGTGCCTCGCAGGCAATAGGCGCTCAATAAATGCTTATTGATGTGCGCATGACCACTCTGACCACCACTCTTGTATTCCCGGGTTTGGACAACCTCGTGCTCTGAGAGTTTTCTCCAGCCACTCTTTCTCCGAAGGTCTCACGTTCTACACTTTCCGCTCCTGGGACCTGTTGTGGGGCCCAGCCCAGATGATCCCTATGGTCCACAGAGCCGTGGCTCCAAGGGGCGCGGGCAGGCCTGTGGCACAGAACAGGCCAGGCCACTCGTTTGCAACCTATAATTCCAGCCGTGAAGCCATTCAGAGACCCCACCCTGTGCCCACCGTACAATTAACAGTTGTGCCCCCGCCCTGCCGAACAGCCCCCAGCTCTAGCCTCTGGTGGGCTCGGAGCCACCTCTAATTACACAGCCCTCGGGCCACTGGGGCCTGCCCTCCTGGCAAAAATATCCCAAGCCTTTCATGTGGCTGGAGAAGCCTGGGCTGTGGCCCCATCACAGCATAGTCCTAGCCTTCAGAGGGACACCCATGGAGTGGCCTTCCGTGGGGTGCTCCAAGGAGGCAGAATGGGCCTTGTCTGGGCAAGTCAGAGCTCTGAGTGGACTGTGAAACCTCCCTGGGCCTTAGTTTCCCCACCCGTAAACTAGAAAAGCTCACCCACTCCCCAGCTCTTTACTGGGCACGTCCTTGTGCCAGGATCTGTGCCAGGCACAGAGAGCTGTGAGACAGACACTGCCACCTTTGCTTGGGCCGTCCCCTCTGCCTGGTGCATTGTCTTCCACACACACACCCCCTTGCCTGACCACACCCCTGCATATCTCATAGCTTGGTAATCACCACCTCCAGGAAGGCCTCCCTGACCCCATCCCCTGGAGCGGGAGCTCAGCAGCCTCCTCCGTGTCCACTAGGCTCCCCTCTCAGAGCGCTGAGAACACTGGGCCCTCATGGCCTATCGACACCAGACTCTAGACTGTCAGCTTCTCAGGTCCAGAATCAGGGCCCTCTTCTGTGAAGGTATCCCCGATACCTGTGTCTGGACACAGCAGGTGCTCAAAAAATGCCATCCACTGGCTGAATGACTTTAGCAATCTGCCCATGTTACAGATGGGGAAACTGAGGCCCACACTGACTTTGCTCTGCACCAGCTCGTGCATGGGAACAAGAGAGACACCAGACCCCTGCCTGGGAACTCCTAGTAGGGGACACAGATGAGGCACAAGTCAACTGGCAAATCAGAAAGATAACCCACCCCTGTAGGATGCTATCAGGGAGACAGAAAGGAAACAGAGCAGCTTAGAAGCAGGTGAGGGCATGTGGCTGGGCAGCTATTTTAGCAACGGGGGTCAGAGACAGCCTCTGTGAAGAGGTTTCTGAACTGAAGCCTGCAGGGTAAGAGAAAGTAGGCACTCGGGTGCAGGAGGAAGAGCTCCCCGGGTCAAAGGAACAGCAAGTGCAAAGGCCCTGAGGCAGGGAAGGGCGTGGCATGAGGCCTCTTCCAGGAAAACAAGACTAGGTCCTGATCTGAAAAGACGAGGCATTAGTTAGAGCTTGGAAATTGGGGGACCTGCATTAGCTCCTGGCTCTGCTCCCCACACACTGTGTGACTCGGGCCTCAGTTTCCCTTCCTGGATCAGGAAGGAGCAGTGGAGGCTCCCCCGAGCTCTGCCGTTCAGTGATCCTAGGTAAATTTTCCACTTGTTCGCACGCCCCCAGCAAACAAGCGGACGCTCACCCACTACGGATGGGAGAGAAATAGCACAGCCTCTTTGGAGAACCGTCTGGCACTTTGTACCGAGTTCACCGTCCGCGTCCCGGCGGGCCCAGCAAGCCCTTCCGTAGGTACCTGCCCAACAGAAATAAAGACACGCAGCCACACAAAGACCAAAATGCCCGTAAGTGCTCTAATCCATCAGAGCAAAAAATCTGGAAACAACCCCGATGTCCACCAACAGAGAAACGGATGCCCAGCCCGTGGAGCCTCCTACGGGGGCGCTTCTCAGCAGCGAAGGGAGAGGCGGGAGACCCAGCGCCAGGAGAGGCCCCGTCGACAGGCCCAGCGGAAGAACTGGACCCCAGAGAACACACTCTGGGTGACGCCATTTACATGAAATTCTGGAACAAATGCAAAACCAAGCTATGGGAACAGGAGTCAGCGGGGCAGTTAGTTATCCTTGGCGATGGAAGTTTCTGGGGCTGGAAATGTACACTGTCTAGACACGGGGGGGTGGTTGCCTGGGTGCATGTGTTTGGAAAAATCAAGGTGCACGCTTCAGATTTGTGTCTTTTGTGGGGGGTGATAAGTCAATTGAAAGTTTTTTTAAAAAAAAGGCCTCTGTATCCCTCTTTTTTTTGAGGGGGGCGGCGGGAGCCCATAGGATCTCGGGCTTCCTGTGGCCGTGGTGGCCCCGCCAGCTGCACGCGGCCTTGTAAACATTTACATTTCCCCACACGGTGCAAGGAGCAGCTTCGTTAGCCCCACATGGAACCCATCCCGGAGCGCAGGAATGTAAACACCCGCTGCCATGCTGCAGACCTGGTCCCCCTCTCCCCGTCCGCACGGCCCACTGGGTGCCCTCGGGGGCTCCCTCCCCAGGAGGCCCGCGGCCCCCGCCCCACCCGCTCCCCCATCATGGGGAGGAATCCGGGGATGCTTCTGGATTCCTCCGCAGCACTGTTGGACTGACTTTGAGCAGAGGGGTGCTGGCTGAGAGGGAGAAGTGGGGAGGGCTGTGGCTGAACTTCAGGGGGTCCTGACTCACCCAAACATCAGTCCATCACCCCGCACGTCTCCTGCTTTCTTTCTGCACCTCTTGCTTTACACTAGGACCTTCTGTTCCATCTTCCTTCTCTCCCTCCTTTCCTCTTTTTCTCCCTCCTCCCCTCCTTCCTTTCCTCCCTCCTTCCTCTCTCTCTCTCTCTCATTTTCCCTCTCTCAACATTTATTGAGCACATACTATGTGCTCATACTACACTTTCCAAGCACTAGGGCTACAGCAGAGAACAACACAGATAAAAATCCTTGTCTGCATGGAGCTCACATCTGGTGGGACCAGCAGGACAATTAAAGCGATAACTTATATAATGTATATATGGTGTGGCATGAAGAAAAGTCAGGGAAGGGTGACATTCCAGTAAAGTAAAGCCCTGAGGGTGAGAGAGAGCGGGTCAGAGATGATGAGAGGAAGAGCATTCATTCCAGGCAGCGCGAAGAGCAAGTGCAAAGGTCCTGAGGTAGGGGACGCCTGGCATTTTCAAAGAGTGGAAAAGAAAAGTGTGGCCAGAACACAGAGAGTGAGGGGATGGTGAGAGGAAGTGAGGCCACAGGGCACCGGGGCCGGATCATGCGGGGCCCCCGCAGGTATTGGCAAGTGTTTGGGCTTTTATTGTAGGTGAAGACGGCCAGCCATGGGTCCCTGTGTGTGCAAAACCCTCCAACACTTCTCTCCTTGCACCAAACCCTTCTTCTCTTTACCCACCCCCAACGCTCTCTCTCTCCAGGACTCTGACCAAAGGATGGTTCTAGGTCTCATCTCTGGGGAAGAGAAGGGGCTCCGTATGAGGCCCCCACGGAAGCCACACAGATCACCAGCCCTTCCCGTGGCTCCTTCCACCCTGACCACCAGCTTCTGACTCAGCTGGGACCAGAAACTTGGCTGTGGGCACTGCTGAGAGCCTCCTCCTCCCGGCAGCCGCCAGTCTTCTGCAGCTGGGCCTAGGGACATCCTCACAGAGACGGTCTTCACGACATCCAGATCCACCTGCCAAGTGGAAAAGCCCCACATGCGGGTGACAGCAAGGAGGTAAACCCCACCTGCCCTTCAGGGGCCTCTGGGTCTGTTGCTTTGAAGCTGGGTGACCTGGGGCTAGGTTACTCAACCAATCTGGGCCTCGGTTTCCTCATCTGTGAAATGGGAGTAATGATAACACCTGGATCCCCGAGTTATCATGAGAAATCCATGAGCCTTGGCACCTGGCACTAAATAAATATGCTGATGATAATAATAACAGCAACCAAGTGACACAGGGACTGAGAATGTTAAGCACACCATCTGGACAGCAGTGAGCACAGAAGCCTGGCATACAGCAGGCGCTCCATCAGGCTACCGGATGGAAAGGGGCAGGGCGATTAGTCCCCCCACCCACCCTCCAGCAGGTGAGTCGGCAAGGGGTGCCCCGCATCCTAGGAGGGGTGTGCGCACCGACCCAGGGCTCCCCTCCACACCCCTGCACCCGCCACACAGCGGGGGCTCCTGGGTGCGGGTGGCGGGTTCCTCTCCCCTGGGGTTAATTCAGCCCTCCCAGGGCAGGGACACAGGCAGGCGCTGGCTGGGGGAGATGGGCCCCGACAGCTGGAAACATCTGGTTTGAATTGTCGGTTGGAAGCACTGACCAGGGAGCCAAGGAATTTGTGAGCTAATTTTAGGCCAAAAGAGAGCTCAGCAGGGTGGGGGTTTGCTCCCCAAACCACAGGGACGGGGCTTCGAGGCTTGGGGGGCAGGGAGGCCTGCATGGGGCTGCTCAGGTGGCCCTGGTCTATCCCGAAGCCAGGGACCATCTCTCCCCACCCAACTGAGCCATAGCTGGGTGCCTATGACGTGCCAGCCACATGCGTGGCCACATCCCACGGCCTCACGGTTAGCAAGGACTCCTCCCCCCCAGTTCACAGGTGTGGAAGCCGAGGGCCCCAGAGATTAGAGAGCTGCCCCCATCCTGCAACAGGGAAGCAGGGGAACAGGATTCGAACCACGGCTGCCTGGCCCCAAGCCTTACACACACGGCTCCGTTGGTCTCCGCCCCCCTGTGCTTACACTCTTGTCGGTCCCATTGCTTTGTCTTCCTCCCCACGTCCTCACAGAGCCTCCCTTGCTTTTTTTGCTCATTCAGTAAATGTCCCCTGAAACTGTACTGTGAGCCAGGCTCTGGGCAGTGACGAGGGGAGACGACGAATGTGAGGGACAGGGACCCCTGTCCTTGCACAGCAAAAACTGGCATCTCAACATTATCCCACAGTCATCGGTGCCTTGAAGGGAAAAGGGGATTGTTGGTGGGATGCCTGGGTGGCTCAGTGGTTGAGCATCTGTCTTTGGCTCAGGTTGTGATCCCAGGGTCCTAGGATCAAGTCCCACTTTGGGTTCCCCGAGAGGAGCCTGCTTCTCTCTCTGCCTGTGTCTTCTGCCTCTCTCTGTGTATCTCTCTTGAATAAATAAATAAAATATTTTTTTATTTTTATCTTTTATTTATTTATGATAGTCACACACACACACACACACAGAGAGAGAGAGAGAGAGAGAGAGAGAGAGGCAGAGACACAGGCAGAGGGAGAAGCAGGCTCCATGCACCGGGAGCCCGATGTGGGATTCGATCCCGGGTCTCCAGGATCGCGCCCTGGGCCAAAGGCAGGCACCAAACCGCTGCGCCACCCAGGGATCCCAAATAAATAAAATATTAAAAAAAAAAAAAGAGCATGGGGATTGTTGGAACAAAGACCTGTGGGCAGGGCTGCAGAGAAGGCCTCTCTGAAGACTGACATCAAGCTGGGACCAAAAGGCTGAGGCAGTGCCAGCCAGGAGGACATCTGGGAAGAGAACATCGGGTAGGGGAAACAGCAGGTGCAAAGGTCCTGAGGCAGGAGCATGTGGAGAAGAAAGAGCAAGAAGGATGGGGCCGGAGCACAGTGAGAGGGAGAATACGGACTTTGTGGTCATTTGTACCCAGCGACTGGCTGAGGCACAGCCGAAACTCCGCAGGAAATCACTTGAAGCCTCTCCCTCCTGGGGGCGCCCAGCGGCTGGACGACAGGGTCTCTGCAAAGAACTACCCCAAGGGGGCAGGGGGACAGCCCGGAACCAGAGCTGAGGCTGGAGGGGAGTGTGGTTCACCCGCACATGGCTTCCCTGGCAGGGTTCTTGTGCCTTGAAATGGGTCTGCGTCTGTGCCCCTTGGCACCTCTGTCTGGCACGGGACGTCAGGAGGCTCATTTATCTCTCCTTTCTTGGGAAAAGCAGCCCTGAGCCCGACCCACCCAGAGCTCAGCGATGGCATTCTCATTCCTCCGACCTTGGGCATGGGGGTGCTCCGCAGGCTTGGGAGGGCAGGCCAGGGGCCAGCTGGGGCTACAGCCTTCCAACCCCCAGGACGTGTGGGACACACATAGCAGTGTGCACTCGGCACTGCTGGCCTTGCGTTCCAGACACTTCTGGCTGGGGGGTCTGCCCTGCGCGCTGCAGAGGGTTAGCAGCAGCCCCGACCACCTGCTAGATGCCAGGGGTGTCACCAAACTATCCGCTGCCGTGGCCAATGTCCTGTGGAGGGCAGAGGCGCCCCCGGGTGAGGACCATGGGCTCAGAGCCATCGTGTGCAGGCAGCAAAAAGTATAGAGCGAGGGGCGCCCGGGGGGCTCAGTGCTTGAGCGTCTGCCTTCGGCCCAGGGTGTGATCCCGGGGTCCTGGGATCGAGTCCCACGTCGGGCTCCCTGCATGGAGCCTGCTTCTCCCTCTGCCTGTGTCTCTGCCTCTCTCTCTCTCTGTTTCTCATAAATAAATAAATAAATAAATAAATAAATAAATAAATAAATAAATAAATAAATAAATAAATAAAAATCTTAAAAAAAAAAAAAAAGTATAGAATGACGGTTTACTCACCAGCCGGAGATTCTGGGCCCCAGAGAAGTCTGAAAGAAGCCAATAAAGCTCCCCTAGGACCGCACACCGGGGGGGCGCCCCTCTCAGCCATCGTGGGCTTCCTTCTAGGCTTCCCACCTCCGCAGCCCCAATAGCTGTGATTTACGGAGCGAGCGGCGCTTCCTCTCTTCCAGCCTCGCCTCCGTCACCCTCCCGACCCCCCACCCCCACCCCTGCCGCTATTGCGCCATTTCGCGGAGGCGGAGACCGAGGCTGAGAGTCCGGGTGACCAGGCCGCCCTTCGGCAACACTCTCATGCCCATTTCCAGCTGTCGGGACAGTCCACGAAGGCTGGCGGGTCACCTGCCAGGGGACATGCTGGAGGCGGAGGCGCGATCCCCCCCCACCACCGCAAGCAGGCCCGCATGGGGGGGGCGGGGGGGACGGGAGCAGGAGCCCAGGGGCGCCCACGCTGTCTTCTGGGCAATCCCCGTGCAGCCCAGCTTCAGGCCGCACCTCAGGCCCTCTGGCTCCCCGGCTGCCTGGGGCTGCCCTCGCTGCCCACCGGGTCACCCCGGGCCGCTCCCCCGGATCTGCTTCCTGCCCTCGGAGTTGTCCCTGCGGCCAGGAGCTAGTGCAGGTGCTCCCACTTTACAGATGGGAAAATCGGGTCTCAGAGCCAAGTCGGGGCGGGGCTGAATTAGGGAGGACCTCTGCGCTCCCGGAACCCCCGCCCCAGCACCGCCCCTGCAGCCCCTGGCGCTGCGTGGGCACCGAGGAGCAGAGCCCAGGGGCTGCTTCCCAGCGCGGGGTGCCCTCCACCGTGGCTGGCGTGGGTGCCCAGCGGCCCCCCCGAGGACTCCGCTCTGTCCCCGAGGGGCGGTCGGGTGAGGCGTGTGGCTCAGAGCAGTGGAGATCATGGGGGAGTTCCTCGAGGAGCCGGCCTCTCGGTGCGCCCCGGGCAAGTCTAAGGGCTAACCCCAGATCTGTGGTTTTTCAAGCTGCCTGGCCTCAGGCAAAGCCACCGAACCTCTCTGAGCCTCAGTTTGTTCATCTGTAAAACAGGGTTACAGAGAGGCCCTACGTCCCAGGGCGAAGATGAAACCAGCAAAGAGAGACAACAAATCTAGCACAGAGTAAGTCAAGGTTGGCCCCCCTGGGAGTGAGCGGCGCCCCCACTTCCCTGCCCCCGCGAAGGCTAACGGGCCCCTTACTGTCCGCAGTTCCCTGGGGTGCTGCGACCATGCCTGTGCTGCAGATGAGGACTGGGAGGCTCGGAGAGGCACGCGGCAAAGACCGGGCGAGCACCTCTGACCTCTGACTCCTTCCTGAGCCTTCTAGGGCCTGAAAGGCCTCCCCAGACCCTGCCTCGTGCAGCTCCCACCTGAGCGGGAGGAACAGGGACATGAACAGTGGCTGCTCGGGCATGAGCAGACACGCAAACACCCAGCTTCCAGATGGAGAGACGGAGGCTGGGAGTGGAGAACAATCAGAAGTTATCTTTTGGTCAGCCAGTCTGGGCTCAGGGCGAAGAACCAGGAAGAGGAGGGGACAGCACACAGGGAGCCCAGAGGATGGCTGGGTCAGCCCGGAGCTCAGCAAGGCCTCCGGGGCTGGGGTCGCTGTGCCCCAGAGAGAGGGAGTAGAAGGGGGCGATGATTCAGGCAGGAAACGCGTGTGAGAGTGAGGAGTGATGAGGTCAGTCTGTCCGGCCCCTGAAACGTTTAGGTCAACAGGCAGCAAATGACAAGACTGGAAACTTCTTTGGTCCTTGGGCACCAGGGAGTCATATATATATTTTTTTTCACCAGGGAGTCATTGATGGTGTCTGAGCACAGGAGCAGCCAGCCGCTGCAGGAAAGGAGGGCTGCATCGAGGCAGGATCCGGGTGGGGATGCGGCCCCAGGAGACGTGGCCTGTCCCCGCCGCCCCGGGGCAGATGTCCCAGCCCCCCACCGTCACACACGCTCCTTCCCCGGAGCAGACCCGCAGACATGCCAGGCTCAGCAGCCCACCTGCCTGCTGCTTGTTCCTCGGCTCGCACTTGACGCACCTTCCCTCACAGTAGAATGCACCGGTCAGACGAGAACGGTTGAGTGAGCTCCGGGGGACGACGAGCTCGTGTGACCAGCACCCACGCCAAGGTCAAGCATGTTCCCATCACCCCGGAAGCCTCCTTCCAGCCCCCTCCTCCATCATCCCCAGCGACGGTAACCACTGATCTGATCCCCACCACTATAGATTGGTTTTGCCTCTTTCTGGACTTTTTACCATCGAAGCCACAGAGTAGACGAGTAGCCCTTCGGGTCTGGCCTCTAACTCCGCGTGCGTTTGGGAGTCATCCACGCTGGTGCCTGTATCACCTATCCACGCCTTTTTATTCCGAGGAGTGTCCCATTGTTCACTGACCCATTCGCCAGAGGATGGATCTTTGGATCGTTTCCTGCTTTTTGGCCATCATGAAAAGAGCGGCCGCGAGCATCGCGTTCGGGTCTTTGTATGGACGCACGTCTTCATTCTCTTGCGGAAATACCTAGGGAAGGGAATTCGGAGTTGCCTGCGTGTGCAACGTGGTGCGATCGTGCAATACGGTGGATACGCGGCTAACTTGATAAGAAACCGCCACGCTGGCTTCCAAGGTGGCTGTGCCCTGTTGCACCCCCACCAGCAGGTGTGCGTGTGCCGGCTTCTCCGCATCCTCCTCAGCACGCGGTATGCTGGGCCTTGAACTGTAGTCCTTCTGGCGGCGCAGGGTGACATCTCAGGGTGGCCAACATTTGCATCTCCCCATGGCTAATGTTGGGGAGCATCTTTGCCAGCAGCCTCCTTGACGCTTCCGCCGGGAGACTGAACAGGCCCTGGAGACTCTTCACGGCCGAAGCCCATCCCACCACCCGGCCTGCTTCCTCCACTGACGACACCCACGTAGGAAACGGGATTTCAGGTTTTTTCCATCTCGTCATCACCCTGCCAAGGCATCACCAACTCCAACGCTTCCTCCTTCCCAGTTCTCTTTCCATTCCTCACCTCTTGCACCCTCCACTCTGGCCCAGGCTCTCTTATCCTCACACAGGCCACCTCCCTGAAGCCACGCTGGCTCCCTCCCGCCGCCCCAGCCTTGTCCTTCCTCCCAATGCCCCCACCCTGTTCTCTACACTGTTCTCCATGCCTGGAACATTCTTTTCTCCACACCCACCCTCAACAACTCTGCACCTTTTCCAGCCTCCAACATTTTCCTGATTCCTCCCGGGGCCCCAAGGTCTGGCCACATTGCACAGACTCAGAGTCCCCCAGTCCCCCACCCCTCCTTTTGGGCTCCAGGCCCAGCCAGGATCTCCTATTTTTCCGGGTGATCGTTTGGTGAATCTCTTGCTGTCCCTCCAGGCCCTGAGCCTCAACAGGCATCCCCGGGCCCCTCTTGCCCACATGGCATCTTGGGACCTAGCACGGTGGGCCTGGCACAGGATGGACACACTGTGACACTAAGTTTTGTGGCCTGGCTGAGCGGAGGTGGGGTGGGATATAGAGGGCAAGCCTGAGGAGCCTCTGCCCAGATCAGCTTCCAGGTGAACCCCCACAGGGCTGGCAACCCAGCCCGGAAGACACAAGAGTTGTAAACATAGTATGCATCCCCTCCCACTGCTACCCCCACCTCCATTTCCTGATGTCCTGTCTACCCTCCTTCCTTCTCCACCAACAGAGCTGAAGTCAGCAGAGTCTGCTTTCTCAGCAGAGCAATGTGCTAGAGCAAGTGACCCAGCCTCCTGAACCTCAGTTTCCCCAACAGTAAAATGGGATAATAAGTATACCCACGTCCCAGGGTGGCTGTGAGGCGTGATAGATATTGCAGATGAAGTGCTGGGTGTGCACTGGATGTGCACTCACTGCCCAGTACATGCCGGCTCTGTGCCCTCCCCCCCCTCACCATTTCTCTTTGTTGGACCCCAGCATTACCATGTCCTGCTTTCTGCAAGGAGGGGAGCTGGCTTCGACCCTGTCACCTTCCCAAGTACCAGTGCCTTCCCTCCGCCACTGGAGCCACAGTGTGACTGATGGGGACTTCCAGGCACCAGGACAGGTCAGCAGCAGGGAGAGTTTGGGGCATGGCATTCCCCCAGAACCCCCACAGGGGCCTCAAGGGCAGCATGACATTGTGGTAGGAACGTGGTTTTCTGCTCCAGGCTGGATTCCAGTCCCAGATCCTGTGTGTCTCCTGAGACAGGTGACTTCGCCTCTCTGTGCCTGTTTCTTCTTCCGCAAAACGAGGAGAATCTGAGTCCTCCTTCCCAGGCTGTTGGAGGGGCAGGGAGGGAGATGTTGCAGATGCTTGCGCTTGGAATAGATGTGCTGAATGGATGAATGAGCGATTCAGGCAGGGGTTCAAGGTTGAGAGGAGGTCGGGGCAGGAGGAGGGCCCAGTGGTGCACAGGAGCCAGCCTATAGCCATCTCCCAGGGCCAACTGTTAGATTTTCAGAATTTTGTAAGCCAGTTGTGCAATAAGTTAAATTATATATATATATATATATATATATACACCTCTAATACTCAAAACTCATCACTTCCTAATTATTTTACTACATTCTGCTCCTATGTTCTTGAGATTATTTACGTCTGTTGTCGCGTTTACTGTATACATAGCTGGCTGCTCAAAAATCAGCCCTGGGAGTATTTACACCAGCGACATTGGCAAGCACCGGCGGCTGGGGTACCAGGCCACCAGGGAGCCCGCTGTTCCGCCCTCGCCAGCCCCCTCCTGGGCCTGCAGCTCCGCGGCGCCAATCCCGGCTCCTCCACCCCCCCCACGCCGGGAAATGTCCTGCGGGTGAGGACCTCTCGCGGCCCCAAGAGCTGGTGGCGGGCGCCCCCTGGTGGCTGCTTCGAGCACCCGTCTTCCTTCCCGAGCCTTGGAGCGCGAGCCGGGGAGGGCAGGCCCCTGGGGGGGTCTCAGTGTCCTCCAGCGGCGGGGCGGGGGGGGCCTGGGGACGTGCTCCCTGCCCAGAGGATGGGATGACAAGACCCCACGGAGGCTGCTCAGATGTCCCCCAAGTCCTTCAGCCTCTGGGGCCCCGGCTTCGTAATATCGAGTCCCTCCCCTCCCCCCACGTCGTCCCCCCGCCCCCCGCATGATTTTTCTCATCACTTGCAAAGAGCAAGCAAACCCATGTTTCTCATAATGTGCAATCCCGCCTTTTGCAGGGTCAGCTGTCCCGGCCCAGGGTGGGCACCCGTCTCCCACCAAATCACCTTTATCACCTCGCTCGTGGGTCACACTTGTTCTAGAGCGTCAGGGGGCGGGGCCGACATCCCTGCACCTCTCTGACTCTGCCCTGTTGGCCCAACGCCTGCCACCTTCCCTCCTGCCTGTCCCCGGGTGTCCCCTCTCCAGCTGCAGCCCACACCTACCAGGACTCAGCCCTGTCTTTGAACTCTCCGCAGGCCACAACCCAAAGTGAAGGGGTCCCTTGGCTCCCCAACAGGCCGCAAGAGGTATTTTTCTAGAAGAAGGAAAGTCCTCCAAGGTGAGCTGCATTCCTCTCCCAGAAGGTGGAACCATGTGCCTGAAGCCTCCCGTCCTTCTCCTGATACCAAAGTGACAGAAAAGCATCGGAAGGTGGAAGATCCCGGGTCTGAATCCCGGCTTGGCCACTGGGGAAGCCACTGGGGAAGCCTTGACTTTCGGATCTGCCCCTTGGGATCAGTGTGGGTCCAACTGCGTAAGGTGGGCACGCGGTGAGTGTTGCTTGAATAGGGCGGCCGACTGTCCCGATTTGCTGGGGCTGAAGAGTTTCCCCCAACCCGGGGCTCCCAGCACTAAAATCACACAAAGTCCCACACAAACTGGACCATCTGGTCCCCCAGTGCTTAAATCCGGGGTCAGCAAACACAGAGCCTAATCCAGCCGGCTGCCTGTTTGGAAATCAAGTTTTATTAGAACCCAGCCAACCCCTTCTTCGTTTGTGACACGTTGTCCCATCACCACATTCCACCTACGAGGACCCGTGGGGCTGAGAAGTTGCAGCTGAGACCATGTGGTCTGCAAAGCGTACAATATGTTCGGCCATTTAAGGAAAAGTCTGTGGGCCCCAAAGGACCAGCTCCCCACCAGGAGGAGTCACCCCAATACCCTGAAACATTCTGCCATCATTTGTTCATCAAAGATTTATTGAGGGCCTGTGCCAGGCCCTGGGCTGGGGAGTGAGCAAGTCAGAGTCCACCTTAAAATGTGGACACGGGGGCAGTTGAGAGAGGGCAGGGTGGGGGTTACTCCCGGAAGGAAGCCCATTGGTACACATGGTCCCAAAGAAGGATATAGCCCTGGGCTCTCCAAGCCCACCCCAGACCCCATGGGCTAGGATCTCACCCTGGGTTCCCTTGAGAGATACCCAAGAAAACCCAAACTGCCTCCCAGTGGGGGGCAAGGGGGACCAGGAGTGGCCTCAGGAACCTGGCACTTCTCCCCCCAAAGCCTCCTTCCTGTATGGTGACCGCAGCCACCAGAAGACTTTGGGTCTTCCTTGGTGCACGGGGACGAGACCTCAGTGGCGGAGGCCCGAGAGGGAGCCCGGCCAGGCGTGAGCCAGGGAGGCAGGAGGGAGAGCAAGGTGGCTCGCTCACTGGTCCTGCGTCGGCTGTGGGAGTTCAGCTGCTTCACGTCCTGGGGGGCAACCGCCCTGTCCTAAAGCTCCCCAGGCTCTGCTCCCCTCAGCCGTGGCGTGGCCCGGAGGGGCCTGGGAAGGCTGCGGAGGCCAGGGGGCGCTCGGGTGGTGGAGCCGGAGGCCGAGGCGTTAAGGGAGGAAGCTCTGCAAGGTGAGGTCGTCCCCATCCCGGCCCTCCCTGGGCTCCGCGCTCAGGCCCTGGCTCTTGGCGTTGGGCAGGCCCCCGTTGGCCGCCGCAGTGGGCGCTTCGCCCCCCTCGGGCAGCAGGGATGAGATGCAGACCATCTCGGTGGGGGAGTAACTGCGCACGGGGTACATGTGAGTCTTGCGGGAGAGGCGGACGGCCAGCACTACGGTGCACACGAGGAAGGTAGTGGCGACCAGGGCCAGGACGAGGATGGCCAGCAGGCACTGCTTCACGGGGATGCGGTCCGGGCCCTCCGCGGCGGGGGGCACCGCGGAGCTCTGGGGGGGCAGGCCCTGACTATTTTTCCATCGTTTGATGAAGGCATCAGACAAATCGCCTCCTGTCACATTAGTGCTGTTTTGAGGATCAGAGGGCACAAGGACTGTGGTTAGGTGCCCTGTGGAGGCAGGTGCCGTGGACGGGCCCTTCATGGTGGCTGGATCTGTGGACGGGGCCTTTGTGGCAGCGGGCTCTGTGGACAGGGCGTCTGTGGCTTCTGGCCCTGTGGACAGGGTCCCCATGACAATAGGCTCCATGGACTGGGCCTCCGTGGCCACGGGTTGCGTGGTCAGGGCCTCCGTGACTTCTGGCCCCGTGGACAGGGTCCCCATGACAATAGGCTCCATGGACTGGGCCTCCGTGGCCACGGGTTGCGTGGTCAGGGCCTCCGTGACTTCTGGCCCCGTGGACAGGGTCCCCATGACAATAGGCTCCATGGACTGGGCCTCCGTGGCCACGGGTTGCGTGGTCAGGGCCTCCGTGACTTCTGGCCCCGTGGACAGGGTCCCCATGACAATAGGCTCCATGGACTGGGCCTCCGTGGCCACGGGTTGCGTGGTCAGGGCCTCCGTGACTTCTGGCCCTGTGGACAGGGTCCCCATGACAATAGGCTCCAAGGACTGGGCCTCCGTGGCCGCCGGTTGCGTGGTCAGTGCCTCTGTGGCTGCTGGCTCTGTGGACAGGACCTCAGTGGTGGCCAGCTCTGTGGTTGGAGCCCCTTCTGTGAGTGGAGCCTCCGTGTTGGGAAGCAGTGTAGTGGTCGGTTCTTCGGTCAGAAAGTTCAGTGTGACAGGAATCCCCTGTGTGGCCACTTCCATGCTCAGGTTCCCCATGGTCACCCCTCCTGCGTCCAGGCCAGCAGAGTCCCCTGTGGCCGCCTCCAGAGTGGCTGGCTCTGGAGTTCCACGCCCTGTAGAATTCCTCTGCCCCAACATTGCCATCTCAGCCAGAAGTTTAGGGGTCAGGGGCATAGACTCAGGGGTGAAAACCTCTGGGGGGTCTGTGCCTACTATGGCGTAGTCATATACGTCCAGTTCTAGCTCCTCATCCACTTGCCTCCTTCCCCGGGCAAGCAGGAGCTCTGGGGCCTCCTCCATCCCACTCCACTGTATCTCCCATGGCTGGAGGCTGTCGCCAGAGCCCAGCAAAACCAGAAGCAGGAGGACTTGCAGAGGCATGGCACCTGGAGGGAGACACGGACAGAAGGACATCAGGACAGCTTCCCCCCTGGGCCTGCCAAGCACCCTCTACTGCAACCCTGGACTATGTCTGATCTGGGGCAGGCACTTAGCGTTCAGCACCCTCCTGACCCAGCGCACAGTAGCTCCCCAGCAAACAGCAGCTGTTATTGTTTCTCCACATGAATAGATCCATCCAGAGGGCTCTGCAACTCTCCTTATACGGTGCATAGACATAGTTTTTGCCTTCCTCTCCTTTTTGATTAAAATTTTAAAATTGTGGGCAAGGCAGGCCACTGGGGTATAGAAAGAAACTCTTAGAGCTTCGAGTTATATTGTTATGTCACCCCTTTGCGATTTCAATTTTTGCACACATTTCTAATCTATCATGAGCCCAGCGGTACCTGCTTACAATTCATAGATCAATGTACATGCGTTGTCCACCGATGGGGTCCATGAGCCAAGGAGTTTGGAGACCACAGGTCTACAGGATAAAGCTGCTTGTTTGGACACTTGAGGCCTTTGGAGTCCGTTCCTGACCCGTCTCTCCGTGTCCCTCTGCTCTGCTTTCCTTCGTCTTGGCTCCCACCCTACGTGGCACTGGCCTGTTCCTCAGATTCTCAGTTTTTCCCATCCTCTCTCGGTGTCTCTGCTTGGTCTGTTCCCTTCTGTCCTCCCTTACACAACTCGGATGACAGTACCTACCTCATAGGTTATTGTGAGGTTGAAACAGGTAATGCCTACCTACGGAGCCCTTCAAACTTTGTTCCCACTGCAAGCCCCAGCAAAGGGCAGCTACTTTGGCTCCACCAGTAAGCCTCTCCTGTAAGTCCTCCAGGGCCCAGAGCCATCAGCTATACCATCCGCAGCCAGGAGAAACCTCCCACCTCTTCAGACCAGTCCTACCCTCAGGGAGCTGGCAGTCATCTCACCCGCCTGAGGGCCATTCTACTGTGAACCTTCAGCCCCTTGGCCAGCAGCCAGAGAGGGCAGAGCCACTCCCTGCAACCATCTCCTTGGTCCTTCTTCCTGGCATTGCGAGCGCCCCTGCTTTTTCGATGGCTCTCCCTCTCCTTACGCTCCCCCTGGCCCTGGCTGGTTGTTCATGGGATTCAGAATCATGCACTTAAGGATCCTGTGGTGAGTGACAGCTGTGTTCCGGGCCAGGATTCGGGTATTCCTGGTTTCCTCGGACATAACAGCCCCAGCAGCATGCAATCCCACTCTGTCGGGGGCAGAGCCCAGATCATTTCCCATACTTTTCCTTGTACTTCACATAATTCAGAGCAGAGACCAGTTGCTCATGATTGCTTGAGCGACTATAACTTACTCGTAGGCCCCTGAATTTCTAGGCTCAACTCAATCCCCAGTCTGATCATGTCCTAAAATAATTTTTAAGATTTTATTTATTTAATTGAGAGAGAGAGAAAGCACAAGAGGTTGTAGTGGCAGAGGGAGAGGGAGAAACAGACTCCCCACCGAGCAGGGAGCCTGATGTGGGTCTTGATACCAGGACCTGAGGATAATGACCTGAGCCAAAAGCAGATGCTCAACTGATTGAGCCACCGGGCATCCCTTAAAATAATTTCTTAAGCCGAACTTTATGATATTTGCACCAGACACATCAGGCCCTTACGATTATCTTCATTTTACTATGGAGGGATAAGGCTCAGAGAGGTAAAGCAACTTGCCCGAAGGCACACAGCTGGCAAGTGGCAGAGATCAGACTGGAACCCAATGACAATTCAGGAAGACTTCGTGGAGAAACCTGACCTGGCTGAGGGGGCAGAAGGAGCAAAGCCTTGGAAGAGATCTTCGCTTATTGTGTCTGTGGCTGGGGACCCAGATGAGAGAAGGAAGGCAGAGTAAGAACAAAAAGGACCTTAAGGCACCTGGGTCGCTTGGTCGGTTAAGCATCTGACTCTTGGTTTTGGGTCATGTCATGACCTCAGGGTCCTGGGATGGAGCCCTGTGTCAGCTCCGAGTTCAGGGGGGAGTCTGCTTGAGATTCTCTCTCCTCCTCTCCTTGCCCCTCCCCCCTCAAATAAACAAGTAAATCTAAAAAAAAAAAAAAAAAAGTACCTTGAAAGCTATCTCATCCAGAAAGGTCAGTCCCATTTGTACCAGGTGCTATTCAGGGCATGGGATTGAGAACACAGTCCTTGGGGTGAGATACAAAGGTGTTCAGGTCCTAGCTCTGTTCCTTGTAAGCTGTAGGACCTTGAATTTCTCAGCCTCAATTTTCTCATCTGTAAAGTGGGGATAACTATCTGCCTCTATCTCATCCAGCTGTTAAGGAAATGCAACAAGATGATGGACTTGAATGTCCAGGCTTGCAGTAGGTGCTTAATAAAAGCATCACAGACACACACACACACACACACACACATTCTTTGCCTCCCAACCTGCATTTAGGAGGCAGAGTGTCTTTGCACACGGGTGGAGTTCCTGCTTGGGGGTAACCTTGGCCCTGCTTTCCTGGGGGAGGAGCGGGGTGGATTTTAAGAAGCCACCAGGTTGGGTCCATATTTCAAAATCATGAAGACTTATACCCACCACCCCCCCTGAGGCAGTTCTCGGTTCCTGGAAGGCAGAGCCCTCAGCACTTCCTGGAAACAGGGAGGGTGGGGACAAGAACAAAGGCCCCACCCACTGGTTCCTGGCTGAAGGAGGCACCTTGATGATTCAGGACCTTTTTATTTTTTAAAGATTTTTATTTATTTATTCATGAGAGACAGAGAGAGAGAGGAAGAGGCAGAGACACAGGCAGAAGAAGAGGCAGGCTCCCCGCAGAGCAGGGAGCATGACGTGGGGCTTGATTCTGGGACCCTGGGACCACGACCTGAGCTGAAGGCAGAGGCTTACGCCCCCCAGCCACCCAGGCACCCAGGACCTGACTTTCTGCAGCCCAGAGGCCGGGAAGGAAGGCATGGAAGGGGCTCTCCCCAGTGACTGCCCTCTCCCTGTGCGCATCCCCACCATCCCCTGCATGCAGAGGCAGCTTGGAGGAGAGACCACTCAGCAGCTGTGTTTGTAACCTGAGCAGGTTGCCTCAGTTTCCCTATCTGTAAAATGGACGGCCTTGCTTCAAAGACTGGCCCTGAGAATCAAATTACATGCTGCAGGGAAAGTCCCCCATAGCTGGCACCCAGCAGGGGGTGTTTTACTGGGGGAGTCTTTTCGGGGCTGTGGACAGAGATGCAGAGGAATGAGCTCAGAGTCAGGGAGGTGGATGCGGCGGCCTCCCTACCTCCCCCTCCTGCCAGGAGCAGTGAGGATGCTGCAGGTCCTGAGTGAGAGCAGAGACACCCCCCCACACACTGTGTGTGGAGATAAGACAGGGCACCCCAGGAAAGCCCCGTGTCCCAGTCCAGGTCTATTTAGGGCGACCGCCTCGCCCAGGATGTTCCTGTTGTTAAGTGCTGAAAACCTCTCGGTCCCATACATGGGCGCCAGGCAAGCCAGGCCGGCCGGTCACCCCAGCCTGGTGGCTGTCATCTCATGGGCTTCAGGGGAGAAGGACCACAGACCCCACGGCCACGAGCCAGGCTGCGCAGGTGGCAGGGAGAGGGGCGGAGGGCGAGCGCTGTGTCCCGCAGGTGGCCGGGAGCCTCAGTATCTGCTGAGACAAGTGTGTGACCCAGTGAGGGCGGCGAGGCGGACCCTTCCCCGTCGCCATGGGCACCGTGCGGGGCAGGACAGCGAGGCCCAGAAAGGTGAAGCCGCCTCCTCTTATGCCTTTCTGCGCCCAGAGCAGGAACAGTCACTCCCCACAGGAGAGGGGCGCTGGGAGAGGGGCAGAGAGCTGCTACATCCCATCTGTCTTCCTGCTTGCCTAACACGGTAGGTCGGATGCGGCCCATTTCCTGTCCCTTAGCCTAAAACCAGGTTGCTCTGCCCTTGCGCCACCCAGGCTGCTGTACCCTGCTCCAGACAGGGAGCCCGCGGCCGCCCCGGACCGCCCAGGAAAGACACCAGGGCGCTCCAAGAAGCTTGGGACTTCCCATTCAGAATCTTGGACCCGGGAATCCCGGCGCTCAAGGGTTTGGAAGCAGAGGATCAGAAGGACTGAGCATCAGGGCACCTGGGTGGCTCGGTCAGCTAAGCATCTGCCTTCAGCTCACGTCGTGATGGTGATCGGATCCGGAGTCCTGGGATCCAGTCCATGGTGGGCTTTCTGCTCAGCGGGGAGTCTGCTCCTCCCTCTGCCTCTGCCCCTCCCCTCCCCTCTGCTTGGCACTCTCTCTCCCTCTCACATAAATGAATAAAATCTTAAAAAAAAAAAAAAAAGAAAGAAGAAAGAAAGAAGAAAGAAAGAAAGAAAGAAAGAAAGAAAGAAAGAAAGAAAGAAAGAAAGAAAGAAAGAAAGACTGAGCATCTCAGGGCATGGGGTTGAGCTGTCAGCCAAGAGAAGAGGAAGCTCCAAATCAATAAGTAGGTCAAACCGAGGCCCAGGTGTACCCCAGGGCCCCAGGGCAGTTCTCGGCCCGACTGATCCAGTATCAAACCAGATCCAGGCCCAGGTCTGGCACGCACAAGCTGTGTGACCTGGGGCAGCTGAACTCCCCTCTCTGGGCCACAGATTCCTCATCTGGGATCAAAGGACAGTCATAGCCCATACACTTCGTGGGGTGGCTGTGGGTTGAAGTGAGCTGGTTCAGGTTGAGTGTTTAGCACGGTAAGTGCTCAATAATGGCCAAGTGTTATCTTTGTCATTCTGCATTCAGGGCCATATCCCTGAAAAATCCCCCACCCGGGAATAGCTTTGACACACCTCTAATCTTGACAGAGAAGGCCGGGATGGAGAGTCCTAAAAAACCATCTCCACAGCAAGCCCCGGGCCATCCCTGGTTTGCAAACCACAGGTATCAAGTGTAGACCATGTTCCAGAGACTGATGTAAGAGCTATGCATGAATCATTAGTTCAGTCAGGCCCTACCACCTCCTCTGTGACCCGCATGTGAAAGATGGGGAAACCGAGACCCTCTTGGCATCTAGAGTCACATACCCAGTAAGCGAGGGCTCAGGAACTTGAATCTGGGTGCTCTTGCTCCAGATGCACCTCACAGTCACAGCCTTCTATTTCATCCATTCTCCAGAGCTGAGAAAATAGGCACCTTCTCCAAGAAGCCGTCCTGGGTTGCTCAGGCACTACGAGTCATTCCCATTGTTTAAACCGCTTAAAGTATTGTTTACTGTCTAAAACTTCATTCCCATTGGACCCTCAGCTTCAAAAGGACGGGAACCACAGATGTCTTGCTGCTCACACCCCATGTCCAGGGCTTAGCAGACAGGCACTTAGCAGGCATTGTGACATTTGCCCAGTGGAGCGCAGGCTCTGTGGCTGCCCACTGCAAGCTTTTGCAGGGCACAGTCTCAACTGGGTCCCCAGCACCCTTGGGGGCTCATGAAAGGCCCGTTGCAGGAGGGGACCTGTGAATGGGAGACAAGCAACCAGCCCGCAAGTGCACAGGACATGCGCCTTAGAGCTTCTTGCACTGGGCCTGCCATCCTGCACATCCCGAGCTTTTCTCATCATTTCCCTGACCCCCATCAAGGAGCCCTTTCAGATTGTTTTTTGTTTTTGTTTTTGTTCTTTACCTAGTGACCACCCGTCCCCACACATTTTAATACCGCAGATACACCTGTTTACTGTTCCATAGCTCTTTGCAGGAGCACAAGCCACAGTGATGGCTAAGATTTTTTTCTGCTCCTTCCTCACCAAAATAACCCCTACCAACTTTCACCTTCTCAACCCCAAATTTCCCAGCCTGGTACAGAGGAGGCAAGATAATTTACACAAATGAATTTAAAGAGAACTACACCTGGTTTTAGTTTAACACCTGATGCTTGTCTGAAGAATTGTCTGTGTAGACAGGCAGACGGACAAGCACACAGACACACAGACGCACTGCAGCCATCCTATGTCCTTCCAGCCTGAGCCCCATGCCCCACCACCAACTTCTTGCTCAGGTTCAGCAAAGGGGACCAAGGGACCTGGGCCGGGGTCAGGCCGGGGTCACGCTGGGCCCCACGAGGGTCCTGCAGCCAGATGGGGCCGCCGTAAGTCCAAGCTCAGCCACCTCCCAGCCAGGCCACGATGGGCAGCTGCTTCTCCCCTCTGAGCCTCGATTTTCTCATCTGCGAAAAGGGGGCACAGCATTCTTGGAAGATTCCCCAGCCCCTCTGAAGGCCCTGCTCCTGCCTGGCCAGGCTTCCCAGGGGGTGCTCAGCCTGGCAGCCCGGCCCCTTCTGCCCTCTGGGTTTCAGTCTGCCCTGGCTGCTGGCCAAGTCTGATGAGGGAGGCATCTACCATCTCGGGTGTGGCCAGGCAAGCCCCGGACGAAGCCATGGAGGGGTCTGGGGCCAGGAGAATCACCTCCTGAGTTCCCTGCCCGCCGAGAGACCCAGTCTTGGGGCTGGGACTGGAAGTCAGAGATGGGAAAGGAAGAGAGTCCAGGAAGGAGGAAGAGAATTCGAGGGAACTGGAGCCCTGATCATTGTCTATGGGTGTTGATGGGTGTAGCACAAGCAGGGGGAGCGGCACGGGGAGATGGAGAAGCAGGCTCTCCACTGAGCAGGGACTCTGACTTGAGGCTCAATCCCAGGACCCCAGGATCATGACCCCAGCCAAAGGCAGCCGCTTAACCGACTGAGCCACCCAGGCACCCCTCAACTTTTTAAAAAGTGTGAAGAACGTAACTTTGGAGACAATATTGTTGTGGATCTGTAGCTACGAGGCTTCGACACATCCTGCACCTGCTCACCCTTTCCAGAATCGCCTGGACCCAACCCCAGCACCGCTCTGAGCAAATCTCTTCACCTCCCTGTGCCCCACATGAGAGGAGGGGGTAGCATGATTTCTAGAGAAATGTTCCTGATTTCTCTGATTTTTCAAATTGAGAACTCCCCCCTCCTCAGGCAGGGGCTGCAGGCAAACCTGATGGGGATGGTGGGGAGGCTGGAAGTCGAGGTAGCAGAATCCAGAAGAGATGGCAGCAGAATAAGACCACCATGTTGATCTGGAGCCCTGGGGCCCTAGTTCAGAGTTCGGGTCCTGCCCCGGCCTGCCCCATGCTGTCACGCAGGCCTGCTGGTCCCAGGACCACCACCCAGCCCCTCAGTGTGGTTTTGCAAGCCGGTACTTACCGTGCTCCATGCTCCGCAGAGCATGGGACAGCTGCCTCTGGGCCCCGGAAAAGCAGCTTCTCTGCCTTGGCGACAGGGACCAAGCCCAGATTGTCCGAGCACTGCTGTGGCACCCCGGCCGTAGTCCCCGCCAACCCTCAACGGCCTGCACCAAAGGAGGAAGCGAGAATGTGGTTACTCAGACACGACCACGTGACGGCCCACACCCCCTTGTTTGTGACAACTCAGTGACAGTGTGGATTGAAATGGAGCGGGTAGTGGGAGACAGGGACCTGCTGGGCCCAACATCACTCTTGGGTTTCGGTAATCAGGTGCACGCTGAAAACCACACGGCAGCTTTCTGCTGGGAGAGGGGTTGGGGGGCTGGGTGAAGAGGCATGACACCACAGCCATAGAGTTGAGGTGAGGGGACCCCACCCTGGAAGGAAGGGAGTGACTGCATGCAGATAAGGATGGTTCTAGGTTCTTGTCCAAGAAGGGAATCAGGGGGTGGGTGGGGGGAGAAGCCACAGAACACAGATATTCCTGAGGTCTGCAAATATGACGTGGCCATTCCTTCAAGATCCATCTCTAGGTGCACAGGTGGTCCTTTTCACCACAATCAATGACTGGAGCTACATTGCAAATTCCACTGGGGCAAGACCTGCTTTTTTTTATATATATATATATATAGATAGATAGATTATTTATTTATTCATGAGAGACACAGAGAAAGGCAGAGACATAGAGGAAGAAGAAGGCTGTCTGTAGGGAGCCCGATGCAGAACTCAATCCCAAGACCCCGGGATCACGACCTGAGCCACAGGCAGATGCTCAACCACTGAGCCACCCAGGTGCCCCAAGACCTGCTTATTTTATTTCTCTATCCTGACTCTCTGGTTGTGCCAACTCTGGTATCCCAGGCTGGATGCTCTGAGGTCCAAAAGGCAAGCAGTTCCAGGCTCTGGCCCTCCCTTCCTCTGGCGGGGAAGCCAGCAGGTGAACAAGTAAACAGATCATGATGCATCGTAATGTCACCCTGCGGTGAGCCAAGGAGGGGCCCCTGACCCACCCTGGTAGGGGAGGGGGTCGGCAAGAGAACCTTCCAAGAAGTGGGTACATGAGATGACAAGTAGGGGTGCGCTACCCAGGAGGGTGGGCAGTCCAGGAGGAAGCTAAAGCCATCCCAGGCAGATAGCACAGACCAAAGGCCAAGAGATGTGAGAAAGCACAGGGCTCTCAGGGGAGTGAAGGAAGGCGTCATCTCCCAGGGTCTGGCCTGTGGCTTCATACAAGGTGGGATGCAGGACATATGCAGAAAGGGGTTCACGCCCTGCCTTACACACAGGTTGTTCTAAAATGATAATGGGGGGACACCTGAGTGGCTCAGTGGTTGAGCGTCTGTCTGCCTCTGGCCCAGGGAGTGATCCCGGAGTCCCAGGATCAAGTTCCGCATCAGGCTCCCCGCAGGGAGCCTGCTTCTCCCTCTGTCTCATTCTCTGTGTCTCTCATGAATAAAAAAATAAAATCTTTTAAAAATATATAAGTAAAATGATAATGGGGATGGGGCGCCTGGGTGGCTCAGTCAGTTGGGCGTCTGCCTTCAGCTCAGGGTGTGATCCTGGGGTCCTGAGATCGAGTCCCACATGGGGCTCCCTGCATGGAGCCTGCTTCTCCCTCTGCCTCTGCCTGCCACTCTGCCTGCTTGTGTTCTCTCTCTCTCTCTCTCTCTGTCAAATAAATAAATACAAACTTTAAGAAAAAAATAAAGTGATAATGGGGAGACCGTGTGGGTGTACACCATGACAGAACTTCTGTTCCAGGGGTGCCTGGGGTGGGCGGGTTGGCCATGCGGGGGTGGTGGGTTCCAGAGCGAGCAGATGCAGAGCCCCACATCCTCCAGATGCATCCCTTTCTCCCTGCGTCAGATGCAGCCACAAGCTGCGTCTCAGGAGGGCCGGGCACAGCCTGCGGAAAAGGAAACTACCACAGACCCACCCCTGGTCCTGTACGCCATCTGTGAGCTCTGAAAACCATCCAGGAGCAGGGCCCTACGGGAGACAACCTGCAAGGCCAGAGGCCTGATAACTGACCTCCCACCAGCTGTGAGACTGTGGGCAGGTCGCTTCTCTGGAGCCTCGGCTTCCTCGCCTGCAAAGCTTCATAATACAGACGCGTAGCATTGCCTTGGCTCCCGCACACGCCAGGTGCTGTGCATCAGATCAGCTCATGTACCGCTCAGAGCGGTCTTTGGGGGAAGCTGAGACCCAAGGCGAGGCTGTGCCTTGCTCAAGGTCACACGGGGTAGGTGGCAGAGGCAGGTCCAGGTGGCCGGAAGATAAGCCCCCTATCTCAAGGCCTGGCCTGTGTTGGTGCCGGCTGAGCGCCCGCATGCAGGGAGTCTTCCCTGCATTCTAGCAAGTGCTCTGTGTAAGGGGAAGGGGTGACTCCGTGGCGGGGAAGCAGCTTCAAGGTAAGGCTTGCGCGGTTGGATGTGCCTCGCAGAAGAGCAAATATCGCTAAGAGGATCCGGACTCGTGTCGTCCACGAGAAGACCGTAAAACCACATCTCGTGACACCTAACACCTGTGAGACTCAAGCGTTCAAAGCGAGGGGTTTCTACTTCTACAGGCGGGAACCGCCCCCCCCGCCCCCCCCCCAATGCTCCAAAGATGCCTTCAGAGATCAAAGCGATGATACTCAATGTGAGGGAAACACTGGAAAAAACATCCAAGGGCCATCCTAATGGAAACCTGCTGCTCGGAGTGTGATACAGACGTGAAAGCCGCACGTATGTTGAATGCCCACACAGCACTCATGCCTCGTTAGCGGAAAAGCAGGTGTAAAGATGTATAAACAGGTACTTCCAGCTGTGTGTGGGTTCCCGGAGGACGCACGGACAGAAATGCTCACAGGGCTTGTCTCTGCGCGGCCCAGTTATGGGCGGCCCTTCCCTTTCTCATGCATCCTCCTCGGTATCTTTAAATAGAAAAATGCGTGTGATATGTCAGCTTTATTATCAGGAAATAGATATTTTAAGCAGCGCAAGGACTTTGTAGATACCCTAGATTTCAGGATGACTAGACTTACCTCCTCTGTCGGTCTCCACCCTTCTGGGGTGTTTGGGGGACTGCCCCTCCCAAGCCCCAACCCTGTGTTTCTCAGTGCTTCTAAGTACGGTTTCCCAAGGCCCAATGGCCACAGTGGTGGGGCCAGTCACATCACTTCCTCAAGTGCTCCTCAGCCTGGTTCTGGAGGATTCTCTGGAGGCGTTTAGGAACCTACTCAGGCATCATAGACTAACGGCCTGAGGGCACACTCCTTCCCTAGAATAGGACCAAGGAGCTTTTTCTGTAAAGGGCCAGAGATTGAATCCTTTCAGCTTTGTGGATCTGTCCCAAATACCCAACTGCGCGGTGATAACATGGGAACAGCCATAGTCTATATGCAATAAATGGGTGTGGCTGTGAGCCGATAACATTTTCATTGCAAAAAATAGGCAGTGGGTCAGATTTGACTTACCGGCTAAAGTTTACTGGCCCCTGACCTAGAAAAACGAGACACTGGCAGTAGGGAGAACCAAATTGCAATAAGAAGCGACCCACCAGGTCCCCACGAATGGGCAGAATGAAACATGGGTCCCCTTAAGACTATGCCACTGGCTTTCTCAGGGAATGACACGTGTACTGAGCCCTGAGCGCCAGGCACTGGGATGAGCCGCACACAAGACACACTCTGTCCTTGCGTCTGGGCGCCTATAGATTAGTGGCCAGGGCAAATGCCACCATCCAAGGCCACTGAACGTAGCCAGGTAGAAAAATACAGGTCTGAGAATGAGGAGAATTGGATCCTTGCCTCAGGCCTGCTGTGTTTAGGGAATTCACTTGACCTCTCTGAGATTGTCTCATCTGGAAAATGGAGGCATGAAGGCTTAGTGCAAAACAATGCAAGGAATCAGTAAAAGTCTAAGAGTAGATAGGGCTGCAGATGTAGCAGAGCCCAGTCGCAAAAACCCACTGTGGGTCTCCGGCCCAGCCCTCCATGTTTATGATCCTTGCTCCATGTGCAGGAACACTCTCCCTATGCAGGATTCAATGGCTCCCCATTGCTTTTAGAAGACTCAAATCCCTGACATGGTGGTCAATGCCTTAACCTCCCTTCCCCTCCAGCCTCATCTCACTCCCAGGCCTCCTTGTTCTCTGCTCCAGTGCCTTCTTTTAGCTCCTCTCATGTTTCCTCCTAACACAGGACCTTTGCACGTACAACTCCGGCTGCCTGGAGCATTCCTTACTGCTCATCACCTGAGTAACTCCTATTCACAATTCAGACCCAGTTCACATGCCATCTTGTCAGGAAAAGTCTTTCCTGACCCCTGACCCCATCCATGATCTTAGAACACTGTGACCCTCTCCAATGTGCGTGTGATTCCTTGATACCTACCTCTCTCCTTGGAAGTTCCAGAAGACACCCGTGTCTGTTTTGCCCACCATTGCATCTCCTGGGCCAAGCATAGTGCCTGGCATACAAGAATCAACAATGGCCAACATTTATCAGGTGCATCTTCATGGCAGGCACTGTCCTAGGCTCTTGACACATTTGTTTGTCACAATTAAACACCCTGGTAATTTGCCACAAATAATTGCCTCATGAGGAATTATTAGTATTCCTATTTTGGGATGGAAAAAGGCCAAGGCCCAGAGAGGTTAAGTAACTCACCTGAGGTCACACAGCTAATAAGTGAGAGAGCCAGGGTTTAAATCCAAGCTCTCTGTTTACTGAGCCTAAATTCAATCACAATAGATGTTTGTTGAATAAATATGCACATTATCACTGCTTCTCCAGGCAGACCCTGCCCGTTATGATTGGTCTAAGGGGATGCAATGCTCCCCACCACTCTCCAGCAGGATGAGCCACTGAGTGTGAGGTTTCTCTCTATATATGGACCCCCAGTGGTGGGGCTCTCCTTGGAACCAAGGGTCACTTGTGGGCCTTTTGGCCAACATGTGCTCCAGGGAGTTCACTAACCAATTACTGCTGGAGCAGCCCCATTTTAAAGCTCATTGGGCCCCCACTTGGACAACAGAAGACTTGCTCTCCAAGCAGTCTACTATCTCCTTATACCTGGACACTCCTAAATGGTTGTCCGTGCACTAAATGCAGTTTTGCTTATGTTAGCCTATGGGTGAAAACCCTGGTAGCTGCCACGTGATGATGTTTACACCAGCTTAGCGGGGATGAGAGGATGGGGGGCACCTGTCAGTTGCATTTCACTCCTCTGTTGTTTCTGGTGGGGAGTGGAGTGGGGAGCTGTTCACACCAGTGACCAGTACAGCTGCAATGAAAAACTGCAGAGACGCAGAAGCCAGCGAAGCTTAGCTTCGACCTGGTGTTCACCAGGTGTAAGCTGGTCGAACCATGCATTCAACAATTGAGGAACATGAGAAAAAACATTAAACACCAGTGGAATCCTGAGATTTCGTGGATGGGTAAGGACTGTGTCTGACAGGCTATGTATGGCTGAGATCTGAACATCACTTTGTGATTTGCTCGAACTCACCTTGGCCCCTCCTTGCCCCTCCCCCCCCAGATGCCCATTTACCTGAAAATGGTGAACTGTGGGGGAAATGGCGTTACATCTAGAATCATGCCTGCCTTTTTTTTTTTTTTTAAGATTTTTAGAATTTATTCATCCATGAGAGACATGCAGAGAGAAGCAGAGGCATAGGCAGAGGGAGAAGCAGGCTCCCTGCAGGGAGCCCGATATAGGACTCAATCCCAGGACCCCAGGATCACAACCTGAGCCAAAGGCAGACACTCAACCACTGAGCCAGCCGGGTGCCCCAGAATCATGTCTGCCTTCCAAGGTGGCCACTCTGCCTCCTAAGGAAGTGAGGCTCAGGGAAGGGCCCAGGTGGATTTGAGTACAGGTTGACTAGACCAGACCACAAAGCCTATAGCTTCCCTACCAAACAAGTGTCCAAATGGCTGTGCCCCGTTTCTCTGGGGCAGCACTGGAAAAGTAGCCATCACGGGTATCCTTTGTTCAAAGGAAAGCAAAGATCCTTTTATAGAGAACAGAGCTGCTTTAATGAAAGGGAGGTGGTGGGGGCGGGGTCACACCCAAGGGCCTGCCCTCCCCCCTTCCCCAACACACACATCCTCTTAGATTGAAGGGAGGGCTCACAGGCTGTGATCTGCTAGTCTGAGCCATTGAAAGGGGAAATGGCCACTTTGGGGCCCACCACAGCTGGGATGCAATTCCCCTTCTCAAATGGGAACAGAACCTTGGGGAGTCCTGGATTCTGGTTGTCACTCTGGGCAGCCCCAGAAGCAGCTTCTGGGATGAAGGCCCTCAGAGTGAAGCTGCTCCTTCAGAGTAAACAGAACAGAGGTCAAAGGCAAGGGCTGGTCCCAGACCTGGAAGGTCAGAGGGTAATCAAATATAGAAGTGTGCTCCGGGGGGGGGGGGGGGGGGCATCCGGGTGGCTCAGTGGTTGATTATCTGCCTTTGGTTCAGGGCATGGTCCTGGGATTAAGTCCTGCATTGGGCTCTCCCGGCAGGGAGCCTGCTTCTCCCTCTGCCTGTGTCTCTGCCTCTCTCTCTCTCATGAATAAATAAATAAAATCTTAAAAAAAAAAAAAGTGCTCCATTCTCAGTGATTTTTCCAACACTAACAGTTGAAGGAATCAATGCCTCTGATGGCTACCCCAAGCACTGGGCCTGGTGATACAGTGATGGAGAACTCTGGAACTCAGACCTCAAGGGGCTCTGATAAAGGAGGAATACTGGCATGAGGAAGGAGTCTTAGTTGCACACTCATCTCAAACTGGCTTAAGTGGCAATAGGATTCCTGGGGTATCTCATGGAATTTGAGGTTAGAACTGTGGCTGGATCCTATGCATGGATTCAGTGAACTAAAGGGACCCAGAAGCCTTTTCTCCACCACTGCACACCTGCTCTGCCCGCTTGCTCCCTAGAATCCCCAAGTCTCTGGCCTCTGCAAAGGGAAACTCAGATTTGGCACCATGAGAAGTGGAGCATTGGCCCAGCCAGGGGAAGGTCATATTCTGGAAGCAAAGTACTGCCATGCAGACGATCCCATCAGTGTCCCCATTCTCCGAAATGTCTCTATTTTCATTCATTTCTTTAGCAGATATTTTAAAATGTAATCTGCCAGATTCTAGGGATAATAGTGAATAAATGAGTTCTGTCTGTGGAGTTTACATTCAATTCAGGGGAAATAGTCAAAATCTCAAATGAAGTTGATAGATCTGGTGGAAACAAGGTGCTATGGGAAAGATGGCAGGAGAGGAGGAGCAAAGTGGTGAGCCTCACAGACGATGGGTGTTCTGGAGAGAGCAGTGCATGGAAAGATTAAAGGTAGGAGGCCTCCCTGAAAACAAGGGGACATGAGGAGAGGAGGTCAGGGAGACAGCAGACCCAGCCAAACATGCGGAAGTCAGCTTTAATTCTGAGTGGGAAGAAAATCCTATAGAGGGTTTTGACTCTAAATACGGGGTTTGCAAGCTTTTTCTTAATGGGCCAGATTGTACATATTTTGGAATTTGTGGTCACAGAGTCAACTCGGAATGTGTAAAAAGCAGCCATCGATGTTGCTTAAACAGGAATGGCTATGTTCCAAGAATTTTATGCTAAAACTTGAATTTTATATACTTTTTACTTGTCATTCTTTTTTAGCCCCCCCCCAACCACTTAAAAATGTAAAAAATCTATTCTTGCGCACTCTACAGAAACTTCCAGTGGGGTGGATTTGGCCTGTGGGCCTCAATTTACTCACTTGTCTTACTACCTTAAATGGTTACTCTGGCCACTGTGTTGAGAACAGACAAAAGCAGGGAGCAGGAAAGTTGGTTTGGAAGCTGTGATAGTCCATTTCACGTCAATTTTACTGGACCATGGGGTACTTAGATTATTTGGGCAAATATTCTGAGTGTGTCCATGAGGGTGTTTCCCAGATACTAACATTCTAATCCTTAGAGCGAGGAAAGCAGATCGCCCTCCACAGTGTGGGTGGGCCTCACCCCAATCAGGTGAAGGCCAGAAAAAGAACAAAAAGGGGGAGTTTAAGAGGGAACTCCTTGACTATCCTTGAGCCTTTTTTTTTTTCCCATTGTCTTTGGACTCAAATGGAAACATCAGGTCTCCTGGGTCTCCAGCTTGTTGAAAGGAGACCTTGGGACTTGTCAGCAACCGTAACTATGAGCAAGTTCCTTATAATGACTTTATATATGTACACATCCGATTGGTCCTGTCTCTCTGGAGAACCCCCCTGCAGAAGCTCAGTTCACATCAGAGATGGCAGTAGTGGTTAACAGTGGCAGTGTGAGAGGCAGCCACAGCCAACAGGAGTAGCTGAGTCTGTGGTGGGATATGAGAAAGGAGATGGGAATCAGGTGGCGTGGGAGGCAGGCGGCAAGTCCAGGGGGCAAGTCAAGGGGGCTACCCCAGAGGAGGCTGAAAACCCTGGACTTCATTCTGGGGACAAGGGGAACCTTGTGCCCCCCTCAGGGGTCTTGACAGATTCTGTTCTAGAACACATCACTCATGAAGCAAAAAAGGGAACAGGTGGTAGAGGAACCAGCTACAAGGCTGTTCAATGCTCTGTTCTCTCTACAAGGGGAAGTTTCTGGCAGGTGCCCAGAAGCCTATATGGGATTCTCCACCCTGTCATCTTTTGTGGCATTTTAATCCACAGCCCCTAGTAGAAACTGGCCAGGGTGGTAATTCATTTTACTGTTTCGGGGGCTGTAGTTGATGGAGGGTGGCTGTAAGTGGTCCTGCAGGCTTGTTAACCATGAGGTGCCTCTTCTATCTTCTACAACTCAAGTATCATCTTGGCACGGAAATGAACCTGCAACAACTTCCTGTTATTTGTGGGGCAACTTCCCAGTTCTCATACCTCTCAGTGCAGCCCAAAAGCTTGGATTTTGTTGCTAAAATACTGGTGGTTGATTTCTTGACCCTCAGGGCACACAGCTCCTGTCTGAACCCCAAACACAGCTGGACCACTTAAGTCATTTGCTCAACTACATTTTTTTCCAGGACTTTCAAACCTTCACAGGAAAAATAAGTATTTACCCAGTGAATGCCACAACAGAATCATGTCTAGTGTGTGTGTGTGGTGGTGAAAGGGGTAATGGGGGGCGGGGAGTGGAGATTAGTCATGAGAAGACAGCAGGGCTATGATAAAGGCCAAGGCCTGCTGTTGGGGACCAGAGGCACCACTCATCTGGCAACCCACCCCCTCAAGGCCCCCAGGCACCCTGTGCTTCACCCCTTTACACTGCAATCTACTTGCATCACCTGGACCAGTTGGCGGTGAAGGTACTTTATTTGTAGCTGAAGCCCAAGCACAGCACCTGGCACCTGATGAGCTCCTTGCTCCTTCCCTTTGCAATGCTGATGACTGCACATTAAAAAAAAAAAATTATTTATTCATGAGAGACAGAGGCAGAGAGAGAAGCAGGCTTTCCACAGGGAGTTTGATGTGGAACTCGATCCCAGGACCCTGGGATCATGACCTGAGCCAAAAGCAGATGCTCAACCACTGAACCACCCAGGTGCCCCTGCTTGCCTCTTTCAATCTGAAGCTTTCCAAACAACCCACCAACTGGCTGCTAGGTCTTTGTCTGATTCCTCTCTCTCCAGCACTGCCGCAAACCCAGCACTGTCATCCTGTCCAAAAATATCCGTTCAGTCTTTGAGCCAGTGTGAGAAAGCCTCTCCACTTAAAAAACGAAAAACTAAGCACCCCGTGGTTTCAGTAACAGATCTACTTGCTTTCCGGCCTCCTGAGCATCCTGGAGTGACTCACTTGTCTCCCATCCCAGACTTTCCCTGTCACCTGAGCAGCTGTGCTTCTCCCTCAAACACTACCCCCACCCCCCATTTACGAACTTGGGCCCTTAAAATCTGTTTTCCTACCTGGTTGCATTTCTGTACAATAACAGTAAAGCTATGCTGAAGTGCAGATTCTAGCAGCTTCTCTAAACTCACTCTCCTCCACTTTCCAGCCAACCTAAAAACTCAGAAGCTACTAGACCCTTGGGTACCTTTGAATCTGGAGCAGTTTCTCTCTCCCCACTTCTCCATTTCACCTTTTCCAGAAACTTGCCATTGAGAAACAAAGCTCATTCTGCCTAGTGTTGCCCAGCAATCTCCTTCCACCTCTGTGATGAACAGCTTGCCAACAGCCTGAACTCCTGGGGGCAGAAGGAATGCCGCTGGTGGCACACCCCACCAGGGAGGTGAGATCACCTCCATTTCAAACCGTGCAGGCAGCTGGAACGCAGAAGAAGCATACTAAAATGTATTACTTTGGGGGGCACCTGGGTAGCTCAGTAGTTGAGAGCCTGCCTTCCACTCAGGGCATGATCCCAGGGTCCTGGGATCGAGTCCCACATCGGGCTCCCCACAGGGAGCCTGCTTCTCTGCCTGTGTCCCTCATGAGTAAATAAAATCATATCTATATATGATATATATATCACAGATATATATAAACATCTTACTTCATATCATATTGGTTGGAAGTCTATTTCCCAGCTCCCATGACCTTTCACTTTTGACATATTAAAGTCTTATGTAATTGGGTTTTTATGGAGCCAATCTAGCTTTTCCTCTGAGATTTAAAAGGCTTTCCCCAGACTTAAGTCTAGATAGAAAAGGATTTTTTTCTTCTAAACTTGAAAATCAAGTTTACATTTAACTACTGACTCCATCTGAACACACACTGGTGTCGCTGGGCAGTTGGCTATAGAGTCCCTGCCCCCAGGGATACTTAATGTTGCTGCACCACTTTTCTCCCAGCCACTGACTTAGGATGCTTGTTTCAATGTATTACTATTTCATCATTCATACGTTGACTTTAATAACTTTTCTGGGAATAAAGACATTTATGGGAAATACACAATTGAGTAAAATCTAATTAAATACAAATTTCCCACACAGCTGGTACCTCCACAGAGCAGTAACAAAACTTGTGTTTATTCTACACGTAAATATACACTGCATATGCATATATCCTGAAAGAGGGCTTGCCAAAAGCAATCCATCCTGGGCTGGTTAATTAACCAACCCCCACCACACTGATCTTTCCTCTAATTCCTGAATGAATCTCCCACTAGTTTGCCTGGGCCAAAATTCCCAGAGGTGAAAACTCTGGGCCAGAAGGCAGAAACATTTAGGACTTCAGATATAACTTGTTGCACTGCCCCTGGGAAAGGCTGTGCCAGTGTGTGCACACTCCCTTCCAGTCTTGCAAGAAAGGACTTTAAACAAAGGGCACAGTCCCATATTGCCTGTCTACTGGAGGAAAGTGTGTCCTTGGCCATGATGCATGTTCGAGTCCACTGATGGCTTCAGGACATGCTAATATGCTAGCAGAAACAGAAGGGTCACTGAGAGTTGACAGATTTTTAAGAGCCAACAATAAGTTTTTCTGGACACCAAGAGCACCAAAGGAAGTAGCCTTTAAAAAAAACCAGAAGTCCTCCCTCCACTGGGCCTGGCTGGCCGTCTGGGGCTGACACGGTGACCTGTGGGTTTTCTGGCATGGACACAAGGCAGCGGAAGAGAGTCGGTTGTCAACACTTCACACATGCGTCTGCCCCCTGACTGTGGGCACAGAGGGGCACAGACAGTATCTGCTGCTCGACTTCCTGCAGCCACACACGGGCTGACCACAAACCCGGTTGCCTTTCTCCTCACTGACTACAGCAACTTTAGGAGACTGCATTTGAGGAGGGGGAGCTTTGTGCCAATTATTCATCATGTCTACAAACCTTTAGAAAAACCAAATGGTGGGGAATTCTTTGCTACAAATCACTGAAATGTCATGAGATGGTATTTTGGTATAAAAGGGGAAGCTAAAAGGGCCATGAAGTTCAAATGACCCTGAAAACCCTCTGTTGGAATAAAAATCACAGCTAAGCCGAGAAGGCTGTACTTGTACTGAAGAAAACAGTGCTTTCGAAGGCACAGTCAGGGACTCAGCAGTCACAATAACAATGCCAGCCATGCGGTAGTGGCAAGGGCTCTCAGTACGACCGGGCGCAGGGCCTCTCTTCCAAATGACATGGGATTCGCATCCCTCCTTCAGAGCAGGGAGAGATGCCCCAAGATTAGATCTGCCCCAGATCCCACCCCTGGTAAAGGCTAGAGGCCTAATTGGAGTCTGGCCTGTAGCCCTCACCCTGCTACACCCCACCCTACCTCCCCCTGTGCTGGAGGGCAGCGGCCTACCCACACTCACCCTGTACTCACCCTGAGAGAGGAACAGTCGCGCAGCTGGTTCCACTGAGTCAGAGAGGCTGTGGGCTGCCTCAAAGACAGCTGAGGTGTGAAATAAACACGGACACCATTTTGTAATCAATGATTTTTTTATCTTTGAAAATGGAAGCAAGTGTTTTGACAGAATACTATGGCCGCTCTATAAGAGCCGATCTAGGAGTAATTCACTGGTTTTCCTCTGGGATAGCACGGCTTTAAAAAGAAAGAAAAGAAAGAAAGACAAAACAGGAAGGATAATCCACAAACTTCAGGCTGACTTTGAGCCTGGCTGGGCACCCGTTCATTAAATAAGTCATAAGCTACGCACTAAGATCAGGATAATTTCTCCTTGCCCTCTGTCTTCTCTTTGAACCACATTCCCTATGGTGTTCCACCACCAACAATTTTGTTTACTTAATTTGATATCAGAATCTTAAAACATTTCTGAATCCTTAAAATGAAGGTTCTCAGCAGATTACGTTGATAAAGAAACATGTACAGATTTGAATATGAGTCATTGCGATTATTGTTTTCCTTATCCACTCCAATATCTCACACACACACACACACACACACACACACACACACACACACACACACCAAATACTCAGATGCCCGGAAGTTGTGGAGGCAGAGATCCCAATACTGGGAAAAAACATGGTACCTTTCCTACAAAGACATCAGCCCCAGCTTGGCCGTAGATTCCAACCCGCTGTCACCACACTCCATCTCCATCCTGATTCCCGGTTATAGACATTCCCTGCCAGTTCCCTTCCACATCAGCAGGAATAGGCGCCAAGAGCCCCCAGGGGGGCCCACTGGCACCATCTGTTCCATGTTCAACCACACTCACTCAGCTCTTCCCCGAGATTCCTTAAATCTTGCTCCTCAAGCGTGCAAAATGAAAACATGGAAATGGGAGAGAAGCTAACTTGGTAATGGAATAGGTATTGAGAGCTCAGTCCCTGGCCCCTGAGTCTGGGGAGCCTCTGTGGGAGCTGGAGGGGCAAAGCATGTTGGTTTAGTGGAGGGGGCAAAGGGACAGGTTTGTACACATTAAAGCTACAGCAGAGGCCTGTGCTCCTGGTTTTGCATCATTCTAGACCGTTCTCCTCAGTCTCAATATTCAATAGCACCCTCTGGCCTCCTCTTAGCTGAACGTGGAGAGGGCTGAGAGGCAGGAAGGACAGAAGGACTGGCTGGGGGGGCCCTGAGAGAGATGGCTGCATCTGGGAGACTGAGGGGAGGGCAGGGGCTCTGGTGGCGCAGGGAGAGCCATGCTGCAGGAAGCATGGCACAGAGATAGCATGGGATGTTCGGAAGAGCAGAGGATCACGTGGGGGCACACACTCCCCTCCAGCTTCCCTAGGTCTTAGTCTCCTACTGTACTGAAGAGCTAGGCAAGCTGCTGAAATGGGCAAGAAGGAACACTCCACAGTGGCTTCTGTGGCTTCTTGTCCTGGGCCCTTATCAAGTATTGACCGAAACCTGAAACATGATGTTTAAAGTGATCAATGCAATAGATTCTATGTGTATAACAAAACTGCAGAAACACATGCTAGTTTAGGTTAGATTATAATCATCTGAAACACAGGATAACCAAGAAGTGAAATTCCATCTGGTACAACCACCCAGTTTCTAGAAAAGAGAAAGAAAGGAAACAATACAATAGGAGCTTTTTTGATCAGAAGACTCCATGAAAGGAGAGGGTGGTGATCGAACCCACGTGATTTTTCAAGTCTTCCTTCTGTACAGTCATGAGGATGACCAGGTTTGTGCTGCAAACGAGCCAGCACCATGTGGCTACTGCTCTGATTGTTCTCAGATGAACGTGTATACAAAATAATATCTTATCTTCATTTAGTTTATAAACATACACAGTGCTGTCCCTTTCAAATTAAGAAAAAAAAAAACCACACACAAATACTGCAAAGTAGCAAAATACAAGGGGGAAAAAAAAGCTACTTTTGGTTTTGGCAACATTAAAAAAAAGAAATATAAAAAGCAATGTGGCATTGGTCCCTGTTTATAAAAAAAAAAAAAGGTACTTGGGCACGACACTGAATCAGAATTGGTTGGTTTTCTAAAATTCAGAATATCTGGGATTTTAAAAGTAGCACTTTTGTCTTTTAAAAGTTCGACAAGTCACATAACACTTAAAACATCAAAAAAGCTTTCTGATAAAAAGCTCGGCTTTTAAATCACATTATGTTTCTGCAAATTTGGGAGACGAATTCAGTTCTTACTGGAATGTGGCCTATCGCTGGTTGACAAATGTGACCCGGAATGTCTCCGAATGGCAGTGCCTCCCTTTCGCCCTCCCTGGGACCACGCCAACAACCAGCTACCAAGCACAAGTTCCTGCTCCCATTTTGGGGGTGGGGGATGGACCTTCAGGCTGCAATCTTCGCCATCTGCTGTTCTAACTTGGAAATGCGTTCGTCTTGATTGCAGATTGTGTCTTTTATAGATTTGATCTCTTTTAAAATCTCATCCAACTTGGCTTCATTTTGCTAAGGAAACCAAAAAGGAGGAGGGAGAGGAAAGAGGTTGACTAAAATGCAGTAAACGAAGCTTACCAAAGTTGAGAATTTATAAGGCATACAATCTAATTTTCTACTTTGGAAATGCAAGCCATAGCCACCAAGTTGGGCCTTCTGAGAAAGTAACTGCATGCTGCTCAGTCCACCTGCCACCCCACAGTAGAACCAGGTCCCAGTACTCCTCACTCCATGTGCCTCTGCACTTACCTGGACTGAGACTCAGAACAAGTCAAACTGTGGGATAGGACCGATCCCTTCAGGGCTGCCCCACAGCCCAGCCACCCCATGCAATACCATCAGGAGTAACTTTTATGTGACCCAGGTCAGGAGTAAACTTCCAGAGGCTACAGAGCTCCTATTATCTCGCATGGAGGGTCCTTCTTAGGCGCTAACCCCCTTGCCATGCTTGCTCACTCTTCTGAAGAGGGCTCAGCCTCTGCCACACGTGGAGCTGATTCTTTTGGAAACCTTGCAATCCACCACACCTCATGTGGCTACCTCAGTCATGGCCAAAAACACCAGCTCTTTCAGGCACCTTGCCTCTTCATTCCACCACTCACCCTCTCACTGACAACTCACTGCCTTCCCTCTCCCTGGGATCCTGTTCTACTACTGCCAACTCCCCATGCCCTCTCCTCCCTGGCTGGACTCTGCTCTCCCAGCAGCAGCACCCTCAGCGGCCATGTGGGTCTCCAACATCAGGTTTTGGTTCCCACCACTCCACTGACATGGTTCTTGCCAAAAGGCCCAAGATCATCTTTGCTGCTAAGTCCCACTCACCGCCAGATATTTGTGTCTCTGGAACATTCAGCGACACCTGAACCCTGTCACTGCTTTTTCCCTTTCCTTGGGCCCTTTCTTTCCGGGTTCATTTCTACGCCAATCAGAGATGAATGTAAACACTCCGGGTGGGGAGAGACCGCTAAGAAAACACCCAACCAGCCCTGTATACTCTCTCAAAGATGGTAGCAGACAGACTTCTATCCTGGCCATTATAAAAAATGCAGCTAAAGGAGCCAAAGTGGGAGACGAGCTCATAAATGTCATGTAACCAAGAAGGTTCCTACAAATAGTACATGTCCTCGTTTACTAAAAGCCCTGAGCCACAACCAAGCACACCCCTCCACCTCTTGCAGTCCTCACCACACTGGCCGTGTCTGGAGTTTTCTTAGGGACACTGATCAGGTCACACTTCTTATTTGCAGTGGGCTTGCTATCCAGAATGTTCTTCTTGACCACCTTGAGATCCCTGTTTTTGCCAGGGATGTATCCATGCTTTAAGGAGATGAGGACCGGGTCTGCATTTTTCCCCTCAAACCACTCCTCTGCCTCCAGCGCTGCTTCAGGCCCCGCTGTGTCAGGATACAGGTCATCTTGGAAAAGGTCGGACTATAAGAGACATTTGGGAAAACGCTTAGTTAAAGATGACAAGCCTGAAATTTTAAGAATCTTTTTAATCGTGGATTGCCCAGGAAACTGGGCACTTACCTTCCTGGGAACAGTCATGATAATAGGCTCACACTTTCTCTCATGAAGTTTGAAAAATCTTCAAGGGAGAAATAGAAATAAAAACAAAGTTGTATTAAGTGAAACAGGAGGCCAGGTTAACAGGCTTCATGACTGACGGCTAGTCTTCTACACTGCTGTCTGGGGCATGAAACGCTCTGCCTATCACCTGAGCTGATCTACTCTGGGGAGCAGGTGCAGTGTGTGCTCCCATTTTCCAGAGGAGAAATGCGAGGCAATGGGGGACTGGAAACAAGAACCAGGAGCAGAAGTCTTTGCTTCTGGGGACGGCCCAACTCTGGTCATCTGGGGGCTGACCAACCATAGGAGAAGAAACACCACTACTGACGATGATTCACTTCTGCAAAAGTGACCAAGTCAGCAGGCAGGTGAAAACAAACACCTAATATTAGACAGAATCTAGGACCTGGATGCCAGGTCTTCTGCCAACTAGAGGTGGCTGAACATTTGTCAGCATCAATGGGATTTTTAAAAGGGAAAAGAAAAGAATCCTGAGATTAAAATTTTGGCATCCAAGCAAACCACATCACATCTAACATTCAAGAAAAATTTGGATAAGACTGGGCACCTCTGCAGTCAGCAGAGCAATAATGAAGACTGGCCTGGGTTGACACCCAGCTCAAGTGCTACAGTGCCCAAGTGTGTGGCAGCACATTTAGCACAGCATCCAGCATATAACGAGTGCTCAATAAACAGTAAGTAGGAGGTATCCTGAATGGTTATGCTTGTACTCTTTTAAACTTTTAGATGACAGTAAAATTAATGCTTTTCCAAATACTGGAGGCAACCTTAAGTTAGGATTTGATCAGTTTTGAACCATGTTTTGATGAGACTACTTTAAACCATAATTTTGACTTATCTCTGACAGCTTTCCTTCACCACTCCAGGTGTAGAGAAATGTATTTTTTTTTTTACTTTTTTATTTTTATTTTTTGATAGTCACACACAGAGAGAGAGAGGCGCAGAGACACAGGGAGAGGGAGAAGCAGGCTCCATGCACCGGGAGCCCAACGTGGGATTCAATCCCGGGTCTCCAGAATCACGCCCTGGGCCAAAGGCAGGCGCCAAACCGCTGCGCCACCCAGGGATCCCTGAGAAATGTATTTTTAAGAGAAAGTTCTAATAATATAAAAAGGGGCTTCTAAAAAATTATTTTTAAAGATGTGTTCATTATTGTGTGACCAGGACAGCATAGTTAGGCAGATACGTATGTAGTGTTGTGGGGTGCCTGCGAGGCTCAGTCAGTTACTAGTGTCCGACTCTTGATTTTGGCTCAGGTCATACGTGAAGGTCAGGGTTGTGAGATCGAGCCCTGTGTCTGGTTCTGTGCTCAGCGGGGAGTCTACTTGAGATCTCTCTCTTTCCCCTCTCTCTCTGCCCCTCCCCCCGTGCATGCACAATCTAAAATAAATAAATTAAAATTTAAAAAAGAAACGTAGTACTGTACAAATGTGTGGTAGGATCACAGGCCTGATGGTGCAGTGCTAGTCATTCTGTTGTTTAAAATGGCCAGTTATCCGTGCATCTCATGGACTATCTTTTGTCGACCAGGAGGAGAAAACAGCCTACTGTTTAGGAAGACCACTAGGCATTATGCAATACAAAATTTTTTTTTTAAACCACAGTAGTATATTTTATGTATTATATAACACAGCTGAACTTCCTACATCAAGCTAACCCAACAACCCAGCTATTGGTCTTTGGCTTCTCTAGTTTAGGATCCATGAGGTCTACAATCCAGTTTGGAACCTGTTCGTCTCCCTCAGGGCAGGAAAACCATCTCTTCTGTCCATCTCAGCAGCAGGCTCTCCCTGCTTGCCTCCCAGAGGACAATGGCCACAGACTCAGCCTGAAGACAAGAGATGAAGGCTTCACTACTTAAGTGTACAAAATCCACCTTGGCTAAGCCACTGCACCACCGGTTATGTAGTCCAAAGAATGAGGAGGGGCACAATTCAATTACAGGATTTTGAAAGGCTCTTCACTACTCTAAAACTCCACGTTCCTAAGTGTGAGAAGGAAACGAGATACCAGTTCTACAGGATAACAAAGGGTAGATAGACTGGCACTATGGCATGACTGGTAGTTGTATTGCTCTTGTGTAACACATTGGCACAAACAATCTGAATACTTTATGATACCAATTCTTTACCTGGCAATCTCGCATTTGTTAACATCAAGTCCCCTCTTGGGCATGTAGCCCATCCCTCTCTGAGGCTCCTTGCTGCTGAATGTGTTGAGGTAGTGGACATACGGGGATTCATCTGTGATCTCAAAATAGCGGATACTGCTGTCACCCTACAAGAAATCAGAGACAAATTTGCATTGAATGTTACCTGAAGTATCTGGTTAAAGTGGTATCTCTCTCCCCTATAAGCCCAGAATTAACTGGGACTCTGCTTCAGTGGCCAACCTCAGCTTTCCCTTCAGAGGAAGAGGATACAATGGTTTCTCTTCTTGGCAGAGCAGGCCCTCACTTATCAAATGCTAGCATAGCCTTTAAACAGTCTCTCCTCTGCCTCCTACTGAAGGCTCAAATTTTACACTGCTGAGCTTAGACATCAAGTTGGAGTCAGAGCAAAAGCATTAACACCTCTGGCCAAGCAACTGCAATTGCAATTCAACTTCAAAAACCAAACACAAGTTTAGGAGGATCTCAGAGAAGGCAATGACTGATTTGAGTACTCTCACTGGCATGGAATAGTGTCATTCCCAAACCCAAGGGCACTAACATGGGACAATCAGATGATGATAAAAAGTAAGATTTTTATAATTAAGAAATATTAAGAATAAATAGTTCTTAATCATTCTTATTTCAAAATTAATTCGTAACTCATAATTCTTAATTAAAAAACTCACTAAAACATGAGCATCCTTTAACCTAAGAATATAGTACTATCTCATTGCAGTGTATCAAATTCTATGATAATTTTGCCTAGAATGTTCAGATGTTTTTGGAGGTCTGAAGCACATGCTAGCTTGTCCAAGTATAACTGTCACACAGTTCTACCAACCTGAAAAATGAAGGCAGGGCTGCCTGCTAGAGGGGGAAGTATGTATATAGATAACCAGGCAGTATTATGCCCTTCAAGACTCTTATTTTGCATGGTTTGCATTTGTTTCAATGATGTAAATTTCTAAAGCAATGGTAAAGAAGCTAAACACAGACTATTTGCTCCCTGCATATTCAAGAGTAATGTTCTGTGCTAATAATATATCTGGGTAACCGCTCCTGTTATTTGTTTTGATGTACTCTATGGCAATTATGAACATCTGAAGTAAAATGACTTTCAAAGAAACAAACAAGATCTCAGTTTCTAAGCAACTGACCTATGACAATATAAAGCATTCTCAGCCAAATATGAGAACTGAAACATCTCTGGCTTTACCTAGCAAGGGGCTATCTAACAGGTTTAGGGGAAATACATCAATAGCTCCAGCTGCCTTATTTCATTTATTCCAACTACAAAAATTCTAAGGAAAATTGAACCTACAAAAGAATAAGGAATATTAAGGTTACCAGTCCACTAAAATAAGTCATCATCATCATCAAGCTAGAGACATCACAGTTAGGGAGAGAGGCTCATAAAGCAGGCAAGTAGGCTCTCTGATTTTAGTGTGGGGTCTTCCTGTAACAACTGTCACCTCCTGAAACTAGTCAGACGGCCTACTTTCAAGCAGAGGGACCTAATGCTGAGCTCCTCCAAGAACACCCCGGGGAATATCTGAGGCCTTCAAAAGCTCCTATCCACAAAGCACCATTCTCTCCACAAGTCCATGGCATGTGGTGATAAGTAACGACATGTCAATAAAGGGCTACCCAGGGGATTTCAGCGTTAAATGTGGCAACCTGGTTACTCATTTGTCATACCATTACAGAGCAATCTAAAATCCTGGATGGCACTAGAGGTGAAAGGACAACAATGTGTCCTTTTTTCTCACTAAAATGCCCGAGTGAAGATATCCCTGTCAGTGTTTGCCCCAACGCCAGAGCCCCATACCTAATGCAGTCAGAAGTCCTGAACACAGTGTGTTGTTACCACACAAATGACAAGTTCAAAGGGTCCAGTCTCAAGACTTAAAACACACCAAAATCACCGGCCCTTACTTTAGCTCAAGGCATATACACAGAGATCAGATAAATTAAAATATTAAAATGATGTAATGCACGGCCCACCTACTAAATTTTTTTTCCTCTTTCAAGACTACATCTCATATGAAACATTAAAATGACCGTTTACCTTTCCACATAAGTAGATGATACTGGTGTCAGGGTCATAGAAGGGCAGCAACACCCCATTGCTAGTGTCCATTTCGTGAAGAGCGATTGGTTCCTGCATATTTTTCTGGGGAAAAAAATACAAAAATATATATATCTACATATACACACACACATTTACAAGATGAATCATTCTTTCATACATAATTATGGGAGCAATTTCCTAGAATAATGAAAGGTTGAACAATGCATATATAATACTTATACAAGTAAATACCAATTCATACATGTAAATATCAATTTTCCAACCCATTGAAAACTGTCAATTTGACAACCTCATCAATGTATACATCAGTGTGATTCCACGACAAAAATGAGACAGCTCTTCTCCTTTATGATTTTGTTTCCTTTTATTTTTTATTTAAACTTATGTATTTAAAATAGGCTCCACACCCAATGCAGGGGTTGAATTTATGAGCCTGAGATCAAGAGCCATGTACTCTACCAACTGAGCCAGGGAGAAACCTTATTTTCTTTTTTAAAAGAAATCTTTCTTATTATAAATATACACTCTTTAGTTAAAGTTACAGAAAGACTATAAAAACCATCCCATATTCCATAATCCCACAGTCCAGTGGATGGCAAAAACAATGACCGTTTTGGTCTACTTACTTCCAACACACACACGCACACACACACACACACACACATCATACCATATATTCAGTTTTATTTTTTCACTTATGCTATTCTCAACATATTCCTAAGCGTGACTATTGTGACTTTAACATTTGATCATATTCTTTATAATACAAAGTTCAGAACTTGTTTCCCAAGTACCAAACACTGGCTTCTTCGTGCAGTCTTTTAAAAATATATAGTCAACACAGAGTATTTGAGAGTATCAAGAATGCATTTTTCTAATACATTTAAAGCAGTAAGTCTCCAGTGACGACGAGAGTGTCACATCCAATTCAAGTCAAGCTGGAGTTCAGAAAACTACACTAAGAATCCTATAATCCACCTACCCACCCAAAGACCTGCTCAGAAAAGAGAGAAAGCTCAAGTGTAAGCCAGTGGAAAGGCTGGGAAGGGGCATACCGGATTCCAGAGAGCCAGCTGCCGCTCACTCATGCGGCTGAAACCAGTGGTAAAGACATTCCCATCAGCCAGAAAGATGGCTCTCATGGGTCTTGCTCCTTCGTGTGCTTTCTCCTTCTCCTGGGAGATCAAGAATAACAGGAATATTATATTCAAACTGCAAGAAAGATGGAGGGCTCATACACTGAATCTAACCCATGCCCACCCCCATGCCTTTCAGATTACCAGGTGTGCGTGTGTGTGTGTGTGTGTGTGTGTGTGTGTGTCTCCTCTGAAGATGAGAAACCAGAGACACTATGTAATTTGGCCAAGGTCCCTCAGCTAGTTAGCAAGCAGAAATGCCAGGAGTTGACTCAAAAGCCTCACTCCTTCCACTATGCCCTGCTGCCAATCCATGCCCATGCTCTGCAAAAAGAAAACATGAAAGGACTCTGCCAGATGTCTGCTTCTCAGGAAGATAACCTGAAAGTTGGATATACCCTTCAGTTTCTACCAATTTCATTGTACAGAAGGCTGTATGGTTCAGTTAACCCTTTCCTTAATCTCACTTGTCTACCGAAAGTGCACAAGCAGTGAGCCCTAGAAGGTTCTAGTGGAGAAAGCACTTTGTGAAGGGCTGGGCGAGTCCTCAGTGCTTGAGAAGCACTAGCCACAACCACTATCCAACTCTTAAGAAGTAATACTGTCCAAGAATCAGCACATCCCAGAGAAAGGTAAATGCAGGAACCACAGAGCAGGGCTGATGCAAGACATTCTGGGATCCAGCATCTGCCGTTTCAACCCCAGCTCAAGTCCCAAATGCCTGTCTTCTGTCATGCTGGGTGACCTGGCGAGGCTGAGTTTGGGTGGCAGGAACTAAGACACTGAGCTGAAGAGATAGCCGGTGGCATCTCTGTGAGGTGCTCTGATGATGGTTACAGGAAGGGACAGGGATCAATTAACCAATACTCAGCACTAAGCCAGGAATGCAATTAACTGTTTAGGTTAGCTGATCTAGGTTTGTAAATTCATGAAGACTCCAGTGAACTGATACAAACTTTGTTTCTTTATGAAAAATGGTCACCAAGTGAGAGAGAAGGCTCATGTCAATGCTGGAATGCACAACTCTGAAGGGTGGCTGGGAGGCAGAAACTTGTACAAGGCTCTGTGGATTCGTGGTCTGCTGTCTGCACACAATGAGGATTCACTGACCAGGGAGCCTGAACAAGCAAAGTTCACACTCACTGAAGTGCTACAGAGATGGAGGCACTTGTCCTAAGCATACTTACAGCAACGATCTCTTGTTTTCTAGGATCGATTACTCTCACTTTCTTGTCTTTGGAAGCTGTGCAGATCAGACTGCCATTCCGGTTCCAGCTTACATTGTAAATCATGTCTGAATGCATATCATCCAAGTTTATAAGGGCTTCCCCTGTCCCCACATTCCAGATGATGATGGCATTATCACAGCCTGTAAGCAAGCAAAGCCACACCCCTCAGAGATTAGAATCACCTGTAGAGTAACACTTGAAAGCTACAAATGCAGTGAGGAGACAAATGCACAGAAAGAATGACGCTGATTATAAGTGGCCTTACTTACTTGCTAGAAGTTAAAAACTCAAGTGACAAAGAAAAAAGAGATCTGTATAAAAGAAATGTGGTAAAGGTAAAATATGGCTTGCTAAGTTCGGGTTCATATGAAACAAACAAAAAGCAATGACCAAAGAACTCTAAGAAAATACAATTCTATGTTTTTTGAGTTAACTGGGGCTGGTGGACCCCAAGTGATCTTAAGCTTCCTTTTCCAGTAAACCAACATCAGAATGGATACAGTTTATTTCTTCTCCACAGCAGAACTAAAAATGAAGAGTTTAAATAACTGTTTAGAATACTCCACAAAAATGTGGGACAGCACGTTATTCAAATCAATAATGCTGTAAAACATGGTCTTCCATTAAAGCATGGTAAACCAAGTAACCAGAAGGTAAATGCATGTGCTCACAACAGATCTTTATCTTTTAAAGGGAGAAAAATAGGTCAAGACTGGGCTGATCTAAGAAGCCCAAACTGTAATCAAGTAGACATGTGGATTCAGAAGCTGATCCCCAGAGAGGCCACAATGCTGACATAGCCACACCCCTCTGATCATAGACTCCACTTTCCTTTAAGCATCAGCCCCAAGTTCCCTTTATTTTATTAAAGAGTTATTTATTTGAGAGAGAAAGAGGACGTGCATGGGGGGAAGAACATAGAGAATCCCAAGCAGAACCCCTGTTGAGCATGGAGCCTGATGCAGGACTCGATCCCAGGACCCTGAGATCACGACTTGATCCGAAACCAAGAGTTGGATGCTTACCTGGCTGAGCCACCCAGGCGCCCCACCCTAGATTCCTTTAAAAGGCAGGTGCCAGGGACACCTGGGTGGCTCAGAGGTAAAGCGTCTGCCTTTCTTTGGCTCAGGTCGTGATCCAGGTCCCCAGGAGTCTGCTTCTCCCTCTGCCTGTGTCTCTGCCTCTCTGTGTCTCATGAATAAATAAACAGTATCTTAAAAAAAAGAAAAAAAAGAAAGGCAGGTGCCATTTGTTGCCTTCCAGGACATTAGTTCAAGGATGAAGCCAAATAAAGGATGGATATCCTGAAGATAAATTCTTGTCAATAAGCCAATTTTGCAAGCATTTCAAAAAACTTAGCCACTGATACCCAGACACCTAAGCTGTCTAAGGGCTAGAAGCAGGAGACTGGAGAAAAAGCATGCACAACAGCAAAGCTGCAGCTGAACCCTTGGATGAGACCCGACCCTTCTGCCTTGTGCACCACAGGCAAACAGGTAACTTCAGCCACCATGGATGGATCATGTAGTCTTAAAATATGCACAACACTGCCATCAACCATTCTCCTTTGCTTGTAGAAGGCAGAGTGGGCAACAGTTGGCTGATGATGCCCTATGTTCGACCTCGATGACAAGGGGCAGCAGGAAAATTTCCATGACAGAATTCCACCTTTGGAACTGTTTTCTCTCCTTATCAGACTGAGGAGAACATCAGGAGGGTTCCCAGGTATAGTTACTTGTGATTTTAAATAAAAGAGAGAATTCTATATAGCGTCATTTTTTAAAAGCAGCCCTTGACTTCAATAGGTACCTGGTAAATTCACCATAAATGCCCTCTATTCCTACTTAAAAGCTCAACTGCTTCCTCCCTTCCTTTTTTTTACTGGTGAGAGGAAATATCTTTAAAATTCTACCACTAGCAGTTTTCATAAATCACTTTTATTAAGGTATAATTTACATACAATGCAATGTTCCTATTTTGAGCATACATTTGCTAAATGTTGACAAATGTATATATTCATGTAGCCACCAACACAATCAAGATATAGAACATTTCCACCATCCCAAAAGGCTCCCTTGTGACCTTTGTATTGTTCCTATAAAAGATAAAACCTCAACTTGTAGACCGAGGGCAAGATTTCTGTAGGATAACACTTGGAAACTACTCTAGTGGCAAAGCAAGAACACTAGGTCTTGGTTTGATACACTGTAGTGCTGTTCAACAGTGTAAAAAAATGCAGAAAACCTCAGTGTACTGAAATAGGGGTCTAATTAAATAAATGAAGGTATCCAAGTATTGGTAGCATTGTTAAAAATATCACAGGAATAACATTTAATGGCACACGGAGAGGACCACAGCGCACCACTAAATACAAAAAGCAGGTCACATGTAAAATGTCTGAACCCATTTTTGTGGGTAAAATCATTTATGTATGTTAGCATAAGTATCTTCTGGAAAGAAATATCAATGGTGATGGACTGGTAGGATTACAAATGATTTTATTTTCCCCTTTTATTTATATATTTTTTCCTATAACATACATGTATTATATGTATAAGGAGAAAAAATCAAAGTATCTTCCTTAAAGGAAGGAGGAGATTTGCCTATCAGGACCACCCCAAGACTGGCAACAACATCAGAGCCTGGCACCCAGGGCTCCCACCAGGGATCCTCCTCCTGTATCAGGAATAACTAAAACTGTGGTCCATGAAGGGCCCCAGCAGGAGCCATGAGTCTGCTGGAATTCTAGGTAAGCGTGTTCATTTCTCTAGGCAAGAAGTCTTGAGTCATTGGCCTTTTCACACAGACATGTGCGTGTCTGCAGGTGGGCTGGGGAGCCGCTGCATCTTAGCCCCTCACCATGGATTCCCAGTGAGCTGCTTCAGAACTGCACAATGCACAAACATATAGGCCACTGCACAACGCATGGTCAAACACATTGGCCCTTACCCACCACTTTGCTCCTACCTGCACTAAGAAGTACATTGCGGGCAGTTGGATGCCAGGCCACAATGCCAACTCTCTTCGAGTGGCCTTCTAAAATCACCACAGGTTCGGTCAGGGAAAGAGTGAGTCCGTTTTCTGGGATCTGCCACACCTGTCAGGAAAGGAAGCAAGAGGGTCCATATGAGGGATGACCTTTTACTGTGACCATCCAATTTGCAGACTTGCTCTGCAGAAATAGAACACACACTGGACAAAAGGCAGAATATTGTACAACGACTACATCTATGGAGGTACTTTTAAAATGGAGGATATTAAAGATCAGAACATTCATCAGGCCTATGAAATATTGCCTCTCCACTTTTATTTAATAATAGTTCAGATTTTATTTAAAATTCCCTGTTAAGTTCAAAACTCTCCAGCTAGAAGCGTGAGGAAAAAAAAAAAAAAAAGGAAAGAAGAATAGAAAACAAGTGAAGCACCTGTGAGAAGCAGCACAGTGGGACAGCACCCAGCTAGGCCCACAGTTCTGGAGGGGGGAGCAAACTCTGCCCTCTAGGGCTCCTGAGGGATGGTGCAGTTTTTAAAACAACATGTTTTCTGTGTTTTACATTTGGAAAACAAAAATATACATAATAAATTCTGTAACATTTATCATAGAAAAATCTTGTGAAGAAAAAAAGATAAACTGGGCCTTATCAAAATTAAAAACTTTGCCTTTCAAAGGACACGATCAAGACAATGAAAAAGAATATATAAAGGACTCTGAACAAATCAGTAATAAAAGGAAAATAACCCAATTTCTAAAATAGGCAAGGAATCTAAACAGAACATTTCTGCAAGAAAGATAGTTTTAAGGCACATGAAAATATGCACAATATTATTAGTCATTAGGGAAATGCAAATCTAAACCACAATAAAATATTGGCTTATACCCCCTAGGAGGCTATAATCAAAAGACCATGAGTGATCCATGAGGACGGGAGGCAATCAGAGCCCCCCCACACACACCGCTGGTGGGAATGTAAAATGGTGCAGCCACTTTGGAAAAATCTGACAAGTTTTCAAATGATTAAACATAGAATTACTATATGCCCCAGCAATATCACTCTTAGGCAACCCAAGAGAAATGAAAATCTACGTCCACACAAAAACTTGTACGTGAATGTTCATTGCAGCATTATTCATAAAGGCCAAAATGCGGTAACAACCTAAATGTCCAGCAACTGAGAGAGATAAACAAAATGTGCTATCTCTATATATTGGAATGTTATTTGCCCACACAAAGCAACTGAGTACTGATTCATGCTACAACATGGATGAAGCTTGAAAATATTACACTAAGTGATAAAAGTGAGTTCCAAAAGACCACACATATTGCAGGATTTTGTATACATGAAAGGTCCAGAATAGAAAGATATGTAGAGACAGAAAGTAGATTAGTGGTTGCTTAGTACCGGGCACTTGGGGGCAGTGATAGTTAATGGGTACAGGGTTTCTTTTTTGAGGTAATGAAATGTGCTAAAATCATCTCTGGTAATGGCTGTATATATCTGTGAAATTAGGACCACTGAATTGTACACTTTAAATGGGCGAACTGTATGTGTATTATAGCTCAATGAAGTGGTTTAAAAAATCCTGACTGGCAAAGACACACAGAAGATTCGCCATATCTTCCTGCAGACATGCCAGGGTGGCAGAGGGGACAGGGTTGCAAAAAGCATCAGACAGAAGGGACAAGAGACTATGACAGTGAAAGGAAGACCTTTTAATAGGCTAAGAAACACCCTCTGAGAAGAAAGAACGGAGTCACCACTAAGCTGAGTCGTAGAATCCTGTAGAAAACCAGATATTAAGTAACATTAAATTTGTGGAAAAGCTAAAGTTTAAAATAATGATCTTCTTATATACAGAGATTAAAACACATTAAATACTTCAATATATTTTAAACATACAGATATTAAATAATATTAAATAATATCTGTATGTTTAAAATATATTAAACAACTCAAATGTATTATTAAATAAATTTACCACCAAAAAAGATTTTAAGGAACTAGTTCATGAAAAACTTAGAACTTGCCATGAAAAACTTAGATCATGCTCAACAGTGGAACAAGTGAGAAACAAAATTTTCCTTTGTTGGGGATTTTTAAGGAACAACTGTCTGTTTTCAACTGCTTAGTGGAAGGCAGAGGTCTGGATTAGATGAGTGTTTAAGGTTCAGTTCAGTTCTGGTGTCCTGCAAAAAATTAGAAGAAAAAGTTTGCCATCCTGAAGAATGAGAAAAGTCACGAATTAAGTGATCATTCTTACAACTAAATTCTGTCCAGGCTAACTACAACCCCTTACGTCAATCACGGCAAAACAAAGGTGCCTTCTGAGGGTCTGAGTTATTAGCACATCACCTGATTTCTCCTGAACCCTCAAATTTTAAACAATGCAGGTGTGAGCAAGCATAGACAGCAAAAGAAAATCTACCTTGCCTCTCTCCCCCAGGGGTGTGGCATCTGCTTGCCACCCCCCGCAGTATAGGTTTACTTTTATCCTGATATACACTATTTTTAGTCAAGGCTTTATAAGTAGTCAAACAGCTCCAAATTGAACTTAACTATCTGAATGTAGAGCAGGCCTTATTTTTTTTATTTTTTTATTTTATTATTTATTTATTTTAACAGAAGGAACAGAAAACAACTACTGATTTGATCAAAGCATGAAGTCACAGAGAAACAATTACGAAATGGGACTTCAGTGACTCAATTGGAAATGCATTTTCCAAGTTGAATTCTGACCCAGGCTTAGAGCTGTTGGAGCAGTAACACCACCTGCCATCTCCAGATGGCACCACAACCATGGGCTGCTGGTTTTCACTCATACAAAGGACTGGAAACCTCTGCACCCTGTATCCAACTCTGACCACAATTAAACAGTGTGTTTTCTAAATCCCTAATGAGGCGTGGAGTGATAGAAGGCTTTGTTCATAGTCAGCATTTCCAATCTTAAATATGAAGGTGGAAGCAGAGCCCAGAATGGGACATTACCTTTTCCTCTCTCTAGCTGCTCCCTCAGCCACATTTTTCCTTGGACTGCAAGGAAATTTTAATGATGAAGCAAAACACTTATTATGTAATTTTTAAAATGAGGAAACTGTTCCTTTTTTATCTCACCTTGGCAGATTTTGCCACCTTAGTCGCTCATTCACACAACACCTCTCTCAAGTAGCCTCTGTAAGGGTGGAAGGCGGGGGGTGGGGGGGGGTGGCAGGGAAGGGGACTACATACAGGCTCTGCTTTCAAGGGGTTCACAGTCTGATAGAAAGCAGAGACTTCTAGAAGACCAAAAATCAAAGCAAGTGGTATGATGCAGAGGCTTAGGGCATGGGTGCCAGAGCCAAACAGACCCTGGTTCAAATCCTGCCTGGGCCACTTATAATGATGGTCCTGGGCAAACAACTCAACATCCCTGTGCACAGAGGAAACATGAGTACTTATACTTTCTAGGGCTGCTGTGAGGATTAAATGAGTTTGTAAGCCCTAGAACAGTGCCCAGCAAACAATTAGAGCCCCCCCAAATGCAGAGACACAACAGTGAAGTGGCTAAGAACAGGGGCTCCAGAACTAGACTAGACTGCTCAATTCCTGATTCTGCCGCATAGCAGCTGCATAACCTTGGAGATACTGACCTAAACTTTCAGAGACTTAAGATTTCCTCATCTGCAAAATGGGAATAATAATGATTCTGCTTTCATTACAGTTTTGAGAAGCAATGTGGTAGTAAGAATCCAAAGTATTTAGAATAATGCCTGTCATAAGACAAGCTCTTCCTAAGCATTAGCCATTGCTACTGCCTGTATTATGTGCCAGGAAACCACACAGTGTATGTAACCAAAGCTACACTGGTATAAGTCAGGTGCTGCATGAAAACTCAAGTGTCATAAGGTTACCTTCTTGCTATCCAGTCTGGTGCAGCCAGGAAGGCTCTCTGAGGATGACCTCTAACAATGAATAGGAGTTAGGTGACAGGAAGAAGAGAAAAAGAAGGAAGAAGTAACATAGGCCTGAGTATTTACAGTGGGAGGTCAGTGACTGGAAAAGTCTGTGAAACTCAATGAAAAGATGATGGAACTCTTCTTGTCTTTGGTGATAAGTAAAGGTGGTGGTGTTCTGCGTTATGGACTATGGAAAAGAGCTGGAAGATCTGTAAGCTTTTCCACATAAAGCTTGCACGTCCTCTGGCTGGTGCCCACTGGCCCTACTCACGGCCTGTGGCTCTGTCCTTTGTAGTGTTTGTCTGAGGCTTCCAGGCAATGGCCTTCCTGTTTGGACCAAAGAGATCTTGCCTCCTAAAGTGCAGGGACAACAAAGCTGAACCCCGACTTGGTATGTGTTTAGTCTTCTTGTAGTCTGGGATGTAGCCTGGTGTGGCAGAAAGGATGCTAGCCTAGATGCCAGAAGACACCGGCGCCTGACAGAGCTAGGTACTAAGTGGTTGTGTTAATATTAAGAAGGGACTTCACTTCTGGGAGCTTCAATTTCCTTGTTTGATATGGGGCCAGCATCAACTCTACTTACATGCGTTACTGGATGCATGAAAAGAGCTAAAACATTCTGTATACCCGAAGCACTTCCCTGTTGTGAGATGCTGCGAACAGGGTGACCTTTGACAAACCAGTTACTGCCTGGGCTGGTGTTTCCTAGGCTGTAAAATGAGACATCCTCTTGTCTTACTGTGCTGTTATAATAATTAAATATAATCATGCACATAAGGGCTTATAAAACATGGCTTGGCCAAAAAACCACAAATGCTTACTGCGTTCACAATTATTTTTCTTGCTGTTTGCTCTGAGTCTGCATGTATTTTCAAGCGTGAACATCAAGATTTCTTTCATGAGCCTCATCTTCAAATTAATTCAGCACTGTAACCAACTACCTAATTTACATCCAAGATATTACGTGTGAAAGCTCTAGTATATATGCCTACGCCCATCAGCACAAATGAAAACAATTCTGATGTCTATACAGAGACGTGGATAAAAAACCATGTCTAAAACCACTCTAAAACCAATAGCTTTTTCAAAAACATGTCAACGAGTAAAGAGGAAAATAGGTGCCAACCATCCTCTGCTATACCCAGACTGAGCATCCCAGCACAGCAGGGATAACAAACTCTCTCTCTCCTCCACCAGATTTTTGCTTTGTTTTTTAAAATAATAATTTGTAGTCCTGAAAATTTTCTATTTGGACAGGACATTGCTATGGCAATGTTTTGTTTTGAAAAAGAAAAACAAAAACAAAAACAAAAAACACGTAATCAGCCCCAAGGGCTTCCAGATGAAAAAGCAAATCAATTAGTAAAAACCCATCATGGTTCTGGAAAAAAATAACTTTAAGCACATGTTCAGGAACTAATGTATCATTGGAATCCTTTTCAACATGTGAAATTCTGAAAATGGAAAAAGGACAGCTCAAGAGAACAGTTTCAAGAGGAAAAAAGTGATGAATGGGGCACTTGGCTGGCTCGGTTAGAGGAGCATGAGACTCTTGACCTCAGAGTTGAGTTCAAGCCCCACACTGGGTGTAGAGGTTACTTAAAAATAAAATCTTTGAAAAAATAAAGAAGAAAGTGTGATGAAAATAAAGAAACTTGGGTTTCTCTCAAGGAGTAATTTTTATCCAATTCATTAATGGTGTTGTTTCTCAAACACAGTGCAAATTTAAAGCACACACAAGCATTTCTAGACACTGCTTCCCTATTTTAATTACCTCTCTTGAACTTGCTACTGGTCTAGCACTAGAGTTACAGTCATAAAAAGGGTATTCCCCCCCAAAGGCCATATTTTTTAAGTGCTAAGGAAACGAATTCCAAAGGGAAAGTGAAGAAAGAGATGATCTTAAGAGACAGGAAGAAGCTCACAGTCTGTAGCAGTTACAGAGCAGCAGAAACTGCCCCTACAGAAACTGCCTAAATAAACCAGGCCTCTTTAAGAACATTAGTTTCGGGCAGCCTGGGTGGCTCAGCAGTTTAGAGCCGCCTTCAGCCCAGGGCCTGATGATCCTGGAGTCCTGGGATCAAGTCCCACATCAGGCTCCGTGCATGGAGCCTGTTTCTCCCTCTGCCTGTGTCTCTTCTTCTTTCTCTGTCTCTGTGTCTCTCATGAATAAATAAATACAGTCTTAAAAAAAAAATAGTTTTGGGAAAATCAAGAACTGAGAGCTGGCTTCTAATGTGCCCAGGTTATAACACCTACTGGCAAATGGCCCAGATGCAATCCGCACAAAACGGAAATGACATGAAGCCCTACAGAATGACTGAGGAATTCACTCTCACCAACTACAAAGTCACTTCCATTTTTATTTCAAGGCAAAAGCTGTATTAGGAAAATTTGTCACAGATTTTGGGACTGGTGAGAACATCTAGCCAGAGACTAGTAAGACTCTGTTTCCAAGATCTTTCCCTCTCCCAGACTCTGGGAGAAACAATGATTGCAACCCACTGTTTGAATTGGCCATTTTTTGCATTTATGTTTGATTACTCCCTGCAGGTAAGGAACGGTGAATCAATGTCATTCACTTGGCTCCTCTTTGTATTATTTAAAATAGTAATATTTTCTTGAGCTAAACTTTTCCCAAGTAAAATACTTAGTAGCCACAATCTTTAAAACTCTCTATGAGAAGATATTGTTGGAGAAAAGTACAAAAAGTCTGAAAAAACCTAGAAGCAGAGTGTAATTTCTGGGAAAAGTTTATATATAATTTATATATAATTTATATATAATTGTTTTCTGCCAGGATAAGAGACTGCTAAAAAGGACATTCAGGGACACCTAGGTGGCTCTGGGACGCCTGGGTGGCTCAGTGGCTGAGTATCTGCCTTTGGCTCAGGTCATGATCCTGGGGTCCTGGGATTAAGTCCCCCACAGGGAGCCTGCTTCTCCCTCCCCTGTGTCTCTGCCTCTCATGAATAAATAAATATAATATTTTTCTTAAGTACATTCAAGGTAAGATACACCAATATAATTTACTTTTAGGCTGCTTAAAGAAGCCATTTATAAAAGATGAAGGAATGTACCAATAGCCTGGCATTCCTTTTCCTAAATCTACAATCAAAGATCAAAAATCACTGTTACTGAATCAATGCTTGCAAAATTAACAAAGCAATGCTTAAATGTTTAGGACTTAATAGAATTAAAACTACAAATACAAAAAGCAGTTTTAAAAATTAATTTTTAGGGACGCCTGGGTGGCAAAGTCATTGAGCATCTGACTCTTGATTTCTGCTTAGGTCATATTCTCAGGGTTGTGTGATGGAGACCCTGTGACAGGCTCTGTGCTGGGCATGGAGCCTGTTTAAGATTTTATTCCTCTGCCTCTCTGTGCTACATTCCCCACCCCGACCCCGTCAGGTGCTTTCTCTCCAAAAAAAGAAAAAAAAAATCTCAATTTAATTCTTTTATAGTTGAGATGTCTGGGTAGCTCAGTGGTTTAGAGTCTGCCTTTGGCTCAGGGCGTGATCCTGGAGTCCCGGACCAAGTCTCACATCAGGCTCCCTGCATGGAGCCTGTTTCTCCTCCCTCTGCCTGTGTCTCTGCCTCTCTCTGTGTGTCTCTCATGAATAAATAAGTAAAGTATTTTAAAATAAAAAAATAATCTCGCTCTCTCTGAATGAATAAATAAATCTTTAAAAAAGGGGGGGGGGCAGCCCCAGTGGCGCAGCGGTTTAGCGCTGCCTGCAGCCTGGGGTGTGATCCTGGAGACCCGGGATCGAGTCCCACATCGGGCTTCCTGCAAGGGGCCTGCTTCTCCCTCTGCCTGTGTCTCTGCCTCTCTCTGGCTCTCTCTGAATGAATAAATAAATAAATCTTTAAAAATAAAAAAATTAAAATTAAAATTAAAAAATAAAAAATAATTCTTTTACAGTTCACTTGACAAAGTGGTTCTATTTTATTTTTTTTAACAAATATTTGCTAAAGATATTCTTACTGCTATGAATCCACTATAGGTACAATGTAAAAAATAGTAACATGTTTTATATTTATAGCTTCCTTGTTGTTTTTATTATTTTACCTGTTGTTGTTATTATTATTTTACCTATAAGGTAAATGAGGTTGAGAGCATGTAAGTGGCCTGCACATGCTCCAAAATCCCCATCTATGGACTTTTCTTAAGACTCTTCTCTTACTAGAATGAAGTCTTGTTACACTACCTACTATTTGAGCTCCTGGGTTACTACCAACAGCCTAGGCTTGGGAAACTACTGAAAGCATTTCTGTTTTTAAAAAATAGTACTTGGGTGCCTGGCTGGCTCCATTAGTAAAGCAGGCGACTCCTGATCTCTAGGTCATGAGTTTGAGCCCCACAGTGGGTGTGGAGATTAGTTTAAAAATAATAATATAGTAAAAATAAAATTTAAAAATCGTGTTATGTCTGAAATGGTTTGGTCTACCATAGTGTTCTTTTACCTTCAGGAGAGCAAAGGGAAAAATGAGGTACTGAGAAAGTGCAGTTGGAGATAATCAACTATTTCTTTAAAATTTCATTTCAATTGCTAAGCTATAGAAGCTTCTTGTAATTGCCCTAATAATAACAAATGGGGACGCCTGGGTGGCTCAGTGGTTGAGCATCTGCCTTTGGCTCAGGGCTCAGGGCATGATCCGGGATCCGGAATGAGACTCACACTGGGCTTGCTGAGGGGAGCTTGCTTCTCTCTCTGCCTGTGTCTCTGCCTCTCTCTGTGTGTCTCTCATAAATAAGTAAATAAATCTTAAAAAAAAATTATTTGGGGGATATTAAACAATTAAAATATCAGTGCCACACTTAAGGGCTTAAAAAAGCAAACTAAGAGGAGGATTAATCGCAAAGTATTACTTAATTTACAAAATGTTCACTCTGGCAATACCAATATAAGGTCAAGGTCAGAAGATTCTGGAAGGATGGTGGTATCAGTGGCAAGCACAATTTTGGGATCTCCTCAAGTCTCTCTGTAAAAACACAGAGCAAACAAAAACCCAGAACTACGTGATAACCCCCAAATCCAAGTAGGAGGAGGAAAACTACCAACAGCCATATGACCTGTGTATTAGGGGTCTCTGTGTGGAAAAATCATGGGGTAGTGATGGGGTGCTTCACAGACCTGACAGCAGCAGGCCAATGTAGAGGCAAGCAGTGGAAACTGGGAAGGGTTTGCCTTCTCCAAGAGCAAGCAACGATAGCGACCCGAAATACAAAGGTCTAAAGGGGCTTGAGCAGTCTAGACCCCATACTCTAGAAGTGAACCATAAGCAGCTCCCTTCCAAGACAGGCTCCACAATAAGGATAAATTCCAAGGAATGGAATCAAATCAGAGGACAGAAATAACAGGGAGAAAGACCAAATAAAAAGCAGGCCAGGAAATCTCAGAAAGCAAGCCACCATGTTTCTGAACACTATCTGAAAAGGACAGAAGGGGGAGCTCTGTGAAGTTAGGTTGGCTGTGTAAACTGAGCCACCTTCAGAACAATTAAATGCATATCAAAAATAAGAAAAAAAAGCCAAAGCCCCCCAAATTACTAAAAGAAACAAAGAGAACAAGGTATAGAATAGCATCCCAATAGACAACAGAAGAATGCTAAGAAGTGTTTTTTCAAAATGAGAAAAAAACCATCACTACTTCAAAATAAAATCAGAACTTGAAAACTCAAAAGGTAGCAAAATTTTTTCGAAATTAAAGAAAAATCACTTTAGAAATGAAGACAAAAAAAAGACAAAAAAAGACAAAAAAAAGACAAAAAAAAGACAAAAAAAAATAGAAATGAAGACAAACCAAGAAAGAACACATTATCAAAAACATAATAATGCCCCCAAAGAAATAAGAAGTAAAAAGCAGAAAAAAAGATTAAAGTTCTGAAGCTAACGTAACACTATGTCAACTATACTTCAATTAAAAAATAAAATAAAATAAATGAACATGAAAAAAAGTTGGAGAGAAATTGACCGAATATTGAAGACAGGTAAAGATGACAAAGCAAATGGATTAACAAGTGTCCCTGAAAAAGAAAACCAAGGCAAGAAAACAGAACAAATTCTAAGGACTATAATTGGAGAAAATATTCCTGGGAGGGGGAAGAAAAGACCTGAAATTCTACATTGAAAGAACATACCATCAACCTAGGAATGCCAACTCAGAATAACCAACAATATTCTAGCACGATTACTGTATTCTTTTTTTTTTAATTTTTTTTAATTTTTATTTATTTATGATAGCCAGAGAGAGAAAGAGAGAGAGGCAGAGACATAGGCAGAGGGAGAAGCAGGCTCCATGCACCGGGAGCCCGACGTGGGATTCGATCCCGGGTCTCCAGGATAGCGCCCCGGGCCAAAGGCAGGCGCCATACTGCTGCGCCACCCAGGGATCCCTGATTACTGTATTCTAAGAAAAAGAAAATCTTATGAACATCTAGGCAAAAAGAACGTATGGTTTATAAAGGACAGTTAGATTATCTGATTTTTTTTTTGAAAGCAAAACTTTATGCCAAAAGAAAATGGAATAATATATTTAGATACCTGAGGAAAATCTCTGAGCCAATGGTTTTTATATTCAGAAAAACCACAAAATCTGTAAAGATCACAGACAAGGTATTATCTATATTGAAGGATTTTTTGAAGTACTGTTCCCATGAGCCTTTTCTACTTGATTCCATTCTTTTTGCAATCTCTCCTCAGGGGGCCTGTCCCAGAAGGGAGCACTCTCTGGTTGAGTTCTAGTATACTAGGGTCTCAAATCTACTAGGGAAGGAGCTTAGACTAAATGACAAGAAGTAGATATAAGGACCTATGGAGAGCACTAACTACAGTGACTTACGGAACTAAGGAGAGGTTGTTAAATGTAATGGCTACGTCATCTTGGAATAGAAATTATATATCATTTTTAAAGCGGGAGAACAGAGAGAGCGTAGATTGAAAAGCTGTGGTTCTTTTTTTTTTTAATTTTTATTTCTTTATGATAGTCACACAGAGAGAGAGAGGGGGGGGGGGGGCAGAGACACAGGCAGAGGGAGAAGCAGGCTCCATGCACCGGGAGCCCGACGTGGGATTCGATCCTGGGTCTCCAGGATCGCGCCCTGGGCCAAAGGCAGGCGCCAAACCGCTGCGCCACCCAGGGATCCCATAAGCTGTGGTTCTTTAAAACTACTTTCTGTAATCATCAACTGGTAGTCATAATAGTATTTTTGCTCTGAGTTTTGCTCTTAGTTGTATCTATAATATGATAAAGCACATGAGACAGATCAAAACAGTCTAATTCACCCTCTGAGCCCTTTAGGACCTGGATTCTCAGTGTGCAAGAAGAGAGATAAAGATGCAATGTTCAAGAGGTTAGGTTAAAACTAGACAGTCCAGAATTTAAACAAGGAATATTAGGATGAAGTCACAGGGTATTTTATCCTTAAATATGTATGTATATTCTAGTCCCATTTACTGCAAAGTCTTTAAAAAAAAAAATCATCATGGTAACAATGAACATTCGTAGCATCCAGACTGATCTAGAAATTCCATTTTCCATTAAAAGAAGCCAGAGCTTCTGAGAGAAGTGGCTGATATGAAGTGTGGGTAAAGAGATGTCCAAGACAAGCGTGGAACACCTTAACATACCAAATAGCAAGGAAACTATCAAAAACAAGTAGGGTATGTCAAAAAAACCTCAGGAAATTTGAAAAAGTTCCCATTAACAAAGACTGGATGACCTAAGCTTTGAAATAAGAATTGTAACGAATCAAAACCCATGAAATACATTTAAATCCATAGCTCAAGATGAAATGAAAGTGGGGTCAGGGGTAGAGAACCTAAACTCGTCATTTTCTGAGAAAGACAGAGAACCAATTCATTATCTTGAAAACTGGGTAAGTCAAAGGAAAAAATGAGCATCTAGACTACTTTCCTATATGAACAGTACTACTAGACAACCAAATAGTAGATAAGAGGGGGTTATCACCTTTCAATTTTTACCAGCTAAGAATGGAAAACAAAATAACAGAATTGAACATTACCATATTGTAACCCTTAAGGATTTGATGGATCTAGGTACTGAGCATTGATAACTGCACAAATCAAAAAACAACAAAGACCAGATTATCTTGGTATCATGGGCCTCTAGACTGAAGGACATAATAACACTAGCTATAGTCTTGCCAAAGGGACTGAACCTGAATCCGACCACACTTCTGGATCCAGCTGCCAATTTGTAGGGAATTCAGAGGACAGGCAAGCATGTTGAAAATGCACCACGAGCGTGCCATCACTAAAAACTAGACAGCTGAAAGATGCAGGTCAAAGGTCAGGCTTCTTCATCAGATTTATTGTTAAGGACAAGGAAACAATGGAGGAGGAAGCTACAGATTACAAAAGACGTAGAAGACATCAAGTTCTTTAAACCGGCAAGACTAAGTTACAGCGTCTAGAAATACACACTTGGGTAATTAAAACCACAAAGAACAGAAATTGAGTATTCGAAGAGTAGAAGTAGTGGTTACCACAGCGAAGGAGCGCATGGAAGAGTCTGAGAAGAAAATGTTCTATTTCCTAACCTGGGTGGTGGTTAGAGGGTATTCACTTCACTGAACTTCCTTCCCTGTTTAAGTATGTTTTATAATAAAAAAGGCGTTTTCTTAAGATGAATCAAACCTGCTTCTTCAGAAGAAGTTAAGGTTTAGTTGAAGATTTGGCATCAGTGGTCTAAATATTCCTTTCCCTTAGCAAAATGTGTCTGCAGCCACGAAAATGATCAATTTAGCAATGAACACTAAGCAGAACAATTCCTTTTAACAGCAGCATATTTCTTTATAATGTGACTTGGCTGCCAAAATTATGAGATCACAGGAGGTGTTATCCTTAGCCAAAAGTCCATGAGGAAAAATGAGTAAATGTTTAAATGACACAGTTCAGGAATTAATTTGTGTTTATGTAAAATAATTTTAATTAATAAAACCTTCCAAACAATGTTTCTAAGTCTGGCTCAGTCCACAGAAAATGAAGAGGGAAATAATAGTAGTGTGGGTCTCCAAGCCCTGTACCCGACACATATGAGATTGCCTGCAACTGACATAGGGACCACTTTCACTTATTTCTACTCTTAGCACATTATTCCCCATCCGTGCTTATGGTAGCCTTTCAACATATTTTGGGCTAGGATTAAGAATTGATCCAAACCAATAATTACATTTTAAGCCTAAGAAGAACATAATCAAGAACAAGCAGCTTTGCGTTAAAAAGTATCCCAAAGCCTGGTTTCACACTAACCTACTCCTGGAATCTAAATGAGGGAATGTAAAGAACCTACTTTAAATATCTCTCATGTTGTGTATCTGCATAAAAAGGACTTTCTTAACAGGGTCCAACTAGACAGAACACACCTTCTGATATTATCTTGGAAGTAAGCACTTTATTTATTGCAAAACTTACTATTTCTCAATATCTGTTACATATCCCATTTTTTACATATAACCTTTCACTATAATGTACCATTCATGCCAGCCGTGTTTTTTCTCCTTTAGAGGAGTGGGAGGAATGTGGATCAAGGGCATTCACAGAAGTACTGGAAAGCCATTCTGCTTTCTCCAAAATCTTTCCACAGAGGAGATGTGACAACTGTCATTAAGCATGTGGACAACCCATACAAAAGAAGAAGAAAGACAATATAGTACGTCTTTGATATAAGCCCTGGGCTTATATCACAGTTATGTTTATATCTATATCTATAGTTACACTTTGTCACTAAAATATTGTATAATCCAATGGACAATCAAAATTGCTATGACCTTCTGCTTTTCAAGCCTCTGCCCACACTTTTTGGAAGGAGTAGGTGGGTCTCACTGGCCTTTGTGCATGCCACACCCTGGGAGCTTACCATAACCGTGCAGTCCTCTGAGCCACTGGCAATGACCTGATCATTATGTGGGCACCAGTCTATGTCAAGCACCGGTCCTGTGTGGCCACATACTGTAGGGTAGGATTTGTCAATCCGACCAGTCTGAAAGAAAAGAGAAACAAATCTACTATATAACACCAACACCACAGAATCTGTATGTTTTCTCAAGCCCATTTTTTCCTTTGTTACCTCCACCCCAAATCCAGAGTCTATATATGATGACATTCACATCGGTCAGTGTCAACTAGTAGGAACTGTCAATTTGCATTTCTAGAAATAACTACTCCACCAAATCAAAAGGATCCAAACTTCTAGAACCACAGAGATTTTATTTAATCAACTGCATTATTAGGCATAGCCAACGAAAATATAAAATCTTTTCACCAAAACACAATTTGTAAATTATAGGTGTTTTTACTATTAAAAAACCCTTGGTATTATTCAAAATGTTAAATATAACTTTCAATATAATTAACTAATACCCTTGAATATAACAAATTACCAGTTCTGGAAGTGAATGGCATTGTGAGCATACAAAGTTAGGATAATAAAAAGAAAAGCTTTAGCTATTGCTCAGGGGTTGAAGGATAGACTTTATTTTAATGTCTCAGTCTCTTCACTGTCTTCAATCAACAGAAGAGCCAGCCAGACCATCTAACTGACACCAGCTTGGATCCCACCCATTATCCACTCCACATCTCATTAAGAATACTATTTTCAACATTGATTAAGTAGACATCACAATATGCTCATGTTATACATTTGAATCTAACAAGTCAATCTGGCTTATCAAGCCCATTTTTGTGTTAACTAATACAAACACTACTATAACAACAGGTATATAAAAGCTCTTTCCTTTTTTAAGCAGGTTAATACCAGTCCACACTGAGGTCCTATACGCTCTAAAAGCAGGTCTACAAAGATGAATCACTGCCAAGCAACACTGAACCTATTCTTTGTAGCTGTTGTTGTTTTCCTATTATGGCAAGTCATCACATCACTGGGGCGAGGCGTCTCAGAAATTTTTCAAGATCAAGAAATTCTGCAATTTCTCTACTTTAACTCAATTGTGGAAATCTCCAGAGCAGCAGTATGCTAAACGCAAAGACCACAGTATCAGAGTCAGACACATATGGGTTCAAAACCAGGCTCTACTGCTTCAACCGCAGGTGACCTTAAACAAGTCATATAATCTCCTTGAGCTTCATCTCATCATCTGTGAAATGAGTAACAAGAATACTTACCTTCCAAGATTACTGTAAGGATTAGATAAAGTTTTTTGGCAAACCATAACTTAGTATTACAGTTGTATAAAGTATGTAAAAAATTTAATTTCAGGTGTACCTCAGAGGTATTACAGGTTCTGGTCCATATCACTGCAACTAAAGCAAGTGAAATGAATTTCTGATTTCCCAGTGCACATAAAAGTTATATTTACACTGTACTGTAATCTATTAAGTGCACAGCCTTATGTCTAAAACAAATTGTAAACCTTAATTAAAAAGTACTTTATTAAAAAAAGTACTTTATTGCTGAAGAATGCTGTCAATGAATCATAATCACTGATCACAGATAAACCTTAACAAATATACTAGTTATGAAAAAGTCTGAGATATTCCAAGAATGACCAAAATGTGACAAAGAGACATGAAGTATAAGCAAATGCTATTGGGAAAATGGCATTGACAGACTTGCTCCATGTAGGATTGCCAAAGATCTTCAGTTTGAAGAAAAAAAAAAAAAAAGACATGGTATGTGGGAAGGGTAGTAAATGAGGTAAGCCTGTATAGTGCCTGGAATATAGTAAATAATAAAAAAAACTACTATCACTTATTATTAGTTCTATATATATGTTAGCATAATATATTAATTTACTCTGCCATTAAGAACTACAAATATGTGTCCTTTATGAACTTTTAGGGGCCAGACACCATACTAAGTACTCGGGGTACAAAAGTTTACAGGGCAGTCCACATGGAGTCCATTAAATCCCCAATTCCAGTGCAGCGTGAGACATGCTCCACCAGGACAGGTACAGGGGGGCAAGGACACAGAAGGGAGACATTCAATCAGGTCTGTGGGGGTAATAGTCTTTGGGAAGGTTTTCTGCTGAGAAAGAAGAACTCTAAACTGAGGTGTGGAGATGGCCTGTCCACAGACTTAAAGCCTGGGAGTTTCACATGCTCATTTCCCCTTGCAAATCTAATTCAACGCCGTTTGGATCTTCAGAATTGCATTACCAAAAAAAGAATACTAGAAGAAAATGCCAATGAATACCATATGATATAGAATGTGGGTGTTTATTATAAGGAGGGCCATACAGACAGGTCATTTACAGGCAGCAAAGCACAAGCAGACTGCCTGGGCTGGCGTCGTGGCTCCATCCTTTTCCAGCTCTGAGGCCCTGGCCAAATGACTTCATCTCCCAACTTCATTTCCTCATCTGTAAAATGAGAATGTTACAACTCCTTCTATAAGAGCTCATGTGAGGATTAACTGAAGACAATCAAAGTAGGGGACTTGGTACTCTCCCAGCACCTGAAGGGATCAATAAATGGTACCCTAAATTAAGCAACTGCTGGGATCCACTCTATCATATCCCTGATCACAGCTTTCTTTAAAGAGGTAACTGCTACAGAGCACCTAGCCAGTTGGTTTTCCCTATCTCCCTCCCTGCAACTACACAGAAACCATGTGAGTAACCCAGCCCTGAAGCTACTGCCTGCCACCCGGTAATATTCTACTGCTGAAGCAGGTGGTAGAGGAACTCACAGGTGTCCATTTTATAATAATATGATGATATACAGAATACAAAATTATAATATGAACATTAAATCCAGCAGTGAAAGGCATGTCTCAGATTAGATTAAAATCAGCTACAAGTCATGTTTAAGAAATAATAAAGCAACTAAATTAAAAACTAAAAAGGTCACTAAAGGAGGAAACATAAAAATATGTAACAGCCAGCTGGCAAGAACAAACCAACTTTAAGATGCAATGCATTATTAAAGGTTAATGTCACTACGTAACATTTAAACAATTCATTGGGATGCTGTGGGTTCTATGAACTCTAACTCCTCTAACTACGTAGATTAAAAATAATTATAGCGAAATCTGACAGAACTAGGAAAAGGACAGAGCCATAATCTTAAGAGATGTTAACAAAGACTCTCAAGCAAACAGACAAAAATTAGCATGAATATAGAAGACTCTAGCAAGTAACAAGCTTGATCTAATGGGCCAATCCAGCCTTGGAGCCAATATTTCAAAAATTAACCTTTTTTCCAAGCACACATTAAACATTACCTTTTTAAGATGACCAATTAGGATACCACAAAGCAAATCTCACAAAATACCAAGGAATCAATATCCTGTAGCCCATGTTCAGAGTACAATGCAATTCAATTAAAAAATTAATAGAAAAATATATAAACCCCATATTCCCAAGGCACCTGAAAATTTTTTTTACTTTACCAAATAATTCACACGAAAAATTATAATGGCCAATAGAAAAGGCTAAAACTGATAAACACATGATGTTTCAGAATTTGTGGGACAGAGCTACAACAGACCTCCAATGGAAAATCAGTAGCCTTACATGATTATACAAAAAGTCCAAAAATTAAGGAGCTGAGCACGTAATGAGAAGTTAGAACATACAGAGCACACCCACAGAATGTAAAATTACAAGAAGAAACTAACAAAAAGGGGGGTGGGGGTAAATGGGTGACGGGCACTGAGGGGGGCACTTGACGGATGAGCACTGGGTGTTATTCTGTATGTTGGCAAATTGAACACCAATAAAAGATAAATTTATTATTAAAAAAAAGAAACTAACAAAAATAAATAACAAGCCAAACTGACACAATACAATAGATTTGGAAAAGAGAGAAAGCACAAATACCAGGAATTTTAAAGGGGACATAACTTATGGTATAAACTTACATGATATGACAATACTGGGAATAACATCTGATAATAAATTTGAACATCCCAGATTGAACTGGCAATCTCCCAGGAAAAAAAGATAGCATACCAAAACTTTTTCAATAAATAAAAAACCTGGGGTACGGGCAGCTCAGATGGTTAAGCATCTGCTCTCAGCTCAGGTCATGATCCCAGAATGCTGGGACTGAGCCCCGCATCAACAGGCTCCCCACTCAGCAGGGATCCTGCTTCTCCCTCTCCCCACTGCCATTCCCCCTGCTTGTGTTCTCGTGCTATCAAATAAATAAATCTTTTTTTAAAAAAAGGTAAAAGATATAAAAAATAAATAAAAAACCTGAATAGACCCATAACCATAAAAGAACCAGTAACAAAAGTCCACATATTACCCACCTCCCTATCAGTCAATCATGTAACACCAAAAGTCACTAGGCCCAGATGGTTTTACCAGAGTTTTACCAAACACTCAAGGAAGAGATCATCTCAGATAAAACTTCCCAGAGAACAGAAAGAAGAGCACCATTGAATTCATTACATACGGAATGTACCACCCTCACACAGAGGACAATATAAGAAAGGGAAACTGAAGCCTGTTTGACATAAATATTGATGCAAACCTCCCTCAAGAACAACAAACTCAGCAGTGTGGGTTGTTCTCAAAAAAAAAAAAAAAGCAGCAGAGTGGAAAGACAAGTTGCAGACAGAAAAACACATATGCAACATCCATACTAGACAAAGTCAACAAACAACCTACACAGAATAATGACAAATGGTACGAGCACGGAACTCACAGGGAAAGAAACTCAAACACCCTAGAGATGTAAGAAAAGCTACTGGTCTCAGTGGTAATCAGGGACTACAGATTAAAATAGTGAGGTAACACTTCACAACTATTAAAACTGGCAAAAGTTTGGAAGCTGAAATACAAGTGCTGCCAAGGATGTCAGGAAAGAGGAACTCAAAAACACCAGGCATAGGAGTTTCTCCTGCTACCATACTTTTTTGAGAGCGATCCAGAAAGGTCAGGTGGGGATGCCCACCCCTGAGCAATACCGCCTCTGGGTAGTCTGTGGAAGAGCAAGGCTCCCATATTTTACACAGAAAATATATTAACTGAGGCACCACAGGGAATAGTGAAAAAAGCAGAAGCAATTTAAGTGTCCTAAGTATGGAAACAAACATCACTTAAGTAGAGGTTTAACACATAATATTATAACCTATGCATAGATAGATACACATGTGATAAAAGTACACATCCCAACTTTGAGGAAATGGTTACCTCTGGTGAAAGAGAAGAGGAGGGAAGGGTATTTCAGCTACATCTGTTATGCTTTATTGTTTTTCAAAAACGGGAGGTATGAAATAAACAGGGAAAAATATTAACATCTGTTTAATCTTGTGGGTAAGTACATGAGTGTTCTATTATTTTGCTTCCTATTTTAAAAAAATAATTAAAATATTTAAAGTTGAGAAATGCATCAACGTATGGTTATTCACACATACACAAAAGACAAATGTACTGTTACTAACTCTACATTAAAAAATTTTTACTCTAAAGGAAAAAAAGTTTTTCTATCTGAAGTGCTTTATCTCGGGAGTCTTTGCATCCTTACACTCTCCCCAGCAAACCACATCTGACAGCTTTGATGGCAAAGTACAGTCACTTAACTCTGAACTTCTAAGGACACAAAATAATTTTTTCCAATCTGGGCTAAGAAGAGCTTTTGCTCAGATACACAGTAATTTTGAGGGCAATCTGGAAGTACTAATACAAGCTGTTCTTAATTCTACTGAGAAGCTTACTAAATGACTTTTTTTTTTAAGGTTTTTTTTTTTTATTTATTTAGGATAGTCACAGAGAGAGAGAGAGAGAGGCAGAGACACAGGCAGAGGGAGAAGCAGGCTCCATGCACCGGGAGCCCGATGTGGGATTCGATCCCGGGTCTCCAGGATCGCGCCCTGGGCCAAAGGCAGGCGCCAAACCGCTGTGCCACCCAGGGATCCCATGACTTTCTTTTTAAGGTGAAAATTATACAATCCTAGCTTAAAGATACTAGCCAGTAATGTTCAGTCATGTCAGACATTTGAGAGCAGGAGTTAGCCTAGCTTCCATTCTCAGCTCAATGCTGACAAGTCCATAGCATTAATATACTAAGAAGCCTAACATTTTCATAGGTATTTATCACTTAAAGAGCAACTGCACTGCCTTCCTATCAAAAATAAGTAATAATAAAAATAGCTAACACTTGGGGTATCTGAGTGGCAGTTAAGCATCTGACTCTTGGTTTCAGCTTAGGTCACAATCTCAGGATTGTGAGATCGAGTCTCGAGTCAGGCTCCATGCTCAGTGTGGAGTGTGCTTGTTCCCCCCTCTCCCTCAGCTCCAACGCATCCCATCCCATCCCACCCGCTGCCTGCAAACTCCCTCTCTCAAACAAATAAATAAAATCTTTAAAAAATAGCCAATACTTTCAGAGTGCTTATATTACATGCTAGGAACTGTATAAAGACCTTTAGATCCTCATTCTAAGCTGCTTTTTGATATATCAACTTTATTTATCCCCATTTTCTAAATAAAGAAATGGAGTGAAGAAGCAGAGCTCTAAAACATCACTGATCATCCAGCCATACTAGATTTCCATAGGGAAAGAAAATTCCCACTAGGCCACGGGTTGTGAAAAAGGCACGAAAGTAATGTTAGAATTATTGGCAGCTGGTCATCAGAAACAGAGGTAATAAAAAATGATATCCTGCCAACAGCTGTTTCCTCTGGTTGTAACATCATCACAAATCCTTACACCAAATAAAACAGGGAAAGTAGCATCAAATTTCAGCATAACAAAAAGGGAATTGACTAAATGTCTGATAGTGATAAAGGAACAAAAAAGAAGACATGGGAAAAGAACTGGCATTTTAAATGTGTGTGGACTGTTTTACATATAGGACGCTCACCACACACAATCCAGGGTCAGCTATCTTGATTTCAAGGGCTTATACCCCTGAGTATCTTCTTATCCATAACAAAATTAATCAAAAGAAAAGCACATCTTTTACCCAGTGGGTATACGTTATTAAAGAGGTAGAGCTGGGCAATTATAAACTGCTGAGAGCTCAACTACATGGAAACTGCAGGAAACCATACAATACTGGCCTTATATGGTAAAGATGTGGACACAGTGTTTCTCAGAAACACTCTGCACTAGGATCTAATGAAAATGCATTTCTTGTTCATACCCATGACACATCCTCATTCATCATGCAGTGAATAAACCAAGGAATCCATGTCTAATCGCTGGCTTGTGAAGGACCACTCAGAAGAGACATCCACTGCAAGTCATGGTGACAGCACAGCTCACCTGCACCTCTAAGCAGCAAATATAAGTGCATGCTGAGGTCAGAAAAAAAGAGTTACAAGAACTTTTTTTAACTAAATGGTGATTTATTTTAAGTTCTACCTATAAGTTTTCCAATGTTTACATATAGAGTAATTTCATTTACTAAAAAATCAAGTTGTTGTCTCATTAAGGATGTGTCACACCTCAGCTTCATCATCTAGAATATCACTTCTTTTCTAGCATGGAATTAAAAGTTTAGCTGAGAATAGTCAGTCACCATTTAGGCTCCTTGCTTTGAATAATGTTTAAAATTTTATTGATTACTTATTAGTTCCTGCCACTTGTCACAGGAGAACTCTTATTGTACCCCTCTAGCTAAAACTCCCAAGTGGTGGGAATTGCCAGCAAGTCCTCAAGTGGCAAAATGACCAAGGTTACCAACAGAGCTGGCTCCGTACCTAGTAAACTTGTGAAATATTAGTGAAACAGGTCAGGGCACTGGCTTATGGACTGTGATTATCTAAAAGATCCAGTGGCCTGCCTGGGGCCCAGCAACATGAGCCCCAGGGAAAATTCAGCCTCCAAAGTGTATGTACAGCTGGCACAGGGGAGAGGTGTGACAGCACAATTTCCATGTGGCTGGCCCGAGCTGAGGCTGATGGCTTTGACATGTTCCAGCCAGCAACCCTTATGGTGGCAGAAAACCACCTAGACACTAGCACTATCATTTACTTTGGGTTTGAGGAAAGTTCTCAAAAATTTCAAAGCAGCCACAAAACTCAACAGAGCTCCTGGAAACTGATGCCTCAATTAAACCCAGAGTTAGGCAACACTTTCCTCCAATAGGCATTTTGGGGGAGGGGAAAGTAAAAATCAAAATTTAAACACCAGTAAATACATTATCTAGCTGTTCTCTAAGAAAGAATGTTTGTAATTTTAAATAAACCTGCAAACACATTCCTCCTGAGGCATAAAGAATTCAATGTAACTCTTATGACATATTTCTAATTATTAAAGATATTTTCCATCAATTTTGGTGGAAAACCATAACTTCTCTCACTTATATTTCACAGTGTATTTTATTTATTTCTCACATCTCATGTCAAAAAGGAATCCATACTTAGGGAGTGCACTCATCCTATATGCCCAGGGCAGTACCGTTGCAATCAAACAACTCTAAATATACACAAACAGAAGCATACAGATGTCTTCTTACAGATTTGCTTCTATAAAGGAGCTCCACACTGCAATGTTTTTAAAGGAGATGATGGTATATCACAGATGAGCCCGCAGACATTTTCACCCTCTCAAACTCTCAAAATTCAACATTGGGAAGCTTCCCATAAGACCTCTGCATTATATAGAAGATCATTCAGAATGATTGTTTTTTTAATGTAACAACCACCCCTCACAGGATAACTGTGTTCAATCCACACATTAGCTTGCTCAATATTATGCTGAAGATGCTACCAAACTGGGGCTTATGGGAGCCTCTAATGCGTCCTTCAAAATGTACCATTTTGTTAAAGCCACATAGCACTTTACTCGGCAGGCTCACTCTTTTTCACAATAACCTAGGTTTCCAACAAGTTAATAAACTTCCATGGTATAAAAAAGTGACATGTGTTTATTTTACTAGTCAAATAAAGTATTCCCCTTTAAGAGGCTCCAGGTATTCCACATAAGACGTCTTTCTAGCTGACAACCCAGAGTTCAGTCATGCACACCCAGACTGTTCCGGGGCGCGGCCTCTGACCACAGCCCACACCGTCCCCCTAATCTAGTCCTTTTTTTTTTTTTAAGATTTTTATTTATTTATTCATGAGAGACACACACAGAGAGAGAGAGGCAGAGACACAGGCAGAGGGAAGCAGGCTCCATGCAGGGAGCCTGACATGGGACCCGATCCCCGGTCTCTAGGATCGGGCTGAAGGCGGTGCTAAACCTCTGAACCACCAGGGCTGCTCCCCCCCCATCTAGTCCTGCACAGCAGCTTCCCAGAGCCTTAACCAGCTTCTGACCTGCAGTCATCTTATTCAGTTGCTTCACAATCCATCATTATAATCTGTGCTTATTATCCAGACTGACTTCACCAACCTCGGATGTAAAGGCCTGAAAAGTCCCTCCCTCTCCTGACTCAAGGAACGAGAGACCAAGATTTTCCTAACTGTCCATCCTTACTGTATATAAGCTTTTATTTTAGGAAAAAATGCTGATCAAAACCACTTTATATGCCCCAAGTTCACTAACTTTGTCATTCTGTCCATACTTTAAAAGATCTTTTGTGAGGCACTGATAATGACTCCTAACTGGCCTTGGAGCAATACACTGAAAATTCTTGAACTCTCGGCAAGGAGAATGGTAAGTCAAACGTGCTCGGAAGCAAGGGAAAAAGTTTTCATCCCAAGCATAGTGGCTCCATTCACACTGTGTAGAGTTCAAAGGAGTCCAAAAAGGATGCCTACCGAAGTTTTTTTCAACTTCCTTTTTCTTGTATCAGTGTTATTTATGTGGATATATGCTCTGTTGAAATCTCTTCGGGCCCTGTTGCGCCACATGAACAGCTCTGGTGTCTGCGATCATGGGCCGGGGCAAAGTGATGACAGGGACTTCTTCAGCAGCCTAGAAAGACTGAGGCACACACAACATGACTTGTGGACAGGCCGGCCACCGAGAGTGACCGCTCCTGACCCAGGACTAGTACATTCTGTGGAGGTTTTCCTTTAAGGGAACCAAAAATACCCACCTTGAGGGTAAGTGGAGGCACCCTGGAATAAAACACACAGGTTGGGTTACTCAGGACTGTAAAGCAAGCCAGCTCCTCGACCTGCCAGGGAGAGGCAGTGCAGCTCTGCACAGGGCTCACCTGCCTGTGAGCGGAACAGCAACAGAGAAAATGCCAAGCAAATTACTTGGCAGCGCGGGTTCTCTTTAACACCTGGGTCTAATACCATTTTAAAAGTCCATTAAGAATCTGAGGGAAGTGACTATAAAACTATGGATTTCATGATCAGAAAGCAGAACAGAGGAAGTTAACATTTCCTTGCTCAACCACGCCTAAATATGCAACAGTGCGCAGAGACACACTATGTCCTAACTTAACAATTTATAAAGTGAAAACCTCATCGTTACAGACAAATAATTCCATAGACTTCTGGTGTGAGAAAAAACAAAAGCTAGGAACACAAGGTGAGGCAGAAACTAGTCAAAATAAAATTCTGCTCGAAAGCAAAAGCTGAAAAGCAAAATAACTACTGACGTTAAGTGCAAATATAGGAAATGAAAACAAATTGTTCAACTTCAAATCAGAAAGGAGAGTAATCAGTTCCCTAACCCCTTGTACTCAGCAAATGACCGTGTGGATTTCTCCCCTAGGACCTCCTGTGAATGACAAAGAGCTCCAGAGCTACTAACCTTTTTGGTCTGAGCTTTGCACTGGTTTACACACAAGCTTCAGAAAAAAAAATCTGGGACACCTGGGTGGCTCAGTGGCTGAGTGCCTGCCTTCAGCCCAGGGTGTGATCCTGGAGTCCCGGGATTGAGCTCCACATTGGGCTCCCTGCATGGAGCCTGCTTCTCCCTCTGCCTATGTCTTTGCCTCACTCTCTCTCTGTGTCTCTCATGAATAAATAAAATCTTAAAAAAAAAAAAAAACCACCCTCCTTCAAGTTGAGATGAAAACCAGAAAAATATATAACTTTTTTTTAAAAGGTAAATGCCAAAAAATAAAAAATAATAAAAAAAAAAAAGGTAAATGCCTTGGGCTCCATGGCAGAGGCCATTCTCATCTTGCAGCAGTTATAAACAAGCAGGAGGATGGAAGTATAGACCCAGTTCAGTAGAGTGTATCATTTACTCATGACTTAAAGCTCAGCCAGAAACCCAAGTCACTGTTCCTCTAAGAAAGCCAACTCGTGCTCCATCACTCAGTCTCCCGGCTCAGCCTACCCTGGATTCAACTCAGGTCCCACCCTAACCATACAGATATTCAACTTGGCAACAGAAAATTTGCTACATATGGTTATAAAGGAGGCTTCTGGACAAATCAGGACTGCAGATATTTGCCCATCAAACCTTGGGTCTATTTCAGAGTAATCTGTGTTCGGAAAGCTTTTCTTTGATTTCCCAGACTTAGGTTATAATGTTTACAGGGTGGGGGCTTCCGCTAGCAGCACTTGCCTGTGCACACTCTACACAGGCTCACACTCCAAAAAACCAGCAAAGAGTTAAACGTTCTTTGCACTTGACTCAGTGGCTTCCCTTCACCACACACTCCCAGATCCCACCATTCTCTGAGCCGAGCAGCCAATCAAAGCAAAGGAAGGAAATTATCCTGGCCAGCTGACAGCCCCAGAGCTCTGATGGCCATATATGGTAAAAACCACTGTCAGAGCCCTGTCAGCCCTACAGGCCGGCTGCTGTGGACATATCAGTAAACTGCAGCGGCAGGAGAAGTCGGCCAAGGAAACGTACAAAGGACAGGCTGCCTGCTCATCTCCAGGGGAGGAGGGTGCAGAGGGGAGGGGGGAGCCGGCATCTGCCAGGGCACACTCTGAGTCACAGCCACTCACTGTAATCAAAAATAGCCCCAGGGTACATTGTGAGGTTCTGCCAGGACTTTGTGCTTCATTGTTAACTGGGGGTGAGCAGGGTATCCCCCTTAAAAGCCCCCATGGCAGGACTGTGGAAAACAGTCCCTGGGAGAAAATGAAAGGGCCCTTCTGTGGCACTTCATGTGGTAATGAGGCCGTGCAGTGCTCGTGCTGCTGGCAGCTCGTGACATAATTTGGAAGTCATTGTTCTGCACCTGGTGCCGTCCCCCTGCATCCCTCCCACCCCCACCCCGCTGCCTTGCAGCCTTTCACGGCCCATACAATTGACAGTTCAAGGTGCTCAGCGCATCAGACAGCGTCTATTTCAGGAGCTGGTGAATGGGCATCCCGTGACACATCAGGACACTGGCAATGAATAAAATTCCCTGCCGTAACACCAAAGCGACCGTGTGCCAAACGCCCACATCTGTACAAAGGGCTACTGGCACCGCTCCCCTTGTCCAAACTGGAGCACTGCTATTTGTGGGAAAGAAAATTGCCTGTCAGCAGAGTACAGTAAGGGGAGTAAGGGGGAGATGCAGCCAATGCAAATCCAGCAGGTGCTGGCAGTGACACGGGGGCGGGAGGGGGGGTGTCAGAGAGAAAAGCACCATCGGGAGACTGCCATTCCTTTTGAACCAGTCCATGAAAAGAAGGCACTCATCAGCACGGTGCCTGGCGCTTTAGCAGAGCCCTCCATAATGCAAAGTGCTGCAATTTCATCACTCTGGCTGTCTCCTTGAGGCAGAGTATGGACCCAGTACCTTCCAAACCTTAAGATAATTCTCTGAGCTGACAGAGCCAAAGCCCTGGCAAGCTAGTGTTTTTTGTTATTAACCCTTCTAATCCCAGAGAAAGAATGTCAAGGATTAAGTATCAGTGAGACCACAGTTTCTATATGTCCCCCCCCACCCATGAAAAAAATCTTTCACACTAGGTGGGGGAAAATGTTAATCAAAAATATACACGTACAAATCAAATAAAGACTCAGAGGCCCAGGTTCTAATGCATGAAAGACCCCACAGTCCTGAGCAATCACTCAGTCTGAGCTTCAATCCCTGCACCTGCAGAACACAGGGAGGACAGCAAGCCCATCCATGCAACACCTAAGACCATTTATGAAGGGGACCCTCCAAGCACACTCTGATGTCATTTTGGAGTCACATTTTTATGAAGATGACATGAAAGCATTGCCTTTTCCTGAAGAAGACACAGGAAAGATGCTTTGTGGATCCAGTTACAACAATAATCCTAAAATGCAGGACAGTGCTGCTTATTTTCTCGTTCTCCATAAAATGATCAAGGAAAACACTAATTTTGCACTATTTACACTGGAAGCAACAGGACTAAAAGGACAAAAGAAAAGGTTTTTCTACCAAAAAGCTATTTTCACCCCCTCTTAATCCTTCCAAACATCCCATTTGACCAGTTTCACCAAACACTCATCTCCGCACTCAAAGATCCTAGAATCTGAGGGGGAATGTAGCTCCCACCTCATTCTCCTTTCTCCTGAGAACAGAGCACCTCTTCAAACTCATCAGTTTAGCGAACTGGCTGGGCTCCTCTTCTGTTTCATCCCTAGCTCCTACATATAGGAGAAACCTGAATTCCAATAGAACCTTCTCTGTGATATCTTCCTTGACTTATGAGCCTCAGTTGGAACACATCTTTCATCAGTGTGTCAAAAGAACTTTATGTACACACATAGCGGGATCCCTGGGTGGCACAGCGGTTTGGCACCTGCCTTTGGCCCAGGGCGCGATCCTGGAGACCCGGGATCGAATCCCACGTCGGGCTCCCGGTGCATGGAGCCTGCTTCTCCCTCTGCCTGTGTCTCTGCCTCTCTCTCTCTCTGTAGGACTATCGTAAATAAAAAATTAAAAAATATATATATATATACACACACACATAGCTCCCTATCAGAGAGATCAAGGTCAACTGTTACCAAAGCTTTTTTAAGAGCAAAAACCCAACACAGGTCATGGCACAGAGCAGGTACTCAAATGTCTAAGGAAGGAGTATGTGAATGAATAAATATGACTTTTTTTAAAGTACTGTTTTAGACTTCACTAAAGTTTAAAGAACAATTAGCTCTTTATACATGCCCTGATAGCACTACTAATACTTTTTTAAAAATAACCTTTACATGTAATAAATTCATTATAAAACATTTTGAGAAAAGCACAGTAATCATAAAGTAGAAAATAAAAATCACCTTCAGAAAAAAAATCACCTTCAGTCCCACCATCAATGTTAACATGCCACACTTCTTCCCAAAAACCATTAACATAATTTGAAGTTACACATAAGACAGTGACTATGACCTTATAATACATTTTTTAGGTTATATGACTGTATCATAGAACATAGGTTAAACAAATCTTGCCATATAACTTTCTCTTGTAACTGTACAGAATCCCTCAATTATCCATTTTAGATTTTTTTTAAGATTTTATTTATTTATTCATGAGAGACAGAGAGAGAGAGAGAGAGGCAGAAACACAGGCAGAGGGGGAAGCAGGCTCCATGCAGGTAGCCTGATGTGGGACTCGATCCCGGGACTCCAGGATCACGCTCTGGGCCAAAGGCAGGTGCTAAACCACTAAGCCACTCAGGGATCCCCCATTTTAGATTTATTTAACAATGTTATTATATACCTATATATATTTATATATCTGTATAGATATTTTAAGATATATATGGAAAGAGCACCTAAAACTACCAGAGGCCTTTTAGGTCACTGTAAGTAACTAATTTATTTATGCATTGTGTGACCTAACAGTATGAGTCAAGTGCTACATTCTGAGAATACATGAATCAGTTCTCAAGTACTGCTTAATAATTACCCTAAAACTTAGCTGCTTAAAATAATCATTTATTATCTCATAGTTTGAGGGTCAGGAGTTCAAAAGTACCTTATCTGCGTGGTTCTAGCTCAGGGTTCTCACGAATCATGTGTCAGCCAGGGCTGCAAGATGCACTTTCAAGACAGCTCCGTCACAGGGTTGGTTGGTTGACACGGACTACAGCAGGAGGTCCTGTGGACCTCTTCATAAAACTGTTTGAGTGTCCTCAAAATATGGTGCTTCCCAAAGAGACAACATGGGCTACAGCGGGAAGTTCTATAGACCTCTCCACAGAACTGCTCGAGTGTCCTCAAAACATGGTACTTCTCAAAGAGACAAAGTGGCAGCCAACATGCTTTCATGACCTACTCTCAGAAGTCACACTCCAGGGACACCTGGGTGGCTCAGTGGTTAAGCATCTGCCTTCCGGCCCAGGGTGTGATCCTGGAGTCCCGGGATCAAGTCCCACATTGGGCTCCCTGCGTGGAGCCTACTTCTCCCTCTGCCTGTGTCTCTGCCTCTATCATGAATAAATAGATAAAATCTTAAAAAAAAAAAAAAAGCTGCCACACTCCATCAATTCCACCATATCCCAGTGGTTACATCGTTCAGGCCTATTAAATATGGAAGGGACCCAAACTACAGCATGAATACAAGGAGGTGGGGATCCCTGGAGGTCTACCACAGTGGAGTAAGGCCAGATTTTGGAGAACCTTTATCAAGAGCTACCATACAAGCAGCCATCTGGTTTTTCATCCTCCAACCAAGTCAATGTCTAGAGATCAATATAATTATAATCATCCTCCCCTTATCTGTTAAGTGGCTAAGAACACAATTATATTGCAATGTGATGACACATTTTGTGGTACCATGAGCATGCACAAGCAGCTAAGGGAACCCAAAAGATGATTTTCACTGACTCAGTGAATCAGAGGTAACATTTGAGTTGGATACTGAACAGTAAGAACAGGTACTTAGAATACTGACTGAAACGAATCAAGATTTCTTCTTCAATAAACATGACAGAAAAAAACTCTAAAAGTGGCTCTTATCCACCCAGGTTCTATGAGAAAATTAAGTCCTAACATTCTAAGGCAGCAAATGTATGTAATGAATTAATTTCTCTCCTATGCATCCAGAAGGCATAGCATGTCCCATCCTTGAGAGAACTAAGAAAATATTTACTGAAATGATTTTCTGTAGGATTGAATTCTTTCAGAAAACCCTAGTTGACAAAGACTACAGGATCAATTGAAAAGAGGGCAGACTGGGTGGCTCAGCACTTTGGCGCCGCCTTCAGCTCAGGGTTTGGTCCTGGAGACCCGGGATCAAGTCCCATGTCAGGCTCCCTGCATGGAGCCTGCTTCTCCCTCTCTGCCTGTGTCTCTGCCTCTCTCTCTCTCTTTCTCTCTTTCTCTCTGTCTCTGTGTTTCTCATGAATAAATAAATAAAATCTTAAAAAAAAAGAAAGAAAAGATAGTTCACAGACATAAAGGTGTGTCAGAAATATTCCCACAAACAGTTCCTAAACAAATGGGGGAAACATAACTGTGTACAAGAAGGTACTGTATGACTATACCACAGAAGCTAGAAGAAGAGATAGTGACCCAAAAGAGTAAACAGAGGCCTGGCCACACCCAGCCCACACTGGCCCAGAGCAGAGCTGTCTCACAGGCAATTACTGGGAGGATGAAATCAGCCATCACTCCAATAACCCGAAGTAAAAATAGCCCAGGGAGGAAGGGAGAAAGTAATGAGGGAAGACAGGAGCCCTCCAATGTGCATCCTCCACCCAAGTAAATGTTAAGAGATCTAGAGCACAAAATTCGAATTCCTCTCACTCTGTTTTAAGTTGGGATTTACAGGCTCACTGTGACCTGAAGCTTTACTGTGTATGTGCATGCACATACATGAACCTTCCCATAAACACTGGTGTGTATGAACCACCACGGTTCACGACAGCAATGGGAATGCCTCATCCCACATCACCAGTGCAGCTGCTCCACAGAGGGGAGGCTTGTTCGTACCCACATGGTACACTGACCACAGGGAGCTAAAATCTGTATGCTCTCCATATGCGGCAGGTTGTGTAATTGTGGGGGGAAAAATCCCTACAGCCAAAACCACAAAGCCAACTTCTGTTCTGCAAGACTGCTATTATTCATCCTCTGAAAGACCAAATAATAAGAAAATGTATTAAGCCACACCTTGAAAGTCATGACAGCATGGCATGCCACAGCTTGATGGGAGCATTACAAAAGAGATCCTGAACCACGTGTGCTAATCTAAATCACCCCACCTCAGAGCTGAGTACTTTCTGTAGTCCTCTAGCAGTGACCTCCTACAATCCCACCTTCCCTAATAAAACCTTAATGAAAACCTCACAAATCATACACTTAAAATAAATATACATTCATTCCTAAGATTGCTTCTTGCTATATATGTGTTTTAACTTATTTGTCCCTACTACTCTCCTTTTTAAGTCTATAGAGATCACAATTTTCCCCAGAATCTAACCACAGCCTCATGAAGTAGCAATAATGAGCCCAATTTACTGCTTACGCTAACGAGCTTTGAAGAGAAATTCACAGGCCATGTTTGTAAATAGAAACCTTTAACGAAGAGTCACAACGTACCTTAAGATCAATACATGCATATTCAAAATTAACATGTACAGAGAGCTCCAAAAGCATCACCAAAACTCACCTGCCCATTTGTATCCAGAAGAAAAGGGGGCAGGGGAGACATTAATAGAAGTCTCTGAGAGGTTATTAAAAACCATGGCCATCTCCTACAGTTCATGTTTAGAGGAATCCCAGACTGCTATCAACACATACTGGAGCCCAGTATACACCTAGAGTATCATTTCCTGCAATCTTAATTTCAAGCATCACTTCATATTATATGTAGGAACTTGGTTTTTCTTTGCTTTAAACCAAAGCAGCACCTCATTATAAAACTATTTCAAAGCTGTCAAGAGACTAAAGTTATAGGAAGGATATCCATGTCCCACTAGGCTCCCCAGTTCCCAGACCCATGTTCTTCTTCTATGCCACACTGACCCTAAGGGCAAAAATATAGACACTTTTAATTTTTTTTTAATTTTTATTTATTTTATGATAGTCACACAGAGAGAGAAAGAGGCAGAGACATAGGCAGAGGGAGAAGCAGGCTCCATGCACCGGGAGCCCGACGTGGGATTCGATCCGGGGTCTCCAGAATCGCGCCCCGGGCCAAAGGCAGGTGCCAAACCGCTGCGCCACCCAGGGATCCCTATAGACACTTTTAATACACAAAAATCCCACACAGTACATGTGAACGCATCACTTATAAAACTCATTAACACTAAGTACTTCTAATGGTTGGGCTTAGTTTATGCCAATGTCACCTCCTCCAAAATAAATTAATTTTTAAATACTAATATTAAATATTAATATTTTTTAAATATCTTATTGATAGATGAGAGACACACAGAGGCAGAGACACAGGCAGAAGTCTCCCTCAGAGAGGACTCCTGCGGGGAGTCCATTGCAGAACTTGATCCCAGGATCACACCTTGAGCCGAAGGCAGATGCCCAACCACCAAGCCACCCAGGCGTCCCCAAAATAAATTAATATTTAAGAAGCAAAGCCTCATAGACCATATTATAGTCTGGGGAAAAGACCCTAGAACCTCCTCCAAAAATTACCGCTCTTCCCAACATGGCAATTTTTAGAGCAACTTCTTATACCTTAATTCCTATACAACTGGCAAAAGAACAAAATACTAACACAAGTGAAAACCAAATCTTAAGATCCAGGTGGCTCAGGAACTGCATACAGGTCTCCCTTAAATGACATAAATGAAACTCAAAGCTTCTGTGGTTTTTAAAAACCAAAATGGATTCACAGAGCCTTCTGTGGATGTGGAACTTGAAGAGAATTATCTGAACTCAGAGGTAGATTAGCCATTCAAAAGTTTATTTGGGGCTTTACTGGCTTTGAAGCAAAATAAATAAATTAGTAAGTCATTCTTAAATGTATCCCTCAGTATATAGAATTAAAACTCAAACTCCCAAAACACATCATGGTGCTCCAGTGCCTGATCTCAGTTGACAAGCTGAGGTGCCCTCTCAAATGGCCACCGTAAAACCCACCACATGCAATTGACATTAAATTCAAACTCCCACTGTAGAATCAGGTAAGCAGTTACAAAACTGTAATGTATTATTGCCCCTGCATTTTTCTCCACAGAAATAAAAGTATCCGAGTAGGTGGGCGCCTGAGGGGCTCAGTTGGTTAAACATCTGCCTTTGGCTCAGGTCATGATCTCGGGGTCCTGGGATCAAGACCCACATGAGGCTCCTTGCTTGGTGGGGAGTTTGCCTCTCACTCTCCCTCTGCCTGCCACTTCTCCTGCTTGTGCTCTCTCTCACTCTCTTAAATTAATAAAATCTTTAAAAAAAAAAAAAAAGCATCCAAGTAGAAAATTAAATTTTGACTTCATGAAAAGATTATCCTTTAAAATATAACCAACAACTCTGCCAGTAAAAAGGTATGTTTGGGAACACTTATCAAATTTGTTCCCTAAAGGCATCCATCTACTATTTCTGTAGTAAGATGGTCCTATTGTATAATATCACATCAATCTGGCCACTGAAGTAAAAATCAGATGTTAAAATAAGTCAGTCATGAGCATCCGAGAGGAAGTAAAATATAGGGGAACTGGGAGTTTTCCCAAGGGAAAAAAGTCAAAATATAATGGGAAACAACATTTTGACAGAAACTCACTTTACTGTAACCACTTTCAGAATCACACGGTCCATTATGACAAGATGTACCCCTAATATACATGGCTCAGACACATGGAGACCCAATGTTCTCGGCAGAGTGGAAACAGCTGTAATGTGACCCAACACCTGCATCTTCACTAGTACTGAGTCCTTATCATTAGAGCTCAGGACCTACCAAACTTATTTTCCTCCTAGAAGCCAACTAGAAAATGATTCTTTCCAGGCTCACTCTCTCTTCACACCCTCCATCCCACCCTCCACTTATCTACCATCCTGGGATTTCCTGTTAAAGCAAATACTAAGCTTTGTCTACAATATTCAAGAACAGTCAGAAATTCACAGATCTATGTTCTCCCCCATATTGGAGAGGGCTCTCTGGAAGAATAAAGTCAGGAGACTGGGAAGACCAGTAAGGCTGAAGATCACATATAACAATTTTCAGTAAAGATCCTTTATTTCTACCACTTATTTGCATTGCTTAGATTCTATGCTGAAATTTAGTCTAGTCCATACTTGAAACCGCCATTGTTTGGGGACATCTTCTTCAGGTCTCATCCCACTTACCACTCAAAAAACCAAAAAGTCTCAGTCTTTATGAGAGGAGAAGGAGAAGAAAAGATGAAAAGAAGAGGAAGAAGATTAAACTTAAAAATCTCTGCTCAGGTGCCTGGATGGCTCAGTCAGTTGAATGTCCAACTCTTGATTTTAGCTCAGGTTATGATCTCAGGGTCATGAGATCAAACCCTCGTGAAGGGCTTTGAGCTAGGCGTGGAGTCTACTTGAGACTCCTTTTTCCCCTCCCTCTCCCCTAACCCCCTCACAAGTGCACGTGCTCTCTAATAAAATACTAAAAAAAAAAATCTTGTTTACTTTAACAATTGCACTTTTGGGAAAAACTTTTGTGAAAAGTGGATGATTACTAAGCAAATCATAAAATGCCTGTGCCTGCCCATGCTCATAGATAGCATCGCTATAATAATCTCTTCATCCAGGGAAGGCACACCCAGAACAGAGTTCACCATTTTGTTTAATGATTCGGTTAGAGAAAAACTGATGATTAGTGAAGAATGTGGAACTAAACCTCAGTAACATCAGTCTAATGGTCTCCATAATCACACAATTCTTAGTAAACTGTCAATTCCCAAAGTCAATAAAATAAATCAAGATTACCAAGAGAATAGTAAGTCAGTTTACTTACCTTGTGCAAAGGGAGCACAAGAAACGCTCCTCCCCCACTTGCTTCTATGATTATGGCAACAAATCTGGGATTGACAGCGCAAAAGGAACTATCCCAGGTCACTCGAGAAACCCGGATGTCATCATAACACTGGTCATTTTTCACTGCTTGTCCAAATACATGCCGAAACTTGCTCTGTCGTACCACTCGCCTCATTGTGTCTGTGGAAGAGCAAAAAGTAGTACATTAATCCAAGAAGGGGGAAAAAAATCAGAATGATATGGCATTTTGTCTACTCTCCTAAAAAGTAGCCAAATGGCAAATCCAAATTTCCTTTAGCAGCACATACCCAGAGAAAACTGCAAAATGCGTCAGGGAAAGAATTACAAAGAAATGAAAAATTCCTAATTCAAGATCCAGAAACTGCTCATCAGTTTTAATTTCAGGAGAAAGATCAAGGCAAAGAATGAAAGAAAATTAGCCTTTCAGGGTTGGGTGGGGGAGCTGAAAGACAATTCACTCCAACCTTCTTCTTTCATAGATAAGGAAACTCCAAAGTGAAGTTATCTGGTGAATTTGAAGCTAAAGCAAATCCCCCACAAAAATTATGATACTATGGCTTTTTCCTCAGTCTGCCAAGGTACTTTTTTCAGTATTTAAGCATTTTCCCCAGATACTGGTACTCTGCTGAGGACTGTGCCTGCTTACAAGTGTTTCCATAAGACCGGCTACGTGTAGTGGCAAATTCAAGAGACACAAGCAACAATCTTTGTCTTCAAGAGCCTTCCGGAATAGGAATAATATCAGAGCAACGTAAAACAAGACTTCTGGTGCTAAGTGCTAACAGCAATCTAAGGCAACAGAAAGGTCAAAAGCCAGATCTTAGAAGAGTAGCAAAGATTTAAATAAAAATAGTGTGATAAAAGTGCTACTATTTAGGATGACAAGAGGTCTAACTAGCATATTGGGCATATATTTCTTAAAGATTTTATTTATTATGAGAGACACACAGAGAGAGAGAAGCAGAGACACAGTCAGAGGGAGAAGCAGGCTCCATGCAGGGAGCCCGACTCAGGACTCAATCCTGGGACTCCAGGATCACGCCCTGGGCCAGAAGGCAGATGCTCAACCACTGAGCCACCCAGGAGTCCCTCATATTGGGCATATTAGATAGAAGAAGCTAGAAGCAAGGTGCTGGCTGAACTATGGGAGTAAACCAGTCTGAGAAAGTTCCAGAATGATTACAGCAGTATTAGTCAGAGGAAAGGAAAAACTCAGGGAGGGGAAACAAAATCAGGATGGGTTTTCATGTCAGAGCTGATCATTCACCACAGCCACTTCCCAAGTAAATAGGGGACTGGGGAAAGGGGAAGTGACACCAAGCTGCTGTTCCTGGGCGTCCTCATGGGTCACTTCAGACTCCAAATTCCACTAGGTATCCCAGAGACATGCATGAAAGCTTCATGGTTTGAGATCACCAGACCTCACCTAATCCAAGTTTCCTAGACTGCAGCCAATATAATTTTCCTGTCTGCTAATATGCAGGACATTCTGTTCATATTGGCTAGGATAGAAGGAGCCTAGAGAAGACAGAAGAGAAAACGGAACATGGTCAAACCTGCCAATTCAGCTGAAAACCAGTACTCCTGATCATCATGCACAGAGGAAAGCTAACACCTGTCTACTTGTGCCAAATAGGACACATGGTGGGCTGTTGCTAATTCCTTCCCTCTGATTGTCTTCTTCATGGCTCTGGGCCCACTGGTAAATGCAGAGGGAGATCATTTATATTTGCCAGAGCCTCCTTCTACCCTTCCAAGGCATGTGCAAAAGTGGCCTCTTTCCAAGCCTGGGGCATGTGGCTGGGCTGAGGCAACAAACGCTTGGCAGGCAGCTGAGCACCCGTGTTCCTCAGCCCAGCTGTTGCCAGACCTTTCCAGCTGACTACCAGGACCATATATTTAGAGTATCTGGTAGAAGAAGATGGCAAATGATTTGCTTCCACTTGGCCAGAGTCTGTTCATTTGTGAAACAGTATGAATATTTCTCAAACATGAATGGATAAGACAGCTTCCATGAGGTGGTGAAAACCAAAAGAAAATCACATCCATACAAAAGTCAATGTACAACCAGCTGGTCTCAGGATCCACTTCCCTATACAACCATCTGTACAAGTTTGTAAAAACTGGAATCCCCACTGATATCTTCCAGTGAGTGTTTCAAAAGTTAACAGAGAAGAAAGGAAGGATTGCACCGTATGTTAAAAAGACTTGTTATTGTTATTTCATATACAAAGTTTCTACAGATTCAAAACATGAAAATCCCAATAGAAAATTATACAAAGGACATGAAGAGGTAATCTACAAAAGAAATACAAATGAGGGATGCCTGGGTGGCTCAGAGGTTATAAGCACCTGCCTTCAGCTCAGGGTGTGATCCTACCTAGAGTCCTGGGACTCAACCCGCATTGGACTCCCTGCATAGAACCTGCTTCTCCCTCTGCATATGTCTCTGCCTCTCTCTCTCTCTCTGTCTCTCATGAATAAATAAAATCTTTTTTAAAAATTACAAATGATATTTATCTCCACTCTTTTCTGAAATCCTAATAAAATGCCAGTAAAGGAATAAAAGTAGGTAATATGAAAGGACAAGAGAAAGAACGCTGGAAAGAAGCCTACAAATGAGCAAATGTGGGGGTGCCTGGCTGGCTCAGTGGTGGAGAGTGTGGCCCTTAACCCAGGGTTGTAAAAGTTCGAGCACTTTGGGTGTACAGATTACTTAAATATATATATATATATATTTTTTTTTTTAAAAAAAAGGAGTAAATGTGACAAGAAAATCTGGGAATACAGAATGCAATGTGACTGACTGAAGTGTGAATGTTCTGCACTCAGTTGAGTGCCCCAGGAGGAGAGGCTCACAAAAGGATGCCTGCCAAGGCCCACTGCGAATCCCCAGAGCACTCAGAAGAAAAGCTGTATGTCTCTAGACAGGGATGTGGAAAACAGGCTGCAGAGAAAATTGACTAAAAGCCCACATTAAGAGCAGCTAGACATTCAGATACCTTCCTTCCAGTGCTGCACGATCACGCAATTGCCCCAAGCCAGCCTCAGCAGAAGCCAGGCTGCTGGCCCTGGATAAAACAACACCTAGCAGAGGTGAGCACAGGTATGAGCAGGTACCACTGACAATCTGGGTCTGTACAGTGAAGCCTTGGGCCCTTGCTCCTGGGGCTCCCAAAACTAGCTGCCAAGCCTGGATACCACTCACCCACTCTACAGGAAATGAGACCTCACCTGCCTCTGTGAGCTCTACCACTCAATGGGCCCTTCCACCCACACAAGGCATCAGGTCAGCTTTTTGTGCCTCCCCTGAATTGTGAATGGACATTTGAAGAGGACTATTTTTTTTTTTTTTAGATTTTATTTATTTATTCATGAGAGACACAGACAGAGGGAGAAGCAGGCTCCACGCAGGGAGCCGGATGTGGGACTCGATCCCAGGTCTCCAGGATCACACCCTGGGCCGAAGGCTGAGCCACCCAGGATGCCCCTGAAGAGGACCTTTAAGTAAAAAATGAAGACAATTTTTCCTCTTTACGCAAATAGGCTAGATACCATCTAATCTCACCAACAATATGAATATTAATATAAACATGAAAAGTGCTTTGAATGTCCTCATTGAAAGACATTATGTAAATCTGCTGGCTGACGTCCACATTAAAATACCTTTAAAAGTCATTTCTATATTACTCACAGTGACAACTTACTTTTATCCTGACCACATGGAGTCAAAATGATATACAGGTTCTTTTGCTACAACCAAAGAGAAGAGTGTCAGTTACATAGCACAGTGAGAAAAGGCAGTAGTACTTATACAGCACTATGCTGAATGAGCCAGGTATGTCCAAGTGGAACTTGAAGGGCAGTGTGAGCCCATTCACATCCAAGGTCGAACCTGACCTGGGCTCAGCCACCCACATGTGGCACAGTTGCTTTTACTGCACACAATAGAGAAAAGCAATTAAGAGGGCAGGTTCCAGAGTCAGACAGCCTGGTGAGTGAGAAGCAGAGCTGTATCATTTGTTTCCTGGCCAAGATTCAGTATGGCAAGTTAGTGTCAGATTTTTTTTTTTTTAAGTGTCAGATTCTCTATCCAAAAATGGATACAATACATATGAAGCTATTATTAAATAAACACTTAATGTGGGGATTAATACGTCAGAGCACCTTGTTTGGTTAGAGACACATAACTACGAGGTAAATGTCAGGTATTTACGTGGTAAATGTCAGCTATTGTTACCATCCTAGAACTTGACATAAAGCCATTCGGATTAAGATCCCTGTTTTGCCATTTATTAGTGAATTATTTAACCTTTCTGAGCTTCAGTTTCCTCTTCTATAAAATGAAGAGAATGACACCTATAAGAAGAATTAAAAACATCTGACTAAGCCCAGGTCCAGATGGTTTCACCACTGAAGCCTATCAAACATTTAAAGAATACCAATTCTTCACAAATGCTTCCAAAGAACAGAAGATGAGGGGACACTTCCAAACTAATTTTATGAGGTTATTATTACTCTAATACCAAAAATCAAAGAAATATATCCCAAGAAAACAACACCAATATGTCTTATGAATACAGATGCAAAAATCCTCAACAGAATACTAGATCAAACCTAGCAACCTATGAAAAGGATTATACACCATGACCAAATGGGATTGTTCTAGAAATGCAAGGCAGTCAACATATGAAAATCAAATAATGTAACATCGATTGAATAAAAACAAAATCAATCCTCTCACACAGATAAAGCATTTGACAAAATCCAACACTTTCATGATAAAAACCCTCAACAAAGTAGGAATACAAGAAAACTTCCTCAAAACAAAAACAAAACTTCCAAACAAGACAAAATTCCCACAGCTAACACAATTTTCAATGATGAAAGATGCTTTCCCTCCAAGATGGAGATGTAGACAACAATGTTTAATCTTACCATTACTATTCAGCAATGTGCTACAAGTTCTAGCCAAAGCAATTAGACAAGAAAAATAAAAGGCATTCAGATTGTAAAGAAAGAAGTGAAACTATCTCTGTACACAGATGACATGATCTTACATATAGAAAATCCTAAGGAAGCCACCAAAAAACTATTAGGATAAGTTCAGCAAGGTTGCAGGATAAGAGATCAAAACACAAGAATCGACTATTTCTATACACTCCTAACAATCTGGAAATGAGGGACGCCTGGGTGGCTCAGCAGTTGAGCATCTGCCTTTGGCTCAGGGCATGATCCCAGAGTCCCAGGATCAAGTCCCACATTGGGCTCCCTGTGGGGAGTCTGCTGTCTGCCTATGTTTCTGCCCCCTCCCCCTTTCTCATGAATAAAAAAATCTTTTTTAAAAAATCTGAAAATGAAATTAAGAAAACAATTCCATTTACAGCAGTATCAGAATAAAATACTTAGGAATAAACCTAACCAAAAAGGTAAAAAACTTGTACACTGAGAACTACAAGACACTGCTAAAAGAAATTAAAGAAGATCACAATTAAATGAAAAGACATCCAGTGTTGATGGATCAGAAGACTTAACATTAAGATAGCAATACTCCGGGGAGCCTGGCTGGCTCAGTTGGTAGAACGTGAGACACCTGATCTCAGGGTTGTGAGGTCAAGCCCCACAGTGTGCATGGAGCCTACTTAAAAAAAAAAAAAAGTACAATACTCCTCAAACTGGAAATTAAGAGATTCTAAAATTCATATGGAATTGCAAGGGACCTCAAATAACCAAAACAACCTTGAAAAAGAACAAATTAGGAATATCCATACTTTCTGACTGCAAAACTTACTACAATGCAATGAAAATCAAGACAGTGAGGTAGAAGAACAAAGATAGACATATAGATCAATGGAACAAAATTCAAAGTCCAGAAATAAATTCATACATCTTTGGTCAAGTGATTTATTTTCTTCCTTCCTTCCTTCTTCCCTCCCTCCTTCCAAGATTTTTATTTATTTGAGAGAGAGACAGAGTACGAGCATGAGCAATGGGGAGGAGGCAGAGGGAGAAGCATACCGTGGGATCATGACCTGAGCTAAAGGTAGATGCTTAACCAACTGAGCCACCCAAGTGCCCCTGTCAAGTGATTTTCAACAAGGGTGCCAAAACCATTCAATGGGGAAAGAATGGTCTTTTCAACAAAAAGTGCTGGGACCATTGGATAGCCACATATAAAAGAAGTTGGACCCTGACCCACACCATATAAAATGATTAATTCAAAATGGATCAGGGGATCCCTGGATGGCTCAGTGCTTTTGGCAACTGCCTTCGGCCCAGGGCGTGATCCTGGAGTCCCAGGATCGAGTCCCACATCAGGCTCCCTGCATGGAGCCTGCTTCTCCCTCTGCCTATGTCTTTCTCTGTGTCTCTCATTAATAAATAAATAAATTTTTTTTAAAAAATGGATCAAAGACATAATCATAAAAGAATTAAAACTATGAAAGTCTTAGAAGAAAACAGAAGTAAATCTCCATGATCTTGAATCTGACAAAGGATTCTTAGATATGACACAACCAAAAGCACAAGCAACAAAATAAAAAGTAGATAAACTGGATTTTCTCAAAGTTAAAAACCTTTGTGCTTCAAAAGATACCATCAAGAAAGTGAAAAGACAATCCACCAGAATGCAAGAGATTTTTTGCAAATCATGTATCTGATAAGGCACCTGTATCTAGGATACATAAGAATTCCTACAATTCAATTAGAGAAACTTAGTATACGTATTAATACGTGAAACTTTCACCACAGATTTTAGAACATTTTCATACTTTAGAAACTCTGTACTTGTTAGCTGTAACGTTTTATTCCCCTGTGTCATCTCCCCTCCCCCAACCCCTACTAAGCAACCAAAACTGAATTCAATCTAAAAGGGAACAAAGAAATTGAATAGGTTTTTTCAAAGAAAATATACAAATGTCCAATAAGCACATGAAAAGATACTAGACATCATTAGTATTAAGGAAATGTAAATCACTACCACAAAGAAATACGACTTCATGCCCCACTAAGATGGCTAAAATCAAAAGAGAATAACAAGTGTTGATGAGGATGCAGAGAAATGAGAACCTTCATACACTGCCAGTGAAAAATATAAAATGGTAGAGCTGTTCTGGAAAGCATTGGTGGCAGTTTTTGAAATGATTAAACAGTTACCATAGATCCCAGAAATTCACTCCTAGAAATATACCCCAAAGAACTGAAAACAGGTATTCAAGTATTTGTACCTGAATGTTCTTAGCAGCATATTCACAATTGCCAAAGGGTAGAAACAACCAATAGGCTGGATACCCTTTAGATGAATGGGAAAACAAAATGTGGTATACAATTAAGTATTATTTAGCAATAAAAAGGAATGAAGTAGTAATATATGCTACAACTTGGATGAACCTTAAAATTATGCTGATATAATCACAAAATCTCAATCCCCAAAGTCTACATAGTATGATTCCATTCACATTGAAGTCCAGAATAGGTAAATTGACAGATATAGAAAGTAAATTAGTGGTTGCTTGGTGGGGGGGGTAGGGGAAGGGAGATGACAACAGGGGAATAAAATGTTACAGCTAACAAGTACGGAGTTTCTTTCTGAAGTATGAAAATATTCTAAAATTGACTGTGGTGATAGTTTCACATATTTGTGAATATGTATACTAAAAACCGTTGAACTGTATGCCTTAAATGGGTGAATTGTATGGTATGTGAATTACAGTCGACCCTTGAACAACATGTGTTTCAACTGCATGGGTACACTTGACTTTTTTTTCCAATACATACAGTACAGGACTGTAAATGTATTTTCTCTTCCTTATAATTTTCTTAGTAACACTTTCTTTTCTCTAGTTTACTGTAAAAATGCAGAATATAACATATAACATGCAAAATACGTGTTAATTGACTCTATTCTCGGTAAGGATTCTGGTCAACGGTAGGGTGTTAATAAAGTCTTTGGGGAGTCAAAAGTTATATACAGATTTTTGACTGTGCAGGGTGTCACTGCCCCTAACCTCCATGTTGTTCAAAAATCAACCCTATATCTCAACAAGATGTTTTTAAAAATATCTGTCAAGTGGGATGCCAGGGTGGCTCAGCGGTTGAGCATCTGCTTTTGGCTCAGGACATGATCAAGAGTCCCACATCAGGCTCCCTGGAAGGAGTCTGCTTCTCCCTCTGCCTGTATCTCTGCCTCTGTGTGTGTCTCATGAATAAATAAATCTTTTTTTTTAAATTATGTTCTCATAAATACCTCAGCATGGTACTTACCTTACTTCAATTTCCCCTCAAAGGAAAAAAAAAGACCTATCTCAACTTCTCAACTCCCCTGCATTTTTTTAAAAGATTTTATTTATTTATTCATGAGAGAATAAACAGCACATCTTATCAATTCATCTGTTGAAGGACACTTAGGTTGTTTCCAATTCTTGGCTATTATAAATAATGCTATAATGAACATGAGGATAAACACCCAGAAGTGGAATTGTTGGATCATAAGGTAATTTTACTTTTAATTTTCTGAGGAACTTCCATAGTGGCTGCATAAATTTACACTTCCACAAAGATTTCTAATGAGTTGATAATATACTCCTGTTTTTGCTTCAAATAAAGAAAATCTAAAAGCTGACTACTGACATTCCCAATGCTTAACAGTTTATCTAAGGAAGCAAAAAAAAAAAAAAAAAAACACAAAATTTTCTTTACATGTTGGGTCATCATCTTAACCAAGAACAAGCTGTTAAAAATAAGGTCTATCTCTATAGATTAGGGACTTATTTTAGTTTTTAAAGATTTTACAAGTAATCTCTAGACCCAACATGAGGCTTGAACTCAAAACCCTGAGATCAAGAGTTACATGCTCTACCGACTGAGCCACCCATGTGCCCCAAACTTATTTTATAAGTGTTAGAGGAAAGTTTGCTAAAAATCATACTTAGAATAAAATTTGCATCTTACAGCCAGTTAATAATCTTCAACCTCTACGAGAGTGTAGTCTTCTGGTCCTGCCAAGCTACACCTAGAAAATTTATTCCATAGGCCATACAAGAAATGTGTTGGGTGTTAGGATGAAAAAATGTAGACAAGACAGGGTGTTTATACTGTAATGGTACCAAATAAAATACACTCAACACACCTGAGTAAATGTTACTACATTTTCTCTATTCTCTACTTCCATCAATCTCATAAAAAAAATGACCACAATTTTGACATTTTCCTGTTTATTGAGAAGTTATCTGTTTAAAGATTCCAGCAGATGTATTTCTATGGTTCATATGAAAGGAAACACATCCTGCTAGGAACACATACAGGAAAACCCCTACTAGTAGTAAAATCCTGCCCAGCACATTTGCTGAGACTACTCCAGAGCATCAATTACTCCAGTGCTCACAGAGTGTTCCCTAGCCAGCAACAACTGCAGGAAGACTCCAGAATATCCCAACAGGGAAAGAGCATGTTCCCTCTAAGTTGTTGCTTTAATGGCAGGCACTTTTCAACATGGGAGAGATTGGATGCATTATTTAAGAGAAACTGACAAGTAAGATCGCAGATGAGGCTATGTCCTAAAATCAGCTTTTAAATGGCAATACAAAAAGTTAAAACTGCTTTTAAGAATGTCAGAGTTCATTCTAGAATATGTACGCCTACAGAGAATACATCCAGAGTTCATTCTGGAATATGTAAGCCTATGTAGAATACACATTCACAAGAGAGCACACACCCAAAGCAAATATGGGAGGTGCTCCAATTAAATACAAAAATTCAACATTCATCATTTCTGGATATGAGATGGCTGAGCTGTTTTGAATTTTCTTTTTTTTTTATTATTTAAGATTTTATTCATCCATTCCTGTGAGACACAGAGAGAGAGGCAGAGACATAGGCAGAGGAAGAAGCAGACTTCCTGCAGGGAGCCCAATGCAGGACTAGATCCCAGGACCCCGAGATCACGACCTGAGCCAAAGGCAGATGCTGAGCCACTGAGTCACCCAGGCGCCCTGTTTTAATTTTTCTTAAACAACAATCTACCAGTGACACTCGAATTCATCTAACAAATCATTTTCACTGCATCCAATTCCCTAATTAACAGATTCATATGTGACACGTTCCAAGAAAAAAATATGCCTAATTTACCTACTTTAATAGAAGTTGTCTTAAAAAAGAAGAAAAAAGGGGCACCTGGGTGGCTCAGTGGTTGAGCGTCTGCCTTTGGCTCAGGTTGTGGTCCTGGGATCTAGTCCCAATTCAGGCTCCCTGAAGGGAGCCTGCTTCTCCCTCTGCCTGTACCTCTCTATGTCTCTCATGAATAAATAAAACCTTTAAAAATAAATAAGAATTTTAAAAAGGAAGAAAAAAGGCCACATGCAACATTTCTTCAAAAGTACAACAGAAAGTCAGATACACAACAGACCTCATTACACAGCAGCTAGGGCTCAAAGAGATGTGAACTCCCCTAATGACACTGAGGTGCTGGGGAAAAAAATGGTTTTTCTCTAGAAAAATAGCTGACCACTTAAGACAACTGACTACAAGTATGGAACAACCTTGATGTTGGTTCAATTTATTATGACATCAAGAATGGTAAGAACAAAGGGGGAAAGTTCATCCTTATTCCTGCCTTCCAAGTAGTTTCCTTCCATTACCATTATTCATCCAGGTAATAGGCAGAATGCCAAGAAGGAGGCATTAATTATAAATGTGCTTTGTTTCAATTCAATGATCCATTATCATTTTAGTTTTTAAATCTTTCCAGGAATAAGAGAAAGAAAGAAGAAAGAAAGAAATAAAGAAAAGAAAGAAAGAAAGAAAGAAAGAAAGAAAGAAAGAAAGAAAGAAAGAAGAAAAGAAAGAAAGAAGAAAAGAAAAAGAAAAGAAAGAAAGAGAGAAAGAGAAGGAGGGGGAGGGAGGGAGGGAGGGGAAGGGCAGGGCAGACACACAAGCACAAATAAGATCCACCAAGAAGCATCCAGGCTCACTCCTCACAGCAGCCTGGAGTGGAAAAGGTTTCAAAGCTCATCAATTCCAGGCCCTTCATTTTCGGCACAGAAACATTATGTGACTTGACCAAAGATAAAAGACTTTTCTGGAGAGACACAATGACCTTGAACCACAAAGTACAGGCCAGTTCAACCTTCTACCCCCATGAACTTTCATACTTTTTCAATGATAAACTCCCCCTCACACATACAATTTGGCTTTCCCACATCAGCCAATAATGCCACTCAGAGATCTTTGTGGGGGTGCTGCTTCGACAGTTCAAGGTTCCACATAGCCTGCTTGTGTAATTTAAGTATGAAACTGCATTTGCTCACATTTTATAAAATATAGAAACTGGCTGTAAACATTCAAAGACAGAGAGACAAACAGCATTAAATATGCCAAAAGAAGCAAATCTTTACTTCTGATTGAAAACCCTTAGGCTTAATGCCAGAGGACTATGCACTCTATTGTCTAAGAGAACAGCACAAAAAGACATGGGTAAAAAGCTAGAAATCTATATCAAGGACTATTTCTCAAAGGTGAGGTAAAATGAACAGGTTTGTACTTTTTAAAGCTTTCTAAGCAAAGAACTCTTTCATCTTTTGCAATTTTGTATTCATTTTACCAACTTGCTACAGAGAGAAACTGAGGACTACTGACATCTACATAAACAGTCACTGATGACCTGAAGTAGAAGGGGAAGCTATGAAAATGACTGTTAAAAATGAAGTCTGACAAGAAATGAAATGAGCTATAGAATATAAATCAAGGGTATCCCTGGGTGGCTCAGTGGTTTGGTGCCTGCCTTTGGCCCAGGGCGCAATCCTGGAGTTCTAGGATCAGGTCCCGCATCAGGCTCCTGGCATGGAGGAGCCTGCTTCTCCGCCCCTCTCTCTATGTCTATCATGAATGAATGAATGAATGAATGAATGAATGAATGAATGAATGAATAAATAAACCTTTAAAAAAAAAAGAATATAAATCACATCACCACAAGGTGCACTTCAAACATCTTACAATTTCATGTCAACTATACCTCAATAAAGCCAAAATTTAAAAAAAGAAATGAATCAGCACATGAGGGACACCTGGGTGGCTCAGTGGTTGAGCGTCTGCCTTCGGCTCAGGGCCTGATCCCAAGATCCGGGATCAAGTCCCACATCGGGTTCCCTATGAGGAGCTGGTTTCTCCCTCTGCCTGTGTCTCTGCTTCTCTCTGTGTCTCTCATGAATAAATAAATAAATCTTAAAAAAAAAAAAGAAGTAATCAGGGATCCCTGGGTGGCGCAGTGGTTTGGCGCCTGCCTTTGGCCCGGGGCGCGATCCTGGAGACCCGGGATCGAATCCCACGTCGGGCTCCCGTGCATGGAGCCTGCTTCTCCCTCTGCCTGTGTCTCTGCCTCTCTCTCTCTCTGTGACTATCGTAAATAAAATTTTTTTTAAATTAAAAAAAAAGTAATCAGCATATGAACACCAAAATACCAACATATAAAGGTCCCAAATTAAAAAACTAAAAATTTTCAAATTAACTCTCTCTTGCACTAGAGAAACTCATTACTAACTAAAAGATGCACTCACTAATAGGACCTGTAACTCACTTAAGACATAATAAATAATGACATTACAGAAATATTACAGTTGCCAAATCACGAGATTATAATATAAGGTTTTAGAGATCATCTGTGGCTCTTCAATGACAGAAATATATTTTTGTTATTGCACCATCAAAATAAGCAGATTCTTTTCCTACAATCATAATATGCAAAGATAATCTGTTTACTATCCCTCATACTCTTCCAATTTGCTGCTTATCACCAGCGTCTTCTTAAATACAACCACCTCTCCCCATCCTGGAGCTTTGAAAAAGAATTGCGTGAGAAACCTCCATCACAGAGACAGAGAGGCAGGCCCCCTACCTGCCAGAAGAACACTATGGATCAGATTCGAGGCTGCACCATCTCCCTCAAGTGCACCACAGGAGACTAATCTCAGAAGCTGAACCTCTTCTCATCAAAGAGCCAAATTAATCCCAAGAGTTCTCATATCAACAGCAGAACTTTTACAAACATGACTGACCCAGCAATCTCACTTAAAAAATTAATGATGAATGTGTTTTGAAATACTCTTTCTATACCAATGACCTACTTCTCTTATCAACAACTGGTAAAAAGCACACCATGTATGACTGTTCAAACTTGTTAAGTCTGTTTCTACCGCTTAGTCAGATGGAGTTACTCTTGGTATAAAATTCTAACAATTCTTTGCCATTATACTTGTACTAGGAAATGAAATTACTGGACTCCCAGATCTTTTGGGGGTCTTTAAAAGACATTTTTGGGACGCCTGGGTGCCTCAGCAGTTAAGCATCTGCCTTTGGTTCAGGGCGTGATCCCACGGTCCCAGGATCAAGTCCCACATTAGGCTCCCTGCATGGAGCCTGCTTCTCCCTCTGCCCATGTCTCTACCTGCCTCTCTCTCGTTGTCTCTCATGAATAAATAAATAAAATCTTAAAAAAAAAAAAGACATTTTTATGAACATTCTCATAGGGCTGGTCGGTCATAGGCAAAACTAGCAATGTCAAAAGACAAAGTAATCACCTTTCACTGAATAATCTGTCTTCCCTTTTTAATACCCTATACCCTGGGCAGTAAGTAAACATATACTCCTGACAATGTTTCAAGGGAACAGAGAGACAAGGAAAACTCTGGCTTAGATATAAGACACAAGTTTATCCTGACATAGTCCCTTAACCACTAAATTATTTTTGTACTATGGTTGTTGGTTTCTTCATCTATAAAATGGACAACTAACAAAAGATGTTATTCTAGGGATCCTATTATAATCTAAAGCCTACAAGTGGGTATGAAATGCTTCTTTCACCGGGATCCAGTCCACAACCCATAAAAGACACACAATTCACTGAGAATTCAGTTACTAGCACTCACAGGGTTATACACACAACACATACACTCAACTGTGAATGCTGAGTAGGTCTTTAATCCTTGTCATTCATCATGCATTTATTCAAATATTTATTAATCTTTGATCACATGCTTGGCATCATGATAGACATGGCAGACAATAGTGAGCAAGGAGACTGGCCCTAGCTCTCATGCAGCTTACAATCTGCTGGAAGAGATGCATCATAATCAAATAGTCCCACTACTATTAATGTGCTGCTGTGACAAATGTTGGACACAGAAAGTGCGCCCAGAGGGAGTCAAAAACCAGGGCAAAGAATTACCTCTTAGTAGTAGCTCCAAAGAGCCTTCTCTCTGCAAGTAGTGTTTGAAAGGAAAAAAAAAAATTAGGGGAAAAATTCAAATTACTTATTGTACCTTTTCATATTAATAACTAGACTCATGGGGGATCAAGACCTCCATTCTTGAGGAAAAAACATCATACATCCCATCTCACCAATAAAATGAAAATACCTCCATGGAAGTGAGACAAACAAATAAAGCACTCTTTGAGGAGGAAACAGTTGGGTTAAGTATTTTGGGAGTGAATATTCCATTACAAGAAGCTTTTAGTAGCCTTAGCTGGCAAAACTGTAACACAATCCCCCCCCCAGTTCTATTTTCATTCCAAACTGTATGAAAATTTGAAAAGAAAATCATAGTCAATTCTTTATGTTAAATTAATTGGACTATATAATAGTAACTAAAAGAGAAATTGTATATGCCTCAAAAGAAAGTAGAAAGAATCCTCTTTAAAGTATTTTGAGTAGAAGACTAGCAGAAAGATAGGGGGCTTTCCATCCCTCATATTCTTTTAAAAGACAGCATTTATAATAGACAAGCAAGAAAACTACATTTACAGCAGTAATCTCTAAAAACTGCCAGAAATACATACACACACAAATGCAATTACAAAACAATTTTTTTTTTCTTAAAGGTAGGCTCTATCCCAGCATGGGGCTTGAACTCATGACTATGAGAGCAAGGACTTCTCTGGACGCCTGGGTGGGTGGCTCAATCAGTTAAGTGTCTGACTCTTGATTTCTGTTCAGGTCAGGGTTGTGAGACAGAGCTACGGCAGGCTGCACACTGGGCATGGAGCATGCTTAAGATTCTTTCCCTCCCCACCTCTCTGTGCGTGTGTGCGTATTGCTCCCTTGCTCTCTCCTTCGCCCTCTTTAAAAAAGAAAAAAAAAAAAGTTGCATGCTCTACCAACTGAGCCAGCCAGGAGCCCCTACAAAGCAATTCTTATGATCGTTTATCATAACTACAAAACAATTCTTTCTTTGTAATCACATATCACAATTACAAAACAATTTTTGTGATCATGCATCACTAATATACTTAGAGTTTTCAAATTTTAATCCTGCACCAATGAACCCCCAAATGATCCAACAGTTGAAATGGTACACAATATGGCCTATCTTTCTATACCCAGTTCTTGTCAATTTTCTCAAGTCAAATGAATGCAAACACATTAAGACCTTGGAGCCCAGGAGCTCCTGAAAAGGGCTGAGAGCTGTCCGTGATTACCCTGGGGCTGGCCTGGAGTCCCCTCAGGGTCCACTAGGGACACTTAGCAGTCAGTCAGTGCATTAAAGGACAAGAAACTTAAGACCAGAAAGGGAAGCTCAATTTTTTCCATGACTACCTTAACTTCAAATCCTCATTTTGATACAAATTATGGTTCTTCTTGTATCTATTGTAACAAAAACTCACAAGATAAATGCATGCTTCCAGGGGATGTTACTTTAATTGTTTCTAAAGTCCAAGTTGCAGGCACCTATGTGGCTCAGTCAAGTGTCTGCCTTTGGCTCAGGTCTTATCTCAGGGTTCTGGATTGAATCCCACATGGGGCTCCCTACTCAGCAGGGAGGCTGCTCCTTCCTCTCCCTCTGCCCCTCCCCTGGCTTGTGCTCTCTCTTGCTCACTCTCTCAAATAAATAAATGCATGACATCACAGTTATGTGTGATTATGGGCTGATTAAAAAAAAAAAAAGTCAAAGTTGCTAGCCAAACTACAAAACAAAGACCTAAAAACCCCAAGCTACCAATATTTTCAACTTATTCAAGTCAGTTAAGTACATTTGCAATGAAGTACCAGTATGTTAGGTCACCCTGTTTTTCATCAGAATTCATGCTTTAAATAACCAGAGCTCCAAAATGTTCTTTACAAATAAAGCCTGTTTCAATAAATAAATGTGTACATATACACACACACTTTGCTTACAGTATTTATAATGAAAATTATGGGGTTAGAGTACTATAAAATTATTTAATAAGCAAATGTTTACAATTAGCAATCCTTCTACACCACAGAAAACGTCCCCTTCACTACTTTTGTCTTCTAATAAAATGGGAAGACCGACCATCTCTATCACAAGTGTATCACGTAAAACTGAAATTCAATTATTTAACTAAAATTTACTGAGCACCTTGTGCCAGGCAGCATGTTGGGGAATGGAGGCACAGAAAATGTAGGATATTCCCTGCCTTCAGAGAACATGGAAGATAGCAGTATTAGTGTTCACTTTCACAAACTGAAAAATAATTCCCTACAGATATTTACTTTTAAATTTCTACTCATTTAATCCAAAATATCATATTAGTAGAGAAATCATTAACACTAGTGACACCCACAAACTACATGTTCACCTACCTTTGTAACTCCTATCTAAGCTATGTTTATATTTTATATCCATAGAACATATATTCTGTTATCATGACTTCTCACAACCTGGGCCATATCTTATGTCCATCTGACATTCGTCCTCTTCTATTACACCTATTCCAAATCAGCCAAGTGCTATTTTGTACACCTTAGGGCCTCAGCCCATAGATACTGACTCTCCAACACCTTATCCTCCCAACACCCATGGAGCTCAGTCCCCACAGAGAATTCAGTATCAAGAATTACACTTGAGGAGCACCTGGCTAGCTCTGTCAGTAGAGCTAGGACTCTTGATCTCGAGTTTGTAAGTTCGAGCCCCATATTAGGTGTAGATATTACTTTAAAAAGGGGGGGGGTATGCTAGAGGAAGGTTATAACATATTTTTTAAACTATTACACATTTTAAAAGCAAATAAAATACTTAATACATAAAAATGTTTGAATGATGGGATGCCTGGGTGGCTCAGCAGTTGAGTGTCTGCCTTCGGCCCAGGCCATGATCCTGGAATCCTGGGATCGAGTCCCACGTCAGGCTCTCTGTGCAGAGCCTGCTTCTCCCTCTGCCTGTGTCTCTGCCTCTCTCTCTCTCTGTTCTCTCATGAATAAGTAAGTAAAATCTTTAAAAAAAATAATGTTTGAATGAGTTCTTAGAAACCAGACAATCCAAACCCTTCAAAAAGGTAATGACAAAAGAGAGAGGTCAATTATTTCTCATTGTTTGAGAAAAAAAAAGGGCTTTCTGGTAAGAGTTTATAAGGGAATAGAAATAGAAAGATCAGTGCCTAGCTCTAGCCAGTACAAGCTGACCCAATTTATAGCCATTACCCTGCCCTGATCCACTGCTCAAAGGTCACAGAAACCAAGTCATTGGCTAAAACCTAACATCCTTTCATAAGTGGTTTCCAAAAGGCAAGAGAAAAAAAAAAGGGATCATGAATGTTGGGGGGAAGGGGAGAAAGAAAGAAAACTTAGCAAATTAAGTATCTCAGAGGTAACAGAAAGAAACTTTCAAAAGCAGGCAAGGCCTCTTCCCGATCCCAGATATGAGAACTAGCCTCTCTGTATGTGCTCCCCCGATCCCACATGCCTTATTTAACTTTCCCCTTGAAACCTTGTTATGCAGACTGAATGCCAAAATTTCAGAGAGATGATCTATTCACAGGAATCTCCTTTTAAAAAGTATTAATATTGAGGCACCTGGGTGGTTCAGTTGTTTAAATGTCTGACTCTTGATTTCAGCTCAAGTCATGATCTCAGGGTCGTGAGATCAAGCCCAGAGTCCAGCTCCTGGGCTCAGTGTGGAGCCTGCTTAAGATTCTCTCCCTCTCCTCCCTCCACGCTCACGTCCCCTCTCTAAAACAATAATAATATTGTTAATACTGTACCTCTGAAAGGGTAAAGGGAATTGAGGAAAATAACATAATTAAAGCCTATAGTCATCCTAGCACTGATTAACAGTGGTAGTCCCGTAGTGACTATGGCCATCCAGGAACACATTAGTAGAAATGAATTTGAACCATTTACTTTACTATTTAAAGGAGATCAGTTTAACCAGGGGAACAGAAGTGTCAAATTAAGAAAGGAGAATGAAGCACATGGAGGGCTGCCAGAGCAAGAGGCCACAAGATGCCAGCACAGGCTGGTAGGGGTAGAACGTGGTACCTTCCCTCTGTTTCACAGGACTCCACTATCACCATTAAGAGGCAAAAAAACCTGTGCTGCGAATTAAACAGATTTCTTCAGTCTAGCCTGGGAACTTACCCACCACTTATAATACTGAATCTATACCACAAATGCCACTTAAGTTCCAAATAACTGAGTTCAACTTTGGAATACAACCCAGTTCTGGATTGAGGACTAAATGTACACAGTGCCTACAAAATGGAAACTGTATCTGGGCTCTCAACCATTCAGTCTTTAAAAATTGCATGGTTCACCACCATTCTTTACAGGTAATATGCATTATTTTGTTCCACTTGACAATGTAATTCAGCCCAGTGTATGTAAGGTATCTACACTGTACAAGAACAAAATGAAAGCCTCAGTGTTAAAAAAAAAAAAAAACCACACCCAAAACTTCTAACTTATATTTTCTTATAACAGCACTCCAAAGCAGCAATGGCTTGAATAAGAAAGAAAGCCTAAGATTACTCTATTTCTAAAACAGACAACATGCATCTTATTAAATACCACCCCAAAGAGCTATGGCCAGCACTCCTTGGCTGAGGCCCCTCTCTTACTTGCCAAGAAAAACTAGGATGACAATGTTAAGCTAAATACACTACTAGCCACAAAATTAATTCACCACCTAGCTTGTAAAGTGATGAGTCTCCCAATAGATCCTTCTGCTTAAGGGAGAAGACAGCTCAAGTTTACACGTGTTTCTTGGTCACCACCACATAGCATTTGAGTTTTTATATTCGTAAAATAGCCTCAATTCTTTAAGTTCCTAGGAATGAAAGGAATTAGAATCTTTAACTAGAAAAGAATGCTTGACCATTATGAAAAGGAATTTAAGTAACTTTCATATGAAGTAAGCAAATAATGGTGATTAAACATTTGTCCTAAGGAGGGGGTGCTTATGAATTCTGTCAAGAACCCCTACAATATCAAAAGTGGACAATACCCCCTCAAAGGCTGCACTCTCCCAAAACTTCCTTTCCCACATGTGTTCATGGCCTTTTAAAAACTGAAAAACTACAACTCTGTTGATTCAGGATGAAGACCTCAGCAGTTCTCAGAATATGGAGACACACATCTGGCTCCACAATGGGGCAAAACAGGCTCATGCACCAAACTGCCATGTGCCCAGATTCCCAGTCTTAGTTCTGTGGAGACAGAATGACCACACTGTGAAAGCTGTGATCAACCTCTGCTAATCCTAAAGGGTTTTCACTATGCCTGTTACTATCAGTGTAGTTCCAGTACCTGGTATGTATTGCTCCTGTCAAAATTAACGTCTCCATATGCATATGGCATAATGGTGCTGATTATTCTGGCAAGATGCAATGTAAAGGTCTTTGGAGTATTAATTGGTCTTTGAAACTTTCGAGATAAATTCCCACAACCACTGCTTACTAATGGTCAGATTAGAAGACTGAGGAAATAAAAAAAGGGATTTATTTTTATTTTATTTTATTTTATTTTTTTTACATTAAAACTAAGAAACCAGGGCTCCAGGATGGCTCAGCCAGTTAAGTGTCTGCCTTCAGCTCAGGTCATGAACTCAGGGTCCTGGAATGGTGCCCCACATCAGGCTCCCTGCTCAGCAGACACCTGCTTCTTCTCTCCCTCTGCCACTTCCCCTGTTTGCGCACACTCTCTCTCTGTGTCAAATAAATAAAATCTTAAAAAATAAGAAAAAAAAGAAATCAAATCTATAAAAGGCTTATCCAAGAGGTTCAGTATTTTTGAGTTTCTGAAAAATACATTGAAAAAACCCTGAAAATCTGGACCAAGCTTCATAGTATAAAATACACATACAATCTAAAGATGTGAGAAAACACACAACCATTGGTACAAACTACTGATAGTGGTGATAAACAGAAGAGGCAAACTCTGTAAGCAGATCTGGCAAAAGACCGTGCTGGAAGGTTAAGAGGGAACTAGTGCATTCGGTCAAGGACTAAAAAGAGAAAGCACATCAGGTTCACACTGTTTAAAAAAAAAAAAAAATTCACAAGACACTATAAAGACACAACCAATGCTAAAAATGAATTTCACACAACACATGGAAGGAGGTGGAAAGCAGTTGGGGGAGGAGGGATGGAACAGTTAAGTTCCTGATCTTGGGCAAGTCTCTCATGCTTCTATGACAATAGTCCCCTCACCCGTAAGATGAGGAATAGACCAACGAGGTACTTTCCACTCTGGCTGTGATTCAGAGTCACCGGGAAGCACAAACCCAGGCAGCTGTATTTATAAAGGTCTACAGCTGATCCCCACTGGGCAGTCAAAAATGAGGTCCTCTGGACTTGAGAAAAATAATACCCCCAACACCCTAAAATGACATAGTCTTAAAAAGGTGATAAGATGACTGGTGCTGTGTACAATCCATTTTAATAATTAAAAAAAAAATAAATGTAGACAATTTCATAACCAAAGGGGGAGGATATGTATTGTGAAATTATTGCCTTCAGTGGTACAAAATATAAGCCTCTCTACACCCATTTGTATTCCAGTTTCTCTCACTCCGACCTTTGCATTAATTTAATTTCTCTTTACTGTGGAAAACAGTTCGAGGAACCGTTTTTGTTATTAATGTGAAATCCAAATGACAGGCCCAATCTAATATCTCATGAAGCTACTGAGGCTCTTGCCCACACAGAATGTTCGTTTTATCACAATACTGCCATTCACATTGTAACCCCGATGAGGGTCTCAGACACTGTAGCACAATCTTCCCAACCCTAAAAAGATCAATTTTCTCCAGGAACTAAATATTTTTTCTTAAAATAGATTGAATACAAAGGAGGCCTAAATAAGAAAAGCTTGTCCCAATAGACATTTCCAATTCAGATAGAAGGCAAACAAAACAAAACAAAACAGAAAACCCTGCCTCATCTTTAATATTACCTTCCTAACCTACATTTCTTCCCCCTTCGGTAATTCAACTTTGATTCGAAGTCTAAAACGCTGAGGTAGGAGTGGAAATCCATACGTTAATAGCTTAGTTTCAGAAATAAAATATATTAAACTTGGTCTGTTTGATTCTCCCTAGTTCCATTCATTAAGAGTGAAGACAGAGGGAATACAAACTTAGTCACAGTCTACCCTGATAGCCGAGCAAGGCATCATTAGCATCCCTATACCACAGAAGAGAAAACAGGCTCAGGGAGGTGAGATAACTGGCAGTCACAGATAATTAAGAAGTGGAGCCAAGAGTGAAACCCAGCTCAGTCTAGCTCTAAAGGCCTGCATCTTCCACTGCCTCAGTTTCTCTAAATATAAAACTCTCTTAGAGCAAAAAACTACAAAGGTAGGGACGGCTCACTGAGCCTAAAGAGACAAATTTGAAATTATTTTTTTTTCTTTACTACCTTACCATAATCCAACCACTTCAATGAACACACATAAAAAAGAAATGTTCCCTAAATGGCCAACCGGTTTCTCCTAATTCTCAAGATACTAAGGGAGCCTGAGTGGCTCAGTCAGTTGAGCATCCAATTCTTGATTTCAGTTCAGACTGAACGCCACATCAGGATCCTCACTCAGCAGAGAATCTGCTTGAGGTTCTCTCTCCCTCTTCCCCCTCACCCAGGCACTTGTTCTCCCTCTGTCTAAAATAAATAAATAAATCTTTAAAAAGAGTATTTTCTTTTTCTTTTTTTAAGATTTTATTTATTTATTCATGAGAGACACAGAGAGAGAGGCAAATACAGGCAGAGGGAGAAGCAGGCTCCATGATGTGGGACTCGATCCCGGGACTCCAGGATCACACCCTGGGCCGAAGGCAGGTGCTAAACCGCTGAGCCACCCGGGCTGCCCAACAGTAGAGTTTTTTTTTTTTTTCAGTAGAGTATTTTCAATGAAACTATAAAAAGTGAACATAGGAGCACAAAGCATAACTAAAGACTAGTAGAGTCAGATGCTCTGAGAGAAGCAAGAGAGCATGAACAAAAGAATGAAAGACAAGAATGCGTGTGCCCTGAAAACCCAGTTTACACCCATCATCGGGTGTACACAGGAGTGGTTCCAGTACCGATCGACTCCATATCATCAGAGCTGGCCTGCTGCATTTGATGTGGCGAAATCATATCAAACCTAAAAATGTACCCTGCCCATCTGTCCTACTGAGAAGGCTGTGCACCAGTCATCACTGTTCATTAGGGGGAAAGAACGTGGACAAGAGGATTCTGCTCTCAGGAAAATATTTCACATGCTCGGTTTTACATCTGAGCAATTTTTTGGCAAGAGCTGGACCTGGGTGTCAGAAAGGCAGAGGAGGAATCACCCCAGTACTTCAGGTTACTTCAACACACACAATAAAGATGTAATTAATCAGAGAAACCCACTGAACTCAAAGTCTTTCCAATTAACTTTGATAATCCTTCATTCAGCAAATAACCCAAGAGGCACTCGAGACAAAGCTGTGAGCAAGGCAATCTCAGCCTGCCTTCCATGTGAACTTCTCTCTCATTCTGCCTTCTGTGGAAGGTGCCTTTCTGACACGAAGCTCAAGTTCAGGTCCAGTTCCTGTAGCAGACAGCAGGATGACAGGGACAATGTCTGCCTGCAGGGATGAGGAGGTTTCATGGAGGATCCCAAAGGACAAGTGGGATTCAGCAGATTAGGGGGTAGGTGCGTAGTAGTAAGCTCATTATAAGGTCTGAAGGCTGGGAAGTTTCAGGAAGTGAAAACAGGAGGGAGTGTAGTGAGAGAGGAGGCTGCTGAAATCAGAGACACCTTGATCTACAACCACATGAAGAAGTCTGGAGTTTAACCAGAGAGGAGTCAGGAAGCCGCCAGAGAATTAAACAGCGGAATGATATGTTCCTGACAAACCCTTTATCATCTACTTTTAAATCTTTCCCTAACCCTTTACATTTGGTTTCTAATCTGTAGAACCACATTATTGATGAGGATGTGATTTAAGGTCCAAGTAACTCCTAACTCCATTATCAGTTGACTCCATTATGCATAAATTGGACTTCAACAATATTAAAAACTTTTGTGCTTCAAGGGATGCCATCAAAAAAGTGAAAAGGCTGGGAAGCCCGGGTGGCTCAGCGGTTTGGCGCTTGCCTTCGGCCCAGGGCATGATCCTGGAGACCCGGGATCAGTGGGTTCCCATGTCGGGCTCCCTGCATGGAGCCTGCTTCTCCCTCTGCCTCTCTCTCTGTCTCTCTCATGAATAAATAAAATCTTTAAAAAATAAAAAAAAATTTAAAAAGTGAAAAGGCAACTCACAGAATTAGAAAAACATTTTGCAAATCATACATCTGATAAGGTACTGTAAATCTAGAATATATAAATAACTCATAACTCAATAAAAAGATAATACAATTTAAAATTTTAAAAAACATCTGAATAGAGATTTCTCCAGAGAAAATATAGTTGTCTGCGAATTACTTTAGAAGATGCTGGATATCATGAGCCATCAGGGAAATGCAAATCAAAACCACAATGAGATACTGCTTCACACCCACTAGGATGGCTAGTCAAAAAGTAAGAGAATAACTGTGTTGACAAGGAGATGGAGAAATTGAAACCTTTATACACTGCTGGTGGAATTGTAAAATGATGCAGCTGCTTTGGAAAACAGTCTGGCAGTTCCTCTAACAGTTAAACACAGAGTAACCAATATGACCCAGCAAGTCCCAAGAGAAATGAAAACATGTCCACACAGAAACTTTGTACAGGAATGTTCACAGCAGCATTATGCATAGCAGCCAAGGGGGAAACACCCAAATGTCTATCAACTGATGAATGGACAAACAAAATACTGTATATCCATGCAATGGAATATTATTCAACCATTAAAAAAAGAATAAAGCAGGGACGCCTGGGTGGCTCAGCGGCTGAGTGCCTGCCTTTGGCTCAGGGTGTGATCCCATCCTAGGATGGAGTCCCAGATCAGGCTACCTGCAGGGGAGTCTGCTTCTCCCTCTGCCTATGTCTCTGCCTCTCTCTCTGCGTCTCTCATGAATAAATAAAATCTTATTTAAAAAAAAAGAATAAAGCACAGATACGTGCTACAACATAAATAAACCTTGAAAACCCTTATACTTAATAAGACAGACACAAAAGACCACATACTGAATGATCCCACTTATATGAAATGTCTCAAATAGGCAAATCCACAGAGACAGAAAATACATTAACGGCTGCCTGAGGACAGTGAATAGGGGGGTGGAAGGACAGCTATCGGGTATGGGATTTCTTTTTGGACTGATGGAAACGCTCTAAAACTATGGTGATGACTGCACAACTCTGTGAATATAACAAAAACCACTGAGCTGTACACGTTTAAGTAGTGAATTACATGGTATGTGAATTAAATCTCAAAAAGCAGTTATAAAACAAAAAGGATTCCATTATGCATTACTGAAGTACAAATAAGGTCTCAAAAAGGAGTAGAGAATCGTGCTCACTCATTTTATTTTAAAGGATCCAAACTAGGGCAAAGAAAACCCAGAGAGATTCTATTACTTAAGATTCTAGGTACTAGGTCATACTGAAATATTCATGAGGATTTCCATGTTTTAATACAGAAAAGGCATCTTAAGCTGAAAAAGATGTAGAAGTGTCAGAAAAAGAGTTCTTATAACTCAGAAACAGGATAACACAGGGAAGTCATCAAATGGAAAACAAACATGGATTTGTACTCTGCCTAAGAAAAAGGCACCCAAGTTTATTACTGTTCTACCTCTGAAACAGTCGAAGTTGAAACAGCCCAAATAATGTTTCTAAAGCACCAATTTGTGACAAATCAAAGTATTAAGAAATAATTTGCCATTCCCGGTTACATAACCGAAAACTGATAACCTTTTGAACATTCCATTTCACAGACATTGGAGTGACTCTTCTCCTCATGGCTGAAGTGGATCCCAAAAGTGACAGGTGCCTATTTTAGACATTTTATTAAAAATAAAATAAAAATCAAAAAACCCAACAGTGTTTTAAAAAGTACTATGTGTCACCTACTAACACAATCTAATCCTGAACTATGTAAAGTAATAGACATAAATGCTAATTAACCCAATCTGCAGGCAAAGTAACAAACATGAAAAATTCAATACTGCCTGCAGTGTGATAGTTCACTGGTATGTATCTATTAAAAGTCATCAGGCTTCAATGTACCTTTCACAATAATCAAAGACAAATATGGGGGCAAGGCACATTCTGCCTTTGTCAAAACGGTGTGTGTACCTGACCTTTATACCAATCCTAGTTCAGTCCTCCGTACCCATGACTATCACCTACCACACAACATTGCACGTCTTGGAGGCCTAACATACAATGGAATTCCCAGTTTTATTTTGCTTCTGCCCCAAAGTATTTATGCAACCTCTCAGAGCCCAGGGTTACTAACTAGACTTCACATCCAAACACTGTGTCTGAAATGTACCTCCACTCTAAAACAACAACAACAACAACAATAATAATAATAAATAATTACTTTCCTTAAGTTAGTTCTCTGAAATGTACGGGATCAAGTCCAAAACAGATTTTTCCCATTTCTTCAGATTTACAGGGAACCCAGAAAGTGAAGTTATATAAACAGATAATCTATTTGCCTTCACAAATGAACAGCCGGTACAAAGCAACTGCTTATACTTAATCATGTTTTTGTCTATGCTTCCAGGCCCTGGTGTCAGGAGAGAGTTCTGCCGGGTAAGGACAATGAAATGCATTATTATACAGAGTGACTAAGAGCCCTACAAGAACTGTTTTAGGATGCAACCCCAGGCAGGAAGGCTGCAGTAAAAGGGCCTAATATTCTGTGATGACTCTTACCAAAAGTAAAGACCTTCGCCACCCAGTACCAGTTTAAAAACACGCACTATATTCGTTTTCTGTTTAACTGTCTTAAAGGAAGGGAAGGCCTTTGTATCTGTCTTCCCATCCTGGGGGAGATGAACAACTTGCAATTTGCTCCGCACGCTGAATCCCACGTTTGCGACATGTAGAGCAAGGACTTGAGACACCACAAAACAAGGGCAGCCTACATCAAGGCCAAATATAGGATGCGATTCTAAACCACCATGCAGTAAAGCCTACGCTTCCTTTTCCAGCCATCAAAACCCTTTGAACACTCCCAAAAAAGGACGGCAGGGCCAGCGCCTCCCTCCAAGAGGAAGCCCCTTTCTTCTCGGCTTTCCCTTGCAGCCTGCCACTTCCCCCGACACACTCAAAGCATCGGAGAGACGCGGAGCTGGTGCGTGCGCGCCTCTGAGCACAGGCGGGAGCGCCGGGTTCCTGCATCTCCACCCTCCACATCTGACCTCATCCCCCGGCATCTGGGCGCCGCCGAGCCCCACCTGCACCTCGCTCCCGCTGCCCGCGCCCCGCCGGCTGCTCCGCTCCCCCCGGCTCACTCGGGCGCTCCAGGGCCCCGACCCCGCGGCGTCCCCGCTCCGTTCTTCCCCCGCCCGGCTCATCCCGCTCCCACCGGCGCCCCCGCCCACGTTACTCCGGCTCCGGCCGCGCCCCGCCCTTCCCGGCCCGGGGCTGCCCTCGCACCCGCAGCCAGCCACCCTGCGGCCGGCCGTCGCCCCCCGCCCTCCCACGCTGAGCCCCAGCTCGCCCTCGCCCCACGTGAGCCCGGCCCCCCACCCACTCGCCCCCCGGGGCCGCTCCAGCCCCGCCCCCCGGACCCCGGCCCCCGGCCCCCACCCCGCCGGGCGGGTCCCCGACCCCCGAAGCCCTTCCTCGGCAGCCCCGCGGCTCCTCACGCCGCCGGGAGCCCGCCCTGGGCAGCCGCCCCCCCACGGGGACCGCGGGCCACCCTCCCCAGGCCAAGCGGGTCCGTCCCGAGCCTCCGGCACCAGCTCCGGCTCCGGCCCCTGCACCTCGGCCGGGGCGGGGGGGGCCTAGGGTCCGCGCCCCGCGCGCCCACCGCAGCCCACTCCCCTGCACCGGGCCCTGCTCCACGCCCCGCCGGCTCCTGTCACCGGCGCCGGCACCGCCGAGACGACCAGCCGGCCCGCCGGCTCGCTCCCGAGCGGCCCCGCCAGGCGCGCGCCGCTCACCAGGGCCGAGGTGCCTGAGGCGCCGCCGCCGCCGAAGTCCCCGCTGCACAGCCCCGCGAAGCCTCCAACCGCTGCCGCCTCCCGCCTGGCACTGAGCGCCGCGCGGGGGAGGGGCGCGGGCAGCCGCCGCCGCCGCCGCCGCCGCCGCCGCCGCCGCACGTAGGCCCCGCCCCCGCGCCGCGCCGCGCCCAACCCAGGGCCTCGGGCTGCGGCGCACCACGCCCACTTCCGGGAGGGGAGGCCCGCCTCCCCCTCGCTCCCCGCCCCGCTCTCCTTAGCGCCCCCTCTGGTGGCGCCGGGGGGTGCGAGTGGGCTGCGGAGGAAGGCGGTAGCCGAGCCCACGCACCGCCCACCACGAGTCAACCCCCCGGGCCACGCCTCCGGGCGCCCCCGGGCCACGCCCGCCGCTCCTCAGAACCGGGAGGGGCGTTCTCAGAGCTCCGCCCCGCGGCCCGCCTGGCTCTGCGGGGCCGCGTCCCCCGGTCCTCAGAGATTCTCGCAGAGCCCCTCAAAGCCGGAACCGCGGCGCCTCCGAGCCCCGCCCGCTGCCCCCGCGGCCCGCGGCCCGCCGCCCCGCCCACTGCTTCCGAACCGACCCGAAGGCGCCGCCAAGCCCCGCCCGCCGCCGGAAGCCCCACCCACGGGCCTGACCCGGCTCTCGGCCTCACAGGCCCCGCCCACTGCCCGGGTCGCCCGCGCACCGCCAGGCCCCGCCCCGATTCTCCGACTCCCGCCTCCGGCTGCCGAGGCCCCGCCCCCGCCCGGGTGCAGCCGCCCGCCCGGCTCGCGAGGCCGCCTGCCTCCCCGCCCACCTCCCTGCGCCGTCCCGCGCGGCGTGCGGGGCTCCCGGGGGCCGCCCCTGCGCCGGCCGCACCGCTCGGCAGGGAGCGCCCCCCTCCACCCGGTTCCCAGGTGGGGAGCGGGGTCCCTCCCTTCCTTCTGCGGGCCGGAGTCACCCGTTCGCGTCACAGCTGGGCGGCCCCGGCCACAGAGCTGGGATTCGAGCCCCAGCTGTGACGCTGTCAGACCGGGTGTCTTGGGCCAGTTCCCGTCACCCCCTGATGGTTAGCGTGAGGTCGTCCTCTTCGGAAATACCGCGCTCTGAAGTGCCAAGATTTGGGGGAACGACCTGAAGAACTGCGTGAGCAGAGCAACGCCTGCCTGCCGAGGGGTGGTCCCTTCCCCCAACGAGGCGCCTTGCAGTTCCCAGGGGGAGGGGAGGATTTTTCATTTTTTCATTTGCGCTTTAGCCTTAGGAATATGTGTTATGTAGGGATCCCCGGGTGGCGCAGCGCTTTAGCACCTGCCTTCGGCCCAGGCCGTGATCCTGGAGTCCTGGAATCAAGTCCCACCTCAAGCTCCCGGCGTGGAGCCTGCTTCTCCCTCTGCCTGCCTGCGTTGTGTCTCTGTCTCTAGTGAATAAATAAAATCTTTTAAAAATGCATATGTATTCTGTAAATCATGGTCCACCTGAACCAAAAGAGCCATGACAGCAACCTACGTATCCTCTCTAGGGCTCAGTTTCTTTATCAATAAAATGGGAACAGTAGCAGCTACTCCTGGAAGGATTCCTCGAGCTTAGTAATGCACTTGGCGGGGTGACTAACTTGTGATAAGCACCCCCCCCCCAAATGGTACCTGTTGCTGCTAATTTCTGGGCCTCAACAAAGGGCAGGGGCGACCTTCGTTCTGCCTTCAAGCAGCCACCATCAGGAGGGACTGAGCACTACTTCCACAGCAAGGCTTGGCTTGGCTACTCCGTTTAAATGAAGTGAAGGTGAAGCACCTGATGCAGAGCCAGGCTTTTGGTGATGCACAAAAAAAACCATTGGCTAGTGTCACGATTTTTAGCGAAGCAAGGGCATTGTTAGCAGTGGAGCTCTGAGTGGATTTGGGGAATTGAAGGTTGATGCAAACGCTTTGAAAAGGAACGGGGGCTGTGCGGTCATGTCTGTGCTGATGCCGCAGCTGCTGAGGGGCCTAACAGGCCTCACCCGGCGGCTCCCAGTGCAGCGTGCCCAGATCCATTCCAAGCCGCCACGGGAGCAGCTGGGGACCATGGATGTTGCCATTGGGCTCACCTCCTGCTTCCTGTGTTTCCTACTGCCATCGGGCTGGGTCCTGTCACATCTGGAGAGCTACAAGAAGCAGGAGTGAAGGGGGCTGTCCTGTCCCTCACCCTGTGACCTGACCACCCCTGGCCTGTCCTGATCATGTCTGCTGCATTCCTGGCCGCCCTTCCATGGATCATGTCCTTCAATTACAGTGACCTCTTCTACAATCCATGGTGACATCCTGGGACCAAACATATTGGTTTATAAGGCCCCACTCAGTAGGGCCCTCCTTGTCACAATAAAGTCTATTTAAACCTTAAAAAAGAAAAAAAAAAAAACGGGGGTGAACGGGGAACCAAACTGGCTTATTCTTTGGGAACGGATTATTGCCAACATTTAACATCACTTATATATGCCAGGCACTACCTGAGTGCTTTTTGAACACAAAATCTCCTGAAATTCCGCCAACAACCCAATGTCTACAAAAACAATTCTTTTTCTTAAGATTTTAATTTATTTATTAGAGAGAGAGAAAGAGCACGAGTAGTGGGGAGAGACAGAGGGAGAAACAGACTCCCCACTGAGCGGGGCTCCATCCCAAGACCCCCAAATCCTGACCTGAGCCTAAGGCAGATACTTTGTGGACTGAGCCACTCGGGTGCCCCTAAAAAAATGATTCTTAATCCTCATCTATACAGGTGAAGAAAATAAGTTAATTGCCCGAGGCCATTCAACTTGAGTTAGTCGGAGCTAATAAGATAGGACCCACATCCCCCTAATGGCAGAATTTGCACCTCTGCCAGTTAGTCATTTCATTAAACTGCCTCTATGGCAGCAAGAAAGAATAGAAAAAGCAGGGACTTTGGATCTGGTGGACTTGGCCTTACCTTCAAGCTCCTCTACTTATCCACTGTGTGACCTTGGGCAAGTCATTTTCCCTCTTTGGCCTTACTCTCTTTATCTATACAGTGGGATTCATCAAATGCTTACTTGGGGGTGGGGTTTTAAAGATTCCAGGGTTTATGGGTAGCCTGGGTGGCTCAGCAGTTTGGCTCCGCCTTCAGGCCAGGGTGTAATCCTGGAGACCCGGGATCGAATCCCACGTCGGGCTCCCTGCGTGGAGCCTGCTTCTCCCTTTGCCTGTGTCTCTGCTTCTGTGTGTGTGTGTGTGTGTGTGTGTGTGTGTGTGTCATGAATAAATAAATAAAATCGTAAAAAAAAAAGATTCCAGGGTTTAAAGTCCATGAATTAAGGCCTGGCAAAGCAACCCGCACAGTGCCTGTCACACAGCAGATGCTTAAAACTTGTTAATTCGCTTATCTCATTTTTTAAATGATGATATTAGGGGTAAAATTTTCCATGACACCAATTTTCCCCCAGGTGACACCACCATAGAGCAACCATGGACTATAATGAGAAAGAGAGATCCCAAGGCCTTTGCCTTCCAAGTTCCTGCTTCGATTCCTAGTTTTATTCCTGGTTTGGGAGTGGTGATTCTTGCACAAGAAACAAGGCCACCTCACCACTCCACCCCACCCCACACCTGCCTTGAATGTGGTCAGCTGAGAGCTACTGACTCCCAGAAACAGCAGGAAAATTGCATAACCCTTGACTGGAAGAAAACCCTGTATCTCCCTGTTCTTGAATCCACAGCAATGCCTTTGTGAACCTGAAGGAAATCTTGGCTCTGCCAAGCTGGCCCTTAAATGATAGGACTCTGGTCTAGGTGAGACGCTGGATTTTAGTCTTTTACCAGTGATTTCTGAAGTGACCTACAACACACGCTAGGTGAAGAGGAATTTTTTTTTTTTTTAGGAATTTTTTTTTAAAGATTTATTTATTCATGAGAGACACAGAGAGAAAGGCAGAGGGAGAAGCAGGCTCCCTGTGGGGAGCCTGATGTGGGACTCGATCCCGGATCCTGGGATCACGCCCTGAGCCGAAGGCAGATGCTCAACCGCTGAGCCACCCAGGTGTCCCGGTGAAGAGGAATTTAATGATCAGGAAAAATAAGAGTGATTTCAAATCCTACCCACTGCAGGTGCCAGCTCATGTATGAAGAAGAAAGGATTATGAAACCTGCATTTGGAGCTCCTCGGCACATCATTTTTCTGGTTTCTCTTTGTACCAAATGGGGACATTAGTCTTGGGTTGCCAGGGCAACCTGGAAGTTGAGTGAATTAGCCCTGTGGAAGCATTAACAAATAACAATAATATTAAATAAATGAGAGACTGGAAACCCCTAAAGTAATCTCAGCAGGCAAGACCCCTAATTGAGTGACAGAAAAGGACAAAGCTCAGAGAATATTAGAATTCACGCTACAATGATACATCTTGATTCTCACTGCTTTGAGTGCTTCTTCCTACAAACCAGGAACTAAAAATGATTGGCTACAGATGGACTGTCTTTTTTAAATTAAAATTTTTATTTTGAGACAATTGTAGATTCTCATGCAAGTGTAAGAAATAATAGAAATAGATCATATGTACCCTTTACCCAGTTTCCCCCAGTGATAATGTCTTATAAAATGATAGTACAATATAACAATCCAGATGTTGACATTGATACAGTCAAGATACAGAGTATTTCCAAAACCACAAAAATCACTTCCCCTTTTCATAGCCACACCCACTTCTTTCCTGCCCTGCCTTAACTCCTGGCAGCCATTCATCTGTTCTCAGTTTCTCTAATTCAGTCATTTCAAGAATGACATGAAATTATGTAGTATGCAAGCTTTGGGGATTGGCTTTTATCATTCAGTATAAATTTCTGGAGATGTACCTAGGTCGTTGCATATATGAGTAGTTTATTCTTTATTACTACTAAGTGGTATTCCATGGTTGGTATGGCTACATCACAGTTTAACCATTTGTCCCCTGTTTGGAGCAAATTATTACCAAAAAAAAAAAAAAAAAAAACCCAAAAAATAAAACGCTGCTATAAACATTATAAATATTCATGTTCAGGTTTTTGTGTAAATATAAATTTTTATTTCTCTATGGAAAAAAATTTGCCCCATTTTACAATGGCTAGGTCATATGGTAAGTGTATGTTTAGTATTTTAAAAAACTGCCAGACTATTCTCCAGAGTGATGATACCATTTTATACCCTTATCAACCAGAAATCTACACATGATCCAGTTTTTCTGCATCTTCACCAGCATTTGGTGTTGTCATTATTATTTATTTTAGCCATTCTGATAGGCATGTAGTGGTATCTCATTGTGGTTTTAATTTACATTTCTCTGATGGCTAGTGATTTTGAAATCTTCTTTTTTAAATTTTATATATTTATTTTGAGAGAAAGAACAAGTGCAGGGGAGAAGGACGAGGAGCAGAGGGAGAGAAGCATACTCCCCACTGAGCACAGCACCAGATGTGGGGCTCAGTCTCATGACCCTGAGATCATGACCTGAGCCAACAAAATCAAGAGTTGGATGCTTAACTGACTGAGCTACCCAGGTGTCCCTGAAATCTTTTCATTTGCTTACTTACCATCTCTTTGTCTCTTCCTACCTTTTGCCCATTTTTTAAATTGAACTTTTTATGTTTTTGACTGTTGGGTTTGAGAGTTCTTTGTATGTTCTACATACTAGTCCTCTTTTGGATATGTGGTTCAAAATTTTCTCCCAGTATATAGTATTTTTTCATCCCCTTAATGTAGTCTTTCACACACACCCCCAAAAAGAAAAGTTTTAATTTTGATTATATTCAATTTGTCAATTTTCCTTTTTGGATCACTTTTGGTGTTAAATCTAAGAAGTACATGATCCATATTGAATTATTATTTCTTTAGGTTTATTTATTTATTTATGCGCCCAAAGCAGGGCTCAAACTCACCACCCAGAAACCAAGAGTCACACCAGCCAAGTGTACCTTTGTTAAATTATTTTTTAAAAATATTTCATTTATGGGATCCCTGGGTGGCGCAGCGGTTTGGCGCCTGCCTTTGGCTCAGGGCGCGATCCTGGAGACCCGGGATCGAATCCCACATCGGGCTCCCGGTGCATGGAGCCTGCTTCTCCTTCTGCCTGTGTCACTGCCTCTCTCTCTCTCATTCTATGTGACTATCATAAATAAATAAAAAATTTAAAAAAAAATATTTCATTTATTTATTCATGAGAGACACAAAGACAGAGAGAGGCAAAGACACAGGCAGAGGGAGAAGCAGGCTCCATGCAGGGAGCCCGACGTGAGACTCGATCCTGGAACTCCAGGATCACACTCTGAGCTGAAGGCAGATGCTCAACCACTGAGCTACCCAGGCGTCCCATTAAATTAATTTTTTGTATAAAATTTGAGACATAGGTTGAGGTTGTTTTGTTTTTGTTTTTGTTTTTGCCAACAGCTGTACAATCACTCCAGTGTCATTTATTGGAAATGCTATCTTCCTCTGTTGAGTTTTAATTTTGCATCTTTGTCAAAAATCAGTTGGGCATATTTATGTGGGTCTATTTATGCTTTCCTACTTTGTTGATTTATCTATCTTCTGCCATTAACACACAGTCATGATCACTGTGGGTCTATAATAAATCCTGGAATTGGGTATACTGTTTTCTGCCCACTTTATTCTTCTTCTTTTTTTAAGATTTATTTATTCATGAGAGGGTCAGAGACATAGGCAGAGGAAGAAGCAGGCTCCCCACAGAGAGCCTAGTGTGGGACTCCATGCCAGGATCCAGGATCATGCCCTGAGCCAAAGGCAGATGCTCAACCGCTGAGCCACCCAGGCATCCCTTTATTCTTCATTTTAAAAAATGTTTTAGTTATTCTATTTTTTAAGATTTGAGAGAGAGCCAGAGAGAGCAAGCAGAGGGAGGGCAAGATAAGCAGACACCCACTGAGCAGGGAGCCTGACATGGGGCTCAATCCCAGGACCCTGTGATCATGACCCAAGCAGAAGTCAAGAGCCAGATGCTCAACTGACTGAGCCACCCAGGCATCCCTGTTTTAGTTACTCTAACTTCACTACTTTTACATATAAATTTTAGAATAATCTTGTTTATATCTCAAAAAAAATCTCTCTGAGATTTTATAGGAACTATTAAACCTGTATATCATTTTGGGGAGAAGTGACAGCAGCTTTACTTTGTTGTTTTCCAATCCATAACATCATATTTATTTCTGCTTAGATCTTTGATTTCTTTCATCATGTTGTGTAGTTTTTATTATATACAGTCCTGTGAGATTTACCCCCAAGTTATTTTTTTTACAATTATAAATAGCATTGTATTTTTGAAACTTTATTTATTTATTAGAGAGAGAGAGAGAAAGAATGAGCAGTAAGGAGGGGTAGAGGGAGAGGGAGAAGGAGACTTCCTGCTGAGCAGGGAGTCCGATGCAGGACTTGATCCCAGGACCCCAAGATCATGATCTGAGCCAAAGGCAGACACTTAATTGACTGAGCCACCCAAGAACCCAGTATTGTATTTTTAAATTTCAGTGTCTATGAGTTCCTTATTGAAACATATTGTGTATTGAAACATAATTGATTTTTTTTGTATGTTTAACTTGTATCCTGCAATTTTCTTGAACTCACTTATTAGTTCCAGAAAGTGTTCTGTAGATTCCTTGGGATTTTCTATGCAGACAATCATGTCCTCTAAAATAGGGATAGTTTGGGATCCCTGGGTGGTGCAGCGGTTTAGCGCCTGCCTTTGGCCCAGGGCGCGATCCTGGAGACCCGGGATCGAATCCCATGTCGGGCTCCTGGTACATGGAGCCTGCTTCTCCCTCTGCCTATGTCTCTGCCTCTCTCTCTCTCTCTCTCTCTGTGTGTGACTATCATAAATAAATAAAAATTAAAAAAATAAATGCATTAAAAATAAATAAAATAAAATAGGGATAGTTTTATTTCTTCCTTTCTGATCTGTATGCCATTATTTCCTTTTCTTGCCTTATTGCACTGGCTAGAATCTTCAGTACTATGTTGAATAAATAGAGCAAACATCTTTGTCTTTTTCTGACTTCGGGGGGAAGCATTCTGTCTTTCATCATTAACTATATTGTTAACTATAGATTTTCTTTGTAGATATTCTTTATTGAGTTGTGAAAGTTCCCCTTTATTTTAATATTTAGAAGAGTTTTTATTATGAATAGGTGTTGAATGTTGTCAAATATTTTCTTTATATCAAATGACATGATCATATAATTTTTCTGCTCTAGCCTATTAATATGGTGGGCTACGCTGATTGATTTTTGAATATTGAGCTAGCCTTGTATCTCTAGAATAAATTCCACTTGGTCATGGTATATCATTCTTTTTACATGTTGCTGAATTCTATTTGCTAATGTATTTTTAAGAATGTTTGTTTCTAAACTAATGAGGGATATTGGTCTATAGTTTCCCTTTTTTGCATTCTTTGACTGGTTTTGATAAGGCAGAGTAACACTGCCTTAATAAAATAAGGTGGGACACATTTTCTTCTCTATTTTCTGGAGAGATTTTGTAGATAACTGTTAATACTTTAAATGTTTGGTAGGCTTTTCCAGTGAAACCAAATGGATCTAGACTTTTTTTTTTGAGGAGGAGATGTTAAATTACAAATTCAAGGGGTGCTTGTCTGGCTTAGTTAAGTGTCTGCCTTCAGCTTAGGTCATGATCCTAGGGTCCTGGGATCAAGCCCTATGTCAGGCTCCCTGCTCAGCTTCTCCTTCTCCACTTCCCCTGCTTGTGCGCTCTCTCTCTCTGTCAAATAAATAATAAAATATATTTTTAGAAATTAAAAATTCAATGTCCTTAATAGTTACATTGCTTTTCAAATTATCTGTTCTATATTTGGTGACTTATGGTAGTTTGTGTTTTTCAAAGTATTGGCCCATTTCACTTAAGTTGTTAAATTTATGTGTGTAGAGTTGATTGTAGAGTGTTCTTATTATCTTTTGATGCCTGTAGGGTCTGTAGTAATAATTCCTGTTTCATTCCTGATATTTGTAAGTTGTGTCTTCTTTTTTTTGTTTTCTTGGTCAGTCTTAGAGAGTTGTGAATTTCACTGATCCTTCTGACGAACTACTCTTCATTTCATTGATTTTCTTTATTGTTTTCCTATTTTCCATTTCATTGATTTGTGCTCTTTATTATTGCCTTCCTTCTGCTTGATTTGTGTTTATTTTGCTCTTCTTTTTCTAGGTGTTTGAAGTAGGAGCTTAGATTATTGACATGAGACTTTATCTAGTATATGTATTTGGTACTTCATTTGTAATATATGCATTTAGTACTACAGAATTCCTTCCCAGTACTACTTTAACTATGTGCCACACATTTTGATATTTGTTTTGTCATTCAGTTCAGTATATTTTCAAATTTCCCTGAAGACTTCCTCTTTGACTCATGAATTATTTATAACAGTGTTGTTTAGTGTTGAAGTGTTTGGAGATTATCCTGTTATCTTTCTGTTATTGATTTCTAATTTGATTTCATCATGATCAGAGAACACAATGTATGGTTAAATTTGTTGACGTTTCTTTTTTTTTTTAATTTTTCATTTTGATTAAGTAGGCTTTCATTTTGATTAAGTAGGCTTAATGTGGGGCTTGAATTCATGACCCTGACATCAAGAGTCATATGCTCTTACTGACTGAGCCAGTCAGGTGCCCTGATGTTTTGTTTTGTTTTGCATTTTTATAAAACTTGACCAAAGAAAAAACTAGTATTTCAGGGGAATCTGGGTGGCTTAGTCAGATAAACGTCTGCCTTTGGCTCAGGTTATGATTCCAGGGTCCTAGGATCAAGCCCTGCATTGGGCCCTCTGCTCAGGGGGGAACCTGCTTCTCCCTCTCCCTCCTCTGTGACTTCCCCTGCTTGTGCTCTCTCTCTCTCTGTTAAATAAATAAATAATTTTTAATAAATAAAATTAAAAGAAATAGTATTTCAGGGGCACATGAGTCACTAGGTCATGGTCCCAGGGTCCTGAGATCGAGCCCTGCATCAGGCTCTGCTTGTGCTCTCTCTCAAATAAATAAATAAATAAATAAATAAATAAATAAATAAACTTTTAAAAAATAGCATTTCAAATTGTACAATCACCAGAAGTACGTAGTCAAAAAGTACACACTTCACTTGGCATCTTCTGAAATTTATTTCTAATAGTCCAGGATATAGTTTGTGTTGGTATGTGTTCTATGAGTACTTGAAAAGAATGTGGATTCTGTTATGGTTCAATAGAGTGTTCTAAAAATGGCAGACAGATCCTGTCAGTTGATAGTGTCCCTATTGATTTTTTTTTGTCAAGTTATTCTTTTGATTGAGAGAGGAACATTGAAAACTTAAACTTGAACAAATATGGATGGATTTATTTCTCCTTTCAGTTTTATCAGTTTTTGCTTCACATATTCTGCAGTTCTGTTGTTTGGTATATAAACATTTAGGATGGTTAGGTCTTCCTGGTGGATCGAGCTTTTATTATTATAGAGTGTCTCTCTCCACCTGGTCATTTTCTTTGCTCTGAAATATATTCTAATATTAACATGGCTATTCCTGAATTATTTTGATTAATATTTCCATAGTATATCTTTTTCCATCCTTTTTAAAAAAGATTTTATTTATTTATTCATGAGAGACACACAGAGAGAGGCAGAGATGTAGGCAGAAGGAAAAGCAAGCTCTCTGTAGGGAATCTGATGTGGGACTCGATTCTGGGACCCTGGGATCACGACCTGAGGTGAAGGCAGATAATCAACGTGAGCCACCCAGGCATCCCTTTTTTCCATCCTTTTACTTTCAACCAGCCTATATGGATATATTGAAGTGAGTTTCTTATAGAGTATATTAGTTCATGTTTTTTAATGCCAATCTCTGTCTTTTAATTAGTGTGTTTAGACCATTTACATTTAAGGTAATTGTTGATACATTAAAGCATAATCTGACATTTTGTTTTGTGCTTGTTTTTCTTTTCATTTGTCTTATTTTCTTTTTCCTGCTTTCTTGTGGGTTACTTGAACATTCTTTTTTATAATTCCATTTTGATTTATCCTCGTGTGTTTTTTTAGGAGTTTTTTTGTTGTTGGTTTTTTTTTTAAGATTTTAATTGTTTATTCATGAGAGACACACAGAGAGAGAGAGAGGCAGAGACACAGGCAGAGGGAGAAGCAGGCTCCATGTGGGGAGCCTGATGTGGAACTCAATCCCAGGACTCCAGGATCATGCTCTGAGCTGAAGGGAGATGCTCAACCATTGAACCACTCAGACATCCCTATCCCTAGTGTTTTTGAGTATATCTCTGTGTATAGCTTTTATAATGGTTGCTCTAAGTATTACATAATAAATAGGATAAATCTATACCTCTGTATCTATATCTATATATCTACAGATATGTTCACAGTCCACTGGTGTCATTTTACCAGTTCAAGTAAAGTACAGAGAACTTAATTTTCTTTATGTCCCCTTTGTTTGCAGTATAATTGTCTTAAAGATTTTCTTTACATACATTTTGGACTATATCAGATGGTGGTGAAAGTCCTGACTCTCTACTATGCCTCCTCTTATGCCACCCTAGAGGAGAGAGACAAGTATATTTCATCATGTGGGGGTAGAAATCCTGGCTCCTCCTGTGGTCTCTACTGATACCAGTGGGGTGAAGGCTGCATGACCACTCGTGGACATGAAAGTCTCACTCCCTACTCAGCCTCCTCTAACATCACTTCATTATATAGGGACATCCATGAAAAAGTGCAGCTTGCATACCTGGCTCACAGCCCAGCACATGGTGATGGCTCATCCATGCATGATAGCCATGATGGATTGAACTGATGGCAGAAGCCCTGGTGTAATGACTGGCCCTGCTACTGGTCCTCCTAGCCCTGTGATCTTGGATAAATCACATCACCTCTCAGAGTCTCAATTTCCTTATCTCTTCACTGGGAAAAAAGTGATACTAACCTGACATTATGTTTGTGAGAGCACCTACCACAGATCTTTAATACAAATAAATACTATCATGGAACTGGTACTTATTAAGCACTTACTGCTTAATAAACACCACAGCCAGTGTTACCAACTTGTCAGGCACCAGCTCAAGAAATATTCCTCCTAAGCTGACAAAAACTAATATAGTTTTTCTAGATCTCCATTATACAGAGGAAATAGGTTTGCTGCACAGTAAGAGCTAACTTATACAAACTCAGAAGACTTCAGTAGGGCAATTCTACTTAAGCTCAGTAACTCCATTCTCAGAAATTTATCCTAAGGCAATAATTATGATTCCATGCAAAGATGCAGTCAATTCTCATGACTCACTATTTTTATACTCTATAATAAAGTCACCATACTTTATTAGTGAATACTGAATCATCGCACCTAGGGGAAATACAGAGCTAGGTTCCTGCAGGCCTCTTGTGATGACATTTTCATCAATCAATCAAAATACAGCCTTGTTTCATGTGTGTTTCTGTTTGATGGCACCTTACTTAATATATATATTGTTCATTAATGTATATTTGTATCTTGATTCATTAACATCAAACTCACAGCCAATAGCCCAATTACTCAGGTCTGAACAAAGCTTATCTCTTTTTTTTTAAGGTTTTACTTATTTATTAATGAGATACACAGAGGGAGAGAGATTGGCAGAGACACAGGCAGAGGGAGAAGCAGGCTCCATGCAGGGAGTCCGATGCGGGACCCAATCCAGGACTCTGGGATCACGCCCTGAGCCGAAGGCAGATGCTCAACTGCTGAACTACCCAGGCGTCCCTTATCTCTTTCTTTCTTTCTTTCTTTCTTTCTTTCTTTCTTTCTTTCTTTCTTTCTTTCTTTCTTTCTTTCTTCTTTCTTTCTTCTTCTTTCTTTCTTTCTTTCTTTTTCTTTCTTTCTTTCTTTTTAAGATTTTATTTATTTATTCATGAGAAACACAGAGAGAGAGAGGCAGAGACATAGGCAGAGGGAGAAGCAGGCTCCCTGTGAGGAGCCTGATGCAAGACTAGATCCCAGGACCCAGCATCATGACCTCAGCCAAAGTCAGATGCTCAACCACTGAGCCACCCAGGTGCCCTTGAACAAAGCTTATCTAACACAAGTATTTTCTCCGTAAGGCACATCACAGCCTCCTTGCCACTTAGGAAGTCCAGACTGCACTTGAGCACTACACCTGGGGGCCATTTGAAATAGCAGATCATGCCCTAAATGCACATAAATGCTAAAATTGTGCACAAATGCTAACTATACCATGAAAGGACGCTTGCTTACATTATGAGAGCTGAAACAAGAAGGCAGAGTGTTGCCTAGTTTGACCTCAGCTGGCAATGTGTGTGCTAGATGACTAACACTTTCTCCACTCTGATCATGCACATGCCTGTGAATAACTACAAAAGCACTACAAATGTGACTTTGGGGTTGCAAATAAATTTTAACAAGATGTTGAATTTACGAATATGGAGTCCACAGATAATGAAGATTGACCACATACGTGTAAGGATGTTTGTCCATGTTTGCTATGGAAACAATCCTTGACAGAAACAAGAGCGGATAGGTAAATACATTCCAGAGTAATAATTGGACAGAATGTGATAAAGGAGGGGTATGACCAGAAAGACAGACTGAGGCCAGGCTCTGGAAAGAATGAACAGCAGCCAAAAATGTCTGTACCTCACCCTAGACTTGGATCTTGACTTCCTAGAATCCAATCTCTGCCCGGACTTCAGAGCCTGCGTTCTCCCCTCTCCTGCATGAGGTCTGTGGTCCCTGGCCCCCACATGCCCAGGTAACATCTGTAAGGGACTGGTCTGTAACAAACCATGGGATATGGCCTCGGCCTTTCCCCTCGTGAAGCCTGCCTATTCCCAGTCCACTGGGAACCACAGGTTTTTAAGCAGGAAATATAAAAGAATTTTGTGGAAGACAATTATTGCTTAATGATATGTAAAGATGTCCCAGGTATACAGTTAAGTGAAAAAGGCAAGTCAAGAAAGCTGTTATGTCCCATTTCTACACACACACACACACACACACACAGTAATAGAAATTATCTCCGGGATTCCTGGGTGGCGCAGAGGTTTAGTGTCTGCCTTTGGCCCAGGGCACGATCCTGGAGACCCGGGATCGAATCCCACGTCGGGCTTCCGGTGCATGGAGCCTGCTTCTCCCTCTGCCTGTGTCTCTGCCTCTCTCTCTCTCTCTCTGTGTGTGACTATCATAAATAAGTAAAAATTAAAAAAAAGAAAAGAAATTATCTCCAAGTGACGGATTTCAAGTTATAAGCAAGTTTCCTTTTTCTATTGCCTGTTCACTACTTTCTCATATTTCTGTGAAAGGCATTCAATGGTTTGAAATTTTAAAATGTTACCTTTTTGAAGAGGGTGAAGGAATTCTGTACATTCTAGGTGTGCTGTCAAGACCCCCGAGATCCTTAAAGACTTTTCAAAATTCAAATAGGGATCTTGGTACAAGGAGCACTCTCACCCATGTAAATCTTGTCCTTGAGGCAATAAACCTTGCAACTGCCTGTATCATCTACAGCAACATGAGCTACAGCTTTCAAGGTCTTACCTTGACAAATCAGGTCACAAATCAGATGCCTCCACCTCACATGACAAGGGATTACTGTTAATTAATAACAATGATAAAGGTTGTTTATCATTTAGACCAACAGTTGTCAACTGGGGCCAATTACACTCCCCACCTCTTCCCCCAGGGCACATCAGACAAGGTCTAGAGACATTTTTGGTTGCCACAGCTATGAGAGTGCTACTGGCATCTAGTGTGTAGAGGCCAGGAATGCTGCTAAATATAATGCAATGTACAGAAAAGCCTCCATCCCACCCCACACCAGAGAAGTATTAGACCCCTATTAGATGCCAACTGGAGCACTGGAGCGAGGTTGGGGAACCCTGGCTCAGACACAGGGAGACTTTACTGAGTCTTACTGGGCTCAGGGTTTTTTTTTTGTTTTTGTTTTTGTTTTTTAAGATTTTATTTATCCATGAGAGACACAGAGAGAGAGAGAGGCAGAGACACAGGCAGAGGGAGAAGCAGGCTCCACCCAGGGAGCCCGACGTGGGACTTGATCCTGGGTCTCCAGGATCACGCCCTGGGCTGAAGGCGGCACTAAACCACTGAGCCATCCGGGCTGCCCTGGGCTCAGGGTTTTACAGGAAAGATCTCATTTGATCCTCACAGCAATCCTGGAGATAGGGCCTATTACGATGCCCATTTTGCAGAAGAGGAAACTGAGTCTTCAGGAGGAGAGGGGAGTTGAGATTATACAGCTGTATCTCCCGGGTTTCGGAGGGACTTCAGAGCACTGCGATCTCCCCTCTCCCCCGTAGCCTCTGCTTCCAAATTATTGAGTTATTGCTATTCCCGTTTTTTTGAATCATGGAAACTTTCAGGTATAAACAAAAGCAAAGCAACCAGTTGAGCGAGCCCATAGGTTCCCACGCTCTAGCTTCAGGGCTGCCTTTGGCACCTCCAGGACATGATGCTCCCCTGCAGTGTCAAGAATCCCTGAACACGCCAGGGTAAATCACACCAGGCTTGGGCCCACGGGGGCACATGAGCTCCTCTCTCAGGTGGTTTGGAATATGTTCCCTTTTCCTTTACAGGTTTTTTTTTGTTTTGTTTTAAGATTTTATTTATTTATTCATGAGACAGAGAGAGAGGCAGAGACATAGGCTGAGGGAGAAGCAGGCTCCTTGCGGGGAGCCCGATGTGGGACTCGATCCCGAGACCCCAGATCACGCCCTGAGCAGATGCTCAGCTGCAGAGTCACCCAGGCATCCCCTTTTACAGGTTTTGACCATAGCCCCGTCAGCTGTTGCCTTTTCCAGCAGAAGAGCTAGGTAGGAGATCGTCTGTTCTTCTGTCCCCTCCCCAAGGGAGTGCCACGTCCTTTTCTGAGACGTGAAAAAATGGATTTTTCCCAAAGGAAAGCTGCAATGGGGGAAAACTCTCTGAAAGACACTCTTGCCACCGGGACTGTCAGTAGCAGGAAGGCATTGTTTGCTACGTGGGAGCCAAAGCGGCTCTCTCTGCATCTGCATGCAAACACAAGTTCTTAGGGGAAGAGGAGGCCATATCCTTTATGCAGACAAATGCTCTCTGGCTTCCACTTTCTGCCAGGCTCAACTCACTCTAGTTCTGAACCACAGACAGCAAGCATTAGCAGCTGGCTTCTTTCATATGAAGCCAGACCTTCATGGTAAGACAGGAGAAGCCAGGTTTATAACCCAGAGCGAGGCTTCTTGGGATTCCTATTAATGTCTGGACTGAATTACCTGTCCTGGGAAAATGGCAGCAGGGATGGCTATGAACATGAGAGCTTTGGGTTCTGAGTCCACTTGTTTCAAGGATTAGTTGCATGACCCTAGTTAAATGATCAACTTCTGTGAACAAAGAGTTCCCTCACCTGGAAGGTGAGGATTATTCATGCAACACATTTTGAGTCCCTGCTATGTGCTAATAAGTAATTTCTATTGCTACCGCTGAGAACCATATCATGTTTCATTTGTTTTTGTCAATATCCCTGCCAGGGACACTGAGGTAAGATTGCTCAAATGGGTACAAATTTTTCTTTCCTAGGGGTACCTGGGGGGCTCAGTGGTTGAGCATCTGCCTTTGGCTCAGATTGTGATCCTGGGGTCCTGGGTTTGAGACCCACATCAGGCTCCCCACAAGGAGCCTGTTTCTCCCTCTGCCTGTGTCTCTGCTCTCTCTGTCTCTCCTGAATGAATAAATAAATAAATAAATAAATAAATAAATAAATAAATCTTTAAAAAAAATTATTTTCTATCTAGTCACACCTAAGCAGTTGCTCTCTACTCTGACTCAGGTCTTGACCACGGGACTGGCTTTGGCCAATGGGACATGAGCAAACATGACACATGCAAAGACTTGTGAACTTGCTGTACTTGGATCCAGCCACAATGTGAAAAAGCCCAGGATGAAGAAGCTAGCCTGCTGGATGTGACAGTCCCATGACCCAGATACATCCTGTCATCCCAGCCGGCAGCCACCAATCATCAGACATTTGAGTGAGGGCATCCCCTAGACCATTCAGCCATGATCAACCTTCTAATTGACCACAGATGCAAAAGCAAACCCACACCCAAGCTAAATAATATATTGCTTTAAGCTGCTAATACTTTGGGGTTGTTTGTTACACAGCAGTAGGTAACTGCTACATAGCCTTTATCCTACCACTTTACAGACAAGGAAATAAATGGAAGCTGGGAGAAACTTGCCCAAGGCTATGGAGCCAAGGCTCAGCTTCTTTCTGCTACATCATGCAGTGAGGCCCCCTCTGTCATGTCTAGCCCCTAAAGCAGGACCAATTATTAATAAGACACCCGATGAGGGCTGCATTCACAGCCTCTGCTCAGTGGCCTGCTGGGAGACCCTGGCCTTGCCCTTGGCGTTGTTAACCTGGTGGACATATAATTGGCTGCTTGGAAGCTCTGTGGAGATATGTCCAGCCTGGAGCATGGCAGGGGACTCACACAGCAAGCTAGAGGTTGCAGGCTCTCTGAGAACTTACCATTCACTGGGTGGGGGCGTTCCTCAAGTGTTCACCCATCCCCTCTGTGTCCTGCTCTATGTAATGGCCAGCAAAGGAAAGAGGTATTATGACCCTTCTAAAATATGTAACAATGAACAAAACACCTTCCTTGAACAAGACAGCCTCGCAAAAAAACAAAACAAAAACAGAAAACAACAAACACACAAACAAAAGCAGTAAAAAATGCCAGGAGCTCCCTTTCCAGGGCATACCACATATAGATTGTGGGCTCTGGGTTTAGCACTTTACATGTGTGTCATCTGATTTCATCCTCCCCCAAACCACATCATATGGCTATAAAGCAGCAGAGCTAAAAAGTTCAGAGCACTGGCTGAGGATCTTGCCTTCCTGGATTTAAAACCTGTTTTAGCCACTCACTAGCAAGTGACCTAACTTCCCTGGGCCACACCTTGCCCATCTATAAAATGGGAATATGATAATAACACCTACTTCAGGGGACTGTCACCAAGATTCAGTGAATTAATGAACATAAAGTACTTAAAACAAGGTTCAACACAGTGGGCACTCTGCGTACCAGCTGTCATCACTGACAGTATTTTATAGTTGAAGATGCTGAGGCTCAAATGGGTTAATGGCATTGATCAGTTCCTCTTGGCTAAGTCAAAGGTGGAGTTGAATTTTGGACCTTGGTCGGACAGACTTTTTTTTTTTTTTTGGTTTTGTTTTATTTGTTAGAGAGAGAGAAAGAACAACTGGGGAGGGGAGGGCAGAGGCAGAAGGAGAAACAGACTCTCCTGCTGAGCAGGGCACCCAATGTGGGGCTCGATCCCAGGACCCCGAGGTTATGGCCTGAGCCAAAGGCAGATGCTTAACCAACTAAGGTACCCAGTCACCTCAGCTTGACAGACTCTTAATAACAACCCCATTGCTCCTGGAAGTTCCAGGATCACCAGCTCACCACACAAGGTTCTGCCCCTGTAGCCGAGGATTCTGTTCCAAAGTCAAACAAGGACTGAGGACTCGTTCTTTAAGGTCCTATTACACAAATGGATTGCAAGCTGGTTCCTCAGAAATCCACACCCAGCCTCAAAACCCATGTAAAGACCTTTTCTACAGCATTTATCACACTGTATTGCAATGGTTTGCTTTTCTGATCACCTTCCCTGCTAGTAGAAATAGCTGCCCATATTTTGGGTCTCCTGCAGGCTGAGCACCTAGAGGCACACATTGCCTCATTTAATCTGCACAACCATCCAGCAAGGTACATTGATTAGACCTTTTTTTACAGATCAAGAAGCCAAGGTTCAGAGTGGTGAAGGCATTTGATCCATGGCACACACACGAGATTCAAATATGGAGCTGTTTGTCTTATTTTTTTTAACATTTATTTATTTGAAAGAAAGAAAATGTGAGCCAGAGTGTGTGAGGGGAGGGGCAGCGGGAGAGGGAGAGAGAGAATCTCAAGCAGACTTCCACTGAGTGTGGAGCCTGATGCAGGGCTCGATCTCACAACCCTGAGATCACGACCTGAGCCAAAATCAAGAGTCAGACACTTAACCAACTGAGTCGCCCAAGCACCCCAGAGTCTGTCTTATTTGTGATATGGGTTCATCTCAGGCACCGTAGGACCTTTCACTATTAACAATAATACACTCTGCAGTGGTTAAACCCATGCAGAGCTCTAAGACCAGTTCTAATCGTCCCACGTCTATTTCTCCTTCAATCTTTAAAACATTACAAATACTGCTATTATCTTTCCCTTCTACTTTTTAAAGATTTTATTTATTTATTCATGAGAGACTCAGAGAGAGAGGCAGAAACACAGGTAGAGGGAAAAGCAGGCTCCCCACTAAGCTGGGAGCCCGATGCGGGACTCAATCCTAGGACCCCGGGATCACAACCTGAGCCAAAGGCAGACGTTCAGGGATGCCTGGGTGGCTCAGCAGTTGAGCGTCTGCCTTCATCCCAGGGCGTTATCCCATGGTCCCGGGATGGAGTCCTGCATCGGGCTCCCTGCAGGGAGCCTGCTTCTCCTTCTGCCTGAGAGTCTCTGCCTCTCTCTCTGTGTCTCTCGTGAATAAATAAATAAAATCTTTAAAAAAAAAAAACCCAAAAAACAAAGGCAGACGCTCAACCACTAAGCCATCCATGCATCCCTATCTTCCCCTTTTAGGAGAGGAAAACTGAGGCTCAGAGAGGTATAGAAACCTGTCCAGGGTCACACAGCTTGTAGGTGGTATAGCTGGGACTTAACGCCTAGTATAAACAACCACATCTATGGATGTTTTACTCTGTTTGCTGCATCTGTGAACAATCTCACACACAAAGATGGTGGTTTACACTCCTCTGAATGTTCTCAACAGGGTCTGGGATGCTAAATCAATATTTACCAAATATACTAGTGATTAAGTGAATGGAACCCTCAGTGCTACTCCAAGTACTCATGCAGGTTCCTGGGGTCTGTGCATTATGTGGGAGAGCTTTTGAGCATGTGAGCCAGAGAAATGGGAGCTGACTCCCTCACCATAACCCTCATCCTGGTTGCATGACCTCTAATGAAATATTCTTTCGTGAGCCAAGTGTTTTTGCTTACACTCCTTAAAAAGTTTCTGAGAATCCAGAGAAAGAAAGGGGCAGTTAACTTACAACAGGCCAGGCTTGGGACACTTGGGTGGCTCAGCGGTTGAGTGTCTGGCTTTGGCTCAGGGCGTGATCCTGGGGTCCTGGGATCGAGTCCCACATCGAGGTCTCTGCACGGAGCCTGCTTCTCTTTCTGCCTGTGTCTCTGCCTCTGTGTGTGTGTGTGTGTGTGTGTGTGTCATGAATAAATAAATAAAATCTTTAAAACAACAACAACAACAGGCCAGGCTTTCTCTGTTTCCTGGCTTGCACTATTAGATGGAAAAACTGGGCAGAGAAAAAAACCTGTGAACATCTCTCCCTGGTAGTGCTCACAGCCACAAATCAGAAATCAATCTTCAAGTGGGAACAGCATGGAGAGGCCTATTGGTCACATATATTCAAAATATACTCCACATCCCCAGAGCGGAGAGGAACTCGCATCGGGAGGTCACTTTAGATCATCAGACCAGTTCCATGTCAAAGTGAGAAATGATAATCCGGCAGAATTAAAAGGAAAGAAGAAATGGCATTCTCTGTCATGAGTCCTAAAAGTGCTCTGGTCTTCGGTGCTGTCTACTAGGTACCTATGGCTGCAAAACAAATTGCCCAAAACGTATTGGCTTAAAGCAAAATCATTCAACATCTCTTGCAAGTTGGAAATTTGGGAACCACCTAGTTGTGCGGTTCTGGGTCAGGGCTTCGTAGAAGGTTGCAGGCAGGGGCACCGGTGTGGCTCAGTGGGTTAAGCATCCGACTTGGGGGGTTTGGCACAGGTCCTGATCTCAGGATCTTGAGATCAAGCCCTGTGTCAGGCTCCACACTCAATGGGGAGTCTGCTTGAAGATTCTCTTCCTCTGCCCTCCCCCACACTCACTCGCTCTTTCTCAAATAAACAAACCTTAAAAAATAAAAAAGAAGGATTGCAGTCAGGTAAAAATGGGGCTGCAGTCTGTGGAAGGCTTGATTGAGACCCCACTCCCCTTCCCAGTTGGTTCGCCCACAGCTAGCAAGCTGGCGTGGCCCTTGGTGGGAGACCTCCGTTCCCCATCACATGGGCATCCCTTCTGGCTGTCGGAGTGTCCTCAGGACACGGCAGTTGGCCTCCCCAGACGGTGAGACTCCAGAGCCCAAGGTAGAGGCTGGAGTGCCATCTATGATTTAGCTCTGAAAGTCACATGCAGGCCAGCGCCGGTTCCATCTGGCAGGTAACTTCCTAAAGCCGTGAGTATGAGGAAGCACAGATTGCTGGGGCCCCCCTGGAGGTAAGGCTATCATTTCTGAGAACCCGGTCTAAGGAAGGCTGGCAGGGGCTACAGATGCGTTAGGCAAAAGGGTGGTCCCTGCAGCGTGGTTTACAATAGTAAGAGATTGGAAACAACCTATGTATGCCTCCTGCTACGGGAGAAGCCACACGACGGAATGACGATTATCTGCACGCATATGCCCAGAGAAAGAACCAGAAGACGTCATCAAGGCATCATCACACTTTGAGTCCTGGTTATTGAGTCACAGGGGGCCTGTGAGTGGGTAGCATCGGTAGCAAACTGAGGCTCAGGGCACCCAAATATGGGACCAATGAGGGAAGGACGCTGGCCCTTCGTTTCTAAATCCATCCTGCTGGGCTGCTCTCTCCTCGAGCCTCCCAGAAAATTGAAGCTGAGCATTTTGGTTTCTGAGTGCCTGCCTGGCTGAAATACCCCTTTAACCAGGCTGGCTTCCAACCAGAGGTTTAGCAGCCACTTACAGGATTTGATTCCAAGTAGTAGATGGTCCAGCTCGGTGGCAGTGATTGCTTCTCATTCACCTTCCCAATCCTGCCGCCTACACCAATGAGGACACGGGGAGAGTCTTCTGGAGCACCCAAGACAAGGAAGGGCCACACAGGTATTACCTTGTCCTGTAAATTAGAAACAGACATTTGTTCCCCGGCCCCTTCCACTCCACCAGTTCAGTGAGAAATGTCCTTTTTTTTTCTTGACCTTCAAGACATTAATTATCCAGGGATTGCAAAGAAAATGAGACCATTTCTGGAAGAAATCTATGGCCCCATCTGTCCCTATTTCCCTGAGGCTCTCAGGACTCAAAAAGCTTTTAAAGGAGGCACATACAGTTCCCTGGTAGCCAGCTTGCCACCAAAGCCTTTTCCAGGGCCTGGGAAGTGATATCCCTCAGGGAGAAGCTGATGGTGTGAGAGGACTGGATGCTAACTCTTCCCCCGCCTTGGCTGGCAAGGCAGAAGTGATGGAGAAAAAGAGCAAGACGTTCTGCTGTCATTTGAGCACCACTGGAGCACTTTGGCCGTTGAGCAGAGCCTTGGGCAATGAGCAGCCCCCCTTTTGATTGCCATCTCTGCCAAAGACAGGCAGTGTGGCCTTGGGCAAGTCACTATGCTTCTCTGTGCCTCCATTTCCTCACCTTTAAAAGGAGAGATGGAGCAGCCCGGGTGGTGGCTCAGTGGTTTAGCACCTGCCTTCGGCCCAGGGCGTGATCCTGGACCCTAGGATCGAGTCCCACGTCGGGCTCCCGGCGTGGAGCCTGCTTCTCCCTCTGTCTGTGTCTCTGCCTCTCTCTCTCTCTCTCTCTCTCTCTCTCTCTCTGTGTGTGTGTGTGTGTGTGTCTCATGAATAAATAAAATCTTTAAAAAAGAAAGGAGAGACTAAGGGGGCTTACCTCTCCTGGTTGCCGTGAGGTTTCACAAGGTCGCATTTAAACGCTTAGCAAAGTGTAGGGCGCGCAATGGTGGTGTCAGGATCACGCTACCGCAGATTCCCCAGACTGGCTGCAAGAGCAGGGCTGCTGGCCTAGATGGAGCCTTTGTGAAATTAGGAGAAGCTGGATCAGTAAGACCTCAGATTTCCCGTCTCTTGAGTGGGGATACACAAGGCATACCCATGCCGCCGGGATGTTGAGATCAGCTGGTGGATCTAGTGTAGATGGTGGTGCAGCTGTCAAAGGCTGCCTGTTGGACCTGACTGCATTAAGTGCACCTGCTCTTTGCCTTGGCCTTCAGCCACGCCCTGCCCCCATCCTGCAGGAGCTGGAGGCTGGTGGGCACGCAGGCCTGCGCTGGGACCCTTGCACTGGAGGCCCTGCCCGCTCTCCTCCAGACTGTGTCCCGCAGGCTCAGGAGGCAGGGGGTGGTCCCTGGGGTCCCTGGGAGGAGGCCAGCAGTGCTGGGAGGAGGAGGAGGAGCATCCTGTGGGAGGGCAGGTAGAAGACAGTGCTGCCCAGAGCCCACCCATCTGGCCTGGAGCGACCCTCCGTGCCCCCAGGGCTGCAGAAGCATCCTGACACCCTTTGGCCACCCCTGAGATGCTTCTGGACCCACAGGAGGAGGGGGCATGGGTGACAGGGCCCTTTCTTACCTGCACTTTGGAAGCTTCTAATCACACCCCAAGCTGACCTTGTGTTTCCTCTCACTTCCCTTTCCTGGGGAACGGGAGGCAGATTGAACTCCTGAAGCCACAGGACTCACTGTGTGTCCCTGTATTGTCCACACTCACTTCCTTCTTCCAGAAAACAGACTTGGGGCTGGGGTCAAGGGCCTCCTGGGGCTGGGGATATGAACTTCCCTTCTCCACTGTATGCTTTGGTAAGTGACAGTCACCTTTCTGAGCCCATGGTCCCTCAGCTGTTAAATGGGGACAATAGCATTTCCTTGGAGTTCTTAGGATTTAATGAGAAAACAAGGCCCAGGATAAAGGCCTAAAACTATTGCTCTTCTCCACCCCTCCCTAGGGCCTCCTCAGGCCTAGGAGACCCCTGCTTGGTCTCCCCAGAAGCCCAGCCCTGCTGATTGTTTGGGGGCAGAGCAGCGAGGATAGCTAAGGCTATCCAGCAAGGTGGATCCTTAAAGGATTTAAGGTGGATCCAGCAAGATCCATGCTGTGAGAATTTGGACATGTCACTGGCCTCTCTGAGGCTGAGCTTCTGCATCTGTGAAAGTAGGAGCTTCACTCCTAAAACAGACCACAGTGTCTGTCCATTCGTCCAGCGCTCACTGTATGATCCAGCCTGCATTGCCTTGTCAACCATTTCATGGGCACTAGTGCTATAGACAGCCCCTGGTCCAGGAACCATTGCTCAGAGAGGTGGAGTGACGTGTCCACAGGCACCAAGTTAGGCATAGTGATGCTATCCTGAGCCTCACTCTCCTCTCTGTGTATCTTCCTTCCACTGGGTAACAGTCCTCACACTGGAGGCACTTCCACTCCCACTCAAATTTCCCTACTTCCTTTGTAGGCTCTGTGGAGAGATGATCCCTGGAAGAGCACTTACTAACCCAGCTCCTCAAGAATCAGCACGGAGGCTGTGACAGGGTCATGGCTCCATGTGCACCTAGTCGGGAAGTGGAATGGAGAAACACCCCAGAGCCGGCCCAGGTGTAGGAATAGAGTTCTGGGAGGTGCTTTGGCTCCCTAGACCTAGAGCCAAACAGAAATGGATTTGATGCCTTCAAAAATGTGAGCACCTACTTCCTCCTGGCACAGAGCAACGCACTGGTGTCGGGTAGAAGAAATGGGAGAACTCACCCCAAATCATAGAGGCCCATGTTTATGGTGGACTTACTATGTGGACTCTCATTTGATCCTCACCACACCAAGTGATCAGTGATATAATTATCCCTAAGTGGCAGATAGGGAAAATGAGGCCCAGAGAAGGAAAGTGATTTTGCACATCTAGTCGGTGTTGGAGCTCAGATTAGGAACCCCCACAGCCTGACTTCGGGCCTGAATTCTCTCTTTACAGTGCTATTTGCTATTTACTGAACACCTACTACGTACAGTCATTGCAAGTCATCTCCACCCCTCCCTATAGACCGTAACCCTATTTTACAGACCGTTAGGTTACTGGGCCAAGGTCACACAGCCAGGAAGTGGCACAGGAAAGCTTCAATCAGGACTGCCTGACTGCCGCAAACCTCTCAAGGCCCAAGATGAGAAGAGATCAGTTCCACCATTCATCATTTTATTTATCCATTCATTGAATAAATATTTGTTGAGTGTCTATTATGTCAGGCACAGAGTGGGCCACAATAAAGCTGACCCAGCCCCCAACCTAAGGGGTTCACAGTCTTGTACATGCCCATGGGGTGCTCAGACTAAATAGCCCTCTCTCCCAGGCTTGAGGGCACGCTATTAGGGGTGGCTTTCTGGAAGAGCTGGCTCTGGAATTCTATTTTCTGGCTGGGCAACCTGGGTAAGTCATTTCAACTTCTGAGTCTCTTCATCTGAACAATGGTGGAAACAAAGCCACCTTGTCTAGGGTGGCTCAAGAGGTGTCACCTGTTACAAGTAACATTATGATCCCAACCAAGCCTGCACTGCAGGGCAGGGAAAGTGGGCAGAGGGCAAAGGTGTGATGTCACTGAGGTCTAGGCCCTGGGAGGGGACGGGTAGAGTGCGGAAACCCTTGGAAGGCAAGAACACAGACGAACGGGTAAGGAGAGCCCAAAGGCCCCAGACAGGGTGTGGCCTCCATGAGTTAGGGCCAGAACTGTGACCTCAGTTGGACCCCTGGGGCTTCCAGCGGGAATGAGGTCAGGGCTGGGGGAGCGTGGCCTGGAGAGAGGAGGGGACCTGGCAACGTGTTCAAGGACTATGTGAAGCAGCAAAGGGGGTTGGTGGTGATGGAAGATTCTGGGCTTAAAGCTGTATAGTGTTGGTGTCACCTGGATTCACATCCAGATCAGAGACTCCTTAGTGACCTTAGGCGGGTGTGATGTCACTTCTCTGAGCCTCTGTTTCTTCCTTGCACTGCCAGTTTGACAGATGGAATCACATATTAACAATGATCTTATTTGACAAATGCAGGTATAGCACGTACCTGGGCCCGGTGCTACACTAAGCCCTTTATGCACGCATATTTTTCACGAGAGGTATGTGGCCCAGCGGCTGGCTTGTACACCACGAGCGCGAGCAGCTCCTGTCGCTACAGACATCATGTGATTTTGATACAATGACTGTGTTTTACTTTCTAATCAGGAAAAACAACAATAACAACCAGGAAAGCAAATTCCATTTTGGGAGCAGGACGGGGCCACGTAGGGCAGCTCTGGGAGCCTGGCTGGGAGCTAGACCAGGATGAGAATTCGGGGTCGGCGGGGAGGGGGGAGCAGTCCTGCGAGGGCTGTGCACTTGGGATCTTCTCCCAGGGCCTCGGGGAAGAACATCGGGAATTGGGAACTCTTCCCTATGGGAAACGGGCCGGTCCGGAAGCTGTCCAGACACAGCGAGCGGGTGCGTGCCTGCGATCGTCTGGGGGAGGAGGGGGCGGTTTCGAGGAGGCTTCCCGGGTCACTGTCCAGCGCAGGTCTTGCTGGGTCTTGCGTCCTCTCCACCCCAGCCTCCGGTGCCCGTCCACGGCCTCGCTGCCAGCCGCCAGCCGCAGCCGTCTGTTGTGGCAGATGTTTGGCTGTGCCATGGCAACGCCAGAACAGGATGTGCCTCTGGATCGCAGCAGGGACAAGCCCACGCTCACAGGCCGCCCACGCCGTTCCCTTCCCCAAAGGCGTATTGCGAAGAACCACTCGGGTCCAGGTTGGGATGGATGGTGTTTGTATCCGGAGAAAGGCTGAGCCAGCATCCTCCAAGGGTTCGGTGGCAGGGGATGGGGAGGGCGTGTGTGCATATCCCAGCTGAGATCTCCCCCTCCTTGCTCCAGTTTGCTTCCCTCTGCCCTTCAGAGTGACGCTAAGGAAGCAGGGTGGAGAGGAGAGCTGCCCATCCGCAGGGTCTGATCTGTGGGTGTCCAACCACTGGCTTCCCCTGTTGCAGCAACTAGTCATTGACGGATTGCTTTTTTGCCGGGACCTGTGCTAGGTACTTTAACAAATAACACTAAAATCCGGGGGTATGTACTGAGTGCTGACTACCCAGTGTTAATCTTTAGTACATCGTTATGAGGTTATTTTTGTTCTTCAACTTAGGAAACTGAGTCACAGGGAGGTCAAGCCACTTGTTCCAGGTCACAGAGTACGTAAGTCAGGGAGCGGGGATTGGGACCCAGGCCCCGTCTTGCTCCAAAGCCCTTGACTGGAAGGGTGACACTGCCAGCGCCGGCTACATAATTTGCAGGGCCCAATTGCAAAATGAAAAGGCCTGGTTTTTGTTAAAAAGTTATTAGGGATATCAAAGGAGCGACAAGCAGAGCATTAGACCAGTTGCAAAGCCCCTGCAAGCAGCACAGAGCCCCTGCAGCTGCCCATGGAGCCTACCCTGGATGCTACACCGCCACCCCCAGATGCTCAGAGGATAGGCCTGAGCAGGCTGGAGAAGCTCACGGACCAGGCTAGCAAACCACTGCAATCTGGGAGCAGATTGCAATCTCTGTCTATTCCAGACGCCTGTGCTAACTCATCAGAAGGGAGGAGGGACCTTCTCCCGCAAAATGCTCTGCTGCGTCCCCCAGAGCCATGAGCCTGGGAGCTTACAGTGCAAATTTTAGCTCAATACAAAAGCATTCCTTTATTAAATCTTTACATTTCTCTTTTTTGTTATAAAAATAACATAATCCTGTTGCAGAGATGCTGGAAAATAAGTTAAAAGGAGGAAAAAACAGGGATGCCTGGCTCAAGGTGTGATCCCAGGGCCCGGGATCGAGTCCCACATCGGGCTCCCTGCATGGAGGCTGCTTCTCCCTCTGCCTGTGTCTCTGCCTCTCTCTCTGTGTCTCTGATGAATAAATAAATAAAATCTATTTTTTAAAAAAAGGAGGAAAAGACATAAAGCTTGAATCCTACCTGTCCGACTCCATTTCTGTTAGCAGGTGGTGCATTTTCTTCCTGTCTTTTACAGAAGGGTTTTCTGTCAGGACCCCCAGGGATGAAACAGATGGCCTTTCTTTGTCCCCAGCGTCTGGCACATGGCAGGGGAGCCACGGATGGGGGGAGGATGTTGGAATGGATGCTATAGAGGAACCTGGCTTGAGTGACCTTTCACATGCTTCTGGACTCTTTAAAGACTAAGGATTACTAGATTCATATCTAATGCCCGGTGCTGACCTAAGGTTCAGTCCAATGTGCCAAGCCCTTTTTGGGGTCCAGAAGGTGACAGGCACCATCCTTATTTCAGAGAGACTTGGTTTAGGCAATCATGGGTGTCCCCAAATTTTTCAGGCCTTGGTGAATGAAACTAGGACTCGCTTTCAGAGCCTATTTCATTCATTTGCTCACTTGCTCACAATCATCAGATATTTATTGAGCACCTACTATGTGCTCAGCATTACACTGTGTACACTATGGGCTATTTTCCATGGGGGAATGGATGGTGGGGTAGAAAGTCTATAAATTTGGAGTCAGGCACCCTGGACCTTTGTCCCTTTCTGGCTGTGCAGCTCTGACCCACCTTTCCTAAGCTCTCTGCGTTTCTACCTTTTCGTTTGTAAAAGGGGGTCTTTTCAGTTGTGAGGACCAACATATATCGGTAACATATGTGCAACACTTGCAAGCTCAGCTAGGCTACTTCCTGCTTGCCTCCCTCCCCCCATCCCTCCCACCCTTACCAACAACGGCCACCATGATACAGCATGGATGGTGTGCCAGGCAAAGGGGGTTGTGTACATTTATCAGCTAATTCTCAAATTCTTGGCTCCATGAGGTAGGGTAGCATTGTTCTTAACCCATTTTGATATCAAACTTCCAAACCAGAGAGAGCTCACCCCCAACAAACCACTTGCAGGAGAATGTCTCTTAGCATCTGCAGGGCCCCATGCATCCTTTTCTGTGCTGGGAGGCTGCTCATGCCAGCACCATTTTATTTGCTGGAACAGTTTACACCGAGAGGACTTTTGAGCTGAAATGGGACCCTTTATAAATATACTTCAGGATGCACGAGCAATTTCCCCTTAAAGGCAAAAAAGTGGTGGATATGACTCGGGAGAGAGAGGTACATTTTGTATCATCCAAATAGCCTTTGGAGCATGACGTGGGTCAGATTTCCCGGGGGCTGGAGGTTTCATTTCTGACTCCTGTGTTTTCTTGCTGATATCTATAGGGCGATCAACACGCATCTATCTTCAGGTTGCTTTTTCTACTTCTGGGGTGGGGACGGCTCTGGGAAAAGTTTCAGGTGGGGAAGAAGCAGTACCTATGGGCCTCACCACTTTCCAGATGCAACCGTGGGCAAACCACTTAGACTCTGCAGGCCTGTTTCTTCAGGTCTGAACTGTGGTTAACATCAACAGGGCTGCTTGGAGGGCTCTGGGATTCCTTATATAAAGTGCTGGGTACAGAGAAGGGTCAGTATGATCTGCTCCTTCGTGCTAGGGCACAGGACGTGTGGCTGGTATTTCCCGGCAGGGCTCACTTTGCATGCTATTGATGGACATCTTTAGAAAGGGCTTATCTGGGGGCACCCGGGCGACTCAGTGGTTGAAGGTCGGCCTGTGGGTCAGGGCCTGATCCTGGGGGTCCTGGGATGGAGTCCCCTGCAGGGAGCCTGCTTCTCCCTCTGCCTGTGTCTCTGCCTTTCTCTGTCTCTCATGAATAAATAAAATCTTAAAAAAGGAGGGGAGCTTACCCAACTATAAAGTGAATCCTTCTGAAATGCCAGTCATTCTCCAAGTCCTGCCTTCTGGAGTATCCTCCAAGCACCTCACGGAGGGGCTTCTCCAGGCGTAAACACAAACAAGCAGGAGGGTCCTCCTCTATAAAACTACCCCCGCTGGAGGCGTGACCTGGAATCACACTCAACCTCAGCATCGTTACTCTGAGGATGAAATCAGGGTAAAACCAGCCAATTAGAGGAACGTTCTCCAAAGTGCCCTCGGTAAGCGGAGTATCTGACTGAGTTTTGGAACACCATATTCCGTTAGGGGGATGTGGGTGTTGTCTCTAGGAAGCATGTGTGGAATGCGATTGTAGCTAGCAAAGTGGAAGCCCGCCCCATCGCATCACATTCTTATTTTGATGTTTTTTGTGCTCAGCCATTAGAATTCCCAGGGACTCCATCGGGAACATACAGCGTGCTGAGCCCCATCCTCAGGCTCTGATTCATGGCTGGAGCTTGAAGAGAATTTAGGAGGGGTCTCCAGACTTGCCAACAAAGACTGTCCTGAACCATGACCCTCAGTGGTTTGGTTTCAGAACCATCTTACAGAAAGGACTGCCCTGCAGCGTGCTGGCATTAACCACTGGAATCACTGTCCCCCCTTCGGCTTTGATTTCATACTCCATCAACAATTCCTAACCATAATTTGGCTTCAAATGTAGATTTGTCTAGAGGACTCAATGTGCTAATTGGCAAGTGAGAGTAATCGGACCTGCCTGACCGCTATAATTTTGGCTCTAAAGTCATCAACTTGCATTCTGGTTTATCCATCAGTCCCCTGTGAATCCAGGCGACAGACACAGCATGCCGAGGTGAGCTAAGCTGTTTCTTGGATACACAGGCACTGGAATTTAGTGGTCATGCCAAGGTACTTGTGGCAGACAGCAGTGCTCACTGAGTGTGCGTGCACATCTCCCAGCAATCTGGGCGGTCAGGGTGGAGCCATGTGACTGGGTCTCGCCCATGATGACATAAAGAGATGCGATGTGGCACATCTAAAGGCAGTGAAGGAGCACCTGGGTGGCTCAGCGGTTGAGCGTTTGCTTCTGGGTCAGGTCATGATCCCGGGGTCCTGAGATTGAATCCCACATGGCGCTCTGTGTGGGGTGCCTGCTTCTCCCTCTGCCTAGATCTCTTCCTCTGTCTCTCATGAATAAAATTTTAAAAATTTTAAAAAAAAAAGTGAAGAGTGAACGTGAGTCCCCGTGCTTTCACCCTGACTGCACAGCCAGAGCAAAGAACTTGAAATAGCAGGGTTTAAAGTAGCTCAGCTTCATGAGTCAACAGGGGAGGAGAGCCACCAAAAGGTCCTGACCTGCAGTGGGTTGTGACCTTGGCATGAGTTAAGCCTTCGTTGTGTGCAGCAACTCTGGTTCCCTAGGACTCCTGCCTTGGCCACCAGCAATCATTAGCCTCCATGGTCTCCTCTCCTGTGACAGGTTGCTGGACTAACTTAGGTGGTAGTGTCCAAGTCCTTATATATATAATATATATATATTATATATATATATATATATATATATATATATATATATATAGTGTCAAACACACTCTGGCTTTCTGCTTTTGTGCAAGATACCCCACTGAGCAGGGACTTTTTTTTTTTTTTTTAATACAAATAGCCACCCACAAGTGGGACTGCTCTTCCTTAATGACCAAATCAGGAGGAAAAAACAAGACAATTCCTGGAGGAGCTAACACTTTTTCCCTTGGTCTTTCCTTCAGTCAAATGTGTCCAGGTTTCTGGCACGGGGCTTAGCACAGTGTAGGTGCTCAGTGAAGATTGGCTGTTATGACGATTGCAGATATGCTGTCTTGGCAAGGGTTGAAGCAGCAGTTTCCTTTTGCACAAGTTCACAAGTCATCAAACATTTATAAAGAAAAAGTTTATTATCATCACAAGAAGCACACAGACTATTACAGTACACACCAACAGAAGTAAAAAAAAAGTGCATTATGCATCTTCTACTGCAAATTCACAGTACAAAAGATACTGCTTTTTAAATATATAATATAAAAAAAACACGAAGGAAAACAATAGAATAAAAAAAAATCATTGATATCTTAACGCAACACACTGGAACCCACTGGCAGCTTCTGAAAACCAAAGAACTTATCTTACAGAGCTCCTGATTTTGCAGGGGCTGGTGTCTGTTCCTGCATTTTGTTGCAGAGAGCTTGGGACACCAACAGAGGAGAAAACAGGGTGGCCTAGGTGGTAACCACATCTCTATGAAACAACTGTGTGATGGGGGTGAGGGTTGGGGAGTGGAGGAGGTGCCGCCCTAGCTGGCTAGCGAACCAAATTCTGTGCTTTCCTTCCTACTGTGGGACACAAGGTGAGCTAATGCCTGCCTCGCTTGCAGGAACCACTGTCGCTCCTTGGACAGTGGTGGGGGGGCACTCCTCTCCCCAACCCCCCCAACCCCACACATGACTGCACAGCAGATGAGCACAAGTAGGAGGTAGGGTAAGCTCCGGCCCACACGCCAACCACCACTGACAAGGCAAAGGTCCAATCACAGAAGGTGACAGCTTACCAGTTTCCCATAAATACACAGTATTTGTAAACTATTATTAAGGCACTCAATTGTAAAACAATAATTACAGTGTCGGAAAAGGGGCGGGGTGGGGGGGAAGCAGCCACCTTCTTGTGTGGCGCAGCCAACATGAAGGACAGCAGAGAACCGGTGGGCTGGTTATAAAGACTCCTGTTGAAGAGGCTGAATGGGGCCAGGGCCGTGGCACCCACTACAAGACAAAAGGAGGTCGCATTGGGTCTATCGAGAGCAGCGCTGCACACAGCCCCACTCCAGATCGGTCAGGTGATCTGCTTTGTACTCGCATGACAGGGCACATGTGTGGATGGGCGAGAAGGGACCCACAAGGTGATTTGATTCAAGTTGCATATATATATATGTATGCAGAGTGAACTCCTAGACACAGAAACTCAGTCGTACACAATAAAAAGACCAAGAAGCTGAGCATGGGGTGGGGGTGGGGGGGTCAGTCGACTACAGTTTGGCATGCAGCATTGGCAAGAACCCGCACAGTGGGAGTGGAGCTAAGGGTCACAGATTCCTTGGCCTGCCTAGCTCTCCTGCCAGAGGTCAAGTGAGTGCCCTCACTGGGTCTGGGGGAAGCCCTGCTAGGTGGCAAGCCAGAGTACGGCTGGGTGGGATGTATGCTGGAACAAAGCATTTCTGGTCAACAGAGAACATGTCTTTTATATTCAGACACCTTGGGTAAAGTCAGTATATGAGCTTGACTAAAGGACGCATCACTTCTCCCCACTGGGGAGAAATGGCCCCAGGGGGGGCAGGGGGAGTCATGAACCTTCTGGGGTCTGGCCTGTGTAGAAAGACAAGAGTGGCGAAGATCAGGGCTGTCCTGAAAATGTGAATTCTATTGCAATGTTGGCTCTACCCTGTGGCACCCTCTGGGCTTATTGGAGGAGAAGAGCTTGAGAATAGGCTGGAATGGTTTTTGGCTAGAGGCATGGGGTGGGACAGAAGGGGGTGAGACAGTGCGGCCACTGGGGAGCAGCTGGCGAGTGGTCTCACATATGACAGACAGAGTGCCACTACCCAGGAGCGTGCTGTTCAGCACCCAGAGGTTGGCATGGGTTCCCACGAAGAGAACAAAAAAACGGGGAATGCCAAGGGCAAGAAGCCTTGTTCTTAAGTTCATGCGGTGGAGAACATCAGTCCGACACCCCGAAGTAACTCCAAGGCAAAGAAACTGAAATCGGCATTATCGAATCATGGTCAGAGGGCAGCGTGGTTTCTTCTCTCTCTGTGCCCAGCTGCACCCTCATACTTGACAAGAAGACCCCCGACTCTACCCCGGATCAATGCAAGATGACGATCTAGGGAAGTTCTAACTTGTGCATACCACATGAAGTCAAGTAAAAGACAGAAAGGTGAGTTGGTACTAGAAAAGCAGTCCAAGACTCAGGGAGATTTTCCAGTTGATCTAGCAAATCTCCATTCTCTATTTCAACAAGGGCATTCCCTGAAGATGGCAGTCACCACAATCAATGACTTTCACAGCAGAAACCCCTGCCTCTGACTTGTGCCACCAATGCTCAGCATGGTTGCCATCAGCAGATTCCAGGCAGAGCACTGGTCAAGATGGGGTATATCTTATGGCACAGATCTTCTTTTCAGAGGCCAGTGTGAGGCTCTCTTTGCTAGGGTGCCCCCAGGCCCCACAGAATGCTCTTGGTGATGTGGGTTTCGGGGAAATGCTTGTTGTATCCTTTCCTACAGGCCAGAGTGTTACCTGTCCAATCAAGAATGCTCCCACTTCACCCTGATGACGGGGACCCAGGCCCTAGTCTGTGTAGTTGCTGACATATAAGCTGTGCTTATGAAAACGAAAAGGATAACTAAGAGCCAAAGACTCACTCAAGTTTGTAACCCTCCTCCTACGCTTTCAAAATTAAAGTTCTCAAAAGTATATTGTTCTCACGCACCGAGCCATCAAGAGCAACATAAGCCTGTCGGCATCAAATCTAAAGAATTATTCGACACAAAAATTGAGCCACCACGTGAAATTTAATTTGGCAAAACATATTGAACTCGATGTTTTTTGAGGATGATGTTTCTTTTGGCTGGGGGCATGGGGGCAGCACAAGAGGGTTTTCAGGATGAAGTAGATAATCACCTTTTAATGTGATTTCAATTGACGGGGTGGGAAAACAAATTCCTATAAAATAATGTTATGGTAAAAAAAAAAATTAACAGCAGGGAGGGAAAGTTCCTGGAGAGAGCATTTCTGCATAAACTCTACCCATTAGTTGAAATGTGGACCACCTATGTCCACCCTTTGTCCTGAAGAGCCTGCCTGAGGTGCTCTCTAGAACAGCTGCTCCTGGGGACCCAGGTCTGACCAATGTAAGATAAAAGACAGCAGCCCTTTTGGCCACTTTCGGAGCTTGGCTGGCACCTGAGGGCTTCTAGCTTCACTGGATAAATCTGGCTGCAAGCTGACTGCACACCATACTCTGGGAGAGCTCTGGCCAGCGGCCTCTGCACCTACACAGCTACTCTGCCCTCGGTGAGAGCCACATGGGGGTGAGTAGGCAAGGTCTAGGCTGGGAGAAGGCAAGGGTTGGGCCTGAGGTGTCCAAGAAGGAGGGGAGGCCTTCGAATATGCCAGATTCTTCTTGGAGGGCCCTGGGCAGCAAATCTTGTCTATAAAGGTTTCTGATACAGCGTGAGTTTCCTAAGCTTTGCAGGCTACATGGTGCCTGTTGCATATTGGATTTTTTTTTTTTAAAATAACTCCTTAAAAACGTAAAAGCCATTCTTAGCCCATGGGTCTGTACACCAGAGTGTGTGGAATCCTTGGATGAAGCCTTTCTGCCTTACTACCAAGCTTTTTTCCTCTCTCTTCAAAATACTTTATCAGCCTGTCTTGCCAACCAACAGCAGCAGACTCCCTCCACCCATGTGCCCAGAGCCTGTGGCAGCGTGATGGGCACAGCTCACCGGATTCTGAAAGGACCCACTCCAGAGCCCAGGCCGGGACTAGAGACCCCTCCTCTACTCTGTCTTCACTGCCAGGAAGAGCCACTGGGAGACAGGAAGAGGTATCCTCAACCAAAGGAAGGGGCAACTGTAAACATCTGTGAAGCTTTCCAATGGTCTTGTTTCTCTGAGCAGCGGCTGAAGGGTTGCTCCCGGAGAGGGACTAGCAGGGTGGCTCACTACTGATGAAAGCCCCCTCTCCTCCCCAAACATGCTCCTGTGACCTCATGAACCCAAGGGGCTAGGGCTCCTGGCAGGACGATCTGTGTCTCGGAACCACTCCTGGCCCCCACCCGACTCTCTAGCACTTTCACAGCCTCAACACAACCACATCAGGTTCAGCAGCAGATGAGATGCAGTGCATGCTCCATGGGTCCTGCAGACCAGGGGGCACAGCATGAGGACATCACAGGTACTTCCCGCCTCCTCACCCCAGTGCCGGCCAGACACATCACTCCGCTGGGACAACACATCAGGACAAAGAAGTCAACCGCACAGATGATCTCCATGCCACATCAGAGTTGCTTCAACAATAGCACTAGACAACTTTGTGTAACTTCACCTAGAGGTGTTGGGTGTAGGCAACTTAGAAAGTCTGAACACTTTTTGGGGTCCCAACCCCACCTCAATTCTTTTTGGAAAAACCTTTTCTGACACAGCGTTATTCCCTGGAACGAGCCTTGGACACTACTGTATTTTAAAAATAAAAAGCACAGCAAGAACAGAGGTAGGACTTATACTGTCACCCCAGGGTTTCCCCGCAAGGGCCTGAATGAGCTAGGAACGTGCGCCGTGGTGAGGCAGCCTTCACTGCTGCCACTCGTTTGCATGGTGCAAATGGAGTATTTGTGATGTGTGTGCATATTTGCATATGCTCTTTTTAAAACAGGATTCTTCCTGAAAACACAGGACTTGGGGATCGGAGTTTTGTATCTACTGGCCGGTGGCTTTTGGCTTCCCTGGGCCACCCGACTGGCAAAACCACCCTTTCTTCTTGTGCTGGGTTATTCTTGATTTTTTTCTCTTCCTCTCTGTGGCAAGAGGGAGAGAGTGAGAATGTCAACTGTTTAGGAGAAATCACGGCCAAAACCCACAGTGAAACGAAGGGAGAGACCACGTGAAAATACACGTCCGATTACAGCAAGAGGCGGGTCAGCTTTTGCTCATCCATGAGGGGCTTCTCGAGTGTTCTGAAGCAGATTTCCCTGATGGTTGAGAGGTCGCAGTTGGGCTCCTCAGGGTTGCCGGGGGCTGATGCAAGAAGGAAGACTCACTCAACTTGGCATCCCGGGAGTCGGTGAGGGTGGATGCGTCCGCCTCACTGGACAGGTCCTCTGTCGAGAAATTGAGACTTCCAAGCTTGGCCAGAGAGTGTGAGCGTTTCAGCGGGGACGAGACAGTGAGGCCTGCCAGCCGGAGCCGGGTCTCAATCTCCTGTGTCCGCTGCTTCACCAGCCCCGGCTTGCCTCGGATGCTGTGGATGCTGTCACTGCTGGAGCTCCGCGTCAGGTTGGAGCTCATGGAGGAGGACGTGGGGGTGTAGCAGATGGTCTTCAGGAAGTCCTTTGAGAAATGACTGGTGTGATCTAGGCGGGAGAGGAAAGGAGTGGGGCTCTTAAGTGGGGTGCCTTCCAACGGAGAGGGGATGGCCTCTGACTTCTCGTCACTCCCAGTGAGGATAGGCGGGGCTGGCGGCCCCGGCAGAGGAACAGGAGCCAGGTCGGGGTTCTCCTCGGGTATGCTGGGCTCCAGTCTGCTGCTGGTGCCATCCCTACAGGAAGATGCTGGGTCTGCAGGTGTGCCCTTCAGCCTCTCCAATTCTTTGGTGTGCTTTCGGACCAAACCTGCCTTCTGCAGCTGAATGATGGATTCCTGGTGCTGCATCAAGTAGCTGTTGGTTGTGGGCTTCTCAGCTTCTTTACTGAACAGAAGTCGCAGGTCCTTGGCTGGTTTCAGATCTTTCTTGAGTGGTGATTCATCCTTCGCTACTTCCATGCTTGGAGGGTTCTTGTCACAGTGAGAATTCTTCAAAAGGAGGGACTTTGGCGGGACTTTCTGGGTTTCTCTGGAAGGTTCCAAAACGCTAGCTGGTAGTTCTGGGGCTGCTGCAGTCCCAGAGCCGCCGGTGTCTGACCTCCTTGAGCCTGCTGGTGGTAGGAATGAGAGACTCTCGCTTGGGCCAGAGGCCAGTTTCTCTAAAGCTCGGGACCTGCTGGCTGTGTGGGCCACAAGGGAAGATGTGAGGTGGGGCAGGAAGGTTGGCTGGGTACAGATGGCAGGAGCGCCAGGATTCTCGCCTTGCTCCCTGAAGACCTCAGGAGCCCCGCTGGCTGTAGGATACATGCAGTCAGCACAGGATTTGTAGGAAGGCTTCACCTTGTTAAGGATCCCAAATATAGCATCATGCTGAAAGGTGACAAGAACATCGTGAATATACAACAGTGAGCCAGACGCCACAAAACACAAGGAGGGTGTAAAGTGGGCTGTGCAGGCACCGGAGAGGCAGCGCCCGCCCTTCAGTTAGCACAGAACAGAGGCCTCTTGGAACCCACTTGGCCATGAGTAGTGATGGTTAGAGATGCTGAACCAAACTTCCCAGAAGCTGTATGGCTATGATTACTGGGAAAATCTCTGGGTCACAGATCCAGCATGGTCAGAACCAGGGCTTGTTCAACCCTACCTTCACCATCTCATATGGGTACCCCTCCCTTGCTTTCCCTTTCAGAAAGAATCTCTTCTTGGGGAGTTTGTAGCCTGAAAATGGGGTTCTTCCCTTCCAGCACATACACATCGTAGCTCCAAGGAACCACCATCTAGCCATTGGGTATGGTCTTCACAGTGAGGAAACCAAGGGCAAAAATGGCTTTGGAAGACTCTAGTATAGACACAAACATGGGTCCTCACAGTCTCAGATGAGGGAGCCAGGCTGAGGTGGATTTTATATACCAGTGGAGAACATGTTTGCATCATTTTCTGAGGAAAGCCACCTACCTGGCTCTAAGTGAGCATGACATACGCCTCCACACCACACCCTCCTGGTGGGCAGAGCAACAGCCTACTTCCCTCACATGCCCATCAACAGATCCCAGGGCTGCTCCTCTGAGCTGATGCGGGCAACCAACCCTCTGCCTGACAGTGGTTTAGCTGTGGGATTCCCAAGCTAGTCTAAAACAAAGGCTTCTTGAAAAAGGGCTGCTGTTGCATCCTGTTTCTCCCTCCCCGTGCCCATGGCCCTGATCATCAGGGCCTTATCCCATCCTGTGTCACGCACATAGGGCCCCCAAGTCATGGAGTGGTCCAATACTGAAGGCATCATAAGGAAACCCAGCCATGATCCATAGAGGCTGCAGGGGAACACATGGAGAACGTGTGCTGGGGGGAGGTGGGAGGCCGGGTCTCCTGTTCCTAACGTTGTCAGGATTCCTGGGGTCAGCTTCCAGGTCGGACAGTGAGACCTGATCATCTCCGAACTCTTGACCCAGAAAGTTTTCTTAAACCCTGATCAAAGTTTCCTTCTAAAACCTTTAGAACCTAACGTTCTAAAACGTGGTGAAAAGTCCCACAGTGAGAGATTTAAGACTACCTTTCGGAGCCCAAGGAGCAATCAGGCGGGGGGAGGGGGGATACTCCACTCATCCAACTCGTATTTCAGGAGTGCCTGTCATGCACCCAGCACTTGAATCAGGCACGGGGCTGTAAACAAGACATGGTCCTTGGTCTCAGGGTCTCTTGTGGACCAGGAAACTGAGTGACAAGGGTGAGGATGGAGAGGGGTGAGCTCGAAGTTTTCTGCAGAGGGAAGGCTTCCCGGAGTGGCTGAACCACAGCTAAGACCTTTGGGATGAGCAGGTGCTAATCAGGCTGAGGGGAGGAGAGGAGGTTCAGACCCCTCACAGCTGAACCGCTCACCAACCTGGCACCCTAGTGCACAAACAAGAGTTGAACAAGGGGAGGAGTACTTGTCTCTTGGTCCCATTCTTTAGAAAACATCACCTGTTCAAATTCCAGCAAAGGCAGGATATCCCTCATGCACCTTTTCACCCACCCCTACTGTATTTTTCATGACTCACCCTGTGCCATCTCAGACTGATGAAGGCACTGCTGTCCTGGACAGACATTTTGTATCACCTCTCTTTATGGGTATTTGCTCTTTGAGGGAAGGGGAGTGGTGGCAGAAATTCATGAGAAATTAACATTTGGTCTGGAATGTTCTATGGTCAGTAGATCTAATTTCCCATTTCATTTATATCAGAACATGGTAAAGACAAACCCTTTGGATGTGGGAATGCACCTGTCAGCTTTCCGAGTGCTCTCACTTACAAATCACAGCGGTCTTGGAAGATGGGCGGTGAGGCCAGGGGAAGTGAAGCTCTTTGGCCCCAGCCATGGCAAAAGCCAGTGCAGAGGGAGGGTGGAACCCAGAAGTGGGCAACACAGCACACCCCTCACAAAACCAGCCTTGGCTCCTGGGCCACTGGGAAGAGGGGAAAGCCTGGTGGAATTACTGATTTTTCTGAGCAGGTGCCATCTTGCTAAGACCTTATTGCAGAAAGCTCCCAAATGTGATAGCTACATGGGACTAATGGGCCGAGCATTACAGTGAGTTGGAAGTCCAGACACTCGACAACACTGAGCACTTCCTAGCAATTTCTTAAACGTGGTATGAAGAAGCGACACAGCTGGGGTTTGTTTCAAGACAATTCAGAGTGTGGGAAAGTTGAGTGGGGTGGGGATGAAATAGGACCGGCCTTGTGTTGATAAATTTTGAAGCTGGGTGGTTACGTTTTGTTTTACATTTTACGTAAGAAAGAAATCGACTTGGGAGCTCTGCCTGAGAGCTGCGTGGGGGAAAGAAGGCACGCAGGAATGTGTGCCAGGCCCTGCAGAGCCCCGAAACCATGGTGCACCCGCACTCCCTGGCAGCCTGCAGCCACGCTTCCATAAGGCCTGCTGGCAGGACAGGGGAGCCGCCGCCCTCCGCCCTCCGCCCTCCATGCTGGCCCCCTGCCTACCTCGAAGTCGTCTGGACAGCTCCTCTTGCTGTTGTTGTTGTTGAGGTTTTCCCGGTTGAGCAGGCTCTTATCAAGCTGGGGCGGGGACCGCCCCCACTGCCCTGCTCCCAGGGCCTCCTCCCCTTCCATCTCCTCCACCTGTGGTAAAGAGCCACTCCGGGCCTTGGGGCTCCCGAAGTCCAGTTTCTTCTTCACTTCCTTCTCACAGCGGTCAGGAGAGTCTTGGGGAGGTCTGGCTGGCGTGTGTGCCCCGGTTGGTTCGGCTGCTTCCTCCAACAGAGCATCCCTCTCCAGATCCTCCAGGTGGACCAAGCTGGCAGTTTCGTCACTGGGGGAATGCAGGAGGGGGTCTGACAGTCGCCGGAAGCAGCTGGGGAGAGTGGGTCCCCCCGGAGCTCTGCTGTCTGCAAACCCAGGCTGGGTGGGATTGTCCAAACAGGGCAGCCGGGCCTCTGGGCCGCTGTCCAAGGTCTCTGGCAAGAAGTCCCCAGACCCTTCGGGGTCATCCACAGGCTGCTGGAGGCAGGTCTTGCTCTGCTGGCGCCACAATTTGTTGTGCCGCTGTTTGCTGTGGGGGGGGGGGGGAGCAGAGGAAGGTCATCATCAGGAGCCAGTGTCCAGAGGGTCCCAGGAGGACGGGCAGTGGTGAGCCAGCAAGAGATAGCCCGGGGCTGACAGAAATGGCGCTAAGACCCTCAACCACCGTAGCTCAAGCCTTAAATGACTGCCACACAATGACGCCATGGCAGACATGTGAAGGCAGTCTAAACTTCAAAGACCTCCACGGTCTCGGTGTCCCGTCTCATTCTGTGAACTAAGGCTCTCCATGTGTCAACAGGAATAACAATCCTCTCCTCCCTGTATTGGAGGGAGATAGCAAGGACCGAAGCAGAGAGCTCATGCAGATTCATGGGCAAACGCAAAGCACACATGTGTCCGTTGGGACAATCAGAGAAAAATACAAGATTTTTTTTTTTTCCGGTTAGATAGATGACAGGTCACTTTTAAAACCAGTTCTTTAAAAAAATAAATAAAATAAAAATAAATAAAAACAGTTCTTATAAGGACGCCTGGGTGGCTCAGTGGTTGAGCGTCTGTCTTAGGCTCAGGGTGTGATCCCAGAATTCCAGGATCGAGTCCCACACTGGGCTCCCTGTGAGGAGCCTGCTTCTCCTCTGCCTTCTCTGTGCCTCTCATGAATAAATAAATAAATAAAATCTTTAAAAAAATTTTTAAGTAAAAATAGGTCTTATAATACCATGATAGTATTATCATAACACATTTTTAATGTAAAGGTCTAAAAAAAAAAAAAAAGGAAAGAAAACTTTAAGGTGAAGGTCAGTAAGTCACCCCCATGACCCCCAGGGCCATACTCATTCCAACATCACATAGTTGTGTGGGCTACGATTAGAGAAGTCAATGTAAAAAGATATTGGGAATTAAGGACCTGCTGTTGTTTTGCAATGCACGGAAGCACCTTGAACACTGGTGAATGCTCTGTGTGCACAGTCCAGGCAAGGCCAGGAAGGCCCCTAGATGGGGCTGCAAGTCAAGATCAGTGCCTCATGGCTGTAACCCTGGCCTGAAGACCCCGGGTGAGGCTGTGAAGGCTGCAAACCCCTGAAGGCAGCAAGCATCTGAAGGGTTAAAGAGGAAGAAGGGCAAGATGCACCCGCCTCCTTTCCCTCCTCCTCCCCCTCCTCATCATCCTGGGGTTCTGCCTGGGGACCTGTCCGTAGCATCCTGGTTGACAGTAAAGGGACTCCAACAATGTCCAGGACTGTTCTTAGACCCCCGTTCCACCCTGCCAGGGCATTCCTGCATTCTTACACTTGCCCAAGAAACCAGTGGACTGAGCCTGTGGCCTCCTCATAATACCAGTCAGAAATAATCCAGACAGAAAAGGAGGGGATGGGATCCCTAGGTGGCGCAGCGGTTTAGCGCCTGCCTTTGGCCCAGGGCACGATCCTGGAGACCCGGGATCGAATCCCACGTCAGGCTCCCGGTGCATGGAGCCTGCCTCTCCCTCTGCCTGTGTCTCTGCCTCTCTCTCTCTCTGTGACTATCATAAATAAATAAAAAAAATTTAAAAAAAAAAAAAAAAAAAAAAAAAAAAAAAAAGAAAAGGAGGGGAACAGGAAGAAAGTGAGTTCCAGCATCCAGCAGGCATCAGCCTCCATGGGGCCCCTCCACAGGAACCTTGAGGGCTAAGAGACTTGGGTGTGCTCTCTCCCTGCTGCTGCCCACCGGCTGCTCGATGTAAGATAAGCTAACCTTCAGTGTCAGTTCCTCATCCCCCCATACACGGGGGACAACCTGTGCTTTGCAGACCTTTGCTGGGTGGGGGTTAGAGATGTCAAAAGCTGCATTTTATTTATCATGAGCCAGGTCTAGCAAAGCATCTGCGAAGGTTAACTTGTACAGCACTCAGGTAAATCTCCCATCAGCCCTCCCCAGCAGGCTTTAATTCAACTCAGAAGGGGGACACCGAGGCTGAGATTGGCAAGACTGCCCTAAGGGCCCAGCTCATCAGTGCCAGAAGAGGGTTCACTCTCAGTCCTTGAAACTGCCTGGTGGTGAGGCCTGGCATGGGGTTTGGTGCAAAGCAGATGCTCAGGAAACAGGGACGTCCACAGGCCTGTGCCACTCATGACGTCATGCCCTGGAGTGGAAGCTGCGCACCATTCCCTCTAGCAGCAAAACAGCTTTCTGTGTGTGCCAACAAAATCAAACAGATCCCTCCTGGAAACCACTAATCAAACCCCAAACAATAGTTGTTTTTCTCGGCCCAGCTCCCCCTCCAGAGGCCGCTGCCAGGGCGGACGGGAGCCCGGTCGGTTCGCCAATCCTTCCCCACAGAGGCTCACCCACCTCGCGTCCAAGATGCCTTCATACTCAGACAACTGCCTCATAAAGCCCGCATTGGGCCGTGTAATGCTGCGCTTCTGCTTCACGTAGTTGTACGCTTTTTCCAGAGGCCAGCCAAATTCCTTCATCGCATAGGCTATGACCGTGGAAGCGGATCGACTGACACCCATTTTGCAATGTACCAAGCACTTGGAATGGTTCCTCCTGCAGAGACAGGAGAGAGTGTCCAAAAACCTCAATGATTTCATTCTCTTAGATTTCACCCAATGGTTTTTTTTTTAAACCCTGAAGTTATCTCGGTGTCCAGACCCCCCTCCCCATGTCCTGATATTTATCCAGCAGATGGCCACACACCCTCGAAAGGAAATAACTTCACTGCAAAATCAATTAGCACACAATGGGAAATCGAGATAAATCTGTCCTGGCCTTGCCAAGTCGCACAGGGAGAGGTCCCAAATCAGGCCGCCTTCAGGGACAGAGTGGGATTGCTGGGACAGGCCAGGAGACCACAAATTCTTTTTTTGCAGGAAGCAAAGGGGCAGCGAAAGGGGCATCTGCAAAAGCTACACAGCTGCCACAACAGATGGAGGCGGGGCGCGGGGTTATTGCAGAGAAACGGGGTCAGTGAATTGAAGGCTTCAAGGCCCTTGGGCAGGCAAGATGTTCACCAGACAAGGAGGGTTGGAGAGCCAGACCAAGGATGGCAGCGCCCTGGATTTGGACGAGGGGTAGAAGGCAGGCGGGCTGGTCGTTCGTAAGGAAGTGGTACTGTGGTAGAAATGGCAAGGCCGCCAACAGACGGCGTTTCTCGAGACTTCAGCGGGCTGGAGAATGGGAGGGGACCATGATGTTCAAAGGGGCTGCACCTGGGAGGCTTTATTTGGACAGGAGGCAGACCCACCAGCCTGCCTGTTTATATTGGAAGCAGCTGGCCTGTCAGGTGGGTCTGGGCTCCCTTCCTAGACCCCAGGCTTCAGCTTCATCCCTATTTGTCAGTGCATTTTGTTTTTTGTTTTTGTTTTTTTTTTTTGTTTGACTGCTGGTCTGGAGTCAATCCCCCAGGAATGCAAACAAACTAAGATTTGCTAAGGACATGCTACAGAGCTTTGATCAGAAGGGGTACAAAGCAGAAGACGGGGCTCCTCTCCAAAGAATTGCAAAGGCTTCTCTCTCTCTGTTCTGGACTTTCGTAAGGCAGAGTTGCTCCACAGGAGAATAAGGGGAGGACAAGAGATGGGGGACACCAGTAACAGGCTCAGGGCAATGGAGACCTCTGACGGACCGTCCCATTCTTTGAACAGGAAAAGTGCACTAACTCAGGTACAGAATGCGGGCCATACCCTGGGCCTCTGCCTCAGCAGCTTCCTCTGGGGAAGCAGCCCCAAAGGTACCCACGGTCTAGTACGACCTCACTCTCTTCCCACCCTCGGCTCAGCGACTCCCCATAGACAGAGTTCCCAAGAATGTCCACTTGATATCAGATTCTTGCCTGGAAGCAGCGCTGATGACAAAAGCAGGGTCCGATGCCACAATTGATGACGGGTGAAAAAAAGACTCACTGGGGCCCCTACCTTGAGAAGATCAGTGACTGTGCTCTTTTGGTGCAAGGGGTCCCACGCTCTAAAACCAAAAGTCCACAGACAGCAAAGGCTCCACAAACCAGAGACATCTGGGTCTGGGATTGCCATTAATTTCTGCCCACCCAGCATCTGCCAGACCAGTTTCTTTGGCTTCTCAACCCACTTACTTTGCTTTGTTTATAAAATGGTACGCTTCGTTCCAGTGGGCAAGAAGGTCTGTTGTCTCTTCATCATAGACTCGGATGTTATGATATGCAAATAAGCCAGGAAAAAAATTATCTATTTCTCTGGTGACATTTAAAATGTAGTCAACACTGTAATGAGAAAGAAAGAAAGAAAGAAAGAAAGAAAGAAAGAAAGAAAGAAAGAAAGAAAGAAAGAAAGAAGAAAGAAAGAACGAACAATTGTGGAGAATCAAAATGAGGAATTACAAAAAAAAAGTAACAAAATTGAGCAAAGAAAAAATTAAATACACACTCATAAAGTAGGTATGTTTCAGTGGGACTTTTGTTTTTCCTTAGTCTTTTTTTTTTTTTTTTGCGTTTTCCAAATGCCCTCTATGTGACAAAAATGTATGATATTTATAATAAAGAACTAATTTCTTTGTAAAAAACTTACAAAACGAAAGTTCAAAGTATTGCTAAGCAATGTGAATTCTGGAAAACAGACATGTATTACTTAAATATGTTTTCAGACACTCAAAGTTTCAAACTTTGTAACCATTACGAATAAACACAGGCTTTAAAAAAAGTCTCCACTTTTAAATAGCTACAAGAGTAGAATATAGCCATCCATTATTTATGTCCTTGAGAATTGCCTTAAATCCTTTTGAAACAAGGCAGACTACAAATAAATAAATAAACAGTGGAGGGGGTTTTTGAATGCAGGATCTCTAGTTCTCTAAACTTGATACTTATATTCCTGGAAGATCAAAATAATTTCAGGAGTTAGAAAATACCTCACATAGGGTGTAAGAAAATACTTATAAATGTTTTACAAAATACCTTTTAAAATCATTTATTTATTCCCAACCAGAGAAAGCATATAGTATCACTCTACATTTTAAGAACACTTTCTGTTGCAAGAACACATCTTAACCAGTAGTTCTAAAGATATATTTTAAGATTTGTTTAGTCTTGATTTTTAAATGCAGTAATTCAAGAATGTCATCATGTCAGATCCACAGAATGGTGATTTTGTGGCTGTGTTGTTTAAAAAAAAAAAAATGTCCAGACATCTGTTCTTGAAGGTCTAGATTTAAACTTTTTTTTTTTTTTTTAAATTCTTGCTGCTGGGCATTTCACAGACTAAGATGAACATATGTTTTTGGCCAACACTAAGTATTCAGCTGCAAGATTCCCACCAGGCAGGCCCCAAAGTATAACCTCAGGTAGAACCAAGAGTGGTCCTGGGATCAGAGTTGCCAACTGGCCTGACAGGTGTGTGTATCCATGCCAGGACTGCCAGCGCCTGTGCCGGGCCAGTGGGGCCCAGGAGGAGGTCATGGCCCTATCAGTATCCAGGCTGTCCTCTGTCACTGGAGTGTGATTGTAAATTGTTCTTGGTGACATACACAATCACACCCCACCCCCCTTAAGACTGAAAAGTCATGAATTATTCAGGAGGTGGCATTTTGAAGCTCATCTGTTTAGCTATGCAAAATCAGCCCAGCCCTTGGGAGATGGGAGACAGGGTGTAGGCAGTTATAAGGGTTCAATCTTGGGGGATTCTAAGCTGCCTGGAAGGACAAGAGAAGACGAGGGGAGCAGACTCACCCTGAGCCCTGCAGTTCCTCCAGATTGGATGCATTCCATTCAGAGCCCTGGGGGACAGATCACACAAACCCCCGTGAGTGTCACATGTCAGCCTCAGAGCTGCTTAGGGGATGTACGATGTGGGCTAGTCCTGGGGCGGGGGGGGGGCAGATGGTTATTTCATGGCCATTGGCCTCAGACAACGGACAGAACTGAAAGAAGCCACCAGCAAAGCAGGTTCCTGAGGCATTCCCAGCGTCGTCAGCCAGAGTGGAAGGCCCTGGCTGCCCCCTGGCCTTTGTGAAACAGCAAAACCTATATCCCCTCTCACCACCTCTTCCCTTCCTAAGGCTCCAGCAGGTCCTGTGACCAGAGGAAGTGACTTCCAGCTTCCCACTCGGGAGAGGGCACTTTCACACAACACTCATTTAAAGCAGGAGTTGCCTACATTTTTGGGGAAGTATTTTTCAAAGCTCCCACCCTTTGACCCAGCCGTTCTACCTACATCAGCTGCCCCAAGGAAACGCCCAGAATTCGCACACAGATTTACGCACAAGGATATTTATGGTTATGTGCAACGACAAACAATGGGGACAATTCAGAGGACCAACAAGAAATTAGTAAAATAAATGATGACGAAGGCACACGATGGGGCAATTAAAAACAAATCCTACTTTTGGTGGCTGTTTAAAGACACAGGGAAATGCCACATAATGAAAACAATTTAAAAAGAGAAAACAGGATATAAAACTATGTAAAGAGTATGAGTCTTTCCTTTTCTATTTTTAAGAAGCTCTATAGACATAAAAAGAAAAAAAATCCCAGAAGATGGGAAAATAAATATACTAAAATAATAACAATGACTACGCCTAGATTTATGAAATGGGAATGCTTTTTGCTTTCTTCTCTAGGGTTACTTGTGTTTCTGAACCTTCCATAACATGTTTTAATTTAATGCCTTTTAAAGCATATTAAAAAACAAACCCTCCATTTCTGAGCTTACTGGGAACACGGAGGGGGAAAAGCAAAGAAAGAGCTATCATGTCACTCTATGGCAATGCAAATGACAGAGTCCCGAAGAGCAAAAGACCCCCCTGAGTTTCCCTAAAAACTTCCTTTCTCAGGGGGGTAGACCCCTCAGGACACACAGATTGCAGGGGGCCCAATGGAGCTGACAAGTATGGGTGCTAGCTGCATTTTCATGTGGGAGGGAGAGGCTCAAACATAAAAATTCCTTTAGTATCTCTCATGGAAAAAGTGACATAAAGCACCGAACCACACTGAAAAAAATAACAAAAGCTCAGTAAGTCTGTGAGCATCCTCTTGCTGTGATCACCACCTAGTGGAGAGACAGCCTGCCTTCTGTTGTTTCCACTAGGAAAAACCACCAACTTCCCAGAGAGAAGATTAGAGCCCAGTGCTGCCAGACGGCTTTTGAGATACAGGCTTCAAATCAACACACTCACAGACGTTTTAATATAAATGTTAAATATATATATATATATATATATACACATATATATATGTGTGTGTGTGTGTATATATATATATGTATATATGTATACACACACATATATACATATATACGGATTAATACATAAATACATTAAAAATATATATGTTATATATATATTTATTTAACATACTAAGTATATATTATGACACACGGATCTGGAGAACTAGTAATTAATTCTTGTGGGCAGGAAACAAAACTGTTCATGCCTTCAGCAGCAAATTCACTTCCTCCACTTTCCCAGGAAGTGACTTCTGCTGTAACAATGGTTGCCACGTATTAGCGCCTACAGAAACTGTACTCAGTGCGTTAAATGTGTCTTTTACTTAATCCTCGTGATCATTCCACATGCTATAGAATGAAGGAGAAAAGGAAAAGACCCGGTTACATGGCTGCTTAGGCTGGGGAGTGGGAACTTGGCCCTGGTGGGTCTAATTTTCTTCACACTGTATTGCTTCTCTAATTTTAGTAACACGCTTTCCTCTATAGTTTCTCTGAGAGACTGAGAACTAGCCAGTTGCCTTCTATGGAGATTTATAGCATTAAGAGAATCTGAGCAAGAGATGGAGGTAGGGAGAATCCACAAAACCCAACCCGCTGGTGGTGCTCCTGGGGCTTGTCCATTTGATGGGCCTGGGAACAGTGCACGGAGTAGAGACAGAGAGAGGGGAAGAAGCTGTGTTTTGGGGGATCGGTCTGTCTTCCCTACTGTTTCTCACATCTCGGCAATGCCAAGGCAAATTCTGGGTTTTGGTGAGAACTGGGGTTCTGAGCCCTCAAACCACGTGGAGGAAATTGGACGGGGCCTCTGTGTTAGTGACTGCAGACCAAGGATGGAGAGAGTCTGAGAACTGCCGACGTGGCCTATGCCAGAGAGCCTTCAAACAATTCCCCACAGCTCAACTGGGAGCCACATCTCAGACATCTGGCTTGAGAGCAAACTAGGGCAGGCCAGAGGAAGGGGGTCAAAGACAGGAGTTCCCAGAACAGCCAGGATTGAGGTTCCAGCAACACAAATTCTCTCCCCCTCTCTGACTTTGCTGCAAACTTCAAACAATCAAGGTTTGTTGATTTATGTTCCCCCAACCAGACCCTGCCGTGTGCTGTGCTTCTTACAAGATAAAGGTGGTCGAAGATAAGGGAGGGCTTGTCCATCTGTCCCAAGATAAGGAGCATCTCATTGTCTATGAATTCCTTAAATTCTTTCAAGTTACAGTTCATCTGCGTCTCCAATTCATTACGGATCTGTGGAGTGGAAAACAGCAGGAAAAAGTGATTTGTCACAAAGCAAAATGACACGGGTCCACCTCCAAAGAGGTCAAGTCACAACTTCAACTGTGGTGGTTTTCAAAAAAGGTGTTTTGTTGGTGTTGCGGTTTGTTTTTTTACCCTATAGTAAGCACACATGCAGGTGGTAGGGATGCAGGCCCCACAGCCTCAAAGTCAGTCTGACTGGGAAAAGCTGATTATTTTATATGAAGAGGCTGATTCACATGGGATCTCTTCTACTCAGTTAAGGCACTTATATTTTTACGATTAAATATCAAATATATGGGACGCCTGGGTGGCTCAGCAGTTGAGCATCTGCCTTCAGCCCAGGGCATGATCCTGGAGTCCTGGGATCGAGTCCCACATCAGGCGCCCTGCACGGAGCCTGCTTCTCCCTCTGCCAATGTCTCTGCCTCTCTCTGTGTCTCTCATGAATAAATAAAATCTTTTTTTAAAAAAAATCAAATATATCACAGGCAACACATGCTGTTAGTTTCATCTTGCTTTGGGAGGCATCATAATATGATTTTTTTTATGTGTATTAACTAACAAAAAGATGATATATGGCTTTTTTTAAAAAAGATTTTATTTATTTACTCACGAGAAACAGAGAGACAGAGAGGTAGAGACACAGGCAGAGGGAGAAGCAGGCTCCGTGCAGGGAGCCCAATGTAGGACTCTATTCCGGGACTCCAGGATCAGGCCCTGGGTTGAAGGTGGTGCTAAACCGCTGAGCCACCTGGGCTGCCCTGATATATGGGTTTTTTTAAACGGCCCTTTCAAGCCCTTATATCTGCCCAGTTTAAGCTACCATAATAATTCATTGCATTCCTTGAACCAAAAGCAACTGAAAAAAGAAAAGTGATCCAGAAAAATTTTGAAGGCACAAGAGAAGGCAGTCCAGAGTCGGTAACTTGCTGGTAAGTGATAATCCTGAAATAAGAAACAAGAGTTTGCTGTATCTCAGTAAAACACAACGCAGAGGAAAGGACACTAATAGAAAAACGTGTCTCGATGCAATCCATTGCAATCCACAGGTCTCGTGAAATTATCACCAAAGGTCTTGCAGGTTCAGAGAGATCAGGAAATTTGCTCAAGGCCCCTGGCCAGTAAGCAGCATAGCTGGATCCAAACTAGAGTCAGACTCTAAAGCCTGCGCTCTCTCTGCTAAGCCCTGTAGGGGGAAAAAGCCTCTGAGAGCCGCTGAGCTGACCAGTAAGGAAGGCCTCTCTGTGCTTTGGGCGACAGGATAAATGAACACTGTGTGACCTCTGGCCTACTAAGGGAAGAGCTCTCTTACTTCTTTTGAGGTCACATTTTCTAGATCCTGGCTCATCATGATGCTCCGGAGCTTGGCTTTGATAAGGCGCTCAGTCCTTTCCCCTTCGGTTGGCCTGGAAAGAAATGACATTCAGTAAGTCGCAGAATGACAAAGAGCCTGAGATCAGTGTTTACAGAAACACCAGATGCTCTCAGGCTACATAGAACATGGCCTGGACTCAGAGAGCTACCTTCTTGGTGTGCATGTTTTTGGGAGGAGGGAAAAGGGACAGAGTGGTCCTGCTCTGTGTCTGGAACTTCCATGGGAGCCCACAGAGTGGTGAGCAGATGGAGAGCACAAAACAATGGCTGGAAAGCATATTCCTTGTGCAGATCTGCAGAGAATCAGGCTCTCAGGACAAGACGCTGGGAGCACCAGAGTAACGTCCACCCACCACCTTCCAGACCCTTCTGTCTCTGTTTGAACATGTCTGGGGGTGGGGACATCACTGTGTCTAGAGGCAGTCCATAGTCCCAACTATGTCCAGCTCCCATTATCTTCTTCTTACATGGAGAATCTGTGTTACCCTGTAACTTCTACCCATCAGCCCCTGGTTCTACACAGACCAGGATTAATTCTTCCACGGAGGCCCCTTTTATATATTCAAAGGCAACTATCATTCTCTCCAACCCTCTCATCATTTGGGGCCTCACAGAATGTGGCTTCCGGTCCTCTCCTCATTCAGGCTGACCTCTCTGCCCATAGTCCTTGTAACACAGTCCCAGAGGGACGCACATGAGTCTAGGGGAGGAGGATCCCGACCAAGATAGAAGCAGAGAGCCATTTCCTTTTTCTGGACCTAGACTTTCACTTATGCAGCCTCAGGCTGCATGAGCTCTGCCGGTGGCCACATGACATCAGCCACGTGATTCACTGTTGCAGCCTCTCAGGCAGGCTGCCTTTGGCCAGCATTGAGGCAGTCGTGTTTTGGGATCCCAGGATGAGGGATGTATAATACTCCTAAGAACAGAGGAAAAGGCTTTGGGAATTAAGTCTCTGGCCACGTGGAGAGGAAGGGCTAGATCCCAGAACACTGCCCAAGAGCCGGTGACACACGCAGGTCCCACTTTCCTTTGAGAAGCTGATGGGCATTATGGAGCTGCTCCCCAGAGATGCACACACCCCCAAATCTGTCTCTAGCTTCACAAGTGGGGTGGCAGTCACGGATCCTTCTCTAAGCTAAACATTATCCGTGGGCAGTAGGTTAGGAGTCCCTGCTTGGAATGCTGGTCCTGGGCAGGTGACCCTCAATCAAGAGCTACGGGGAAGTGTTACTTCATGCAACTCAGGGACTGGCCCAGCACAGGGGTGGGCAAGGGTGAAGGCGAGGCAGCACTGCACTTACTTGTCCACAAACAGGGCCGGGGAGTCAGGCCGTGTGGACTCCAGGTCCTGCATGGCGTTCCACTCGTTGATGCAGCTCTGATCGGAGCTGATGCAGCTTTCGTAGTAGGCAGCCCAGATGAGAGCCACGCCCCCAGGGAAGTAGTTGTGTCTCCGAGCCACTTCGCAGGCCTTGTGAAGGACCTGCAGGGCAGACCTAGGGTAAGGACGGGGACAGGGTCAGGCGTGGGGAGGCACAGAGAGTGCTAGGCTTTTACCTCAACACGGGAGTGGAGAACGGGGCAGGGTGATCCCTCAAGGACTCACTATAGGAGATGGGAGTTGCTGTGTGTAAAAGGTAACGTGGGGAACACAAGGCGGCCCAAAACTGCCAGGTCACAGAGCTAGTCTCTGAGACATGTGCTTCAAGCCCGAGGGTGGACAGGACAGCCGTCACCATTCCCAACAAGGACACAGAACAAACTTCATAACCCTCCCACCCAGGCTGGCTCACGTGTCACTTCGCACTCCATCAATGAACTCCCAAGAATTCAGACTGACTTGTGAGGCTGTGGGTACCTTGAACACAGGAACCACTGCCAAGCCCAGCGATTGGGAGGAAAGAGTCTAACTTGTGGCAGACACGCTTTACTGCATTCTGAATAACTTATTTTTTTAATTTATTTATTCATAAGAGACACAAAGAGAGAGAGAGGGAGAGAGAGAGAATGGCAGAGACACAAGCAGAGGGAGAAGCAGGCTCTATGCAGAGAACCTGATGTGGGACACGATCCAGGGACTCCAGGATCACGCCCTGAGCCGAAGGCAGGCGCTAAACTGCTGAGCCACCCAGGCGTCCCTGAATAACTTACTTCTTATGACCTTTTCCCATCACTGTTCTAACAGCTCTGAAGCTTACATCTCTTAGGGAAATAAGTGCTAGGAACTCATATTAATAGAGAAATAAGATGTACAAGAGGTTTGGGAAGGAAGCATGGGGCAGAAAGAACAACATGGAAAATGTGTATGGTAATGCTCAGCTTAGTCATCTTTTTTTTTTCTTTTACAAAAATTTAGTTTTTCTTTCTTTTAAATAAAAACTTGTTTTTTTACAAAACTTTCTCAGTGAACGGGGTGACCCATGCATGGATGAAAGGTGGAATGGGAAGCCCTGGAGGGAGCTAGAGTCCTTGGGCCTGAAGGGCTCACCAGTGGTATGAAAACCACTGCTGTCCGCCGCATGCGTTCCACTCAGGCACAGCTGTCTTAGCGCTACCCTGCTTGGGGGAACAGGCTTGAGCTGCGTATTTACTAAATTTAGTGTTGCTCCTGAAGGTTTGGAAAAATGTGTGGGCCTAGTTTCTATTTGCCTGTAGAGAAAGAGGTAAGAAATGATCCAGAGGCACAAGAGACATCTGGGACATCACGAGAATTCTGATTTTGTGATCTTTTTCCCAGAAGGAGCCTGAATTGAGGGCAGTGTAGAGTGACAGACGAGGTCAAAATGCAGCACCGTACTGACTTGTGGCCCAGGGGAGAATTCTGCCTGAGTCTCACCATTTCAGAGAACAAAGTGCATGAAACACTGGGTAGAACCCTTCTCATCATATGCCACCAGCTTTCCCCTGAGCCTCTTCCAGATTACTGGAGAGAAAGAGAGAGAGAGACTGTCGTGTTGTGTTCACTACAGGAGTACTTAGTGCGGCAGTTCAAGGAGGAGGAAGGCTCTCAGGTGTGTGCGCCAGGTTTGGAGAAGCACCTGACCTATATGACTCGTGGCTACCTCATCCCCAAAGCAGAGTGTGCAGAAGCCCCCCCCCCCCACACACACACACACAGGCCCTGTACCCTGCATCCCGTAGCAAGGCACCTGTGAGAACATGCTCCCTGTGCTCTCTGGTACAACACGCCACTCGGCGTGGGTTACAGCCACCTCCCCCCACGAGCATAGGAATCATATCTGTTGTATGCCTTCTCAGATGCCCAGTGCCTGGCAGAAGGGGCATTCGTGGGGCATTCCAATCATGGCACAAACTGAGCACAAGCCAAGTATAAAGAATACCAAATTCACACTGGCATCGAGTTTGGACAACAGGAACCGTAGATACATAAGAACAATGCACTTCAACAATGAAAAAAAAATTAGAAACTGGCTGAAAGAACTGAGTAGACTTTTCTCCAAAGGTGATGTACAAATGGCCAATAAACACGTAAAGAGATGCCCGGTATTAATCAGTTGGGGAAATCCAGATCAAAACTGCAGTGATACCATTTCACACCCATTAAGAGGGCTATAATGAAAACTAAGTAACTGGCAGACACTGGTGAGGACATGGAGAAACTGGAACTCTTGTGCACGGCTGGTGGGACGCGAAATGGCGCAAGTCTGGCGTGCGGAAAACAGTTTCAGTTCCTCAAAAAATTAAACATATGATTAACCGTATGCTCTAGAAATTCCACTTCTAGATACATGCACAAAAGAATTGAAAGCAGGGAGATCCCTGGGTGGCTCAGTGGTTCAGCGTCTGCCTTTGGCTTAGGGCGTGATCCTAGAGTCCCAGGATCGAGTCCCACATCAGGCTCCCTGCATGGAGCCTGCTTCTTCCTCTGCCTGTGTCTCTGCCTCTCTCTGTGTGTCTCTCATGAATAAATTAAAAATCTTAAAAAAAAAAAAAAACTGAAAGCAGAGGCTCCAACAGACACTTCGTTCACCCATATTCACAGCAGCCCCAAGCACAAGAGCCAAGAGGTGGAAATAACCCAAATGTCCACCAACAGATGACAGGCTACCTAACAGTCTATGACCACAGACTGGAATAACAGCCTCAGAAAGAATTCTGCTACAAGCTACGATATGAACAAACCTTGAAAACACTGCGATTTGTGACACCAGTCAGACACAGAAAGGTACATTGCATATGATTCCCCCTATATGAGGGATCTGGGGTAGACAAACTCATAGAGACAGAACAGAGAACAGATGTTAACCAGGGCCTGGCCTGGGAGGGGTGGGCTGGGGGTATGCGGACTTAGTGTTTAATTGGATGACAAGAAAGTTCTAGAAATGGATAGTGATGTTTGCTCATCATGTTTGCTCAAATGCACACTGAATTGCACATTTATAAAATGGTTAACACGGTACACGGTATGTTATGTGTCTTTTGCCACATTCACAAAAATAAATGCACCTAAAAGAGCTTCAAAGTTGAAGGGTTTTTTTCAGTTCATGCTGGCAGCTAGAAAAGTATTTCTAAGGTGATAAAAGTCCCTAAAAGCACACTTACCACATGGCCTGCACGGATACGGGCTTGAAGACGTGCATCCGTCCCGCTGTGCTGACACTGAATCCCCTGGGGTGAAAAACAAATGAGATAGCAGCCCCTGCAACCACACCACCATGAGATGACAGGGCAGGCCCACCAAGGACACCCTCAGGACAAGGGTGGCTCATGCTTTCTGAGAAGGGAATACAGGCCTGCTGCACGGAACAGGAAGAAAGGGAAAAGAAGTGTTCTCAAATCTGGAAGATTTGTTTTTATTTTTAAAAAAGATTTTATTTTTATGTATTCATTTTATTTATTTGAGAGAGCCTGCACATGCGCACAAGCAAGGAGGAGGGGCAGAGGGAGAGGGAGAAGCAGGCTCCCACTGAGCAGGAAGCCTGATGTGGGACTCGATCTCAGGACCCTGGGATCATGACTTGAGCCAAAGGCAGATGCTTAACCATCTGAGCCACTCAGGCGCTCCGAAGACTTGTTTTTAATCCAGCTATTCAAGTCTATCAAAAACACAGACCCTGGCAAAGGTAACATCATTATTTGACACCATCTTGTTCACGTTCCTGAGACCATCCCAGCTCTCTCGCTACTTCTTGCCCCACAAATCCCACCCACTATTCTTGTAACTGCATAGGAAATATAGTCACGGTTGGCAAAATCTGAAGAAGGAAAAAATATAACCATAACCCTATCTCTTCAAAAAAATAAAAATCACATTTTAATTTCTCTCCCCCAATTCTATCTATGAGGCAACATAACTTGCATCTCAGTGGAGAAACAACTTGTATTAAGCTCCTTCCACTCAGGGCAGAACCCATGTATTTCTCCTGGAAGCAAATGTATGTGGAACCCAGATGGCTCTTCGTCTCATTTACCTGCCCAGGCCCAGTGGAAGGGTTCTTCCTCTGCAGCCCCCCAGAGAGGCCCCTGACGTGTTGCCATTGTCTGCCTCTCCCTGCACCCCCGTGGCTGTGAGGTCCCGCTGTGTCCTTCCCGACCGTGAACTTGCAGTGACCAGCTCCCCAGGGAGGGCACGTACTGAACATTCATTTAACACATCACGGTAAATGAGTGAATGTCAGCTGCCTGCTGTTCTTAAACTTTGCACAGCAGCACATCTGCAAACACACGTCCATTGATACTTCACGACCCAAACTCACTTGTACAGTGTCCCAAATAGCCCTGTTCTTGTGTGGCTCACTGGAGGGAATACTGTTTCTCCTGCTGTAATACGCGAGTCACACATGTGACTCTGCTCCTACTCATTCTCCAATGGTGCTCAAACCAACTTGGGTTTCAAAGTCTATAGTGGAAGAATCTTTTACGGAGATCTCCTTACCCATCTCCATCGAGGTGGATTATTGTGTCGCTCCACAGCCGGAGAACCATCCCAATGGTGCAGCTTTTACTGTTCAGGAGGAAAGACAAGTAGCCCAGTCAGGGTCCACCCGCTCGTGCACCCTCTTCCCTGTCTTTAACCAGCCTGTCCAGCTTGCAGAAGAGAACTACCCCCTGACCTGGGACAGGCTGCTGGGTATGTATCTGGGAGAAGCTGTGTAGGGACCACTTGCCACTAAATTCTAAGAGACATGAGCCTGCGATGGACCCACCAGAGGCAGTCACCAACAACTTCTACCTGGGGATGGTCACAGACTCTGACCCTACCAAAGTATGAATGAAGCTCCGTAAACACCAGGTCTCAGCTGTGGCTCTCAGGGGGCAGGGAGCAAGAGGCTGACTACATGCCCACACTGCAGCAGGGGGTGTAGCCACCGATGGCTGGCACACTCCTGGCACAGGGCCATATGCACTCCAAGGGAAACAGGCGAAAGGTGGCAGCCAACCAGGCCTCTTGTCCTAGGGTGGCGAGGGTGGGGAGCATGCCAACACCACTGCTAGAGTTCATTTCTAGGCCTCTGCTGCTGTACCTTTTGTACAGCTGCATTGTAAAAACTAGCTTAATCTGCTTTTATTTTGCTCACACTAACAGTGAAATGATACTTAATGACTTTGGAGATAGGCTCCACTGAAAAACATGGAGGGACAGAAAGGGACTTTATCAGAGGGTTACTCAGATTATTATGAAAATTCTCCTGGCATTTAAGAGTCTGCTCTGAGAGACTACTGTGACTGCCAAGGCAGGATCCTACAGCCTCCAGGGATCTTGAATGTACACCTCTACTACCACTTAGCAACACCCCAGGGAGTAATGTGACGCCTAGGACTGCAGACTGGGGGCCCTGAGCTCACAGACCCCCCCTTCCTCCAGAGCACTGGCAACCATGCAGGATTCTTTCTACCCTCTACTACTCTGTCCATGGGGAAGGGAGCTGCAAGGCCTTCAGGTCAAATTAGACTAAGTCTTTTGTGTTAGGCAAATTCTCTGGCCCTACCCACACACTCCTACCCATTCTCGATGGGCTAATTATATTTCCTTTGTACAGCTGCAAGATAAAATGGATGCTGGGACCTACAGAGCTCTGGAGCTACTTGGCTGTGTCAGTGCCCGGGAGGGCGAGCAGGGGGCCCCTTCACAGCCCAAAACCAACATGCTGAAAGCCCAGGGCAGAGGGCTCGCTGGGAACATGTGGCTGGGACTGGAAGACTCACCCCCTTTTAGCATTGATGGCCCACACCAGGAACTAGTAATGAGGAAAGAAGATAGAACAGGTAGCTACAAGGAGCACCAGACTGGCCCTTCCAGGGCAGGCAGAGATGAACTGTGTATTAAACAAGGGTGGCATCTCAACTGGCCTCTACTAACCGTAGAGATGGGAGATGGGGATGAGACTAGAGAGCACTGCGTGTGTGGGGCTAAGTGGAGGACTGCCACTCAGGCTCCCAACCTGCAGTCAAAAGAGCATGAACAGGGACCATGCATGACCTGACTACAAAAACTCAGCAAATTCCCTAATGTTCCCTTACCTGCCATTTTGTGTGTTTCTAGTAGTCCCATCATGACTGCAGCAAAATTTCTACAGTGAAGGAGGGCATGTATGCTTACATGTAGGGGAAACAGGGATACCCAGTCAGGGAAATGGGGTCTTTCAGAGGAAGAATGACCTTGAAGGATAAAGTGGGTAACAGTGGCTATGGGAGAAGAAAGTTTCAGAGGAAAACTGAAACAGGAGCAACAGAGGAGGCCAGCTGGGCAGGCGTGGGGACTCAAGGGCTAAGCAGGAGAAAGCCCTGGCCTGAGGCATGCCATGAAAGTCCTTCACAGACTGCAAAGTACCAGCAAAGGCAGCGCAGCTATATAGGCTCACGGCACTCCGAGTGCTCCCAAATCCCAAGGAATGACACGAGATGGAACCTGGGGGTGACTGCTTGGGTCTCCCTAGGCTGCGTGTGCAAATGGGCAGCTCTGGAAGAGAAGCTGTGAGCCCACAGGGCCAGTCACTGTCCCAGCGTCCTCCCTTCTAACTCAGCACCTGCCTGTCCTCTTGCCGGAACCCCTGCAAGTGCCTGCTGTGGGCAAGACTCATCTCTCCCTTCATTTTTTTTTTTTTTTAATAAAAAAAGCAAAATCTTATGTCAGGAATTTAGAAAAACAAGCATATCATGCTTTCAGTAGATCAAAAGCTTCCCTAAGGACCAGGACTTTGTTTTTCAGCCAAGGACGAATAAAAGTGCCTGGTACTCCACCAGTGGGTGCCCAGGCTGCTGCCTCCTTATGCCTGGGTAGGTAGGCCCGCCATTCAGACCCGACACAAGGAAGGGCCACTTAGTTCTCATTCTCCTCTGACCACCTGCTCACCCTCTGCAGCCCATCGAATCACTTCCCCAACCACAAGACGCCTGTACCAGCCTTGGGGCTGGCACCTGCACACAGGCCTGTCCACTCCAGCTGGGAAGGACGACTTGAAGTGCATGAGTACCTGTCTGATGGAGATCACGACCTCCAGACTACGAGGCTGGAGAGCAGAAGCCAGGCTGGAGAGCAGAAGCCAGATGCTCTTACTCACTCTGTAGGGCACCAGGCACACAGGAAGTGCTAACAAGTACAGATGGTTGAGTATGAATGAATTCACGAACAACAGAGTGTAGAGGTAAGCCACCACATATGGATGTGTGAGGTCTACACTGGCAGGGCTGCCATAAAAGCCCCAATTCAGAGGTCCTGCTTAGCTAGTAGGATGGCCTTGGGATAATCACACTGACCTCTTGAGCTGCATTCCTCATCTGTAAAACATGAATCAGGGCTACCTACTCCACAGGGCAGTTTAAGGGTTCAATGAGAGGTTGAGGACACATTGTGGCAATTGCCCTGTGCTTTCCCACGGAAGGATCAGAGAGGGCCGGCAGGAGGGGCAGACCTCCTCTCAACTCCGACAGTTTGGGCAGAGACGATGGGCATATCCCACAGGGAGGAATCCCGCTCAGGGCCAGGGTGCTACAGGAATGGACCACACAAGGTAAAGAAAGCCTCTGCCCTGGAAGGAACGACGAAAGGCTGGTTGATCGTTGGAAGAGCAAATATAACTGCATCATTATTTTACACTAAACACCTCTGTGCTTCACAACCACACTGACAGTGGCCCAAAACACAGAGGACAGAGGTGAGCCCATTTCCCAGAGTACCTGCCTGGGGGTACCTGACACGGAGTACTGGGCCCTCTAGTCTTTTTTTTTTTTTTTAAGATTTTATTTATTTATTCATGAGAGAGAAAGAGAGAGAGAGAGAGAGAGAGAGAGAGACAGAGACACAGGTAGAGGGAGAAGCAGGCTCCCTGCAGAGAGCCCGACATGGGACTGGATCCCAGGACCCAGGATCAGGCCCTGGGCAGAAGGCAGATGCTCCACTGCTGTGCCGCCCGGGCGCCCCTGGGCCCTCTAGTCTTCAACGGCACTCTTCACAGCTCACCTCCTAAGAGCTGTCAGGCTACACATTCTTCCAGATCCAGACTTCCCAACCAGCCCAAAGCCACAGACATCAGCTCACACATCTCTCCCTAAGTATGCCACACAAAACTTTCTTATGATGCCACCCTGTACCAGGGAGGCCATAAAAGAAACATCCTCCCTCTTTCCTCGTGGACTTGTTAACCAGCAATGAAACCTTGGTCCCTTGTAACAGCAGCTCTCTCACGGGAACATGACGAGACCACAAGCTGCCACACCATTCACTGCTTCAGTGGCTTTTCCTTTCCTGCCATCAATTCTGCCCATGACACCTTTGAATGTACCTCCTGCCCCGTCCCTGCTGCCCACTTGCCCTATAAGACATGGTTAGCCACCACATGCTGCAGGCCTCTGGCTTGCTCCATCCGAGCCCACCCAGCTCCTGAGCTTCCACAACCCCCTGAGCATCTCCCCATCACCAAGCCCGCTGCCCCACCATCTGATCATGGCTCCTTCCTCGCTCATGTTAGAGGCTCTCGGAGGTGGACAACTGCGTATGGCTGCCTCTTTGTGTTCCTGGCCCATTGCCGCATACATAAGAGAAAGCACACACTTTCCTCAGTGGAGGAGCCTAACTTAATAAAGATGATAAATAAAGGGAGCCTAACTTAATCCAGGGTCTGCAATGATCTCACGCACATTCATTTACTCTAGAGGTAAAAAGAGCCGTTCACCCTCATTTCACACACATAATAGGGTCTATGATATAACTGACTTGAACTCCAGTTATTGGGAAATTCCAAACCTCTCTTCAAGCATCTGACCAAGCACCTGTCAACAAATACTTGGGAATCTACTTGGGATAGTGATACCGGATTAAGGCGCTTGATACGATGCCTATCAACCACATACTTCTACATGGGCCTATCCCTGCTTTACGTGACTGGCTTCTGCTTGTCCTTAGGTGTTCACCACAGCTGTCACTTCCTTCAGGAAGCCCTCCTGGCAAAGGTACTCTCTTCTATGGCTCCCCACCCCCCGCCCTGCCATAGCAACCCAGTGGTAAACCTCTAAGCTCAGTGTAATTTGTCTATCCTCTCAGTAGACCCTGAGCTGAGAGTAGAGACTGGATCTACACAGCACCAGGCATGCAAGAGCTACAAAGGTGCATTGTACTGTTCTGTTCTGCATGCCTGGTCACCACCACCACTGACCCCGACCCATTCCACCAGCATCTTCCACAGATACTGAACCACAGAAAACTTTCTTCAGCATCACCCCATGTCCCCGCCGCAGAAGGGAAGCACCGCCCCACCAGACTCACCTTTCCTTACTGGAAAAGTCGACGCCCAGCAAGATACTCTCCTCCGTGTCCTGGCGCCCGCTGCTGTCCACCACCACCATGTACCGCACCCGCTCTGCCCAGGCGCTCTCCAAGCGCACAGCCTAGACAGGCAAAGACGCTCTCACTGGGCTGCCTTTCCAGGTGGTGGCCCCTTCTGGCACCAAACCAACATCAAGGACTTTTGTTTTCTATCTTTCCCCCTGTGAGTTCAGGAATTAAGATGAAATTCTTAAGAGGAGGAGCCACGTCTGGTTTATATCCATGAACAAGGGACAGTGCTTGGCTCTGAGGAGACCAAAGTTGGTCAAATGGGTGAACAGGTAAAAAAATCCAGAGAATCAAGCTCTCAACCTAGCATAGACCAACATGGACACCTAGAAAAACTTGCCACTCTCTTCTTACCAGCCTGATCCGATCTTCACATCGCAGAAGGTTGATCATTACTTGAAGATGTTGAGGCAAGTCACCTGTTGGACCAACGAAGAAAGTTTGAAAAGGTCACCCACACACCTTCTAGGCAGAAACCTGCAAGACCTTGGCTGACGGTAAGGGTCTGGGTGAAGACCTCAGTCAAAATCCCTCCACTTCCACCACAAGACAACCATCAGAGACTAACAGGCTCCATTTCTGTTACTTCACTCCTAAATGTTGCCTGAGGATGGGGAGATCTAGTTGGTGGCCATGTTTTTAGAGGTTGCTTTTATAGCCTAAGATGTGGGGTGCCTGGGTGGCTCAGCTGGTGGAGCATCAGACTCTTGATTTCGGCTAGGGTCATAATCTCAGGGTGGGGGGGATTGAGCCCCATCTGGGGCTCTGTGCTCAGCATGGAGTCTGCTTAAGATTCTCTCTCTCTGTCTCTGTCTCTGTCTCTCTCTCATTCTGCCCCATCCCCCACTCATGTGCCTCAGAACTTGGCTCCCTTGACAACCACTATGATCAACATCCACACCAAGACCTCTGTGCCTGACCACACCGTCTGGTCCCTGTGCTGCTGAGTCTTTGTGGCATTTGCCTACTCTGTGAAGTCCAGGGACTGGGGTATGGCAGGTGACATGACTGGGGCCCAGGCCTACATGTCCACCACCAAGTGCTTACACATCTGGGCCCTCGTCTTGGGCCTCCTTCTGATCATTATGTTCATCATTATTTCTGCCCACTAGCCCACTGATGATCATCCAAGCAATTTCAGAGGTCATGAAATGTTATGAAGGCTACTAGTAGCTGCCCATGCCTAAGGCTTTCACCTCTTTTCACAGCAGTTTATATATACATCAGTCTACAACTGAATTCTATAAAGCATTATTAACTTTATAAGGAAGGAACAGAATTATCTTTAAAAAACGTTATCCAGGGATCCCTGGGTGGCGCAGCAGTTTGGCGCCTGCCTTTGGCCCAGGGCGCGATCCTGGAGACCCGGGATCGAATCCCACGTCAGGCTCCCAGTGCATGGAGCCTGCTTCTCCCTCTGCCTGTGTCTCTGCCTCTCTCTCTCATTCTGTGTAACTATCATAAATAAATAAAAATTTAAAAAAAAAAAAAAACGTTATCCAGGGATGCCTGGGTGGCTCAGCATTTAAGGGTCTGCCTTCAACTCAGGGAATGATACTGGGGTCCCAGGATCGAGTCCCACATCAGGCTCTCTGCATGGAGCCTGCTTCTCCCTCTGCCTATGTCTCTGCTTCTTCTCTTATCTCTCATGAATAAATAAAAATCTTAAAAAAAAAAAAAAAAAAAAAGAAACGTTATCCCAGGTCCCAACTAGAATCCTGGAAGGATCAATATACTGTATTCATTCCTTTTGCAAAAGCATCATTCATTCATTCATTTATTTATTTATATTTATTTATGCATGAGAGACAGAGAGAGAGAGAGAGGCAGAGACACAGGCAGAGGTAGAAGCAGGCCCCATGCAGGGAGCCCGACGCAGGACTCGATCCTGGGTCACTAGGATCACGCCCTGGGCTAAAGGTGGTGCTAAACCGCTGAGCCACTGTGGCTGCCCTCAAAGGCATCTTTTAAATTTTAGGTCAGGTTGATATACGATGTCCAAATTGTATTTCTTGCCTCCAAGAGGACCCAGGGTGTTGGAAGCTTGCCCCTCTTGTCTTGTTCTCTCCATGACAGCATGGTGTAAGACACCCCTCACTGCCACTGTTTTCCCTAAGGAATACTTGGCAGGTGACGGTTCACATTTCAGGAGGACAAGGAGCTCCTCGTTCCCCTGCCTCTACCCAACAGCACACAATTACCTCAGCTGGGTCTGGGCTCGCCTGCACCCCACCACCATCCACTCTGAGTCACAGAAGCACACAGATGAAAGCAAAAAGAAGCCCCTTTGTCTGCTGAGTGCCAATGAAAGGGACATTTTCACACAGATAGGCTCCTTTCAGTGGGACTGCTTGTAGAGATGTGGAATTGCTGACTGACATAACTCCCGACTGCGGTCTGGCATCCACACACCGCCTCTATATGTTGAAGTGTTCGCTCAGCACTTGAGAAAAGAGCAGAGACTAGAAGCCCGAAGGAGAGGCCCTAGCAAGAGTCTCAGATTGGAGACTGGTTGAAATGACCTGAATGATTTCTACATGGGCAGAATTAACCCTCACTTGTACTCAGCTCTGCAGGATTACTACTGGGACTGTGGGCCATCCAGGGCTCTTGACAGTGATTCTAAAAAACTAAAAAAACAGGAATTGACATAAAGTCCAGTCTGTGCCTGCCCTAGGATCGTTTCCTGAGAGCCTGGGACAGTCACCATACCATCCCTCTGCTTTTTTTTTTTCCCCTCCGCTTTTCTGAGCTCATCAGCTATTCCAGTCCTCAGGGGCAGAAGAGCCACGAGGCCTAAGCTTTCTTCTTACTCTCTGATATGTTCCAGAGATGCACAAACCAGCCTGACTTATGGTTTTTACATGGCTTTGCACTCACTTCCCCGAGCTCCCACACTATGAAAACACTGTTTGAATCAGAGGATGGAGACACTGAATACAAAGGGTGAACAAAGCTGGAGCATTCACTTTGCTGTGTTAAGACACAAACAATGGTTAAATTCCTGACAGGACAGAACCATTAGAGATTCAAGAAAGAAAGTTCTGTTTGTAGTATTACTGTACTCGAAATCATTGTAGTAATAATCAGAGCTACCTTACACAGAGCACCCATGAGGAGGTAAACAGGTTCTGTGCACACTTTTTTTTTTTTTTTAAGTAGGCTCCAAACCCAGCATGGAGCCCAACATGGGGCTTGAACTCATAACCCTGAGATCAAGACATAAGCTGAGGGATCCCTGGGTGGCGCAGCGGTTTGGCGCCTGCCTTTGGCCCAGGGCGCGATCTGGAGACTCCGGATCGAATCCCACGTCGGGCTCCCGGTGCATGGAGCCTGCTTCTCCCTCTGCCTATGTCTCTGCCTCTCTCTCTCTCTCTCTCTCTCTCTCTCTCTGTGTGTGTGTGTGTGTGTGTGTGTGTGTGACTATCATAAAATAAATAAAAAAATTAAAAAAAAAAAAAGACATAAGCTGAGATCAGGAGTTGGACGTTTAACCAGCTGATCCACCAGGCGCCTCTACATGCATACACTTTAAATTCTGTCCTGAGGTACTGCTATTTGATGCCTATTGTGAGGATTGGGCAACTGAGGCTCAGAAGTCAACTGTGACTGCTCGGTAAAGTATAGGACTGGGATCAGAAGCCAGGTCTGTCTTGCTCCAAAACACATATTCTTGCCCCACACTCCACTGTGCAGAACTGTTTTCTGAGCCGAAAACAAACTTAAATCTTGATCCCTGATTTGTATGTAAAAATACTGACTGATTCCTGGTGTTTGCTGTAAACTGTAAGACGCGAAATTCTAACCAAGGCACTCAGATCCAAAATGAGGCTAAATGACTTGAGGTGAGACAACATGATCACAGTGACAAGAAAGCTGGCCCCGACTGCTGGCTGCTTTCACCTGCTGTTGTTCTAAGGGCCAGAGGCCTCTCCGGATCACACTGAGAGAGGCGCTGCTCATCCAAGAAGTGCCTGCAGAGGCTACAGACCTATTACAAAGATTCGCTTGTATGGGATGTCTTCTGGTTCCTCTTCAAACTGCCTTTGGTTTCAGAGTCAAGTCACCTAAGAAAACCAGTCTCTTTTACTATAGAGACATTTCTTATTTATGTGTGGTTGGACCTAAATGGACCCAAAGTGGGTCTGATCCTCACTTTATCACTTCTACTTCCAAAACACAAATCCACCGTTAAATAATAGACTTCCCACCCCAATGCCTGACAAAGACTTGTAAAGAAATTCTCCAAATGAGAGTTTTCCAAATGCTCAGAAAAATGACCAGAGTCCTTAGGGAAAGTACATGGCATCCCAAGGGTGGTTATTTTCAAGGGGACAACATCTGGCTATCACATGTTCTGGTGCATTTGTTTAAAAAAAAAAAAAAAATCATACCATAACTTAAAATCTGCAGTTAACTAATGAACTGTGAGTGGGAAATCTTTACATCCAAACAGAACACTGCTGACTGCCTTACTTCTTCCATAGACACACAGTCCAAGAGCACTAGTTCTCAGTGCTAGCTGGAAAACATGTATGACTTACCTGCTCTAGAAAAGAGCTTCTACTTTGCATGATAAGCCTGTGTTCCACTATTTTCTCTGGCCTTGACAGTCAGCAAATTGTTTACTACCAGTAATGGAAGGTTCCTCCATTGCACAGCAAAGAAGTTCTAAGGTAAGAACCTCAATTTACCTGCATGCTTGTGGGGATGCTGAAGACTTCGCTGGCTTTGAGGGCTGTTTCCCTGCTGTAAGAAGAGGGCTGCTCCTTTCACCATGAAAAAGCTCTCACTTAAGCTGGGAAGAATAAAACCAAACACAGTCAGTCTGGAATTCAGAGAGGAAAAAGGGCAAAGACACACAGCAGAGGAAAAGCTTTAGTGTGGACAATGCACATGGGACAAAACAGCTTTTAGGATCATTTCCCACTGCACTCTTCCCACATCTTTGCTATGAGCTTCCTGCCGGAGAGTCTGTGATGAACTCATGCTTCGGCTAAAACACCCAAGGTTCTTTGGGCTCTTGCAAGGTTGGAGCCCCTTCCTGCAGGATACTGTACAGGATCTCCCTGTAACACATCTTCCGAAAACAGAGAGCAACTCTCTGAATTTTACGAATTTTTCACGTTCTTGCTGTGGAATCTTTATGACTCCCTGACTTACAACTTCAGCGATCTCAGTTCCTTTCTTTGATGGAATATTAAGAAGAGGAAGTTATACTTTCACTATTTATTTGCATCTTAACAAAAGCCGGACCTGGTGATTTAACTTGGTCAAGGTTACCATGTCACTACTCCAATAAAAAACCTCCAGTTATAACGGATGCCTGGGTGGCTCAGCAGTTAAGTGCATCCTCCTTCGACTCCCGGGCGTGATCCTGGAGTCCCAGGATTGAGCCTCGCATTGGGCTCGCAGCATGGAGCCTGTTTCTCTCTCTGCCTGTGTCTCTGCCTCTCTCTGTGTCTCTCATGAATAAATAAATAAATAAAATCTTAAAAAAAAACAAAAAAAAAAACAAAAAAAACCCCTCCAGTTCCTCCAGTTGACACCATGAATTTCTCAGCAGAATGAACTTTTCGGTTTTTGTTATTTTAAACTAGCAATAACATTTACATTCAATATATAACATAAGAAGTTACAATGTAAGTTTCAAAAATTTCATGATTTGGCTATCAAAAAAATCTTTAGCTTACACAAAAATCAAGACTATATAAACTGACAGGCTGTATGTAGCTACTAGTTATGACCAATTATTCGAAAATAATGTTAATGCTGAGAATCACCCATTAAATGCACTAAAACTGTTAACAGTGTTCTTTGGTGAAGGGCTGGACCACCTATGATTATCTTCTTTCTGCTTCTTGGTATCTTCCAAATTTTCTATACTGAGCAAATATTAACTTGTTAAAAGGATTATCTTTTTGATTTTCAGAGTAAGGGAAGATATATACTCTACATTATAATGAAAAAGCATTTTAGTTCTACTAATTTTGTGAAAGATCACAGTTCACAATAAAGGGAACTGTAAAACTCATTAAATCTCGAGCCACCAATTCACATATTAGTGATTTGAAGGGAAAAATCTCCAAGAAAAAGCAGCACTTTTTGTGTGCATTTAACAGAAAGCAAAATCGATTCCTGACGGAAATACAGGGTCAGTTTCTGTAAATATAAAAAAAGCGACATCACCTTCTCCCCCAATGTCTAACATTAGCAGTTAAATGTTCTAACCCCTGGAATAAAAACCTCTGTTAAGTCTCACATGCAATTCTAGGTGCTGAGAAAACTCACCACATTGAACTCAGCAGCTCCTGGAATCAGAAAAACAGTGATCTTGTATAATATGAAGTCCACAATTAAATCTGTGACTTCTGCTGGTTGAATCCTCACGCCAACAATAGTGATGCTTCTCAAATACCCAATGGTAAGGCTGAAAGGGCTGCCTCTCTTATTTGGGCCTCTGAGTTACTGACAGTTTTGTAGATTTCATTTACCAATCCTTTATATCCGTACAGCTTTTCTTCACTTAGTAACCCCAACCATGCTGCCAAACCATCCTCTCCACTCTACCTGCTTTATGTTTGTGTTGCCAGTTTTAAGAGCTGGGAAGCCCAGGACTATAGGTACTGAAAAAGGGGGTGCCCAGCTGGCTCAGCTAGTAGAAGCCTGTGACTCTTGATCTCAGGGTTTTGAGTTCAAACCTCATGCTAAGTAGAGATTACTTAAAAATAAAATCTTAAAAAAAAAAATACTGAGGGGGCACCTGGGTGGCTCAGTCAGGTCAAGCATCTGACTCTTGATTTTGGCTTAGGTCGTGATCTCAGGATCACAAGATGAAGCCCTGTGTTGGCTCCATGCTGGGCGTGGAGCCTGCTTAAGATTCTCTCCTTCACTGTCCTCTCTCCCCATAAAAAAAGAAAAAGGGAAAAGGAAAAAAAAAAAAAAAATCCCTATTGACCAGAAGCCTGAACACTCTGGAAACAGCCAGCCATTAACAGTGACCTTTGCCTTGAAAATCATGGGCAAAAATTCCCCTTGGTTTCCCTTACATTTCCTTTGGAAAAAAAAAAAAAGAAAGAAAGAAAACAATGCAAAAAAGAATAGGCTGGTTTTACCCCGTGATTGCTTACAAGGCCAGTTTCTCCTCTGTGTTCCTGTGACTGATAAAGAATGAGAGTCCCCCATCTACACATGAAGTCAGGGCCCATGTGGACTGCGCCCTGGAACACTGCCTCTGCCCTCAGGGCAATCAGGCACAAGCGTTTACTGTAAAGAGCTACAGGGAAGCCCACAAAGCACATTATCTGCCCCAGGCTTTTGAGCCCGCCCTGCGTCTGGGGAGGCAGTAAGCAGATACAGCATGAAAGTAACCGCATACGGGGCCAAGAGGCTGTGAAACATGGGTAGTCATAGGATTTATGAAAACAAAATGTAGATACTCTCTGTGAGCTCACTCTAGGCCTTGAGCCTCACACACCTTCTGGGTGGCTGAGGAGAACACCGTTTCCCCTCCAGTACCCCCTAACCCCTGCTGCCAAGGCTCCATGAGGGTTCTCTGTGCCTGGTTTCTAACACAGCAAAGCGTGGTACCATGATTTGCCAGTCTTGGGGTACTGCCATGGGGATGTCCTTTAAGAAATCCATTTTGAGGGGGGGCACCTGGGTGGCTCAGTTGGTTGGTTAAGTGTGTGCCTTTGGCTCAGGTCATGATCCCAGGGTCCTAGGATGAACCCCCCACATTGGGCTCCCTGCTCAGCAGGGAGTCTGCTTCTCCCTTCCCCTCTGCTTCCCCCCCCCGCCCCAGCTCCGATCATTCTCTCTCAAATAAATAAAATCTTAAAAAGAAAAAAAAGAGTCCATTTTGGGGATGGCACACTCACTCTACTAGGTTCTTAGAACAAGGAAATACAGACCCACAAACCACACCTCCCCGCTAAAGAAAAACCAGCCTTCTCTCCCAAAATGCTTGTGTCTTTAAAAAGTGTGTGACTGGCAGCCCCAGTGGCTCAGCGGTTTGGTGCCGCCTTCAGCCCAGGGTGTGATCCTGGAGACCTGGGATCGAGTCCCACGTCGGGCTCCCTGCATGGAGCCTGCTTGTCCCTCTGCCTGTGTCTCTGCCTCGATCTCTCTCTCTCTGTGTTTCTCTCATGAATAAATAAATAAAATCTTAAAAAAAAAAAGTGTGTGACTGAAGTTCCAGAAAAGTTAGACCTAGACAAATAAAACTGAACTGTTTTCCTCCACTGCTTTAAGAAAAATCTTGCTGGGAGAGTAAAAACAAGTTCAGCCTGGGCCCTCCTTGCCCCCGCCCCAATGCTTTTATCTCTGCAATACAAATATGTTCTCAGACACTAGTCACTGCCCAGTTCGGGAGAGGACAAAAGATTAGGGTTTCCTACCCGGCACTAAGGAGAGATGAAAACCTCCAACGATGCTCCTCAAAACACCCCAGCCCTCCAAGCATAATCAGCCAGTGTCATCCAGAAATCGATACGTGGTAGGAAGAGAGAGATCAGGGGGATACGTACTAATTTGGGCTGGAAACCTCTGAAGAGTGCAAGTTGTGAGCCGGCTGAAGGGAGACGCAGAAGTCAGTGAAATAAAACAGGTTCATGACAGCTGGCTTCACATCTTTAACTGCTCCTGAGCTCCTGCTTCGCACTCCCTCCGGAGAATGATCAAAGGGAAGGAAGGGGCCTGAGTCCTCTGGCAGGCAGGCAGGCAGGCAGGCAGGAATCCTCAGCTCCAGATGATGTTCCCACCCAGAGAGCGAATGGCCCTTGTGGGACTCTTGTCTTCCCCTGATATTTGGGTTTAAAAAGGCCCTTGTCCCTGCATATCCAGATGAAAGAGGGCCATTCAGAGGGAGCAAAACAGCTGAAGTTCCTCTAATCACTTTACTCCTACGGCTTTTTGCAGGCCTTAGGAACAAGCACCAGGGTGTGTAGAAAATTGTGAGGGAAAACAGCTGGCCACCAAAGAACAAGTCCCGAAGCAGTGAGAACCCCATTCTGGTTGAAATTGACAGACTGAAGGACTCCCTATTTCTGTCAAATCGCCACCCGTTCACCCTACGGTGACCGTGGGCAGCTGCCACAGTTAGCCCAAGTCGTCAAAGCATTTTGCATCCTGAAAATTCTTCAGTCATGCTAATCACTGCCTGAGGAGGCAAAGTGGGGGGAGAATCCAGGTAGAGGGAACTGCGGGTGCACACACAGGAGGGACTCTGAGAACCACAGGCTCAGGGTGCTGGCCAGGGCTGGCTGCAAAGGTAAAGCAGGTCCCAGTCCCCAAGAGTTTGGCACGAGACCCTGAAACCCGCAGAGCAGAAGCCAGTGGGCACTATGTTTTCAGCGCTTCTTCTGGCCCATGAAAGAAATTAAAGCCACAAATAGCCACATGCAAGGCAGAATGGAAATAAGCACCCAAAGAAAGGAGACCTGCTGGTGTTAGGAAGAAGGAAGGGGAAAGCATCTAACTGGTGGGTTTGGGAACACTTGGTGAAGGAGGGAACACTGCACAGACTCCTGGCAAGGCCTCATCTGGAAGCTTCTCCCAGCTTCTAAAGGATAAATTAATCCTCACAAGAGGATTAAGTGGGACACATACTACAATTATTCTGCAGTGGAGGAAACTACAGCTTGCCCAGGAGCATAATAATAATCTTTACAAGTTGGGACTAGACCCAAATGTCTCTGGTCCACACCCAGCTTCGTAAGCCCTAGAGTGCCCATCGTCCCTATGAGTCCCGAATGAGAATCAGAGCCATTACCCTGATGTCACCTCTGTCCCTGCCTGCCCCCGTGGCTAACTGCAGGGTGGCTGCTTTGCTTACGCTAAAGCAAATGTCACTGAGAAGTCAGAATAGGGTCCGCAGCCCTTTTTCCCCAGCAGATGAAAGCATCGTGCGAAGGAAGAACAGCAGACATGATTCAGGGAAACAGGACTCCAGGAGAAGACTTGGCATCAGAGCTCTCCCACCAGCCCTGGGGACGAGCAGGAGGCCTAGGGGGACCACCACCGCCATCACCCTGCCCACTGCCTCCACCGCAAGCCGTGGGGCGGGACATGATATCTGGTCCTTGTGTACTAAATGGGAATCTGGAGGAGGAATTCTGTGGGCAGCACAGCCATGCTGGTCAAGCTTCTGGGCCGGCTTCCTATCAACAGCACTGTCATCTGCGGAGTGCCTGCCATGCGGCAGAAGACTGTGCCAGGTACGCAGCTACACCGTGGTGTCCAGCTCCCACAGCTCTGTAGGCCAGGTTTCATTTTTTCCAAATGACAAATGAAGGAAGCCAGTCAAACTCCTGAAACACAGTCTCTAGGGACAACCTTATTTTTAACCAACTCCTTTAGTGGTTCTGGGGCATACTGGGCTTTAAGAAAATAAAATGCAGTGGACTGGGAATCCCTATTCCTGGGCTCTCATTTATGTGCTACCACACGTTTGTTCTGATATTCACTTACAGGGTTCTGTTCATCTTCAACAGCCAAATATCTGTAGGCAGAGGAGTACCATGTGAAGCCAAGCCTGCCCAAGTGTCGATAAAGGTAAAAATAATCAACTGCTTTAAGGAATGGGTCTACGTTCGGGTGGCTTGGGTGTGTGCTAAGTCACTCAGAATCACAATTCCTTGAAAAACGGAAATGTGAGGTTTAGAAACACACCACAGAATAATATACTACTGCCCGATTCCCAACTCTGGGTATACATCTGAAGAACGTATAATACTTCTAAAACACAGTCATGCCCAGGTCCAGCCTTGGCCAATTCTAATGCAAAACGTCTGCAGTAAGTCCAGGCATCTGCTTTTTAAGAAGTTCTGGAAGCTTTGCTCCTGATGCAGTTAGAACCCCTGAACTTCATAACAGAAGACACAGAAAACTGGCTTCTGACATGGATGTCACACAGTATGGTTACAGTAGGGATGCAATCAATGTCTTCTGCTGATGAAAAATAACACCAATAAAAATGCAGGGCCCTCTCAGAAAGAGAGTAGACACAATTCGGTGCAATGAGGGAAGATCTTGCTGGGTCAAAAAATAATACGCTCCTTGAAGCAGCCAAACAGGTTAGCATATAAATGCACGGGCCCATCTTCTACCAAACACTTTCAGTCACAGGGTCCTGACCACTGAAAGGCAGCCCCACATTATGATACGAAATGACAGTAACAGAACTGACACATCAGCCCTGGGACAGGCTCTGCTGTGGACAAAGCATTCTGGCTAACATCAGGCACTTGATCTTCATGAAACTCTTCCAGGTAAGCTGAGTAGATGTTATCATTCTCATCTTACAGATGAGAAAACAGAAAGTTACTAAACGAAATGATTTTAGAATTTCTAATGCTCCATCTCATTCAAAATCAGAGAATCGGAGCCCGAAGCATTAGGCTCTGAAAAGAATCCCAAACTGACAGGACTGTCTGAAATGAACTGAACTACTTCTATGGGGAAATCAACTCTCGATTCACTCAGCCCTGCACAGTGATGGCTGAGGGGACTGTGGTTTGTCTAGCAAATGTGATGACAACTCGGCGGGGGGAGGGAAGCAACAAATGTAAAGTTGTCACCACAGAAAAGCCAATGAATGCTCCTGAGGGGAGTTTCCATTAATTCCATTTAGATGGGGGATCCTTGGGTGGCTCAGCAGTTTAGCACCTGCCTTGGGTTCAGGGCATGATCCTGGAGCCCCATGTAGTCCCATATCGGGCTCTCTGCATGGAGCCTGCTTCTCCCTCTGCCTGTGCCTCTGCCTCTCTCTCTCCCTCTCTCTGTCTCTCATGAATAAGTAAAATCTTAAAAGAAAATAATAATTCCATTTAGATGAACAAATATTTGCTGGTCAGTGCTAAGTCCTGGGAATGAGGAAATAAAAGACATGGCTCCTGCCTTGGAGCGACATAACATTCCAGGGGGTCAGACAGATGTAGGATAACTGTAATGTGATGCAGCAGGTTCCACAGAAGAGGGTTATATAGGGTGCTGCACACGCATGCCCATATGCACAAATGCATATACACGGGATGGGCGCCCAGCACAGCCTGGGTTTCCAAGATCTCTCTGGAAAAAACACCACCAAGCTGGGCAAGGATCAGTGAACGCAGAAGAGGGGAGTGGGGAGCAGGAGAGTAGGGAGTTATGTTAGACATACCCCATAACGAACAGAGAAGATTTGGTCTCTGTTGTAAAAGGCCCCACTGTGAATTCATAAACGTCTGTTCTGGTTTACAAGTCAGTTCCGTGTAAGTTTAGTTAGCATAAGTTGGTTTCTCAGAACTTGACCATCCCTAAGTATACTAATAACATTCAAGTTTCAGAATATGCAAAGTTAAGAACCTAACCTTGGGCCTAAAGTTGAGCCATCACCCCATCAACATAAGTTATCCGCACCCAAATGCTTAGTACACCAATAGTACTCAATGAATGTTGTTTTAAACAAATAGATAAAATGTTAATGATACCTTTAACCTGAATGGTGCTCTACAGTTTTCAGAGAGCTTGTCCATTTTTTTTTCACTTAATTCTTACAATTTCATTCTTCTCCTGAAGGAATCAAGACGGAGAAGGGGGATGACTTGTCTACGGTCACATGTCTACAAAGCGGCAGAACTGGACCGAGAAGCTCCACATTTGGCACCCCTGCTGCAGGATGCCCGGGTCAGAGGGCACGACGGCCTAACCTGTGGCACCAGAAACAGTGGGCAAAGCTGGGTGGATATAGCTCTGCCTCAAAACCCCTACTGGTGGGGGTCTGCATGGATTCAGACTCCACTCCCAGCAAAGCAGAGTATGAAGACGGAAAGATGGAAGACTTGCTATTTGCTCTCCCTCAAGTCCTTTTGAACTCATGTTCAAAAGTCACCAAGACCCCAGAGTTGTGCCAAGGCCCTGTCCTTCTTCACTTATGTCTCACAGTGCCCCTGGCACAGCCTTGTCCCAAATACCATTCTTCAGAGCACAGGGAAACAAGTAACCCATCTGAACACCTACCGGCCAGAGCTCTCCAAATGCTCTCCTACACTCATAATGCTGAGGACAGGGAAATTCCAGCTCTGCAGGGCATTCTACTTAGGGAACGGGGTCACAGGCAAGAAATGCTGGCAGGGCTCGGTACAAATGTCTCTGCTGCTGGGGCATGTATTGTTTGGCTAGAAGGCGTAGGCTTTTCTCACAGAGAAGGAATGTCCATAAGTATTTCAAACTGTAAGAGACATTCTCCGAAGCCAGCTACACAGCTCTCCTTCATATCAACGGGTAGGAGCAAGCAGCTCCTACCAGGAATATGCCAGAAAGTTCGCAGAAGCAGGATTTTGCCCCCGCCCTGTGTACGAAAGACTGCAAATGATGGGCCTGGAGTTGGCTCTCCAAACCTTCAGATGCTTCCTTCATGCCCCACATCCTTGCCCCGCCCAAGAGCCCTCAGGCCCCCTTGCTCTTAGAAGCTCCTACTAGTGCTATCTTCCTCTGAACATCTGGGATACCAGGATCTAAGCCCCCTTAGGAGGGCAGAAGCCACAAAGGCTGCATTGTGCTGGAAATGCAGTGGCAGCAAAGACAACATAGCCAGCCAGAAATAACAGGCACATGAAGGAAATGTTTTTGAAACAACGCAAAAATTCCAAGGACAGATAATCTCAATGGTCCCAGGTCCTTCGCCCTTTCTTTTTGGTATGCAGCCCCATCCCACATTCACTGGGTGCTGAGTCCTAAACTTACCAGTGGTCCCTTCCTCCCCGATCCCTCAGTCATCACTCTAGCTCGGGCCCTGCTTGTCCCGGGGAGCCACAAAACACCCACCTCACCCCTGGGCCCCTGCTGCACGCCTGGCTCTATGCTGGGTTCTCAGAACGTCCCTGCAACAGAGTGGGACACACTCTCTATCTGCACTGTCCCAGAGAGGAGCCACCAGCCACAGGCGCCTCCTGAACACTTACAGTGTGGTGAGTGTGACTGATTAACTGAATTTGTCATTTTATTCATTCTAATGCAATTCAAGTTTAATGAGCTGCAAGCGGCAAGCAGCTCTAGTGGAGTCGGCACAGGTTCAAGAGCTCTCCGCCTGCTGAGAGTCAGGGCAGGGACCTCTGGCCTCTAATCCACCGTACAGGTCCTAACCACAGCTCCTGTGACGTCATTCCCGGCTCCAGAACTTTCAACGACACATTATGTGTAGAGTCCAACCTGCTTCTGCTAGCTTTCTCTGGTAGCTACAATCAGCCATTATATGTTGCTAACCTCAGTTTCATTCAGCTGACGCTCTGACCTCAAGGAGTTCATAAACAAATCAGAAAAAGTGATTTATAATAAAAACCTTCCTCGTACTAGCTCGTACACAGTTCCTCCCATACTCCACACGTTCTCTGCTTTTTCTCTGTGTGGTCGTCTTCATCAAATCTTCTACCCTGGCCTCAGCTCACTGCCTCCTTTCTCTCCTGTCTGCCTCCCCACCTCGTGCCCACCTGCCAGCGTTCACACCTTCTCTGGGGAGCCCTCCCTTGCCTCCCCAGCTGCCAGCTGTGACTCTTCCTTTTTAACATCTGATAGCACCTTCTCTCTTCTTGCAGGTAAGGAAGCTGGGGGCTTAGAGCTTAAGTCAATTGTCCAAGGTCATATACCTAAGAAGTGATAGGAACCTGAGGCCCCTGGTTCCCTACCTCTGTTTCCAGACATACTTACTAATAACTTATGGTGCAGTTATCCTCACGTCAGTGTATCTGAACTTCACAGTGGGACTACAGGGCCAGAACACATGTAATTTTCTAAAGCTCCTTCCTCACCTGACATACAGTAGATTCTAAGTAAATACTCACAAACAAACTCACCGAGCTGGCCTCCTTTTCAGTCTCAAAGCACCACATGACTAACTCTCCTTGGTAATCTCTGAGCACCTGGGGCACAGAGTGCTCACCACCCACAGGATGCACTAGCCACCTAAGACTCACCACGTAAAGGCTCTAAGTAGAGATACAGTCACCTGGTGGTCAGGTCCTCTGGGCAACCAAGGGCATTGAACAACACAACTGAGTTCTCCACCTCACCATGAGTGTCTTGACAACTAGGATGAGGACTTCTCCATCTGGGGATTTCCGAGGGCCCAAAAGGCAGTGTGCACTCAATAAGTGTAATGCTAACAGTGAACATCTTTGCTGACTGTCATGCTAAGCAATTTATATGTATTAACTAACCTAGTTCTTGGTGTCTATCTCTGAGGGAAACAGAGCCCCAGAGAGGTTGAGTTGCTTGCTCATGTTCACATGGCCCAAAGTGCAAGAGTAGGACTCTGACGTACTGGACCTCAGAAAAGCATCATTAAAAATGCTGACTTCTCCAGTAATTCAGACCCAAAACCATTTGGAGGATAGAGCCAGGCAGGCATCTGAGTCGGGGAGGGGTGTGGTGAGAAGAGCTGGAATGGTATCTAAGCAGAGGAGAGGTGGTTGCAGAGATGGGAAGCTGGTTAGAGCCAGGGAGACCCATCAAACGAGCAAATGTATTAGGAACAATTTGGAAATACGTTTCCGATGGTCAGAGAAGGGAGCTACAAATACATAGGGAGAGAAAATGAGAAGGAACCATGAGATGTTGGATCAGAGGAACGTAGCAGTCCAAACCCATGGTTCCCAAAATTATTTAGAAACTAGAGATGCAGCTGTGTGTGTGCACATGTGCACATATATACATGTATTTCCTAATTCTGCCCACTAACAGGGCCGGAGTGGGGGAACACTCCCACAGTAATAAGCACACCTTCTAAATTCCATTCTCCACTATACGGAATCAGGGCACCTTGAACAAAAGACTGATTCCAGGCATGGGGCACAGAAAGTATGAGCTGAGGTCTGGAACATCTGGTGTCTGAAAGCAAGGCTGTGCTGAAGGATGGCAGGGACATGTCAGGGGTCACAGAAGCCAGCTTGAATGTCACCCTAGTGACCAAGTCGGAGACTTTGAAGTCAACGATACAACCAATGGATTATAAACCATGGAGTAAAACAGACAAACATGAGTCTCTACAGATATAAATAAACGTGGGGGATGGGATTAACATCATTTCTAAGTATCGCCCTCAAGAAATACCTCTGAATGATAAAGTGGAAAAGAATAATCATATAGTAAAAAAGCCACACAAAACTCACCATGATGCCAGAGTGAACGTCACCAGAAACTGGACAAAATGAAATCATGTGCCACCCAGTGAGACTCAAGAAATACACAGTATTGCTTCTGTGCTATTCTTGCCAAAGATACACCACCCAAATCTAATCTCCAGAGAATACCACGCAAAGCTAAACGGAGAGACATTCTACAAAATGATAGGCCTATCCCCTGCAAAAGTATCCCGTTCATTAGACTTGAAGAAAGATGGGGGAAATGCGCTAGAATGAAGGAGATATGGGACACCTACAAGCAACATGCAATCCTGAACTGGACCCTTCTATTACAAAGGAGGTTATTGAGTCAAATGGCAAGACCTTGAGGGTGGGATGGTGGTAATGAGTCAGGGTCAAGGGCCAATGGTCTGCTTTGTAGGTCTTTGCCTGTATGCAAAAGGGTGACGATAGGCATCAGGCGGGCAACTTGACTCTCAAATGGTTCAGAAAAAAAGTTTTGTGCTGTCTTGGCTCTACATTTTATAAACTTTCCTGTAAGTTTTATATTGTTTCAAAATCTAAAAAATTTTCGGACAATGTCCAGTTGGTTGGATTTTGGGAAAACACTACTTTTAACTTTTATTAGCAGATGATAAAAACTTTTCAGACTACTTTATCAGTCATTGCCACTGGCATACTTCACAGCTTTCCTCTTCAATCTTTTGGAGACTTTTTTACCCTCACCAGTGGAGATCTCTCCCAGTCTTAGAATGCTTTTCCCTCTCTGCATTTCCCGGGATGGAGATAGCCTTGCTTTGTGCATGAGACAGTAGCGAATGATGGGAAACTGCTCTGCTGGCTCCACCTGGTCTCTGTGTACTCCAGAGTTTGAGGGCTTCGTGCACACACAGCCCTGACCCATGTAAAACCTAATTTTAGCATTTTCCTGCTTGAGACCATACTTCTGAAACAGCAGCAGGAGGCCAACCTGCCCATGCGAGCCTCCCATTGTGAAGGGCACATGAAGTCAGGATGCTACAGGCCTGCAGGATGTGACTCAGCATCCTGTTTTCAATGTTTGGGGCGGCCAGCAGCTTTGGCACTGAGTATTGCCGCTGACCTCACCTCTCCAGACCACAAATACCCAGGTTAATTGGTGGGCCGGGCCGTAACATCAGCTCCCTCTGTAGGCCTCAGGGCTAAATCCAAGACAATCTGCTTATCCACCCAACCACAGTAGGTCTTCTTATGAACACCCAGAAGTGTCCATCAGGAAGAGTTCTTCAGAGGAACTGACCTGGTAGTATTTTAAGGAATAGCAGGAATCACACAGCTGATCTTGTTTCTCTCTTTGTTTTGACTACTAGGAAGCTCAGTCACATCTGGTGCCACGATCTGCTAACTGTACCAAGGATATGCTGTGCATTCCACAGATGAATCCTTTCCTGGCTTCATCTTATTTTCCTCTACTTTCCCTATGTCCCACTTTTCTCATTAATTTTAAATTATTTGGGGAATATGAATAATAGTGAAGGGGAATATAAGGGAAGGGAGAAGAAATGTGTGGGAGATATCAGAAAGGGACACAGAACATAAAGACTTCTAACTCTGGGAAATGAACTAGGGGTGGTGGAAGGGGAGGAGGGCGGGGGGTGGGGGTGAATGGGTGACGGGCACGGAGGGGGACACTTGACGGGATGAGCACTGGGTGTTATTCTGTATGTTGGTAAATTGAACACCAATAAAAATTAATTTATAAAAAAAAAATGCATGACATTTAAAAAAAATAAATAAATAAAAAATAAATAAATTATATTTGTTTTCTAAGAATTTTATAAGGTGCTTCAAATCCCCTTTGGACAAAACTATGGCAGACACAGCATACACACATTGCCTATGGTGGGTGAGGGCTTTTTTTTTTAACAAAGAACATCCAGCCTTCATCACAGAACCCAATTTATACACACTAAATATCTATATGTTGGTTGAATTGATAAATAAAGCAAATAATTCAAAAGCTGCCTCCAGGGCAGCCCGGGTAGCTCAGCGGTTTAGTGCCGCCTTCAGCCCAGGGCCTGATCCTGGAGACCCAGGACTGAGTCCCACATTGGGCTCCCTGCATGGAGCCTGCTTCTCCCTCTGCCTGTGTCTCTGCCTCTCTCTCTCTCTCTCTCTGTGTGTGTGTGTGTGTCTCTCATGAATAAATAAAATCTTAAAAAAATAAAATAAAATAAAAAAAGCTGCCTCCATTACCAGGCTGCCTCACAAGAGACACTTCTCCCTCCCACCCTACAAGACGGGATTAGCACAAGGGTGCCCGAGGCCTAGAGCCGGCTCCTTAGGGAGCCCTCCTGCTTCATGGTTCAATGGCCTCAACCCTAACCTAAAGAGCTGCTCCCAAACTTCCACCTGCAACAGACCAGGCACAGGACAGATGGGCTTGGACATATGGGAAATGACAAGTGATATCCAGAGGTGGCAGCTGGCCTGGCCCTCTCCAAACCACATTCCCACCTTGTGGGAATTTCGGCTAGGCCCAGATTTGGGGAAACACACCTCAAGAACTCTTGCCAAACACCTGCCAAGACCTGACTGTGAGTTAACTCCTGCCAGGGCAGGGTGGCCTCCAGCAGCGAAAGCATCAGACATTCCCTAACACAGAACTGCTTCTATGAAGTAAAATCTTCTTAAAAATAACTTCAAAGTAGCCATTAAAAACCAAATCTGTAAAAAAATAAAAACAAAACAAATCTGTAAAAATAAAGGCACACAAGGTACGATCACAAGATATGATGCTCCCCAGATAAAGGTCTGGTACAAGGTTCAGCAGAACTTGGGAGGGAAAGAGGTCACACATTGGTGGTTTCTCCTCTCGAATTCCACTTGGTTGACCTTTTCGTCTTTTGTGGTGGAACTGGGAATCTCTGGAGGGGAAGGTCAGGACAGGCAGCTGCAGGAACTGGCACTCACTACCATCAATGAAAATAACAGCTAAAAAAAACCCCAAACAGCTACCATGTGTCTAGCAGTATCAGCAAGGGGTCCGCACATGCAGTAAGACTCTCCCTAAGCCTCCCTAAGGTCCCTAAGAGTGAGAAAGACTTTTCCTTAGTTTCGGGGAGGGCAGGTGGCTGTCCCCAGACCACAGTCACACAGGCAGCCAGGTGCCAAGGGCCGTACCCTGACCTGGAGGCCCTGATCCGGCTGGGCACAGGGCTGCCTGTTAGCCCTCTGTGATTTACATGACAGCCTGCCATCTTCCTCCGATTCTGGGGGTGCAGTGGGCGGGCCAGCTGGCTTCCCCAATGGTGCACTACCTCCCGCATGAGATTTGTCATGGTACTGACCCCACCCCACAGTGGGACTCACAATCATGCCCCAACCCAACCCAATCACTTGCTTGCCTTGAAAATGGCTCCTCCTGACTCTGATTAATCCTCTTTTGATTAATCCTGTTTTCTTATTGCAGTCTTCCTTGAAGCAGAACGACTTGTTTTGGATATTCTCCTAGTCTTAGGAATTTTCTAATAAGCTGTCCAAATCCAGAGGTCTGACCACAGTACAATGTGCGCCAAAGGCAAGTTCCAAGGCTGGAGTCCTTTCTTTCTAGCCGGCTTCTGAGAGCGAAGCGTGGCTGGCCTAGGGCTCTGCTGAGAAGCAGATGAGTCTGAGCAAAGGGTCCACTTCCTCCCAGAGGCCACACCATTGTTCTCCATATCAGGGTCAGACCATAACCCTGACCTGACTAGATGCCCTACAAATATATGACCTTGACCTCAATGTTGAAATAAAAGAGAAAGACTGGGCAATCTGTTAAAATCGACAGGGAAGGAAAAGAAGTACACTGTAACATAGTACAAGATGGATGCGTCTGAGGACTCTCATTTTCAGATTTGGGAGCCACAATCTAATCTTATCTCCACTTGACAAAGGAGTAAGTGGAGGCCCAGAGATGTCTAGTAACCTGTCTAAAGTTGCACAACAAATGATACCTCTCAGGACAGAACCTAGCTTTTCTCTTTCTCACAGCTTTGTTCCACTTACCACGAGGGTGATTGCTGGTACCAGTGTCAACCATAAAGCAAGACTGGCTCAAGCATTCCCAGTGTGTACACATGCACTCAGTGCATGAGAAGGAGACCAGGGCCCCATGGCATTCTTCTGAAGCCTAAGTACTGTATTTTGAAAGCTTAATGAACCTACTAGACTCTAAGCAAAATTCAAGTTAACCTTAATAAGTTTAATTAAGTTCCAACAGAATCAAATTAACTTTCCCTCTGTCCTTATTTGTCCTCACTCAAGGAGGAGTTTTTCTAACAATAAATTTAACATGTCCCAAAGAAAAATTCTTTTTCTTTTAACAATTTATGTATTCATGAGACACACACAGAGAGAGAGAGAGAGGCAGAGACACAGGCAGAGGGAGAAGCAGGCTCCATGCAGGGAGCCCAATGTGGGACTCAATCCCGGGTCTCCAGGATCAGACCCTGGGCTGAAGGCTGATGCTCAACCACTGAGCCACCCAGGTGTCCCTCAAAGGAAAATTCTGATTTGAAAATCAAATGTCCCAACACACCATGAAGAACACCTGAGTTAAACTGAATGGAACAAATCTTTAAAAAAAAAAAAAAAGAGGGACGCCTGGGTGGCTCCGTGTCTCTGCCTTCAAAACCTGTCCTCACCCCCCAAATTCAAGAGCCGTTTCTACTAGCCCTTCTGCCCATGGCTCAGAGCTCTCACCAGGAGCCAGAGAGGAAGGAGCCCACCCATTCTTGCTGCTTGGACCCTAGCGGTCCCACGGTAAGCAAGTTGCAGGACACCCCCCCCTTCCCCAGTAGTCACTGGGCAAGCACCTGGGGGGATGATAGTATCAGCTCCTGTTTACCGTGTGCAGGCACCAGGTTTGGAACCTTGCTCATAGGACCTTGAGCCTCTACCACTTTGTACTGCATGAAATCAGGCCAGGTAACGTCTCCAAAGCTCACTCTTCTAATCCAGAGGAGGGGAATCAAGATGTTGCCTTCCTTACAGGATGCCTGCGTGGGTTAAATGAAATGACTCACGTTTGGCGACTCACAGAACAGAGTGTGTTTGGAGGTTCCCTTCCAGATTTTCCATCTCCATTTTACTTTCTCCCCCTAGCACTTACTAACACGCTATTAACATATTTGTTCATCTCCCTTACTGCCTTGTCTCCCCCACAGCATGTCAGCCATGTGGGCAGAGATCTGCCTTGTTTGCCGCTAGATTCCCAGCCCCTAGAACAATGGCTGGTGCAGAGTAGGTGCCCAGTAAGTATCTGTTGAATAAATGGCTCATACGCAGACAGGTAAGGACAGGGGGTACTGCAACTTCTGTGCGCCTATGTTGCCAAACTGCCGGGGGAAGTGGAAGGAAGATTCTCTGTCCTTAGCATTCTGTATGTCATCCAAGAGCACTTTTGAGTTGTTCCATGTGAAAAAGAACACAGAAAAGTCGATAGCCCATCCAGTGTGTGCCAGGTGCTGTGAGGGTTGAGGCCAAGAAGGACCGGGGCTCAGGAGGGCCTCATGCTTAGTTAGCTCTGCTTGTACCATCTTGAAATTCCTAACCATTTTTTTTATTTTTTTTTAAATTTATTTATGATAGTAACACAGAGAGAGAGAGAGAGGCAGAGACACAGGCAGAGGGAGAGAAGCAGGCTCCACGCACCGGGAGCCCGACATGGGATTCGATCCGGGGTCTCCAGGATCACGCCCTGGGCCAAAGGCAGGCGCTAAACCGCTGCGCCACCCAGGGATCCCCTCCTAACCATTTTTTAACAAAGGCCTCCATAATTTTCATTCTATACGGGCCCCACAAATTATGCAGCTAGCTCTGCTAGTGGGGGACATTTAGATACTTGGATCGGTGCAGGTGGTATTTCAGAGGACAAAATATTCAAAGTGGGGGTGAATCCAAGAGATGCCAAACCTGAAAGTGAAAATAAGTGTGTGGGCGCTGAGCGGAAAGAATGTGGCATTCACTGGCGTGATGGTCAAACCCTGAGGGATCACTGGTACTCCAGACCTCTTCCCTTGAGGACCAAACATCTCCCAGTTGACATCACCTTTATGTAATGTACCCATAGGCTGGGGCATCTCAAGAACTCCCACAGGTTGAGGCAACTGGGCCGAATTCTGAGATGGCCCAAGATCCCTGTCCCGGTTGCAGGTACCCTGGGTGAGACCTTATCCTGAGTGTGGTGAGACCAGGGAATAGGACAGGACAGTTGCTCCCTTCAGATTACACTGTACGGTAAAGGGGACGGGACGGTCACTCCTCTGATTGCATTCCATTACAAGATTCCACAGCAGCAGATCCTCCTGCTGGCCTTGAAGAAGCAACCCACAATGACCTCCAAAGCTGCGAGAAAAGGAATTCAGCCAAGAATGACCTAAGCCTGGATGAGAACCAGAAGCTCAGATAAGACCCTAGCCCTGGCCAACACCTTGACTACACCCATGTGAGACCCCAATCAGAGGACCCAGCTAAACCATGTCCAGATTCCTGACCCTAGCAACTCTGAGATGATAACCAGAAATTGTTTTGGACTGCTAGGTTTAGGGTAACTCGTTACCCCAAACAGCAATTGCTAACTAATACAGTGATCTGGTGCATAGCTGGGATGCAAGGGATGCTTGATGCCCCTTGGCAGGACTTACCTGGACAGATTATCACCAGAGCTAAAAACTCCAGACTAAGAAACCGTTGGTTGAGAAAGGCAGAGAGGAACCCCAAGAGTGGACAGGCATTAACAGATGGGGTGCTGAATGGAGCAGGGGAAGCAGGGTCTGTAGAGCAAGTACACACCCACGTCCACCCCACCCCAATGCTGTGGGGGAGGGAGGTAAGGCACAACCACATTTCAGGCAGTTATAAGGAAAGTAGGTCCTCCAGGGAGAATTCAAGGTCAAGATCCAAAGGGGAAGGGAGCATGGAGGGAAAGGCAGAGGCGCAGGGAGTTTACAGTTTACCCCCGGACACCAGATAAAACAGAGAAGACAAAGTCCTGCCGCCTTGGCCCGAACGTTTGCTTGGGTAGGCAAGAAAAAAAATTAAAAGAACTCTAATGAACATTTTCATACGCTTGACTTGGAAACTCTAGATGGAAACAACAACAACAAAAAACATTCACTCCTGATCCACCCTCTGGAAACCACACAACCATATTCACTCCCCAGGGCCCTGCCTGGCACACAAGCACTTACGTCTCATGCCAGCCTGGGGCAGCTCCCAGGATGGCAAGGGAGCCAGGAGCTGCTGCCAGCAAAGCCATCTGCTCACCAATTCCCACAGTCTGAACGGCACAGCTTCCAGAAGGGTACTGCTGGAGACCGGCGACAGTCTGTGCATGCGGAGGGCAGGGGAAAGGACACAGGGAACTAGGTCTCTGTTGCTCTCCATCAGTCAGCTTCGTTCTGGTCATGAGGTGATCTGCTCCTGAGGTGTTTCCTGGAAGGCCCTCAGAGAAACTGTCTGCATTATAACCCTGATTCGCAGACAGTGCCTTCCTACTTGCATCTTACAAGGATGTTGCTGGTACAAGGACCGGAGCTGCTGCAGGTCACACAGGGGCCCAGCAGGACAGCAGACACCGCACCCACAGGAAGTCAAGGTCTGTAAGTCTGAGCTATGGACTAACACTAACGCGGACATCTTATGACGACCAGACGTCAGCGATGGTTCTTCTGGTCTTCTGTAAGCCTGGCTCTGTGCGAGGAGCTCCGGCCCAGCTACTCCGCGGCCCTAAATGGTCCTAGTCGTATCCATTTTGCCAATGGAATGAAAAAGACCCTCGGAAGGGCAGTAAGTCACAGAGGTCAGCCGCTAGGGGAGGAGCCAGATCTTGAACCTATGTCTGCCTGGCTTCAAATCCCACGCTGTCTCCTCGGCACCTCACTCTTTCCCATATGGATATGCAACTGTCTGCAGGGCCAGAACAAAGTCACCACACTGAAAGTGTTGAAATGTCATGCACAGACAGAGAACTAAGGCCCAGACCCCAAGGGAAGCACCACCAATGTGAGGGCTGAGAGCACATGTAGGTGCCACACAAGGCAGGTGTGGAACCTGGCCCACAAAGATGATCTAAGAGCTACTCTCCAGACAGAGGCAAGTCACAAATGCTGGGGGTGGACTGCTGTGCTGGCTGTGAGCACCGGGGCCGATGGAAAATGAACCTGGCTTCAAGAAAGAGCATGGCCCAGAAGTGGGATTAGAACACAGCATGTGCAAGAGCTGGGGGGAGGGCAGCAACAGGGGGCAAGGTAAAAAGCAGGAAAGATGGAACCACAGCAAGAAGCACAGGGGTCAAGCACAGGGTCAAGCACAGGGGTCAAGACTGCATCCATCTGACTGCGGGAAGAAAACCTGGGCAGGAAGCAGGGGTGGACGGGATGACGGCCTGACACACAACACAGGAGGTATGGAGACCTGAGCAATGGTGCCACCAGGGGGAGGTGGGAAAGAAGAGCAACTGAGACACAGAAGACCCACCCATGTGACTCGGCCATTTCCTGGCTACTGCTGAGTTGATCAGAACTCCTTGGATAAGCCAAAATATGAAAAGTTTCAATTAAGGGTAGAGACAGAAGGGAGAGAAGAGAGGAATATCCTGTTAGCCCCAGATTTTCTGCCTGCCGGCAACTCTTCAGAACCAATGAGAAGCACAGAGAAACCCCCTTTCTCCCAGGCAAGGAAATGCAATGGACTATTCCATTATTTCTTCTTCTAGAAGCCTGGACAGCTGAGGCTTGCAAACACAAATGAACACACAGATGTGAATGAGTTTCAATCAAAGTTTAACCAGAACACCAGAATTTCTCCAGTGTGGCTACAAGGGTTAGAAAGCAAGATGGTATCATCTGCCTACAAATGGGGAGTAAATGTCAAGGTGGGGGAAAAGGGACTGAGAAGGGAACCAAGTAGGACGAGCTCAGAGCCCAGGGTCTCCCAGGGCTCACAAGGGCGTGGGTGGCCTGCAGGAGGTGGTATCAAGGGAGTCCTGTGGTCAGCACACATGGGGGGGGCGCCATCCCAAGTTAGGGGGGGGGTACTTGATCCAGGCCCCAGCACTCCCTCCGACCACCTAGTAACTCAGGCAAGTTTCCTCACCCGGACACTGGGACAGCTGATTCCACTGAACCACTGCACTGGTCTTCAGTAAGGTTTGGGGGTGGGGTGGGGGGGGAAATCCCATGGCAAACTCAGGTGTTGGAGCAGAAGCCTAGCTTGAAATTTAGTACCTGCCATGTGCAACATTGGGTGTCAGGTCCCTCCCCTGTAAGCTGGGAAAAACTCCCTCCTAGTGCTGTTGAGAGGATTAAATATGGCAGTATACAGAGCTGACTTCCGTTCCCTTTGTGAAGTCCTCTCCAGCTCCAAATCATGCAGAGAAAGGGGCCTTTTCTTGGCCGCAAGGGCACACACGTTTTCACATCACTGCTATTTTGAGTTATTAATTGAAATAATTCGGGACACCCGGGTGGCTCAGTGGTTGAGTGTCTGCCTTCGGCTCAGGTCGTGATCCTGGGGTCCTGGGATCAACTGCTATGCTGCATCAGGCTCCTAGTAGGGAGCCTGCTGCTGCTTCTGCCTCTCTCTGTGTGTCTCTCATGAATAAATAAATACAATCTTTTAAAAAAAAATTGAAACAACTCAAAACAGTATGCTGTCAGTTAACTAAGGGCAATTTGAAAAAAAAAAAAAAGTTATTTGCCCCAAAGACAATGTGAGAGAGCTGAATACTATCTCCTGGGCAAGAGCCTTGAAAGGGGAAGGCTCAGGGATAGAAGAAACTCCCACTCCAGGTGAGCACTGGCGGGAGGCTTGGGGCAGGAGATACACCTACGGACATAGTCCCTAACATGGCCACCACAGCAGTCAGCAAGCCCTTCTTCCAGCACTTCCTCCCCCAAATAACCTCCACAAAACAGACTTCCACTTCTCCTTTCTGCCTCCACCCAGAAAGCCAAGCACAAAAGAGTCTAATCTACAACACGGCCCATCACTGCCCCCACTTGGGAGTTCGGGGTCTAGGTCTTTGAGACCTGACCTAGACCCCGAACAACCAACACCCCAGCCATTGAAATAAGATCTCTCTACGTTTGCAGGCTGTTATTTCCTTTCGCATATACTCTTTAGACACAACATATGCCACAATAAAAGTGAGCGTTCTCCCTCCTTTCACTCAAAGGCACAGGACCTTCAGAGACATGTGAGTTTAACCCGAAGAACATCCTGCTCTTGGTAATGAATGGTGGACCCGTTTCCTTTTTTTTCTTTTTAAGATTTTATTTTATGTATGTATGTATGTATGTATGTATGTATGTATGTATGTATGTATGTGAGACACAGTGAGAGAGGCAGAGACATAGAGGGAGAAGCAGGCTCCCTACAGGGAGCCCGGTGTGGGACACAATCCCTGGCCCCGGGATCATGCCCCCAGCTAAAAGCAGATGCTCAACCACTAAGCCACCCAGGCTGGGGACCTGGACCCCAGTTTCTGAACACACATTCCTTTTCCCAATTGGTTTTCCCCCTCCTCACCAGATGAAACTCTTTTTTCCTCAAAGAACAATATCCTTGAAACTCTATTTACTTTTTTAGACTCTAAGAACCTGAGACTGGAGCCTTAGTGTAGAATATGTTATATAATAAGAATACCTTATATAATGGAGTGCTAAATCTTTTGTAAACAAAATACCCAAAAGAAGGCCTTTATATTTGGCAGGAAAAAATAAAAACGCCTTTGGGGTCTACCAGCAGCTGAGAACTACAGCCTGAGGAATTTTTTTTAAAAGAACCTACAGAATGATTTCTCACAAGCACAAAAAAATGCACCTTGAATTAAACTTTGGAGGTGGGCTGTCTGTTTCAAATCAGCAATGTGCTTACCCCAGAAGGAACATCTTACCAAAAGCAGGATGGAGAAGCAGCAGCATATTACAAAGAGTATTTTTTTTTTAAGCAGAAGTAAAATCTGGAAGTATCTAAAAGATGCTCAAAATGGTACAGCAAGAAGGGTGGTGGAATTCTGGCAATGATGTTCCTTTTCAAGCTGTTGTAATACAACGCTATGAAAGCTATTTATACTTAAATATAGTCACAAATGTTTAAAGCACTACCTTTGTAGTACATGCTCTCAGTATAACTTTGAAAGCTCTAAACTGAGGGATGCCTGGGTGGCTTGGCGATTAAGTGTCTGCCTTTGGCTCAGGGTGTGATCCTGGGATCCAGATCCAGGAGTCCCGCATTGGGCTCCCCACAGGGCACCTGCTTCTCCCTCTGCCTGTGTCTCTGCCCAGCTCCCTCTCTGTCTCTCATGAATAAATGAATAAAACCTTTTTAAATAAATAAATAAAGTTCTAAACTGAAAATGCTGGTGTCTTCTCTTGTGAAGGTTCTCCTTTCTGGAAGGGAAAGAGTATTCCAACCTGACTAGAAGAAAGACTTAGAAAGGAAAATGAAGTCAGCTTACCTGAGGTTTACCTTTCGTTCTTCATCGCTGCCAGCCTCCAACTACAGAGAAAGAAAGAGAATGTCACACCACAGACGCCATAGCAACAAGTCTCACATTTTCTACTCTGATGTCTGAAAAAGATACAGATGTCCAGGAAACCTGGCTGTGTCAACACGGTCGCACCCTTTCCTCAGCAACCCCGTTCTGCTGTCCCTCTGAGAAGTTCCCATGGAGGAATTTTCAGGTTTCCCAACATTTGCCCACATTCCTTCCAAAGTGTTGTACGTTAATTCCTGTTGATGGGACACTCCTATCTGGCACTGCTCCTCAACAGGCTCTTCTCAACTTTCCCGGGTTGTTTTGGATCACACCCTGTTTTTGAAGAGGAGAGGGGGTGTTATTTTAAGAGAACCTATTTCCTCCTTCAAGCCAGGCAATAGCTGAATGATCGACACTATTTTCAGCCCCACGTATGGGTTTGAAAAGAAAAGAAAGAGAAGAAAAAGAAAGAAAGAAGAAAAAAGAAAAGAAAAAGAGGGGCACCTGGGTGGCTCAGTTGGCCAAGCTGTCTGTCTGTCCTTGGCTCAGGTCATGATCTCAGGGTCCTGGGATTGAGCCCTGCATCAAGCTCCCTGCTCAGCAACAAGTCTGCTTCTCCCTCTCCCTCTTCTCCCCCTCCCTCTGTGATCTCTCTCGCTCTCTCTCAAATAAATAAAATCTTAAAAAAAAAAAAAAAAGGAAAGAAAGAAAAGAAAGAAAAGAAAAGAAAAGAAAAGAAAAGAAAAACCATTCCAGGCAAGTCTTTCATGATGGAAAGGGGCCAAGAGAAGCCTGCCTGTCTGTGGGTCTCAAAAGCTCTTGGTGGTTCTCAAAAAGGCTTAAATGTTTAATATAAAACTTTCAAGGCTATTGGTTTATTTATAGAAATGAAAGAAATGGACATTTAATATTTTCTAAAAGTTTAAAGGCCAAGAGGGTTAGAATCTAAGTCACCAAGAACTTAAGGCCCGATTGCAATTTTTTCTTTCTTTCTTTCTTTCTTTCTTTCTTTCTTTCTTTCTTTCTTTCTTCTTTCTTTCTTTCTTCCTTCCTTCCTTCCTTTCTTTTTTGCTTTCAATGAGAAAACTGACAGAAGAATATACACCCCCACCCCCGCCCCCAACAACTCTGCACCTCCGGGACCTGGCATGTTTTGTATGTTACACAGAGGAGCCCATTGAATAGGAAAGAGAAACCTAGAAAGCAGTGATCCCTGGGAGAGATGCAAGGCTGAACAAGGACAGAGACTAGGCAGGAGCCAGCGCTGATGGGAAAAGGATACAGAACTCACACATGAAAGGGCCTGAGAAGCAAGAGACACAGAGCACAGGTGGCAGTTTCAGCAAAGGAGGGTATACCAGAGAGTCCCAGGGTCCCTAACCTTGATGAAAATACTGTACATACAGTATCGTGCAGAGGTGAACACTGGTGGCCAGTCAATTAGTGCTCACGCTCCCTACCTTGTGGTGAGGGAGAAATGGAAAAATCAGGCCAGACTTCACTGACCACAGGGCCCTGAGCTTCCGTCCCAAAGTGAAGCATAAACAACTCACACAACCACACACCCTTAGAAGAGAATGTTGTGTCTAACCCAGTGGTCTTCAACGGGGGAAGATTTTTCTCAATGGGAGACACTGGGCAAGGTCTGGAGTCTTTTTTGAGACGATGCTACTGGCATCTAGTGGGTGGAGGTCTGGGTGATGCTAAACCCGCCTCGATGCACAAGACAACGCCCCAGGACAGCAAACTGTCTGGTCCCAACATCAGCAGTGCCAAGGCTGAGAAACCCTAAGCCCCAACCCCCACCCACCATAAAAAAAAAAAAAAAGATAGAGAGACTGGCGATCTGCCCATAAAAATTAGTCACCTTGAACGTTTGTCAAAAATAACAATGTTCCAGTCCATTCCTGAAAGTTATTGATTTATCTGTTGTGGGGCTTTCTGCTTGTTCTCACAAAGGAATGAGATAAGATTAACAGTAAAGTGACAGGAATGAGATAATTAAAGATGGAGGGAAGGGGAAAAAATTAAGAGAGGAGAGCTGCTTTGCTGGTCAGGCTGACTTCCCTGTTCCCACGCTGAACCGGCTGAGTCAGGAAACAGCTGCTCTAAGTCTCTGACTCAGAGGAGGAGTTGCATTTCGAGGAGTGAGGAAGTGATTTAGGGGTGCAGACCTCAAAGAGATTTAATTATTGGTCATTCTCTGGGATTCCCGGGAATGAAATGAAGGCAACGTACAGTCAGTTCTTCCAGAGAAGAAAGCTATACACACCCAAGAACATGTGTAGGAGGGAAGCCAGCCCTTTCACACGAGCCGAGGCCCGATGGAAGGTCAGACCAGAGGCACAGTGGGCCTGGACCCACGCCTCCGGACTCCACATGCACGTGCCTGCTCTCTCTGTGCTGTCTTGCTTCTTTCTGCCTCACCCCATCTGGAATGAAACCTCGCCTTCCAGGGAACATCCCAACTTCGGCTAGTTCACTGGGCCATCAATGCTGCTGATCTAACGGGAAATAAAAGGTGGCTGAGGGGGATCTGGGTGGCTCAGATGGTTAAAAATCTGTCTTCGGCTAGGGTCATGATCCCAGGGTCCTGGCACTGAGCCTGCTTCTCCCCCTGCTTGCGCATACTCTCTCTGCCAAATAAATAAACAATACCTTTGGGGGGGGGGGCCTGAGTTTTGTCCTCATGTTTACCGGGCCACTGGCACTTGGTAAAAATAATGCTCTATATAATTTGAAATGTCTTGTAGAGACGACCCAAATGTCCAACAACGTGTGATACATCCATACAATGGAATATTACTTGGCAATAAAAAGGAATGAAGTATTGATCTATGCTACAACACGGAGGAACCTTGTGTACACTATGCTAAGTGACAAGAGCAAGACACAAAAGGTCACATATTGTATGATTTTGCTCATATGCAATGTCCAGAACAGGCAAATCTATGGGAACAGTAAGTAGATCAGTGGAAACCTAGAGTTTGGTAAGAGCAGGATAGGAGTGAGGAGATGGGGGAGCTAAGGAGTGTGGGGCTTCTTTTTCCAAGTGATGAAGATTTCTGGTACTAGATCCTGGTGATGATTGGGCAACTTTGTGACTATACCAAAAGCCACTGAATCATACACTATGAAATGGTGAAGTGATATGTGGATTATATCTTAGGTAAAAAGTAACATAAAATTCTAAACCTGTGTCTCAGACAGGAATAGATCAGGTGTAAGCTATGCAAGGGAACGGGGGTTTTGAATCCAAGACAGAGGCTGAGGGGTAATCCCTTACTGAATTTGAACTCTTCCCCCACTTTAGTTTTTGAGCTGAGATTAAGTGCATGGAAGTATTCTGTGAACTGCAAGACGGCCATAATCAGAATGATGGAGAACAGATGTCTGTGTGGAGAGGGAAAAAAGCTACGGCAGCCTAAATTCTCAGTTGCAGGCAACTAGCCACCAGTGTTCTTTTCCCTGCACTTGACTTGCAGAGGAAGGACTATGAGAATCCTGTCTGCAGACAAGGTATCTCACGAATGGCCTCTCCTGGAGAAGAAAAGGAGGGGGATATGGGGGGGGGGGTTCACCCTTGCAGCCACTCCGTTTGTGTTCCTAGTGCTCCTAGCAAAACAGGCCGAAGAGCTATGGGGCCAGGAGCCCGCAGGACAGGCAGGGCTGCTTACACCAAAACCAGTTCCTCTTCTCTCACACAAACCTTTCCTGTTATCAACTCCCCCCACCCCCACCCCCAGAAGGGGCTTGAATCTTAGATGCTGGCGCGGCCACTTCCTGGGCCTGCAGGGCTCCTCCTCCAGCGTTCTCTCCCTTCTCTAAACAGTTCCCAATCTCCTCCTCCAACTGCTCTGTCGTCAGGCCAACACTCAGCCTGGCCATGGATAGGAGGTTACACCAGAGGCCACGAACGGTTCTCCGGGAGAAGGTGGGAGTAGGGAAGGAGAGGGTCAGCCCTGCAGCTGCGGGAAGCCACAGCCCTAGTGCAGCCCAGGCCAACTGCAGACTCAGAGGACCCCCTTCCCCAATCTACCCCAGAGCAGGAAGGGGCCGGCCAACACAGGCCTGATCACACGCAGGCACAGAGAAACCCGCAGGGTGCAGCGATGCACCCTCAGGCCCCAGAATGCACCCGTGCAGCCACAGAAACCCCAGGGCCGGCCCCAGCCACACAGCCGGATACACACAAACAGGCAGCCCTGGAGGATACTACAAAGAGGAACAAGTCCAGACTCGGCCGCACACAAAGACAGGACACGCAGTCACGCAGCGCCCTGAGCTCTCTCGTCGCTGTCACACAGTGACACGGGCCCCGAGAGGTCCGCCACTCAGGCCGGGAGGCGGGCCTCCAGGGGCAGGCAGGTGGGGAAACACTCGGACACCCAGAGGGCCACCCCGGGGCTCTGTCACAGCAGCAGCAGAGCTCCCAGCCGCACACGACACCCGCACGCACGGCCCGGCAGGCAGCCAGGCAGCCAGGCAGCCAGCGGAGGGGCCTGGAGCCGCCACGGGGCCACGCACCTCGGAACCAGCACCCCCGCAGCCGCCAGCTCGAGGAGTCCGAGCGGCTCCTGGCGGCGCGCGGCCTCCCACCGTCACCCCGTGGGGTCGGTCACGCACGCAGGCCACCCCGCAGCACAGCCTCGCTGACAGCCCCCGCGCCCAGCCGGGGGGCACCGCCGCTCTCCCGCTCGGGGCCCCGGGGCCCGGGGCCCGGCGCCCTCCGCCCCGCACTCGCGGCCCAGGCCTGGAGCCGCGGGCCCGGGGCTCACCTCGCTGTTGCTGGCCGAGGAGGAGGCGGCGCTGGGCGTGGGCGAGCGCTGCAGGGTCACCAGGGCCATGGCTGCGGCGCGGCGCGCGGACGCCGCCGAAGCCGCAGGCTAGAGCCGCCTCCGCCGCCGCCGCCGCCGCCGCCGCCGCCGCCCGGGCCGGGCCCGGGGCGCTCCAGCAGCCGCGCGCGGGCGGCCGGGCCGAGCCGGGCCGGACCCGCCCCTCCCCCTCCCCCTCCCCCTCCCCCTCCCCTCCCCCTCGGCGTCCGCCGCCCCCGCCTCCCGCCTCCCGCCTCCCGCGCCGGCGCGCGCCGGGCCCGGAGCCCTGGGGGGCGGGGCGTGCGCGTGCGCGTGCGCGTGAGCTCAGACCGGCGGCTGGAGGCCTGCGCGCGCCCGCCCCGCCCCGCCCCGCCCCCCGCCCCCGCGCGCGCCCGGGCCCCGAGCCTGGGGACCTCCACCGCGAGGCTGCCCTGCGGCGCGGGCGGGGACGCCGAGGCCCGGCGCCTGCGCAGCGGGCGGGGCGGCGAGGGGCCCGGAAGTGGCCCCCACCCCCGCGGCCGGCGGCGACCTGCGGAAACTCGCTCATTCGTTCGTGAGCCCTGGAGCATCTGCGAGGGGCAGGCGCGCTGCAGCCTGCGGAGCGCAGAACCTACGGGCCGCAGTGACTCCGACGGCTCGGCGCGTTTAAAAGTTATTTTGCTCGGGGACCCCCGGGTGGCGCAGCGGTTTGGCGCCGCCTTCGGCCCAGGACGTGACCCTGGAGTCCCGGGACCGAGTCCCACGTCGGGCTCCCGGCATGGAGCCTGCTTCTCCCTCTCCCTCTGCCTGTGTCTCTGCCTCTCTCTCTCTCTCTCTATCATAAATAAATAAGTGAATCTTTAAAAAAATAAAGTTATTTTGCTCGTGTTTTTATACGAATTCCTTACGTGTCTGTAGACCCAGGCAAGTCCTCGGGGAGTCAGGGGAGGCTTGCTCAGAGACCCGAGCAGGATTAACGGGTGAAGGCAGGGGCAGCCCAGCGGCCGGAGGGGGAGCTCCGAGGGGGAAGGCCAGGGCCTGGGGGGAGAAGAGTGGCGCCTCGAGGTGCGCTCTAGAAAGCTCTAGGCTGCGGAGTAGAGAACGGGCTGCTGCTGTCCCCCTGGAAGGTGTGGCCAGTATGGGGATGGAGAGCTGCAGTACCCTATGCCGGCCGGGTGGTACTGGCTGGACTCAGTGATGGGAAGCTTCCCCTTAATTTCCAAAAAGCCCTCCCCGACTTCTGTCTCTGCATGCACACCGCACCCGCACCCGCACCCGCACCCGCACCCGCAGATGTCCTGGTCCAATCCTGCATTTTAGCAGAGGGCTCCACCACGCCAGCTCAGTGCCCAGCTAGAAGCCCAGGAAGCCTCCTGGATCCCTCCCCCAGATCCAGGGGCTGGGACCTCGGGTTTTTTCCTGGGATCTGGGTCTCAGCACCATTCATTTTATTTTCTTTTATTTAAAGATTTTATTTATTAATGAGGGACACACGGAGAGAAGCCGAAACATCGGTAGAGGGAGAAGCAGTCTCCCTGCGGGGAGCCTGATGCCAGATTGGATCCCAGGACCCCGGGATCACGACCTGAGCGAAGGCAGACACACTCATTGATCCACCCAGGCATCCCAGCACCATTCATATTAAAGGAGGTTCTCGGGGTGATGAAGTTTTGGAATTAGGTGAGGTTTTGGTGGGGTGAGGTCCAGAGCCGACCACCAAGAAAGAATTTTTTTTTTTGAAGATATCATTTATTTATTCATGAGAGACAGAGAGAGGGAGGCAGAGACACAGGCAGAGGGAGAAGCAGGCTCCATGCAGGGACCCGGACGTGGGACTCGATCCCAGCTCCGCGGGATCACACCCTGGGCTGAAGTCAGGTGCTCAACACTGAGCCACCCGGGTGTCCTTTTTTCCTTTCTTTTTTTTTTTTTTTTTAAAAAGACTTTATTTATTCATGAGAGACACAGAGAGAAAGAGGCAGAAACACAGGCAGAGAAAGACCCAAGAAAGAATTCTTGAGACATCTTTGGGTGGAAGATGGTGGTTTTATTAAAGCCCGGGGACAGAACCCCTGGGCAGGAAGAGCCCCTGCCTTTGGCCTGTGATGGTGGCTAATGATCTACCTGGGAGTCAGGAGGGGTTTGAGGATAGCGTACTCTCTTAGGAATTTTGGAAGCAAGGTTTCCAGGACCTTGAAGAGGCTAGCTGTAGTTGGGAAAAGGTCACTTAGTACTGTGTAATAAAACCTTAGTCATGAGACCCTTCAGATGTGTATCCGTGGGCCATGTGCTTGGGCGATGATTGCCAGCACGTATCTTAAGGGTTTGGAGGGTTTAGAGATAAAGGAAATTTCTAAAGGAATTTTTTTTAATTTTTATTTATTTATGCTAGTCACAGAGAGAGAGAGAGAGAGGCAGAGGGAGAAGCAGGCTCCATGCACCGGGAGCCCAACATGGGATTTGATCCACGTCTCCAGGATCGCGCCCTGGGCCAAAGGCAGGCGCCAAACCGCTGCGCCACCCAGGGATCCCCTCTAAAGGAATTTTTTATGTTAAAGTAGACTTACAGGATCCTGGAGGTGGGACTAAGATTGCCTTCTGCCCTTAGCAAAGTATGAACATTGAGGCAGTTGAGTCTGTAGAGGAGTGACTCTTTGCCTGTTTCAAGGACTTGTCACTGTGCTGCCCTGGGCTCGTGCTTTGTCCTCAGCTACTCCTCTGTTCGCCCATCAGCAGCATTTCAGCCTCTTTGGAGCTGCTGCTGCTGCTAGTGCTGCTTCTTGTTTTTAATCGTAGGAATATTTTTGCTTGTCTTGCTGATGGGGACTGGAGGAGCCAGGAATAGTAAATGTCCTGCAATGCACTGGACAGTCTACCCAAAGAATTGTTCCATTCCCACAGATACTTGTGTAGGTGAGAAACCCATTCTTAATTCTCTGTTTTAGATATCAACACAGTCTCTTTCACTGAATTTTCAGAAATGCAACTATGTTTTTTTTTTTTTTTTGCAACTATGTTTAAGTAGAGGGAAAAGTATACTGTGAGAGCTCTGTACCAAGTTGATTACCAATTTGGGAAAAATTTATGGTTGCCAACACCACTCCTAATATTAGCATAGTTGACTCAGCACATTTACATTTGTAGCAGTGATCTTGGCTGAGAGACAGTCATACTTATTTAGTACTTATTTTAAAATAACAAATATAAGACAAATTTGGGGGCAAAATTCAGTTGAATGTTGAATATCTTACTCTCAAATCCAAACATACTCCTTAAAAACAGCTTCCAAAACTTTACCTGTGTCCTCCAGGGAAATTGTGCCCAAGTATTCGCGTACTGAAATGCATGTTTTGTTATGATTTATTTTTATTTGATGTCTACATTACAGTTGGTGCATTATGGATTTGGGGTTTTTAGACCTCCCCCACATGCCTTTATTATGTATAAATTTTGTTCCCAATTAGTAACCATTACAAACTATTTGTAAAAGGGATGTGGGACTTTAGGGTTGAGAGCCTGAGGCCAATGTTTCTCAAATTCAAGTGTTTGAAAATCCCCTGGAGTAAAGAGACTTCTAGGCCCTGCCCTCTTGAGTTTCTGATGCACTGTTTGTTTGTTTTAAGATTTTATTTATTTATTCATGAGAGACACAGAGAGAGTGAGAGGCAGAGACACAAGCAGAGGGAGAAGCAGGCTCCATGCAGGGAGACGGACATGGGATTCGATCCTGGATCTCCAGGATCACTCCCTGGGCTGAAGTCGGTGCCAAACCGCTGAGCCACCTGGGCTGCCCTGATGCACTGTTTTCTAAGTGAGATGGGAAATTTTGCATTTTAACAATCCCCTGAGAATGCTGAAGATCCTGGTTTGGGGACTACAGTTTGAGAACCACTGCCTACAAAAATGCCAAGTCATCCCTCTGCTCTTCGCTGTATTTTCTCCCACTCCAATTTATCAAGAAATCTGTTTCTCGGATGGCACTAAGCCCACCACTTTTCGGGAGATCACCTCTACCCTTTCTCACTTCCTCCTCAAACTGAGAGGTCCTCTTCCCTCCCACAACTAACTGCTGCCAGATACTAATGGGGGAACAGAGGAGTAGCTGAGGACAAAGCACGAGCCCAGGGCAGCACAGTGACAAGTCCTTGAAACAGGCAAAGAGACACTCCTCTACAGACTCAACTGCCTCAATGTTCATACTTTGCTAAGGGCAGAAGGCAATCTTAGTCCCACCTCCAGGATCCTGTAAGTCTACTTTAACATAAAAAATTCCTTTAGAAATTTCCTTTATCTCAAAAAATAAAAAATAAAAATAAAAGAAATTTCCTTTGTCTCTAAACCCCCCAAGCCCCCAAGATACGTGCTGGCAATCATCGCCAAAGCACATGGCCCACGGATACACATCTGAAGGGTCTCATGACTAAGGTTTTATTACACAGTACTAAGTGACCTTTTCCCAACTACAGCTAGCCTCTTCAAGGTCCTGGAAACCTTGCTTCCAAAATTCCTAAGAGAGTACGCTATCCTCAAACCCCTCCTGACTCCCAGGTAGATCATTAGCCACCATCACAGGCCAAAGGCAGGGGCTCTTCCTGCCCAGGGGTTCTGTCCCCGGGCTTTAATAAAACCACCATCTTCCACCCAAAGATGTCTCAAGAATTCTTTCTTAGTGGTCGGCTCTAGACCTTACCCCCCCACCCCACTTCACCTATTCAAAAACTTCATCCATACCACCTCCCAAAAAGCCCCTGGTCTGGGTTCAGGGTCCTTCCCAGGATCCCATAACCCCCATTCCACCTCCAATGACACTGTAAGTGTCACTGGGCATTGTTGTGTCTCTGTCTTGTCACAGGGTCCCTAAAAAAATCTCAGGGGCTGGGCTGGGACCAGAGTGAGGACACAAAATTTAAGGAGGTACCAAAAAAAACCCCACAAAATAAAAACCCCACCTCAGTAACCAGAGGAAAAAAAATTTAATATTTTATTTATTTGTTCATGAGGGACACAGAGAGAGAGAGAGGCAGAGACATAGGCAGAGGGAGAACAAGGTTCCCTGCAGGGAGCCCGATGTGGGACTCCGTCCTGGGTCTCCAGGATCACACCCTGGGCTGAAGGCTGATGTTTAACCGCTGAGCCACTCAGGCATCCCCAGAGAAATATTTTCATGCAACATTTTAGGGAATCAAATTTAGTGCCAAAATCCATGATGAACAAAATATCATTTTTTTTTCAAAATATCAACATTTTAAATAAAGACAGGATCAGTACTGTATTTCTGATCTTTCCTATTACCTCCAGACTCCAATAAGGCACAGGAAGACACTTTTACTGATCTTGTCCTGCTTTCATTCTAGCTTTCAAATTCTGGTCACTCTAACCTCTTGTGCAAACTGGGCTTGACTCAGCCTTGGTGATAAGAAGGGTGAGGTGGTGAAAGAAGTGAAAGCTATTTTCAAGTATTTAAAACAACAGGTTATTGAGTTCTTTGCTGTCTGCTAGGTGTCATGCAAAATGCTTTGGGAGTGTGCTGGAGACACAGTTTATTAACATGTGATGGCCCCACTCAGGATCCAGGCTCACCTCCTTCAGAAAGCCTTCCATGATTGAGGCTGGATTAGGTACCCCTTCTCTGTGCTCAAGATGGGAAACAGAGGGCTAGCTGAGGACAAAGCACAAGCTGACACCTCACAAATGACTGCCCCCCCTATGGGTGGGACATGTATGACATTCCTCAGGAAGTTTCCAATTGTCTTAATGTCTTGCTAGAGGGAAAAACAATCTTTAACTTGACAATGGCAAGGCCTCCAGTATCTTGTAGGTGCTCCTTAGCATATGAAAATCCCTTTCAAATCTCCTTCCCTCCCCCAACTCTGCAGGTATATAATCAGCCACCCCTCACAGGCCCCGAACAGCAGCTCTTCCTGCCCACAGGTCTTGTCCCTGTGCTTTAATAAAATCCCCTAATTCTATCCATTGGAACACAGTTTATTAACATGTGAATGCCCCCACTCTAGCTCCGGGCTCCCCTCCTCTGGGAAGCCTTCCCTGAATGGAAGCTGGATTAGGTCCCTCTTCTCTATGCTCCTATGGCCCCAGTGTTTCTTCTTGGGTTGAGCTACTTCTTGTATTTCTTGTCACCACTGTTGTGATCCTTATTTCACAGATGAGGAAATTGTTGCAGAGTTGTTAAGTCATGCCGGAGGTCACAGAACTAGGGAGTGGTGAAGCTGGTATCCAAGATCTTGTTTTCTGCTTTAGACTTCAAGACCAAGGGACACCCGAGTGGCTCAGCAGTTAAGCGCCAGCCTTCAGCCCAAGGTGTGATTCTGAAGTCCCAGGATCCAGTCCCACATCAGGCTTCCTGCATGGAGCCTGTTTCTCTCTCTGCCTGTGTCTCTCTGGGTCTCTCATGAATAAATAAATAAAATCTTAAAAAAAAAATCAAGACACAGTTCTTCCAGAACTCTACCTTTCTTATTTATTTTTGTATATTTTTTAAAAGATTGTTTAATTATTTATTTATTCATGAGTGAGTGAGTGAGTGACAGAGAGGCAGAGACATAGGCAGAGGGAGAAGCAGGCTTCCTGCAAGGAGCCCAATGCGGGACTTGATCCTAGGACGCCGAACCACGACCCGAGCCAAAGGCATACACTCAACTATTGAGGCCCATAGGTGCCCCTATTTTTATTTTTATTTTTTTAAATATTTTATTTATGTGAAAGAGAGAGCATGACGGGGCGGGGGTGGGGGTGCAGAGGGAGATAGAGAAGCAGACTCCCCGCTGAGCAGGGTGGGTCCCAGGACCCTGAGATCATGACCTGAGCCCAAGATGGACAGATGCTTAACTGAGTCACCCAGGTATCCTGTTAGTTACCTTTTTAGAGCAAACTAATTTGCAATTCCTTTGTAACTATTCAGAATTGAAATTCAGAGGTAATAAAGCTTTGGTAGGCTAAATAATGGCCCTCCAAAGATACCTGTATCCCAATCCCTGGAACTCGTGAATATTACCTGACATGATAAGAGGGATTTTGCAGGCCTGATTAAATTAAGGCTGTTAAAATGGGGAGAGTATCCTGGATTATGCAGGTGGGCCCAATTTAATCCCAAGGGCCTTTATAAGAAGGAGATAGTAGGATCAGAGTGAGCAGAAAGAGATGTAACAACAAAACCAAGAGGTTGGAATGATACAAGCAAGACCCTGACTTAGGGTGTTCTAGAAGCCTCTATAAACAGAAAAAGGCGAGCAAATAAATTCTCCACTCATTGCTCTGAAAGATCTCAGCCCTACTTGATTTTATTTATTTTTTAAAAAAAATTTTTTTTAGGGATCCCTGGGTGGCGCAGCGGTTTAGCGCCTGCCTTTGGCCCAGGGCGCGATCCTGGAGACCCGGGATCGAATCCCACGTCGGGCTCCCGGTGCATGGAGCCTGCTTCTCTCTCTGCCTGTGTCTCTGCCTCTCTCTCTCTCTCTCTCTCTCTGTGTGTGTGACTATCATAAATAAAAAAAAATTTTTATTTATTTATGATAGTCACACAGAGAGAGAGAGGCAGAGACACATGCAGAGGGAGAAGCAGGCTCCATGCACCGGGAGCCCGACGTGGGATTCGATCCCGGGTCTCCAGGATCGCGCCCTGGGCCAAAGGCAGGCGCTAAACCGCTGCGCCACCCAGGGATCCCCCTACTTGATTTTAGACATCTGGCTTCTAGAACTACAAGAGAGAAAAATCCTGTTTTAAGCCACTATGCTTGTGGTAATTTATAGCAGCCATAGCAAATGAATATAAGGGACGCCTGGGTGGCTCAGTGGTTGAGCCTCTGCCTTCAGCTCAGGGCGTGATCCCGGAGTTCCAGGATTGTTTTTCTTTAAAAAAGAATGAGACAAACACATATAAGGATCAAGTAAATGAAATAAGATGTCAAGTAGTAAAAAGGATTTGAGAGAAAAGCAAAGCAGACCAAGGAGAGAAGGGTGATGGGGAGGGCTGTTTAGACAAATGGTCAGGGAAAGCCCTGGACAAGGTGACATTTGGGCAGAAGAAATACACGACAACCCCACCAGGGAGGTATAGAGCCCCTGGGATCCGCCTCATTCAACCTGGGAGCTGTGGAGCTTGAGATCAGACACTTGGTTTTTCTGAGGCTCACCGTTCTCCTCTGTAAAATGGGAATTAGAATGAGAGCACTTATTTATTTCATGGGTTGGTTGTGAGGATTTTTTTTAAGGTTTTATTTATTCATGAGAGACGCAGGGAGAGAGAGACAGAGACATAGGCAGAGAGAGAAGCAGGCTCCTCGCAGGGGCCTGAGCTGAAGGCAGACACTTAATTGACTGAGCCCAATGTAGGGCTCGATCCTGGATCCTGGGATCACACCCTGAGCCAAAGGCAGATCCTCAAGCGCTGAACCACCCAGGCGTCCCTGGTTGTGAGGACTGAGTGAACCATGTGCATCAAAGGAAGAGCCAGCTCTTCTGTTCATTCATGAATGAGCTCTTCTGCTCATTCTTCTGCTCCTGCAATGTCCCCCCAGAAGACATCAAAGTCCTCACTCCCAGGACCTGTGTATGTGACCTGATTTAGAAACAGAGTCTGTGCCGATGGTCAAATTAAGAGGAGGTCCTTAGGGTGGGGCCTCGTCTGATGTGACTGTCCTTACAAGAAGGGGAAATTCGGACACAGAGGGAGACACGCAAGGAAATTGCCATGTTGGAGTTACACTGCCACAAGCCAAGGAACCCCTGAGGTCACCAGCAAACCACTAGAAACTAGAAGAGGAACAAGAAACAGATTCCCATAGCCCTCAGAAGGAGTCAACCCTGGCAACAGCCTAATTTCAGACTTCTGGCATCTAGAACCACGAGGTGACAGATTTCTGCTGCTTAAACCATGTAGTTTATGGTACTTTGTTACAGCAGCTCTAGGAAACGAATATACCTAATTATCATTTCCTTGGGTGCAGAAACTGAAGCACAGAGCAGAGCTAGTATTTGAACCCAGGCCAACCAGCCCCCAGCGTCCATGTGCAGGCTGTCAGGTTCTCTAGCCCAAGAGGCAATGGCCTGGATGTGCCCCCAGTGCAGGGAGTGGTGTTCTGAGAATGAAAGCCTCAGTCACTGGGCATGGAGTCCAGAGATGGATCTGGCAACTGTTGGTACCCAGGACTCCTATCAAGGACATCTCTCTGGGCTTATTAATGGGCACCAGCAGCTGGGCCAACTCAGAGATCCATGTTCCTGTATATTGGCTAAAGGCTCCCTTCCTCTACCCCCTACTTTAACCAGGATTTGTGGGTTTTCCTTGCTAGATGCCTCCAGGCATCCCCTCAGCGCTCCACCTATGGGTTACTACAGGCAACACACTGACTCTCACTAGAATCTTGGGATCTCAGCCTGTGAGATAGAGTGATTGAATGCCCCACCAAGGGGTGCCTGGGTGGCTCAGTCAGTTAAGTGTCTGCCTTTGGCTCAGGTCATGATCCCAGGGTCCTGGGATCCAGCCCCACATCAGGCTCCCTGCACAGCAGAGAATCTGCTTCTCTCTTTGCCTCTCCCCACCTTGTGCTCTCTCTCTCAAATAAATAAAATCTTAAAAAAGCAAATGTTCCATGAGAGGAAATGGTTAAGTAATTGTGGTTATATGCATATGACGGCCTTCCTAGATGAGCCTCCACATCCCCATCTCCTGATACATCTGCCTTTATGGAGCACTCTCCACAATGAATAGGGTTGACCTGTGTAACGACTGTGTAATCACAGATGTGACAGTGTGTGACTTCTGAGGCAAGGTTATACAAGACACTGTGGCTTCCATTTTGCTATCTCGTGGATCACTCCCTCTCAGGGAAGCCAGCTGCTGTGTCATGAAGACACACTCCACTCCAGTGACCCTATGGAGAGGGGTCTTCATGGCAAAGAACTGAGGCTTCCCACCAACAGCCAGCACCAACCTACCAGCCGTGTGACTAAACTACCTTGAAAGTGGTTCCTCTGGTCCCATTCAAGCCCTCCGTGAGACCAGAGCCATGGCCTACATCCTGACTGGTACTTGAGAGAGAGAGAGAAGCAGCCAGAACCATCCAGCTAAGCTGCTCCCAGATTCCAGACCCACAGAAAAGGTATGATAACATGCTTATTATTTTAAGCTGCTAGATTTTTTTTTTAAGATTTTATTTATTTATTCATGAGAGACACAGAGGGAGAGAGAGGCAGAGACACAGGCAGAGGGAGAAGCAGGCTCCATGCAGGGAGCCCAATGTGGGACTTGATCCCGTACTCCAGGATCACGCCCTGAGCTAAAGGCAGATGCTCAACCACTGAGCTATTCAGGCGTCCCAAGCTGCTAGATTTTGAGGTAATTTGTTACATAGTAATAGAAAACAAGTACACTAGTCATATAAAAACTATATTACAAAACAATGCACTACTGCAGAAAGATTTTCATAAAATATTAAGTAGTGGGAGGAAGTAGGTCACCATATAGCATATGACAGGATCCCAGTTTTGGAAGAAAAGTATGAACAGTTAGAAAGCTACCACAGAACAAAAGAGAAGACATAGATGGAGAGATGGAAAAGCTTTTTTTTAAAAAAATAGATTTTTTTTTTTAATTCATGAGAGACAAAATGAGAGGCAGAGACATAGGCAGAAGGAGAAGCAGACTCCTCTTGGGGAACTCGATGTGGGATTCGGTCTCAAGACTCCAGGATCATGCCTGAGCTGAAGGCAGACACTCAACTGCTGAGCCACCCAGGAGTCACCTACAGATTGTATTTTTTAAAAAATATTTTATCTATTTATTTGTGGGAATCAGAGAGAGGCAGAGACACAGGCAGAGGGAAGAGAAGCAGGCTCCATGCAGGGAGCCCGATCTTAGACTCGATTCCAGGACTCCAGGATCACAACCTGAACCAAAGGCAGACACTCAATCGCTGAGCCACCCAGGCATCCCAATATTATACTCTTAAGTCATCTCTACACCCAACATAGGGCTTGAACACACAACCCAGACACCAGGAGTCGCACACTCCACTGAATGAGCCAGCCAGCCATCCTGGAAAAACTTTGTTTTTGTTGGAAAGACTCATTATAGTAGGATCATCAATCTCTATATTAAATTAAATGCAATTCCAGTGAAAATCCCAAGCTGATTTTTTGGGGTTAAGGGGTCCTGGTGAGAGATGACTGAAACAGCTAATGTTTGTGGGACCCATACTTGCATCCTCTGACAATCACTATTTCATTTTAATTCCACAGTAGGGGGACACCTGGATGGCTCAGAGGTTGAGTGTCTGCCTTTGGCTCAGGTCCTGATCCTGGAATCCGGGATCAAGTCCCACGTCGGGCTCCTTGCATGGAGCCTGCTTCTCTCTCTGCCTATGTCTCTGCCTCTGTCTCTGTGTCTCTCATGAATAAATAAATAAAATGTTTAAAAAAAAATTCCACAGTAGGAAAAAGTCTCTAGTTACTTAATTTTTCCAATAGTGAGGAACTGTTATGAGGCCCCTCCCCTGTTCTACATGAGGCATTGGGGGAAACTTGTCTGAGATCTTGAGGACCCCAAGGGATGGAGCTGGGTGTTGACATGTGTGATACTAAAACATATGCACATGGCCTCCCAATTGTGCTCTAGTTTAATTTTTCCTTTCTTTTGAATCATTTTGTAGCTGGCATTTATTATGATGATTTTTTTTTAAGTAAGCTCTAGACCCAACTTGAGGCTTGAACTCATGACCCTGAGATCAAGAGTCACATGCTGTATCTACTGTGCTCTGGTTTCCTTCAATACTAGTGCAAAGCACACAGGTAGAGGGATGCCTGGGTGGCTCAGTAGTTTAGCCCCTGCCTTTATCCTAGGGTGTCCCAGGATGGAGTCCCACATCAGGTTCCGAGCCTGCTTCTCCCTATGCCTATGTCTCGGCCTCTCTCTGTGTGTCTCTCATGAATAAATAAATAAAATATTAAAAAAAAAAAACCCCACACAGGTAGAGAGGGCAAAGCTAGGGTGCCAATCGAGTCCCCTGTCAGACTCCAGAGTTCATGGCCTAATCACTACCCTCACCCCCATCGCCAGAAAGGTAACTGTGGGAAAAGAGGGAGGTATAACTCTGAGAGGGTAAGTAAAGAGGAGGGAGGGGTCTGTTCTATTAGATATTAAAACATATGATGAAGCTGCAGAAAGTGAAACAAAACGGGCACTGGCTTAGAAAGCCACATCCAGATCAATGGAGAGTTCAGGAATAGACCCAAACATTCAGGAAAGTTTAGTGAATGATATAATCAGGTAGGTAACAGTGGAGAAAATCTAAGTCACTTCACCAATGGTTTGGTGCCATCAGCTAGCCAGTAGAGCCAGATCCATATCCTGCTTCTAGTCTCCAAAATTAATTCCAAATGAATCTAATATCAAAATGTAAAAAAAAATCCCCCCAAAACAAAAAAGCCAACAACCCTCAACAGTTCTTTAAAAGTCTGTGCAAGTAGCTCAGTGATTGAGTGTCTGCCTTCGGCTCAGGTCATGATCCTGGGGTCCTTGGATCGAGTCCCACATCAGGCTCCCTGCATGGAGCCTGCTTCTCCCTCTGCCTCTCTGTGTGTGTCTCTCATGAATGAATGAATAAAAATCTTTTTTAAAAAAGTCTGTGCAAGTAATTTATAATAAGGGGCAGGCAGGGCTGGCGGGGCAGGGAGGCAAGGCTTCTAAATATGACATTAATGGCAGAAACCATTAAGGGAAACAAAGAGATGAATAGATTTGATGGCAGAAAAGTTTTGAAATCTGACAAATTGGGGAAAATATTTGCAGCAGGAGAAAACCAATATATATGTGTATATATATATATATATATAAATTATTACAAATCAATAAGAAAAATATCCAGCTCAATTCAAGAGAAAAATGAGCTAAATGCATACATACATGCATGCATACATACATAGGCATTTTGTAAAGAAATCCAGAAGGGCCCATCACAGTCTGAGATTTGCGATGTTATCAGTGGGACCCGGAACCAGGCTGAGGCCAGCGGTGGGTGGGGGCTGGGCAAAAAACAGAAGGAGGTTTTCATTCTTGGGATGCTGCAAGTACAGAGTGGCAACCCCTTAAATTTGTCAACTGATAAAGCCCTTCTGGAGGGCCGTCCGGCGAAATGGATCAACATTTTAAACATGCAAACTCTTTGGCACAATGAGTTCATTTTTGGGAATCGAGTCAAAGGAAATAATCAGACGAGCCTGCCAAGGAACACATCCAGGATATTTCTTAGTAACATAAAAAAAAAAAAAACAACAAAAAACCAACACACAGAATATGGACACCCCTCTTCCCCCCCAGTAGGGACTGGCTTGAAAGATTATTATAGCCAGAGACAGTAGTACCCTGTGTGAGATGGCTGCTGTTGTACAGCGGTATGGAAAGAGATTCAGGACCTACAATACTGATAAGGAGACATAGTACATAGAGCATGATCACATTTTTGTCACCGGGGTGTTCATCCAACATTAACAGGTCCTATTTCCTGGTGGGGGGCTGCAGGTGATGAGTAATTTCTTTGTGACTCCTCCTGTGTTGTACGTATTTACAGAGGTTCTGATGACCTTAATACTTGAAAAAGTTAAAATAAAACTTGAGTTTATATGAGGCAAAGTTTATATGAGGAAAATTACATAAAAAGTAATTTTATACATTAACTTGTTTACTCTGGAACTTCACTTGCCCCACCTAGAATTCCACCTCCTGCGGGGAATGATTCTTTCACCCAAACCAAGAGTATTTCAGAGCTGCTTAACATGGAATAACAGGAAAAGTGTAAAAATTCAAAAGTTAAATAAAAAATTTTAGCAGTTGCCTGTGGGGAAAAAAGGTGGGGGGGGGGAGTCACCTGGGTGGCTCAGTTGGTGAAGTTTCTGCCTTCGGCTCAGGTCATGGTCCTGTGATAGAGCCCCACGTTGGACTCCCTGCTCAGTGGAGAGCTTGCTTCTCCTCCCTCTGCCTCTTCCCCAACTTGAGCTTGCTCTCTCTCTGTCTTTCTCCCCCTTGCTCAGTCTAAATCAAATAAATAAATACAAATCTTTAAAACAAACAAAAAAGAGAGGCAGCAAACCAGCAACACTCTTCTAGGAACTTAACATCTGAACAAGAATAGGTATGTCCAAATTAAATTGCAAAGTTACCCCCATCATAACATCTGCCCCTCCTTTAAAAAAAAACATCTGCCCCTCCTTTAAAAAAAAAAAAATCCTTGGGACGCCTGGGTGGCTCAGTGGTTTGGCACCTGCCTTCTGCCCAGGGCACGATCCTGGAGTCCTGGTATCGAGTCCCCCATTCGGCTCCCTGCAGGGAGCCTGCTTCTTCCGCTGCCTGTGTCTCTGCCTCTCTCTCTCTCTGGGTGTCTCATGAATAAATAAATAAAATCTTTGAAATAAAAAAATAAAACAAACAAACAAAAATCCAGACCAAACCAAAACAAAAAAACAGGGTCATGCTGGGTGTCAACCAGCTACCAGAACAGAAGGATCTTTGACTCCTACAGCTCTACCCAAATACACAGAAATTGCTTCCAGAAGTCCTACTAGGGGCTTTTTGGGGAACTTCTATCATTATGATCAGTGAACTTTGGGGATTCAGATTAGTTTCTGAAGGGCCTTATGATCACCAAGACCACGTGAGCCCTATACTGAATCTGTGGGACTTCCTTCCATCTTTCCTTCTCCCCTCTTTCTCTCTCTCTCTTCCCCACCCTTCTACTTGTGTCAAAGACATCCATCTTGACTTTAAATGTGCAGCTGAAAAAAAATGTGCAGCTGGATGAATTTTTACGTATATATATACATTCCTGTAACCACTGCCCTATTAAGGAGTATGTTTCAAGCCTCTCAGAAGATATCCTTGTGCCTTATCCTTGTCAGTGCCTCTTCCAGAGGGCATCAATCTTCCCACATCCTCTAGCACCATTAGTTTGTTTTGCCTTTTTCTTGAATTTCATATATATGGAACCATGCCATAAGGGTTTCTTCCTGTATGGTTTCATCCACTCAACATAGAGATTGTGTGATTCCTCTGAGTTCTTGTGTGTGGCAGCATTTGACTTTTTCATTGCTGTATAATATTTCATGGTGGGAATTGTCTGAAAACTCCAGCATTGGTTCCATTCATTCTCCAGCTGATAGATACTTGAGTCATTTCTGCTTTGGGACCATGAATGTTCTTGTACAACCTTTTGGTTGATGTGTGTTTTTATTTCTATTGGGTATGTGTATGAGATTTGGGTTCCTGGGTTTGGGGATAAGGGTGTGTTTAGTGTTAGTGGGTATGGGGAACAAGTTTTTGAACTGAAAGGAGGTATGAGGGATCCCTGGGTGGCGCAGCAGTTTGGCGCCTGCCTTTGGCCCAGGGCGCGATCCTGGAGACCCAGGATCGAATCCCACATCAGGCTCCCGGTGCATGGAGCCTGCTTCTCCCTCTGCCTGTGTCTCTGCCTCTCTCTCTCTCTCTCTCTGTGTGTGTGTGACTATCATAAATTAAAATTAAAAAAAAATGAAAGGAGGTATGATCATAATAGCACCTACTGTATAAGGCTGTTGAGAGATTAAAATGAAATAAACCAGATAAGGTATTTAAAAGTAGCACATCGTGGGATGCCTGGCAGGCTCAGTCAGGGGAGCACAGGACTCTTGATCTCAGGGTTGTGAGTTTGAGGCTGTGTTGGATATAGATATTGCTTAAAAAGAAACTCTTTAAAAAATAATAATAAATAGGAGTGCCTGGGTGGCTCAGTGGTTGAGCCTCTGTCTTCGGCTCAGGGTGTGATCCTGGGGTCCTGGGATCGAGTCCCAGATCAGGTTCCCTGAGGGAGCCTGCTTCTCCCTCTGCCTGTCTCTCTGCCTCTCTCTGTGTGTCTCTCGTAAATAAATAAAATCTTTTTTAAAAATTGTAAAAACTTAATAAATAAAACTGGCACACTGAAATTTACAAGACATACATCATTGCTGGGACAGAACTGGGGGCCACGTGAATTTCTGTTAGCTTTAAATATTCCCATAATGAACCAGAGGCACAAGGTCATGTGATATAAAAGTGGATACATGACTATTATTTTAAAATTTAAAAAAATTCAAATGAAGAGGAAGTACATAGAATAAAAGGTGGAGGTCACTCCTTTTAAAAATTATTATTACTTTTTAAAGATTTTATTTATTTATTCATGAGAGACACAGAGAGGCAGGGACATAGGCAGAAGGAGAAGCAGACTCCCTGCGGGGAGCCTGATGCGGACTCTATCCCAGGACCCCGGGATCACGACCTGAGCCAAAGGCAGACGCTCAACCACTAGGCCACCCAGGCATCCCTAAAAATCATTATTAAAAGAATACCATGCACTAAATGTTTTGTATGCATTTTCTTAATTTATCTTCACTTTTTTATTCCACGATGCTGAACTGAAGATAGGGACGCCAAGGCTGGTTCTTTAAAGCTGACCCAAGGGATACCTTACTCAGGGCTGGTTAGTCTCTGTCTTTGGGCCTCAGTCTCCCCATCCACACAGTGAGGCGCCTGATAATCCTTCGGCTCTAATAATCGCAACTCCACGTCTAGCCCTGGCAGAGGAGGGACCTGGAGTCCTGCCGCCCGTGTCTCTGGGATACGGGAGCAAAGAGCCACGCATCCTTATGGCCCAAATAGGCGTCGCCTTGAGTCTCTCCCTGGCCTCATGCACCCAGCATCCAAGAATGGCATTAGGCTGGCCGCTGGCTGCTAGAGGCCCTGTCCTGTATCTCTGGCCTCCGCACAGGGCTGCCCGGCTGGCCAGGCCCACAGTGGCTCAGGGGAACAACTCTCCCCTCCGCCGGGCATGGGGGTGGGCAGCAGGAAGAGGGAGGAAAGAGGATCGTCTCCAGCTGGCCCCGGAGACAGACCTCCTTGTCCCCATCAGCCCTCCGGCCCTCCCTCCCCCCGAGGGCTGTCCACAGGGGCTTGAGATCAGCCAGAAAAGTCAGGCAACTTTTCAGGGACCAGAAGGAGGAGAGGGGAGGTCTCCCAGCCTGAGAGCCGCTCAGCGCCAAGCCCCGCCCCTTGCTGTGCCCTGTCCGTAACTCCAGACTTTGACCCTGAGTTCCAGCCCCGGTTGGCGGGCAGACGGCTGAGGACCGGACACCCCAGAATCAGGAGACTCCTCTGCAGGAGATAAGACCCTGCGTCCACAGCAGCTGCCTCTTCAGAAGTTTGGCAATCCAGGTGAGTGGGGGTGGCGGTGCACCAGGTCTCAAGGTCCTCCCAGTGTTAAGGAGAAGGTTCTACATTAGAGCCTAAAGCAGGTGACAGCCCTGGAGCCAGGCAGGAACACAGGCAGGTGCCTTCACCTCTCCAGACCTCCTTCTCCTCCCTGGGAGACAGGGATCATAATCACCTCTTACTAGGTTATTTTGAGAATCAAAAGAGGTGATGAACAGAAAGAGCTTAGCACAGAACTGGGCACATAGCAAGTACTCAGTAAATGGTGATTATTATTTGGGGGCAGCGAGCTGATAGCCTGGTTGTCAAACATTTGTAGAAGCTGTTCCATTAAAAATTTTTTAAAATATTTTTTTAAATATTTTTTTTATTTATTCATGAGAGACACACAGAGAGGCAGAAACACAGGCAGAGGGAGAAGCAGGCTCCTTGCAGGGAGCACGAAGTGGGACTCGATCCCAGGACTCCAGGATCATGCCCTGAGCTGAAGGCAGATGCTCAACCGCTGAGCCACTCAGGCGTCCCTCATTTAAATTTTTTAAAAACCTGTTATTTATTTATTCATGAGAGACACAGAGAGGTAGAGACATAGCCAGAGGGAGAAGCAGTTTCCTTGTGGGGAACCCTATGTGGGACTTGATCCCAGGACTCTGGGATCATGCCCTGAGCCAAAGGCAGATGCTCAAACAGCCCCCCAGGTGCCCCAGAAGCTATTCCATTGTAAAGGCAAATTGTGAAAATATCAACTGCAGAAGAAGTGGCCATATGGCACAACCTGATTATGTTCGTTCCAATACCTTGCCCCTGATTTGTTGATTTTTTTTTAAACAAGTCTCCTATTTTTTTTTTTTTTGCTACACACAAATAGTAATCAAAGCCACAAGCTGCCCCAAATTCATTTTGAGGGACAAGGGAGGTTATGAGCAAGCAAACACGCGACTGAAAAGCAAGCAGAGAGCAGCAGGTGCCAAGTTACTGCTTGCTGACTAATAGCTCTGCAGCGGGGTACAGAAAGCTCAGATAGAACAGAGTCCAGATCCCAGCACTGTCCCATACTGGCTGCGTGACCCTGGGAGAGTGAGCTCCTGGCCCTGAGCCTCAGACCCACACCTGGAGACCCACCTGTAGTGGTCGCGGAGATGAAGCAAGAGGACATCTGTACTGAATCTATGTGTGTGTGGTGAGGGGCAGATACCCCAAATTCCCTCCCCGCTCCACACTTCTGGAGACTTTATAATCACACACACACACACACACACACACACACACACACACACAGATAAGTGTGAGAACCTCAGCATCTTCTTGGATGCACACTCCAAGCATGCTCCGTTGAAGTGACGGCGTAACACACAGGAGAAGGGCACCTCCACCAGGAATCCAGCAACCACAAAAAAATGACTGACCTAGTAATGGAGCCGTGTGCATGCAAGTCCGCAGGTTCGTTATCCGTGTCATGAGATCCTACGGGCTGGCTCCTGCTTCTCAAAAGAACCTCATGCGTTTATACTGTACTATTTTTTTATTTTTTTTTAAATGATAGTCACACACAGAGAGAGAGAGGCAGAGACATAGGCAGAGGGAGAAGCAGGCCCCATGCACCGGGAGCCCGACGTGGGATTCGATCTCGGGTCTCCAGGATCGTGCCCTGGGCCAAAGGCAGGCGCTAAACCGCTGCACCACCCAGGGATCCCTATACTGTACTTTAATACCACACAGTTGCTACGATCAGTATCAGATAGTCCTGTAGTTTAAGATGATTGGTTTAGGAACCACCTTTTTCCTTCCTAATTCTTTGCCTACCAGCCACACACTAAAAATTCGTACAGATGTTGCATTTCATGGGTCCTTTTTTCAACACAGGACCCTGAAATATTGGCTGTTCATTTTCACCTGCTTAGTCCTCAGATTTTCCAAATAGTGTCATTTGCCAGCCCGGCGTGGTGTTGTTTAGGGCCACGGGCTTCTGTAAGTCAGGTTGAGCTGGGCTCTGCTTCTCGCCAGCTGGGAGTCTGAGACTCACTTGCTTCATCTGTAAAATGGGTGTAATGATAACCCAGAGAGCTGTCAGAAGATGAAAACAGATGAAGCATGTAACATTCTTAGCGCAGCGACTGGCACACGCTGGCAGTGCTATTGTTGTGATCTCTGAGTTGCCGGGTCTTTCCCTGACTCGACCAGTCTTGCCTTTTACGGAGACTTTGTCACCCCAAGACATCACAAACCCTTTCATCGCAGACGCGTTGTTGTGGTTGAGTCTCTCCTCTTTGCTGGGCTCAGTTTCCCCAGCAATCTAGAATTTTACACTCTGGAGAAACTGAGTCCCACACTATTACTTTTCCCCTCTCTATCTCGGCCATTTGATTCCAGATGTTGTTCTGGGCGTCCCTCCTGCTCTTCTTTTGGGCGTGTGCCCCTGCTCCTAACCAGAGGCTCTGACACACCTGACTAGCCTGGTTATCGTAGACATGCTGGGTGCCAGCTCTGCTTCGGTCCAGGCCTCCTTCTTCCTGCCCAGAAGCCTCCAGGGGGTTTTCACACTCTCCTTCTCCTCCCTCGCAGCCTCTATTATAGAAGCAGCTTCTCTTTTTCTCCATCTTATGCTGGTTTTCTAGGTGGCAGGCGAATGGAAAAAAACCTCGGGCCCTGGAAAAGGCAGAGCTGGATTCACATCCATTGCTTCCTCCAACCCTTCTCATGACCTCGGATAACTTAACTTTCTCTGAACCTCGACTCCCTCACCTGTTAACTGGGACGGTTAGCTCCTCAGCATTTAACCAATATTTTCTCTTTTGATCCTCATAAGAACTTCATTCATTCATGAGTCCCTGCTATAAGCAAGGCACTATTCTAGGCCGTGGGGATAGAGCAGGATAAAAGTCCATGTCTGGAGCCCCTGGGTGGCTCAGTTGGTTGTGTCTGGCATTTGGTTTAGGCCCAGGTCATGATCTCATGCATTGTAAGATTGAGCCCTGCATTGGGCCCCATGCTCCACAGGGAGTCTGCTTGAGATTCTCTTCCTCTGCTCCCCCCACCTTGGGCACACACACTCTCTCTCTCTCAAATAAATAAATAGTGGTGCCTGGGTGACTCAGTTGGTTAAGCATCTGCCTTCGGCTCAGGTCGTGATCCCAGGGTCCTGGGATGGAGCCCTGTATCGGGCTCCCTGCTCAGCAAGGGGTCTGTTTCTCCCTCTTCCTCTTCCTCTCCTCCTGCTTGTGCTCTCTCCCTCTCTGTCAAATAAATAAATAAATAAATAAATAAATAAATAAATAAATAAATCTTAAAAAAAAAAAAAAGGAGTCCCTGCCCTCCTGGAGCTGATATTTTGGTGAGGAGGCAAAGGTCAGGGAGCTTTGTTAGCCCTTAAAAGTTCACAGAGAGGGGGATCTCTGGGTGGCTCAGTGGTTGAGCATCTGCCTTTGGCCCCGGGTGTGATCCTAGAGTCCCGGGATCAAGTCCCACTTTGGGCTCCCTGCATGGAGCGTGCTTCTCCCTCTGCCTGTGTCTCTGCCTCTCTGTGTCTCTCATGAATAAATAAATAAAATATTTTTAAAAAAAAGTTCACAGAGAGGAAATGGTGGCTCCTTCAGGATGGCCAACTTAACCCATGTTTGCCCCAGGACTCTCCTGGTTTTAGCCTCTCAAAGTCCGCATCCTGGTAACATCTTCAGTCCTGGGAAGCTGAAGAGGTTGGTCACCCACCCTCCATCAGGTTAAGTGACTTGCTCAGGGTCACACAGCTGGTGTGTGCTGGAGCCAAACTAAACTCTGAACCTAGGTATGTCTGACCCCCAGCCTGGGCTGGTACTGCCACTTCCCCATGCCCTGCTACCTCCTGGATTCATTTCGGGAATTTGGAAAATTCCTCAGTTCTTGCTGTCTTGTTGTTGAGGCACAAAAGTGATCCACTCTCCCGAGTTATAGAGAGAGAGTCAGAAGGCCCAGAGAGAGGAGGTAACTTGGCCAAGGCCACAGAGAATGAGAAGTGAAGCCAGGTCTGACTCTCCCTGCTTCCTCTTCTCCTTCCCCCCGTGTGGTTTCCATTGTTATTTTCAAGGGGCTGGGGGACAGGAGGGGTTACTACGTATTGTTGGGCCTACTCTGTGCTGGGTGCTGTGCCAGAAACATCCACCCAACTAGTGGGTTAATTTTCAGGGTGCCCCTGTGAGGTCAGAGTTGCTCTTATTTTACAGATGAGGATGTGGAATCTCCTGAGGCGAAGTATGGGGGACAAGGGATGGCAGGAGGCTAGGGTCCCTGAGAGGGCCTGCCCCTGCAACCAAGCCTCACAGCGGGAAGGAGAATGGTCCTGAGCAACAATTCCTTTCCGTTTTGTGGCTTTATCTCCAACTTGGCTGCTGAAATCCCGACAGAGTCCAATTCTTGTGGGCTGAACCCATTTTCCCCTTTTAAAAAACTAGGCCCTATTGAGAATGTCCTGCCGTTTGGCCAAGGGTTGCCAGGAGGCTTGGTCTGTGGGAGGAGTTGCTGTGAGTGTAGAGGAGGGAAAGTTGAATTTGGCCCTTCCGCACAAAAAGTCCCCTTGTTCTGCCTCAGCAGGAGCCCACAGAATATTTCCCTGCTGTGTGCGTTGTGGGGGTGGGGGGGCAGGAGGGATCCAAGCAGCTTCGAGGTTAAAAGCTTTTAAACTTCTAAATATCTTTTTTTTTTTTTTAGATTTTATTTACTTATTCATGAGAGACACAGAGAGAGGAAGAGAGACACAGGCAGAGAAGCAGGCTCCCTGCGGGGAGCACGATGTGGGACTCCATCCCAGATCCCGGGATCACGCCCTGAGTCAAAGGCAGATGCTCAGCCACTGAGCCACCCAGGGGTCCCTTAAAGCTTTTAAACTTCTGAGGACCCAGCCAGCCCAGCCCCCAAGGCCCACCCTTGGGGGCTGTGCAGGAAAACCTGAGTTCTGAACTTAGACATTGCATCCACTAGCTCCCAGCTTGGCACGCAGATGTGCCGTCAGTGTATGTTGAGTTTACTTGAATTAAAAGTAAATCCCAGCAGCACCACTTAAGTGACTGTAGGACCTCAGGTAACTTACTTCACTTCTCTGAGCCTCTGTCTCCTCATCTGTACAATGGGACCAACGACACCAGCCCTGGCCTCCTAAGAACGTGGGGTGACTTAGAAGGACTTAGCACTGGGGTTGGCACGTGGTAGTGCTCCGTAAGTGTCAGCAAATGACGTCTTTTGCACTTGACCTTATGTTGAGGTTTGTGCACTGGCCATCTTGCTAAACCTCCCATCTGTTCTCCAAGGTAGGAGTTATTTTTCCCCATTTACCAGCATCTTGCCCAAGGTCAGTGGCCAGTAGGTGGCAGAGTTGAGGCACGAGATCTGAAGCTAGAGCCCATGGTCCTGACTGCTAGACTCCCAGGCTGCAGCTGGCTGGGCCCTGTGCCCTGCTCTGTTTATGTTCCTGGCTTGGGGCAGGGTATTTGGGGGAAGCTCCCCAACCAAAGCTGCATCACTTACTAGCTGTGAGACCTTGGCCAAGTCGCTTTGCCTCCCTCTGTGTCCATTTTTCCTCTTGTGAGGGTCCTTAAGAGGATCAGTTATCTGGACTAGCCAGATAGAAAGGCTTGGCGGTATCGGGCACTTTCTAAGCTTTCAGGAGACAATGGTGATGGTGGTGATGGCACACTTCAACCTTTCCTTCCTGCAGGCTGGCACGATGCGTGTGGTAGTGATCGGAGCGGGCGTCATTGGGCTGTCCACCGCCCTCTGCATCCACGAGCACTACCAGTCAGTCCTGCCATCGCTGGATGTGAGGGTCTACGCAGACCGCTTCACCCCGCTCACCACCACTGACGTGGCTGCTGGCCTCTGTCAAGCCTACCTCTCGGACCCCAGCAACCCACAGGAGGCGTGAGTGAGGGTCCTAGACGGTGGCCCCAGGAACCGGAGGTTCTGAGAGTGAAGAGGGGATGCTCCCTCTCAGGGTTCCCATCACCAAGAGCAAGCCCCTTGTCAAGGCTTAGAAGAAAATCCTAATAAATATGAAGCCCTACTATGTGCCAGACAAATGGAGGCTTCCCTCTATGCCTCCCCTAAACTGGGTGGCTGTGGATGCCCTGTGCATTGATGGATCAGGAATATTTGGGTTTCTTTCCCCTAGTTTATTTATTTAAAGGTCATTTTCATCTGATCCCTACCTAGTGGCTGACAGAAAACAGAGCCCTTCAAATCCCAGCAATAATTACAACGAAGGATAAAATGCACTAAAGTCCTTGATGCTGGGTACTGTAGGGAGGAATTATGTCCCCAAAGACCAATTTTCTTCCATATATAAACTCATAAAAAGATCTTTCGCTTCATTTGAAGTCATTCCAATTGCCGTTTTTAACAGTCTCTCAGGTATATTTAACGGTTTAGAAATCTATTTCCCCTGAATTTGCCCATTGTGACGATTCATCATTTTTATGTAACAATTTCTTTTTTTTAGTGTTTTTATTTTAATTCCAGTTGGTTAGCAGTGTTACATTAGTTTCAGGTGTGCCATATAGTGATGGAACACTTCCATACAGCACCTGGTGCTCGTCACAACAGGTGCACTCCTTCATCGCCATCACCTATTTCCCCCAACCTGCACCCCCATCCTCTCCGGTGACTATCAGCTTGCTCTCTACAGTTAAGAGTCTGGTTTGAGTTTCTTTTTCTCTCTCTCTCTTTTTTCCCCTTTGCTCATCAATTTTCTTTCTTCATTTCCACATATGAGTGAAATCATATGGTATTTGTCGTTTTCTGACTTATTTCACTTAGCATGATACCCTCTAGTTCATCCACGTTGTTGCAAATGGCAAGATTTCATTCCCTTGTATGGCTGAGTAATATTCCATTGTATATATGGAAAACCGCATCTTTATCCATTCATCAATTGATGGACACTTGGACTGCCTCCGTATCTTGGCTATTGTAAATCATGCAGCTATAAACATCGGGATGCACGTATCTGTTTGAATTGGTGTTTTTGTATTCTTTGGGTAAATAACCAGTAGTGTGCTTTCTCTCTAGATCACAGGTTAATTATGTTTTTAACTTTTTGAGGAACCTCCAGATCAAGAATACTTGTAAGTGGGTGGATGGATGATCAGGTTTAGCAAAGAAGTTGCAAAAGTTATTTTGTCTGTTTAGAAACCACAAACTGCCAGCTGCTTCAGCAAAAGAATCCCCAACTGTGTAAGGACTCAAACAGAAGTTACATTCTCCCGTAAACTCTAAAACTAGTGTTCCTGATCAGTGGATGGCAATTCAGGGGCCCGGGCTCCTTGCATCTCATGCCTCTGCTGTCCTCCTCTGTGGCTTCTGACACGGCCACTGTGCCCGTGTCACTGTGCCTTCTGATGTCACTCTTCTGTGCTTTTGGAAGGAGTACAGCATGAGGACCATGTGTGCAGTCTTAGGGTCCATTGGGCAGAAGGCAGTCACATGGCCACACCTGGCTGCTTGGGAGTCTAGGAGATGTAACCAGGTTCTGTGCCAGGAAGAAGAGGAGGAAAGTGTTTGGGAGCAGCAAATCAAGGTCTACTGTTGGCATTTATACGGGGGGTATTTGAGTAAGCCTCAAGTGTGGGGCTTGCAGCTCTCAAAGTGGGCCAGAGCTTTCATTTAAACTCACAGCTACACAATCTTGAGCCCCAGGTGGGCTCCAAATGGTTGCAATGGACCATCCCTTGTTTCCCCTCTTCTCTTTTTCTATTAATGGGGAAATTCTAGAAAATCATGGGATAGGGAAGGCCCACAGGCATTTGGGATGCTGCAGAAGGGAAAGTGGTGGATTTCTGGATTTTGACATATCCCCATCTGCCTGGTCACAACCCCATGCAAGCCAATCCTCAGAGTTTTCTTGTCCAGCTCAAGGTATTAGGTGACCGAGACTCTGCGGGATCCTTCCAGGCATTGGAACCAGCAGACCTTCGACTATCTTCTGAGCCACATCCATTCTCCCAACGCTGCGAGCATGGGCCTGGCCCTAATCTCAGGCTACAACCTCTCGCATGAAACTATTCCGGTGAGTGAGGAGTCAGACCCTCGGGCAGAACCTTGATCACAGACCAGGGCTGGGAGTCTGAGTCTGGGAGTACTTTGAGCCTGGTAGATGATAGCTATTTGCATTCAAATCAAGTTTACTTTAAGTTTTATTTTTGCTTTAAAATTATTTTGGTTTCCAATTTTGTCATTAAATTGGTGGAGACCAAAGAGCTTGCCTTCTTTCTTTCTTTCTTTCTTTCTTTCTTTCTTTCTTTCTTTCTTTCTTTCTTTCTTTCTTTCTTTCTTTTTTTTCCCAAAGAGCTTTCTGATGAACCAGGGGAACTAGCTTTGGTTGAGTCAAACCCAGACACATCCTGTAGTGGATTTCATGCTGAAGCTACAAGGTTTCCTGTGTTTCTGGAGGTGCCAGGGATTTTCATCAAGATATACTAAAATATTCACCATGGCACGAACTTCTAAAGTGCTTACTATATACCAGGCCCTGTCCCAACTACTTTGTCAGCTAGTGACTTGTTTAATTCTTATAACAACCAACAAGTAAGTGCCTCTTTTTATAGATGAAGAAATAGAGGCTCAGAGAAATGGTGTAACTTGCTCAAGTTACAAATCTCTAAATGGTGGAACTGAGATTTGAACCCAGGCTGTCTGTGACCCCATGGTGCCCAATGTGCGAAGAAGGGCACAGCCTTGGGGGATGTTCTTAGGTTGCTTGGAGAGAGGGGTCTGAGTGTCCAGAATCCCAGGCCAACTCTTTCAGGGTTATTCGATGTTTAGCACTGGGCTACGGGCATTGCCCATACTGTCTGTTCTCTTTCATGGGACCAAGAATGAGTATTAACTCCATTATACAGACCAGAAAATGGGAGTCTTGGAGAATTCAACGTGGTCTGTGGGGAGGCCCAAACCTCTACCAGGTTTTCTGACCCTAAGCTCTGCTGCCTCCCACTCTCACCCCTTGGTAATCCTCACTGTCACCAGTTTCTCTCCTATTTCTGACTCCTACCCTATCACTCATCCTCAGCCTCATTCTCACCCTTCCTTCATATAGCATCACAGTTAAGACTATGGACTTTGAAGCCAAACTGTGTTGGTTCAAATCTCGGCTTCATTGTTTATTAGCTGTGTGACTTTAGACTAGTTACTTAACCTCTTTAAACCTCAAGGGGCCCATCTGTGAAAATGGAGCTAAGAATAATATGTATCTCAATAGATGGTTGGGGGTAGTAAATGGAGTGGTATAAGTAAGATACTTGAAATGGAGCCTTACATGCAGTACACACTGTACAACATTTTATTGACTTTCACCCATCCCTGTGCCTCCTCTTCCTCCTTGGCAGGATCCTTCCTGGAAGGACACAGTTCTGGGATTTCGGAGGCTGACCCGTAGAGAGCTGGACATGTTCCCCAATTACAGGTGAGGTTATTGTGATGGACAAAGGGGCTGAGGTCTCACCATTCAGACAGATCTGTCCAGAGGGCAGCAGAAAATAGAGGTCCCAAGTTTCCTGTCCTATCCCAGGCCAAGAGCCACTGGTCCCTTAGACTTCTGCTACTCTGTCCATCTCCCTTGGAGAAGTCACCCACCCAATGCGTCCCTGGGCTAGGGTGGTGGGGGATACAGAGACACAGATCTGAAGCCCAGGAACTCCATGTCACTACCATCTTTTGTAGATGAGGAGACTGAGCTTTAGAGAGGCTAAGTTACTTCTGAAGGTCACATAGCCAAGGGACCAAAATGGGATTTCTTTTTTTTTTTTAAGATTTTATTAATTTATTTGTGAGAGACACACAGAGAGAGGGAGAGACACAGGCAGAGAGAGAAGCAGGCTCCATGCAGAGAGCCCGATATGGAACTCAATCCCGGGATTCCAGGACCATGCCCTGTGCTGATGGCAGGCACTAAACCACTGAGCCATCCAGGGATCCCCCCAAAATGGGATTTCAACCCAATCTGTGTGACTCCAAACACATCTATTCTTTTCCTTGCAGCCTGATGTCTCTTTGGTCCTCCCTTCACCCCACCCTGTGCCTGAATCCTCTCTAAGAATGCACGTCCAATCTCCACGTGTGCACCCCAATGTCAGGGATGGATTTTCTGATAGAAAAAATTTTTCTGCACTGAAAACCAATCCCTACTTGACTCAGCCCACTTCACTCAGTGGTCCTGGTTCTACCCTTGGGGGTCCTCCAAAATGAGACTGCTCCCACCTCCATTTGAAAGCCTTTGAATAGAGCTCTGATTCTGATTCTTTATTCTCACTCTTGCCTGTTGCAACTTTAGCTATGGCTGGTTCAACACAAGCCTGGTTGTGGAGGGGAGGAGGTATCTCGAGTGGCTGACTAAAAGGTGAGAACTTCAACTTTAGTTTTAGGAAAGCACCTCTCAGGGACCATTATCAGTTGTTCATGAGATTTGTTTTTGTATTGACCAACCCAAAATGTTAAAGAAAACTCTTAGGCTTGGTGGGAGTTATCCTCAGTTCTAACCACTTCTGTGCACTGAAACCCAGCTTCCCATACCTGATTGGGCATCAGAACCACCTGGGCAGCTCTTTACATGTGATATTGATTATTGAATTCACCAAAATCTATAATGTTTGTGTAATAGTTTTAAATTAATTCTTTTAAGTTTGCCACATGTATTTACATCATCTCTAAAATACAAGTTGCCTTTTTTCTGTATACTTCATTTTTTCTTCTTGTTTAACTGCTGTGGCCAGTACTTCTAGAACAATGTTAACTAATACAGGGAATGTCTTTTTGCTGAGTTTTTTTTTTAAGTTTAAATATTTTTTTAAATTTTTATTTATTTATGATAGTCACACACACACACAGAGAGAGAGAGAGAGAGAGAGAGAGAGGCAGAGACACAGGCAGAGGGAAAAGCAGGCTCCATGCTCCAGGAGCCCGTGGGATTCAATCCCAGGTCTCCAGGATTGTGCCCTGGGCCAAAGGCAGGGGCCAAACCGCTGCGCCACCCAGGGATCCCCTTTGCTGAGAAGGCAGGCGCCAAACCACTGCGTCACCCAGGGATCCCCTTTGCTGAGGTTAATAGGAATCTTGTAAGTGTGCCTGGGTGGTTCAGTGAGTTAAGCATCTGCCTTCAGCTCAGGTTATGATTCCAGGGTCCTGGGATTGAGCCCCATGTTGGGCTCCCTGCTCAGTAGGGAGTCTGCTTCTCCCTCTCCCTCTGCCCCTCTGCACTGCCCACCCCCACTCATGCTTTCTTTCTCATTCTTTTTATCTAAAATAAATAAATAAAATCTTTTAAAAAAATAGGAATCTTGTAGTGTTCTAAATTAGCAAATTGAGAGGCATATTTATATTTATATTCATATATAAGAAGATTCCATGTATTTCCTATATTTTACTATTTTATTAAGATTTAAAAAAAATCTAGAATGGATCATAGCTTTTATCAAATGACCTGAGGAGCTTTTTAGAAATACAGATTTTAGGACTCCACTTTATATCTACTGAATCAGATCCTCTGGAGTGGGGCTTAGAAATTTGTGTTTTAAGAAGTTTCCTGAGTGATTTTAATTATCAGCCAGGTTTGGAAATCATTGCACTATAGTTATTTCTCCTAACCTTAAGATACTTATGACTCCTGTCTAGCCTCTTCCTAGGCAGAAAACCCCCACTTCTATCTTTTGGAAGCTATGTATATAAAATAGTCCTGAGTTTCACTTTTCATAGGGTTTACTTTTCTGTAAAAAAAGATGTTTGATGTTTCTACTACATCTCTAATAAAACAGATATTTTTATTCTGAGACATGTTGAGAGATGTCCTCAGCCCACCTTCCTCCTTGTACCTTGCTTCTGACAAAGGGGCATTTAACATTGGTCCAACTCTGCCCTCCTCCACCTTGCAACTCATTCCCTTTGATGGTACAAAGCAATGTGGTAGGAAAACTTTTGAACTAAGAAGCCTAGGTCTGAGTCCCAGTCCCATCATTAACTCACTGTATGACCTTCACCAAGGCCCTTCTCTCATCTCCATCTGGCTGACAAGGGGCTTGGGCCATCTCAGGTTTCCCATGGGAGATTTCATGGACCACTAGTCCATCAAGGTACTTAAGAACTGATCTGATCTGACTACACAGCCATTTTCTCAAGGAGCATCCTGTGGGACTAACATCCACAGAAGGTTCTTTGGGGAACATATCTCACGCCATTTTCTTGGAGAGATGGGACAAAGAACTGAATACTGGGCTTTTTGATGTGTTTGATCACCCTAGGTTAACTGAGAGGGGAGTGAAATTCTTCCGGCAGAAGGTGGAGTCTTTCGAGGAGGTGAGTTGCAGGGCTGGAAGCGGCTGGATGTGGGAGAAGGGTGAGGAGGAGAGGCCTTTGGTTCCTTTTGCTGGGTTGGGGGCCCCTTGTCAGCTCCCAGGGTCCCCATGAGGCCTGTCCCAGTCTCCAGGCCTTTCTTCAATCCCAGAGGGACTCAAGCATTCTGTCTTGATGTTGGTGGCTAGAACAAAGGGATAGCAGGATGATGGTGGACATTAGGGGCTAATCTACTTCTGACCCTCTGAATCTTAGGGCCAGAGAGTTGGCTGCCTCTTACCAGTATCAGCTGCACTTCACTCTTGAGACACTTGGTTGCCTCCTATCTAAATCAGGGTTAATGTTTCTGCAAAGTCAAGGCTCTCAGCTGACTCAGCTCCAGAGTAATGCCATCATCAGTAACAATGACAGTTAGCAGCTATCATCACCAGGCACTGGCTAAGTACCATGAACTTTGCTGTATGACCTCACTCAATCCTAGCACCTAGAATTGTGCTTGGCATGTGAAGATACTTGGTAAATGCAGCTACTGGCATTATATACTGAGTATCTGCTCTGAGTTGAGCCCTAATGGGCACTTGGGATGTACGGTTTACTCAGACATAACCTTAGTCCCAAGGAGCTCACACTTCAATGTAGCAAACACTGGCTCTGGAATGATAACAATGCCTTGCAATGTGTGTGCCCCATGACTGACCTGTGAGGGGAGTCCCTGGTGCTGGACTGAGGGTTTAGGTGCCCATCATACTATACTGTTGAGCCGTCAAGTATCCCATACATGCACAGAGCCAGGGGTTCCAACATGCCTTCTGAAAATGCCTTGGCAGAGCAAAAGGCAAGAGAATGAAGTAAGGAGTCAGAAGGAGGAAGAGAACTATCTCTGCATCTGACTTCTTCTGGGAGGTCCCAAGAAGTTTCTCCCCTTCCACAGTACTCCTTCCTGAGCACTCTCCTATCCAGGGTCACATTGGATCTTCACACAGCCCAAGAATAGATATTACCAGCCCTACTTTATAGTGAAAGCGGCTGAGCCTTGAGGAGGTGATGGAACATTTCTGAGGTCATGTAGCAGGTAAATGGCAGAGCAGAAATTTGGAGTCAGTTCTGTGGAAATTTGGAGTCCTCATTGAGGCTCCTCCCTGCTGTTCCACAGGGAGCAGAGAGCTGCAAGGTGGAGGGCAGAGGGGAGGAGCGGGTGGAGGATACCAAGGCCCTTACCTCCTCCCATGCCACCTGCTCTGTTCATTGCTGCCAGATGGCAAGAGGAGGTGCCGACGTGATTATCAACTGCACCGGGGTGTGGGCTGGGGCATTGCAACCAGATCCCTTGCTGAAGCCAGGTCGGGGACAGATCATTAAGGTGAGTGTGAAGGCGAAGGATGGAACCTCCTGCTTTTCTTCTTTTAAAGATTTATTTATTCATGAGAGAGAGAGAGAGAGAGAGAGAGAGAGAGAGAGAGGCAAAGACATAGGCAAAGAGAGAGGCAGAGACATAGGCTTGCAGGGAGCCTGATGTGGGACTGGATCCCAGAATCTGGGATCGTGCCCTGAGCCAAAGGCAGACACTTAACCGCTGAGCCCCCCAGGTATCCCTCTTGCTTTTTTCTTAATAGAGAGATTGTAGCTGCCTCCTTATTTCCTCTCTGAAGATAGAGGATGCACTGGGGACATCTGTTAGAAGAGCTCGCAGATTTCAGGCAACTGACATGTTAAAGAAACAAGAAGGATCAACACGACCCCTCCAAACATTCTCTTTTGGGATTTTTTCTTAATATAGCAAAGCATGCATATATATGTTTGTACATATGTAGGGGTTGTATATCCCTGCATTATAATAAAAAGAGCAAAAATTTGTGGAGTATTTATTTAGTGCCATGTACAGGCCTGAGCATTTTATTGTGTTATTAATTTCATCCTTACCAGAACCCTTTGAGAGGGTCTATCATATTGCCATTGCTATTTTACTAATGGGGAAACCGAGGCACAGAGGAATTTAGGTGATATGCACAAGTTCACATGGTGGTGAGTTGTGGAATTGGGGTTAGAACCCAGGATCCCTGGGTGGCTCAGTGGTTTAGCACCTGCCTTCAGTCCAGGACGTGATCCTGGAGTCCCGGGATCGAGGCCCACATTGGGCTCCCTGCATGGAGCCTGCTTCTCCCCTCTGCCTGTGTCTCTGCCTCTCTCTCTCTCTCTGTCTATCATGAATAAATAAATAAAAAATCTTCAAAAAAAAAAAAAACCCAGGCAACCTGATTTAAGAGGCTGTGTCTTGTAAACATCATCCCACACTGCCTCTCACTGTGTACGTGTGCCTGTGTGAAGGATGTCCATTTGTAGACATGTGTGCGTACTTGGGCCTATGTGAGTGTCAGTGTGTTCCTGATGTGGGCTGATGCGTATGTGTCTTTATACGTGTGTGCTGAGCTTTTCTGTGGTCATGTAGGTGAGAATGTGTGATATTTCAGGGAGCGGGGGTTGACTCTTCCTGCAAGAGCAAGCAGTCAGTGCAGACTTGGAGCAGAGGAGTCAGAGGAGGGCTTAGGAGCTGTCTTTGCCACACTTGTCAGAACATCTGGGTAGAGAGGGGAGCAAGGCAGGGAAGCCTAGTGATCCAACGCTCCTGAAGAGACTTGTCTGCCCTCAATCAACAGGTGGATGCCCCTTGGATGAAGCACTTCATTATCACCCATGACCTAGCGAAAGGCATCTACCAGACCCCATACATCATCCCAGGGTAAGAATCTGACATCTTAGAGCAGAAGAAGGAGCACCTTCATGCCCTCTCTATGCTGGCCACCCCAGCCCCTTTGCTTAGTCCCTGCAGGTTTTTTCTTCTAGTGTTTTCTAAGTAGTAGGGTTGAGCTATTAAATCCCTGGAAAGTCAGGACGCAGCATTAATTGGGCTCCATCTTGAACAAGCTTTTGGAGGATAGTTGTGGTGATCCTAAAGACAAAGGTAGTGGGTGTGAGGGCAGTGACACTGGAAGGTGTGAACAGAAATAACAGGATTGTGGTGAGAATAGGGATTTGGTTGATGGTGATGATGATATTAACGAGAGAGGTGATGATGTTAGTGAAGATGGTGATTGTGTTGATAGGATGACAATGTCACTGAGAGTGGAGTGGTGGTAGTGGAGATATTACTGTAATTGGTGAGGAAGTTCACAGGGGTGGTGATTGGGCCAAGGAGGGTAGAATGTTAACATTAATGGAGATGGTGTGGTGTTGATGATGATGGCAGTGATTGGGAGTAGAGGCAGCATCTGGTGCTGATGGAGATGACGCTATGAATGATGATGTTAATAGTATAGTGGGGATGACAGTCTCAAAGGCAACGTTAATCCATGTTGATTGCAACATTAATGTTAGGTGGGGCTGTGCTATCTTCATGGTGATGTTAGTGGTGTGGCAGAGATGACAATATCAATGGTAACAAGAATTCTGGTAGTGAAAATGATGAATGGAGTTGATGGTGATGACATATTCATGGTAGCAAAAAAGGCAGTTGTGAAGATGATGTTGTTGATGGAGATATTTTTCCAGTTTCATTAAGATATAATTGACAAATGGTGCACATTTATAATGTACCTGACAATTTGATATATGTATATATTGCAATATGATTACCACAAAAAGGCTAGTTAACTCATCCACCATGTCACATAATTACAATTTCTCTGTGTGTAGTGAGAACATTTAAGATTCACTCCCTTAGCAATTTTCAAGTATGTAATATAATACTGCTAACTACAGTCACCGTGCTGTGCATTAGAAGAGATGACAATGTTGGCAGTGACATTAATGGTGATGGTAGAGATGGTGGGGGGTGGTGATGACAGTGGCAATTGCAGTGGCGTTGATGGTGGTGTTAGCAGGGATGACAATCTGGGTGGTCATGGGGATTTAGGTAGAGATGGTTGTAAGGGTGAGCATGGCGATGGCCCCACCCCCCATTCATCTCAAAGGCTTTTTGTTTCCCTTCATCATTGACACTCCTTACTTTTACCTAGGATCCAGACAGTGACTCTGGGAGGCATCTTCCAGCTGGGGAACTGGAGTGAGGTAAACAACATCCAGGACCACAACACCATCTGGGAAAGCTGCTGTAGCCTGGAGCCCACACTGAAGGTAAGGTGGGAGGGGTATCAGTACCCTAGACCAGGGTCTTGGCAGCTTGATCATGAGGCCCCTTGAGGATGGGAAGATGCTACCACTGGGATAATTGGGCAAATTTATTCCAGCAAGGGACTGTGGAATACACCAGAATTTGATAATGCATAGGGAGGTTCTGCTGCAAGCCAGTGATACCTATCTGTCCATGGCTAAGAGTTGCTGTCTTTTGCGGTGACAGCCCTAAAAACACCTTAGTCTGTCTTCAAAAAGAGCAGATACATTTGTTGTAGGAATCTCAGTGCGTTTTTGTTTGTTTTGAAATATCAGTTTTTTCATTTGCCTGTTGGTGACGATGACAGTCATGATATTAATGAGGGTAGGGTAGAAGTAGTGGTGGTGTTGATGATGATGAATATGCTCAGGATGAGGATAATAATGATGGTGAGGAGGCGAGGACTGTTGACATCATGGTGGTGGCTGGTCGTGGTTGATGGAGACCGGGTCATCGATAGAACTGGTAGTGATGTGGTGGTAGTGACAATAATGATGTTGGCAGCTGATGAAGGTGTGATGGTAGAGGGGGTTAATGAAAGTGATGGTGGTGGTGGGTGGTGAAATTGAGACTCCAAAGCTAACTCTATAACCTAAAAATAGGAGCGGCAAAAAAAAATCCAGAGATGAATTATTATTATTTTTTAATATTTTACTTATTTGAGAGAGAGAGAGAGAGAGAGAGAGAGAGAGAGAGAGAGAACAAGCTGGAGGAACAGCAGGCAGAGGGAAAGGGAGAAACCAGCTCCCTGCTGAGAAGGGAGACCAATGACATGGGGCTTAATCCTAGGACCCTGGGATCATGACCTGAGCTGAAGGCAGACACTTAACAACTGAGCCACCCAGGGGCCCCCAGAGATGCACTAGTAACACTTTTTTTCCAGGATGCAAAAATTGTTGCTGAGTTTACTGGTCTCCGGCCAGTTCGCCCCCAGATTCGGCTAGAAAGGGAACGGCTTCGCTTTGGATCTTCAAATACAGAGGTATGCTCTCTTGGCGAGGAAAGCAGGGCTTCCCGTACCTCTAAGAGGCTCTGGCATTTCCAGTCTTACCTGACATTGGCTTCACACAGCCTACTGGCAGGCCAGGACAACACTGGCTAACATCCCCCCCTCTGTAGAGAAACTGAGGCTCAGTGATGGTACAGGACCTGCTCAAGGTTACGTAGAGGGCAGTGCACCTCAGTCTGTCAAAACCTGTGGTTGAGCAGAAGGAAAATGGGTACTTACTTGTGTCCATGACACGAACGACCTTACTGGATCTCCCCTCCAGCTCTTTGGGATAGGGACTGTTTCCCCCATGCTTCAGATGGATACTGGGGGTCTAAGATGTGAAAGCATTTGCCTAAATCAGACAACTGGTGAGTTGAATTTGACTCCAAATCCATTTTGCAGATGTCCATTTTGTGGCTGCTCCATCGCATCTCTGGGGTCGCTCTTTCATGCTCCCTCTTATGGGGTGGGAACTCAATAGAGAAGCTGGAAGCTGTCCTGGCTGAAGGACCTGATCTAACTAGGTGGTAGCTGGAGTTCCCCAAGGAAAAGCAATCCTCCTTATATCGGTCATCCTTCTTCCCTTATGAAGGAGGGCATATAGGAGGTGTGTGTGTGTGTGTGTGTGTCTGTGTGTGTGTGTAACAGCTTTGTGTGTATATGTGTATATGGGGTGTGTGTGTGTGTGCTCGCAGGTACCTGAACACACATACAGAGGAAAGAGTCACACATGGAGTCAAACTCCCTGCTGATGGCTTTGGCTTTAAAAAAGACCCCGGGGATCTTGCCTCTGTCCCTGGGTCAAATTAGCCTGCTAACCAGGGTCCACCCAATACAGTTTCCTGGCTTTTCTTTCCTCCCGAGGTGGGTAGAAGAGTCTACCACAAGAGGTTTGGTGTTCTGGAGCGGGATGGGAATAAGAAAGGTGATTTAAGGAACTTCAGATAATTTGACTGAGGAGGGGGATCCCTGACCTCAAGTTCTAAATATTCTACTTTTCCTGTGCTGAGTGCATAAACCAGGTCCATCTCCTAAGCAAAAGAGAGTCTGGGATGTCGACCTTCAGCTCCCCAAAAGATCACCTTACTGGTGTTGCTGGGATGCCACCATCGTGCCAGGGAACGGAGAGGGCCTCTGGTGCCCGCTGGCTTTGCCCAGAACTCTTCAGGAAGCTCCTGAGTCTTCCAGGGCACACGTGCTACCTTCTCTCTTGCCTCTCCCAGGTCATCCACAACTATGGCCATGGAGGCTACGGGCTCACCATCCACTGGGGCTGTGCTATGGAGGCAGCCAAGCTATTTGGGAAAGTCCTAGAAGAAAGGAAGTTGCTCAGGATGCCGCCGCCCCACCTCTGAAAACACCACCTCCCCAAGAACTCCCCATTCCCCCAGCCAAGCAATCAATATACCCTCTAAGCTATCACTTACCCTTCACATCGGCCCTGGCTCCTTTCTGCAAGAAGCACAAGATGAGAGGGAAATGACAAGATCCATTCCCAGAGGCGAGTCTGGCCCTACCTGGGGCTCACTTTGATCACTGGGGTCTCTCCACCCACTCTGGGCCTGACTGTATGAAGAACAGATGTAGGCTGTTATATTCTAAGTCCTCAGAAAGGAAAGCTCAGAAAATCAAAGGAGCAAGGAGAAAATTGGGGATAACTGAGGTTAGGTAACTTGAGGACAAATTACACTAATATATTAAAGGTTCTGAAAAGGTGATTCCCGGGTGGCTCAGCAGTTTAGCACTTGCCTTCGGCCCAGGGGCATGTTCCTGGAGTCCTGGGATCAAGTCCCACATCAGGCTCCCTGCATGGAGCCTGCTTCTCCCTCTGCCCCTCTCTCATCATGAATAAAGAAATTAAAAAAAAAAATAAAATCTTTAAAAAAAATAAATGTTCTGAAAAGTCCTGCAGCAAAGACATCTATCTGATGTTCTTTCATCCAATCCTAAACTTATTTGGTTTGGAAACCTTTTTGCCCTGAGCACTGATGCCACAGAGTGTACTTGAGGGAAGGCTGTAGTAGATTTTGTTGCAGGAAGTCACATGCAGAGCTGGAGTGTGGCGAGGCAGAAGAGGTAAGGCACTGAACTAACACCATGATACCCATTCCACATCCAGAATTTCCAACAGTGTCAGTGACCTGCTGAGTGGGTAGAGGGGGCATGGGGAAAATCCTGCAACCCACATGGCACTGGAGAAATTAGGCAATGCTTAATTTCTTCACTTTCCCTTCGCCTAACCTTCTTGCTTCCTCCTTCCCTGAAGATGATCTGTAACCATATTTTTCAATGACTTACTGGCAGCTTGATGAGTTTAGAGAGTATTGTATTTCCTTGTTGAATTGTCTCAGCACTTCTGTCAAAAGTCAGTTGAGCCTTAAATATATGGGTGTATTTTTGGAATTTCAATTCCATTCCATTGATCTATAGGTCTATCCATATACTCGTATACTCGTGCTACACTGTCTTGATTACTGAAACTTTGTAAAAAGTTTTACAGTTAGGAAATGTGAGTTTTCCATGTTTGTTCTCTTTTAAGTGGTTTTTTTTTGTTTTGTTTTGTTTTTTTTTTTGCTCTTCTGGGTCCTTTGTAGTTTCCTACAAATTCTACAACCAGCTTGCCAGTTTTTGAAGAAAAAAAAAAAGCCAACCAGGGATTTTGATAGGGATTGGGTTGAGTTTATAGATCAATTTGGGGGTTATTGATCGACACATTGATTTTAAGTCTTGTGATCCATGAATATAGGATGTTTCTCCATTTATTCAGATCTTCAATTTCTTTAAGCAGTGTTTTGCAGTTTGTAAAAGTCTTGTACTCCTTTTGTTAAATTTATTCCTATTCTTTTTTTTATTCCTATTCTTTTTAACGGTATTGAGTGGAATTGGTTTCTTACTGATAAATTTAGAAATTTTCTCTGGCATGAGGGTAGGGGGATTTGAAGTGGTTCATCATCGAGTATTCTTGATTAATCATGAATGATTATATGTGACGCGTCTGTATGTTTAAATGTCAAAGAATCAGAATACAGCAAAGTACCATCAATGACTAAAATCTGATCAAAACTACTGAATCTCGGGGATCCCTGGGTGGCTCAGCGGTTTAGCGCCTGCCTTTGGCCCAGGGTGTGATCCTGGAGTCCTGGGATCGAGTCCCGCGTCAGGCTCCCGGTGCATGGAGCCTGCTTCTCCCTCCTCCTGTGTCTCTGCCTCTCTCTCTGTCTATCATAAATAAATAAATCTTAAAAAAAAAAACACAAAAAAAAAACCCTACTGAATCTCTGAAGCATGAGAAGGGGCCTCTGGATGTTCTCGGGCTTCAGGATCGGCATTCTATGTGCCTCCCACAACACTCTGCATCTGTCTATTAGAGCTCACATCACATTGTATCACAGTGGTCTGTTTATGCCTGTTTCCTCCACTGCACCAAGAATGCATGAAGATGTGGACCATATCTAATTCTTTTTTGTATCCTCAGTATTGAGTATCACGCGTGATAGATACATGGTAGATACTCCATGCACACAGACTGCGTGCCATGACGTGATCCCTAATAGAGTTATAATGAACAGGCTCTAGTGATTCCCTGGTTCTGGTTCCATTTGTGAAGCCGGGCTGCACTTTATTTCTGAGATTTTTCTAATCGCTCAGAGGTGCAAACTGGCAGCCCATCAATGAAACCTGGTCAGCAGGTCAATTGTATGGGCTCACACATCATGTAAAGGTTTTTGTTACAACATACTAAAATTGGGAGATTTCCTGTAACACTCTAGATTCTGATTTTAAAGATCGGAAGCTCCCACTGTGCAACAAAATCAGGTAGAGCTGAGCAATGCTGCTCCCTGGGGTCTATGCTTCTCACTCTGCCACACTTCTTCCCTCTTCCTGTTGTTCCTTATACCTTTGTTCCACTCACTTCTGTTCCCAGGCTGTCCTCTGGAGGAAATTAACAACCCATCCCAGCCTTATAATAAAGCTGTGCTTCTTAATTTGAATTAACCTGAGTCCAATTTCTTTTCCTTGTAATTAAAACAGCCTTGATGAGAGTTCTGTGGCAAGGCCCCTCTCAACCATCCCCCATCACCAGCCTTTTTTCTTCATGCTAACAGAATCCCAACTTAGTGTTCAAGAAGCTGTGGGGTATCGCTTGATCCAATGGGACAGAGCCCCTTCCTTCTCCAGCTCTGGGGGAAGACTTATGCTTTTAGACTCAGACTGTACAGCAAGAAAACTTTAATAGTAACCATCGCTCTGACAATAAAGCTGGGCCTATCTCCATTCCACTTCTGAGTCCCTGAAGTAACACAAGGAATTTCACTCACATCAGGCATAATTCTACTAACATGACAAAAGATTGCACCCATATCCGTTCTCTACCAAATCTCACCATCGATTAACACCGACCTCCTAACATTAATAGCCCTCACGTCAATCCTAGTTGGAGGCTCTTGTGATTGTTCCTTCTGCATTCTACCTCCTTTGAAAAAATCAGATGCCCAGTACTGTAGCAGCCATCTTGTGATCATGAAATTTCATGCATAGGGTCAAATGGCCAACACACAGAGGATAGGAGAGAAGAAAAACAAAAAAGAAGCTGTGTTTTTTTATGTTGAGTTGCTAAAACTTTATTAGAACTGCCTGACTTGGGAGGCCTGCATGGCTCGGTGGTTGAGTGTCTCCCTTCTGCTCAGGGTATGATCCAGGGGTCCTGGGATTGAACCCTGCATGGGCTTCCCACAGGGAGCCTGCTTCTCCCTCTGCCTGTGTCTCTGCCTCTCTCTGTGTGTCTCTCATGAATAAATAAACAAAATCTTAAAAAAAAAAAAAAGAATTGTCTGACTCTGGGCTTGTTGTTAAATGAGGAATTAATATTCAAATAGATAAGATATTCTTGACTGATTTTGCTGTTGCTTGCAGCTCACTGTTATCCCAGACTGGTTTACTAGTAGTAACCAAGGGGGACTCTTGATCTCACCCTTTCAGGCTCTCTGTTAGCTAACATTTGCCCAAAATAGTGAATATCTATATTCAAAGTCTATCACTAAGATGCTCTTATGTTATTGCCAACTCAACTCAATTCTGCATTCTAAGAATACTTGGGAATAGGGACGCTTGGGTGGCTCAGTGGTTGAGCGTCTGCCTTTGGCTTAGGGCGTGATCCTGGGGTCCTGGGATCGAGTCCTGCATTGGGCTCCCTGTGGGGGGCCTGCTTCTCTCTCTGCCTATGTCTCTGCCTCCCTCTCTGTGTCTCTCGTGAATAAATAAATGAAATCTTTTTAAAAAAATACAGAATATTCAGAGTAAGGGAGGGAAAGAAACCACACAACTTTAGCTACCTTGACCATCTTTTACCATTTTCTGAAATCTTTCCTAACACTGAGAGAAACAATGACATTTCCATTAATAGAAATAGGAGCGTTTGGACAGTTCAAATTTAGATACAAATCTCTTCAGCTAAAGGCCTTGAATATTTCAGAGCTTGGACAACTTTGGTGGCATTTCTTGAATCATTCAATAATACTGATTATTTTTTAAGGGTAGGCAATATAGAAGGCAAAGAGTTTTAAACATTCATTTTCTCAAGAAGAGAAAACCCTCAACCGCAAGCCTCTTTATCCCAGGGCCTGGAAAACATTTCTGCCCACCAAGCATTCCTACCCCACCCCAGCCCCCAGCTCTTCCAGGTTATTTGAGGGTGAAGAGAGTGAACATGTTCATCTGGCAGTGTCTGACCAGCTGGAAGGCAAAAAATAAAAATAAAAAAAGACAGGCTAATGTTTCATGTTACCCAGAAGAGCTCAGCAGACCAGAAAGAATTAGAGCCATAGTCACCCATAGCTCAAGGAAATGTGGGTGTCCAAGAGAGATAAATCTACCAAACCACTTCCTCTCTGACTGCGTGGGCTGAGGGGGCTACAGTCTATATTTCAGGAACACGGAATTGTTTGCCATCGATCCAGGACCTGAGGCTACAATAGTCACCCACTGTGGCCTCCACTCCACACCATCAGAAGAACGTGTTGTCTCCAACAGACTCAAAGTCACAACATATGGCGGCCAATGGTACAACTTGTCCGCCTTATTGGAAAGATTATCATATTAAAGCATTGAGATTACCCTGGATGGACAAAGTTGGCAAGATCCTTAAGTTGAACTGTCACTAGGACATCATGACACATGGACAAACTTCAACCCTTACAATGTCCATCACCAACATGTTTTAATAAGAGATGAACGTACACAATTGGCTTCCTCAAAATGTTTACTTCAAGCAGGCATCTCCACGCAGAAGGTCAGTCTTCTCTGGCCTTTGATGGGATCCAGCAGCTTCCTCCTCCTCCTCTAGCTCCCTGCCTTCACGATGGGGAAAGGGCTCATGGAAACCAAATCCTGGAGGTGGATGTTGTCTGCTGGCGTCAGCCCTTCCTCCCGAGGCCAACCAAAACCCAACTGACTGTCCTCTCTTCCTTTGAAAATGTACACATGTCACAAATCTGGGCCCTCCCGTAACTCCCCACCAGTGACAGAGAATATCGCTGGACCCCAGGAGCTGCCTCTATGTAAAGACCAAGCCAGCCCTTCACAGCAGGGGTAAGCAAGAACCAGGGGGGTGGGGGGGAGGACTCCTGGTTCCCTGACCCTGGTGGGAGTGGGTGGTTGGTGTAGCATCTTTTCAATTCCTCTGCCCATGTAGCCAGTTACCCACCCTCAATATCCAAAGCACTGAAACCTGAGTTAACTATTTTCTTTCTCCAAGAGTCACCAACCAGCCTGACCACAAAGGGGTCAGAAAAGAAGCCCCTGGTGTGGCCTTCATTGCTTCTGAAGGGAAGGACCCCCTTTGGCTTTGGGCTTTATCCTCACTTCTCTGGTCTCAGTCCAAATCCTGGGGGAGGCAGAGGATGACAGCTTTCTGAGGTTGCAGTCTGGTAGAAGTCCAGCTGTCCCCACGGACTCATGGATTCCCCTGGAGCCAGGAAGAGCAACTCCAGAGGGGGCCAGAAGGAGACACATGGTTCAAGTTCAAAAACTTGACATCAAAAGTTCAGATGTCAAGAGACATCTGCCAGAGTTTCTCCACTAGTCAGGCCCTGGGGAGGGAGGCAGACCAAGGGGCCCCTTCCAAAAGAGCATCTCTCAGACCCAGGAGAAAGCTGTTCAGGCCATAGCCGGGTCACCTGCAATTTCAAAGAAGAAAACCTGGGGCCGGGTGTGTAGGAGAAACCTACTGAATGGGTCCTGCTGGTGGGCAGCAGGTGTTGACTCCCTGGGTGGCAGGTCTTACCGGGCTCTGGGCCAGGACTGTATCTACAGAGATTTGTGGGTTGTTGTTCACCAAGGCTGTGACTGGCTGACTCTGGATGGCATCTGATTGGCTACTGGGAGCACTGGCCACTCCTAAGGTGACAGTTTTCCCATGCAGGTCCACAGGTAATTAACAAACCTCCCACACACAGACAGAGACCCCCCCAGAACAAATGCCTCCCCATCCCCAGGTGGATCTCAATGAATATGAGCAAACAGAGTCAAGACACAAAACCCTGTTGGTCCAGGTTGTCCTCCTGGGTGAGTTCTTGATGTCGGCAGTGACGGCCGGTGCCCCAGGTGGCTCCACCAGCTCCCTGCATCCCACAGCCTCAAAGACCAGCTCAGCCCCGCATCGGTCACTACTCCTGAGAGCCAGAGTTCGACCTGGTGACGCCTGTGCCATGCGTCCCTCGGCCGACCATCTCTTGGCCCCACTCCCGGTGGCTGGACTCTTGCAGTCCGCGGCCTTTGGTCTCGATGGGCAGGAAGCAGGAGGCCAGGGCAGCCAGGAGGCAGCAGCCACTGTAAACCGCCAGCGTCAGGTACACGGAGGATTCCAGCATGACCTGGGGGAGGGAGACATGCTGGTGAGAGTGGCCCTCCTGAAGCACGGATACCGTCAACCATTCAGGAAGTATTGATGATGGGAGGCCCTCTTGTAAACGCTCTGTGCCATTATCCCATCTTCAGTCCTCACAACGAAGAGCCAGGTAATTGTCCCCATTTTACAGAGGGAAAACCTGAGCCTCAAAGACGGTTAGATAGCATACTCTAGGCCACACAGATACTAAGGATGGGGCTGGGATTTGAGCTCAGGCCCCGTCAGGCCCAAGTGTCTGTATCCCTTGAATCTACACTCTCTCTCACAGCAGTACGTCTGCTGACTTTCTAGCTTAACAGCAGAGCTAAAGCCCTTTGTCTTGTCTGCCAAATCGGTAGGGGCACCATCTACCTCTTAATAACAGGATACCTCGAGAGGACTCAGCACCGTGCAGGCACACGGGCAGCTCTCAACAGCAGGAAGTAGTGACACACAATGGCCAAACACAGAAGCCCAGAACTGAGGTACTTGGCTGAAACGTGGCGAAATTCTGTTTATGTGAAATATCCAGAACAGATAGATTCATGCAGATGGAATGCATGGGGGGTGCTTGGCTGGCTCAGTGGGTTGCATTTGCAATTCTTGATCTCAGGGTTGTGAGTTCTAGCCCCACATTGGGTAGAGAGCTTACTTTTTAAAAAACTCACATTGGTGGTGGGCTGGGGAAGAAAAGAAATGGGGAGTGGCTGCCTAGTGGATATGGAGTTTTATTTGATGAAAATACCTGGTTTGGGAACTAGATAGAGTTGGAGGTGCACAATGCTGTAAATGTGCTAAATGCCACTGAATAGTTCACTTTAAAATGGTTAATTTTATGTTATGTGACTTTTACCTCAGTAGAAAAAGTGATAAAGACAGGGAAAAAAATGAATTGGATATCAAAAAACCAAAACGACTTCAAAATAAGATCCCTTGAAATGTATAAAAATGCTTCAAGACACACTAGGGGGCTGCAAAATTGGGCAAATATGCCCAATCATCCAACTCAGAAACCAGGGTCTGAGACATCTGTTTCCCACTACATCACGCTGTTTTCAACAATTTGTTTTCATCTCACTTGTTTTCATCCAATTAGGATTTGGCCAAATAATATGGCACCCCCAGGCTCTTCTGCATAGGAAAGACTTGGGTTTGGGTCCCAGTTTCTCTCCCTCCCAGCTGTGTGGCCTTGGACAAGTCCCTTTACCTTTCTAAGCCTGTTTTCTCATTTATTAGCAATACTACTCCTTTCATAGGATGGGTTGTTAAGGTAAAATAAGATAATGCACACCTCAAGAGCTCTGCAGAAGGCTCAGCATGGAGTAACTGGTTGCCATGCTTGGGCTTGTGTCATGCCCACCCCCTCTGTATTTGGAGGTGACACTTACCTGAGCAATGAACGGAGTAATGAGAGCACCCACTCTTGCCATGCCACTGCAGGTGCCCAGGCCCAGTGCTCGAGTTGCCGTGGGGTAGACCTGAAACACAGCCATCAATGTGGGCTTGAGAAAATGCAGGATCCTTCCTCCTCTTGAGCTCAGGACTGATGGGACTGACCCCCACGGGCAAGCCTGAAGTTAGCATGAATTACTGGGGTAGTTGGTGACCACATCAAGAGGTGGGAGACCAGGTGGGGATTCTCATCTCAAAGGGGATAGAAGTTCAACTGAGAAAGAAGGCAAGAAGCCAAGCTGTGGGTGGGAACCCAGTAAGGGGGGGTCCTCCCTGCCCCGGGAGGCCCCCAAAGACTCCACCAGGAACTGCAGCCCATTCAGGATTCAGATACTGTTCTTCCTGCCACTTTTCATTCATTTACCTTGAAGCACTGGTCACGGCTCTTCAAAGCATTTCATAAAGACCGTAATGGAAATATTTCCACAGTTTCTCAGTGTGTACCCAGGAGTGGCCCTGTGCCTAGCTCTCTCTTAGGCAAAGTGACTGTGCACCTTCCAGGCCAAGGTAATTTAGAAGTAGGCACGTCTTCTCCACTCCCTTCCCCAGTCTGCTTGCTGGACTCCAAAGCACTGGGGCAAGATTTCTCAACTTTGACACCATGGACATTTGGGGATGGGTCCTTCTTCATGATGAGGGGCTGTCCTGTGCATTGTAGGACGTTTAGCAACATCTCTGGCTTCTACCCACTAGGTGCCAATAGCACCTTCTACACAGCTCTCCCCGAGTTGTGACAGTCTGAAATATCTGCAGGCCTTGTAAATGTCCTCTGGGGGGCAAAATCACCCTTTGTTAATGGTGGTTGAGGAATTTGCAAGATGCAAGGAACTTGAGTCCCTGAATCACTGTGGAAGTGAAAGCATACCCATATTGGACTGTTTCATTTATGAGAAACTTCTGATGTGTCAGTTCTATCCACTTGGGGAGTTGTTATAGCAGCGAGCACACCTCTAATAGCTACAGTGCTCGGTGCAGAAGCTTGGGAAGAATGAAGCATGTAAAGGGAAAAACAAAGCTCGTGCATGATCCCGACACTCAGAGATGACCATTGTCACATTTCCATGTATATCCTTCTAGAATTTTCTATGACTGTATACACACCTGCATTAATTTATTTATTCAATCAACAAATATTTTCTAACTACCTACCATATACATTTACATATGATATTTTAAGCCACCCAATGACACAGGCAATATATACATATATTCTCCTTATCAGAAATCAAAACACATGAACTCCCTTTGATCTACAACTTCTCCCAGAGGTCCTCACTATTATGAAGATTGGAATGGATCCACCCAGATGTGTTAAGTCGTATCATTTCATACTTACCAGTCTGCAATTTGCTTTATCCATTCAGCACTATGTCTTAAAATCCTATGGACATCAGTATATAGATATATACCCCATTCTATTTAACTGCTGTAATTGTATTCTGCAATGGGTATTCCACAGTTTACAATTTCAAACAGATTGATAGACAGTGTATTAATAGAAGGTCACAGACACTGTCCAGCAAAAGGAAGTCAGGGGAGGGGGAGAGCTGGGAGGGCTTCTTGGAGGAGGCAGGACTGGTGCTAAACCTATGATGCAGTGAAGGGAGCAGGCAGGGTTCAGGATGCTGACTCAAATTGAGAGCTCTGGAGTGCTGTGGGAATGAGGGATAACCTAGACACCCTCCTTCCCCTGGCACAGCATCTGGTACATAATATTCTCCTCCTCCCTTTGCTCCTATCTGAAATAAGATGAAATAAAATACAATAGATATAAAATGAAGAAACCATAAACCCTGAGTGTGGGAAATTGGACATGCTCCAATGCTATCGTGTGGGGTGTATTCATGCAACATTTTAGAGGGCAAGTTTTCAATTCCTCTCAATGTTTGTAATGTTTATAGGCTTTAACTTAGCAATTCCACATCTTGACATTTATTCTACAGGAAGCACACACGTGCACAAGAGTATATAAAGCTGTTTACCTTGGCATTATTTGTAATAGTAAAAAGCTGGAAAACAGTCCAAATATCCATTAGTAGAATTGTTATAAAATTATGATTTGTCTCATTACTATACTATATAGTAAAGTATATTAATATTTATGTGTATATATACCACATAGTATAATATAATATCTAATATAAAGTATATATATTATATGGTATAGTATATAATACATATAGTATATATAGTATGTAGTATAACAGAATAGTATATATAATATATAGTAGAGTTAAAGGGATGGTATATAATACATATAGTATATATACACTATATGGTATAGTATAGTATATATTAGGATATTATAGGATACATTATATATAGAACATACTGTATATCATATAGTGCAGTGGAGTAGAGCAGCTATTGAAAAGAACAAAGTAGATCCACATGTCCTGTGCTCATTGTCTTCAACCTTCCCCTCCAGAATTCCCCACCTCATTCTCTGCCCTGGGGTTGGCCTACCTGGACCACAAAGGGCTTGTTCCTTGGCCCTCTGGCTTCTGGTTGGGCTCAGCCAATGGGAAGCCCCAGTGGAAGATGGGAAGGAGGTAGAAGAGAGAGGTCTGGGTCTTTATTCTCCTGCTCTTTCCCTGCCAGGTTGATTCAGGCCACATGTACCTTTCAACTAAAGGCCACAATTTCTCTCTATACAGGTCTCTCAGGGACGCTGGAACTCTCCTCTCTCCTCACCCCACTGGCCTTGGACGGCAGAAGTGTCCCCAGCTACCTCCACCCCAGTGCAAGCTCTGGGGCACTGCTTTACTGCTTTCACACCATTGTAATTAGTTTCTTTATTAAATTTCTTCCCAGGGCAGCCCGGGTGGCTCAGTGGTTTAGCGCCACCTTCGGCCCAGGGCGTGATCCTGGAGACCTGGGATCAAGTCCCACGTTAGGCTCCCTGCATGGAGCCTGCTTCTCCCTCTGCCTGTGTCTTTGCCTCTCTCTCTCTCTCTCTCTCTCTCTCTCTCTCTCTGTCTCCCATGAATAATAATAAAATCTTTTAAAAAAATAAATTTCTTCCCAGTTGCTCACTTTCCCAATTTGGTACATGCACTAACATAAATTAGTATATGCCTAGAAGAAAACTGAACTATCCAAAAAGCTTGTATCTACGAAGGGGGAATGTGGGGCCCTTTAATTTTTGGTTTTATGCAAATCAATACCATTTGGAACTTTTATGTTGAACATCAGCTTTCATAAGCAGAAAAAAATGATTGAAAGATAGCCTGAAATAATGAAGAGCTTCACAGTAACTACTCAGACAGACCCACAGACAAATTTCATGCTGAGAAAAAAAAAAAGAAAAAAAATAAAAAAATAAAAAAAATAAAAAAAAATTTCATGCTGAGGATCCCAGGCTGGGTGTTGCTGGAGGCAGAGCTCCCTCCCTCCCCTTCCCAGCTGCTCCCAGACACTTGTCCTACCTCAGGTGTGTAAACATAGGCTGCCTGGAAGCCTCCAGAAATAAATGCTCTTGCAATGAAGAGTAACAGAGTAAGCATATTTCTAGGGAGAGAGAGAGAGAAAAAAAAAAGGTGAGCAGGTATTTTTTTCTGTTGGCTTGTTTCAGCAAAGTCTTATCTGTCCCAGCAGAATTTATACCCTAGGAATTGGCACAGCCCACCTCCACACTGGCACACCATGTCGGTGCCTTCTCTAAAGGCCTGCCTTTATAAGTCTATCATTCTCCAAAGTTCCAGATCAAGAGCTGCAAACATCTGTGGTGCCCAGGTTGGGGGCAAGGTCAGAGGGGAGTGATATAAATCATTGAAAACCCAGACAGGACTTTCTAGAGTCAGGAACCAGCTGAACCAGTGAAAGTAAACTTCTGTGCAGTATTTTTAGGATAATCCTGGTCCCTGACCCTCTGATCCATTGTTCCCATAAATGTCTAAGAACAGCAACACGTCAGGGTGTAAACTACCTCTCCAGGCTTTCCACAAAGTCCTCATCAGCTTTGGTCTGGTACCTCTCTGAGATCAAGAGAGGCACAAGCCACTTCTATCTTGATAGATGGGAAAATGGAGAAATGCCAAAAAGGGATTATACAACAGGAAGTATTTCCGTTGAACAAAGGAATACTTTTAACCCATATATAAACAGTTGTATGCATAATTTCACCAGGAGACAGTGTCAAAAGTCTAAATGTGAGCATGTTGGAGCAAAACCTGGACCAAAGCGCCCTCCTAGTCCTACCCCCATCGAGTACCCAGGCCCAAATTCGAGTCTGATCTTGTGGTCCAGAGCCCCAGTCCTAGTGAGGGGCTGGGGAGGGGGTGTCTCTCAGATGACCACCATGAGTGTAGTCCACAGCTTATAGTCCCAAAGAGCCAGTGACCATGACCTAAGATGTGAGTCTGCTGGCCGGGGAGAGCTGGTTTCACAACCCACCTTCCAACACAGATGAACAGCAGGAGGCTGCAGAGGGAGAAGATGACGAAGCAAAGGGCCATGGTCTTCTTGCGGCCCAGGCGGTCAATAATCCATAGAGTCACAAGGACACCTGGGAGAGAGCAGAGGCACCATGGCAGGTGGCTTCCAATATGGCTCCCAATGCCCCCCATCTCCTGGTATTCACACCCTTTATAATTCCCTGCCCCTGAGAGTGAGCTGGACCTAGCGAGTCTCTTCTAATGACTAGAATACAAAAAAGCATTGGGATGTCACTTCTGGGTTGAAGTTATAAAAGAATGTGTGGCTTCCATTTTGCTGGCATTCTCTCTCCCTCTGACTCTTCTTAGGTGCTGGCCTAAAAGTGGCCTCTGGCCAACAGTCAGTGGAACTGAGTTTCTCAGTCCAACAACCCTGGAGGCATTGAATCCTGCCAATGACCATGTGAGTGAGCGTGGACCCAGACCCTGCCCAAGTTGAGCTTTCATATGTGACTGCAGACTCTGAGCAAACACCTCTGTTGCAGTCTTATCGGATACACTGAAGCAGAGGACCCAGGTAGGCCACTCCCAGCTTCCTGACCCACAGAAACTGTGAGGAATAAATACGTTGTTTGAAGCCACTAAAATATAGAAGAATTTGTTACACAGCAACAGATAACTAATATAGGCACCAAGGGATGTGGCACTCATTGAATCCAGGTAATGGACACCTAAGATGGGAGTCAGAATCACCTGGGTTCTAAGGCCTACTCTTGCCTCTGACTTGCTATGTGGTCTTGGGTTTGTCCCTTGTCTTCTTTGAGCCTCAGTTACTTCATTTGTAAATGGGACTCAATAAAAATAAGACTCCCTACTTCAGTAGAGGCAGTATAGCATAATGCTTATTATGAATAATTTTAATAATAATTATTAAATCTGGGCTCAGCACTTTTGGATCTATTATCTTGCTTAATCACCAAAACAAACCCCTAAAATAAATGCTATCAATAGCCCCATTCCCCATACATATTCCATCAAAAAATTAAGTGCCTACTGTGTGTCAGGAACTGTTCTAAGAGCCTTGGGATGTGCCAGTGAACAGAAACAACAAATCATAAATGTAATAAATAAGAATCATCTGAGTTTCTGAAAAGTAAAATCATGGAAATCATTGAAAAGTCATGGTGCTTTAAGGCACAGAAATGGTTATTGGCCATGTGGTCTAACTCTAAGCCCCTAGTCTTACCCACAGGGCTATATGGGGGAAGGGTTGTAGATGAAAGACAGGGTAGTATAGGAGTGAAGACTCTGGTCTCTGTGGTGGGACCTCAGTTTTTAGCTCTGCCAGGTGTAGGACACTTAATATTGTAGTTGAGCTCTTCTAGAAGCAGACTCTGGGACAAGGGCCCACGTACAAGTGTTTGCTTGAGAGGTAACCCAAAGAAGCACCAGTGGGAGGATGAGAAAGTAAGATAGAGAAGGGAAGGCAAGAGTGTCCATTAAGCAAGTTACCACTGTGGGCAATTGCTATAGAATTCCACTGGGGGGCTCTGGAAGCCAGTGTGGAACATGCATCTTAGAATTTTTACATATCACCAACTCCTGCAGTTATTATTTGAAAGCAGTTCCCAGGTGTTAACTCCCTGGCACTTCTAGCCACCTTGCTTGCTTTTAGATCTTGAGCCTTTCCATTCCTCCTGAGATAGCACTCAGACACAACGATGCAGACACTGGCAGCTGCAAGTTGCAGGAACAGTTTTTGCTACACCTCTCTGGGCCTTAGTTTCTTCAGTTGTAAAATGGGGATAATTTTGCTACTTCAGAAGACTAAATGGGACATACCTATAAAAAATTTAGTATAGAGCCAAATATACATACAGCAAACACTCAATATATACCAGATACTATTATTGTTGTAATCCTTACTGGTTGGTTGGTTATTTATTTATTTATTTATTTTTCCTTACTGCTTTTTTAAAGGAAAAAACATAGATCACCTTCACTTTATGTGCAGGTTTGGATTTTTTCTTGACATTCCACTGATCCTGGGTGAGTGCTGGTAGAAGACAATTATGCATCTCTTGTGTTTCTTAAGTGCAAAGACACCAGCTTCCCTTTGTCCCAAGCTATCATTTCATTTGGAGAGCCAACAGCCTTGAAAGATGGAGATACTCTTTTCTTCCAGAGCAAGGGGCAGGTCTGTTTATTGTCCAGTACAATAAAGATGATGTGTCTCTCTCTGGAGCAAAAGCTGGGCAGGTTTCCGGCAGCCCATTATAAGAGATTTGAGTTCCCTAAGCCTGGGATTCCTCAGGTAAGCAAAGTGAAAAAGGGACTGAAGAAAAATATTGGGAAGTCAAGGTAAACTGTGGAATATAAGGGTCAAGAATATAGGGAGCAGTAGGTCAATCAGGCCCATGGAAGAGAACACTCAGGGAATTCCTCAAGTAGCAACCATCATCTATTATCAGCTTTTGTATGCATTTTGGTGAGCTGGTTCTGACCAAAGGACCAGAGTTAGAGCACAACAGCTATACCCGCTTACACCTGCACGTGTAGCATCTACCTGGACCCTCTCTCATCATCCTCGTGAGACTTGGGAGCGAGGGGTGCTGACACTTATAGACTAGTCGTTGCTTGCTAGTCTCTGTTTCTGACCCAGGAATCTCTTGTCTTCTGTCAGTGAGTGTGACAATGGGCAGCCTAATTTGTTAGCCTTCAAATAGAGTAGCCTTCACAGTTTTTGTCACCTTGTAGCTAAGGGTTGAAAAAATAATATCCAGCTCCCCTAGAAAGGGAATTTGCTTCCAGGCAGCACCAGATGAACAGCTGCCACGTTCACAGGCTTCCTTGCCCCAGCCCCACCTCACACAGGTTCCTCACCTGGGAACTCAGAGAGAGTAGTCCACAGCAGATCCATGTAGTCCTCCTCACTGAGGTACTCACAGGCCAGGCTGCATTTCGCTTCTACTGCCTTCTTCTGGCTAGAGACTGGGGAGGTGGGAGACAGGAGAAAGAAGAGCCATGCATAGAACCTTGAACCACACCCTCCTGCTCCCCCTCCTCGTTCCCTGGGTATGATTCAGCTGGGATACCGTGGAAAGAGCCCAGGCTCTGGAGCGAGACAGACTCAGATGTGAATCCCAACCAGCGGAGCTATGGCTTTATCTCTCTGAGCCTCAGTTTCTTCGTTAAACTGGAGCTAATAAAACCACTGTGCAAGGTAGTTGGGAGAATGAAATCAGGCTGTGCTTATGAAGGTGCTTAGCCCAGAATTGGCACATACTATGTGTTTTCATGGCAGACAGACTCCAGGGTGGCCTTTATGTTCCCCACCTATATATTTTTTTAAAGATTTTATTTATCTTTAAAAAGAGAGAGAGAGAGAGCATAGAAGGAGAGGGAGAGAATCAGGCTCAGCCGATCGACGTGGGGCTCAATCCCAGGACCCTGAGATCATGACCTGAGCAGAAGACAGACGCTTAACCTTTTGAGCCACCCAGGTGTCCTGGTCCCCACCTATATTATCTGGCCCCCGTTACTTCCTTGATCCTACCTTCAGTCTCTCCCTTGCTCTGCTCACTGTATTCCAACCAACCGATCTCCTTGCTGTTCCTTCAGCACTTCTGCCTCAGAATCTTTGCACTGGCTGCCTCTTCCTGGATTGCTCTTTATATACCCCTGTAACTAATTTCCCCACCCCTTCATGTCTTTCTTTCTTTTTAAAGATTTATTTATTCATGAGAGCCACAGACTAAGAGAGAGAGGGAGAGACACAGGCAGAGAGAGAAGCAGGCCCCATGCAGGGAGCCTGATGCGGGACTCGATCTCAGATCCTGGGATCACAGCCTGAGCCAAAGGCAGGCGCCCAACCGCTGAGCCACCCAGGCATCCCTCATGTCTTTCTTTAAATCTCACCTCATGGAGGCCATCTTGATCATCCCATTCAAAACTTCAACCTACTCACTGCCCCTTACTCTGCCCCTTATTCTTGACCTCCCTTATCCTGCTCAACTATCTTTTTTTCCCATACATTTGTTAAGAAATAGCATGGAATTCTTCAAAATGAGCAAAATGTTTTGTCTAATGCACCCTTACAGGTTGTAGCACCTTTCATTATCTTTGATCTATGCACATTATAAAATACTGATATTAATGCAGGGCACCTGGGTGGCACAGTTAGTTAAGCATTTGCCTTTGGGTCAGGTCATGATCTCAGGGTCTTGGAATCAAGCTCCAAATGGAGGTCCTTGCTCAGCAGGGAGCCTGCTTCTCCCTCTCCTCCCTGCTTGTGCTCTCTCTCTCTCAAATAAATAAAATCTTTTAAAAAGAGAGAATATTGATATTAATGCAATTGATTCTTGTCCATCAAAATGTAAATTGTGTCTAGTGATGCAACTGATTGTCTTATGTGTACTGACAAATCGTACCTCCAACTGAAAAGCCTTTTCAGTATTTCTGATTGCCTCTATACATTTATTTTTTGAATTCTCCTTTGAACCAGTTGTAACCTCTTACTGGCATTAGTAGACAATCCTCCATGGGTTGCTCACATTTCTGCATGTTTCATAAGCAAAGACACCAACTGTCTTTGTTCTGGACTACCTTTTCTTTTTTTTTTTAATAAATTAATTTTTTATTGGTGTTCAATTTACCAACATACAGAATAACACCCAGTGCTCATCCTGTCAAGTGTGGACTACCTTTTCAAGGACCTTTAACCAACAACTTTGACAGGAAGGATCTACCTTTGGAGCAAGGGGCAGGTTTGCTGATAGCCTTTGGAGGCACAGGGTCTCCCCGCAGGGCAAGAGCAGGCTTTACCTGCTTTAACCCTTTACCATCCAGTAGAAGAGAGCTAGATGCCCTAAGCTCAGAGATCTTCACTCTTAACATAACCCATTGCTTTTGCAGCTTTTACCTCCCTCTTCACATTGCCCTGTGGGAATGGGAGCTCCTTACTGGTGTAAGGAAATGCTGATACTTATCTCCTGCTATTATTGTGAGTAATAAAGTCTTTTGTCTCTGATCCAGGAATGTTGTGTCTTTTTGTGAGCAACTGTGGAAGCTGTGGGAGACTAACTTGTTAGCTTACAAATAGGTAAATCCTCAGACTTTTCACAGTTCTTACCTGGTTCTTTCATTACTTGATGGGTTAAATAAAATAAAATCTTTGACATGTTTCATTGTATATTTGTATGAGAGGCATGATTTTACCTTTTCTTTAAACATTTTTCTTTAGCACACCTATCTCCTTCCAACATGCAAGTTTTGTTTACTTATTATGCTATTCTCTCGCTTTTTCTCTTTCTTCACCAAAATATGAGCTCAAAGGGTAGGGATATTTGTCTTTTGTATTCACTGATGTATCCTAACACCTAGATCAGTACCTGGCAGATAGAAAATATTGAATGAATGACTTGTCGAAGGTCACACAACCACTTGGTGCTAGAACTCAGGCTCCCTGATTTCCAGCTATGGGCTTGTTCCACAATATCACTTTTCCACTCAGGTATAAGAAAGAGCTTTAAACAGGAGTTGGTAAACTATCACCTGAAGGTCAAATCTGGTTTCCTGCCTATTTCTGCCCGGCCTGCATACTAAAAATGGTTTTTACATTTTAAAATTATTTTTAAAGATCAAAAAAGAATAACACTTGACATAAAATGATATGCAATCCAAATTTGCAGTCATGAATAAGGTTTTATCAGAACACAAACAATGTTTGTTCGTTAACCTATTGACCACAGCTACTTTCCTGCTCCACAGCAGAGGTGTATGGCCCACAAAGCCTAAAGTATTGACTCTCCGGCACTTTTTTAAAAAGATTTTATTTATTTATTCATGAGAGATGGAGAGACAGAGAGAGAGAGAGAGGCAGAATGGCAGAGACACAGGCAGAGGGAGAAGCAGGCTCCATGCAGGGAGCCTGATGTGGGACTCATCCCTGGTCTCCGGATCACACCCTGGGCTAAAGGCAATGCTAAACCACGGAGTCCCCCGGGGTGCCCTCTCTGGCCCTTTATAGATAAAGTCTACCAACTTGTGCTTTGTAACATTCCTCTGGATCCTCTGCTTTGCTTAAGTGGATCCACTGTTAGGAGCATGTGATTTATACTCAATCTACACTAAACCCCAGATCTGCAACTGAACCACCAACTCATTAAATCCTTGTACCAATAAACCAAACTATTAGCTAATATTCTAGAGGCTTAATATGAAAAAGGTAACTAGGCAAATCCTGCAGACAAGCAAGAACTTGATCCCTTTATCCTCTACCCTGGGTTCAATGTTAGGAACTTAAAAAAAAAAAAAAATAGAATGGTTTGAAAGCCCAGGATTTGCATAGACTTTGCTGTCTTTTTTAAGAGTTTATTTATTTGAGAGAGAGAGAGAAAGAGTGGTGGGGAGGGGCAAAGGGAGAGGGAGGGAGAGAAGCAAGCTCCCCGCTGAGCAGGAAGCTCCACTAAAGGCAGGGCTCCATCCCAGGACCTGGAGATCATGACCTGAGTAAAAGGCTGATATTCAACTGCCTGAGCCACTCAGGTGCCTAGACTATGCTTTCTATTTGTTCCTTTTGTCCAGTGGTTCCACCTCTAGCTGCACAATAGAATCACCTGGGGAGCTTTTAAAAGCCACTAATCTCTGGGTCCAGAGATGCTGATTAAATTGGTCTGGGCTTTGTTTAACCTGGTGCTGGTGTTGTTTAAAAGCTCCCCCCAGGTGATTCTGTTGTGTGGCCAGAGTTGAGATACAACCTGGTTCTCAGATTTCACATGCACGTGAAATTGCTGCATAGGGTCATGGCCACCAGACTCAGGGCTGTACATCACTGAGCTCTTTAAGTGACATGAGATATGACTGCTGTAATGTCACTTCTATCATGACAAGATTGTTCAGCTTTCTACAGAGTATCTTGGAGACCACAGTCCAGGTCTTCTATGCTCAGATTTGGCAGAGACTTTCTCCTAGAAGTCTGCAGGGTAATGCCACTGGCATTTGTGCATGGCCCAGGTCAGGACAGGTGGAACCTGGGGTGAGCATGCACGTACGACTGTGTATGGTGGGAGTATGGTAGTTTGATACTCACTGCTGCAGACATCTCCTGCCTGAAAGAGCTCAGTGGTGAGTAGAACTAATCCATAGTAAGAAAACGCATTGGAAAACCTGTCAGAAAGGAAACAAGAAGAGGTAAAGAAATGATGAGAGATATGCAAGTCCCCTTTCCCCATCCCCTCAGGAAGGACTTGCATCTATAGCAGTGAGGACCAGTCTTTGGATATGGGTGACACAGGGATGTTGGGGGGCTTTCCTGGAGCCCTTGAACAGACAAATGGTGTACAAAGCATAGTGATATGATTAAGGGACGTGATCTTGGGTCATTTAAAAGACCAAGAACAGCATTATATCACAGAGAACACTCAAAGCTGGTTATTCAACTGGCAATAGGGAAAACAAGTATAAGGGACCAAAATTTGGAGGAACACAGTTGTGGCTGACATCTCTCAGGGCTTCTGGGCCAAGCTGGTCAACATGGAGAGAGGAGGAGAAAGCTTTGATAATACAGAACACTGGGCTCCAGCTCTGCCCTTGAACTCCTGAGAGCTGGATCAACTCACCAAGCATTTATTAAACACCTGCTGTGTGCCCTGTACAAGTATGGATTCTACAGACTTACCTAAAATTTCAGATCAGAATGAAACAGTTAATTAATTTCCGATGGTCCCAGGAACTATAACACTCAAGCCTGTAGGATCAGAACATTCTTATCCTGTGATAGTCACGTGGAAACTGCCATAATCAGACCACAGTAATGAATTTCCTTGGGTTACAATATGTGCTAGCAAATTTAGCGATTTCTGTAGCATGCAAAAATTAGTCTTTGTATTAATTGCTTTTGTATTTGGGTAGTGTTGGCCCAACTGAATCTCATGCATGCAAAGATAGATACCCTCAACCTGGTCTCCCACCACCACTCCCTTTTTAAAAATCCTACAGATTCTACACTTGGGCACAGAATAGGTATCTAATAAATGCCTGGTTCAGCTCTCAGGAATGCAGGGGCAGAACTGGAGCCCAGTTCTGTGTATTATCAAAGCTTTCCCCTCCCCTTCCTTGCAACTGAACACTTTTCAGGGCAATCTCCTGCTAATTAGCACCTCTACTCAAAGGTGCATGGGAAAAGTGAGAACTGGTTAAAGTAGAATGCAGAGTGTTAGCAAGGTCCCTTCTGCACACTGTTCATGCTGTATACATGATTTGGTAGAAAGAAAGTTCAAGGAATAGCTGAGATTTAACTAGTTGTGGATTTTCAGGTTATTACTCTGTACAAATCCCTCCCTCCCATCCTGCCCACATCCAGACATCAGAATGGCTGTTGTTTTTTTTTTTTTTTTTAAGGAAAATACATACCACCACTGGTGGTATCCAAGGCCATATGAGCCAAGAACGCAACTTAATGGAGTGGGTATATTAAATATCATTGTGACAAAAATTCCTATTTTACATTTCCTTTCAATTACAGTTGACCCTTGGACAACATGGGTTTGAACTGCTCAGGGCCCCCTTGTAAAGAGATTTTTTTCAATAAACACAGTACACTACTGCAAGTACATTTTCTCTCCACATGATCTTAATAGCATTTTCTTTCCTCTAAGCTTACTTTAACATATAGTATATAATAGATATAACATACAAAACATGTGCTTATTGTTTATGTTATCAGTATGTCTTCTGGTCAATAGGAGGCTATTAGTTAAGTTTTGAGGAGTCAAAAAATTTTTTTGACTGCTCAGGGGTCTGTGCCTTTAACCCCCTTTCTGCATTGTTCTTCAACTGTATTTTGGTGGTTTCCTAGTCTCATTTACTTGCTAATGAGTCCTTAACACCTACCCTCTCTCTGTGTCTCTTTATTAAATACAGCAGTTCACTGTCTTGGCAAATCATCAATCTAGCTACTGTTTACTGTATTTCTCTTGAAAATCTATGGCCTGCAATTAAGATTTGTTTCTTTAAAGCAGACGTAAAATTCCCTCTTAGAAGACATCTATCTGAACCCTTGTGCCCTATTGGTGGGAATGCAAACTGGGGTAGCCACTCTGGAAGAGTTTGGAAATTCCTCAAAGAATTAAAAATAGAACTACCCTATGATCCAGTAACTGTATTACTGGGTATTTACCCAAAGAATAGAAAAACACTAATTTAAAAGGATATATGCACCTGTATGTTTATTGCAGCATTATTAAACATAGCCACGTGGGAGCAGCCCATGTCCATAATTAGATGAATGGATAAAGAAACTGTATGTATATGTATGTATATAACATACATAATATACACACATACAGATACACACAATGGAATATTATTCTGCTATAAAAAAAGAATGAAATCTTGCCATTTGTAATGATAGGGATGGAGCTAGAGAGTGTAAGGCTAAGTGAAATAAGTCAGAGAAAGACAAATACTATATGATTTCACTCATGTGGAATTCAAGAGACAAAATAAATAATGGAAAAGAAAAAGAGACAAACCAAAAAACAAACTCTTAACCATAGAAAACAAACTGATGGTGACCAGAGGGAAGGTAGGAAGGTGTTTTGATGAAATAGATGATGAGGATTAAGAGTACATTTATCATGATGAGCACTGAGTGATGTATAAACTTGCTGAGTCACTACATTGTATACCTGAAACTAAAATAACACTGCATGTTATCTATATTGGAAATAAAATTTAAAACTTAATTTAAAAAAGATATTTATACATTTATCTGAGTAAGAAGTGAGTCCAATTAAAGAAAAAGACTAAGAAAATAATAGTACAGGTGATACCTGGATAAGGCAGAGATCAGGAAAGTGATGCTTAAACCACTGAATTTTGTAACTGTTGCCTCAGATCAAAGAGTTCTTTGTGCATCACATAAAACAGAACCCAAAACAGAGCATAGGCAGAAGGGAATCAAAGTGTCAAGAAACAAGTCTTACCATATAAACCAGAGCAACAAAGTTGTCCATCTAAAATGGGGCGTGAAAAGATCCTTCATTCTGCCTCGGTCTTCCTGTTTCAAGACAAGGACATGCTGTTTGCTCTCCTTTTCTCCAGCTGGCACTAGCCAGAGACTGGTGGACACCCACGACTGGGAGGGAGGTTGCTGGTGGGCTAATGCTCAGGATCCGAGAACCCAGGACTCAATCCCCCAGCACAAAGTCCCCCAGCCCGGTGAGGCCCTCCAGCTAGGATCTAGCAATGTCTGCAGGCTTGATTCCCCAAGGATTGAGACATTCTGCAATCCCCAACCCCAGCCTGAAATCCTGGAGCCAGGAAGCCAACTCCATGGGCTTGGCTCCCAAAGACTCTCTGGTAGTCCCATGGACCCAGGGAGCAGACAGTCAGTCCAAGAGAGTCTAACCATTTCATGCTCTGCCTAAGCCAGCTCTAGGTCAAGATCACAAAAATTAATGTGCTGAAAATCAATTCACCAAAAGCCAATGTGTCAAAAGATTGATTAAAATGACTCACTTGCTAATTTCATATAATTTGCTAATATATCAAATATTTGCCCTACAATGTTCTTTTTTTTCCTAGATTTTATTTATTTATTTGAGAGAGAGAGAAAAAGCATGAGCAGGGGGAGGGGCAGTGGGAGAGGGAGAAGCAACCTCCCCACTGAGCAGGGAGCCTGACTCCGGGCTCCAACCCTCATGATCTGAGCTGAAGGCAGATACTTAACAGACTGAGACACTATACAGAGCTCTTTTTAAGAGTATATTTTATGACTGTGATTATATTTTTCTTAGATATATTTAATCAATATATTTTTCTTAGTTTGAGAAATGCTTATTTAAACATTCTAAATGCTTAAAAAAAAGATTATGGATTATAGGTGGTTTAGTCTACCTATGACTATTATCTTTGTGAATAAAAATGTATTTTTTTTAGTACCTGAAAGTACAATATTCATTAAATATGTTTCTTGAATATATTTGAGAATGTATTTGTTGAATATATTTTGGAATAGATTCATTAATATATTTGTAGAGAGAACATTTTGAGGAATAAATGTATCGATATATACATAGGAAAAATATATTTCCATTTACTACATATATTCAAAAAGAATGATCCTTGAAACATGTTTTTTTGTAAAAAGATACATTCCCAAGTTAATTCAGGAAAATTGGCTTTTGGAGAATTGGTCTGTTTCTGCTCTTTTTGCTGGTCTCAGGATTTACCATGTCCCATGATGCACACATTCCCATGCAGGTGCACAGACACACATAGGATGCAGACAATGGGCCAGGCACTGACCTGTCTGGAGATGATGAGTTTCCCCAGCGGCATGGGCGCTCCATTTTCCGTAGCTATCCTCTTTAAGGTGGCAATGGCCTTTTCCTGATTCCCAGACAGCACATCATACCTTGCGCTCTCTGGCAGCCACTGTGGGGATAGGTGTGGCAGGTTAGGATGGAACAGGACACTGGGTGTCAGCCACATATTCCATCTAGTTGTGGTGTCTTTTAGGATGAGGGCTCTGGAATGGGTTCATGTAGTTATGATTGCTATTATTATTATTAATGGGTGTTGCTGTCATAGTCCCCCCCCCAATATCTTAAAAATAATCCTTACAGGACAGTGTCCTCCTTCACCCCCTCCCCACTGAATATAGTGAGTAGCAGGAGGCCAAGAGACAAAGACTGAGATGTCTTAAAGGATACCTACAAAACACAGGACCGCAAAGAGGAGCAGCGGGACAGCCGAGAGGATGAGTAGCCAGCGCCAGCCCAGGCTGGGCATCACAAACACAGCCAGGATGACCTCGAACACTGTCCCAATGGCCCAGAAGACCTGGCACAGGAAAATAAGATCAATGATGGGAGCAGCATGTTAGCACATGAGCAAAGTCAGCATCATTGTAGACAATGCTACCCATATGGGAAAGGGGTCGTTGGGGTCAGTAAAGTCAGAATGGCCACCACTTTTCCGGTGGTCCATATGGTTGGGCCAGGGCCACCATGTTGTCCATCTCCTGTGGGTGCCATCCACATGGTGTAATATTTGCAAGGTACCCATTGGAGTGTACAATGTGGCAGCTCAAGTTAAGGAGATCAGTGCTCCCTCCTGTGAGGTCAGTATGGTAATTGGCACATTGGTTTTTATCTACTGACATCCATACCTCTTGACCAATAGGGCCCTAGTATCCTTTGTCACAACTGCCTCTTCCCTACAGGGCTGAATATCTTCTGTGTGCCTCTTGGAGTCACTCCCCCTCCTTTCCCATCTTGCCCTTTGTATGTGCTGCACACCAGCTCCCTGTCTTGGCTTCCCACTGAGGGCAGCCAATAAGAAGCCCCACAGGAAATGGGAGGGAAGGGGGAAGGTAAGAGAGATTGGGGCATTTATTCCTCTGGCTCCCTCTCCACCAGGTAGTCATGGGCTGGCTGCATCTCTCAGCAAAAGATCACAGCTCCTGTCCAACAGCTCTTGACATACAACTCTCTCTCTGGACTGCTAATTACTTCCTGCCTTTGCCTGGCAACTGGAACTTCAAGCCGGGGGTTACTTAGAAATAGTCCCTTTATCCAACCCTCTTCAAATTATCCTAATTTGAGTATACTGTCTCCTGCCAGAACCCTGCAACTATTGTCCATTGCCAAACATGGTCCTTTAGCTTCCCCATCAGTTCTGGGAGTCTGCGAGAGGCTTCCTAAATCCCGGTTTGCTTAAACATAGTTTATTTTTGTTGCTGACAACCAGGGGTGATAGTCAAAATGTCTAAGAAACTGGTACAGTACTGACCAATCAGAATGGATACCAGACACCAGTCATATACTCCCAACACACGCACACCATGACTGAGCCAGGAGTTAACTTGGGGTTCTAAGGGGTTCTATGAGAGGATAGGGTGTCAGGTGATGAGGAGAAATCAGAGACCAGGATCTGCTGGCACAGATGCATCTCAATATTTGAACAGTTGGTTGATCCATACCAATGTGGACCAGCTAACTACCATCCTTACTGGTTAGGGGTAGATGTAGCCAGGGTGGTAAACTGGGCTGTGGGGTTAATGTAATTAATACTGTCAATGTGGTCATGTTGATCAAAGAGGTCAGAATGGCATCATCATCATCACTGTAGACATCAGTGTCCAGAAAGGACAAATAAACCCTACTGCCATTGCATGGAGAGGGGACACTGGGCAGCTACATATTTGCCCTGAGAGCTTCCAGATCATGAGTGGAAAATGGTCACAAGATCTTGGCAGAAAGAAGGATTGAGAGGGACTAGCTGGACCAAGAGCATTTTAAGGCCGCCTTTAGGCTGCAGAGGTGGCCACCAACACAAGATACAGGTGAGTCTGGATGCAAACAGGGGTAAAGGGTGATATGGATGAGGGCAGGGAGTTTTGATCTCCTTAGGCTGTCCTCTTCGGCAGCAACTCTCAGATAAAGACCATTTCCAGGGATGCCTGGATGACTCATAGATTGAGCCTTTGCCTTTGGCTCAGGGTGTGAACCCAGAATTTCAGGATCAAGTCCCACACCGGGCTCCCTGCATGGAGCCTGCTTCTCCCTCTGCCTATATCTCTGCCTTCTCTCTGTATCTCTCATGAATAAATAAATAAAATCTTTAAAAAAACCCCACAACATTTCCAGAACAAGAATGACATACCACTTGCCTTCCACCATTTTCTTTTTAAGAAATTGAATTTTTGTTGTCAATCAAAGCACTTATCTGTATAGTAGGGAAAAAAACCAAACCAACCATGTCCTAATTGACATAACTGACAAACTCCCATTTCCTTATCCTGTGGCTCAGGACACCTGAGAATCTCCTGCTCAGGGACTGAGCACTCTTGGGGAACACAGACCCCCCTCCTTACCTCAATCAGCAAAATACACTTAGCTCTGGCCTTCATGGGAAGGAACTCAGCATATAGCGTCACCCTGAAAGCAGAGAGACAGGAAAGGAGTTAAGGTTAGGACTGCCACAGCTTTCTGAATTTCTTTTTTTTTAAGTATTTATTTATTTATTTATTTATGTATGTATGTATTTATTTGTTTGTTTGTTTATTTGAGAGAGAGAGAGAGAGAGAGAGCAAGAGAGCAGGGAGAGGAGCAGAGGGAGAGGGACAAGCAGACTCTGTGCTGAGCAGGGGGCCTGACATGGGACTCGATCTCATGACTCTGAGATCATGACCTGAGCAGAAATCAAGAATCTGACACATTCTGAGGGTGGTCTGTGGACCACTTAACTTCAGAATTTTCTGGGAGGATGGCTAAGTACATTGATCCCCAAGCCCTTCCCTAGACCACTGGGAACAGACTCTCAGGGGTGGGGTTCTGGCATCTGCATACTTAACTAACTCCCCACATGGTTCTCAAATTTAATAACTGCTGCCATGGAGCCCTGCCCACAACCTAGGAAATCTAGGGGAAAATAGGGTGTGAGATAATGGGCACTTCAATCTAGAATTGAAAAAAAGTATTCAGGTTATCCCTAATGCTCATGTCCTGAATAGTCTTAAAGAGTATGGGTCTTTCATTCTGTAGGATGCCCCTCATCCTAAGTCCATCTGAAGTCTCCCTGAGACCAGACTCAGGCCACATTTGCTTGGCAAGAACCCCACAGAAATGATACTAAGCTCTCCCCAATGCCTTACATCAGGGCCACATGATGTCAACTCATCTCATTGCTGCTGACATTAACCTTCGTCATTGGATCAAGTTGGTGTCTGACAGATTTCTCCATCCTAAAGTTATCATTTTTTCATTTGTGATCACTAAATACTTTGTAGGGAAGAATTCAGAGATTATGCCAATGTCCTGTTCCCCGTAGAACCTGCACTCACCAGCTTTAGTATTCCATCCATTGACAATTTCTTTTTTTTTTAAGGTTTTATTTATTTATTCATGAGAGACAGAGAGAGAGGCACAGAGACACAGGCAGAGGGAGAAGCAGGCCCCATGCAGGGAGCCCGATGTGGGACTCGATCCTGGGTCTCCAGGATCACACCCTGGGCTGAAGGCGGTGCTAAACCGCTGAGCCACCGGGGCTGCCCCCTCATTGACAATTTCTGCCTGAATCAATGCTACTATGGTGGTAACAGGTGGTATTTTTTATTCCCATTATTCTTTCTACATTTAGGATTGATATTATACATAAGGAAGAGTTTCCCTTCTCCCCTTTATCTAGCTATCATCTATCATCTATCTATTCATTCATTTAATCACTATGGACCTGTGGATTCCTATTTTATTCAGTGGGTTGTAAGCCACTAACCATTATTCTTTTGATGCTCAGACTGTCCCATCTGGCCATTGGAAGACTTTTCAATCCAATCCCTATATCTTTTTTACATGCCTCCATCATTTCTTGAGCACTTCTTTACTTTCTGGCACAAAAAGATGTCCAGGCTCCTGATATAATTTCCTTGCCTCAACCAAGGTATCAGCCATTTTTCTAAGAAGTCCTGGTTCCTTTTGCTAGAGGACAGTATTTAGAAACCAAGATCTGAGTGTGGAGTGTGCTCATTGCTACTGGTCTGTCATTGCTCCTAGGTCTTCTCAGTGGACAAAGCTAAGAGATCTATCTATCTATCTATCAACTATCTATCATCTCTCTTGGTTTATTTATTTATTTATTTATTTATTTATTTATTTATTTATTTATTTATTTATTTATGAATGATAGTCACACACAGAGAGAGAGAGAGAGAGAGGGGCAGAGACACAGGCAGAGGGAGAAGCAGGCTCCACGCACCGGGAACCCGACGTGGGATTCGATCCCAGGTCTCCAGGATCGTGCCCTGGGCCAAAGGCAGGCGCCAAACCACTGCGCCACCCAGGGATCCCCTCTCTTGGTCTCTTCATTTCTCTTCTCCACATGCACACTATACATCTATGTCTATTTCTATATCTGTGTGTATGTATTTAAAAAAAAAACAACGAGTTCACACTGATACTTTCAATTTCAGTCCAACCAGAAGGTTAGGGTTCTTTCTTTCCTTCTTCTTTTTTTTTTTTTAATTTTTTTAATTTTTATTTATTTATGATAGTCACAGAGAGAGAGGGAGAGAGGCAGAGACATAGGCAGAGGGAGAAGCAGGCTCCATGCACCAGGAGCCTGACGTGGGACTCGATCCTGAATCTCCAGGATCACGCCCTGGGCCAAAGGCAGGCGCTAAACCACTGCGCCACCCAGGGATCCCTTCTTTTTTTTAAGTAATCTCTATACTCAACGTGGGGCTTGAACTCGCATATTCCACTGACTGAGCCAGCCAGGCACCCCAAGGTTACGGTTCTTTCTAGCCCTTCCAGTTTCCATGTTTATAATTCCTTTCTCCAACATTGAGACACCCAGGCCTCATTATCCTCAATATATTTCTTATTTGCTTTATCAATTTATTTGTTTGTTGAATGTAACCAATGCCCTAACTATACTAGCTGCCTCCTTCATCTACTACTTTCATGCCCCCTTCTCCTGTCTTTTACTTCTTCAGCCATTGGCCATGCTGGAAAGAGAAGGAAACCTCTACACTACTTCTCTGCACTGCCTTTCTTTTTGCTAGGAAGAGGCCTTCTCTCTTCCCACATCTCCCACCTAAGTCAAGCATCTGAGCAACTAGATGGCTTCATATTACTGTCCTCGCTCCTCATAAGGGAGATGGGGTAGAGAGAGGCTAATTTCCATGGACTCCATTTTTTAAAAATATATTATTTATTCATTCATAAGAGACACATATAGAGAGGCAGAGACATAGGCAGAGGGAAAAACAAGCCCCCTGCAGTGACCCTGTTGTGGGACTCGATCCCAGGACCCCAGGATCACTACCTCAACCACTGAGCCACCCAAAAGTCCCTCCATGGACCCTTTTGATACAGATGGGGTTTGTAGACCCATCTAGATCTCCTAGGATCCCTTTACTAGTTCAGTTTGCCCAACTCAAAGAAGGAAAAATTCTTAGGGGCCTCAGAGGAAAGGCTAGGACTTTAGTATTTCAGATATACTCTATTTAGAGAAAAGTATGAAGAGAAAGTCAATGCCATTTAGTTTACTTCATAATATAAGTATTTTAGTATATTCTTTCTTCCTGTCTTGATCTTTTGTCTTTATCTCTCTTTTTCTTTCTCGATCTCTCTCTCTAGCTAAGATCATACTCAAGAATTTTGAACCCTACTTTTTATTCGATTTATAAATAGCATCTCCATGCCATTTAAAACCCTCTTACACATATATATTCCATCATATGCATGAACCATACTTTTCTTAATAATAGCTACCTTTTATTGAGCACCTGCTATGTGCCAAACATTCTTCTAGATGTTTTACATGCATTATCTCACTCAATAAACATTTCAAATCAATGGGGTAGATAATTATAATCTTCTGTGTGTGTATATATCTTTAATTCTCATTTTCTCCTCTAGATCTATGTCAGATAAATTGTTACTTGACCAGGATCACATAGGTAGTAAGTTAGTAAGTAGAAGAGCCAAAATCAATCCAGATCTGCTAAATTTTGTAGCCTATCAACCATTTCCCTACTTGGATGGTTTCACAATTACAAACAATACTTTAGTAAACATCTTTAGGCTAAAAACATCTTTGTCTTCATGTGGCTCCCTTAGGATAAGTCCCTGTTAAGAGGAATTTGTGTCAAAGGGCATGTATAGATTTAAGGCTTTTGATATATATGACCAAAGCAGTTCCCAAAAAAACTTGTTCCAAGTTATATGCCCAGTGGTACCTCTCTCAACAAAAACCATTAGGAATTTCACTAACTCAGCTCCCAGAATGGGGACCAAGATTATAGTGGTTACGGAGGGTTATAGTTATTACAATGGATGACCTCTTTGAAATTTTTTTTAATATTTTATTTATTCTGAGAGACACACAGAGAGAGGCAGAGACATAGGCAGAGGGAAAAGCAGGCTCCATGGAGGGAGCCTGACGTGGGACTCGATCCCGGTACCCCAGGACCACGACCCCAGCCAAAGGCAGATACTCAACCACTGAGCCACCCAGATACCCTTCTTTGAAATTTTTGTGCTATTCTCCAAATGATGTGCCTATATTATTTTTAAAAATCCATAATAATAATAAGATGAAAGGCACGTTTACCTTTTCTCCACCAAATTAAACTACTAACCATGCAGCAGCATATTCTAAGGGCAAAGCTATTCCTGTCCTTAGATGGCAAGGATTTCCTTTTATAATGAAGCTATAGCATGGAGTTTTTTCTTTCTTTCTTTCTTTTTTTTTTTTTTTTAGTTACAGAAGTAGTACATGAATGCATTTTCATTGTAAAACAATTTAGTGATACACAAATATACAGAGTATATGATGATTCTTCCTCTTTCCCATTGCCCCTACTTCCATCCTGCTCCCCCAGAGCCATATCAACCAGGAGTTTGCTTTGCAAATTTCCAGCCCCTTCTCTACATAAATAAATAAATTTAAACAATATATCTCTCTTTTTTCCTCCCTTCCCTTTTCTTCTCTCCCTCCTGTCTTCCCTCCCTTTCTTCCTTCCTTGCTTTCTTTTTTCCTTCCTTCCTCCCTCCCTTCCTTCCTTAACAGGTATGCAGCATAGTCTTCATGTTTCACCCATACAAATGCTCCAACTCTTGCCACTTCCATGCACGCCCATCTAGTTTCCATCTGTCAGCACCTGCAACTCTCCCCTGGTGCTTTCTCTGGTTGTTAAAACTTGCTCTGCCAACCTCTGTGGCAGACCAAGAGTGCCAAGGAATTTAAACTTCTCAGGAGGAGCTCTCAACAAATGACAGTTCCCTCATGCCTTGAACAGGACAATCTGGAGATACATGCTGCAGGATCTCCCAGACTAAACTACTTGCTCTAGCATCTCTGTATCAGGATCTGCTTTCAGTAAGACTGTTTGGAAATCTTTCCATATTAACATACATATAGATCTACTGCATTATTTTTAAACAGCTACAACCCTGTTGATGAATACTTAGATGTTTTTCAATTTCTTGTTTTTGCCACCTAAGCCACAAGAAACATTTTTTCCTGCAATTGTTGTGCCCCCTACTTGGCCATTATTTATGGCAGTTCATTATGAAAATGAGCTGTTTGATCTTCATCCAAAGTATGATGATTATTACAATCACACTGAAGAATAAAAGAATGAGCAATGAAAGTAGCAATGCCAAGAAACAGTTGATACTGGTGTGAATAAATTCCCACTGAAAATAATCACGTTTATAGCACTTGGCAATTAGAGATTTGCCATTTGGATCACATACTTGGAAAGAAGTGACCTGTGATCTCCATTTGGCATTTCTGCTTGGTCTTGAGGGGAAAGAGCAGTGCCAAGGACAGGTTTGTGAGCAAGCTCTAGACACCAATCTGAAGGATCTTCTAAGGAGGTTTCAAGGTGGAATAGATGGGCAGCTTCCACGAGCATTAATCTTTAAAAGTGCCTAACACACAAGCAGGGTGCCAGTTAAGGCAGGTTTCCATCTCAGTCTCTTAGCTAAGGGGCATTTCTGCTGGAATACACAGCACCCTCTACTGGAAATAATAAACAATCTGTCCTGGTGCCAACAGGTCTCTTACATATATTTTGTGTATATTTTGCAATTAGAGGCAATGATCATTTTTTTTTTAATTTTTATTTATTTATGATAGGCACACAGTGAGAGAGAGAGAGGGAGAGACACAGGCAGAGGGAGAAGCAGGCTCCATGCACCGGGAGCCTGACGTGGGATTCGATCCCGGGTCTCCAGGATCGCGCCCTGGGCCAAAGGCAGGCGCCAAACCGCTGCGCCACCCAGGGATCCCGGCAATGATCATTTTTGATGCTTATTTGCATTTTCTAAATTTTTCTAAAATGAAAAGGTATTACTTGTAATGATAAAAATAAAGTTACTTCTAATTTCTTCGCTTGAGTTAAAGTCTCTTCCTTCTTGCTGCTCCGCCATAGAGAGAAAAGGTAATTATTTGGCATCCCAAATGTGATCTTCTTTCCTGTCTTAATTAAAGGGAATAGAAACCACTCAGAACCTCCAGTTCTACATGCCCAGATTCATCTCCAAATCAGTACCAGGGACCCAGCAGACATTAATGATCTACCAGGACTTTCTGACTATATAAGCTCAGAATCCTTTCATGACATCTGTTCAAATGTAAGAGCTTTGGCATTAGACGGGTGTGGATTTGAACCCAGTTGCTCCATGTGGTAGATGGTTTGTACAAGGTGCCCCACTATTTTCCCTCCCTGTATCTTGCTTCCTTACAAGTCACTCCATGCAAAGTCTACTTCCCCAACCCTTGAAACTGGGCCTTGAGTCTTGCTCTCATTCAACAGAGAAGAGAAGTGAAATAGAAGTAATATTGTGCCCATTTCAAGCTTGGATCTCAAGATACTCTATGGCTTTTGCTTGCAGATTTGAACCCCTGCCCAGGTGCAGGTGACCAGGTGCTGGGGCTAGCCAGTTGGAGTTTGAGAGGCTTGTGGAGCACAAGTGAGTCAGCTGTGGCCATGCTAGCCTAGCCAGCCCCCATCCAATTCACCAGTTGACTGGAGACACATGAGTTGAGCACCGCTGAGCCCAGAACAATCAAACTGCCCAAGTTCAGAATCATGAGTTCAATAAATTGTTAAGCCATAAATGTCGGAGTTGTTACAAAGCAAGAGGTAACTCCACACCACACTTAACAACCATCTGGCCTTAAGCAAGTTTTTTTTTTAACAATCTCTGAGCCTCAGTTTTCTCATCTGCAAACTGGGAGTGATAGGGTTGTCAGTGAACAGCATAGTGCTTAGGACTTGGTAAGCACTCAATGGACATTACAATGATGATCAATATTAATGTTACTATTTTTAGCACCAAGGACCAGTATAAACACCTACTTTGGGAGAAGAAATAATAGAAGAAAAAAAGGAATGAGGCATCTGGCTGGCTTAGTCAGTCATAGTCATGTGACTCTTGATCTTGGGGTTGTGAGTTTAAGCCCCACATTGGGTGTAGAGATTACTTAAAAATAAAATCTTTTTTTTTTTTTTAATTTATGATAGGCACACAGTGAGAGAGAGAGAGAGGCAGAGACACAGGCAGAGGGAGAAGTAGGCGCCATGCACCGGGAGCCCGACGTGGGATTCGATCCAGGGTCTTCAGGATCGCACCCTGGGCCAAAGGCAGGCACTAAACCGCTGCGCCACCCAGGGATCCCTAAAAATAAAATCTTTAAAAAATTATAAAAGTAAAAAGAGGGATAGAAGGAAGTACATAAAAAAGCAAAGATCAGGGCTGAGGGATGGGCTCTTTATTAGTAATACAGTTTACAGATGAGCTAACTAAACTTATTGAGGTCATAATTTTTGCAAGATATGTAAGTCAAGTTATTATGCTATATGCTTTGAATATATAGTGTTAGATGTCAATTACACATCAATAAAACTGAAAGAAAAAATTCAGTTGTTTTTTGCACTTTTAAAAATTATACAGCAAAGTCTTACTCATTTGGTTTTGTGAGATGGTGCAAAGTCTAAATGAATGGAAACTCTTGGTTGCTTTAATTATATAAAAATATCTTCAATTAGGGATGCCTGGGTGGCTCAGCAGTTGAGCGTCTGCCTTCAGCTCAGGGCGTGGTTCCGGAGTTCCAGGATGGAGTCCCACATTGGGCTCCCTGCATGGAACCTGCTTCTCCCTCTGCCTGTGTCTCTGCCTCTCTCTCTCTCTCTCTTTCTCTCTCTCTGTGTGTGTCTCTCATGAATAAATAAATAAAATCTTAAAAAAAAAATCTTCAATTGAAAAAAATCTGCAACTAAATGTTACCAAATAATGAACTCAGGGGAGCCATTTTTATAACTAGCTAAGAACATTGCATAATTAAGACATGATTATTTTTATGTAAATGGCTGGCGTGGAAGTGCTGGGAAGCCAGTGGCTCTCTTGGGTGGCTAAATATTTCTTCTGTAATTTTGTTTCTGGTTTTTTTTTTTAAGGTTTTATTTATTTATTTGAGAGAGAGCACACATGAGTGGAGTGAGGGGCAGAGGGAGACGCAGACTCCCTGCTGAGCAGGGAGCCCAGTTTGGAGCTTGATCCCAGGACCCTGGGACTAGGGCTTGAGCCGAGGGCAGATGCCTAACCCACTGAGCCACTTAGGTGCCCTTTATTCCTAATTTTTATTTGCTCTCCTCAAATAAGCTATACAGTATTTAAGAAAATATGTTTGCAGGGTCAAGTGATGTTTTTTTTTTTAATTTTTTTAATTTATTTATTTATGATAGTCACACACACAGAGAGATAGAAAGAGAGAGAGAGAGAGAGAGGCAGAGACACAGGCAGAGGGAGAAGCAGGCTCCATGCACTGGGAGCCCGATGTGGGATTCGATCCCGGGTCTCCAGGATCGCGCCCTGGGCCAAAGGCAGGCGCCAAACCGCTGCGCCACCCAGGGATCCCTCAAGTGATGTTTAAATCTGAGCTCTGCCCTTTGTTAGCTGTGATGTGGGAACAGAGGACTAGCTGAGGACAAAGCACATTGACAAGTCCTTGAAACAGGCAAAGAGACACTCCTCTACAGACTCAACTACCTCAATGTTCATACTTTGCTAAGGCCAGAAGGCAATCTTAGCCTGACCCCCAGGATCCTGTAAGTCTACTTTAACATATAAAAATTCCTTTAGAAATTTCCCTTTATCTCTAAACCCCCAAGATATGTGTTGGCAATCATCCCCCAAGCACATGGCCCACCAATACACATCTGAAGGGTCTCATGACTAAGGTTTAATTAGACAGTAATAAGTGACCTTTTCCCAACAACAGCTAGCCCCCTCAAGGTCCTGGAAACCTTGCTTCTTTCTCTCATTTCACCATTTCAAACAAGGATCACTGAACATTCTAAATACGTAGTTCCTTTCCCTTCTCCCTTATGGGAAGAAAATTCAAGTAGCCATTTGGAGGCTGGGTTCAGCCATCATCTACCTGAGTATCCCTGGGAAAGGAATTTAATGTGTACTTCTGAGAGTGCTTTCTTTCCAGCCACTAGGGAAAGACTGTCCCTAGTCAATGAATGGCTCATGAATGGGACAGTGGCTGTCTGTAGGAATTCCTGGAGTTGGTCCAGACCTGGAGGACATTGGCCACAAGCCCCTGCCAGCCCAGATTTATAGGCTTGGCTTAATGGCCTTTGCCTTGAGCTCCGGTGGTTTTTAAGCCTATCCTAGGCCCAGGAGTGTATGTCAGATGTCTACTCTGCAGAGCCCTGGAGGGGTCAATAATGAATAGGGAAGGAAGGACTGGAGGGAACTGAGAGCCACTCACTGCCCTTCCAGCCTCTAAGTGGCAGAAATAGTCTGGGGATTTGTTCTCATATTCAATCCATGTGGTTATATCTCCTGTCCCCATTTATTCCTTCCCTAATAACCCACTGAATCCAACATTCATCACACTGACACCTGAGTTTCACAGCCTTTGGCAGACCATGCACATGCTTACATTCACTGAGTGCTCTCTGCCAGACACTGTCCCAGGCATTTCACATGTGCTGTCATGTAATATTCTAACTGACCCCATGATGTAGGTATGCTATTATCCCCATTTTAGAGATGGAGGAACTGAGAAGTAGAAAGGTTTAGTGACTTGCCTAAGGGCACACAGCTGTTAAGGGACAGTCAGAATTTTTTTTTTTTTGACAGTCAGAATTTGAATCTGGTAATCATGACCAAGTCACACTACTGCAGTGTTAGCATTACTCCTCTAGATTCCCTCTCTTACTCTTCCCCAATTGTGATACTCAACAGGCTCAACAGGCTCAAGAAGTCAACCAGTGAACTGTTAACCCCCAAGAGGCAATTGGGCCAGATCCTCATGCACATTCTGCCATTCTGCAAGCAACAGAGACCAACGCAGAGCCCCCAGGATGGAGTCGTCCCACGTCACATGGTGGCAAAGTATTGATACTGGGCATCTTCCATTGTGGAAGGAGCAGTAACTCATCTTGATGGAACTGGCACGTATTCTGGGCATGGGTTTGCCTTTCCTGCCTACGGGGTCCCAGCCAGCACCAGCTTTCAAAGTATTCAACTCATTGACACAGAATCCCACATTACAGTGTTTGAGACTGAGGGAGCTGATACATATCAAAGGAGATGCCCTAGTGGTATATGACCATGGAATCCACTCATAGTACCTTGAAGATGCTGGCCTGATGGGGGATGGAACTGACTCTTGAAGATGCCACGGAGGCATTGGCTTGGAGATGATGCTCTGTGAGGATGGGATACTGTCTTCTAGGACAAAATATACCCTTAAGTCAATGTCCATCATATGGTGCAATGTAGAAGGAATACATCCTCTGAAATCAAAGGGTTGAAGGAGGAATTTGTAAATGCCCCACCTGTGGAGTTAGAGGTCCTGGTTCCAGAGAGGGCACGCTTCCCCCAGGGCATGCTTCCCCAACAAGAATCCCATTAGACCCTATGTAACATCTGCCACTTGGTAAATTTGGGTTCCTTGTGTCAAGAAAGAGAGTCAGCATTCTGTCTTAGGAATTGATCCTGAGCATCAGGAGGCAATAGGGCTACTGTTATCTAATGGGGTACCCAGGTGATATCCTGGACATCTCTTGGTAATTGCCCAATTTTGGTGTTAAATGGACAAGCAGCAGCTATGGCCTGGGAAGGGCACAGTGACTCAGGCATGTGGTCTGGAACACCTCACCAGGTAAACCATCTTGATCAGCAGAAGTGCTGGCCAAAGGCAATAGGAACCTACACAAGCAGCTGGAGAGGGAGATATTAGGCATCAGTGGCAGCCGTGAGACCAGCAGCAATAACAGGGACTTTAGTTTACCCCACTAGCCAGCCTCTTTTAAGTATTTTCAGGGAAAAGACCAATCAGAGTGCTGGAAAAGCTGTTCCCTGATGGGGTAGACTTATTATATGAAGCAAGGAGATCCAAGAGGTACAAAGGGTAGACTGTCCTGGGTTCTGTGATGTACCACCTGGACTCACTCTTCAGGACTGAGGGACATACTCCCTCTGGAACGACCAGGAATGTTACCTGCCAAGAGCTCAGAATTGGGGCCCTGCCAGAAATTGCCTTGCCCCAAAGTAGCTGCTTTGCCCAAGGTCACGCTCCCTTTTTGAGGGCACCTCATGTCCAATATGGCTGATGTGAAGGTATAAAGGTCCAGTCCCCATGACTCATTTTGGAACAATTCTAAGGAGCCATTCCAGTTCTGGAACTCCTATAGGGTCAGCTCTGCTCAGCTCCTCCCTCTGCCCATTCAAGCTTTACTCACTCCCTTACAGGTGCTGATCTCAATAATTGCTTGCACACTAATCTCCATCTCACATTCTGTTTTCTGAGATCCCCACCTGTAATAGGGACCATATTTGTCTTGCTCACACTGTATCCCCAGCGTGTAGTACAGGCCAGTGCCATAGTAGGTGCTCAAGAAATATTAAATAAGTGAACAAACTGGGCCTTGTGGGAAATTTCCCTAAATTATTGTAACAAGAATTATTATTCCTTATCTTCAACCCATCCTACCCACTATTGCCAGATTAATACTTCTAAAGTACCTCCCCTGCTCAAGAAGTCTCAGTGGCTCCACATTGCCTGTAGGCAATTCCTTTGGCCTGGCATTCAAGACCTTTAGGAAGCTTGCCCTGGTCTACCTGTCCAACTTTAGCTTTCAATTCTCACATATCTCACCCCAACGAGCTAACCCAAATGGACTATTATCCTTCCTTGGACTCAACTCTGGCTTCTTCTTTTCATTCAGATCCCTTCATATGAAATATTCTACATCATCCTCAATCTGCCTCTAGGTCTTTCCAAATCCTTTGCATCTTTAATAGAGAGACAGTACAATGCAATGGTTAGTGCCTAGACTCTGGACTTAGAGGGCCTGAGATTCTCACTATGCCTCTTTCTGACTGTGTCACCTAGGGTAAGTCACTTCACTTCTTTGTGCATCAGTTTCTATATCTGTGAAATGGGATGAATAATTGAATTTACCTAGGATTTTGCAGGGATTACATGAGACAATCTGGTAAACTGTTTAGAAAAGCACATGCCTCCTAGTAAACACTAAATATTGGCCATTATCATCCTATAGGATGGCCCCTTTTCTATGGGGGGCCAGATAGGAAATAATGTCTCTGCTGAGACTACTCAGCTCTGTTGCTGTATATGAAAATGGGTATAGTTAATATGTAAATGATGGATGTGGCTGTGTTCCAATAAAACTTTATTTATAAAACCAGTCTGCAGGTCAGATACACCCCACATGCCATTGTCTGCCCATCTCCCAGAACAGAGTGGCTTCTTCTAACAACTGTGACTATTCTCAGTACCTTACAACGGCACCAACAAATACTCAGTTTGCATCTAATTAGGCCCACCACACCTCATGCTTAGGTTAGAAGAGGAAGAGGGCCCTCATGTGCCTTGTGAAGGTTAAGAGCATGGATGCTGTAGGCAGACAGACTTGGGTTCTTAGTTCCACTCCACACCATATGTCTTGGGCAAATGATTTCACCCATTGAGTCTTGGTTTCAACTATAAAAGGGAGATTGCAATCATTTGATAACACATACCTCCTGGGGCTGCTGCGATGTGCCTAGAAATATGTCCAATCAATGCTAGATCTATAGTTTTATTTTTTATTTTATTATTTTTTATTTATTTATTTATTTTTAGATTTTATTTATTTATTCATGAGAGACACACAGAGAGAGGCAGAGACATAGGCAGAGGGAGAAGCCGGCTCCACGCAGGAAGCCTGATGTGGGACTTGATCCGGGGACCCCAGGATCACACCCTGGGCCTAAGGCAGGTGCTAAACCACTGAGCCACCCAGGGATCCCCCCTTTTTTTAGATGATCTATATTTTTATTATTATTTCACATTTATGACTTTCCAGCTATTGTGTTGTGTTTTTCTAAGATTTTATTTTATTTTTTAAAGATTGATTGAGGGCAGCCCGGGTGGCTCAGCGGTTTAGTGCCACCTTCAGGGCATGATCTGGAGACCCAGGATCAAGTCCCATGTCAGGCTTCCTGCATGGAGCCTGCTTCTCCCTCTGCCTGTGTCTCTGCCTCTCTCTTTCTGTGTCTCTCATGAATAAATAAATAAAATCTTTAAAAAAAATAAAGATTGATTGATTGATTTGAGAGACAGAAAAGAGAGAAAGCAGGAGCAGGAGGAGCAGAAGGAGAATCACAAGTAGACTCTATACTGAGTGCAGACCCTGATGTGGGGCTCGATCCCAGGACCCTGAAATCATGACCCTAGCTAAAACCAAGAGTCAGATGCCTAATTGACTGGATCACCCAGGTGCCCCTTAAGATTTTATTTTTAAGTCATCTCTATGCCCAATATGGGGCTCGAATTTACAATCCCAAGATCAAGAGTTACACACTTCACTGACTGAGCCATCCAGGTGCCCCTATTATGTTGCTTTTGTTTTGCCAATCATTACAATACTGATAATGGTACTATTCTCTGGCTACATCATACCTCCTTGATGCCAGAAGCCCTAGTGTACCGTCTCTGCGTCCCCTCCCCCCCAGTCTATGAACATAGTTGACTGGCTGTCTTGCTGGATGGCCAGAGCTGGGCATTTACTTACGACTGGGGGACCCCTCCGATCCCGAAGCCCACCAGGCCCCGGAGCACCAGGATCCAGCTGTACACGGGCGCGAAAGCACTGAGGATGCCATAGTACAGAGTCCAGAGCACACTGATCTTCAGCCCCTGTGGAGAAGGAAGACACCAAGTCACAGGGCTTCTCAGTACCTCCAGGCCATGTGGCCCCCAAACCTGTTGAAAGCCATCAATGGGGTCAGGCTAAACAGCAATCCACACAGATTCTCTGTGGGATGTGCCAACCCCCAGGGGGAAGGGTTGTGGGAAAATTCTGCAGCATTCTTGGTTGCCCCAATGATTGGCATTTAATATATAGGGGCCTGAGATGTTAGATGCAGTGCATGAGACTCAATAAAGACTTGTCTTGTATCCTGCACCATCTCAAATTGAACTTTCTACTTGCCTATCATCCAGGTGAAAACTCCATGACTATCTGTACCTTGACCTTCACTCTATTTTATATAGAAATAGGATTTGAATATACACTTACTTTTGCAGGAACCCAACTTCTAGGTAAATCAAAGGAAGTTTGCGTGTGGTTTTTCTGGAACTTTACAAAATTGTTCTTCATTTCAGAAAGCCATGTTGTCAATGGCAACACTGCATATGGTATTTGAGTCATTGAGGGAACACTCCAGTATCTGTCTGCATTCATAGGGTTTCTATGTGTATCTATGAATAGACTGATCTAAATCTATTTCAAAATGTCAAATATAAAGAAAAAAAGCATCAACAAAATTAAGTTAAATACAAGCTTATTTATAATCAGAGACAAATATTAACTTCTTCCTTTTATCTGGACACTTGTGCATGCACATTTGCATATTGAAAATACATTTAACTAACTGCCTCCTTTAAAAAGTCCTCCATTATATCATACTTGGGGCATTATACCTGATTTATTTTATTATTTTATTTTTTTTATAACTGGTTTCTTTTAAAGATTATGTGGGTGGCTATTTTATTTTTGAAATTATTTCTGGATAATTAAGGGCATTATTAAAAGTTTTCATAACAGTTTCTAAGTAAAGGGAACATTGTATTTCACGGGGTTGAGAACCACCTAGAGATACAATGCTGCAAAACAAACATGCTGCGTATTCCTGGAGTGTTAATTACTCTTAGAGACTGAGAAAAAAATCAAGGGTGAATGCAATTTAAGGTGTTATTTTTTTTTTTTAAGATTTTATGTATTTGACAGAGAAAGAGCACAGGCAGCAGCAGAGGGAACGGCAGGCAGAGGGAGAGGGAGAAGCAGGGAGCCGGATGTAGGGCTCAAGCCCAGGACCCTGGGTTCACGATAACCAACACCAAACATATTATGGAATAGAACACAAATTCTATGTGGATTTTAGACCTGCAACATGGTGTCTGGGCAGGTATCTCTCTGTAGTACTTCCCCCAGATCCAGCCTTGAGTGCACCCTCTTGTCTCCCTGGGGACACTTCAGGTGGGAAGTCTGAAGCACACTGACTTTAGCTTTCCAGTTAAAATGAACGAGGGTGCCTTGGCTGGCTCAATCAGAAGAACATGGGAGTCTTGATCTTGGATGTAGAGATTACTTAAACAAATAAACTTACAAGAAATTAAAATGAATTAAAAGGGACTAGAGAGGAAATTTGGAGGTCTGACAGATGATTTCCAGTTTCTTGGAAAATGATTTTAAGTGGGAGAGAGAATACTTCAAATAACTTTCATTAGCTTGCAAGAAAGTGATTTTTCATTCCAATCATTATTCTGATTATGTCCAAGAGAAAAGATCTATGTGGTGCTAGTCTGTCTTTAACACCTTTTTTTTTTTTTGGTCTTTAACCCCTTTTTAAACACCCGTTAATCGTTAATCTCTCTTTTTAACAGATTGGACAGGAGGCAACTGTAACCAACTAGAATTTAGTAACATTGTTTTATTTTCATTGTATTTATTTTTGCAGATATTTCCTATTTAGGACAATTGCTACTGATTTCCTATTTAGGACTTTCTATAAAGTTTCCCTTTCCAAAAACATGCATTTAAGGGTTTTTAAAAAAGATTTTAATTTATTTATTTGAGAGAGAGAGAGAGAGAGAGCAAGTGGGGGGAGTAGCAGAAGGAGAGGGAAAATCTCGACTCTGATGAACATGGACCCTGAGATCATGATCTGAGCTGAAATCAAGAGTTGGACACCTAGCCAACCGAGTTAGCCAGGTGTCCCAGTTTGTTTGTTTGTTTTTAAAAAACGAAGTTGTGGGCACCTGTGTGGCTCAGTGGTTGAGTGTCTGCCTTTGGCTCAGGGCATGATCCCAGGGTCCTGGGATCAAGTCCCGCATCAGGCTCCCTGCAGGGAGTCTGCTTCTTCCTCTACCTGTGTCTCTGCCTCTCTCAATGTCTCTCATGAATAAATAAATAAAATCTTTTTTAAAAAGTAAAATTGATATAAAGAAAGATATTAAGTATATAGCAAAACAGATGGGATAGGAATTATCAAAGCCTAGGGAGCTATGGATCTATTGCAACAATAATAAAGCAACATTTCTGCACTCCGAAACACACGACTACGAAATTAGTATTTGCCACATATTTACTTACTTCCTTTCTTGTGGCTTAAGCTATCTTAAGAGGGATTTGCTTTCTTGGAACCCAAGGAGTCTTGAATCAGAGATAGGACATCATTAGCAGCAAAGAAAATGAAAAGAGGGAAAACAGAGGAGGAGAAGAGGAGCGGGTAGAAAAGAGGGCACCCCGACTGGCACCTGAGAGCTAAGCCTCTCTCCAGCGACCGCCTGGGAGCTTCACTACCCTACTGGGGTCACCACATGACCCCATGCCAGGCAGCAAAGACCTGCATGTGACCTGTCCTGCAGGGTCACAGCAGACTGCAGCTAGCTCTGCATTTGCCCACTGATGTCAGGGCTTTCTAGCTGGCCAGGAAATGAGGACTCAGCAACCATTTGTCAGTATTGTCATGGGTACTGCAAAGGCACGGGCACTGCCAGCTGCCTCATCCAAGCACTGCTCGGGACTCTGCAGAAATGTCTCCTGGGCTTTTGAGCTTCTCATTAACTACACTTGTCATTCTGGCCTAACATTTGTTCTGCCTTTTAGATTGTTGGCCCCGTCTCCCCACTCCCCTCTCTCCCCCTCTCCTTTTCTTCCTTCAGTATTCATTTACTGAGCATCCCCTGTATGCCAGGTTCTAGAGAGAGAAGTATAGACATTATGTATTCATTAGATTGTTCATTCAATTATTCACTTAACAATAAGCATATATCAAGTGCCTGCTCTATGCCAGATGCTAGAAAAAATGCTATATATTATTTGTTCATTCATTCATTCATTCATTCATTCAATATACGTGTATTAGACACCTGCTGTGTGCCCAGCACTAAAGGTACTGATATGCATCATCCATTCAATCATTTGTTCAATATGCATATATTAAGCATCTGTCGCATGCCTGGCAGTCAAGATACCACGATTCATTCATTTATCCCTTCACCATGCATGCACTGAGTGCCTCCTGAGGTACAGCAGGGAATGTGACAGCCAGAGTCTCTAACTTTATGGAACTTTCATTCCCATTTTTTTTAAATTTTTTTAAAAATTTTTATTTACTTATGACAGTCACAGAGAGAGAGAGGCAGAGACACAGACAGAGGGAGAAGCAGGCTCCATGCACCAGGAGCCCGATGTGGGATTCGATCCAGGGTCTCCAGGATCTTGCCCTGGGCCAAAGGCAGGCGCCAAACCGCTGCGCCACCCAGGGATCCCTCATTCCCATTTTGTAAATCACTGTCACATCTTTACACTGGGTCCTCACAGCAGCCTGTGGAAAGAGGCTGTTATTTCCACTCCCACTTTACAAATCAGCACAGTGAGGGTCAAAGTAGTTGAGTGATTTGTCCAGGATCAGCAGTCAAACCTGGAGTCAGGACTTTCAACTCCGAATGCCATACTTGAATGAGCACTCCCCTCCTCCTGGGCCTTTGATGGCTCCCATTGCCTCTGACAGAGAGCATGCATGAGGGTGTCATGCAGCAAGGATAGGTGGGTCCAGGTGAATGCAAGAGAGCTTGGCCTGTCTTGTCAGCCTCTACTGAGCTCTAGCCAAAAGTTGCCATCACAGAATGTGGATCCTGGGCTGCCAGATAGCCCAATTAAAACAAAACAAAACAAAACAAAACAAAACAAAACAAAAAACAGAGCTCTTCATTTTTATGCAAAATACATTATTTTTTGAAGCAGAGGCAACTGATTCAAAATCCTATACAGCATTGTATGGGTTAAATAAAACACATCTATAGGACATGTTCAGTTCATAGCTCCCTGGTATACAACCTGTAGCCTGGAAAGGCTTCAAGCTTCTGCTCTAAGAAGCTGAGGGTCTTGCTACCACTTGGGTGCCAAGTCTGCAGCCTCCAAAAGGAGCATGCTGATGTCATCATCATGAGCATTACTCAGTCCTGGAAGGCTGTTGACTCAGTGCCCTTGGTGTCCTCCGGTCATGTGCAGGACAAGGAAAATTGTCAGGGGACAAGGAGGCTGGGGATCTTCAAAATATTGAGATGAGGGGATCCCTGGGTGGCTCAGTGGTTTAACACCTACCTGCCTTTGGCCCAGGGCTTGATCCTGGAGACCCGGGATCAAATCCCACGTCAGGCTCCCTGAATGGAGCCTGCTTCTCCCTCTGCCTGTGTCTCTGCCTTTCTCTCTGTCTCTCATGAATAAATCAATAAATAAATATTTTTAAAAAATATTGAGATGAGAGGCTTGTTGCCTGCCAGCTACCTCTTTTTCGTCCTTACAGATAACATGAACTAGCTAGTGACCTGATCATATTCTGATTTTTTTTTTTTTGCGACGCAGCCAATAGTAGTTTCCATTGGTCACCAGCTAACCATGCATCAGTAAAATACTGTTCTAAGTGCATTAACTACATTTCTCATATAACCCTTCCAGCAGCCCTCTGAACTCCTGCTCTTGACAACCTAGTTTTACAAATGGGGAAACTGAGACTCAGAGGGGTGAAAAAATTTGCTTAAGTTCCCTCACTCAATAGAGAGGGTGGAGCACCTTCACCCCGGCAAGGCCACACACCCACAGCTGCCCTTCCTTTGTGTGGCTTTGCCATAAGCCCCCAGGGTGTAGGAACTTCTATAGGAATCAAAGTGGCCCACTGAGTCCTAACCCCTTACGTGAGTCCCTTGCAAAGTCATGCAGCAGACACCCTCCCAGAAGCCTCCCAGCTGGGCGGAGGCAGATCAAGGAGCTAGGAGGAGATTTTTGGCACTAGCTAAAGCTTTGCCAGCTGCCCGGCTCACCCTCTGTTTCTGGAGGAGTTCTACAGAAGCTTTATAATTAGAACCTGATCCATCCTCCCTGCAGTGGGGCCAGAATTCCCTGCAGGAAGGAGGGGGCCCTGCAGTCTGGGGGTGATTTCTCTCCTCTCTGGTCAGGAGAGCTAGAGGACCACTCTATAGGCACCCTCTCAGGCTTTGTTTGGAATGGTTGAATGTCCAACTGCTCAACTGAATTCTGGGGGAATAATTCAGTTATGTCTCCCAGCAGCCAACGTTGTGGACTCTGGAGCCAGACATACCTGCATTTGAACATTGGCATTGCTGTTTATTGTCATGAGCTTGCCAAATGATAGGAACAATACTGGACATTTATGAATTGCTTCCTCTGTGCCAAGAGCTTTCTGTGCACAGGCCCGTTTACTCCTAGGACACCCCTATGGAAGAAAGACTATTATGATCCCACTAACAAATGAGGAAACTTGAGGCACAGGGAGGTTGAGTAACTTGTTGAGGGTCATGCAGCCTGTCTGTGGAGGAGCTGGGATTTGCACCTTGGCAGTCTGACCTCAGAGCTCATGCTTTCACAAAAATGTCACATTAGCATCTCATTTGTCCAAATGAGCACTGGAGGTAAATATGAAATTAGGGTGGAATAGTCCCAGCTGATACAATAAGATGATACAGAATGAACTCTTCACAATAGTGCAACTTGGCATCATCTGTGCATTCACTCTAGTGCCTCATTTCTCAACCCTCGCACCCTTCACACTTAGGACTTGGTAGTTCTTTGTGGTGTGGACTGTCCCATGGACTTTGGGATAGCAAACAGAATCTGACTCACTAGATGCCAGTAGCACCCCTCCCCTCAGTGGTGACAACCAAAAAACGTCCCCAGACATTGCTGAATGTACCCCGGGAGGAAGGGGGAGATAAAACCTGCCCACTCCCTCCCCCGTTGAGAACTGCTATTCTAGAAGTTGCCAAAATGTGTTCAGAACTCACAAGATTCAGTAAATGGCATTACTGAAAACCCATCTACGAGTCTTTTAAAAACCTGAGCTATAGTTTTCTCCTTCCCACCATAAAATGAAGGTATCTATAGGTATTCTATAGGGCTACTTCCTGGGAACGCCATAGGCATGACCCACGTTAGTGGCAGAATGAACATACTCTGCCGAGGGATGTCAGGATCATAAGCTAACGATCTTTTTGGACTTCTCTGTAAAACAGAGAACAGTCATCCAGGAAATCACTTGCTGGTCTGGAGAGGATGAGAGAGTGGCAGAAAGTGGCAACAAGGGGATCTGATTTTCATCCATCCAACTCAGCCACTCGAGAAGAATTTATGGAGGGTCTGCTATAAAAGGCAGGTGCTGTGCCAGGTGCTGGGGCCACCTCAGGACGCAAAACAGGCATAGCCACCTTCCTCATGAGCTTTACTGCACTCACCAGGCTGCCCTCCTGCCCCTGGCAGACATCACTAATTGATCACAGAGCTGTCCCACTGAGCCTTCCACTCCTCAAATCCATGTGTCTGGAGTCCTCTACTGAATGATTAGAACAGGCACAAGGGAGGACAAACCCATTTGCCCTTCAGTTTCAGGAACTCAATAAATGGTAGCTGTTACTATCAGCTATTATCTGATCCAATCTCCTCTGACATAAATAAGGAAACTGAGGCCCCTTTACTGTACCTCAGTAAAGTTCCTTTCCATGGGTTCCTGCATTTGTGTGTGTATATGCATGCTTGCCTCAAGAACAAGTAAATAAAAAGTGTTTTAGCAGGAAACAGAGGGACAAGTCATCCACCCCATGCCCAGTGTGCACAGGAAGAAGCCACGTGAAGAATTTAGAAGAGCTTTCTCCTTTGATTATTTTAAAACTGCGAAGGCTAATGTTAGGTCCAGCCTCAGCCACACATTTGCAGTTCCCTTCACCGCGGCGGCGCCACCCAAGAACGGCTCTGCTTTATTATAAGAGGTGCTTCTCCTCCCTCCCTTCCATCCATCCATCCATCCTTCCTCCTTCCCTTACTTCCATCCTTTCTCCCTCTCTCCCTCTTCCCAGCTCTGGTTCTGCTCTTTTCCAATCAGAAAATTGCTGAAGCAATGACTTACACCCTCCAGAAAAAGGAAGTGCGTGGGAGGGTGTGTATGGGCAGAGTTTAGAGAGCTACGGCCTGAAAATCAGAGTAATCCAGGTTTTATTCTCTTTGGAAGACCTGGAGAGATCTTCCCAACTGACCTCCCCAGCTTCTAAAACCATCCAAAATCCCTGTGCTACAATGGCTAGAGTTGGTTTCCCAGCTTGGTCACTTCTGGTCCTGCCCCAGCCACTCCTTAGTGGTTTCGTAAGTCAATGGTTCCCAGGTGCCTACTGGCCTATGTATTTCCTGTCCAGTCACAGTGGGAGGGCCTGCAGCTGGACTGCACTGTTCAACCATCCATCCATCCATCCATCCATCCATCCATCCATCCATCGAGTCAACATACATTGATTGAGCATCTATGGATTCAAGCCACTAGCCACGTGTTAAAGCAAGAGTCTAGACCTTAAAAGAGTGAGATCTGGCTCTGTGATATATAAGCTGTGTAGCTTGGGCAAGTTGCCCATGCTCTGTGCCTCACTTTTCCCTTCTGTAAAATCAGATTGAGAATAGTACCAGGGTTTGGGCGAGCGAATGCATGTATCAGGCCTGGTACAGGGCCTGCCATACAAGGTACTGTGTTATTTCCAGTCCCTGGTGTGCTGGTTATAGTGGACCCCAACTGTTACCTCTTCAGCATCCATGTCTCCATTCTTTCCTAACAGAATTCTAAGTTTTTTTTAGCTATCTACATTAGTCTAAGTCAATAGTTCTCAAAGTATGGGCTCCGGACCAGCAGCATCGGCATCACCTGGGAACTTGTCAGAAATGCTTTCATTGCAATGCCAGCTCACGTATGTCCTGTGCCTATGATGTGCCTGGCATGGTATAAAGCCATTCACGCCTAAGATCTCAACCCTCAAATGTAGAATCTGTTATTTTTTTTCTTTAGACATATGAAGAAATTGATCCTCAGAGAGGTCAATTCACTTGCCCAAGGTCACACAGCCAGGAGTGGCAGGGTCGCAACTGAACCCAGATCCACCTGATTCCAGAGCCCAAGCATGTAACCACTATACCACCCTGCCTCCCAAGAAGCTGCAGACTGAAGAGAAGAGTCCAGAAAAAAGAACAATAAAGCAGTCAGCAGGTGCAATCACTCAGAATGCACTACCGGAGTGGCAGCTATTCCTGAGCAGGGCCCTTAACCAAGGAAAGCTTCTAGATCTACAAAGCTCTTTTCTCCCATCAGGCCCAAGTTTATAGTTTGGAGAACTGTAACTTCACATGCCGAAGGAATCAAAGCACCCAAGTGCAGCCTAGCAAAACCAGAGCAGTGTAAAATACAAAGGGGACCATGCAGTAACAAGTGAATCAAACAGTACGAGCTCAATGCAATGCCAGACCTGTAAGTTCCCTTCTTCCTTGTTTGCAAATCCATTTCATGTCATATCTGAGGCTGGGCTTCCCCCAAAGCAGACCCTGACACAAGAATTCTAGTACAAACAGTTTATTTAGGTGGTGATCCCAGGAGGAGTGGGGAAAGCAGACAATTCAAGGTACCTTCATGAGCAAGTTCCCACGGATCCCGGAGCTCAGTGCTGCTGGGATTAGGAGATGATTCATTTAGGGCAAGAAAGTTGACAACTTCATCTACCAGCCCTTGACTTCCCCCAGCCTTGTGTAAGGAAATAGTGGGTGCCAAGGGGACCCGGGTGGGCACCAGTGGCATCTTCTGCATTCTGAAATGTACATGCTTGGGCCTCACTAGGCATGTGTGTTTTCGAGAGTCCATGGCCTCAGAGCCAATGTCTTCTCATTGCATTTTGACAGAGCTCATCGGGCCTCCCAAATGCTAAGTAGCACTGTTTTGCTGCTTGTCAACACCACCATGGAGATAACCCAGAGGACATGCACTTAGGAGAGGTTGCCTTACTGTTTTCCTGCCATACTGGTCTGAGATGTTTCCCCAGAGCGTAGAGCTGGACATCATGCCAACAAAGACTACCTGTGGATGGAAAGACAGGGTCTGTTAGTGACACGGAGCATCGCAGAGAAGAGGAACAATGACTTGAACCTGTGATATCACGTCCTGGTCTGAGTGATGAGCCAACACTGGCTGAGATCCTGTTAAGGTACAAACACTGTTTGGGCTCTTCGTGTTACTATTTAAGCCCCACAACAATCTTGTGGGGTGGGTAATATCATTATCCCTGTTTTACAGATGAGGAAACTGAGACTCAGAGAGGGGACATCCCTTGGCCAGGGTCACACAGGTGTAAGCAGCACTACCTGAGCTGGGATTGGGCAGTATAGGTGCAGAACTAGCATCTGAACAATTTCTCACCTACCAAAGAAATGTCTCACCCTGTTGCTAAGAAAATTTCAAAGGTAGAGCTTGGAGAGTGAGAAAAACAGAAGACAGAAGGTTGGGATCCCTGGCTCAGCGGTTTAGCGCCTGCTATTGGCCCAGGGCCTGATTGAGTCCGGCATCAGTCTCCCTGCATGGAGCCTGCTTCTCCCTCTGCCTGTGTCTCTGCCTCTCTCTCTCTCTCTCTCTCTCTCTGTCTCTCATGAATAAATAAAACCTTAAAAAAAAAAAAAGAACTGTAAGCTATTTGTAAGCCGAAGCACTCATGGAGAGCTCTTGGTGTGCCCCACAAAGTCACTGTTACATTGTTAATTTTTGAACAGAGCTGATGCAGTTTAAATTATTATACCCATTTTATAGTTGGGAAGCCTGAGGCTCAGAGAGCTAAGAAACCTACTCCATATCCCAGGAACAGAGGGTAGAGCCAGATCTTAAACCCAGGAAGGCTGACTGGAGCCTTCATACCTGTGCCTATCCTTGTCCTCTCCGAGTATAGGACAGCACACTAAATGCTTTGTACTCACATCTTACCCAAAGTTCATGGTGGCCCTTCGAGGTGGGTGCCATTATCATCCCCATTTTGCAAATAAGGCAACTGAGGCTCAAAGAGGTGAAGGCACTGCCCCAAAACCACAGGCATGTCCTTGGGCAGTGGGCTGCAAATGGAGGCTACACAGAGCCAGGTGCTCCAAGCAGACATGGCTAGTTTTAAAAGAATTAATTTCCAGGTCCTCAACTTCCATACAGACTCTTTCCTGAGAACAAGCTATGGCTCTTGTCTGTTTCCTGCCCCACCTTTTTCAACCACCCCCTCCCACTTCTCATTACCCCACCCTCCCATCTCCGCAGTGCATCTCACAGGGCAATGCTTCGAGGCTAAACCTTTCAGAACACCTCAAAAAGGACACCAATGACAAGATACAAATCCTTTTGCGACTCATCTAGTTTCCAATTCCTTTTTATTATTTTAAACCAAATTGAAAGAGAACCTAATGAAGCCATCAGTAAATCAGATCACTGAAAATAATCTTTCATAAGCAGTTGCTGTATGCTCTTTACCATATAACTTGGAAGTCGCTGAAAAAAAAAACAAGTGGCATTAGTTTATTGAGTTGTTACAAAACTCCTTCAGTCCCCCCTCAATTTTGATATGTAAATAAGCTAAAAATGAAAAATAGGAAGGGAATTGCTGCTAAACCCCATCTTACTTTAGTAGAAAGTAATCATCTAAGAATACATGATGTAATTGAGAGACACTCCATACCACTCATTAAGAGGTATGTTCCTGATAAAAATTCACTTGTGTTCAACAGCTATTTATCAAAATTCATTTTTTCTTGTTTTGGTCTATTGCATATAACTAAAAACTATCATGATAACTCAGTGCAGGAGAAAAATGTCAACACTTAAGAGCTTTATGAGCTCAGAAAATTAAAAACAATAATTTAGAATTTATATATTTTGGCCTGGGAAATTCTGACAGGTGACAAATGACATGCTTTCGAGCAGAGTAAAACATTGCTAGGATAAAACATGGAGAAATGGGGACACCTGGGTAGCTCAGTGGTTGACTGTCTGCCTTTGGCTCAGGGCCTGATCCCAGGGTCCTGGAATTGAGTCCCACATTGGGTTCCCCACAGGGAACCTGCTTTTCCTCTGCCTGTGTCTCTGCCTCTCTCTGTGTCTCTCATGAATGAATAAATAAAATCTTTTTTTAAAAGATAATCTTTTTTTTAAAGGTATTATTTATTTATTCATGAGAGACACAGAGAGAGGCAGAGACACAGACAGAGGGAGAAGCAGGTTCCATGCAGGGAGCTCGATGTGGGACTCCATCCTGGGTCTCCAGGATCACGCCCTGGGCTGAAGGCGGTGCTAAACCGCTGAGCCACCCAGGCTGCCCGAATAAATAAAATCTTAAAAAAAAAAAAAAATGAAGACATGGAATGAAAATAACAGTCCAAGAAGAACACAAAATAATGCAAAATTTCCAAGTAATTCTGATGACCTTATTCATGTTATTTTAAAACAGAGGACATTGGTATCAGACATGTATTTCAATTCCATTGGACATATTTCAAAAAGTGGATATGAAATTTTACTTAATTTTTTAAATATCTCTACACCAGAAGTCATAGAATCTGCAACCTACAATTTAAAAACATTTAATGTTGGGGTGCCTGGCTGGCTCAGTCGGAGGAGCGTGCAACTCTTGATTTTAGGGTCGTGAGTTTGAGCCCCACATTGGGTGTAAAGTTTACTTAAATAAATAAAACTTTAAAAAATTTAATGTCAAAAAAGTTAAAAAAAATAAAATAAAGATATTTAATGTCAACTTAAAACCCTTTGAGGGTCGTGGGGTCTGCATAATTTTTAGAAAATTCTTTTCTAGATAACCTACAGCAAAAATGTTTGAAAATTGGGATTCCTGGGTGGCTCAGTGGTTGAGCCTGAGCCTTTGGCTCAGGTCATGATCCCGGGGTCCTGGGATGGAGTCCCACATCCGGCTCCCCACTGGGAGTCTCCTTCTCCCTCTGCCTGTGTCTCTGCCATTCTCTCTGTGTCTCTCATGAATAAATAAATAAAATCTAAAAAAAAAATGTTTGGAGATTGCTGTGTAGGGATGAAGCGTTGCCTTAATTATGTGCTAAGGGATATCCTTGCACCAAGGAAGAATTAAGCATTCCCCACAAACAACATAATTCTGCCACATTTCCTCTCCCGAAGGAGAGATCTAGGCCCTGCAGAGCACTGGTCTATACCACACTAATTACGGTAACTTGCACCATATTTCTTATGACAATAATGTAGTCCCCATTATCCTCTTTATGTATGTTATGCAAGTAAAGCAACTCCTGCGGCGCTCTAAATTTTCCGCAGAAACTTGGCCATGAAACTTTGAAACTTCACAACATCGCCAAGCCCATGAGTCCAAATTTTCTACCATAAGGAAGTAGTCCAGGGCTATAGCTGGGAGTTGAGACTCTGAGTCTTACAGACCTGGATTTCAGCTCTGCCTCTTATAGGCTGTGTGAGCTTGGGAAGTCATCACACCTCTCTGAGCCTTAGTTTCCATATCTGTGAGAATGGGAGTGATAAGAGCACCTCTTTCACAAGGTTAAGAAGGTTAAAAAGACAATGTATGCCAAACCCGCAGCACAGTGTTTGGGACACAGTAAGGGCTCAGTAAATGGTGATTGTTACAGCTGAGAAAGGCTCCTCAGTGCAAAAACATGGCCCTGTTGGGTATGCTTCAGGGGGTATCAGTGAGAATCAGAAATCCGAGAGAGAAGTATCAGTTACTCAACCCCTACCATACACTAGGCACTGTGTGTATTTTGCTGCTCTTTTGCAGGGAAACAGGCATTATCACCCCCATTTTGGAAGAGATGTAGAAGAGCTGTAAAGTGCCTCATTCAAGGTCACACATCTAAGTGACTAAACCACTAAAGGCTCCTGTATGTGTCTCTACACCTCCTCCCATGGGGCTGCACAAGTTTACTTCTAATATCAGACCAGGCCTGGTTGCTGAAGGTGCTCAAGCCATTCCAGAACAGTTACAGCATTCTGGGAGGTGCTCCTGCTTAGCAATTACTGTACCTGCCGGTAGCCAGGCTGTGTGACCTTTTGTGAGTGATTTAACCTTCCTGTGCCTCATTTTCCTAAGCTAATAATAGTATCTACCTCCTAGGGTTGTGAGAATTAAAGAGCACAATATATATTGAGCATAGATTGCATGTAATCTCTGTAAAGCCCTTTGCACAGTGAGAACTCAAATATTAGCTTTTGTACCATCATTATTACTCTCTTATCCAGCCTGGCCATTCCCCTCCCTTTTAGAGGGTTGCTGCTGAACTCCCCTAATACTCCGGATTCTCCCTCACTCTCCTTCAAGTGTTAATTCAGGGAGCTGTGCTCCCTACCATTTATTGAGCATCTACTATGTGTCAGGCACTGTGTTGTTTCAATCCCCAGATCACCCTCGTGAAAGAGGAATTGGTATCTCCTTTTTGCTGTCAAGTGAGGCTTATGAGGTTTACGTCCAGGTGGGTTCCAACTACCCGGTAATTGAGTAGAATGTCTGGGACTCCAAGTCATTGGCCCCCTGGGTGCGGCAGTGCTGGCTGCAAACCTGCCGGGATATGTGAGGTACACGGCGGGGTAAAGGAAGCTGGGGTCACGTTGTTTCTAACCAGGGCTTAATTCTTTGCTGCTGAGCCCTGGGCAGCAGCAAGAGAGGGAGACACCCCCACATAATGCCCTACGGGTGTCCTGAATGCGATAGAAGAGAGCTGCGGGGCTGCCTACCGAGGTCAGCAATGCAACTTGCCAGCTGGGGAGTCTCCACTCGCAGTGCAGCTGTGGAGCAAGGATGCTCAGAATCATCATCTCCATAGCATCGGCCATCTGCAGGGAGGAAGGGAACATCATAAGGCCAGGATGCGCCCAGGGCTGGGGGTGGCTGCGCCCCAGTCCGTGACCCCTGAGCATGCGGAGCCCTCCTCCTCCACTGGCTGCTGTGCGCCCTACCACACATCAAAACACACCCGGAGGTCCGGTAGCTCAGACGGTAGGTACCATGCAGGAATTGACGAAGAGGCATCTAACATTCTGTGTGTGTGTTTCTGTGTTTAAAAAAATAGGGGTGCTCCTCAAATGAAGTGGGGAAGCATTATATTTCTAAAACCTGAGAAAAACTTTTTACAGAGGTAGAGAGACAATGATCTTTTCTCTTTAGCTCAATTAAAGACTAGTTTATCTTTGGTGCATAGGTCATTGTTCATGTAGAATTGTCAGTATATTTAACAAGTACAAGCTTTTAATATATTAACACACACTAGAAAACCCTGGTAATTACACATCATGGTACCTTCTTGAGAGTAGACAGAAACGAGAGTCCAGAAGCAGACCTCCTTGGCCATGGAAATGCGATAGATAAAAGACGGCTTTTTAAATTGGGGGGGGGGGGGCGGACAGTGATGCGGGGAATTTGGAGATCCATTTGAAAAAATAGGTTAGCTCACCATCTTGCAACATTCACCAAAAATCAGTTTCAGTTGCATTAAAGGTCTAGATGTGTTCTTCTCTGGAGGTAGGTTAGATTTATAACAAGGGGTCATGAACCTCTTAAAGCAGAAGGCACATTTTCGTTTGTGCATGTTTATCTAGGGTAAGCTCCACAGAAGACATCATAATCTTATGGCAGCCCTGAGCCCCCAAAGGGTTGAGAACCACTTAATTAGCTAGTAACTTCAAATCTACCTTGAGGGCAATGACCAACCACACCTAAACTCCGGCCAAGGCCAGATCTTCATGATCACCAGCATCACTCAACATAAACTTTTGGTGATTCAAGCAAAGGTTCCATGTGGATAGAATTATGTCCTTCCTCACAGCCCCTGCCCTGGAACCCAGCTGAATAGCATGAAGGTTTCCTGGAGACTGAATGTAAGGTCACCGCTCCCAGAAATACTTGCCCAAGCCAAGCCTGTGAGAACAGACAGCTTCCATTGAAATTTTCCAAACCCAATGGCTTCCACCGCATCTTCCACCATGAAAGTATCTGGAAAGGAGAAAGGGAGACGGGAGGAAGGAATGAGTGCATCCTGCAATTATCCTCATGTGGGAGTGCAGGGTGGGGGAAGGCGTTTCAGTCAAACTTAGTAAAGGCAGCACACCACTCCTAGCAGTGTTATCCTAGAAAAACATTCCAGCTACAAAGTCCACTGCAACATTGTTTGTAAAAGGGAAAACTGGAAAACCCAGCATGTCTCTCAACAAGGGTTGGTTAGATAAATTACTATACATATCATAATTATATATAAATTTTTATATATCCACATTATAAAATGTGACCTGCCTGTTAAAAAGAATGTGCAGATATAGAAAGATGCACACAACATATTGCTAATTAATTTTTTAAAACAAAGCAAAATGGGCAGCATATTTACTACGCTTTTCTTCTCGGAAATGTACATGCCTGTGTGTACGTGTATGCATATGGATGCATGTATGTGTCAATGCATGGAATGCATACCTAACTTGAATTGTGGTTTCATTTCTGTTGTCTTTGGAGAGAGCAAGAGAGAAATCCTATGAGATTTTAGCTGTCTTCAACAATGCATCGCTTCCATAGTTGAGAAAGCAAGAAAGACTTTTTAAAAGCAAAGTGCTGCTGCACTCCGATGATGCTGTCCACATTATACTGTGAAGTTAAAAATTTAACTGGGGAGAGGTATGCATCATTAAAAGGGGCCTTTGTGATAGAATTAGAAACGTACGTGTGCGCCATGCAGGGGAAGAAAGACAAGGGTTCAAAAATCGTTAACAGAATCATCTTTGAGGATAGCATTCACTTTTTAACTTTTCCAAACAAATATGTTATTTGTGCGCTCAGAAAAAGTAGGAGGTAATTGATATGCTAGTAAGTATTTTCAAAAAAATATAATGACTAAACATAATCTACTAGGCTGGTCTACGTCCTGCAACAGCACTGCTGCAAAAACTGGTGAAGTCTGAATAAACTGGGGTTTAGTAAATAGGACGACACAGTGTTGGTTTCTTAGTTTTAGCAAATGCACCATGACCAGGTAAGATGTTAGCGTCGGGGGAAGCTGCATGAAGGGTATGTGGGAGCTCTCAGAACTATGTTTGCAGCTTTTCTGTAACCCTAAAATGGTTTCCAAAAAACTTAATTAAAAAAATAAAAATACTAAAGGGAGCGTGCTGGGTGGCCCTTCTGTGGGCTGCCTCTGAGGATCTCATCAGCTCCCCACTGGGAGTTTTCATCTTTTTAGAATTTCAACCATGGATCTCTTACATCAATCATGATTTTCTCCAGAAGTGTGAGCCGGTGTTTATCACATCAGCAGGGGCTGGTTTCCTCCAGCAAAAAATATGGAGAAAGCAGAGTGAGTCCTACAGAGTCCTCAATAATAAGAATAATAATACGTAGAGTAATGGTGTGTGTGTCTGATTGCTCACTGTGGGCCAGGCACTGCAGAAAGACATTGATGTACACTACCCCACTTAGTCCTGCTCAACTATTAGTTCAGACCCAGTCCCAGCTCCATTTTGCAGAGGAGGACATGGACTTGCCCAGTGTCACACAGTTGCCACACTGTAGCTCTGGGAGCTGAGCCCAGATCAGTTGGGAGTAGACACTGCTCCCAACCACTACCTGCCCCCTCCTGGTCATTGCCTCCTTAGATCTCCCAACCCAACTAGGCTTTGGGTTTAAGACATTAACCCTCTCTCATGTTGGGAATCTGGGGCCTTGCAGGAATGCATGGAATGCTTTCATCCATCAGCATCATATATGAGGGGAGACGAGGTCCCATGGTACCACCTCAGGTGTCTTGTTTGACCAGTTCTACTCAGAGGAGCACAAGGTCATGGGTTGGAATATGGGCTTTGAGGCCACATTGCCCAGCTGTAGACCCAGCTTTGCTAATTTTTAGCTGTGTGACCCTCGGCAAGATACTTAGTCTTTCTGTGCTTCAGTTTTCTCTTCTACAAAATGGGGAAGATAAGTATAATAGTTCCAGTTGGAACTGGTGTGAAGATTAAATGGGTAATATGTGTAAAGTGCTTAGCAGAGTGCCTGGCCCAGAGTAAATCCTCAGGCAGTGTCAGCTGCTCCTGTCACTATGGTCATCATCACCCTCATCACCAACACCTTCATCATCACCACCATCATCATTACACTATCATCACCACCACCACCACCACCATGGTCATCATCACTATCCTCCTTCTCCTCCTCATCTTCATAATCATCATCATCACCATCACCACCACCATCATCACCATCACCACCAACACCATCATTGTTGCTGCTGTCCTCTGCTGGGTGTTATGCAATGAAGCTGACTGGCAGGGATTATGATGTAACCTTATCTGCTGGAGGAAGCCATGTAGGCCCAGCCCACACTTCTAGTGTCACCTCTGGGCCCTCCAGGCCCTCCTACCTGCCCCTTCACTAGATGCCTCTGAGAGCACGATCTGGGGAGGTAACACTGGCACGTCAGAGCCCCTGACTGTGGTCCAGGCTGATGTCCCAACTGCAGAGCCCTCTCTCTCACCGTCAGTGGGATTGGCAAACTCCTTGGGCACAGCTGCCCCATCGTCCAGCTCGACAGCCTCTAGGCCCGCGCGGACCCCTTCAATCTGGACCTCATGCTCTCCCGAAGCCGTGTCATCCTCTGACCTTGCACTCTCGCCCGTGCGACGGAATTTCACCACCCTAGAGGACAGAGCAAATCTGGTCATGAGAGCTAGAACTTCCCTTCGATGGCCTTGCTGCACAGCCCTTGTGCCCAAGACAGGTAAAAGGCTTTTTCTTGTGGTTCAGAGAATTGATGTGGGGGGAGGGGGTTGGCATTTCTATTGAGTTGGACTGATGGGGATCTGACAGCTTCAAGAGTTACTTATCAGGGCTGCCACATACATTCGTACAGGTTGGGCACTGCACAACTCCAGGGGGACCCTACTTACAGGTTAAGCTATGTGAAAGAGGTTATCTGTGTTCTAGATGTAAATACTGTTTGGAATCACATGTGTTTCAGAATTTAGATTTGTCTTTCTGTATCTAACAGAGGTAACAACTTGGTCACCTAGGGGTTACATTATGCCCACAAAAGGCTGCCCAGACTACTTTTTAACTTAAAGTGGATGACCAAGCTTTTAAATTGGGAGAATTAGTGTAAAAAGCCAGGTATCTCATGTCTCTTCAAAACATAGAGTATCTGGGGCACCTGGCTGGCTCAGTTGGTAGAGAGAGCATGTGACTCTTGATCTCAGCTGTAGGTTTGAGCCCTACATTGGGTGGAGGGATTACTTTTTTTTTTTTAAAGATTTTATTTATTTATTCATGAGAGACACAGAGAAAGAGAGAGGGGCAGAGACATAAGCAGAGGGAGAAGCAGGTTCTATGCAGGGAGCCCGACGTGGGACTCGATCCTGGGTCTCCAGGATCAGGCCCTGGGCTGAAGGTGGCACTAAACCGCTGAGCCACCCAGGCTCCCTGAGGGATTACCTTTTGAAAAAAGAGTAGAGTATTTGGTCATCTGGGGCCCACGTTCCTATAAGGGAGCTGTGTGGCTAGATCTGGGTAGTGTGCTCCCTGTAGACAGGACACACCAAACTTGATGGCAATTTCCTCCTCTCCCAATTACTTCCAGCCCTGAGGGTCCTTTGCCACTTATCCTCATGTGTTCTGTGTTCCTCTTACGTGGCACTTACCCCCTTTGTCTGGCCCTGTAGGCCTTTGAGTTTGAGACCCATGGACTCCACTTTGCAATACATTCCCTCAAATTATGCTCTTGTTACTCTGGAAAAGCCTTGATTTTTCTGAGCAGCAATCACGTCATCTGGGGTTCAGCAGCAAAATTACCTGTGTCCTTCCAACTCCTCCATTCCCAAATACAAAACTCCTGTCTGCCAGCCCTGTGGTGGGTTTTGGGGTCATAGCAGAGATAGGATAGAGGTGTCCCTCTTGTCATAAGAGTGATATTGAGTGAGTAATGCCTGTTCCCATCAAGGCTTTGAAAAAAGAACTCTGGGATGTCACAGACATGAATAGCTAGAGGGTAAATTTGGGCAATGTTTTAACAAGGTAAAACAGGAGAAATAGGCAAGTAAAATATACTATCATTATTATTAATTTATTTATTAACTTGCATTATTCCATGTGTTTCACCAAGCAATAACTGGTACTCTGACATAGAAAGGGTAAAGTTTCAAATTGCAGAAGCATGGGGAACATGTCCTGCTTGTGAAGTTGGAGAAAAGAAAAAAAAAACCAGATGAAATCACAGTAATTTTGCAAATACCTGAACCCCCATTCGCTGACAAGGCTGGGCCCAGAAAGCTTGAGTGGTCAAGCTCGCCTTGGACTAGAACTGTAGGGCTGAGCACAGAGCACGGGGTTTGCAGGCCATTCTGGTCTGACAGAAAAGCCTGGAGCTAACTCTCCATCCTGTCTTAGCACCACCACCACAGTCCAGCAGCATCGAGCTTATGTTCTGTGCCCCGGGCTACCTGTTGTTTTCAGCATTCGATCTGCACGACTGCTGAGGTTGGGAGGTGATCACCCCTTTCTAGAAAAGAAAACGGAGGCCCTAGAAGTCACGTGACTCACCCACAGCCACACAGCTAAAGAGACACAAAGCCTGATGCCTGTTAGATCATAAACCTTATATTCCCAGCCAAAGACAGGATGCTATAGCTCCAAAACCTTCTATTTCTCCCTACCCACTCTAATTTTTATTCCATAAAAACATTTTATTTTGAGATATTTAAAGCATTTACAATTATATAGAATCTGCCGTCCAGCTTAAGGACCAAACACTTCTATTAGGTTGAACCATGTAAAATTGCCAATATTCGACCATAATTCAGTCAAAGCTACCATGACTCCTTTCTGCTTTCCTTCTTTCACATCCTGATAGGTAATGCTCTTCTTTGATCAGAAATCTTTACATACATCATTATTTGATCTAATCCTCACAGAAACCTGAGTGGTGGTGACTATTGTCATCCCCACTGGCTAAGATATATCTATAGTCACTCTGAGCCTCAGTTTACCTCCTCTCTAAATGGGGTGTGATAATTGTGTGATAAATTAGATTCCTGGGCAACCCCGGTGGCGCAGCAGTTTAGCACCACCTGCAGTCCAGGGCATGATCCTGGAGACCCTGGATCGAGTCCCACGTTGGGCTCTCTGCATGGTGCCTGCTTCTGTCTCTGCCTCTCTCTCTCTCTCTCTCTCTCTGCGTCTCTATGAATAAATAAATAAAATCTTAAAAAAAATAAATAAATTGGATTCCTTAGAAGCAGAGCTGTATAGTGGGATTCTCTTTTTTTTTCCAATGGTGGTAAAATATACATAAAATAAAATTTGCCATTTCAACCATTTTTAAGTGTCAATTCTGTGGCTTTAAGCATGTTCACACGGTTGCACAACCATCACCATCATCCAAATCCAGAATTCTTTATCTTCCCAACCCGAAATTCTACCTGTGAAACACTGACTCCCCATTCCCCTCTCCCTCCAACCCCCACTAACCACAATTCTACTTTCTGTCTCTCAATTCGACTACTCTAGTTACCTCATATAAGTAGAATCATACAGTATTTGTGCTTTTGTGACTGGCTCATTTCACTTTGAATAACATCCTCAAGACTCATTCATGTTGCAGCATGTGTCAGAATGTCCTTCCTTTTTGAGGCTAAATACTATTCCATTGTATGGATATACCACAATTTTAATCCATTAATACATCAGTGGACACCTGGGTTATTTCTGCCTTTTGGCTGTTGTGAATAATGCTGCTTATGAACATGGGTGTGCAAATATCTGTTTGAGTCCCTGCTTTCAATTCTTTTGGTTCTATACACAGAAGTGGAATTGCTGGATCATATGATAATTCTATGTTTAATTTTGTGAGGAGCCTGCATATTGTTTCCCAGGGCATCTATACCAGTTTACATTCCCATGATCAATGAAGGGAACAGTTCCAATGTTTCTATATCCTTGCCAATAATACTGTGTTTCATTTTTTGGGTAAAGGCCATTCTAATGGGTGTGAAATAGTATCTCATTGTGGTTTTGATGTGAATTTCCCTAAAACTGAGCATCTTTTAATGTGTTTATTGGCCATTTGTATATCTTCTTTGAAATAAATGTTTGTTCAAGTCTTTTATCCATTTTAAAATCAGATTGTTTGGGGTTTTTGTTGTTGATATATTCTGGATATCAATCCCTTATCCAAGATGTAATTTGCAAATATTTTCTCCCATTCCACAGGTTGCCTTTTCACCCTGTTGACTATGTCCTTTGATGCATACAAGTTTTTATTTTATTATTTTTTTAAGATTTTATTTATTTATTCATGAGAGACACAGATTGAGAGAGAGAGAGGCAGAGACACAGGCAGAGGAAGAAGCAGGCTCCCCGCAGGGACTCCATCCCGGGTCTCCAGGATCACGCCCTAGGCCGAAGGTGGGCACTAAACTGCTAAGCCACCCAGGGATTCCCTGCATACAAGTTTTTAATTGTGACATAGTCCTGCCAAATCCAATGCCATGAGTCTTTTTCGTTATATTTTCTTCTAAGAGATTTTTGTAGGATTAAGTCTTTGATCCATTTGAGTTGATTTTTGTGTATGGTGTAAGGCGAGGGTCCAGCTTCATTATTTTGCATGTGGAAATTCAGTTTTCCCAGCATTATTTGTTGAAAAGACTGTCCTTCAACTCCCATTGAATGGTCTTGGCACACTTGTCAAAAATCACTTGGCTGGGGCATCCCCGGTGGCCCAGCGGTTTGGCACTGCCTTCGGCCCGGGGTGTGATCCTGGGGACCCAGAATCGAGTCCCATGTTGGGCTCCCTGCGTGGAGCCTGCTTCTCCCTCTGCCTGTGTCTCTTCCTCTCTCTCTCTCGCTCTCTCTCTCTCTCTGTCTCTCATGAATAAATAAATAAAATCTTAAAAAAAATCACTTGGCTGTATATCTGAGGGTTTATATCTGAGCTCTCTATTCTATTCCATGGTCTATATGTCTTTCCTTAGGCCAGTACCACTGTAGTTTTGTAGTCAGGATTGAAATCAGGAAGTATGAGGCCTCCAATTTTGTTCTTATTTTGATTTTAATGCATTGGCTATTCTGGGTCTCTTGAGATTTCATTTTTTTTCTCTTGAGATTTCAAATGAATTTTATGATAAATTCTATTTCTGCAAACAATGAGTTGGGGATTCTTGTGCAATTATTTGTTAAGGAAGTACTTCCATTGTGAAGTGAGGGTGGCAGGACAAGGCAGGGGGACAAGCTGAACAGGGATGTGGTTTCTGCTGGAATCTGATCCGATGGGGAGCTCTGGAATGTGAATTATGCCATTTAGATCGTCCCACCCAGAATCCTGGGGGCGCTGGGCTCACATAGGTTATTGGCACATCACCCCAGTGGTGAAGGGCATAACCTCCCAGGTGTCCCCAGGTGAGGCAGCTCCTCTCAAACAAGGGCAATCTTCTAGAGCAGACTGCAGCTGTGAGCTGTAAGCAGCCAATCCTGGGGCACCTGGGAGATGCACCAGTCTGGTAAAGGGGATATGCAACAGGAACCAATGGTATTTGCTACAAATAAGCCCCTCCAGAGTTATGCAGACAAATTTAAAGCACTGTACAAACATTGAATTCCCCTCCCTCAAACTTCTTAGAAAATAGTTCTCAAACCGCATAGCTATTTTTATTGAGTGCTTGTTATATGCTAAGAGCTATGCTATAAGCCTTTCACATTTTCTTCCATTACCCTGACAATTAACCTATGAATTAGGTACTACTGTTGTCTCCATTTTACAGATGAGGAAATATGCTCAGGGAGGTAAAGGCATTCATCCAAGGTCACACAGCTTGAGGGAGTTGAGGATCAACCTGGTTGGCTTTTGTATTTGAGCCCGAGGTCCTAATCACCAGGCATCAGTTTCTCTCCCCAGAATTCACATGTGTCTGGGGAATGAATGTGAGGCCTGAACTGAACTGGCCTATGTGGGAAAGATTTGCCAGACAGTGGGAAATGGTGTGTTTTGGAGCAGGAATCAAAAGGCACAGCTTCATTCTACACTGACTGACAACTCTGCAGGTCATCACACTGGTGCAAGGGTTTTGATCTGGATGGAGCCTTAGAACCCCAACAAGGCTGGTCACAACACTAATGGCTGGGCCCCACTCCCAGAGGGTCCGATTCAGTAGGTCTTAGCCAGGAACTGAGATCTTGCATTTCTGACACGTTCCCAGGTGGTGCTGTTGTTGCTGATCTGGGGACTGATTTAGTGCATTGGAGCCAGATGAATGATTCTGATGTATGCCTGCCCCATGCCAATCATGAAACAGGCTGAGGAATGGAGCCTCTATTCTGTTGCCTGAGGTGGGTACCTGCTGCTCGTCTGCCTTTTTTTTTTTTATTTTTTTTATTATTTATTTATGATAGTCAGAGAGAGAGAGAGAGAGAGAGAGAGAGAGAGAGAGAGAGAGAGGCAGAGACGCAGGCAGAGGGAGAAGCAGGCTCCATGCACCGGGAGCCCGACGTGGGATTCGATCCTGGGTCTCCAGGATCGCGCCCTGGGCCAAAGGCAGGCGCAAAACCGCTGCGCCACCCAGGGATCCCTCGTCTGCCTTATCTGAGAGGCACAGAACCCCTGTGATACAGGGCTCAGGCAAATGTCCCTGCCATCTGGAGCTGGAGTCTCCCTTGGAGCTGGCAGGCAGATGTCACCTAAGAGCAAAGGCCAGGAGACAGACTGTCTTAGGCCCAGAAATCTGGATAGAAGGTGGGGTCTGGGCCTTCACTTAAGCAGTACTTGCCAGCAAGAGCAGTTTTATTCTGAGTATGCATTATTGGGAGTAGCTTTAGGGGGCATGCTGATTGAGATTGTGGGAGTGTTCCCAAGCCAGTGGTGTGCCTATAAACTGAATTTCAACTAAAACCCCCAAACCATAAGGGTGTATAGCATATGACAATATGTGACCAATTTCAACCTGTCAGTGTTTAACAGGGTCCCCAAATTTCTAAACACTTCACTATCAATCTGCTCTTAGAACTAATATGAATAGTCTGTAGCACACCACTGTATAAAAGTCCTCAAACCACTGACACCTGCTATAACACGGATGGGTGAAGTATTATGCTGAGTGAAAGAAGCCAGACACAAAAGGTCACATGTTGCAGGATTCCATTGAGGTGAAGTTATCCAGAATAGGCAAATGCACAGAGACAGGAAGCAGATTAGTGTCTGCCAGGGACTAGGGAGGAGGGGAAATGTGGAATGACTCTCTAATGGTACAGGGTTTCCTTCTGGGGTGATGAAAATTCTCTGGAACCAGATAGAGGTAATGGTTATGCACTATTGTGAATGTATGCCCATGTTCACTGCAGCGTTATTCATGATAGCCCCAAAGGTGGGAGCAATCCAAGTGTTTATCAGTTGATGAATGGATGGATAATCAAAATGTGGTCCATTCACAAAATGGAGTACTATTCAGTCCTACACAGGAAGAAATGTTAATGCATGCTACAATGTGGATAAACCTTGAAAATGTCATGCTAAGTGAAATATGCCTGTCACAAAACAACAAATATTATGATTCCACTTTTGAGATACTTGGAGTAGTCAGTATCATAGAGACAAAGCAGAGTAGCAATGGTCAGTGGCTGGGGGAGAAGGAATGGGGGGTTAGTGTTTAATGGGTTCACAGTTTCTGTTTGAGAAGATGAAACAGTCCTGGAGATGGATGGTGGTGCTGGTTGAGCAACAGGGTGAACATATTTAATGCCACAGAACTATACACCTACGAATGATTACAATGATAAATTTTGTTATGTGTGTTTCACCATCCAAAAAAAGATCCTCAACCCTTAATAGTGCCACAGATGTTACTGGAATCCATTTGTTCATTTTTTCAACAAATATTTATTGAGCACCTGCCTTGTAGCACGTCCAAAGGTACTTGCTGGGATTTCCAAGGGATTTCCTACAGACTTAGGCTCCTTCCTGTGGTGCTCATAGTCAGCTGGGGAGGGGAGGAGGCATTTAAAAAGGTGCGTAGGGGGGCACCTGGGTGGCTTAGTGGGTTAAGTGTCTGCCTTCGGCTCAGGTCATGATCCCAGGGTCCTGGGATCAAGCCCTGTGTCGGGCTCTCTGTTGAGCAGGGAGCCTGCTTCTCCCTCTCCCTTTGCCTGCTGCTCCCCCTGCTTGTGTGCTCTCTCTCTCTCTCTCTCTGTCAAATAAATAAATAAAATCTTAAAAAAATAAATAAAAAGATGTGTACGTGTGTGTGTATCACTACATAGCTCTCTTGTACATTGTAAGAAATGCTACAAATAACAAACACCATGGAAGGCTAGCTGGGTGTGTGTGTGACGTTTCAACTCTGCAGCCCCCTGAGTAAGGGGCGGTATTAAATGGGAAAGAATTGCAAACAGGTGGGACTCCTTGTCCCCCAAGAAGTAACCTCCCAATCAGAAGCATAAACAGCCCCTAAGATACTTGTAGGAGACGGAAATATAGAGAAGTATCAGATGAGTGAAGGAAGTGGACATTTCCATGCATTATCACCTCATTTTCAGGGATAAAGGGAACATCGATGGATCACCCTTGACTCTGAGGGTAATATCACGGAAGGAAATGACTATGTGGCCTGATAATCTTCCCTGAATCCTGCTTGTATCACACTCTCCTCAAGGACTGTCCAGAGCTCCACACCTCTTTTTGTGGCAAATAGTGACCACTGCAGCTTGAAGGAAGGTAATCTGTGACAGCTTTCAAAATTTTAAGCGCTCTGTGCTCCCACTCAGAATCGTGCTGCTGGCGATTCAATGCAGGGACAGACACGAGCAGGTGATGAGTTACTGTATGAACAACTGCTGATAAGGATTGTTAGCTTACCATGCCAGGTACCAGGTTTGTGCTCTGCATTGATTACCGTACGTAATCTCGCAGATTAGTGTTTGCTAATGGGGTGTCCTTAACCCCATTTTACAGATGAGGATAGTCAAGCACAGAGGGGCCAGGAGCTTACCTAAGGTCAGATAGTAGGTGTCTAAGCTGGACTTTGGCAAAGCCATCTGATTTCAGAATCCCCACTCTCAGCCACTCTGCTATAGTCTCTTCTGGTGCTGGCAAGCTTTTGCAGCAAAACCAGAAACAATCATCATGAGGGGAATAATTACACAGATTATGGCACAGCCACTTAGGAAAATGTTTTAAAAAATTGTTGATCAGTATCACAATATCACAACAGTCCAGGTGTCCACCAATGGATGAATGGATAAACAAAGTGTGGTGTGTATATACAATGAAATATGAAGCAGCCTTGAAAAAAGAAGAAATTCTCACACATGCCGCAATGTGGATGAACTTTGAAGATACCCTGCTAAATGAAATAAGTCTGACATGAAAGAGTTCACCTATATAAGGAAGCCTAAAATAGTCAAATTCACAGGAACAGAAAATAGAATAGCAGTTGCCAGGGGCTCAGGAGAAAGGGAGTCAGTTTATCTTTTTATTTTGTCATTTTTTAAGATTTTATTTATTTATTCATGAGAGACACAGAGACAGACGCAGAGACATAGGCAGAGGGAGAAGCAGGTTCCCCATGGAGAGCCTGATGCAGGACTTGATCCCAGAACCCCGGGATCACGACCTGAACTCAACCTTTGAGCTTTGAGCCACCAGGTGTCCTAGGAGTTAGTGTTTAATGGGGACAGAGTTTCAGCTGGAGAAGATGAAAAGTTCTGGAGATGGATGGTGGTGGTGGTTGTACAATAATGTGAATGTACTCAAGGCTGCTAACGGTATGTACACAATTGTCGAAATGGCGATTTTTATTTTTTGTATATTTTATCACAATAAACACACACACACACACACACACACACACAAGTTAATCCATAAGAGCCAACAGGAAAAGACTGGGGCTTATTATTTTATTTTTTAGAGAGAGAGAGAGTGCAAGTAGGGTGGGAAGAGAGGCCAAGGGAGAAGGAGAAAGAGAACCTTAGCCGGCTCCACACCCAGCTCAGAGCCCAGCTCAGGGCTCTATCTCATGACCCTGAGATCATGACCTGACCTGAAATCAATAGTCAGACATTTAACCAACTGAGCCACCTGGGTGTCCTGGGGTTTATTATTAAATACACTAGAATATGGCCTTGTAATCTAGGTCCTTTGTTGCTAAGATTTAAATGTGATCTTGAACCAGCGGCCCCAGTATCCCCTACAAGCTTGTTGGAAATTCAGAGTTACAGGCCCTAACCCAGACCTACTGAGTCAGCATCTGCATTTTAACCAGGTCCCCAGATAATTTGTGTGCGTGTTCAAGTCTGAGAAGTCCTGCTGCGTTTATGTTTCCACAGTTCTAGGTATTCTAGAAGGATCCCTAATAAATGAAAGACTGGTTGCTTCTGGGGGAAGAACTGCATGGAAGGGGGACTTTTTGCATGGGAAGGGCATTTTTTTTCTTGGACCTTCCTGTAATATTGACAATTTTAAACCTGCACATCTATTACTTTAATAATACATATAAATAATAATAGCAACTATTTACAGAGCTCTTATTGATCATGTGGCATCTGGTAAGCCTGTTGCAGATGCTTTCATCTGTGGAATGGGAATGACAATGGGCTTGCAGGACCACTGAGAAGGTTAATGGGAAAATCGGGAAAAAATGAATGCTAGCTTCCCTCAACCCGGCTCCATTCAAGTCACCTTTCTGCCTGAGCTTAGAGTACACTGACTTTGTGAAATGTGACTCTGAGAAAGTGGCTTACCCCCCTGCAGTTGTAAACCAGGATCTGTTCAAACTCCTTCTCTGGCACACCACTAGAAGCCAGGGCACCTTTATTTAGGAAAACTTGTTTTAAGACAGACATACAGAGACCTTTGACACTAAATGATACTCAGAAAGCCAGGCTACATCTTGAATCAGTCAGGTTCCTAAAAGTATTTATCAGCCATCGGAGCCAAGATATCCCAAGCTGGGGGGTGGAAAAATGTGATATGAAAGATAAAATCGCAGTGACATACGTTAAGTGTGTGAGGGCTTTGAAACAGGTTGGCTCACAATTTCTTGGCATTTGTTGTGTATATACAGCATGTAATTTACCAAAATAGCAGAGAACATTTATTTCACATAATTTTGCTATTTAAAGAAGAGAAGAGCTCGAGGAGATGGCTGTCAACTTAAAGGTCTTGTTTGCACCATCATGTAATTTGCTCCAGTAGCTTAAATTAGGGTCTGAGACTTGGTTAGGGTATATTAGATAAGATACTTCTTTTTTCATCTGAGCTTCTGGACTTGTATCCTCTGAGTTGATGAATCTACCAGACCAAAAAGGAAGCTTAGAGCTAACTGTGATTTTCACAGGGCGGCAGTTAGTGTCCTGTCATGGAGAGAGTTGGTCTGCCCCAGGGGAGTAGAGAGCCCAACTGTGGCAAACAGACTGATCTAGGTTTGGATCCCTTGTCCACGAGAGTTGCTGTGCGACCCTGGGTAGGTTACTTTACCTCTCTGAGTCTTTGTTTCCTCCCTGATGGGATGGAGATGGTAATTCCCACCTCACAGGGTTGCCATGGAGATGAAAGGAGTCAATATAAACAGAACGTGGCACAAAGCCTGGCACAATCGTTCAGTGTTTCGTGTTTGCTGAGTGCTGACTGTTCTCTGAGTGCTGGGATAGATACCAAAGGGACAGAATAATAGATGCAGCCCCTGCCCTCATGGGGTGCAGTGCTCTAGTTGGGGAGATGGTAAACAAAGAAATACTAATACATTTGCACATGAATGGATCTTGAGAAGGAAACTGAAGGGGTGCCAAGAAAAAGAATTACTGGAGGAAGGAGGAGTCAGAGTACACCTCCCTAAGGAGGCTGAGATCAAGAGGGCTAGGAGAGTGGCGCACAGATTGGGGAGGAGAGTGTTGGGAAGAGCAAGGAAGATGGATAGTGCAAAGGCCCAGAGGTGGGATCCAAGTGTGGAGGTCAGAGAGACGGTCCAGATCATGCAGGGCTCTGGATACCACTGTGAGGATTTTCCATGTTATCCTGAGGCGAAGAGGACACCACTGAAAGTTTTCAAGTGGGCAGGAGAGGGTAGAAGATGATCAGAGTTGAGTTTTGAGAAATGAGTACACTCATCTGGTACAGGTTTCCACAAGAGGAGGAACAGATTGTGGAGAGTGTTTTAAAATATAGATTTTATTATTATTTAGGTATAGCAAGGCCAACAGATTAAGAGACGACTGCCAAGAAAAAATACACCTTGTTATACTCCCACATCATAAGAGGAGTAGCCCACCACACCCCAGGTGCCATATGGGGAAGCCCCTGGAGTCAGTAAAAAGGCAGAGGGAGTGGAGGGGAAAAGGTGGACAAGAGCCCTTATCCTGGTTTCCACAGGAAGGAACAGGTGAGGCAGGAGTTAACTCGTGGAGGGACAGTCCCTCCAGGGTCAGCAAGAGGTCAAAACACTAGAATATAGAAAATATAAGGCATGGTTGACACAGAAGGACAGCAAGAAAGGAGGCAGGGAGACCAGGGAGGAGGCTGTGTGATCAGCTGTGTGAGAGGTGATGGTGGGGTGGTAGGGGGACTATAGCAGAAGGATGGAGCTGAAGCTTTTGTCATTTGCCCTCCCCACCACCCACCAATCAGTAGAGGAGACATCTTTCCTGGGAGACCTGTCTGCAAGGCATAACAAGTGCTCACTTGTTTGGGGGACTCAGTTGGCAACGGTGATGACCAGCACCCCTCAGTTTTGTCCAAATGTTTAGCTGTGTTGTCACACTGGGGCTTCTTTGGAATCTAAGACCTATTGGCAAATGGGATTAGATGCTGTGGATCTGAAGCAGCAGAAATTGCCAAGATCCCTTAAAATAGGATTTGCTTTTTGTTTCCTTTGAGATAAGACCTGAGCACCAAATCACACATTGATCTGAGTGACTTGGGAAGAGTCTTTGCAGGGGCTGGACCTCTGTCTTCAAATATTTGAAGTTTGGGCATGTGAAAGATGATGTTTGTTAACTTGGACCCCAAGACCAGAGCTTGAACATCAGGGTATGGAGAAGAGGGAAGCAGATTTCAACACTGTCTGGGGAGCTGCCTTAGGTAGAGAAGTCCAGAGATGAAAAAGGTTGTTGTTGGAGGTAGTGGGCTCACCTTTGTGACAAATGGTCTAGGAGAGATGGGTATCCACCTGTGTGGACCAGGGATGATGATGATATTTAATATGTACCACTCCATCACGCCTAAATGCTATATATACTTACTATCTTATATGATGATATAAATTCAACAGCCCTGGGAAGGAAGTGTTATTCATACCCCCAATATATAGATAAGTAAATAGAAGCTCAGAGACATTACACCAATTGGCCCAGGTTCCCTGGATAGTATATAGTGTACTAGTGTCACTGGCCTGAGTAGTTTCACAGCCCATGATCTCAACTAATTAGCTGATGCTCCTCTGAGGCCAAGAACACCCCTAGGGAACTGATTAAAATGCCAATTCCTAGATCACTGTCCTGACCTGATGCTTGTGCATCTCTGCACAGTAAAGCCCAGAGATCTGAATTGTAATAAGCTATGGATGGTGGCCACAGATGTTTGAAAGCCACCACTTGATTCCCTCCTGCCCTGGATTGGGGAGACAAGGTATGAGGGAGTGTTTGGATACAATGGATTTTAAGGTCCTTTCCATTCCTGAATGTCTAGAAGTCTGTAATTAAAGGAAATTTTAGTTTTCTGTGGATTTTATTTGTTTATACTTTCCTGCCACCCCCATCGATCTGAATAGCATTGATTGTGCTCCCTGGATAATGGACCATTAGCTTATATTCTGGACAAAAGGTAACAATCACAAATAAATAATAGTTAACATTTATTAAGACCTTATCATGTGCTGATAGCTTCACTAAGCACTTGAAACTGAGGCCTGAAGAAGAAAAAATTACCTTCCCATTTGGCAGGAAAGGCAGAATTTGAATCCAGGTCTGCTTGAGTAGAGAGCCCTTGCACTTGATTTTTCTGTGCTATGGTTGCAGTGGAAGGAGGGTGGGGGACAGAAGTCTGTGCTACAATTCTCCAGGTAGTTTGTCTTTTTAATTTATTAATTCATTCAACAACGCATGCCATGAGGACTTTCTCTGTGTCAGACTCAGCTCTTGTCCTCATAGATCTTACAGTCTTTTACTAAAGGTATACTGAGGATGGAGGAAGGTGCACAACTTGCTGGTAGAAGATTTACTAGGGTCCTGACATGACTAAGGTCAGAGAAATGAAGTTGAAAGAGAGATCCAAAGATGCTCTGGAAATGGAGAGACTGAATAATTTATTGACTACACTAAAATACTTTAGTGTCATGGTTCTCAATGGGGCACAATTTCTTCTCCTAGGGGACATTAGCAACGTCAGAGATATTTTTGATTGTCACAGCTTGGAGTGACAGGCTGTGACATCTAGTGGGTAGAGGCTAGGGATGCTGCTAAACATCCTATAATGCATAGCACAGTCCCCCCACCACAAAGTATTATCTAGTCCAAAATGTGAATAGGGTCAAAATCGAGAAACCATGTACTACAGAGTAAAAGATAATAACTATAACAATAATTTCCATAAGCCAGGATGATACCAGGCACACCCATCTAAAGAGCTTAGAATCCTAAAACTGAAAATGCCTTCAAAGGTGACCCAGGGACCCCTTAGGTCTCAGGAAAGTGAATACATTGCCAAAGATCACACAGTGATTTACATACAGATCTGCATAATTCTTTTAGATAGCCAGAGAAGTGTTTGATTGGGGCTATAAAGCTATTCTCTGGGCCAGCAGACTGTGAGACGATACTCCCTATAACCTAAGGTCACCCAAGCAATGGCTTCTTTGCAAGAGGACCTTCTTTCTTTGGCTCTCAGATATTTCCCCTTAAGTCACTAAAACACATATCCCCTAGAGGTGAGGCTGGCATGTGTTTGAAATGATGAGGTGTGAACATCTTTGAGCTTAAGGTTTTAAAAGGTTTTGGTGGGTTGACCTTGAGGATCCCTAGGTGATTGAAATAACTCTTTGCATGAATGGATAAAGAAGATGTGGTTTATGTATACAATGGAATATTACTCAGCCATTAGAAACAACAAATACCCACCATTTGCTTCAACGTGGATGGAACTGGAGGGTATTATGCTGAGTGAAGTAAGTCAATCGGAGAAGGACAAACAGTGTATGTTCTCACTCATTTGGGGAATATGAATAATAGTGAAGGGGAATATAAGGGAAGGGAGAAGAAATGTGTGGGAGATATCAGAAAGGGACACAGAACATAAAGACTTCTAACTCTGGGAAATGAACTAGGGGTGGTGGAAGGGGAGGAGGGCGGGGGGTGGGGGTGAATGGGTGACGGGCACGGAGGGGGACACTTGACGGGATGAGCACTGGGTGTTATTCTGTATGTTGGTAAATTGAACACCAATAAAAATTAATTTATAAAAAAAAAATAACTCTTTGCTTTTTGCCTTAAGTAAAAATGATAGTGAACCCCTATCTCTTCTCCTAGGCCAGGATTCTCCCCCTTTGGGGAACATTTTCTTAGTGTTCTGAAAAGGAGGCCTTGGCTTCCAGGTGATGTTGGAGGTTAAGGGAAACAAATCTAGAATGGAGGGAGACAAATAACACCAGCACTTTTCATCGAACCCTTACTTGGAGCCAGGTGTTGTCCTAAGAACTTCCCAATAATGACTATCTTGATCCTCGCAACTGCCCTGCTGTGTAGATACTGCCATTATCATGACTTTATGGAGGAACACCCAGCCCATGGGAGATGAAGTCACTAGTCTAAGGCCACCCAGATTTTTAAACCCAGGTTTACCTGCCTCAGAGCCCACATTTTGACCCTTGCTGCCAGTTATGCCCCGCAGAAGTCAGTGGGAGATTCATTGAGGTAGTGGACTTAAGTTTAATCTTGAAAACAAAGCTTATGAGAAGGGAGGGAGATAGAGAATGGATTGGGCAAACACAGGATAAAGTTCAAGCTCATTGTCACATACTATGGGGCTCCATATGGCCTGGTCCTTGTCATCCTGTGCAGCCTCCCTCAAGCCACTAGTTTATTATGTTCCCTCCACTGACCTGATTTTGAGACACAATACTTTTTTCCACTACAGTGCTTTTGCCTATACTATTTCTTTTGTCCATAATATTCCTCATCCCATCTCTTTCCTTGGATGACCTACACCTACACATCTCTGGGGGCTCAACTGTCAATGTTACTCCCTCATGGAAACCTTCACTGATTCTCCCCTTCCCCCATTGCACCCTGTGCTTGTCCTTTGCAGCCCTTAAAACAATTCTCATAATTATTGTGCAGTGATGTGTTCAATGTCTACCTTTCTCAGCACCAGACCAGTAATGTCTGATAGAATTTTCTGCAGTTACAGAAATCTCTTAGATCTGTGCAGTCCAACATGGTAGCCACTAGCCACATGTAGCCATCGAGCACTTGAAAAGTGATTAGTGCAACTGAGAAAATGATTTTTCACATATTTTATTTCTAAATTATATTTTATATTGTATATTATACTATAGAAATGATTTTATATACAAATTATATAATTTAAGTTGAAATTTAAATAGGCACATATGGCTAGTGACTACCATATTAGACATTGCAGCTCCAACTTGTGACTTCCTTGAAGGCAAGGATTATACCTATCTTATTCAGTTGTAGAATCCCTTGTACCTAGGATGGTGTCCAAATGAACAAAATAAATCAATCAACCAATCAACCAATGTAGTCTACAAAAGTTGCTTTCAAGAAATCATCCTAGAGGGGATCCCTGGGTGGCGCAGCGGTTTGGCGCCTGCCTTTGGCCCAGGGCGCGATCCTGGAGACCCAGGATCGAATCCCACATCGGGCTCCCGGTGCATGGAGCCTGCTTCTCCCTCTGCCTGTGTCTCTGCCTCTCTCTCTCTCTTACTGTGTGCCTATCATAAATAAATAAAAAATTAAAAAAAAAAAAAAAGAAAAAAGAAATCATCCTAGAAAGGAGAGACCTAGAGAAGTCTGACTTGCACAGGATCACACAATAAGGCAGAACTAGATATAAAATCTTAGCCTCTGGAATCTCCTGTACATGTGCCTAAATGGACAGCAGGAGAAAAGCAGAGGTTGTTTGGGGCCTGAAAGGAATCATCCTAGAGCTGTATGAAGGAGCTTCCAAGTGCAAGGAGGGACTGTTTTCTTAGGCACTCTCATCCCTTTTCCCCCTCCTCAAACCCTATAAACTATTTAGTGGCTTATAATCTATTAACACTTGGCTTCCCATAGGACTGAGCCTGTTCCAAAGTCCACTCTTGCCAACCCTCTACAAGGCATTCTGATTTAAAAAAAAAAAAAAACCATATTGCTCTCAGGAAATCTGCTGCCTGCAATCTGTGCACAATATACACAGGGTGTGGTTTAAAAAACATCTAAGTCGTGACTTGTAACCCACTCAAATTCACGTGGCTATTCCTTTTATTTCACTCCTTTTTTATAAATAGAAGTCAACACATTTCAGGGCTAATTTTGACTCCATTCAAATTGCAGATTACAATTCTGAAGATTCCAGAATAGGGAGCCTATATATTTTTATAACAATTTTTAAGATGTAATAATAATATTAGTTAATATATATGTTGAATGCCTTGTTTACCAGGCATTCAGCACACATTATCTCACTTGATCATTAGAGTAACTCTGTGAATCAAGGACTATTGTGAGCCCCATTTTAGGGTGAGGGAAAGTCAGTCTTTTTTTTTTTTAAGGTTTTATTTATTTATCCATGATATACATAGAGTGGGAGAGAGAGAGAGAGAGGGAGGGAGGGAGAAGCAGGCTCCATGCAAGGAGCCTGATGCGGAACTCGATCCCGGGACTCCAGGATGGTGCCCTGGACCAAAGGCAAACGCCAAACCGCTGAGCCACCCAGGGATCCCTGAAACTCAGTCTTAAAAAGGTTAAGGCACTTGCTCAAAGTCAACCAAAAAGTAGCAAAGCCAGGATCTGAACTCAAGTCTGTCTTACTCAAGAGCCGATACTCTTAGCCAGTACACAATTTGGCCTAACAGATAGCATGTGTATTTATGTGTTAAAGTATCAGAGAGAATAATCAAGAAATTTGACCTGCAGTTAAGGAACAGATTACTTTTTATTCTTGTACTTCTTTTTGAACTTTTAAACCCTATGTATAGATTATATTAGTTTATTCTACATTAGTATAAAAAACTAAATTAATTTTTAAATTTAAATAAATAAAAACCTCTTATTATTTTTATCTTCTTTTTAATCCAGAGAGGAATTGTCACAATAGTGTCATATCTATACCTGAATAGATTAAATATACATGAATCTCTGAGTAAATCTGTAAAGTTCACATGCTGTGACATTATTTGAAAATTTATCTCAGTAAACTGCAGTTCCAATATGTACTATATTCTTATTCTAAATACCAGATTTCATATTTCAGTTTCTGCATTATTTTTTATTTTGAGATAATAGGTTGTTTTTTTTTTTTAACATGATATTTATTTTCAACGAAAGTGGCAGGTTTCCCTCGAGAGATTTACACTCAGATATGTATATGTTTATGTATTCATACATCGACCTCTGGATATTGTAACTGAACATCCTTTGGCATTTGTGAAATAATGTTGTATTACATAAGATATGCTATTTGTGGATCAATTAATAAAAACTTAAAAGTAGAATTTAATTAAAATTTTTAAATGAAAATTAATTTTACTCCAATTGAGAAGTAAACATTAACAATACCCTTCAGTATTCACAGCCTCAGAGAGCTGTATCTGTCACACTAAAAGTCACTTGGGAGAATTTCTCCATGGTTCAGAGAGGAAGAAAATATTTTAAGTCAGGAAAATATACATACACTAACAATGATGTATCCTTTCCAACAATCCAGACAGTGCCTACTTTTACCATCCAAGTGGCTACTGCTTCTAAAAATTAAAACAAAAATCCCCATTAGTGCCCATATCTCGTAGTCTGGAGATCGGCTTAACAAATCACTGGCTTGTAGTAGGAGGCATCTGTAAGCCCCTCTACGTGGCCTCTGTCCTTTCCATTGCTTGGTTGTGCTCCCCAAGATTCTGAGAGCAAATTTGATATCCCTTAAAAATTCCTATCCTCTAGCTTTGTATTCCTGATGTTCTCAAGGATAGCCATCGACAGAGTCTCACTCTAGCTAGCTGTTACAAAAACCTTTCATTCAGAAGAAGGCAAGAGGTTTCAGCCCTCTCATTCACACACTTCATAAACAACAATACTTTGCCCAAACCTCCCCTCTAGGAAGGCATTCTGGCTTTTTTAGAAACCACTTTGCAACATCAGTACCGTTCCCTTCCAGGAGACCTTGCAGAAAAATTAGGAATTTCACGGCATGGGAGAAAAGGCTGGGAAAAACCGATGTCACTGCATGGACTCATCAATTCAGTCCACATTTCAAAACAGCAGCTAACGCTTTCTTAAAACACAGACCTCAAAATTTCCCTTTAGGATTGCGAGCAATTAAAAGGGGGAAACATAACCCCTCTCGCTCCCCCTGAAGATTCTGACGGATCTGAAAAATAGAACTGAGTCAGAGATACAGAGGCTGGACTGCTGGAGCAGGAAAATGGCTTGTCTGCTCAGGGCCTAAGTCTTGCCTCTCAAAGAGTTCCTTTTAAATTCAAGAAGCCATGCACGGATGCCCCCCTGCAGGGTCTCGTTTTTTAAAGGAAAGCCTGTCTGCCTCTCCCTCGCCCCCATGAGACTCACGGCAGCTGCCTTAGCTGGAATAAGTCCTCCTCCATGTCCGCGCTGCGCCAGGACGAGCCCTTTTCATGGCCCTTACATGGTGTTGGTGGAGGACGAGCGGCCGGGGCTTCAGCACCGGGGTGCCGGACAGCTCCCGCGCCGCGTCCTCCCGCGGCGGCAGCTGTTCGGGGGAGGGAGCCGCCGCGGACCAGCCCACGAGACAAAGCCGCCGCCGCCGGGAGAGTGGGCGGAGAGGAGGCGGCCGGGGGCAGGGCGAGCCGCGCGGCGAGAGGGGGCGGGGAGAGCCCTTCTGCTTAGAGGAATTTACAGGCTCTCTGTGGTTGGCGACGTTGTCCTGGGTGCCTATAGGGCGCACCAGCCTGTGAAATGGCTGTCGAGGTACCAATGAGCACTCTTTGGTTGACAACGCCTCTCTAAATGTTTATTTGTGGGGATTCATTAATGTTGACATCGGCGTGATATTCTTGACACCCAGGCTGGTGTAGCAAACGAAGGGAATGAAAAATGCAAAGATGTATGCATGCATTTAAAATGTTTATTGAGCGCCTACTGTATGGCAGGCGCTGTGATATGCACTGCGCATATGTGAAGCAAGTTAGACATGTCATTGTCATCACGGAGCTGTCTGGTCTAAGGGAAGTGAATCCAGAAAAAAATATATATATATATAAGTATAAGAAGGCCAAAGATCACTCATTCATTCCTTCAGTGAGCAAGTATTATTGAGTGATTTCTACAGCTCTGACGCTGGGAAATCAAAGATTAATAAAACTAAATCCCTGCCTTCAAAATCCTCCCCTATCTATGGTTTCCCCATCTTCCTCCAGCTAGAATGTCTGCCTTCTTTAGAACTTAAGCTCCATAAAGGTTTGCAAGTTTTGCTGATGTACTCCCAAGGGCCTAGAACTATAAAACTTTATTTATGTACACTGAAATTGGAATTTAATAACCCTCTCTAAACTCAACCCCAGGGCTTAGCATTGTGTAAACTCAATACATGCTTGTTAAACTGGAAGCAAACTGATTTTTCATTCAGGTGAATAGGATTCAGTATCTATTTTAATCCCTGAAGAGCAAGGGTAATGATTTCTATTAGAGATGGCAAGTTGGAGGTCCATTGGTAGTGTGTCCAACTCATCCTAGTTTGCCCAAGACTTTGAGTTTTGCATTGAAAGTTCCAAGTCGTGGGATGCCATGAGTCCCAGGCAAGCTTTGACAATTGGTTAGTCTACAACCAAAAGCGCTATCCACAGAGAGATTTATTTTGAGTAGCCTGAAGGGTTAACAAGAATAAAGTGTAAAGATTCAAAACTACGAAACCCTTAGAAGAAAGCGTAGAAGTAGATCCTTATGACCTTGAGTTAGGCAGTGGTTTCTTAGACATGACATCAAAAGCATAAGTGACAAAAGAAAAAAATTAGATACATAGGACTGGATCAAAGCTAAAAGCTTTTCTGCCTCAAAGGATGCCATCAAGAAAGTGAAAGACAGCCCATGGCATGGGAGAAAATATTTTCAAATCATATACCTGATAAGAGACTTACTTCAAACAGTGTAAAGAACTCTTACAACTCAATAATAAAAAGACAATGTAATTTAAAAATGGAGAGATGGGGACGCCTGGGTAGCTCCGAGGTTGAGCATCTGCCTTGGGCTCATGTCAAGGCATGATCCCAGAGTTCCGGGATCAAGTCCCACATTGGGCTCCTCGCAGGGAGTCTGCTTCTCCCTCTGCCTATGTTTCAGCCTTCTGTGTCTCGCATGAATAAAAAAATAAAATCTTCTAAAAATTATTTTAAAAACCGGACAAATAATATGAATAGATATTTCTGCAAAAATGTGTGACTAGCTGGGGCTCCTCGGTGGCTCAGTCAGCTAAGCATCTGACTCTTTTTTTTTTTTTTAACTCATAAGAGACACAGAGAGAGAGGCAGAGACACAGGCAGAGGGAGAAGCAGGCTCCATGCAAGGAGCCCAACTGGGGACTTGATCCTGGGTCTCCAGGATCACACCCTGGGCTGAAGGCGGCGCTAAAACCCTGAGCCACCTGGGCTGCCTTCGCTCTATCTCTCTTAAATAAATCAATAAATCTTTTTTTAAAAAAATGTGTGACTAGCTAATGAGTACTTGAAAAAATGCTTAACATCATTTAGTCATTAGGGAAACGCAAGTCAAAACAACAATGAGATAGCACTCTCTGGGGGCACTTGGGTGGCTCAGTGGTTGAGCATCTGCCTTCAGCTCAGGTCATGATCCCAGGGTCCTGGGATCAAGTCCCGCATTGGGCTCCCCACAGGGAGTCTGCTTCTCCCTCTGCCTATGTCTCTGCCTCTCTCTGTGTGTCTCTCATGAATAAGTAAATAAAATCTTTTAAAAAATTGCACTCTCTGCCCACTGGAATGCCTAGAATTAAAAAGACAGACAATAACTAGTGTTGGTGAGGATGTGGACTGGATATTCCTCTCATACACAAGTCCTGGGAATGTAAAATGGTGCAACTGCTGTGGTGAACAGTTGGGTAGTTTCTCAAATATTTAACACAGGGTTACCCAGCAATACCACTCACAGGCATATACCCAAAAGAAATGAAAACACAGTGCACACAAAAACTGTACACAAATGTTCATAACATCATCCCTCATAATAGCAAAGAGTGGAAACAGCCAAATATTCATCAAGTGATCATCAAATTATACACTCAGAAGAGTGAATTGGAAGTGCCTGGGTGGCTCAGTCAGTTGAATGTTGGACTCCTGATTTTGGCTCAGGTCATGATCTTGGCTCCACGTGGGGCTCAGGGCTCAGCACTGAGTGTGCTTGAGATTCTTTCCCTCCTATTCCCTCTGCCCCTCCCCCTGCTCATGCTCTCTCTCAAATAAATAAATAAATAAATAAATAAATAAATAAATAAATAAATAAATAAAATCTTAAAAAAACAAAACACAAAATAAAAAAGAGTGAATTGTGTGGTAATTATATTTCAACAGAGCTGTTCTTTTTTTAAAAAAATGATTTTCAATAATTTTTAATAATAAATAAAATTTGGCTTCCAATTTTTCAACATTTCAACAGAGAGATTTCACATAATAGGATTATCAGCTTCTTGGGGAAGAAGGAAGCAGTGTTCCTCTACTGGGTCTGCCTTTCTCTCTGGCCACTAGCAAGTGGAGACTCGAAGCAGCCTGCCTGCCACTATCAAGGCAACAGTCAGCCTACAGCAAGCTTCCCACCTTTAGCTTCCCTCACTCCTCTGGAGACTTCTGAAGTACCCCTGAAAACTGGGAGAACAGTACTTAATACATAATAGATATTTTAAAAATCATAAAGCATTAATGTTTTCTCTTCTTTCTTAGAAATATGGTTATATTTTTCTAAAGCAGTGGTTTCCACCTTTGAGCGTGAGTGAACATCCCCCAGAGGGCTTGTTAACATGCAGATGGTTGTGTGCCACCCCCAGAGTTTCTAATTCAGCAGGTCTTGGTAAGGTCTGAGAGTTTCCATTTCTAACAGGAATGGTACTGATTCATGATACTGATTCTGTTGGTCTGGGGACCACACTGAGAACCCCTGCTCTAAAGTTGTATCTGGATGAGATTATCAGCCAAGAAAAATATGACCCATGTTTGTTTATGTCTCTGATCTTTGAGACATCCTTGAGCAGATATGAATATTATAAAGGCAGTTACTTTCAGCTCAACACATTATCCATCTGTCTGGGAAATGGGGGCATGCCAAAAGCCAGATGGGTTTTATTTCACATCAGAGTAATGCATCATGATCTCTCCTCTCAGATTCTTAAAACAAAACCTATAGGGGCTGGAATAAAGACTGACAAGCTGCCCTGTAGCCTGAAATACTGAATACAATTATATGCTATGAACAAGTGATTCTCCTTTCAACTGTGTTCTGATTCCTATTATTATTAAGACAATATTCCATTAGTTATAAAAATGGCACTTAATTGTTTAAAAGGAAGCCTGTGGATTTAAATTCATAAAGAGATTTGTCCTTTTTTTCCCCCTTTGGAACTGAAATTAGATAAAAAAACAAAAAGGGCAAATAAGCCTTTGGTGGTAGATCCCAGCTCTGCTTGCCATGCTGGTAGGATGGCACTTCCATCTGGAGTCATTCCCAGGTCCCTGGCATTGTGCTGGGGCTGTTAATTACCTACTGACTTTACCCAGAAGCCAGTAGAAAAGGGAGGCTTGGCTAGGAGGGTAAGCCCTTGTTAAAAAATATAAAGGCATACAACTTCAAAGAGGCTCTTGGTTAATACATCTCCTTCTTTTATGAAACACAAGATGTCTAATCTACAATGAAAGAGGCCTGAAGAGGGCAGAGAAAACCTATTTTCCCCTTCAATTCTGTCCTCTTTTTCTTCCTGTATTTTGGGGCAGCTGGCTCAAAGACAAACTTTGAAGCACTCCTAATAAAACCATCTCATCCCTCAGACATTGTGTTTCCAGAGGGACATAAAATAAGCAAGAGGTAAATGTGAATCAGTGCCCAGAACACCTATCCAGACCTAGGAAAGAGATTATCAAGCAGAAGCAGTTCAAGACATCTGCGTCAACATTGAGGAAGTGATGGTATTTTCTCTGCAGTCTTGTATTTTCAATTTCTTTCATTCAAAGTGTTTGGCGCTTGGGTGGATGGGTGGTTGAGCATCTGCCTTCAGCTCAGGGCATGATCCTGGGGTCCTGGGATGAAGTCCCACATTGGGCTCCCCTCAGGGAGTCCGCTGCTCCCTCTGATGTCTCTGCCTCTCTCTCTGGGTCTCTCATGAATAAATAGAATCTTAAAAAAATAAAAAATAAAAAAAACCAAACAACAAAGTATTTCCTATTTTCCCTTGTCAATTCTTTATTTACCTGTTTATTATTTAGAAATGTATTATCTAGTTTCCAGGTATTTATTAGTTTCCCAAATTTCCTTCTGTTACTGATTTCTGACTTCATTGTAGTTGTGTCTTTGAATCTAAAATGAAACTCTCGTAGACAGCATATAGTTGAATCATATTGTCTTGTCCATTCTGCCAATCTCTGGATTTTAGAGAGTTTAATTCATTTACATTTAATATAATTGAGGCGCCTGGGTGGCTCAGTCAGTTAAGCATCTGCCTTCGGCTCAGGTCATGATCCCAGGGTCCTGAGATCGAACCCCGTGTTGGGCTCCCTGCTCAGTGGGGAGCCTACTTCTTTTTCTCCCTCTACCTGCCACTCCCCCTGATTGTGCTTTCTCTCCCTCTATAAAATAAATAAAATCTTTTAAAAAATAAAGTTAATGTAATCATGGATCATGTAGAAAACAAATTACGTTTTATGTCTGTTTTGTTCCTTGGTTCCTCCACCACTGCCTTGTTTTGTGATATATGTATTTTCTAGTGTACCATTTTAATTCCCTTGTCATTTCTTTTACTATATATATTTTTTAGTTATTTTCTTGTGGTTGCCCTGAAGATTACCATTAACATCTCAATTTATAACAACCTAGTTTGGATTAATACCAACTTAATCTTATTATTCTACAAAAACTTTGCTCCTGTGTATCTTCATGTCTCCCACGTTTTAAATTGTTATGGTTATAAATTACATTTTTATGCATTGCATAGGCACGCAATGTTCAACATAGATTTACAATTATTGCTTTATGTAGTTGTCTTTTAAATCAGAAGACAAATACGAGTTACAAACAGAAACCACATTTTTCATTTTTTAATATTACCTTTATAGTACCTTTACTAATGCTCTTTATTTCTTAAGGTGGGCTTGAATTACTAACTAGTGTCTTTTACATTTTGGTCTGAAAAATTCCCTTTAGTATTTCTTGCAGGGCAAGACTGCTAGAAACAAATTTCAGTTTTTCCTTATCTAGGAATGTCTTAATTTCTCCTTCATTTTTGAAGAGTCATTTTGTCAGATATAGGATTCTTGTTTAACAGGTTTTTTTCTGGGGATCTTGGGTGGTTCAGCGGTTTAGTGCCTGCCTTCTGCCCAGGGCATGATCCTGGGAGTCCCAGGATCAAGTCCCAGGATCTAGTCCTGCATCAGGCTCCCTGCATGGGACCTGCTTCTCCCTCTGCCTGTGTCTCTGTCTCTCTCATGAATAAATAAATCTTAAAAAAAAAAAACAGGTTTTTTTCTTTTACAACATTGAATATATCATCTACCACTTTCTGTACCCTATAGTTTCTGATGAGAAATCAGTTGTTAATCTCATTGAGATCCCTTTCATATGTCACCTCTCTTTCTGCTTTCAAAATTCTCTTTTTTTTTGACTGCTTATTTATGTGTCTAGGTGTGGATAAAGAAGTGAATCCTCCTTGGAATTCACTGAGTTTCTTGGATGTGTAGATTATTGTTTCCCATCACATATTGAAAGTCTTTAGCCACTATTTTTTCAAATATTCTTTCTGTCCCTTTTTTCTCTTCTTTTCTGGGAGTCTCATTGTGTATGTGTTATATGCTTGATGGTGTTTTAAGGTCTCTAAAGCTGTATTAAGTGTTCTTTCTTTATTTTTCTTTCTATTCTTAAAATGGATAATTTCAATTTTTGTGTTCATTGATTCTTTCTTCTGCTGGTCAAATCTGTTGTGGAGTCCCTCTAGTGAATTTTTCATTTCAATTGTTCTTTTCAAGTCCAGAATTTCTATTTGATGTATTTTCATAATTTCTATCTCTTCTTAAAAAGATTTTATTTATTTATTCACGAGAGACACACACAGAGAGATAGAGGGAGAGACAGAGGCATAGGAAGAAGCAGGCTCCATGCAGGGAGCCCAATGTGGGACTTGATCCTAGGACCCAGGGATCACGTCCTGAGCTGAAGGCAGATGCTCAACTGCTGAGCCATCCAGGAGTCCCAATTTCTATCTCTTTATTAACATCCTGTATTTGGTGAGACATTGTTCTCATTCTTTCCTTTAGCTATTCATACCTGTGTATAGGAAAAATCTGCCCAGTTTTCCTGAGTCAGGAAAAACCCAGCTCTCTTTCCCATGTTTCTCTTTTACTTTTCACACTACTACCACATTCATCACAGTTCTGTCACCAGATTTCTAATACCATGATCTCTCATAGCAAGCAATTGTCTGTAACATCAGCTAGATGTTTTACAATTTAATTCAATCCTGACACTATTTACCTGGAGATAATGTCAGATCCCACAGGTTAAGGGCTCAGTCCCAAAAACAGCTTCCACTCCACTACAGATACCAGTTGCAATTAGTAGGTCCCCAGGTTACCTGTAACTTCTGTCCAATTTGGCTATAGACTAGAGGCTCGCATGATCCTCTTCTCGGGTTCAATTAATTTGCTCGAGTCTTTCACAGAACTTTGGGAAACAGTTCCTTACATTTATCAGTTTATTAAAGGATGTGATAAAGGATACAGATGAACAGCTAAGCATACAAATATATAGGGTGAGGACTGAGAGTGTCCCAAGTGTGTAGGAGCTTCTTGTCCCCATGGAGTTGGGGTGCATTTGCCAACTTGGAAGTTCTCCAAAGCCCTACTATTGGGATTTTATGGAGGCTTCCTCATATAGGCATGATAAATTATTAACTCCACTTCTAGCCCCTCTTCCCTCTCTGGAGGATGAGGGGTAGAGCTGAAAATTCCGACCTTCTAATCATGGCTTGGTCTTTCTGGTGATCAGCTTCCATTCAGAGCCCACTCAGAGTCACCTCAGTAGAATGAAAGATGCTCCTAGTGGTCTTATCACTTTGGAAATTACAAACTTTTCAAGAGCACTGTGCCAGAAACTGGGGGCAGATAACAAACACTTTGGAAAACTATCTGGCAATTTCTGGAAGCAATGTGCTAAGATCTTACAAGACTACTGTTTGAACAGGAGTGGGTGACTTTGTCATTTTTAATTTTTTTTAAATTTTTATTTATTTATGATAGTCACACAGAGAGAGAGAGAGAGAGGCAGAGACACAGGCAGAGGGAGAAGCAGGCTCCATGCACCGGGAGCCCAATGTGGGATTTGATCCCGGGTCTCCAGGATCGTGCCCTGGGCCAAAGGCAGGCGCCAAACCACTGCGCCACCCAGGGAATCCAGACTTTGTCATTTTTAGTGGGGAAAAGCAAAGAAAAGAATCCAGTCATTATTTGACAAGACACAAATTAATATCAAATAGGAGGCAACATACACAATTAACAATATTCATGTTCTAAAAAGCCTATAGGGGCTTGTTAGTTTAAGAAAGTGAATATATACAATGTACGAACTGATCAGTCATATAAATTATGTAATGATTACTGCAATTGCTTATTGCAAATTATTTTATAAAGGACTTATATTGAACAGCTACCTAGGAAGGGTTAAAGGTGGGCTGATTGTTCTCAGGATCTGGAGTAGGAGGAGCTTAAAAGCTGAGTTTTAGGATTCCTCTGGAGACTGGAGATCAACCAGGATATGAGTTACAAAGGTTGCAATAATTCAGAAGTATTGCATAAAGAAAGACAGAATTATATATAATCTTCTTTTTTAAAAAAGATTTTTATTTTATTTATTCATGAGAGACAGAGACACAGGCAGAAGGAGAAGCAGGCTCCATGCAGGCAGCCAGACATGGGACTCGATCCGGGTCTCCAGGATCAGGGCCTGGGCCAAAGGCGGCGCTAAACCGTTCTGAGGCACCTAGGCTGCCCTATATAGTCTTCTCTTAAAAATTGTGGTTTTTTGTGATGCCTGGGTGGCTCAGTGGTTGAGCGTCTGCCTTTGGCTCATGGCATGATCCTGGTTTGGGGATCGAGTCCCGCATTGGGCTCCCTGCTAGAATCCTGCTTCTCTGTGTCTCTGCCTTTCTCCCTGTGTCTCTCATGAATAAATAAATAAGATCTTTAAAAAAATTGTTTTTTTAACTCTATAAGAAATATAAATGATCATTAAATTAAGATAACATGCAAAAGCATTCAGAAGAAAATAAAAAATACTATATACCACAAAGAGATAAACAGAGTTACTACTTTGGGAGTATATCCTTCCAGTTATTTTTTGATGCTGGGACACCCATACATAAATATCTTTTTACATATTTGAGATCATATTTATCCTATGGTGGCTTGCTTTTTTTCACTTTTTTACAAGCTTCTAATGAACATTTCTGACTAAAAAGAATGTCAATTTTGATACTATTTCCCTTGTTTTTCAGGTTTTAAATTTTTAATTATATTTTGCATAAATAATGCATGCCCATGGTACAAAATTCACAAAGGACAAAAGGATGTCTTTCCCTGTCCTCTGTAACACAGTTCCCTTACAAGAGGCAAGCTGTGTTCCCAGTTTCTTGATTCTCTCTATATTTATAAACACTTAATTTTTATTCTCTCTCACAAATGACAGCATTCCATTTCATTGTCCTGCACCTTACTGTTTTCTGTCAACATCTTAGAATATTCCTTGTCAATCCACAAAGAGCTGGCTCATTTATTTACATGGTACACAGTACTCTGCTGTGCAGGGTTACCATAATTTTGCTGAGTATTTAGGTTGCTTCTAATCTTGTAGTATTAGCAAGGAAGACCGCAATAATTATCTTTATTCCTATATGTGTATGATAAATACTTATGTCACAGAATATGCAGATTAAAAATTTCTCTAACTAGTTCAAATTGCCTTGGATGGAGATAGTCATGTGCAAGAATGCCTACTTCCTCATGTAGTTGACATCATTGCGCGTTGTATTTTTCATGCTTTCAATCTGATATATATTCAATCAGAGAAAGAGAGACAGAGACTGAGAGATCATTTTTAAGGTATTGGCTCATATGACTGTGGGAGTTAGCAAGTCCAAAATATTCAGGGTGGGCCAGCAAGGCAGAGACCCAGAGAAGAGCCAATATTGAAGTTCAAGTCTAAAGGCCATCTGCTAGCAGAATTCTTGCTTACTTGGGGGAGGTCAGTCTCTTTGTTCTATTCAGACCTTCAACTGATTGGATGAGACTGATGCACATTAGGGAGGGCAATCTATTTTACTCAAAGTCCACAGATTTAAATATTAATCTCACCCAAACATCCAGAATAAAGTTTGACCAAATATATGGGCACCATGACCCAGCCAAGCTAACACATAAAATAAACCATCAGACCCAGGGAAAATACGAATTGTCTAAGTTCACACAGTCAGCTAGATGGAAGTTTTCGTCTAGATCTAGAACCAAGGATCTCTTTATTTAAGCCCAGTTCAGACTTGTAGTTTTAATACCAGTAACACATTTGATGCCACAGAGGGTTCAGTTTAAACAGAGAAACCCTTTTCACCTCTGCTAAACACTTAGAAATCTGAGATGATGCCTGTCTTTCACCTCATCCCCTTCTGGCCGTGGGGTCAACTCACAAACTCATCTGGGAGAAGGGAGAACCAGCCCTGGGAACTGTTGCTGACATGATGAGGCCCAACTGTGTGGTCAGAGGACTTTTGGGAAAAACAGTAACAACACAAGAATGTAGGAGAATCCTGGAGTGCAGTTTGAGGCAGAATTTACCCATTTTTGAGCCATTTTGTTGTTACTGTTTTTTGTTTTGTGCGCTTTTTGTTTTTGTTTTTGTTTTTTTGAGGATGTCTATGAAACAACCACATCAGAAAAAAAAACCCAATAACAAAATTATGTTAATGCTTGTGTCCTTCTGTTTTTATTTTCTCTGTCTGGAAATAAAAGCAAGTGTTTCCTACATGTGAAAGGATCTTGTCTTTCCAGAACAGACATGTAGGCCCAAAGCTGAGGAAAGAACACACCAAGTGCTACATAATCTAAGTTGACAGAGTTGCTGGCCAGAGCCAGCGATTGGGGCCCATCCTGCCCTCAGGGGTTACTAAGAGGGATTGGGTTGCTGTGGCTTTTGAGAAGAGGTGCACCCAGGTCTCTACTAATGAGAATTCCCTAAGGAAAAGCCTATGTCAAACCCTGCATCAAGTTCTAAAAACTGGAAAGGAATTCAAAGCTCTTTTTCATAGTCTACCTATCTAGTAGGAAAATACAGCACAATGATAACTTTTTAAAATATTAAAAAGAAACCCGATTGGATTCTAGATCTTTCTGTGGCTTTGTGTGACCGTATGATTACAATTTCTGAGGTCTGTCTTCTGAGACACAGGGGAGCTAGGAGACAGAGTGAGGAAGGTGTTCAGAGCTGGACTTCTCTCTTTCCAGGTCACTTTCTCCTCTGGAGTCTGGGAGAAGACTTCTGAATCACGTTTGAGTTTTAAATTAAAAAATAAACAGGACAGGGATCCCTGGGTGGCACAGCGGTTTGGCGCCTGCCTTTGGCCCAGGGCACGATCCTGGAAACCCGGGATCGAGTCCCACGTCGGGCTCCCGGTGCATGGAGCCTGCTTCTCCCTCTGCCTCTCTCTCTCTCTCTGTGACTATCATAAATAAATAAAAAGTTAAAAAAAATTTAAAAAAAAAAATAAACAGGACAGTGATTTAAATATTGTAATGAGATGGATCTCTGAAAGTAGTTACAAAGTTGCATTATTTAGGGACCTACTCCACGGTGTGTAAGGAGGGGGTCTGGGGCAGTTGGAAAAATACCACTTCAGGTTTTTATCTTGTGGAGTTTAGGATCTCAAATAAACCATTTACCTGCAAAATAATCCCAGCAGCTGAGAGATGCCAAAGGTTCTGACAGATGACCTTGTGATCTCCCAGGATGCTGCAAATCCTTGATCTGCCTGATGGATGTTAGAGCAGACACTGCCTCATTCCTGGCAGTAGCTTCATCATAAATTAGTAATATATCCTTATTTTTCAGAATCTCTATTAGTCAATGACAGCCACACCCCTACTGGTTAGAGGAACAGCAAGGACCAGGCTGCAGGCATTGTTAACTTCATGGAAAGTGGGTACAGACCTTCCTTGACTTCTATGCGGCTATGTTCCCATAAACACATCATAGGTTGAAAGTATCTAAGTAAAAAATGCATTTAATACACCTACCCTGGGATCCCTGGGTGGCGCAGCGGTTTGGCGCCTGCCTTTGGCCAAGGGCGCGATCCTGGAGATCCGGGATCGAATCCCACGTCGGGCTCCCGTGCATGGAGCCTGCTTCTCCCTCTGCCTGTGTCTCTCCCTCTCTCTCTCTCTGTGACTATCATAAATTAAAAAAAAAATTAATACACCTACCCTACTGACCATTACAGTTTAGCGTTGCCTATCTTAGATGGACTCAGAACACTACATTAGCCTACACTTGGGCAAAATCATCTAACAAAGGCCTATTTTATAATAAAGTGTTGACTAGCTCCTGTAATTTATTGAATACTTTACTGAATGTGAGAAACAGAATGGCTGTATGGGTGTAAAATGGCTTTATCGATTGTCTACCCTCCTGGTCGCCAGGCTGACTAGGGAGCTGTGGCTGGCTGCCGTAGCCCAGCATCATGAGAGAGCATCAAACTGCATATCGTTAGCTCAGGAAAAAGATCAACACTCAAAATTCAGAGTAAGATTTCAACTGAATGCATGTAGTTTTCATACCATTGTTAAGTCAAAATATCGTAACTCAAATTATAAGTTAGGGGACTGTCTGTACTATTATTTCTCATGTGGTCATTGCAAGAATTAAATTGAGATAAGGCATATAAAATGGTCAGAAATTTGTAAATTGATCAACTATACTCTGTAATACCAATTATTTAAAATGGTATGTAGACTGCTGAGCATACCTGTTAGGATGGCGGGGCATTCACTAGGCAAGCTCTCAAAATGTAGATGCAGGACCCCATTTTGAGGACCTTCTGTGGGGGTTATTGAGGTCAAAACTATTTTTCTAATAACACTAAGACTTTTTCATTTGCCCTTCCCACTGTCACTCAATCATGTGTGTACCCTTGAGTTTTCCAGAAGTACACAACAGGTGATGAGGTCACAGCTTTGATGTCTAATGAAATGCATGCTTTGGTATTCTTGGCCTTTAAAACTTCTCAGTCTTGATCAGTGGTTGCCAAAGGCTGGAAGTACGTGGAAGAGTGAACTACAAAGGGACGGGGGTGGGACGGCTGGGTGGCTCAGTGGTTGAGCACCTGCCTTTCGCCCAGGGCGTGATCTCGGGAGTCCCGGGATCCAGGTTCACATCTGGCTCCCTGCACGGAGCCTGCTCCTCCCTCTGCCTCTCTCTCTGTGTGTCTCTCATAAATAAATAAAATCTTTTTTTTTTAAATTTATGATAGTCAGAGAGAGAGAGAGAGAGAGAGGCAGAGACACAGGCAGAGGGAGAAGCAGGCTCCATGCACCGGGAGCCCGACGTGGGATTCGATCCCGGTTCTCCAGGATTGCGCCCTGGGCCAAAGGCAGGCGCCAAGCCGCTGCGCCACCCAGGGATCCCTAAATAAAATCTTTATAAAAAATAATCTTAAAAAGGAGCACCAATTCTCTCTGTTCTAAGGCTCTAGAAGCTGTGTTGTCTAATGTGGTAGCCACCAGCCATTTGCAGTTATAGAGCTCAGGAAAAGCACCTGGTTCAAAACCAGATGTACTTGGTACAGCAAAAGAATGTAAAATGATCTCGTTAATAACCTTTACAAACAAATGACACTATTTTGGACTTATCGGGTCAAGTAAAAGCTGTGGTTCATATTAGTTTTTCTTTTTCTTTTTTTTTTTAACTTTCATGAGGCTATTAGGAAATGTAACATGTGGCCTCCCTTACATTTCTTCTGGAGACACAGACTTCACGGCCCATCTCGTTTCCACCACGTGCGAGCTGCTTACTGCCTCCTAAGAAGTGTGGGTCATGTGAGGGTTGGTGTGAAGGTTGAATGCGAGTAACGTATGTGACGTACTTACCAATGCATGTGAGTTTGGTGGCTATTATCAAAGGCCGGGGTTCTCGAAGGACGCGGTCAGCGGTGGGCCACGTGCTCTCTAAAGGCCCTTCCTCTGCAACCTAATTCCACTCTGACAACACCAGAACTACGGGTGGCCGAGGCCTGATCCCGCTTTCGGGCGGGACTGCCCTCTTCATAACGAAAAGAATTTTTTTTTAATGACTCCAGGAGCTGGAAGTGGGACACCTGTATTTAAGATGCACGGAGCCAGGGAGAAAGTCGATAACCCAGCCGGCCTGCGGGCCGCAGAGCCTCCCTCGGCAACCGACGCCGGCGCCCGTTGCTAAGGGCGGAGGACGCGGGAGGCGGGGCGGGAGAGAAGGGAAAACAAGGATGTGGTCCGTCCGCTCTGGTTCTCGGGCGGCAGCCGCTTCCGGTTCTCGGGGCAGCCGGTCCTCCGTCCTGCCTTCCCCGGAGGAGCTGTGGGGCGGCGGCGGCGGGTTCCGCCGCGTCGGGAGCCTTCGGAGCCGCAGGTCCCTCTTGGTGGTGGCGGCGGGGGCGGCGGCGGGTCTCCGGCGCGGCGGCGATGCTGAGCTCCCGGGCCCAGGCGGCGGTGACCGCGGCCGACCGCGCCATCCAGCGCTTCCTGCGCACCGGGGCGGCGGTCAGGTGAGCCTTGGGGGGCGGGGCGGCCGGGCCGGGGGCCCGGGGCCCCCAGCCTGGGCCCGGGGCGGCCTGGTCGCGGCGCCCGCCTCGCCCCGGGGGCGGGAGCGAGCCCCCCCGAGGCTTCGGCGTCGGGCGCGTTCAGGGTGGGCGGACGGGCCTGGGGCGTCCGGCTGCTCGGCAACGCCGTTCTGTCGGGCCTCCGCAGTTGCGCCGGCGCCCCGAATTCTCAGCCCCCCCCCCACCTGCCAGCGCCGCCTCCAGCCCTGTCCTAGTCCCCAGAACTTCCAGACACCCTGCGGCTTGAGAAGCCTCGAATCCTGCCGGCGGCCCTCAGACCTCTCGGTGCCTCGCAGGCCTCCCAGGAGCCCTCAGTCCCGCTCGGCGCCCCAGCCGCGGGGCCGCCGCCGTTCCCCAGTGTCGCCGAGCTCCCCAGCCCTGCCGCGGTTCGCACCGCCCTGCAGGGCAACCCGGACCGGCTCGCCCTGCCCCCACCTCGCCGGCACCCCGATCCCTGTTACCGCGCCCCTCCGCCCCCAGTTGAGACAGCGATCCCTTATTCTGCGTGGGTCCTCAGTCTTATTAGCGAATCCCTATCTTGCAAGGGGCCCGGAACAGATCAGGACCCCTTCACCTGTAGAGGCTTGGAGGCCTGGTAGGGTCTCCCATTCCTGCTAGGGACCCCGGCAGTATGGGGCCCCGATCCTATCAGGGTCCCAATGTCCCTTCTCTTCTTCTTCATCTTCCCATGGGCTCCAGGCCCGAGGGCTGAACGCTGCACCCCCATTCCTGACCCTAAATGACTTGAGACCTGTTGCTCAGCCTAGCTTCTTTTCCTCTGGAACCGGTGCAGGTTTAAAGAGCTTCTTATTCCAGGGCCGGGAGCCCTCAGTGGCTATCCTGTCCAGTGCCCCCATTCTGGAGATGGGAAGCAGGCCTCGAGACGGCTTTGCCTGGGGCCCTGCAGCTGACCTCACCGTGGAGATGGGCGAGAAGACAGATCTTTTTTAACTCCCGGACCCCACTGCCCTCCTTGTGTTGTCAGTTTGCAGAGGAATGGGGGTTTCCGGGGTCACCATTTGACCCTGGGGTTTTTTGTCTATACTTTGCTGAGGACCTGGGCAAGACCTCTCCCCCCTTCCACACTCTGTCCTTCAGTTTCCCTCACGAGGTTTAAGCACAGACTTGGCATGAGTTCAGATCCACGCTGCCTCTCTCACTTTGACCAAGTTGGCTACATCTCTTCCATGAAAATGAAGCCTGGGTGGCTCAGTGGTGAGTGTCTGCCGTTGGCTCAGGGCGTGATCTGGGGTCCTGGGATCAAGTCCTGCATCAGGTTCCCCGCAGGGAGCCTGCTTCTCCCTCTGCCGATGTCTCTGCCTCTCTCATGAATGAATAAATAAAAAAAAAAAAAAAAGAAAGAAAAAGAAAATGAAGATGATATTAGAGACTATCTCTGTCAGGTTGTTTTGAGGATGAGATAAGATTATCACAGTGCCTGGCATATAGTATGCGCCCTTAAATATTAGCATTTGTTCAGGGGATTTAAAGCAGTTGTAAAGTGCTTTAGAATTTCAATGATGGTTTTGTTTTATTTTTAACCTTTCTAGCACTTTGGTTAATATACCTGTTGTATGGAAGTCAGCACAGTAATGCAGTAAGAAATTCAAGAATAACTGAATTAATGAATGAAGTTCGGATAATGATACTTAATAATTGTAGTGGCTAGCATTTCTTAGGCCCTTAATTTTGCTCTAGTGCTTGCTTAGTCTCAGAACTCCATGAGCTAGGTCTCATGGTCGTCCCCATTGTACAAGTGACAAAGCTGAGCTGGAGAAGGTAAGACAATGCTCTAAGGACTAGCAAGAGCCAGAATGGAACCAGGTTAATGCAACACCTCTTTCTTTCTTTTCTTTTTCTTTTTTTTTTCTTTTTCTTCTTTTTTTTTTTTCTTTTTCTTCTTTTTCTTTTTCTTTTCTTTCTATCCCTGGGTGGTGCAGCGGTTTAGCGCCTGCCTTTGGCCTGGGGCGCGTTTCTTTCTTTTCTTTTCTTTTCTTTTTTTCTCTTTCTTTCTTTTCTTTCTTTCTTTCTTTCTTTCTTTTCTTTCTTTCTTTTTTAAAGATTTTATTTATTTATTCATGAGAGACAGAGAGAGGTGGAGACATAGGCAGAGGGAGACACAGGCTCCATGCAGGGAGCCCGATGTGGGACTCAATCCACGGATCCAGGATCACGCCCTGAGCCGAACGCAGATGCTGAACCACCTAGCCACCCAGGCCTCTCGCAACACCCCTTTCTTAACCAAGTTCTTTGCACATTCTATTGACTTTATCTTGGGGAGAATAAAGATTTATTGGAATTCAGTTAGCAGTTATGTATCATATTGGTTACGACAGGAAGATGGTGGATGTTGTAGACAGAGTTACTAGCATTGAATTGAATTGATGTTGACTGAGCTGAACTCAGAACAATAGTCACATGATCCAAATATTGGAATAAGAATATACATATACACATACCAAGCGCTCATTTACAGTTATCTGTTGGCACACATATATATATTCACACATGTGTTGTTTATTTGGTGGAAATATATAACTTTGTATAAAAGCAATGTTTTAAATCGCTGAAATGTCTTTGTAGTAAAAGAATAACTTAAGTGCTTAAGTGAAGAGTTAACTCGAGTTAAGAAAATTTTAATTTAGTAAATACTTAGAATATCATCCGTAATATTGTATGCCTTCTCCCTGTTTAGTAATCTAAAAGATAAATTCACTTATACGTGTTTTCTCCAGTGTCCAATCATTCAGGAAATACTATTAGGAACCTCTTAGGTGCCACGTGTGATCTAGAGACTTGGAATATGTCAGTGAGCAAAACTGACAAAGATCCCTGCCTGCGGGGACTTTGCTCTCCAGTGAGGGAGACAGACAATAACCGTAGCTGATAAGTGAATGTTATGTTAGAAGGTGATAAAAAGGGCACCTGGGTGGCTCAGTTGGTGAATATGCCTTTGGCTCAGATCATGATTCCAGGGTTCTGGGATTGAGTTCTGCATTGGGTTCTCTGCTGTGTGAGAGTCTGCTTCTCCCTCTCCCTCTGCCTGCCACTCCCTCTGCTGTGCATGCTCTTGTGCTCTCTGTCAAATAAATAAATAAAATCTTTAACAAAGAAGAAGAAAAAGAACGTAAAGAAAATCCAGACCTAGGTAGAAGAGACGAGGAATGCAAGTTCTAATTGTTGGTTAGAAGTGAAGGGGAGGTGAGAGAGCCATGCAGTGATAGGGAGGAGAGCATCCTGGCAGAGGGAGCAGCAGTGCAAAGTCCCTGAGGTAGCCAATATAGTGGCAGCATGGGAGGCAGAGAACCTTGGCCTCCTCTCTGAGTGAGATGGGGCTTCTGTGCCCTGACTTAGATTTTAAATGCTAATGTCTAAACATGCTGATTTTCAAGACATAATTCTATACTATATTATTAGTTCAAGTTGAAAGTTAGGTGTTTGGTGGACTAGTCGGTTATTTTAATGAAATGTTATTTCTTCATACCTGTATCTGTATTTACACATATTGTGTTTGTGATGAGGGAAGACAGTAAACCTATTTTCCTTTTTAGATATAAAGTCATGAAGAACTGGGGTGTTATAGGTGGAATTGCTGCTGCTCTTGCCGCAGGAATCTATGTGATTTGGGGTCCCATTACAGAAAGGAAGAAGCGTAGAAAAGGTAAGAATGAGGTCATTATATCATAGTCTGCAGACTTGACCCAACCCGTTATTATTCTAAAACAGTACAAAAAGGGGAGGTATTTTTGTTCTCTTGGATCTCCAGTTTTGGGGCAGTACTTTCTTTTAAACAGAAATTAATTTTAATGACTCATTACTTTAGGTCCCATAATGAAAAGATTTCTGTCTCTTCCCCTCTAAAATCTTGAGTTTGAGCCATGCTCTGTAATGAAAAAGTTCACATGGCTTAATTGTCTGACTGTTCTTCTTTATATGGCGCTCATGTTATTCAATAGCACAGCTGACTGGTTGTGTGATGCATTTGTGGTTTCACTGAGTAGCTGCTAGTAAGCTTGTAAGAGTTTCCATTTAACATCTTTAATACAAAACTCTGTTTCCTTATTTTAAAACAGATATGTCGATTAAAATTCAGCCACAGCAAGCAAACCAAAAAAGGGATTGATAGAGCAAAATGGTTGATCATTGCTAGGTCTGGGGGTGGTTATGATTGGAGTTGATTATATATCCTCTCTTCTTTTGTGCATGTTTAAGAACTCTTATAATAAAAAGTTTTTTAAAAATATTTCAGCAGAAAAGGGAAATATGTCAGATTTTGTTGATCTCTTTGCAGAAAGACTGATCAGAATTGCTATGGTGGTGTCTTTCTAACTGATTACAAGAACAAAATCATTGTCCTGGGGAGCAACAAAAAAACAATTGTTTTCTTCTGTTCTGACATTGCTTTCTTATCAAAGGAGAGAGAGAGAGATGTTATGAAGTGTTTTTGTATACTCAGCGTCAACCAAATTGTGTCAGACACCGTGGTGGTGATCAGAAGTAACACATGATAGGAGACATGTCTGTTGTCACAGGCTTCTGAGGGAGCAGCCCTAGGACCAGGGCTCGGTACGGACAGGATGCCTGGCCCCCTGATGTGTGTGGATAAGGACTTTGTGAGATTGGGATTTTCAGTTTCAGGCTCCAGTACAGAAAGTCTGACTCCTGAATGGGAGAGAAAGAAGAATTGGGCCAATGTGATGTGCTTTTCTCTTCTTCTCCCCGCCTTTTTCAGGACTGGTGCCTGGCCTTGTCAACTTAGGGAACACCTGCTTCATGAATTCCCTGCTACAAGGCCTGTCTGCCTGCCCTGCTTTCATCAAGTGGCTGGAAGAGTTTACCACCCAGTACACCAGGGATCAGAAGGAGACCTCACCCCACCAGTATTTATCCTTAACGCTGTTGCACCTCCTCAAAGGTATCTGGCTGGGAATTTAAAGGGGTTTGTGTACATTTTGAAAGCAGCAGCCCAGATGACAAGTGAAGGATTAATAGCTTTTGTGTGAAAAAAGATCATGTAGATCATCATGGAAACAAACAAACAAAACCACCAAGGGCCCAGTAGATATGAACAGCTATTAAAAAAAAAATTAAAGATGTAACCATTTCTTTTAAAAATTGTCAGTTTATGAACAGCTTTTTAGAAAAGAGAACAGATCCATGCCGCTTAAGTATTTTGATTGTATGAAGTACTCTGGTTTATTAAAGTTTAGAAAAAAGAAGTGTCTTAGCCTAAGAAATAAGGTAGTTCGCAGAAGAAATAGTGCAGAAATAGTGCAGGTTGTATTGAGTAGATATAACAAGCGTCTAATAGTTACTCAATTGTTCAATTCAGCCAAAATGGAAGAAATAGAAATAATGTAACAGTGAGGTTAGCTTTGTTTTACCCATCAGCAAAGACTGAAAACTCCCCAGCCCTGCCCTGCTGCTGGACAATATATTCAAATGTGCTGCTGGTGGTGTGACACAGGGCCAACTTTCTGGAAAGCAGCTTGGAACTACACGGTGATACAAAGTGTCCAGACCATTTGACTTAGGAACTCAGTAGACTGTGGTTGACACTAGCCTGAAATGGAGTTCTTTTTTTTTTTTTAATTTTATTTATTTATTCATGAGAGAGAGACAGATGCAGAGACACAGGCAGAGGGAGAGGCAGGCTTCATGCAGGCAGCTTGACGCGGGACTCGATCCCAGGACTCCAGGATCACGACCTGAGCCAAAGGCTCAACCACTGAGCCACCCAGACACCCCTGAAATGGCGCTCTCTGAGCAGATGAGTTCAGGAGTGGCTGAGCAGCAACCCTGAGCTGGGAGAGTTCTGTGGAGACAGGCTTGGAATGGGTTTGAAGAAATCACCCATCCCACTTCATTTTTCAACTAGCTTTTTTGCCCGCAGAATAGTTTTTCCTTCCATAATGCCAATTAACATCCCGAGGACATGCCCCAGAACACGATTTGGGGAAATGCTGTTAGGTGCACAAAGATTTCCCAGCACCTGGTTATAAGGAAGGGCCTGGGAGGAGAGTTGGTGGGTGTCCAGCAGCAAGAGGTCAGTCAGTCAATGGGATATTATGTAGCTATTAGGCATCACCTTTGTAAAGTGTTTTTTGTTGTTTTTGTTGTGGTTTTTTTAATGTGGGAGGGGCATAGGCTATAATGTTAAGTTTAAAAAAACAGTGTTCAGAATATGTTGTAATTTGATTTCAGCAAAGCAAAGATTTCCACAGATAAAGGTTGGACAGAAAAAGACCCAAATGTTCACCACAGCCATTTTGGTCTTATGCAGTTGACCTCTCAGAAACATGAAAACGAAACAACAGTATTTCTAGAGCTCTAAACAGCAGGCATGACTCTCACAGTCAGAAAAAAAAATTGGGTTTAAAAAACACTCGACTCACTGTTGCTTCACTGAGATATATTCCCAGGTGATCTCAGCCTGACACAGAAAGCAAGTTCTGCTCTTCTTTTTTTTTTTTTTTAATTTTTTTATTTATTTATGATAGAGAGAGAGAGAGAGGCAGAGACACAGGCAGAGGGAGAAGCAGGCTCCATGCACCGGGAACCCGACGTGGGATTCGATCCCGGGTCTCCAGGATCGCGCCCTGGGCCAAAGACCGGCACTAAACCACTGCGCCACCCAGGGATCCCAAGTTCTGCTCTTCTGTATAACAAGTGATTAGAAAAGAATTTCTTCTACTACCCTGTTTAAAAAAATACCATTCCCTAGCGGAAAGCTGAAATGTGTACACAGGCAGATAACACAGGTTCAGGAATTGTGGTGTGACCACTGGCTCTCCTCCTCACATGCATGATGCGGGGCTGGGAACCAGAGCCTGCCTGGGTGGCTCCACCTGGAATCTGTATTCCCTTCCCTGCTTCTGCTTTTCAGGGTCATTTATTTTGGTTTTCAGAGATGATTTGTAATTTGACAAGTAATGCATGAATACATTCTCCTTGTAAAAAATTAAAGCATCACACATAAAGCTACAGTTCCCTTTATCATTGCCCTAATCCTGTTCCCCTCGTTTCTTCCCAAAGTAAAATACAAGTGTATCCTCCCAGACTGTTTTCTGTGCATTTTGATAAGTTTCTAAGCACCCATAGAAATGACATACTGATTTTCATTTATGTTTTTGCATAACCAAATAACAGAATCATATCCGTGTTGGAGAGATATCTGTTTCAGTACAGGTAGCCCCACTTCATTCTTTTTTTTTTTTTCTTTTTGTGAGTTTATTGGTCTTATGTCTTCTGTGGATAACCTCCTCATTCCCATCGCCCAATTTTTTTTTTTAAGATTTTATTTATTTATTCATGAGAGACAGAGAGAAAGAGAGATAGTCAGAGACACAGGCAGAGAAAGAAGCAGGCTCCATGCAGGGAGCCTGACACGGTACTCGATCCCAGGTCTCCAGGATCACGCCCTGGCCTGAAGGCGGCGCTAAACTGCTGGGTCACTGAGGCTGCCCCCATCACCCAGTTTTTAAAAATTGTGGTAAAATTTCCGTAACAGAAGATGTATCGTCCTCACCACTTTTAAGTACACATTTGGGTGGCATTGAGTACATTCACAGTGTTTGACAACCACACCCACTGTTCTTTTCACCAGGGCTTTTCCATTATCCCGTCCTGAAACTCTATCCGACAAGCAATGGTTTTCCATTCTCCTCAATCCCCAGACCCCAGAAACTACTGTGCTTCTTTCTGTCTATGAGTTTGACTCTGTATCTCATAGAAGTAGAATCATAGAGTATTTGTCCTTGTGTGTCTGGCTTATTTCACTCAGCGTGATGTCCTTGAGGTTCATCCACGTTGTAGCACGGGTCAGAATTCTGTTCCTTTTTAAGGCTTAATGTGAATAATACTGCATTGTATGTACATACTACCTTTTGTTCATTCATTAGTCAAGGGGCATTTGGATTGTTTCCACCGTCAGCTACTGTGAATAATGCTGCTGTGAACATGGGTGTACAGGTATCTACTCATCCCTGCTTTTAATTTTTTTGGGTATATACCTAGAAGGGGAATTGCTGGACCATGGTAATTCTGTTTAATTTTTTTGAGGATGCATCATACTGGTTTCCAGGGCAGCTGTACCATTTTGTATTTCCCACCCCTCTGACAGTGCACGAAGGGTTCCTACTCTCCACATCCTTGCCAACACTCGTTATTGTCTGTCTTTTGGATAGTAGCCATCATGGGTGTGAAGTGAAATCTCATTGTGGTTTTGATCTGCATTTCCCTACTGATAAGTGAGGTTGAACAGGAGTTGTTATGTGTTTCTGGCTGTGTGTATTGTTTTTTGTGTGTCTTTTTTATAAATGTCTATTCAAGTCCCTTGTCCATTTTGGAATTGGGTTGTCTTTGTTTTCACTGTTGAGTTCAGAGGTTCTTCATATGTTCTGGATCTCAGTCCCTTAGCAGATATGTGATCTGCAAACCTCATTCACTTTCACAGTGGCACAGTATCCATATGGGCAAGATAATATTATTTAGTTATTTGCTTCCAGGGCCTTGTTGGTGTAAACAGGCCACAGTGAATATTATTGTTTGTGCCCTAGTTCACACGAGCCCGTCTCCCTAGCATAGATCCTGAGAAAGTCAGATTGCTAGAATATGAATTGTAGGATATGAAAAGTAGTAGACACTGCTGAATTTCCCCACAGCATTTTAGGCAAAATTAGGCTAAAGGGGACATTCAAATTTTCCTTAGGAGGTTAAAAGCTAACAGACAGGCTACCTGAGGAGTGTAGGAGGAACAAGGGAAGGAGGGTACAAATCTGGAGGGTTCAAATCTGACACCAGGGCATATCTACAGTGATCAGACGAGCCTCAGGACTTAGCATTGGCTACCAGGGCTGCTGCTTCTCCACAGGTTACCACCCAGGGTCCCACCAAGACCAGGTAGGGATGGAGGTGGTATTGCTGAAGAACCTCCCAAGCCAGAGCCTGAAGGATTCAAAGGAAGGTCTCAAGTTCACTAATTGCAAAGCAAAGAGAAGAAAGAGGCTGGTTTAGTTCTCCTAGAGGTTATTGAACTTGGGAAGCTGTACTGAGGTGGCAGGCCCCTGTATTTTTATCTCCCACACTCTAGCAATACCAGTCCAATGAAATATAGTGTGGAAGGGGCCATGAGCAAGATCAGGAACCAGCAGACTATGGCCTGTGAGCCACATCTGTGTCACTGCTTTTGTCAGTAAAGTTTTATTGCAACAGCCCGCCCATTTCCTTGCTCTTTATGGGTGCCTTGGTGCTATAACAGCAGAGTCAGATAGGGGCTGCAGAGCCTCCAAAGCCAAAAATATCTCCTGTCTGACCCTTGACAGAAAAAGTTTGTCAACCCTTGATGTAGCTGTAATTATAAACTCAAATCATAAACCAAACTTGAATTTTTGTTTATTAAGCTTGATTCTACTTATGGTTGAAAAGTAAACTGGGGTGCCTGGCTGGCTCAGTTGAATGAATGTCTGGTTCTTGATCTTGGCTCAGGTGTTGATCTCATGGTCATGAATGCAATCCCCGCAATGGGCTCCATGCTGGGTGTGGAGCCTACATTAAAAAAAAAAAAAAAAAAAGGAAAAGAAAAGAAAACTACTCAGCAGCCCCTTTCAGGCTACACATATGGCTTCCTGCTTTGCTATGAAAATCAGAAATTTGAGGGCAGACAAACACAAGTGAAGGCCCCTTGGCCCCAGAGAGAGTCCTATTGAAGGGAGTCAACGATTTATATATATATTGATGATGGCAATTCAAATAGCTGGAATCAGTTACTTCATTTAAATACTACAGGCTCATGAAAAATCACATTCATTCAGTAAATGCGTGGTGCCTAACAGCCCTCTAATCCTTGGGTAAAGCTACAAAGAGGAATAATGAGAGAACTATAATTCCAAGGTAAACTTTACAGTGAGATGAATGCATAATTGGCTTTGATGTGTGGTCTGGTAGGTTTCCTGGTTTGTTGTTAGGTTAGTAAATCTAATAATTACATTACCTTTTTGGTTTCCAGCTTTATCCTGCCAAGAAGTCACCGACGATGAGGTCTTAGATGCAAGCTGCTTGTTGGATGTCTTAAGGATGTACAGATGGCAGATCTCTTCATTTGAAGAACAGGTGAACACCCCATTCAAAATCCTGCTCACTAATGCATTGGGGCCTGAGCTGGCAATGGTGGCAGAAAACTAGTCACCTTGCTGCCCCATGAGGAATAAATGCCAGTATTGACCTTGCACTTGTCTGGTTGGAGTTTACATTTCTGGGATGGTTTAGTATTCTGGGACCAGATCATGAACTTTGTTCCTATTCTCATGATCAGAGGAGAAATGCAGCCTTTTGTTTTTATTTTTTTTTTACCCCGTGGGTGGAGAGGTTAACAGGATAGGGTTTAAACACATAGTTGCCAAAGAATGAGCCTCTTTTTCATTCTTTTTTTTTTTTTTTGCCTCTTTTTTGTTGAGTGACTTTGCATTTCACTGGTTGCCGGGAACACCTGGGTCCTTCAGAGAGAGGCAGGTGGCTTTACCTTAGAAAGTAAGCTTCAGCCTGCAGCCACACTAAGCTGTAGTGTGCATGGGAAAGAGGCAAGCATGGCTCCACGTTGGCCTCTTCCTCTCTAAATGCATCAGAGCTTCTGGCCCAGGGCCTTACCCTCATCTTGATTATTACTGATCTCATTAGTCAACAGTAGACTTACACTGCCAACCACTTCTCACTGTCTAGAGCTAGAGCCGTGGGGGATGTATTGGGCCAGGTGTTTGCCTCATGGGGGTTCTCTACTGTCATCCTTATAGCAACCCTGTAAGGACTCACTCTTAAAAAAAAAAAAAAAAAAAAGACTCACTCTTACCGTCCCCATCTTGCAGATGAGAACACTGAGGTTCAGAGAAGCAAAGTGATGCACCCACAGTCACACAGCTGTTTTAGTGGCAGAGGCAGGATTTGAGCCAATCAGTTTCTCCAGTGCACACTGAAGTTCTGCCCTCTTCTCAAGACATTCCTTTTCTCAGGGCCACATCCTTCCGTGATTCACTGTGATGGAATAGGGTTTGGGTCTGACTCCAGCCTGTCTTGGCATTTCTCTCCCTGGTGAACCCCTGTTCCTGCTTGAAGGGTTGGTCTAGATGCCTTGTCTGTGAGCCTCCCTGGAGAAGCTGGGCCTTCTTCAGGCTATAGCACTACAGCTAGATAAAATAGCCAGGCTGCCACATCTGTCCCTCAAGGGCCTTATTGATCTTTGGGATCTCCCATCACTCTCTACAGGGCTCTTGCTCGCAGAGAGTTTATATTCTGGTGGAGAACTGGAGCCAATAATGAAGCCATTTCAAGATGCGTTAACAAGAAGATAAGCATGCTTATCTTAATAAGATAAGATGTGCCAGTGAGAATGTGGGGGGGAATGTACAGTTGGGGGAGGTGGTAGAGAAAAGCAGTGGGGAGACTCCCTTAGGTAGAGAAGGCTCTTGTGGAGATGTTAAGTTATTGCTGAAGTCTAAAAAGAAGGGAGAACTGTGAGGAGCTGGCTGCCAGAATATTCCAGATAGGACCGTACAGGGTGAGAGCCTTGAGGATGCCGTGTTTGGGGAAGGGCAAGGAGCCCAGCGTGGCTGCAGCCAGGGGCTCCGATGGTTGCGGGGAGCCGATTATGCAGGGCCTCAGCCACCCTGGACTGGAGTTGGGCTTCTACTGTGTGCAGTGGGGAGCTACTGGCGGCCTTGTACAGGGTCTGCTCCGACCTGGTCTGTTTGAACAGACATGCTGTACTGGAGGGGTCAAAGTGGGCCAGAAGGAGCAGAGAGGAAAGTTGAGAAGCCATTGTAGGTGTCCGGGCCGCCGATGGCCTGGTTCAGACTGGTGTTGAGGCAGGGGAGACAGAGTCCTCCATGATTCAGGGTATGTGTTGGGTGTAGAGGACTGCCGCTGCACCGGCAGGAGGTGGCAGGGGGTGGGGGCTTATGTCAGGGAGGATCCTTGCAGGAAGGTCTCCTTCAGGAGGTACCTTTTCAGCAGAAATGTGAAGGATGAGAAGGAGGCAACTGTGTGAAGATATGGGTGGGCTTCCCAGGCGAGGGCACAGGGAAGAGCAGGCCCTGATGGCTGGCTCATGGAGCAGAAGGAAGCCAGGGTGCAGCGTGGCGAGTGGGGCAGGGAGCTTGAGGGGCCAGATCAGGTCCTCAGGCCTCGTGGGCCAGCTGAAAAGGGGGGATTTACCCCACCAGTGAAAGCCACTGGGAACTTGAAAGCAGAAGAGTAAAGGCATTTGCCTCTTAAAAGATCACCCTGGTGAGTGGAGGGAGAGCCCAGCAGGTTCAGTGCCATCTGAGTTCGGAGGAGGAGAGACTTACCCATCCCAGAAGAGCCAGGGCTGGCTTTGGCTTTTGGGGAGAGAGGCTCCTTAATAGAGCTGCCCCCTGCCATACGTTGTAGCAATTCCATGTCCGGGTGTATGCCCAGAAGAATTGAAAGTTGGGACTTCCACAGAATCTGGTACGCCCACATGCATAGCTGTATTTTTTTTTTTTTTAAGATTTTATTTTTTTTATTTACGAGAGACACAGAGAGGCAGAGACACAGGCAGAGGGAGAAGCAGGCTCCTTGCAAGGAGCCCAACGTGGGACTCCATCCCAGGACCCCAGGATCACGACCTGACCTAAAGGCAGCTACCCAGGTGTCCCTGCATAGCTGTATTATTCACAGCAGCCAAAAGGTAGAAGCAGCCCAGGTTCCATTAACACATGAATGGATAAGCAAAATGCGGTGTGTGTGTGTGTGTGTGTGTGTGTGTGTGTGTGTACACATGCAATAGAGTATGCATACATGGACATACTTATGTATACACACACAATGGAATGTTACTCAACTTTAAAAAAGGAAGGAAATTCTGACATGTGCTATCACATGGATCAGCCTCGCAGCCATTGAGCTTAGTGCAATAAGCCAGTCACATAAGGACAAACACAGTATGATCCCGAGAGTAACCAGGTTGCCTGAGACAGAGTAGGAAAGTGGCCCCCAGAGGCTGGGGTAGGGAGTGGGGAGTCAGTGTTTGAGGGGGACAGAGTTGCAGATGGGAAAGGTAGAAAAGTTCACAGGATGGGCTGTGCTGATGATCACACAATAGTGTGAATGTACTTAGCCCTGCAGAACTCGTACGCTTAAAAATGGTAAAAATGGCCACCTGAACATCGTGTGTGTATTTTAGCAGTAAAAAAGGAGTAGTCCAGTGGAGGGGCAGCCAGAGCTGAACCAGGCTCAGAGACAGGTGGTGTGAAGGCCCCCTACAGCTTGCTCTCCTTCTCTCTCCTCTTGGGCCCCTTAGTTAAGGTCCTTTGTTGTGAAAATATCTAGGATATAAATTTCCATTAAATGGGCTGGACCAAAAAAATAAAAAATAAAAAATAAATGGGCTGGGCCTTGAGGAGGTGGAAAGGTGCAGGAAATCTGCCTGGCGGCCCACAGAGCAGCACTCCTGATGCTGTGTCCGCCCCGTCTGAACCTTCTTTGCCCTTTGACAGGATGCACACGAGTTATTCCATGTCATTACGTCCTCCCTGGAAGATGAGCGGGATCGGCAGCCCCGGGTCACACATTTGTTTGATGTGCATTCCCTGGAGGTAAGCCATTAGTATTTTCAATCCATGTGTGAGGTTTGTGCATATTTCCTAGGTAGAGGAAGTATAAGTATATGTATAATTTTTGTATAACCCTGAACTCAAAAGTAAGTCTCAGTAAAAATCAAGACTGGGCATGGAGCTGGTGTTTGTCTCAAGCTGCAGACTTTGCAATTGGTGACTGGTTAGGGGTGTCTAGGCTCTTTAAAATGACTAATTGCTGCAATTTGTGTTGGCTTTGAGAAGAAAAGGTATTTTCCCCCTATTTAACAGAGGGGACCAGGAACCAAAGGAATACTAAATGAAGCCTTATTTCCCTGGAACATTATAAATATTAGGGAGTTGATTCAAGTTACCTAATGAAGGGAGGGGCATATTCCAGAGAGAGGAAATGTGTTTTGATAGCATTTGATGAAGGATGAGGTACAGTAACCAACCAGAGAGGATCATTAGGGCTACTTTTAGGATCTCTCATTAAAAGTTAGGTGTAAGTGATGAAATCCACAGAGAAACTTGAAAGCTTTAGGAGCAGGGTGAGGCAGGTAAAAGGGATCATAGCTGGGTTCTCAGTGTGTTTTTTTCTTTCTTTCCCTACAGCAGCAGCCAGAAATAACTCCTAAGCAAATAACCTGCCGCACAAGAGGTAATCATCCCCCTTGAACTGTAACACATAAGATGGGTACATTTGAGATATGACAATGATTTGCTTGTTTTTTTAAAAACAAAACAAAACACCGTTTTTTTTTCTGGTGACATCCTATCCAGCTTGAACTGCGTGTACTTGCAAAGGGACTTGGGTTTTAGAAACAGTTTTGCGTTGGTTCCCTTGGGCCATCCTGAATTGTTGCCTCACACTGAGGCCTTGCTCAGTTTTAATGCCTCGGAAAAAGTGATGGACTTATTTCTACTTCAGGCAAGAGTTTTCTTTCTACCTTCTTGAATTGATCTCATGAGGAACTTCTTAAGCCGAAATGGTCATATCCTCAGCAAATGATCACGGTCCTCCTTAGAAGGAGATTGTTGTTTTCTTAAGACCTAAACTTAAGGAAAAGACGCGTGAATTCCTTTGTGCATCAGTAGTAATAACAATGATTATCTTTTGAGCCCCAAACTTTGGCCAGGCACCGTAGCATCTCATTTAAGCCTCAGAGCAATGGTGTGGAGTTAATCATGGAGATAATGGGTTAATAATTGTCCCCATTTCCAGTGAACCAAACCTCACAGAGAAGAAGTGACTTCCTGGGTTATAAAACTAATAAAAAGCAAAGCAAGGATGGAGCCCAGGGCCACATGATTCTAGGGCGTGTGTTTCTGACTAGCTTCCCACACTGTTGATTCCTCCAACTCCCATCCTATCCAAAAAAAAAGAAAGAAAGAAAGAAAAAAAAGAAATCCCAGTTTTTCAGATTTTGCTTATTCTGATGATTTTTAGAAGTTTATCTCACTTTCTGGAATGTTCACTTGTGGTATCCTTCCTTTGACATCTCAAACATGTTAAGTGAGTGTTGGTGAAAACACATTCAACAAAACAAATTCTTTTTTTATTTAATTTTTTTCCTTTCAAGATTTTATTTATTTATTAAAATATTTTATTTATTTATTCATGAGAGGAGGCACAGAGAGAGGCAGAGACATAGGCAGAGGGAGAAGCAGGCTCCCTGTGGGGAGCCTGTTGCAGGACTTAATCCTGGGACCCCAGGATATCGACCTGAGCCAAAGGCAGATGCTCAACACTGAGCCACCCAGGTGCCCCTCAAGATTTTATTTAAATTCAAGGTAACATATAGTAGAAACTCCTTCCTTTAGTGTGGCCTAGCCACTATACAGAAACCACATTTAAGGACTTGTATAAATTCTCCTGTGAAGGAAATGGGTTGTCTTTTTGATGGAAAGCTATTTCAGTTTACTTTTCAGGAACATTTGTTTCTGAAGAGGGAGTTGCTATGAAACACTGAATAGGACAGTGAGTTGAGTTGGTGCCAAACGGCTAGAGATAGCAAAGCAAAACACGTCCTGTGTTTCAGGGTCACCTCATCCCACGTCTAATCACTGGAAATCCCAGCATCCTTTCCATGGAAGGCTGACGAGTAACATGGTCTGCAAACACTGTGAACACCAGGTAAATACAATACCAGTGCTTGATATTTTTGGCAAGGTTTTCTTTTGAGACTCATGAAGCATCTGGAGAATGTAGACTGACATTGGTAGATGGCATTTGTAGTCACCTGGGCTCTGTGCACTTGTGGACTGACCACCTCCCTTTAGGCAGGGCCCACATGTCATTTGACCCTCAGGTGGCATCTTCTCAGAGAGCAGCAGACCAACTGTGGATTGGCAGGAATTGAGTCTAGTTTGGGTCTGTATGTTTGCGGTAGGCACAACAGATTCTGTGGTTTGGTTGGGTTTTTGGTTTTTTTGTTTTGTTTTGTTTTTACTTTAGTTTTTGTTTTGCTTTCAACATTTTAAAATAATTTTTATTTGAAAAATTCCAACTAAATACAAAAATAGAGAATTGTGTAACTGTCACCTTGATCAGTTTTAGAGTATTTTCATTCCCTGCTGAGCCTGTCCCCACTCCCACCCTGCAAACCCTTCCCCCCTCCTCCCCCATTAGCAGTTACTCTCCATTTCCCCTGCTCTTCTAGCCTCAGGCAACCACTAACCTGCTTCCTGTCTTTATAGATTTGCCTATTCTGGACATTTCCTATGCCCTGAATCATGAGGTCCTTTGCGACTGACTAACTTCTTTCACTCAGTGTCATGTTTTTCTTTTATTCCTTTTATGTTGAGTGATAGTGATTGATTTTTCTTTTTCTTTTGTTTTTTAAAGATTTTATTTATTTATTCATGAGAGACAGAGAGAGGCAGAGACATAGGCCGAGGGAGAAGCAGGCTCCCTGCAGGGAGCCTGATATGGGACTCTATCCTAGGTCTCCAGGATCACGCCCTGGGCCAAAGGCAGAAGCTTAACCCCTGAGCCACCCAGGCATCCCAGATTGATTTTTCTAATGTTAAACTAACCTTATGATTCTAGAATAAACTCTACTTGATTGTGATTATAATTTTTTACATATATTACTGGATTTGATTTGCTGATACTGTCTAAAAGAGGTTAGTGTCTGTGTTTAGGAGGAATATTGGTCTTACAGTTTTCTTGTAATGTCTTGTCAAGTTTTGTTATGATGATTATACTGCCCTCGTACCATGAGCTGGGAGAAGTGTTCCTTCTTCCTTTATTTCCTGGAGGACTTTGGTTAAGATCAGTCTTGTTTCTTCCTTAAATATCTCTGGGAAGACTTCTTATCCTGGAGTCTATTTTGTCTGATTACTTTCCACCTAACTAGTCTCCCTCCCTCCCTCCCTCCCTCCCTCCCTCCCTCCCTTCCTCCCTCCTCTTCCTTATTCTTTCTTCCTTATTTATTTTATTTATTATTTATTTATTTATTTGAGAGAGAGAGAGAGAGTGTGAGTGTGTGTGTGTGTGTGTGTGTGTGTGTGAACAGGGGGAAGGGTAGAGGGAGAGAGAATCTCTCAAACAGACTCTCTGCTGAACGTGGAGCCTGATTTGGGGCTTGATCTCAGGACTCTGATATCATGACCTGAGCTGAAACCAAGAGTCAGTTGCTTAACCGACTGAGCCCCCCAGGCACCCCTAACTAGTATTTCTATAGGATATCTCTTTCTGTTTTCTTATTTTTGACCTAACTTTGTCTTTGTATTTAAAGTGTGGCTTTTGTAGATAGCATATAATTGGGTTCAGTTTGACAATTTGCCTTTTAATTGGTTTGTATTTATGTGGTTAGATTTAGGTCTGCTAGTTCACTGTTTTCTATTTGTCTCATAATTTTTTTGCTCCTCTGTGCTTCCTTTCCTGCCTTCCTTTGGGTTAATTGAATATTTTTTAGTATTCCATTGTAATTCCTCCATTGGCTTTTTAGCTCTACTTTTTTACATTTATGTGTGTGTGTGTGTGTGTGTGTGTGTGTGTGTGTGTGTGATTACATCATGCACTTTTCACACATCATGGTATATTTACTCCAAACTTAGAAGAGTTCTATTACTCCATTTTTTTTTTAAAGATTTTATTTATTTATTCATAGACACAGAGAGAGAGGCAGAGACACAGGCAGAGGGAGAAGCAGGCTCCAGGCAGGGAGCCCGATGTGGGACTCGATCCCGGATCTCCAGGATCACACCCCAGGCTGCAGGCGGCGCCAAACCGCTGCGCCACCGGGGCTGCCCTATTACTCCATTTTTTGTCATCTATGTTACACCCATGTATTATAATCCTACAATACTATCATAATTTTTGCTTTAAACAGTTATATGAATTTAAAAGAAAAGGTTTTTTTAAAAGATTTTATTTATTCATGAGAGACAGAGAGAGGCAGAGACATAGGCAGAGGGAGAAGCAGGCTCCATGCAGGAAGCCCGATACTGGACTCGATCCCTGGTCTCCAGGATCACACCCTGGGCTGAAGGCAGACACTTAACTGCTGAGCCACCTAGGCATCCCTAAAAGAAAAATATTAAAAATGTTTTCTATTTGCCATTTTCAGTGTTCTCTGGCCCCTCTTTAGTCCCAAGTCCATTTGATGTTTTTTCCCTTTAGCCTAAAAAGATTCCTGTAACATTTCTTACAGCTCTCTTGGCAACAAATTAATTTAGTATTCATTTATATGAAAAATGCTTCTGTTTTGCCTTTTTTTCCCCTAAGAAGTTTTGTTTGGTGCAGATTTGAGGGTTGACAGTGTTGCTGTTGTTTGGGTTTGGTTTGATTTGATTTATTTGTGTTTTTTTTTGACTGAAGTAATTTGGCACCTATGTTTCCAGTCATGGTGTCTTGTTAGGAAGTGGTTGACTGTGGAAGGTCATCTCAGTTTGTGGAAGGGAAGATGAGCCAGGCAGAGTCTGGTAGCAATTGCTTTGCATCATCTTACAGTACACAGAAACCTTACATCCAGATGCCTCCCACAGCTGACTTGCTGTTTATCAGTGGAGGGAGAGGAAGGGGACAATAAGGTAGAGAGTAGTGCCGGAAATCAGACCTTCCAGGAGTCTTTACTGCAGTGGCTCCCCATGCCTTGCCCACTAGCTCTGAAAGCTGCATTGTTCTTGAGCAACCTGGCAGGGGTGAAAGGAACCTCACAACTTCACCACCTCAGGCTCTCAAGCAGTGGCCGGTGAATTTCCAGCAATTGTTCTAGATAACACTGTTTTCCCTCCCTGCTCCCCACTGTCCCCCGACCCATGCACCTGCTGCTGATTGTGCACCTCCTTCTGATCCTCACCATGGTCACCTCTGGCATTTGAAGCAGTCTACAGATTGCACTTGACCATAGGCAAAGAATACTTGACATGTGATATGTGGCATCAAAGCAGGAAGATAGGCCCCCGGAATCAGGTGCATGTGAGGGTGACATCATCCCTTTGGGCGGAGCCAAATCCTCAAAGACCTTGTCTGCTCTTGAGCTTCCACCCCTCTTTCCACTAGTCAGAGCCCCCTGAGGAAGTTACAGAGCAGTAGAGCCAGGGCCCCACATCTCAGGGTCATCTTGTCTCCCAGCCACTCCTCACCCCCAAACTGTGGAGGAGGTTCCCGTATGCCTGGCTTGTTTACTTCCAGTTCATCACTTTAAAGGCATTGTTCTGTTGGCTTCTGGCCTCCACTTTTTCTTTTGTTTTTCTTTTCTTTTCTTTCTTTTTTTTTGTTTTGTTTTTAGATTGCATTTATTTATTTGACAGAAAGAGAGAGAAAGAGAGCACTCCAGTAGGGGGAGCTGGAGAGGGAGAGAGAAAAGCAGACTTAACCACTGAAAAAGGAACCCAATTTGGGGCTTAATTCCAGGATCCTGGGATCATGACCCACGCCAAAGGCAGATGCTTAACCAGTTGAGCCACGCAGGCACCCCTGGTCTTCACCTTTTCTAGTGCACAGCCCATATCACTCATATCATCCTCCTGTTTGTAAAGTGTCATTTTTCTTTTTCTGTCTGCCTATGAAATTTTTCTCTCTATTGTTGAATTTTGGCAGTTTGTCCACTCTTTGCCCAGGTATCATTTGCATTTTATTTGCTTGGAATTTGCTGAATTTCATAAATCTGTACCTTTATGTTTTCACCAAATTTGCACATTTCTTTTGGCCATTATTTTTCCAAAGCTGTTATGCCCCATTGTCTACTTGTTGGTCTGTTTGATATCGTTCCACAACTTGCTGAGGCTTGGTTCATTTTTCTTCAACCTCTCCTCCGTGTCCTTCAAATTGGATAATTTCCGTGGACCTGTCTTCGAGTTCATGGACTCCTTTCATCTTCACTTTGTTTGCTTGTCCAGTGAACTTTTCATTTTAGTTATTGTTGTATTTAGTTGTATAATATTCATATGGTTCTTCACCATTTCCATTCATCTGCTGAGACTCTATTTGCCTCCAGGACTAAATAACTTTCTTTCTGTTTATCCTTGAGCACATTGATCATAATTCTTTTTAAGGTCCCTGTGCTAATTTCAGTATCCAAGTCATCCATAGAATCCTTCACCATGGGTCATGTGTTCCTCTTTATATTGTATGTCTAGTTATTTTTTTTGTTGCATATTTAACATTATAGTAGGGACTTCGGATCCTGTTCTGTTTCTCTGAAAAATAACGAATTCTGTTCTTGAGTGCAGTTAACTTGGCTGAATTCAAAGCCAAACTGTCCTCCCCACATCAGGGAGCAAACTCAGTGTAGTTTTTTCAGCTCCTAGCTTCTGCTTTTTGCAGGCTTCTGAAGTTTCTCTGTGTATGCCTTGGAATCGGGCAGGGTTTAAACACCGATTTGGGGGGTCATCCTGTCTGTGGCTGCCCTCTTTCTGGGATTTCCCCCAGCTTCTCTACCAGCCCTGAACTTTGTCTTCTGATACTTCCATCCTTTAAGACCGAGGCTTTTTGCTACCCAGCACTGAACTGTGTAGACCAGGGAGTACCCTCCTCAGGCAGAAAGTCACACAATGCAAATCTCACTGTAGAGTTCCTGTTTTCCCAAGAGTTGGCAGTAGCTCTTCAATCATCCAGACAGTTGTGTTTTGTTTTGGTCCAGAATTTATATGCATTATCTCAAGGAGAGCTAGTCTAGCCAAGCTCCTCTGCCATCACAAAATGCAGCAACCCTTACTCTATTTTATCATCTGGGTTTTTTTTACAGTTAATAACCCAACAGGAACATGTTTCTATGTTTCTGTATACTCACACATTACTATGCTGTTTTTTTTTAAAGAATTTTTTAAAAAGTTTTTTTTAATTTGACAGGGAGCCCAAGCAGGGGGATGAGATGCAGGCAGAGACAGAGGGAGAAACAGATAGAGGGAGAAGCAGACTCTTCAATGAGTAGGGAGCCGAACGTGGGGTTTCATCCCAGGACCCTAGGATCATGACCTGAGCCAGAGGCAGTCACTTAACTGACTGAGCCACTCAGGTGCCCCTTGCTACAGAGAGAGAGGCAGAGAGATAGGCAGAGGGAGGAGAAACAGGCTTCATGCAGGGAACCCTATGCGGGACTCGATCCTGGAACTCTGGGATCACATCCTGAGGCGAAGGCAGACACTCAACTGCTGAGCCACCCAGATGTCCCCGCTATGCTATTTTTAATAGAATGTTCTATCCTGTGGACATGACATAATTTATTTAATCATTCCCTAGAAATTTCAGTTATTCACATTTTGATGTTATAAATAATGCCTTGATGAACATCCCCTATAGTTTTGTCCATGGTTATTTCATAATGATAAAACCCTTACATTTCTGGGTCAGGTATATGCGTTTACAGTTATCTTATAAGCTGCCCTTTGGTATTACTGTATCTCTTACGCTGACAGTGTTGTTTGTCCTAGAATTTGCTTGTAGGTAAGTATACTGTGTTTCATTATGTCAGCATTGGGCATCTAAATATTAAACTATTTTGTAGGCATGTATGGTTCCCATCTCTAAAGCTCTGACTTGAACCTCCATCCTTTCTGGATTTTCTGCAATGTTTGTTTCAGAGTCCTGTTCGATTTGATACCTTCGACAGCCTTTCACTGAGTATTCCAGCTGCCACGTGGGTATGTACCAAGCCAAGCGATGGTTTATTTGGGGTCTGTTTTGGACACATTGAAATCCAGCAGGCTTTGAGATACTTTTTGTAGCTGAGGTACTATGCATTACTCAGACACATGGTTAGCTGAACTGTCTTGGTGATTTTGTGTGGTGCCATGGCCTGATTTTGAGGGAGAAGAAAGTAGATGTTTTTTTCTCTGGCTGCAGGAATTTTGGCTCCCCCATCCTCCATATTAATCTCAAATTCAAAGATACCTAAAACAGTGTGGAACTCCATAAGTGTTATGTTAGTGTTATGTCCTCGCAGTCTTGTATCTACTCATAAGAACAAGTCTAGGATGCTTTGAGCTCCATATTTGCTCAGGGAACATCCAGTTGCATCTGTGACTATTTGCCTATATAAGCAAAAATAAGGCTGTGGGATCACATTGCCATCCATTAGTAGTTTCAATGTAGCTTGCCTTTGAATTACAATCGTGAATTTTGTTTTCCGGTGCTAAAGGGGAATCCGCTGACCCTGGACCACTGCCTTCACCACTTTATCTCATCAGAATCCGTGCGAGATGTCGTATGTGACAACTGTACGCAGGTATGCCTCTAACCCTCAGTGTCACCCTGCAGCCAGCCTGTGTGTCCTGATATAGCACCTCTCATACCACCACTTACTATTGGCCTGTGCTCTTCTGGCTATACCCAGGTGGTCTTTTCAGCCACGGCTACGTAACCTGGCTAGGAAATCAGTAGTCCATGGACCAGAGCTCTTTCCCAGATGAGTTTTACTTCATCCTTAGAATGTTTACAGGGAAAATGTGAGTGCTATGCTTTGAGATGGGACCTCCACCCCCCCCACCACTCCTCTTCTCGCACCCTGCCCTACCGACACTCACCTGCCTGACTCTCCTGAGCATTCACGTGCCATCCTCTGAAGAAGAGGAACCACGTGGAGAACTTATGAAGACACGAAAGAAAATAGATGATGCACCTGTTTCAGAGTTCAGCATCACACTGTCATTTCTCTTGGACCCACTGTCACTGTTACTTAATGACTAAAACAGTGAGAATAACTCAAGATTAACTGGGTAGCTGAGCTCCTTTAGCGGGTCAAAGTCAGGTGCCAACTGAATACAGGTGTAACACAAACCTGGCCTGTGGCTCTCCATAGATGTTTCATTTCAAGAAATTCTGCAGAGGTTTTCTTTTATTTCAGATTGAAGCCAAAGGGACATTGAATGGGGAAAAGGTGGAACACCAGAGGACCACCTTTGTTAAACAGCTGAAACTAGGGAAGGTGAGCCCATCTCACATACCTTGTCAGCTTTGCTCTGCGGGGTGGGGTGGGAGGTTGCCCCCAACACTCGACCACTTCCGGTTTCTCTCCCCCCACCCCCACCCCACAGCTCCCTCAGTGTCTGTGCATCCACCTCCAGCGGCTGAGCTGGTCCAGCCACGGCACGCCCCTGAAGCGGCATGAGCACGTACAGTTCAATGAGTTTCTGATGATGGACATCTACAAGTATCACCTCCTTGGGCACAAACCCGGTCAGCACAACCCCAAACCCAGCGAGACCACGGGGCCCACCTTGGATCTGCAGGATGGGCCGGCCACCCCCAAATCAGGTGTGTGCCTGAGGAGCTACTGCACACAACTTGTAGCACAGGGGAAAGGGATTTGGTGTCACCACTTTCTGGGCCCCTTGTGCTACAAGGGGAGCTAGTCCAGTGGTTGCTTAGATTCTTGAGAACAGCAGGATTGGGGGTATGGGAGGGAAAAGTCCTTGAAAGAGGTTAAGCTTATATAGTAACGAGGAGTTTTAAAAACGGTATCAGAGTTGAAAAAATATGGGAAGAAAAGCTTAAGATTGCTTTTTGATATTTTGACTGAATGATAATGGGCTCCCAGCATTCCAATGAATTTCTTGTCCCTGCCCCTGCCCAGTAGGGTCATGTCGTTTATACACATGTGGGGAGGAAAGGCCTGGCCAACGATCACTTCTTCGCTACTGAGTTCCTTATTGATCTAGTCCCACTGCTTTCCTCACCTGAGACTAATTGCTGAGTCGAGCCCCCGTGGAGCAGGAAGCTCTCATGACCCTCAGTCTTTTGGAGGGGAAAATCCAGGCCCCAGAAGGTGAAGTGACTGCTCACAGGGCAAACATCAGTCCACTGGGAAAATGGGCACTAGAAGGCAGCACTGGGCAGTTTTTGAAAGCTGTCTTATCTAACACATTGAGGGCTCCAAGCCCAAACTCCCCACCTGCTCCTGCTCCCAGTCAAGCTGGAGGCCTGTCTTCCCTGCACTCCGATGCTCCTGACCAGGATCCCTGGCTGCTTTTATTCTTCCTCACATCCATAGTTGTGTGGCCTGACAGGACACCATATACAGGGAGACTGTACTTTGCCTTTTTCCAGCGAATCAACAGGTGAACATCAGAGGACCCACAGTGGGAAGAGGGCTTAGTCTTTGGCTGCTGTTTTAAATCCAGGACCTCACCCTGGATCCTTCCTCTTCCGCATGGGACTGCAGGTCTGCTCATTGCCACAGCATGCCGTCTGTGGCTACCATACAGCCAACAGTGGCCTACTTGGTACTTACAGGCCCCCACATATGATATTTGAAAGGACAAGAGAGGTTGTCCTCAATAATTCTCCATTATTTTATCTATACACATCAACATTTATCTACGCGGTTACATGTTGGTATTCTTTGGTAGCTGGAGATGAAAGAATAAAGAACATTTTAGATTGGTGGTTCTCAGGGAGCTTTGTTCCCTGGGAAACATCCAGCAGTGGCTGGTGGCGTTTTTGGTTGTTATAACCGGGCTATTACTGGCATCTGGTGCGTAGAGGCCAGGGACGCTGTGGAACATCCTGCAATGCCCGAGAGAGGTCCCACAGCCAAGAATTAACCAGCCCACGTGCCAGTAGTGTCAAGGTCGAGAACCTTGCTTTAGGTTGAAATGCCAGTAAATTAGCTACAGCATAACTCTGGCTCATCTTTAGCAAATAGGGACAGGAGTCTTCAAGATTCACAAAGCTGTCAAAGTGAACAACAGACCAGGAGCTAGATACACTTTTCCTACTTGTCATTTAAAAAGTCAAGTCAAGAACAAAAAGGGGCCCCGGCTCAGTTGCTGAAGCGGCTGCCTTCGGCCCAGGTCACGATCCCTGGGGGTCCTGGGATTGAGCTCTGCTCAGCGGGGAGCCTGTTTCTCTCCTTCTCCCCCTGCTCGTGCTTGTTTGCTCTCTCTCAAATATAAAGGACAAAAAAAGGTAGGAATCATCCTAACACTAAATGAACCACTTGTTTTTTTCTTTGTAGCATCGTTGGGGAGTTAAACTCAACGTAATTGAAGCCACGATGTGTTCTTCTACAGCTGCTGCTACTTGTAACTGCCTTGGGCCTTTTTCTCTTGCAGTTCTGAGTCAGCCCGGGGGCCCCAAAACACAAATTTTTATGAATGGCGCCTGCTCCCCATCTTTGTTGCCCCCCCTGCCAGCCCCGATGCCCTTCCCGCTCCCCGTGGTTCCTGACTACAGGTGAGCCGTTCCGGAGAAGCACATTCTTCATGTCTCGTAGCTGCTGGTTTTCTTGGTTTCCATAATCAGCTTTGCAAAAACAGATGACAGTGTAGACATTTGTTCTTTCATCTTGAGATGCAACTTCACTGTTACACATACCTGTTTATTTTTGTTCAACATGGAAATCACTTGTTATGTATATTACATGTGGGAATGCATGTATAAAGTATGAAGGAGGAAATTTCAAATTCCTTAGGATCCCACGTACACATCAGCAGTTAAATCTTTAAGGCCTTCCACCCTGTAAAGCTGTGTGTACACACACGTCACACGATGGACTTATATAAATGCAAGGAACGGGCATCTTACCATGCCAATAAATACCAGTCTGCGTTGTAATGGTTGTGTAGTAGTCATTCATATGAATATACCATTGTATCAGCCCCTGATCACTGAACATCTAGGATTCTTTCACTTTGTTTCTGCCCATAACCCTTCTTTTTTTGTATTTGTAAACTACTTGCATTTGTTTCTACCATTCAGCTCCTCCATGTACCTCTTCCGGCTGATGGCCGTTGTAGTCCACCATGGAGACATGCACTCGGGACACTTTGTGACTTACCGACGGTCTCCACCTTCGGCCAAGAACCCTCTTTCAACCAGCAACCAGTGGCTGTGGATCTCCGATGACACCGTCCGCAAGGCGAGCCTGCAGGAGGTCCTGTCCTCCAGTGCTTACCTGCTGTTCTATGAGCGTGTTCTTTCCAAGATGCAGCACCAGGGCCGGGAGTATAGGTCTGAAGAGTGACTGCCCTGGCCCCAGAGCTAGAGTCAATGGCACTGTCCAAACTGGCAGGGAACAAGGCAAAATCAGACTGTGTGGGTATGCAAGCAGCCCCGCTAGAGTCCTCAGCCTTCTGGTGAGTTCTAAGAGCAGGCTCTGTGCAGGAGCCAATGGTCCCAGTTCAAGCCAAACCAGGCTCCCTGAACAGCTCTGCTAGTATGCACTGGAGGGTGTCTTTGTTGTGCTCGGACAGCATTCATTCTGTCTTGAACGTCTTTTTACTCACCTAATATAGGTAATTAAAAGAAATCCGATTCTGGAAGCCACCTTTTTTATATTCAGCTATGTTAGGTGTTCTCAGAGGGGAGATAATTTTGTCTAAGACCTCTGATCGGTTTCAGCATAGATCTTTTATTTTTAATAAGCAGGCCCATACAAATTGGTGAAATTATTAAAGGCAACAACTTAGAAGAAAAAGTGCCTTTCACTTTTGATTGCTTTTGTAGCACGTCCATCCTGGAAAATACATATTGTCCAAGAGTGCCCAAAACAACTTTTGAAAAGCTCTACTCCTTCCAAGTTTCTCCATGGTGACAGGACAGCTCAAAGACGCCTGAAGAACACTCGCCTTTATCTTTTTGTGGGTCTTTTCTAATCTTTGGATTCTTTCTATGTAGTCAAAGCGCACCTGCCAAATCTGCCACCACCGCCCCCTGCCCTCTGCCCCTGGGAAGGGGGTTAATTCTTCCACTGCTCTATCAGTTGTAAGTGCACTGCTTCTCGGTTGCTCTTACTCTCGGCACACTGGACTAGAGATGTGATGACGGTCTGGTATAAAACTTTGTGAATAGTAGGCACAGAACAGCCATCTGTGCCAGCACCTGCACTTCCTCTGCTCTGGACAAAGTCCGTTTTTACATAAAGTCCCCACCCCACCCCCGAGGACAGTTACTCCTAACTCTGTTGCCTATGCAGTGCTCCTGAGGCTTACAGGCGTAGCTGGGGGCTGCATGAGAGGACAGTCCTTGCCTTGATTCGGGAGCTGGGTTCAGAAGGAAGGTCACCGAATGTAGGGCTACAGTTGGGCTTCCTCATTTGTAAAGTGAAGGCTGATGCTCAGCAATCATCAAAACCTCAGCCCTTTCTACAAAAAAGAAGTTTTCGATTTTTAAAAAAATGTATCCTTACAGCTGATCATCTAATATTATCATTTTGTTACAGGTCCATATTCTAAATTTATGGGCTCCCAGCAGCCTGGTTAAAAAAAAAAAAAAAGACTATATTGAGCATCCTCTTCCTTCTTTGGATAAGTCTCATGAATGCAGCCCAGGGCCAAAGGAAGTTTGAGGACAAGTAGTATTATATGTTTTAGCTAGGTTTTTTTATTTAAAAAAAAAAAAACAAGATACCAAATTCAAATGGACTCTTCAGAGTTAAGGTTTAGAATCAGAGCTTTCTAAGAGGTCACCCGAGGTGAGGCAGAACTGTGCTTCCCCTGGCAGGGGCCAGCTAACAAACACTTCTAGACCAGGCCTGGGTGTCTGCTCACAGCAGAAGGGGCCCAGGTGATCACTGCCCCACTGGGCCCAGCACGCATCCCTGAGGACTCAAAACTCACTACCGATTGAACATCCTGTGAAGGTTCTCCAGGCCACGGACGTCAGGGAGAGAGGGGCAGCTTGAAGCACCTGAGCCCTCCCTGCTGACGCCCCTTCCCTGGCTCTATGGTTGAAAAGAGTACACCTGTTTTACCTGAGTCTGGAGGAATCAAATGCCCAATGACGTGACCTTACACTGCACTGCGAAGCGGTAGCTTCTAATAACTGCTCTTCTGCCCCCGCTTACTCTTTGAAATCTGCCGTTAAAGAGAGATGCTGGGCACAAAACGTTTAGCTGTAAGCAATTTGTTGTTGGTCAGAGGCCAGGATCTGAGCCAAGGCTGTAAATGTGAATGACACCCATGCAAGGTCTCTTAACTAGACTTAAAGCTGACTTCCTCATTTTGTAAATTATTAGACATTAAGTAGCATCTTATTTCTAGCTTTAAGTTATTTACAAAGCGGCTTCTCTTGGCACAAACCTAAGTTAAACTAGTAGTTTATGCTGTAATAACTGCTGATTTATGTATTTGCAAAAGGTACCTTTTGTATCTGCTGTGTATTATAGTAATAAAAGAATCTTTTTGTTAGGAAAAAAAATCAACTGGTATTCTTTCATAATTGACCAATTTGATAACTGCCATCTTCTTTCTGAATTCTGCATTGTTATGTAATAAGCCCCATCCTTGGATTAAGCCTTTCCTATGTTCCCTGCTGAGAAAGGAGATGCCAGCTCCCACTTGGAGTAGAAAAGGAAGGAGAAAATAGAAGTATGAACCACTGACAAAGTTCCTATTTTTTAGTGGGCAGAATTTTGCGAAATGTCAGATTGATCCGTGGAGCTAGAATCTTCTTTCGTACAGGGAGACTGTGGTACCAGTGAGTGTTGGTCGGGTGGTTCATCAGAAGCAAACTTCCGTGGGCCAGCTGAAGCCTGACCACCTCCACCTTCCGAGAGGGCTTTTTCCCCCGAGAATCCTTGTGCCGGAAGAAGAAGTCTCTACAGGCCCCAAAGGAGACAGAGGCTATGGGGCTCCCGGGAGCCAGTTCTCGTTCATCATCTCTGTGCTCACCAATGTGGTCACAGCCATCTTTATACCTGCAACGAGAAAACAAGCACAGTTTACAAAACAGTCCTCTCCTGGAACACGCAAGCAGGGCAGCATCTGCATTCTCCTATAGCGAGAGAGGTGCCATGGGAAGCCCCTGCCATGGATCTGCAAGGGCAGGCGGGAGGGCCTTATCTAGATCCACAGATGAGCCAAGCCTACAGCATTTCTACTTTATCTTGTTCTATTTGATCGTCTGCTTTAAAATGTAACTCACCAAGAGCAGCCAAAAACACATCTTCTGGTTCTCCCAGTTCATGAATGTAAACCTCCCACACCTAGAATAAAACCTTACTACTTGCCCCTGCCTATCTGAGCTTCTAACCCCTCTCGCCCTCCCCTCATTTACTGCTCCAGCAGCATTCGTGCGATTTCTGCTCCATGTACACTCCAAGCCCCCTCTGCTCTTCCTCCAGATGATTTGTATGGCTGTTCCATCTCTCCATGTAGTCTCCAGCTCCATCATCAGCTCCTCGGTGAGCCCTCCGCTAACTACCTTCCTCTAAACTCAGGTTTTGGAAGCAGGGTGATTCTGTCCCCCAAGGGACATGCGGCAGCGTTTGGATACATTTTGGTGGCTGTGACTGAGGAGGAGATATCCCTGGAATCCAGTGTGTGGAAGCCAGGGATGCTGCTCACATCCTACAATGCCCAGGGCAGCCCCAACAACAGAATTATCTGGCCCCAAACATCAGAGTGTTGCTGGTAAGAATCCCTTCCCTAAACCCAGACTCCTTCCTCCTAGTCATTCTTAGCAAAAGCAGCCTGTTTAATTTTAAGATACTTATCAGCATCTGAAAGGATCTTGTTCAACCATTCATCACCTCTCACTTCCCACTGTGGAGTGGGCTCCATAAAGACTGACCACTGGTGCTGCCCCACTGCCACATCCCTGCTGCACTAAGGGATAATCTGTTGTACAAATGAATAAAATACGGTAGATCTTAACTACAGGAAACAAACTGAGGGTTGCTGGAGGGTAGAAGGTGGGGGGATGGGGTAACCGGGTGATGAGCATTAAGGAGGGCATGTGATTGATGAGCACTGGGTGTTCCATGGAACTGATGAATTACGGAACTCTACCACTGAAACTAAGGATGTACTTACTAGATGCTGGCTAATTGAACATAAATTGAAAAAAATCCTAAACTGTCTTCAGAAGAAGCAGAAGACTTACACAATTCAGTCCAGGAGCCTAAAAAAGAAAAGTGTAAAAACAGGTATAGTCACCTGTTGACAAGCACAAAGTTGAAGGTCTCTCCTGTCACCACAGAAACACGATCCCGGACATGCTCTAGAACTGGGATCCAGGGCTTTGGAGACAGAGTGAGGCCTGAGAACGTGTAGGTCAGCCCAGCGTTGCCATAGGTCGCTTGCTTCCTGGGCACACTGTGCCACTTCCCAAATACCTGGACCCTGGCCAGTGCACCTGTGCAGGTAAAACACGGCAGCTCAGAAGAGCAGGCAGGTGGGTACCACACATACTTGCTCCCTGAGAATTCAGGATTGAAAGGGAAATGAAACGAGTAACATTCAATTTACTGACCAAGGACAAAAATCCCTGTGGCTTGCCCAAAAAGTTCACCTAAGAACAGTGATTCTTGTCCTATACTTAGGGAAACAGTCTTGTCCAATCTTTCTTTTAAACGCCATGACTTAATTGCCTTCACTCCAGTAGAAGCATACTAATAGGCTGAAATGCAAGGGAGCTTAAGGCAGGTTCCATACTAGTGATCCTGCCAACCGTGGGGACTAAGGGTGTGGGGCCCCCCAAAAAGATGATGCTAACACAGCCAAGGCTGTAGGCTGGGGTCTCCTGTAGGCTTTTCTCTGCCTCCAAGTGCTCTGCCACCTTGCAGGGCTTCTCAGGGCGTGCTTCCAGACCAACAGCATGAGCATCACCGGAAACAACCGCTAGACTCGGGGAGGGGTCCAGTGATCCCACGGCTCAGAAGCAGCAAGTCCTCCAGGAGATGCTGAGACTACCCCCTGCAGGGGAATTACCTGCTTATTTGCTGTCTCTCCCACTAGACCAGCTGTACCTTGGAGTCACCTGGAAGCCTTCTAAAACCACTGATGCCCAGGATGCACCCTAGCTACAGCTGGTCTTGGGTAGAACCCAGCATCCTTTTTGGTTTTTAGCCTTCCCAGCCGATTCTCATCAGTAGCTAGGTGGCAAATCACTCTCAAGTCTGCAGCCCCTGGTGGGCAGGCAAACTTTTGGTCCAGTTTGTATCCCAAGTGCCCAGCACGGTGCTTGGCCCGGAGATGCCCAGAGAGCATGTGTGGAGTCAGTTAATGAAGTTAAGCTGCCGGTCATTGATAACTCCTGAGTTCAGATTTCTCCAAACAGACCACTAGTTTTATCAAATAAGTCTAAACATACACCCCGCAGTCCTCTGCTTACCTGTAAAATACTCCACTCCCTGCTCCAGCTCCTGGAAAATCTTGTCTGCTTCAGCTTTGCCAAACAGGACTGTGTAATCACAGCTCAGGCCCTCAGCCCGGATGTGCCGCCAGTTGGGGCTGGCCAGGGGGCCTGCGTTGTGGAGGGTTTCTGCCCTGGGCCTCTTCCTGCTGCCCTCCTCTCCTCTCCGCCCTGTTGGATCTTCTGGGTTCGCCTCTCCCTCCCTCTTACCCACAAGGCTCCCTACAGCCCCCGTCACCAGGAATCTGTCCATCCTGTCTCCACAAAGCAAAGACCTGGGAGCTGGCAGCAGGGCAGAGAGAGAGAGAGAGAGACCGCCCAGGCTGTCCCAGATGCAAAAATTGGCGTGGTGGCCAAGTGGTCCCACAGCACTCCTCGGTGTTTTTCAAGTTTCCACTTTCAACACCATGTCCTAGAGAGAAAGTGGAGGATGTTGAAGTTGGAAGGGCCCCTCAGGATGTCCTGGGTCCCCGACACCTGGCTCTGTATGTATGCGTAGCAATCAGCTCATTGGCTTGCAAAACCCCAAATGCCTGCATTCCAGCCCCAAGCACCTCATCTTTCCAAGGAAGCCCACCCTGGGCCGCCTGGAGAAAGGAAGGGGGTGTTGCCCGAAGTCACCCAGAGAGGCCAGTTCCCGGTCTCCTTCCCCCCACTGCTGACGGCCCTCCCACGCCAGGATCCCCGTAGTACTAAGTATACAGCGATCCTCTAACGGCTAGGAGGGTCTAAACGCAGGAACAGTTACACATGCCCACACGCACGCCGAACCCCCGGAGGCAGAAATTAACCGTGACAACCTGCGAGGGGCGGGGGTTGGGGTGGAGGGCGTGGGCTCGCTCTCCGCGAGGCTCCAGACGCCAGGCGCGGCGCCCCGAGCCCTGCAAACACGGGAGGCGGGGCCGGCGGGAAACAGACAACCCTGGAGCGCAGCTTCCGGGCGGACCTCGAGGCCTGCTGGGAGATGTAGGCACCTCGGCGACGCAGCGCGGAGGCCTGCTGGGAGATGTAGGCACCTCGGCGTCGCAGCGCGGAGGCCTGCTGGGAGATGTAGGCACCTCGGCGTCGCAGCGCGGAGAGCGGCTCCCCGGCGCCACCTGTCGGCCTCCTGGGCGCGCTGCAGGCACTGCCCGGTTTTCCGCCCAGCTACTTTTTGTTCCGTCGGTGGTCTGGGAGCTCTTGTTGAGCGTCGCCTTTCCCTGAGGAGTCGCTGGATGTCCCGACGGGAAGGTGAGACACCAGGTGGGAGCACCCCCCGCCCCCCCTTCCGGTGGCTTTCGTAAACGTCTCCACCACCCTGGCTGTGTGGTTCTTGCAGGTCGCTTACCCTCTCGGGGGCTGGAAAGCTTCACCTGCACAATGGGAGCTAGAAGACCTCTGCCAGGAGAGCTCTAGAAGGAGAGGACAGGACGGGTGAGGAAGGCTTCTGTGCTCCGAATAAGTGTCACGTTCTGTTATTGCTCTCCATTTTTGTTGACTCTGTCTCCCCCAGTGCCATGAAAGCTCCGTGGGACTCGGGGCCTTTGTTTTGAATCTCCTTAGTACACAAGTTCTACAGATTTTGACAAAAGTACACAGTTGTGGGACCACAATCAAGATCCAGAACGGTCACTCCACAAAATCCCCTCAAGCGTCTTAGACTCTCCCCCTCGACCAATGATGCTAACTAGCCCCTGGGAGCCACTAAGCAGTTTCCTGTCCCTATAGTTCTTTTTCAGAATTTCTTATGAATGAAATCATACAGTAGATACAACAGCCTTTGGTGTCCGGCCTTTGGTTCAGCTTAATGCTTTTAAGACTTACTCTCATCTGTATCAGTTGTTTCTTTTATTGCTCTGTAGCATTCTGTGGTATGGATGTCCCTCTACCCACTCACCCCAGGACCTTTGAGTCGTTTCCTGCTTAGGGCAGTAACAAATGAAGTCACTATATCCATTCCTGTATAAACTTTGGTGTGAAAGCAGATTTTAGTTGCACGTGGGTGGATACCCAGGAGTGGGATTGCAGGGGCACATGGTCAGTGTTACCTTTCACTTTGCACCCAAACTGAGATGTACTTCACCAAGCTGTTAAGGGCGAATGATGCTGAGTTACGAGGTTCTCCGCGGACACACCGGGCTTCTCTCCCTAGGTGCTGTAATAAGGATGAAGTCCCTGCCCACATCAGAATTAAATTTTGGAGGTGGAAGCAAATGAACAAGGAAAATACACATTAATTTTAGACAGTACAGAAGCCATAGGATCACCTGCTAGGACGTGTGGGGTCAAGAGAAGGCCTTTCCAAGGATGTGAGACCCAAGGCTTACCAGGTGGGGAGACACCGTGTGCAAGAGTGTACAGGCCGCACAAGGGACAAGCTGGGTACGTCCAGTGCTGAGAGCCAGACTGAGTCACCTCACGGTAATAGGGGCTGGGTTAGAGGGAAACAGCTCTGCCAGCAGCCTAAGCAGCTGAGGTTTACTCTAAAACAAATTTGGCTAACCCGGGGATGACGACGATTAATTTACATCTCGAAAAGATCACTGTCCTAAGAAAGGGGAGGGCAACCAGGGGTTGTTGCCAGGGCTTGAAGAGCGGCTGTTGCATTTGGGATTTGTTTTGCAGCTAGGACCCAGAGGACCCCGAGGACCCCGAGGAGGGTCTGGATGTAGGGGGGGAGCTCGGGGCCGAGAATGGCTGGGGAGTACACGGCGGTGCCTCGTAGAGGATGCAGAGTTTTAGAGTTTAATCCTCGGGACCTCGGTTAAGGTCTCCCCCAAACCTTCGAGGTTCGGCAGCACGCAGGACCCCACCTGGCCCTAGTTTACTGTGAAAGCTGGACCTGGACCTACCCCTAAGAGCAAGACAAACGAGTGTCTTAACGCTGACCGCACTGCCCCTACAGCCCCAGGCCCCCAGGGAGGGGGTGAGGGCCGAACCCACCCCGGGGAAGGGTGAGCGCGGGGGCCCACGCACGCGAGGACCCCGCCTACCGCCCGAGGCTCCCAAGCCCCACCTCGTCCCCCTCCGACACATGCGCACTAGCCCCCGCCGCCCCCCGCCCGGCCCCGGGTCCGAGCATGCGCGGGCGGTTTGGCGCCAATTTCGGACCTCCGCCGCCGGCACACACCGCGGGTCCCCGGGCGGCGCGCGCCCGCGCTCTTCGGCTCCGGGATGATCGGCCAGAAGACCCTCTACTCCTTCTTCTCCCCGACCCCCGCCGGGAAGCGACGTACCCGCAGCCCTGAGCCGGCCGACCCGGGGACCGGCGTGGCGGCGGCCGCCGAGGAGAGCGGGGATGCAGCGGTGAGGCGCGGCAGGGGCCGGGCGCCGGCGGCGAGGGACGCGGGGAGGGCGGCGGGCCCCGCTCGGCCCAGGGGCTGCAGGGACGCGCCGCCCACCCCGTGAGCTGGGTCCCCGCGTTCAGAGCCGACTGCACGTGTTCAAAACAGCCGGTGCAGTTCCCCGTCGGCGGCCATTCTGAGGGGCCAGCCAATGGAGACGGGCCTCGGGGCCCGCGGCGCCAGTCAGAGGCGAGGGCTCCGCCCCTTTCGGCCCGCCGCCCAATCGGAGAGGGGCGGGGGCGGGACTCCCGGGGGATTCTTTTTGCCGCGAAAAGACCACGTGGGGGCGGGGCGGGGCGCCCGGGGCGCCCGGGGGTCAGGGCCTTCCTGCTCGCGGGCTCGCGGCGGGCCTCGCTCACCGCCGCCCCTCTCCCCGCCGCGTTTTAGAAAAGAGCTCCCAAGTGGGGGCGGCGGCCTGCCCCGCGCATGGGCGTGCTCCGGCGGGCGCTGTGGGGATGCGGGCGCGGCCCGTCGCAGCTCCTGACCCGCCTGTGCGGGGTCCACTTGCAGGCCAGCCCCGCCAAGAAGGCCCGGGCCGGGCAGGAGGACCCCGGCACGCCGCCCTCCTCGCCGCTGAGCCCCGAGCAGTTGGTCCGCATCCAGAGGAACAAGGCCGCCGCCCTGCTTAGGCTCGCGGCCCGCAATGTGCCTGTGGGTTTTGGTGAGAGTTGGAAGAAGCCGCTCAGCGCCGAGTTCGGGAAGCCGTACTTCATAAAGGTAAGCCCGGGGACGCCTTCGGCTCGGCGGGATCTCGGGGTCCCCGCAGGGAGCCCGCTTCTCCCTCTGCCTGGGCCTCCGCCTCTCTCGCTCTCTCTGTCTCTCGTGAATAAATAAGTGAAATTTCTGAAGATTTTGTTTACTCACGAGAGACAGAGAGAGAGCGAGAGAGGCGGAGACCCAGGCAGAGGGAGAAGCGGGCTCCATGCAGGGAGCCTGACATGGGACCCGATCCTGGGACTCCAGGATCACGCCCCGGGCCAAAGGCAGGCGCCAAACCGCTGATCCACCCAGGGATCCCTGAAATCTTAAAAAAAAAAAAAAAAAAAAGTGGTGGTATGGCGTCTCGTAAAGCCTTCAGTGGGTCTGCTCTCCAGGAAACAGCTGCACGGTAAAAACCACAAACCAGACTGTGAGAGACCTGGTTCAGCTTCTACAAAAAAAAGGGAGGGGCCTAGTACTAATAGGAAGTCAAGGCAGCGAGGCCAGTGGAAACAAAGGGGAGGGGCATGGAAGTGGAGGCACATCTTTGGTGATCTGCAAGCACAGTTTTTGTTTTTCACAAGAATTTGGCTGTAAAACAGGGCAAAGAGCTAGATAATGCTTTAGTTAGCTTACGTTGGAAACTTCCTTGTTGAATCCTTAACGCTTTCCGATGAGAATCTGGTTTTAAATCTTAATCTGTCTTTACATTAGCTAATGGGCTTTGTTGCGGAGGAAAGAAAACATTACACTGTGTATCCACCCCCACACCAAGTCTTTACCTGGACCCAAATGTGTGACATAAGACATGTAAGTACAGGTTGTTGGTGAGTTTTGGCAAAAGAGGTTGGGGGGGGGGGTCAGATAGTATTTGTTAATTAAGGACACTGGAGGTAAGTGCCTGCCCATGATGGAATAATAAATAAAATACTGAAATTGTGGGGTCTGACTGGGTACATTTTGGTCTGTTACTTTTCTAACTTAGAGTATGTGCTGTCAACCTAGCAGAAAAAAATTTGTACGCAGACCTGTGTGTGTATGCTCTGGTGTTTTGTGTTTAATCCTGACACTGACCCCATGCCAGTGTTACTGTCCTATTCTGGTGGTGATGGTGAGGAAACAGGCACGAAACATTGAGGTTTTTTGCAACTTGTTAGAGTGCACCCTCCACTTTGACTTACAGTTTGGTAGTCTTACTATCTGACCATGTTGTCTTTTATACTTGATGCTTTCAAGCTCTTCACTTCTGGTACAAAGGGTTTTGTTTTTCTTTTAACAGATCCCTTTGCTCTGGTTCATTCTATACAACAGCTCCTGGCTGGCTGCTCTGGTCCCTTCAGTCTTTCCTACTCAGAAGCTTGTTTCTGGCTTTACACTGTACGAACCGGGGAAGCTGAACATGAAAACCATGTGCTACTTTCCAGCTTCCCTTTCACCCCAGCTTTCCTACTTCAGAGTTGGACAGTATGATAATACTTTTTCCTGTGTTTTGAAAAACCAACTAGATCATCTATAGCACCTCCTTTGTGAAGTGTGTTCTCCATTTCTTTTCTGATCTGGTTTTCTCGCCCAATACGTTTAGTGTCTGCTTATGCCGCAGATTTCATATCTTGTTCTTATCCTTTTCCTTCTCCCACATTTTATAAGTCGAGGTCAAGAATCCTGTGACTTCATACTGTGCCTATTAAACTAAATAGAAGTGAAATAGGTGAATGACCCATGTGGATAAGGCTGCCACACCTAATACTTAGCAGACTTGACAGTTTTTCACTTTAGAGCAAGAGCTTTGAATTTAGCCCTTGGTTTTATAAAGTTAGAGAAACTAAGTCCTTTTAAATTCAGTACTAGTTTGTGCCTTGTTTTGAGTCATGGGTCCTTTTTTGAATACCAGTGGCCAGTGTCAACAAGGAGTCCTAATAGAACATGAAAGGTCTGAGGATCAGATGGCCCAGCCAGTTCTCTTTGCAAGGGAGGATATGGAAGGTTGGGGAGGGTAAGTGGCTCCTTCAGAGTCAGCCCTTATTTAGAAACAGAACTCAAAAAGCTTTACTGCTGGGACAGGCCGCTTCATGAGGGGAGAATGCTGAGGACAGTGTACACACCAGTGGCAGGAACAGGGAGACCCACTAAAGTTTCCTGATGTCTGAAGGTTGGGTTTTGAAGGATGATGTAGTAATGTATTTTAGCCACGGGAAAAGATTCTGAGAAGGAACACCATAGGCAGAAGCAGGAGAATGCAGAAGAGGTGGGCAGGCAACTGATCAAAAGGACTAGCTGTATTTTAACAGCGCCCGTGACCTTGATCTCGTTACTGTTCATTGCACGTTGCCACATTCCCCATGGCCCTTTGACCTCATTGTCTTCTTGTTTCATCCCTCAGAGGATATGGGGGGACTGGTATCTTCATTATGTTGCTGGTAGAGACCTTGAATAACTTCAGCTCCCTGAAAAGCAAATTAGTACAGGTCTATGATGAAAATTTTAAGTACACTTGTCCTTGGACCAGCACCTCTGTTATTCTGAATCTGTTCCCTCTCCCTCCCCCCCAAAAAAAAAAAACCAGGACGTAAAGATAATATCTATTATGTTTTTGTGAAGGAAAAAATAGGAAGCCAACTCCCTGTCAGTGACTGAGTGCTTTGGGCATTGAAAGAGACCTAAAATGCATGATGTGAGAAACCAAAAAATGTGGGGTGATGAGTATCCTCATCCTGATTTACATAGCTAACTTTACAGGGTTGAATCAGGGGATAGAGATAAGTGGGAGATAAGGAGCCACTTTGTGCATTTCTGGATGGTTGTACATGTGCCAAGGGCATATTTTTGTAATTTGAAAAATGAAGGAGATGGACTTGTTTTCACACATCTGCGTCAGAGAAGGAGTGGAGGGGCGGAGTTGTAGCAGGGAAATGGAATGAAGGATAATTTGATAGTGGAAAGTAATGGTGCCAGGTCACCTACTCCCTTCTGGGGGTTCTCAGTTTGGGTCAGGAGGAAGAGGAATTGCCTTTCTCATCATCGAGATTCTGTGTAGAGGTTATCCGCCAGGTGTTCGCTTAAACTGCCCATGCGACAGTATTTAATTTCTTGCCACCTATATTCACAGGTGAAGGTTGTCATCTTGGGACAGGATCCATATCATGGACCCAACCAAGCCCATGGGCTCTGCTTTAGTGTTCAAAGACCTGTTCCACCTCCACCCAGGTAGGATTGCTTGACAGATGGCTTGGGTCCAAGTGTGATTACTTTGAAATGTGTACCTTGCAGATTCTAGGTATGCCTCCTGGGGGAGCTTCAGTAGCCTTTGGACCAGGCTTTCTCTATCTTGATACAATTGACGTCAGGGATTGGGTCTTTGTGCAAGAGAGGTTTTGTTGTGTGCACCGTAGGATGTTGAGCAGCACCCCTGGCCCCTACCCACTAGATGCTGACAACATGCCCCACACCTCACCCCTGCCGAATTAGAGAACACTAGTAAAATGGCAATAAAGAATGTCTTTAGACATTGCCCCAAATCCCAAAGGGAGCAAAATCACCCCTGGTTAAAATACACAGCTTTGGGGAGTTTTACACATAATGTATGCGAATATAACAAATACATAAAATATCAAATTATAAGCATTAATTGAGATGTAGCAACTCCCAGGCTGATGTACTTAAATCTTCCAAAGTGCGCTGTCGCTTCAATCTAAGCCTAGACCAAAGAACATTCTTTGGCAAGGTTACCTGTCCGAAGGGATGGTGGTGCTTCCTCGTGAATCCTCAAGGTTCTATCCACTCTCCCCTCCATGGGCTGGTGGCACAGGCTGTGATCCACCTGTGTGTTGTTCGCCTACTGAATTTTCACAGTTGTGCTCAAGATCCTGTTCTTTCTCTCCCGGCTTGCTTTCAGTTTGGAAAACATTTATAAAGAGCTGTCTACAGACATTGATGGTTTCGTTCATCCTGGTCACGGAGATTTATCTGGATGGGCCAAGCAAGGTGAGCCAACCACTGTTAGATGTGCTTTGGATGGATTTCAGCACACCTTTTTCTTCTGTCCTGCTGGCTTATGTTTCTAAGAGAACTTGAAGAACCCGAACGCTCGCATAAAATGGCTGTACTTGTAGGTGTCAAAAAAACCTAATCCCCCTTTTCATCTTTCAGCCAATGTTTTCTTTCATATTTGAATCATACTTCAAAAGAGAAAAATTTGTTCCTTTTATTATTTATTTATACGTTTATTATCTTTAAGTAATCTTTATGCCCATCGTGGGACTCAAACTCATGACTCAGATCAAGAATCACATCCCCGGGGGATCCCTGGGTGGCACAGGGGTTTGGCGCCTGCCTTTGGCCCAGGGCGCGATCCTGGAGACCCGGGATCGAATCCCACATCAGGCTACCGGTGCATGGAGCCTGCTTCTCCCTCTGCCTGTGTCTCTGCCTCTCTCTCTCTCTCTCTCTCTGTGACTATCATAAATAAATAGATAGATAGATAGATAGATAGATAGATAGATAGATAGATAGAATCACATCCCCGGGCAGCCCTGGTGGTGCAGCGGTTTAGTGCCACCTGCAGCCCAAGGTTTGATCCTGGAGACCCCGGGATCGAGTCCCACATCAGGCTCCTTGCATGGAGCCTGCTTCTCTGCCTGTGTCTCTGCCTCTCTCTCTCTCTCTCTCTCTCTCTCTCTCTCTCTCTGTGTCTCTCATGAATAAATAAATAAAATCTTTAAAAAAAAAAAAGAATCACATCCCCTCTGAGCCAACCAGGCACCAGTTAATATTGGTATTAATATTTTAAACTTATTTGCTAATTTTGACCACTTAGGAAGTGGCCTCACCTTTGCCATTTCTTTTTTAAGATTTCTTCATTTTTTTTTTTAAGATTTTATTTTATTTATTTAATCATTCATGAGAGACACAGAGAGAAAGAGAGGCAGAGACACAGGCAGAAGGAGAAGCAGGCTCCTCACGGGGAGCCTGATGTGGGACTCGGGGAGCCCGATGTGGGACTCGATCCAGGTCTCCAGGGTCATGCCCTGGGCTGAAGGTGGCGCTAAACCGCTGAGCCACCCAGGCTGCCCACCTTTGCCATTTCAAACAGGGTTGTGGTTTTGGGTTTTTTGGTTTTTGTTTTTTTAAGATTTTACTTATTCGTGAGAGACTCACAGAGGCAGACACACAGGCAGAGGGAGAAGTAGGCTCCATGCAGGAAGCCCGATGTGGGACTCGATCCCAGGACTCCAGGATCCTGCCCTGGGCCAAAGGCAGGTGCTAAACCGCTGAGCCACCCAGGTGTCCCTAGGGTTGTGGGTATTTTTGTATTTAATACCTATTTACAGGTCTTTTTTTCTTTTAACAAATAAACTATAATCAGGATAAGGAAAGAACGTTTACCGTCTGGTTTCTTACAGTTGGAGTTTTGTTTCAGTGAAATGTGTCAGCCTCCTTTTGTTACCTTCTGGGGTTACTGAATGTCACTTAGGATGTATATATATGTAGATATTTTTTTGAGATTTTATTTATTTTGAGAGAGAGAAGTGTGAACATGGGGAGAGGTAGAGCAAGAATCTCAAGGAAACTGTCCACTGAGCATGGATCCCAATGCAGGGTTCAGTCTTAAAACACCAAGATCATGACCTGAGCCAAAATCAAGAGTTGGATGCTTAACCAACTGGGCCACACAGGCGCCCCTTGGAATGTGTTTTTTAAACTGATGACAGATGTGAGGTGAAGTCAATGTTATAAACTCTGAAGATGGTGAGATCGGCAGAGGGAAAAATAAAACGCTCTTTGATCATGCCTTAGAGGCACCTGCCAGTCATGTTGTAATGCTCTCTTTGAAGGCTGATTTCAGAGGGCTACATACTGGATTCTGGCATGGGAGCATGGGAATGGTTTCGTGGGCATAGCCCCTGTTGTTGGGTATCTGGACTCACTGGTGTATGTCCCCCCCACCCCCCACCCCCCGACTCATTTTATTTCTTTGGTGTGTCCATAGGTGTTCTCTTACTCAACGCTGTCCTCACCGTCCGGGCACATCAAGCTAATTCTCATAAGGAGAGAGGATGGGAACAATTTACTGATGCGGTAGTGTCCTGGCTAAATCAGAACTCCAGTGGCCTTGTCTTCTTGCTCTGGGGCTCTTATGCTCAGAAGAAAGGCAGTGCCATCGATAGGGTATGGTTGTTTTGTTTTTTAAATACTTCAAACCTGTTTAGAAAATCTTAGGAATCCCTGCTTTGTGGTCCTGGAAAACCCATGTCACAAGGTGAAGTTTATTTTCCCTAAAGGCTTATAGTTAGGGTTAGGTTTCCCATTGAAAATTAAGCAAAATTCAGACAAATTATAGGAACAACTAACTAGTGTTTGAGGAAAGCAAAGGGCCAACTTCTGAGAGTTAGTATACAATAGGCATATACTTGCCAGATACATAGAATGATACAGGTATCATTCATTTAACAAATGATACGGTAAGTAATGAGTAAGGCAAGTACCCTACCTCCTCAACCCACCCTCCCTGTCTCCCCTGACATGCTCCTTCCCTGCTCCTCCGTTGACCCACATGCCTGGTGCTGAGATTAAAAACCAGAAGCCATCCTTGAATCCTCTCCTTTCTCTTCTCCCCTTAAGCCTACTCTGCCAGCAAATCCTGTCCCCTTACCTCCTGAGAATATCCCAGTCCTGCTGCTCACCGTTGACACTGTCACTTCTCTCCAGGCTGTGACAGACTGTGGAGTTGATGGTTGGAATGGAGGACAGCGTGGTGGAGCAGCAGTGGGGGAGGTGGTGGAGGCAGGCATCAAAGACGAGCCTTGGCCTGGGCTGCTGGGGAACACAGGATTCACTGCAGTGAGTGAAGTAAAGGAGTTAAGTGAGGTGGGATCCCTGGGTGGCGCAGCGGTTTGGCGCCTGCCTTTGGCCCAGGGCGCGATCCTGGAGACCCGGGATCGAATCCCACATCAGGCTACTGGTGCATGGAGCCTGCTTCTCTCTCTGCCTGTGACTCTGTCTCTCTCTGTGTGACTATCATGAATAATTAAATAAAATCTTTAAAAAAAAAAAAAAGTTAAGTGAGGTGACAGTAGCTTGGTGTTGGCAGGAAGTAGCTGGTGTGTCGAGAATGCCCAGGTAGCACGTTTCCTACAGAATCTCATTTAACAATTAAAGTATCAATTAAGTTGTAGCGTGTGGCGGGGCAGAGATAAGAACCTGCTTGGGAGTGTGCAGAGCAGCAGCCTGCTCACATTGCTCACCTAGGGTCCTGCCGGGGGTGTGCCTGCGTAGCCCACCCCAGGGCCAGGAGTGTGTTCAGGTTCCATGCCTGCAACCCAGTCCCAAGTCTGTCTACTTGACCCTTATTATCCACTTCTCCATTTTCTCTAGGATGGAATTGGTTTTTATCTTAGTGTTTTGGGTTTTTTTTTTTATTAAAGATTTTATTTATTTATTCATGAGAGAGAAAGAGATGCCGAGACCCAGGCAGAGGGAGAAGCAGGCTGCATGCAGGGAGCGTGACCTGGGACTCGATCCCGGGTCTTCAGGATCACGCCCTGGGCTGAAGGCGGCGCTGAACTGCTGAGCCACCCGGGCTGCCCTTGTTTGTTTGTTTGTTTGTTTGTTTTTAAGGTAGTGGGTTCACATAATTAAATAAAATAGGATATTAGGGTACACCGTGAGAAGTTTCCCAGCCAGTCCTGTCTGTTTAGTTGTCTCCCAGGCTCAGGGAGGCACCGGCTTTTGGTTTCTGACGTGTCCTCCCCACGTCTTTATGTGAACGGCAGTAGAGTGTGTGAATCAGGGGAGGCAGCTGCTGTCTTTACAAAGTTTCTGTGTGAACAAACAAGGTGTTTTCAGGTGTTTTGAGGAAGGGAATGGTAGAAGTAAAATCTGGCAGGAATGAACTAACTGCTAAGATCTGATCATCTAGGTAAGATGTCCGTGGAAGTGATTCCCTTCTGTGTGCTTTTGGGAGATTGAGAGAGAGAGAGAGAGAGAGAGAGAGAGAGAGTGATTTTTATTACTGAAAATGGTTTGGTTTGATAGGAAGCAGTTGTAAAAGTAGCTTGGTGATTAGAAGCCAGGTAGCTTTCCTGAGCATTAGGTCTGTATTCAGCTGTCTCTATCCACGGCCCCTCAGCACACCTGATTCCACGTTTTCCAAGGTAGGTTCTCCTTTGCTCATCCAGCCTTGCCAATCTGGCTCCTGTAGACTCCCCCAGGATAGAAAGTACAACCATGCATTTGTCCACTCAGAAATCAGATAGCATTTGTGACAACCTTCCTCCCTCCCACCCCTCTTTTTCCCTTCCTCTCTGCTCACCACCTGTCCTATCTACCCCATACCCAGTCAGGCATTCATAGCCTCAGACTCCTCATCTGGCTGCCTTGGCCTCGATTCAGGCCCTCACCTGACCTTGGAGTGCGGTCCCCCTGAAGGCCCTGCCTTGGGAAGGTGGGCTGGGGTCTGGAGCACTAGCAGGGTCCTGGTCTGCCTTCTTAGCCACAGCTCCTCTCTTCCCTACATCCCACTTCCCTGCCTGCCTCTGAACATCCTAGCTCTCCTCTCCAGAGGCCAATTAAACTCCTCCTTCAAAGCTCAGCACGGCTCACATTTTCAGCAACACCCCCCCCCCCCCCCCCGTGCACGGCAGGTGGCATGCTAGTAAGCACTTGACCCCTGTTACTTCTCACAACACACACAGGCATTGTTCACTCCTGCACAGTGTCTCCATAAGTAAGGCTCTCTTCTGCCCCCTTCACAGCAGCAGAAGGAAATGCAGCCGCAGGAGGCGGCAGAGGCAGAACTGGAACCCAGGCCTCTGGGAGCTGGACTCCAGGCTCTTGAGCACGTCAGGCTGCCTGGCTTCCATTATGGCCCCTTCCTGGACTTAGCTATTTGAAGGCAGTGAGATGTTGCGAAAACAATTAGTTGTGAGATGGTTTTTATTTAAATACAGAAGAGAAGAAAGAAGAAAACAAACATTGTCCACAGTCTTCCTGCTCCACAAAGTATGGCCGACATTCAAAAAATCAAAGTGTTGTTTTTCTTGACAATTCAGGCTGATGCACAGTAATGCAAAGCTGGAAGTAAAATGCCTTCCACTATTTCTTTTCCCTAATGGAACTACTATAAATAGCATATTGGATATTAAAAAAAAAACTAATATGCAATTACCTATTTTCTTTTTCTTCTAGTTGATATATTTAGGTCTTCCCTTAGTAGCATATGTAGCTCAGCCTTACTCTTCTAGTAGCCTTGTGGTGGTCCATTGTAAGAAGTTCAGAAAAATGTTTTTAGCTAGTGGCATAACACTGGATTTATTTATTTTTATTTTTATTATTTTTTTTAAGATTTCATCCACTTATCCATGAGAGACACAGAGAGAGGCAGAGACACAGGCAGAGGGAGAAGCAGGCTCCATGCAGGAAGCCCAGTATTAGACTTGATCCTGGGACCCTTGGGATCATGCCCTGAGCTAAAGGCAGACGCTCAACCGCCGACCCACCCAGGCGTCCCAGCACTGGATTTATATTAGGTTTTACCTGGTATAAGCCGTGCTGCCATGGGCCTCCTTAAACCTATGTTTTCGTAGAGGTGTATGCATCATGGGGCCCTTTAGCAACTGTATTCCTTAGCAACACGACTGCTAGATCACAAGATCAGGGCACTGGGCAGTTGCAGAGATGGTGGCTTCAGAGCCAAATGTGCCACTCGTGATTCCTTCTCTCCTTGTCTTTCAGAAACGTCACCATGTGCTGCAGACTGCGCACCCCTCCCCGTTGTCGGTCTACAGAGGGTTCTTTGGGTGTAGACATTTCTCTAAAACCAATGAGCTGCTGCAGAAGTCTGGCAAGGAGCCCATCAACTGGAAGGATCTGTGACCCTGAACTGGGGGGCGAGGTGCTGTCTCCGGGGCAGTTTCTAGAAGCTGCTATCGAAATATTTGCCAGGAGTGGCAGCTTTATCCAGACAGAAGCCACAAAGGCTCTACCCTGGGACCATATGGCTGTCTTTGCAAAATGGCTTCAGCCTAAAACCTGATGTCACAGAGAGAGCGGAGGTCAAATACTTGAGGCTTGTTCTGTCACCTGTATGGGAAAAGGGGACAGGATGGAAGCACCTCTTTGGTACAGTCAGCTGTGACTTGTTTTTACCTGGCAGGTTAGACTTTAGATTGTAAGGTGATTGGGTGTGTTTATCTAGGAAGGCCTCCCCTCCCCTGCTTTGCCCCACCTGGGATCCCAGTTCTTGGCCAAGAACACTGTTCCCTCAATTCTTCCCTGGGCCCTCAGGCCCTTCCTTAGAGGAAGCAGGAGGCGTTTGCCGGTGCTCAGAACTTTAGGGATGACAATTCTTGAGGACTAATCCTCCGTGGGAGCCTTCACAGACCATGCGAGCCTTCACAGAGCCCTCACAGACCCGCAGAATGGAGTGAGCTGGGGCTTGTTTTTATAGTTCTCTGCGTGTCTTTAGAAACAACTGTGGGAGTTGAACTGGAAGAAAGAGAAGGGGGAATTTTTAAACTTTATTTTTTTAAGCAAAGAAATGCTTTTCTCCTAGATGTGTCCTAAGTTGGGGTTTTTAAGGCCGCACAGACTGCCAGATGCTGGGTTTTTGTTTTTGTTTTTTGTTGGGTTTTTTTGTTTTTTTTTTTATTGACTGAAATCACGGAGGGATTTTTTCCCCCCTGCAACACTGGTGAATTTTGCTGTTTTAAGAATACTTATGCAGATGTATATATGTATTTTGTAATCCTTTGTTGGGGAGACAATCTTTGTTAGGTCTGCACTTCCATCCTAGATCCTCTTAGAGATGCTGTTGATCTGTTAGCCAGGGAAAGGGTTAACCCCCAGTGAGTTTGGGAATAAAAGATTGTAAAGATTGTTGAAGTTTCACTCCCTGCCCCTTTGTGCCCAGTGTCCTCCTTGCCCAGTGCCCTGCAGCCCGGGCATATGCAGATGCCCTTGGGCTGTCCTTGGGCCCCAGACAGCAGGCGGTCGCCATAGCAGTCATTGTGGGCCGGAAGGGCTGCCCCGTGCCGCCCTTCCTCCTTCCCGCCCGCCCCTCCAGAGACTGGGTAAGCCCTGGGCCAGTTCCTGGGAGGGGCGCAAGCAGGACAGTGGCCTTGGGGGCTGCGAGTTGACCTCACCCCAGCTGCTCCCCAAGTGCTGTTGTGGCGTGGGGGTGCTGTCTGTGACCAGGGACCGCAGAGACCCTGAAGGGGCCATCTGGGGCTGGAAGAGCCATTTCTCTGGGTTCATGGCTTTGTGTCTGGCCAGGCCCTGGGACCGTGCAAGGGGAGCTTCCCTACCCCCACTGTGCTAGTGTTTCCAGACTCTACCCTGGGACTCTGGACTGGAGGTGTAAGGTCAGGGCACGGGGAAGACGCCCTGATTGCCCACTGACCTGCCAGCACTTGGCTGGTAGTGGGGGGTGGACTATCATGACCAAAGCTTGGACTTGACTGGTGTGTGATGAAAAAGGAAGCCAGAAGTACTCAGAGGGCCTGGTTAACACGTGCTGGTATTTCAGTGGTGGAGAAAGAATGCATCCAATGGGAAAGGCTCCACCTCATTTCTTTGGGGAGCAAAGATTTGGGAACCTTTTGCTGGAGAACATTGCTTCCCATCCAGGTCTTCAGTTTTCCTAAGGTTTGAGAAGGAGGGTGTAATACCGCATTGCCCCATCAGCCAGCAGGCTTTCACCGAAGGAAGCTGCAGGACAAGGATGCATTCTCAATTTGCCCTCTGGGAACTTTGGGGAGGACTCTTACTCAAGGGAGAAATGAAGGAGTCCTATTTCTACAAAGCCTATTTTTTTGGCTTTAGGCAACTCTTCCAACAGTGCTCTGAGGAGGGAAGAAGCAGCAAGCTCTATGTTACCATGAATCATTCAAAAAGCAAACTGATACACGTTTTTCTTAATAAAAGCATCTAGTGGATGCTTTAAACAACACAGAGCTGTACATTAAATGACTTATGATCCCCTCCCCCAAAAAAGATGCAAATTAAACACTTGTTTTTAAGAAACCACTCATTTTGTTGAAGTTTTAGCTATGTAGTTGTGGATTCCCCCCCCCCCCATTTTCAGATGTGCTATGATGACAACACTAGATTTGCAAAAATGAATGAAAGGCAATCTTGGCCTTTTAGGTCAGGAGTCCGAATACTTTATAGAAGGCCAAGTAGATAAATATTTTAGGCTCTACATTTATCCTGCTCACAGAACCACTCCACTTTCCCTTGTAGAGACAGCAGCTGTGTGCAAAATGTAAATGAGCAATTGTGGCTGTCTTCCAATAAAACTTGAGGACCCCAGAATTGGAATCGAACGTGACTTGTGCATGTCATGAAATCTTGATTCCCCCTGCCCCAAGCCCTTAACAAATGTAAAGACCACTCTTAGCTCAAGAGCCATAAGGAAATGGGCAGCACAGGCCATGGCTGGCAGATCACTGTTTTAGGAGCTCCCACTCAGATGTCTACGATGACAGTACTCACGTGTTGTGTCCTGCCACTAGAGAGTTCTGCGTGGCTCACTGTGGGAACATGTGAGAACCTGGCCCAGAATGATTGTCTCCCTTCTCAGGCAAGAAGAATATCTGCTGAGGGCTTTTGGAAAACAAGGAAGTCAGTTACTGCAAAATGTCCTATGTTATAAAATAATCGTGCGAAAGTCTCTCTGAACTGAGTCCAGCAGGGCAAAGTCAGAGTGGAAGTTTTTTTTTTTCTTTTAGACTTTAGCATGATAGTATGCTCCCACTATTACATAATACATTCTGTCCCTTTTGAAATTCACTTTCTGCTTTGGTTTGCACCTAGAATTAAGTCTTAGAGTTTTGGACTGGAGAAGCAAACTTTTTGAGGCATGTGTGTGTGTGTGTGTGGCAGTGGCTTTTCATTCTTGTCAGTCTTTGGAGACCTACAAGGCAAAACAGGTAGGATGCTCTGGGCTACTTTGCGGGGTTCTGGCTTGTTGACTCAAGCTGAGAAAAGTTTGGAACTTAGGTGGCCTCTCTTCCTACTTTGAGTCCTTCCAACACTTTGAATCTGGCTTTGCCAACCTCAGATCACCTTGTTGATCTTGGTTGGGATCTTTAAATTTTTGAAGTCTGTTTGGAAATGCAGATGTTGGTGAGTGGGACAGACTAGGAGATCAGTACTTGGCATTCTTTGGTACTCAAGTTGTTTATATCCTGTCTCCCGGTCCTCTCAGCTGATGACATTTGTGGGCGTGGGGGAACCAGAGGCTTTCAGCAAGCCCTTGGTAAGCCTAAGCCTCATCACAGGTACCCACCTGGGTGATGCAGGCAGGCCAGTTCCAAGAACCCAGAGGATTCTGCAAGACCAGCCATGAGAGTCCTTGGCTTTCGTGTATGATGGAAGTCAAACAGCAGCCAGCAGGAAGTGAGAGCAGCATTTATGGAAGATGGCAGATACAGAGCGAGCATCTGAAAGACTGGGGAAGGAAAAGAAGCAGGAGTCTCATTTTTGTCTGGGGTCTGGGGTTTTTACTGACTGATGATGGTCTGATGCACACGTCCTCCCAGGCACCTAGGTACTGGTGAGAGCAAGAATAAGGTCCAGGTGTCTATCCCAAGGCACTTATTCCCTGGAGCCAGGGGATCTTGGCATCAAGCTGTCTAGTACCAGTGATCTGGAATATGCATGCTATGGCTTTGCCCCGTCCTTCCTGAGATGCTCTCTTTTGTGCTGGAAGACTCCGAAGGTGTCATTAACTCCTTATCCCTTGTGGAATACAGACATTAAGGCATGGATAGGATGGGGGTCAGATCCTAGCAAAATAGAAGCAGGAAAAGAAGGGGGGGGGCGGGAAACCAGCTTTTTCTTTCATGGGTCCCTTTGGTTTCCTTGTCTCATGGAGAAATTAAAAACTATCAAAGCCAGGCTTGCTCCCAGAAATTGTGATTTAATTGGTCCTCCGTGGGGGATGAGGAGACATCAATATTTTTATCAAGTGTCCAGTTTATAGCAGGACCCGCACAGCTTTTTTTTTTTTTTTTAAATTCATGAGAGATGCAGAGAGGCAGAGACACAGGCAGAGGGAGAAGCAGGCTCCATGCTGGGAACCCGACATTGGACTCGATCCCAGGATTCCAGGACCGCGCCCTGGGCCAAAGGCAGGTCCCAAACCGCTGAGCCAACTGCTGAGCCACCCAGGGATCCCTCAGCTTTTTTCCAGATACCCTGTTTTTCTTACGCCATGTGGTCACTTAATTTTTTTCTTTTTGGTGATAACGATACTTAGGACTTTCTGAATCTAAGATGTATTTGAAGAAATCTATTTCTCTGTGAATGTTCTTGCGTTTGGTGGGAAAAGTTTATGAACTTACTAAGTGGTTTCAAGCCTGCTCTTCAGCTTCTAGAAAATACCTATGGTTGTAAAGAGTGTCAGAGGATAGCTGAGCTACCAGAACGAGTTTTGAGTTTTGTGGTCTCTTCCGTGAGCGTGCGCGTGTGTGTGTGTGTGTGTCCAAAGCCCAGTTGTCTTGTCACTATTTACACTCTGCCCCCATCGTTATTTGAAGTTGTTATAGGAAGGTTTTCCAAATAAAGTTTACAGAATTTCCTTGAGGCATAGATTATTCTCCCGGAAAAAAAAACGGCATGTTTGTAGTCAGAAATGGGCCTCGCTCAGGGGATTGCACAAGCTATTCTTTTTTTTTTTTTTAATTTTTTTTAATTTTTATTTATTTATGATAGTCACACACAGAGAGAGAGAGGCAGAGACACAGGCAGAGGGAGAAGCAGGCTCCATGCACCGGGAGCCTGACGTGGGATTCGATCCCAGGTCTCCAGGATCGCGCCCTGGGCCAAAGGCAGGCGCCAAACCGCTGCGCCACCCAGGGATCCCTGCACAAGCTATTCTTTGAGCGATGTTGTTTGGTTGAGTAACCAAAGCTCCGTCATCAGGGCTGCCAATCAGGGAGGATGGAAGGTGTGCAGGCTGCGCACCAGGGCCTCCACTCCTACTGAACAGATGATTTCATCCTCCACGCCTGTAGAGCCTATGTGGTGCTGTCCCAGGGTGCAGGCGACAGTATCAGGGTTTCGGGAGCAGGCACAGAGTACGCTTCCTGCTTACAAGTCCAGTGGAGAAATTGCAAGTCCAATTTGTTGACTTTTCCTTTCTGGAAAACCAGATGGCAAAGCAAGTTGCTCTGGTTGCACCTGTCCCCGCCACTATTCTAACCCCTTTGCATAGGTTGGGGCCCTTGCAGGTTTTTCCACTTGCTGTTTGGTGAGGTGCAACCTGCTTTACTGAAATTGGGGCCACCAAGCTGCTATTCCCCCTTAACCCTCCGTCAGAGCACTACCCCCTTTTGTGTGACCTCAGCTTTAACTGCTCTGGTTTGGACCTAGAGGTGACCTTTGTCCTACATGCCTCCAGCCCTCCCCACGTCACAGAACAATCTGTAAGGACAGCGTGCACTGGGTTTCTGCCTTCCCTGCTGGGCTCTAGCAAGAACTGGGCGACCCAGAATGGAAGTGGAACTATTTGAGGGTGGATTTTTTTCTCTAAGCCACAAGAACTATGAAACATCTTATTGAGAGGCATTTTCATTGAGAAAGTTTTACCAAATCTTTCCTTGGGAGGGAGAAGCCAGGTGATCCTTTGATAACAATTGCGTGAATGAACCCCTTGGAGCTTTCGCTGTGGGCTTGCTCCAGAAGCCATATTTCAAACACTCAACAACCTGTGTACAGTTCATTATCTGCATGTCCTAGGAGGGCCAGAATGACTTTGTCATTATCACTTAGGACAACTTGGACTTTAGATGCCCCATGGCTTAGGTTTCTAAGAATTGTGAAATAAAGCAAAGTCTGGGATTGAAAGGTGGCAAGCAGAGCCCTCCAGGGGTGGCAGAGCCATGCGAATGGTTTGGTGCGAGATCTTGTTCCACTTCGCCTGGGCCAGTACTGCTCCAGTGCCTTGAAGGTTAAGTGCTCCAGGGATATTTTTAAACCGCAGGGGCCAGTTAATCTAAAAATGACGTTTACAGTCACGGCAGTGAGCAGCTAGCCAGCTTAGATTCAGGCCCTCAACAAACAAGGAACCCGGAAAATGCAACCCTGAACGCACAATTGAGAGGACACAGGCAAAGGAAAGGTGGAGGGACAGGTGGTAAGTGAGCTTTACCCTCCCCTGGGGTCACTGACTATCAAGCTGGCATCCATGTGGCTGGGGTCTGGCAGGGGGCAGGGGTTCTGCATGGGAAGAGCAGCCCCTTTGCAGACGTATGTATGTGGGCTTTCCAGGTTAACAAGAATTTCTATTAGGTTTGCAGGGAGCTGTTCTGAGGGCTGGAAATACAGCATAGATGAAGGAGAAGGGCCTGTCTTTGCTTCTATAAATGGTTGTGTTGCTGGGAATCTGCAAACTCTTCCATCGATTAAACAAACCCAAAAGTTGGGTGAGGTTTTAGGTTTATTGAAAAGGCAACTGATTTTTTTCCTTTCTGTCTTAAGGAAGACTATTCTGTTTCTTATAGATGTTCAGTTTCTCAAACTGTTACTCTTTTTTTTTTTTTTTTTTAAAGCAGACCCTAGGGGTGCCTGGGTGGCTCAGTTGGTTTAAGCATCCACTCTTGATTTTGGCTCAGGTCAGGATCCTCAGGGTGGTGAGATGGAGCCCTGAGTCAGGCTCTGCACTGGGTGTGGAGCTTGTTTGGGATTAACATCAGTGGGCTTCCATATAGGTTAAGTTAAGGGGCCAGGGCTGAGGGCTGATAGAGGATCTCCTGGAAAGCCAGTCTTTTCATTTAACAACTGCAAGATAGAGACATTGTTTTATAAATTGTTTTTTTTTCTTCTAATAGTATCATGGGAGATATCTAGAAGAAATGATTTCTTCAGTGACTTCAAGTTTTAAATGGAAAGACTCAGCTGATCTTCAGTCATGTGATTGGAGGTACAAACATCCTTAGTTCATAAATTTATTTGAGCAGCTCTAGGAAAGAGTGTTACGCCTCTGCAAAGGAGATTTTTAAAACATTTTTTTAAATTTGACTACAGTTGACATGCAATGTTATATTTGTTTCAGGTGTACACCAGAAGTGGTTCAACTTCTCTGTATGCTATGCAGTACTCACAAATGTGTATATATACACATATACTCACACACCACATCTTCGATTTCCATTTATCTATTGATGGACACTTGGGCTGCTTCCTTACCTTAGTTGCTGTAAACAATGCTGCAGGGTTGCCTGGGTGGCTCAGTGTTGAGTGGCTGCCTTTGGCTCAGGGCATGATCCTGAGGTCCTGGGATCAAGTCCTGCTAATGGCTCCCCACAGGGAGCCTGCTTCTCTCTGTTCCTCATGAATAAATAAAATCTTTAAAAAACAAACAAACAGGGATGCCCGGGTGGCTCAGCGGTTGAGCGCCTGCCTTCCAACCACGATGTGATCCTGGAGTCCCTGGATCGAGTCCCACATACGGTTCCCTGCATGAAGCCTGCTTCTCTCTCTGTCTATGTCTCTACCTCTCTCTCTTTCTGTGTCACTCATGGATAAATAAAATCTTAAAAACAAACAAAACAAAAAAAAACCAATGCTGCAGTAAACATAGGGATGCATGTATCTTTTCAAATTAGTGTTTTCATTTTCTTTGGGTAAATATTTAGTGGTGCAATTACTGGATCATATGGTAATTCCATTTTTAATTTTTTGAGGAAACTCCATCCTGTTTTCCACAGTGGCTGCACCAGTTTGCATTCCCACCGACAGTGCACAAGGGTTCCGTTTTCTCTACATCCTCACCAACACACCTGTTACTTCTTGTCTTTTTGATTTTTAGTCATTCTGACAGGTGTAAGGTGGTATCTCATGGTGGTTTTCTTTCTTTTCTTTACTTGACAGAGATAGCAAGAGAGCAAGAGCAGGAGGGAGAGGTGGAAGCAGGCTCCCTGTTCAGGGAGGGAGCCTGATGCGGGGCTTGATCCCAGGACCCTGGGATAGTGACCTGAGCTGAAGGCAGATGCTTAACCAACTGAGCCATCCAGGTGCCCCTCATGGTGGTTTTTATTTGTATTTCCCTGATGATAAACTATGTTGAACATCTTTTCACCTATCTGTTGGCCATCTGTGTGTCTTCTTTGGAAAAATGTCTATTCGGGATCTCTGTCCATTTTTTTTAAATTTTTATTTATTTATAAAATATAGTCAGAGAGAGAGAGAGAGAGGAGAGGCGCAGAGACATAGGCAGAGGGAGAAGCAGGCTCCATGCACCGGGAGCCTGATGTGGGATTCGATCCTGGGTCTCCAGGATCGCGCCCTGGGCCAAAGGCAGGCGCCAAACCGCTGTGCCACCCAGGGATCCCCCCTCTGTCCATTTTTTAAGTCAGTTTTTGTTTTTGTTTTTTGGTGTTGAGTTGTATAAGTTCTTTATCATATATTGGATATTAACCCCATATCAGATACATCATTTGCGGATATTTTCTCCCATTCAGTAAGTTGCCTTTTTTTTTTTTTTCCTTTGCTGTACAAAAGGTTTTTATTTTGATAGTCCCAATAGTTTAGTTTATGCAAAGAAAGTTTTTTGTTTGCTTGCTTCTGCTCAGGTGCTATGTAAGTTCTGTTTTATTATCTTTAGATATGAGATGTAAATTAGAGTGTTACAGGAGATATTTGATCTTGCTCTTCAGGGGGCAATAGATATTTTAATCTTTTCAAGTAGAGACTCCCTCAAAGTCTTACCCTGTAGAAACTTTTTTATTCTAAAGCTTCTTCTGAATTTTGACTCCAGGATCTTTAAAGAACTATGCATCTGTACCATGGGAAGCCTGCCTGGAAGCATGGTCAGAAATTGTGCATTTTATCTGAAAGCTTCATGCATATTTCACATTCTGTTCTAATAGATCTCTTTGTTATAGTAACAGTAAACTTACTACCATAAAGTAATAGGATTCTCCAGGAAGATAGAACATGTTTGTTTAGATTGTGCCGGGCAATTTGGCCTGGGCACAACAGGGAACCTGAGATACTGATTACTAAGTGGTTGGCACACAGCTGGTGTTGAATTACGCACAAGGACAATCCTAGGACGAGGTGTTATTTATTCCATTCCCCAAACCAGGAAACCAAGGTTTGTAGAATTTGTATGATTGGCTCAGGTCAATCACCAAACAAATGACAGTCTCCACCCACGTCAGCCCCACATCAAGAATTCCTGCCTTCTGGACCTCTCTGGGCCACCTAGCACACCTCAGCACCCTTACCTGTGCTGGAACTCTGGAATACAGCCCTCACTCTTCAGGTAGCCTAGGATTTATGCCACCCCTGTTGGACTTTAAAGCACCACCCTTTCAAATGAAATCAAATCAAATCACATCACATTATGGGCAAGAGTGACAAGAAAGGACAACCCTATGTATATTCTCCTTTCTATTTGGAAGTAAACATCTAAGGCTCCAGGAGTAACTAGAATTATTAGTTGTTGGAAACACCCCTCTTAGCAGATCTTCCTTCCACACTCTGTTATGAGGAAGGCTGTGATCTCTTATTCCTACATTCCCAACAAGGTGGGACTTAGGGGCCCTGCAGTTTGAAGGAATAACCTATGTAAAGTGGAGAAGGGGCTCTGGTTACAGTTTAGGAAACATTGGGCTGCCGATAGGTAGCCCAGACCCTTTCTGGCAGGACTTTGCAGAGCCTTGAATTTACTAACCTGTGGTGGGACTCTCCAAAATGTGACTTTGGGATTTGGCAGCAATGGGGACCATCTTTCAGGGCTGGTGTCTCAGAGGCACCTCCTGAGAAGCAAAGAATAGTCTCATTTTGTCCCTTCTTCAATTTTCCTTCAGAATCCCAGAGGCAAGATCCTTCCATGGATAAGTGTCACAGGTGGAAGTTTCTGTACAGGGCTCTAGGGCACTGTGTGTGTGTGTGTGTGTGTGTGTGTGTGTGTGTACAGAGCCAGAGCCCAGCCTCCCAGGTTCTGGATGGATTGGAACAGGGAGATCTGCCAGCAGGCCGTTGCAGTAATGTTCAGGCTTGGGGTGAGGTGGTGGTGGGTGTAGGGGAAACACAAAGCAGACACATACAGACCCCCCAGCTCTGCCACTTCAGGATGGAACCTTGGGCAGCAGATCCCTCCTCTGCCTCAGCTCTTCATTTGCAAAATGGGAGCACGTACTTCCTAGAGTCTTTGTGGACATGTAAGGAATAATAAACATGAAGTGCGTGGCATAAGACCTGGTATACAGTAAGTACTTAACAAACATTAGCCTTTATTATTATTTGGCAATTTCTTTGATCTGTTGAAAGATTGCTGTATGCCTTCTGCTGTGTTTATGCTTGATTTACAAAAGTGCCCTATGACCAGAATAATTATTTTTTTAACACTTGCTGGCGAAGGGGGTCAGGGAGACTGTATGAGGACCATTGAGAAATCTGAAAAGACCTGGGTTTTAGGCCCCTCTACCCTCATGGAGTTTACTTTCTAGTGGGGAAGATGTCTGTGCATGTAAAGTGACCTCACATATGACTGCAGTCTGTGATGAGTGCAGGGAGGGAGAGGACAGGGAGCCATGAGGGCATAGAGCAGGGGCCTGGCATTCAGTGCAATATCTCTGACAGCTCTTTATGTCACAGGAAGAGGGAGGGAGCAGGGTAGTGGTGAGGACTCAGCTGCTCGTCCAGGTGGTTGCCCACGGCCTGACCTTGACATTCATATGCCGGATACTCACTGGGGCAGAAGGGAGAAGGGAAGGATGGGCTGGACATTGCCCTGTGGAGCCAGGGGCAGTACAGAGCCAGTCCTTGTCCCGAGGAAGCTTACATTCCATAAGCAGAGATGAGTAAGTGTATTGGTGACAATAATGTCAGGTCAGCATGTGGTGACATGAAGAAAGGGGACATGTCATCAAGAATAAGACCCATGGGTGTCAGGGCGGGTCTGGGATGAGAACACTGGAGCAAAAACAGAAAAAGGAGCAAGACATAACTATGTCAGGGGGCAGTGAAGGGAAAGAACATTCCAAAACATGGGCCCACATGCACAGAGGGCCTAGAGGAGGACCAGTGGCTGGAGATTGGGCAGGGGCCAGATCCTCAGGGACACGTGGACCACAAAGGAGTGCAATGAGAAGCCACTGAGAACATGAAACTCCATTCTGCTCACTGCCAGAGTGACTTTGGGCAAGTTTCATTCTTGAACCCTTGAGATTATGCTTCAATTAAAAAAAAAAGTAGAAGACTTTTTATGATACTGATCTCAGTATGCCTAGTACAGAGCCTGGCACACAGGAAGTACTAATAAATCTTAACTGTTGGTACTAATATACAGGTTTTAGTCAGTAGACAGGGTGCCTTAACTTTTTGGCATAGAAGACAAGTTAACTTTTTTTTTTTTAAGATTATTTATTTATATATAGAGAGACAGAAGACATACAAGTGGGAAGGGAAGGGAGAGAGAATCTCCAGCAGACTCCACGCTGAGTGTAGAGCCTGACCTGGGGCTTGACACCGGGCTTGATCCCACGACCTCAAGATAACAACCTGAGCTGAAACCAAGAGTCTTAACCGGCTGTGCTATCCAGGTGCCCCAACTTTTTTACACATTCAGAGGTCGAATGAATAGTATGGTGAACCCCATCCTATTGTTTGCTGTACAAAAGGTTTTTATTTTGATAGTCCCAATAGTGAGTATTCATCACTCTCTTCAATAACTATCACCTTTCTGTACTTCTAGTTTTATCTATCCACCATATAGCCTTTTCCCTGTATTTTCTGCATTATACTGTGAAACATTTCAAATGTATAATGAAGTTGAAAGAATTGCATAGCAAGCACCCATACACCCCTCACATTTCACTTCAATTGCAGAGGTAAGTACCTTTCCCCTTGAGTACTTCAGCAGCCTGGCATTAACTAGAGTTCTGGGGTCAAGAATGGGAGTGGGGGGTGTCTAGGAGATTGTTTCATGCAAATCTCAGAGCTAGATAAATACTTTAGTATTCATCTAGTATTTTATCTAGTATTTTAGTATTTAGTATCGAAAAGAGATAGATTTTTAAAAAACCATTGCCATGATTGTTTCCAACACAATAGTAGTATTTCCTTAACTAAGTACCCAGTTCATGCTCACTGCCCTCTGACCATCTGAGATGTTGAGCACTTGTTCTCTTCCAATCAGGACCCACAAAAAATTAAGTCTCTCTTCATCTGTAATAGCCAACCCCTGCCTTTATTAAATACCAGTTACTTATTGAAGAAACTCAGTCATTTGTCCCATGGAATTTGCAGCATTTTGGATGTGGCTGATTACGCACATCTGAAGTGTCATTTAACATCTTTCTCTCTCCCTAGAAATTAGTGCTTAGGTCTTAGAGGCTTGACTCAATTGAGGTCCAAGTCCTTCACAAGAATACTTCAAAGGTGCTGCCATCTTGCTGGGTGATGTCTGCTGTGTCACATCGAGAGGATCATAACGTCAGGTTATCCCTCTTCTGGTGATGTGAACTTATCAGCGTGAGAACCAATGATCTCCATTGGAAAGTCTCCAGCAGCCTTTCACTAGATAGTTTATAAGCCATGGACAAACAGAGCCTACCTAGGTCAATATAATTTCCTTACTGGTTGCAAATGTGGTTTACTACTTCTCTCCATCCTCGTTCACTTATTAGCTATCATTCTATATCAACAACCATCTGGCAACCCTGAAACGTGGGGCTTTTTTGGTAAGTCAGTTTTCAGAGTCATGAGTGGTGCTGTTGCAAGCTCCTGAGGTATTGGTGAGGTTGTTTTTGTTTTGAGGAACATGATGACCGCATGATTTTTGAGACTGCTTGGATGTATTTCAGTCCACTGCAACAATCATCTTTTCACAGGCCCAGGCATTGGTTTGGCAGGGCAAGCCCCTTCAGGGTCTTAGCTTTCAGGCAGGACAAAAAATGGCAACTCAAGGTGTACATTTCTGCCCCAGCCCTGGAATGAGCCATTTTCCCAAGCAGTCCTGGTTCCTTCTAGTGGGAAACATGCTTAGAAATCGTAACCCTGGGACAAGGAATATTTTACAGGTTCCTCCTGGCTTCTCTGTGCTTCATAGACTGGGGTCAGGGAGCTGGGTCAAGAGGCTTATACAGTGGTTCAAATAAGTGATAACAGTGGCTTGACCTTGATCTTAGATAAAGCACTTAGTGTGATGCTTGTGTGTCATGGAAAGTATGACAAATATTAGAAGACTTTTTTTTAAGATTTTATTTATTTATTCATGAGAGACACACAGAGAAGCAGAGACACAGGCAGAGGGAGAAGCAGGCTCCATACAGGGAGCCCAATGTGGGACTTGATCCCAGGACTCCAGGATTACGCCCCAGACTGAAGGCAGGCACCAAACCGCTGAGCCACCCAGGGTTCCCCAGAAGACTTCTTTTTTTAAGATTTTATTTATTTGAACAAGAGAGAGCACAAGCAGGGGGAGTGGCAGGGAGAGGGAGAAAGCAGGTTCCCCATTGAGCAGAGAGCCCCAAGTGGGGCTCAGTCCTAGGACCCTGGGATCATGACCTGAGCCAAAGGCAGATGCTTCACTGACTGAGCCACCCAGGCACCCCTAGAACACTCTTCATTTGCATTGTTTATATTAATTCATGTAAACTTCACCAAAAACTCTGAGGAAGCCATTCTTGTCATCCCCACTGAATACATGAGAAAACCAAGGTTCAGAGAGGTGAGGAAATTTGCTGAAGGTCACACCGGAAGTAAAGAGCAGAAACAGAACTTGGAGCTAGCCGCTCCAGATTCCATACTCCAACCAATATGCTATGTTGCCCACTGAGGTCTTAATTCCAAACTTGGAAATGACTTAGTTTCTGGCAGAAAACATGACCTGCCAGTGAGGGTCTCCAGGGTGGGGCCGTGCTTTGGACCCTCTCCCCACCCTGAGAGGTTTCCGCAACATTGCCCTGTAGCAGGTGCAAATGGCTAGTGCTGCCCTCTGTCCACACAACCTACAAGCTCGTCCAGGCACAGGTCCTTTACTAGAGACCTTGTGAGGTTGGCATCCTTCAAAACTGAGAAGCTGAGGTCCAGAGACTCAAATAAGGAACTGACACTGTGGAGTGTCCTGGCTGCTGGTGGTGCCAAGGCTTGAATCCCCAGACCCTCCGATTCTGTGTCTAGAGCCATTTTTGCTTTTCGTTCTGGAAGGGAGAGGACAGAGGAGAGGTTGCTCCTTTTTAGAGTGGCAGATCACCCATGGGACTCTGCTGTTTCCTCCCAGCTTTGGCCATCAGATTGCCAAAGCTGGCAGGAAGTGCTGGAATGGCTTGGAAGAAGAGCACAGGTCCCCAGAAGGTCAAGTTGACTCAGGTTGGGAGGAGTTAGTTACATCACCACTTTTCAGGCTGGTTGGGGCAGTGGCTTTGCCTCAGTACTAGGCTGGAGGGAGGCCCTCGGCCAGCGGAGCCAGGGGCAGTTGGTGGAAGGAGGAGCCACCATGTCTCAGCTCAACATGAAGAAGGCTTGTGCAAAGCCCCTTCGTCTCCAAGGCAGTGGCTGCTCTTTACTACCCTGAGCAGCAGAATTAACGAGAACTACAGTAATCAACAGCAGCTCCTGAGGGCATGTTTCATTTATGCCAAGCTAAACAATCTACCCACATGAGTGCATTGTCCTGCCCCCTCGGGGTGCCAAGGTCTATACTGTTACTATCCCCATTTTACAGATGGAATGACTGAGCTTGGGTTAACTGCTCTGCCTGTAGTCACATGGTTTGTTGGGGGTTGGGCTGATTTTCCAGGCTGTCCGACTGCAGCATCTGTTCACTCTTGCCCTGTAGGTCTCCCATTGCTCCAAGGAGATGTGAGTCCCTTATGCCTTTTGTGAAACTGCAGCCGTGTGTCCCTGTCTGCTGCTCCACCTCCTCTACCCCTTTCTCAGTGCCGGCGGGTAGGGTGGGGTGGGGGTTGTGTGGTTCCCGAAAGTGCCAAAATTCCTGGCTCCTGCTTCTAGCCTTTGTGCCTCCTGCACCACATGCCACTAACACTCTTCCTTGCCCTTGCCTGGCTAAGTCACACTCCTTCCTGGCGAAGTAGAAACATCCTACATTGAGAAAGCCATCCCTGACCTGGCAGACGGAGGTGGGTCCCCTGTGGCATGTTTTTCTGGTGTCACAGCAAGGGCTTCTCCTTTGTGGCAGCTCCTAGCTGTGCCGTGAGATTGTAAATCCTGCACAGGCGGGGCCATCCTTGCGCTGTTTGCTCCATGCCTCCTGCAGCCGGCACCATGCCTGGCAGGTGCTCAGGAAATAATCAGCTGATGAGTGAGTGAATGGGAGAGGAAAGCAAATTCCTGGTCCAGAAGGAATAGAGAACGGATAGAGTTCCATCTGCAAAGGTGGCCGGGTTCCAGGTCCTAGGTCATGTCCAACCATCAACTTAGGCACAAGGATGGCTCAGGTGAGACTCTGGTGGGACAAGTGAGCCCGCTGAGCTTTTGAGACAGCTGAACAAGTTTTCCCTTGGAGGTAGGGAGCTGTCTCTCTGACATTTCTCCAAGGCAGGGGCCTGGATGCAATACTGGGGCCAGTTTTGCCTGGGCCAGCAGATCAACCCCATCAAAAGATGGGTTTGGCTCACTAGGTGTTAATTGAGCACCTGCAGTGGGCCAGGGAAAACCGAAATTCACAGGCTTTTCATAAATGTGTTCTTCCTGTGGCCAGGAATGTGTCTCCAAATCGGTGGCCTCAGGTACTGCACACCTGCTCAGACAGTTTGGGATTTGGTCCCAAAGCAGACTTGTGGATAATCTATGCTTACTGGGGGGCAGACTGGGTGGCTCAGTGGTTTAGCACCACCTTCGGCCCAGGGTGTGATCCTGGAGACCGGGATCGAGTCCCACGTCAGGCTCCCTGCATGGAGCCTGCTTCTCCCTCTGCCTGTGTCTCTGCCTCTCTGCCTCTCTGCCTGTCTGTTTCATGAATGAATGAATGAATGAATGAATGAATGAATAAATAAATAAGTAAGTAAGTAAGTAAATAAATAAATAAATAAATAAATAAAATCTTTGTTTAAGAAAAATCTATGCTTACTAGGTATTCTCCAGAGATGTAGATGTTCTGATGAGTGATTAGTCTGGAGTCATGTCCAGACTTTGGACTCCATTTAATCAGTTGAATCAATAGCCTGCTAACCTCCACCTATTACAAATACAGGCTTTGGAGTCTGGCAGAGCAGGGTTGAATTCCATGTGCTTCCAAGCTGTGTGACTTTGGTCAAATCACTCCCTTTTCTGGGCATTGGGTTTTCATGTCCAATCTGTGAAATGGGATGAGAATACTCCTTCCCTGGGGTGCTGGGTGGCTTAGTCACTTAAGCATCTGACTCCTGGTTTTGGCTCAGGTCATGATCTTGAGTCATGGTCTCAGGTTTGTGAGATCGAGCCCTGCGTGGAGCCCTGATGTTGGGGCATTGCTCTTTTCTCCCTCCCTCTGCTCCTCTCCCTCTCTCTTTATAAATCTTAAAAAAAAAAAAAAAAAAAAAAAAGATACTACTTCCCCTGCAGAACTTCTGGGAGGAGTAAAGGAGAACCTGAATACCTGAATATAAGACAGTCACTATGATGGAAGATGCCATGTTACTTACCAGCATGAGGTGTATTAGCCATTGTGGTTAGGGAGTTAGGGACAGCAGGGTCTGTTCGAGGGGAGGGTTGCAATTCTCTTGCTCTCCCTGGGCATTTTTCCTTCTGGGGTGAGGAAGTATGACCTCTCATGAGCCCAGTGTCCTCAGCCCAGTCATAGGGGAAGGCAAGACTCTTGGATTATTTCTTCCTCCATTGTCACCTGCGTAGTCACAGATCTTCAGGTGCAAAAAATATTAAAGAAAATAAATGAGTATCCTTTACAGTAGAACACTAATTGCTGTTCCTGGTTAAGTAACTTTGATAGCGCTCCCATCTTTAGCCAGTAGAGTTAGTTTACCACGTAGCATGGTGCCAAGAGCAACCTGCTCGAGACATCCTGTCCCCCTCAGCAGTCTGGTGAACTCCTGTTCATCCCTCAGAGACCCAGAGCCAGTATCTCTTTTAGCTCCCCATCATTACTACCCCTAGAAGGATTTGGCTTTTCCTGATTCTGGGATTCTAGTGGATAGGTCTCGATTTGAAAGTCTTGATCTTTATTTGAGCAGGACTCTCCTGTCTCCCCCAGAGCCTTTCTCAGAAGAACCCCAAGCCTAGAGAAGTGGTTTCTGCTATTTCTTTCTTGGTTGCATTTAAGTCTCTTAGCAGTGGACACGGGTTTATGAATCAGCTCACAGCTCTTAAGAAACCAACCAGTTGGGGGATGCCTGGGTGGCTCAGTGGTTGAACATCTGCCTTCGGCTCAGGTTGTGATCCTGGGGTCCTGGGATCGAGTCCCACATCAGGCTCCCCATAGGGCGCCTGCTTCTTTCTCTGCCTATGTCTCTGCCTGCCTCTCTGTGTCTCTCACAAATGAATAAATAAAATCTTAAAAACAACAACCACAAAAAACAAGCAGTACTGGGCAGTCACTTCTCACATGTCCTGACTCAGGACCTTTCTCAGGACTTAGGGAGGGAAATCCGGCCCCAAGAGTGAGAGCATATGAGGATTAGGAGTGTGGGCTTCCAAGTGAGTCCACCTGGGTCATAGACGTGTGAGCTTGGGGAGTGACTGAGCCTGTTTCCTTACCTATGGAGAGGAGTAAGATGTGGCCACCCTGCAGAGGGCTGCAGGGAGAGGTCGATGGGATGACACCTATAAAGCTCGTAGCACAAGGGCTGTGATAGCTTGGGTGCTCAGCAGACGCTGGTGACAGAAAAACACTCCCAGTGATTTATTAGGTATCACTTCTGATCCCCAACAGCATTCTCTAGCATCCTCTTCTCCCTTTCCTTAACCCTTATGTTGGCTTTAAGAAAAAAAAATCTCTTCCTGAATAACATAAAATGTGACCCCCTCTCAAAAAACAGCAGCAGCAGTAACTAAACCATACAGAGTCCTTGGGAATATTCCCATGGGATCAGGGAACCGATGAGAAGTTAGCCCAGGCTAGCCTAAGCTGCTGAGGCCCCAGAGATCTCCGCCCTTCGAGAAGCACCTGCTCTGCGGTGCTGGCCCTAAGCAGCTTGAGGCTGGGGGGCTGAGGAGCTGATGAGTCCTGGGGCTGTCCCATGTGCCGGGGTGGGGGTGGGGCGGGTATCTGCTTGTCCCATTTGGGCTGGCCGATCCTTGGGGAGTGGCCCCAACGCCTGACTGGTGGCACACTGGCGCCTGTTACCCAGATGTGAGCCCGTTGTGTCCATTTGTAAAGGAGAAAGCTCAGTGTCGGTCATCTGCCTTGTTCTTTGTGTTTCACTGCCCCAAGACAGGGAAGGTTGTGTTCAGTGACTACGTAGATCTTGGTTGGTCCTCCTAGTAATCTAAGATGGGTGAGACTTTGTCCTTTCCCTTCTTTTCTAGATAGAGAAACTCAGGCTCACAGAGAGAACTTGATTTGTCTGAGATGACACTGGGTGGTGGGGTGTCGCTGTGGCGACCCAGCCTACCCTGGGTCCTCAGTGAGGCTGCTCACAGTGCTTTCTAGGATGAACCATACTGGACATTGTACTTAGTCTGTGTCCTGCATGGGTGATCACCTTGGACTCCTGACAGCTCTGTCTCAATAAATACATCCTTATTGCAAATGAGTGACCTGAGGCTCAGGGAGGGTATTGTATTGCCCAAGGCTCTGCTTCTAGGTGGCAGAGCTGAGATGTGGACCCAGGGCACCAGACGAGGTGCTCAGGGATGGATTTTTGCTGTGAAAGGTGCCCTGGTATAGAAAGGGCACTGACCTGGAGACGGGCCCTTAGTGCTGGTCATGGCTACGTCGCTAATTTCACGTGGGACCTCTGGCCTCTGCTCATTTAAAAATAAGGACACTGGATTCTCTGATCCCCATGTGTCCCTTCCTAGGCTGTAGGTTGGAACAGATGGATTTTTGGGAAACAGGGTGACCTGCGACACCCCCTGTTCCTGCAGGCCGGAATGCGGGTTAAGGTATTCCCCACTCAACTTTGAAGGCTTGAGCAGCTTCACGTGGCTGCCCCTCCTGTCACCTTAATTATCTCTGAATTAGCAAAAGGGCCTTGTGCCATCCACCTGCCAGCTAGAGGGTTCCTGGCCACCCACCCTTCATCCTGATGCTCTGCTTCTCTTTCCATCAGGCCTAAGTTGGCCAAACGCAGGCAAAGTGTCTGATGGATGAACACAGAGGAACAGAAGGCACTTGTTGATTAGGGGAGCATTTAAAACATATTCCAGACACGTTTGGGTGAGAGGTTGATTGTGTAAGCAGTAAAGTAGGCCTAAGTACAGGATTGGCAAGCTAGGGGGAAGTGGTTCTGCAGGCTGGCCAGCCCTAGAGGAGGAGAGCCTCTCTCAGATAGCTTGAGGTCAGGGAGGCTGAGCACGGATCTTTACAAGTGACTTATATTTGTGGGTGATGAACAAGAACATGGCTCACTTGGGTGAAAAGTCACCCGTGCTGGAACACTGGCCAGCCAGACTCCTCCCCCATGGCCTGATGCATGATACCAGCCTCCTGCTGAAAAGTGACACCCTGTGGGCCCTTGTCAGACCCACATGACAAAGGAGCTGGTGGCAGTGGCCACAGTCATGGTAAGTGGCAGCATATACTCAGGAGTGCATCTTGGTGGGAGGAAAAATCCTAGTGCGGAACAGGATTGCTGCTTTAATACTGACACTCTGACCCCTCCCTCAGTCCCTCACAGACCTTGCCAAGTGTGGGTGTGTGTTGCGAGAGTGGGGAACAGCTGGAAAGAAATCATGATCACCGCCCCCACACACCTCCTCTAGTCTTCATTTGGTCACTGTGCCGCACTTAGTACCGAGTGGTTTCCTGCATTCATTATGACCAGACCCATGATTGCTCTGGCACCTGGCTCCTACTGCTTGGGTTTGGTTGACAAGAAATAAAAATAGCTCCAGCTGAGCTCGGTTTTCAGGTCAGCTGGATTATTTCAGCGAAGGGCAACAGCTCGGCATGGCATGGTCCGTAGAACTTCATTGGAGGACTCCTCTGGCCTTTACTGTTTGTGAGATCAAACCACCTGCACAGTGCTCCTCCTGGATCACTGTGCATGTCTGGCATTGTTAGTCTATGTGTCGCTCTGCTGCTCCATCTTCCAGGGACACAGCCAGGTGTCTGGTTTTACAATTGTATACATGTGCTCATTGTAACACTGTCCCTTTTATGAAATTTATTTGTATCCACTTTTGGTGGTGGGGTAATGCAAAGGCATAGGTGTCAGGAGTGGATTTGAGCAAAGTCAATGTACTGAGCTTCTCTGAGCCACAGTTTACTGAACTGTGAAATGGAAGCAAAGTACAACAGCCATACTAATACCCATCACAGTCACTCTGAGGACTGGAGGCTGACAGACACTCTACACTCATGATGTGTACATATGTTTAAATGCTGTTTATGTTATGCCAAGAGCAGATAAATGCAAGTAAATGGGGCATGAGTTAGTATCCCTATTTTACAGATGGGGAAACTGAGGCCCAGAGTTTGTTTGGAAGCTTTCTCACACAGTTCCCCCTTTTATGTCCTTGTACTTACTGAGGGAAAGTTTTTGTGTGGTGGCCTTTAGATCCCACATCATTACTCTGCAAAAAAGAAAGGGTCCATAGGTTTTCTGTGCAGGTAACCTCTGCAAGAGAGATGTGGGGTGTTAGATTCATGGCTCCTTTCAGAATAACAGCAGATCTTAAAGGATTTGCTGGGAGAGGTGGGAGGGGCTGAACTGGAGAGAATTGCTGGTTATTCTGTTCATTAGAGATTCCAATTCAGAGCTTGGCAGCTCCATGCGCCTACCTACCATGAGTGTACCTCCCCACCTTGCCCATCTGCCCTCCCTTCCCCTCTCTCTGTGTGCCACATGGCTGGCCTTCTATCTGCAGTCCCACTAGCCACTCCTCCAGCCAGCCAGGATTTTCTGAGCAAGTTTTCCCATAGAGCTTAGGTGATGCAAAACTTGCCTAGTTTGGTTGGTTCTCCAGTGGGGATCAATGTAAAGAACACTTTCTCAGTGTTCCCAAACCCCAATCCACTACAGCATGGTTTTTGCCTTGATGTGGCTCTTCTGTTTTCTGGGCAGTGACTGAAGTGTCTTTCTCTTTGGGGTAAGGAGATGCTGGCAGTTTAGGTTTATCCGCCTAAACTATTTCTTAGATCCCATGATTTCAAATGTGCATATTTAAAATGTACCTATGGGCAGCCCGGGTGGCTCAGCGGTTTGGCGCCTGCCTTCGGCCTAGGGTGTGATCCTGGAAACCCAGGATCAAGTCCCACATTGGGCTCCCTGCGTGGAGCCTGCTTCTCCCTCTGCCTGTGTCTGTGCCTCTCTCTCTCTCTGTGTGTCTCTCTCATGAATAAATAAAGAAAATCTTTTAAAAAATAAAAATAAAATGTACCTAAAGTTGGTCACATTGGTATAAAGTGTCCTGCTTGGGCCGCCTGGGCGGCTCAGTTGGTTAAGCAAGCGTCTGCCTTCGGCTCAGATCATGATCCCAGGGTCCTGGGATGGAGCCCTGAGTTGGGCTCCCTGCTCAGCGGGGAGCCTTCTTCTTCCCCTCTCTGCTGCCCCCCCCTTGTACTCTCTCGCTCTTTCTCAAATAAATACATAAATAAATATTATATATATTATGTATTATATATGTGTGTATATATATACACATTTTTTTAAAGATTTTATTTATTCATTAGAGACACACACACACACACACAGAGAGGCAGAGACACAGGCAGAGGGAGAAGCAGGCTCCACTCAGGGAGCCCGATGGGACCCGATCCCTGGTCCCCAGGATCACACCCTGGGCCGAAGGCAGGCACTAAATTGCTGAGCCACCCAGGGATTCCCTATATTTTTAAATAAAGTGTCCTGCCTGATACTCTATACATCAGAGCTGCTCTAGAGATACTGCTTGTTCCCCTGGCATTCCTGATACAGTTTTGAAAATTCAAAATTCAAAATAAAAATTCCAGCTAGTCGTGAGCCATCAGTTGGTGCTCAGTGTATATGCATGGATTTATCATTTATTCAGTACACCCTTTGGGGGTACTTACCCTGTACCCCCACACCAGGTGGGCACAAGTTTCCTGAAATGAATGGCAATTGGTGCATGTCTCTAAGGGTCTCTGAATCAGCCCAGGGAGACCAGTGAACATTGCTTCTCTGCTGTGTTGTCTTTGTTGCCATGATGCAGGTCTGTGGACTCCTCTACTTTGTCATGCCCTCCTGCCTAGAAAGGATGTAGCACTTTAGCCTGTTTGGCTGCCAAGGAAGCTAGAAGCATTTGCAACAGTTTTGGTGATGCCATCTGCCAATGATGAATATCCAAATCTGTCCTTAGAGGGCATGTGTGAGTCAACAGTTTCAGGACTCTGATCTCTCTCTTTTTTTTTTTTTTTTTTTTTAAGATTTTATTTATTCATGAGGGACACAGAAAGAGGGAGAGATATAGGCAGAGGGAGAAGCAGGCTCTCTGTGGGGAGGCTGATGTAGGACTGGATCCCAGGACCCCAGGATCATGTCCTGAGCTGAAGACAGACACTCAACCACTGAGCCACCCAGGCGTCCCAGGACTTTGACCTCTCTTGCTGACTCTTTTACAACTTTTTGTGAACCTGCTATATGTAAGAGATGAGTCCCCAGAAGGACCTCACCGGTCCTAGACCTAGGAGGATCCAGACTTAGGAGGTCCTAGACCTAGGAGGGTCCAGACCTAGGAGGATCTCACCATTTAGAAATGGGAGGAAGAGGGAGGGAAGAGACCTGGGAGTGTAGATCAGTTGTCGCCCGAGGGCATTTTGTCCCCAGAGGTGGTTGGCAAGGTCTGGAGATATTTTTGGTTGTCACAACTGAGGTAAGGAGTGCTCCTGGCATCTGATGGGTGGAGGGAGACAAGGGATGCCACTGAACACCCTGCAATGCACAGGATGCCCCCCACCCCAACGCGTATACACCGAGAATGCTCCAGCCCCCGAAACCCATAGTGCTATGGTTGGGGAACCTTGGAGAGAGCAAGGTGAGGGCATCAGAAAGTTGGGTGTTGCTGTGAATGGTCATCTACCTGTATTTGTTTCAGTCCTTGCTTTCAATTTTTTGGGGGGCTACATCTAGGAATGGAGTTACTGGATTATAGAGCCAGTTGTTTGTCCAATTTTTTGAGGAACCACCAGACCTGGCATCTGCTTTATTTTACTTTAGTACATGTCCTCGCCAACTACTTGCTGGTTTCTTCTTTCCCTCCCTTCCTCCCTCCCTCCCTTCCTGCCTCCTTTTTTAAAAAAGATTTTATTTATTTATTCATGAGAGACACAGAGAGACAGAGGCAGAGACATTGGGAGAGGGAGAAGCAGGCTCCATGCAGGGAGCCCAGGATCACTCCCTGGGCCAAAGGGAAGCGCTAAACCGCTGAGCCACCCAGGCATCCCCCTCCCTCCCTTCCTTCCTTCTTCCTCTTCTTCCCCTCTTTCTCTCTCTCCCTCTCTTTCTCCCTCTCTCTCTGATTGTAGCCATCCTTGTGGGTGTGAAGTGATACATTGCAGTTTTGGTTTGCAGTTCTTTAAGGTAAAGGATACATCTTCTCAAGCTAGTGGTCATTTGTGTATCTTTTTTGGAGAAATGTCCAAGTCCTTTGCTCTCTTTAAAATCAGGTTGTCTTATTGTTCTTGAGTTATAAGACTTCTGCATATATATGCTGGATCCTAAATCATTATCAAATAAGTGTTTTACAAATATTTTCTTCCAATTTCTCAGCTGTCTTTTCACTTCCTTCAGAGTGCCCTTTGATGCACAAGTGTTTAATTTGAATGAAGTCCACTTTATTTTTTATTTATGCTTATATTTCTGTGTCATATTTGAAAATCCATTGCCAACTCCAAGGTCATGAAGATTTACTCCTATATTTTCTTTTAAATTTTTTGTGGTTTTAGTTTTTTTTTTTTTAAGATTTTATTTATTTATTCAGAGAGAGAGAGAGAGAGAGGGCAGAGGGAGAAGCAGGCTCCACGCAGGGAGGCAGGGAGCCCGATGTGGGACCTGATCCCAGGTCTCCAGGATCACACCCTGGGCTGCAGGCGGCGCTAAACTGGGGCTGCCTGTGGTTTTAGTTCTTACATGAAGGTTGTTGATTCATTTTTAAAAAAGATTTATTTATTTTAGAGAGAGAGAGAGTGAGAGCGAGCACATAAGCAGGAAGGGCAGAGGGAAAGGGAGAGAGAATCTCAAAAAGACTCCATGCTGAGTACAGAGCCCAATGAGGAGCTTGATCTCACAACCCTGAGATCATGACCTGAGTTGAAATAAAGAGTCAGACGGTTAACCAACTGAACCACCCACATACCCTAGTTGTTGATTCATTTTGAGTTAATTTTTGTGTATGGTCTGAGTTAGAAGTCCAACCTCATTCTTTTGCTTGTGGGTGTCCTAGAACCCTATGTTGGAAGAAACTATTCTTTCTCCTTTGAATGGTCTTTTTTTTTTTTATTTTTTAAAGTTTATTTTCTTCAGCAATCTCTATACCCCTTATGGGGCTTGAACTCAAAACCCTGAGATTAAGGGTTGCGTGTTCTTTTTTTTTTTAATTTTTTTTATTTATAATTTTTTATTTATTTATGATAGTCACACAGAGAGAGAGAGAGATTGAGGCAGAGACACAGGCAGAGGGAGAAGCGGGCTCCATGCACCGGGAGCCCAACGTGGGACTCGATCCCGGGTCTCCAGGATCACGCCCTGGGCCAAAGGCAGGCGCCAAACTGCTGCGCCATCCAGGGATCCCAAGGGTTGCATGTTCTTCTGATTGAGCCAGCCAGGTGCCGCTCTCTCCCATTGAATGGTCTTAGTATCTTCCTCAAAAATCTATTGGTCATAGATGTAGGGGTTTATTTTGGGGTCCTTCATTCTGTTCCATTGGTCTATATGACTGTCTTTATGCCAGTACCACATTATTTTGACTGTAGTTTCATACTAAGTTTTGAAATTAGGAAATGTGAGTTCTCCAACTTTATTCTTCTTTAAGATTGTTTTGGCTATTTGGGTTCCCTTGAAGTTCCATGTCTGTGTATTGCTTTAGGTCATAGGACCAGCTTAACAATAGAAAGTCTTCCAATCCATGAGCATGGGATGTCTTGCATTTATTTAGGTCTTCTTTAATTACTTTCAGCAATGTCTTGTACACCACCATTGTACAGATCTTTCACCTCCTTGGTTAAATTTATTCCTAGATATATATTTTTTTAGTTGCTATTGTAGATGGAATTGTTTTCTTAGTTTCCTTTTCAGATTGTTCATTGTTGGTGCACAGAAACACAACTAATTGATCTCATATCCCACAATTTTCGCTTTTGATTTGTTTATTACTCCTATTAGGGTGTTTTTTTTGTTTTTTTTGTTTTTTTGTTTTTTTTTTGTATGTGTGGATTCTTTAGGATTTTCTATATATAGATATCTCCGGCTTTTTTTTTTTTTTTTGATATCTCCGGCTTTTTGAAAGTTCATATTATGCCAGTTTGCTTTTGTAAAATACCTACATTAGATCTACATTAGTACCTATTTTTACTAACTGGAGGAAACCTGAAGAGGATTTTTCCTTTTAGGAAAAAAGGTGAGGGGGATCCCTGGGTGGCTCAGCAGTTTGGTGCCTGCCTTTGGCCCAGGGCGCGATCCTGGAGTCCTGGGATCGAGTCCCGTATCGGGCTCCCGGCATGGAGCCTGCTTCTCCCTCTGCCTGTGTCTCTGCCTCTCTCTCTCTCTCTCTCTCTGTGTCTATCATAAATAAATAAATAAATCTTAAAAAAAAGGAAAAAAGGTGAAAAGTAAAAATAGCATTCAGTGTTTGTTTTGCAGAGAGCTGTTATAGAGGCAGCACATACCTGAGCAGTGGCAGTGGTACCACTAAACTCCTTTGGCAAGAACTACACTCAGCATCTCAGCATCAAGCCACCATAGCTCTGAAGTATATCTGTGAGCATCTCAGCTTTGTCTTGATTTATTTTGTGCAAGATGTGTCCTAAGCTACCCAGAACAGCCTAGGAGAGGTAATTTTATGGATCTAGGAAAACTTAAAAACATTTCCATATAAATTAATGGTCATTGTTTCTTTGCTTTATGTCATTCCAACTTATGAAAGGCTTCATAAAAACCTCTCTGCTTTTGGATAGCAGGGAAACCTATATAGGATCATGCCATCTATGATTAGAGATGATTTTATCTCTTTGTTTCCAATTTGGATGGCTTTTATTTCTTTTTCTTGCCTAATTGCTTTGGCTAGGACCTCCAGTACAATGTTGAATAGCAGTGGTGAAAATGGGTATCCTTGTCTTGTTCCCAATCTCAGGGGGAAAGCTTCCAGTTTTTCACCACTGAGTATATGTTAGCTGTAGGTTTTTCATAAATGTGTCTTATTACATTGAAGTTTCTTTCTGTCCCTACTTTTCCAACTGTTTTTATCATGAGAGGTGTTATATTTTGCCAAATGCTTTTTTTAGTGTTGAGATGATCATGTGGTTTCCCTCCTTGTTCTAGGAATGTGGTTTGCTACATTGATTGATGTTGGACCACCCTTGACTGACTTCTCTTTAAAAAGAATCTTGATGGGGATCCCTGGGTGGCGCAGCGGTTTGGTGCCTGCCTTTGGCCCAGGGCGCGATCCTGGAGACCCAGGATCGAATCCCACGTCGGGCTCCCGGTGCATGGAGCCTGCTTCTCCCTCTGCCTGTGTCTCTGCCTCTCTCTCTCTCTCTGTGTGACTATCATAAATAAATAAAAATTAAAAAAATAAAAATAAAAATAAAAGAAAAAAAAAAGAATCTTGATGGCCTTAAAAGAAAAAAAATCCTCCTGATCCTGGGTATAACTTGGAAAATACTCTTTTTTTTTTTTTTTTGGAAAATACTCTTGACGACATTTCAGCAAATTCTGTTGCGAAAAGTTTGCAAGAAGTATGCAGATCAGGGAGTTCTTGGCAATCTTGAGAATTTTTCCACTTCCCTTAAAAATATAATGTTGAAATTTAAGAAGAAAAAATCTTTTAGATACTAGATTGATGTGTTTGAGCCCTGTTGTTGTTGTCATTGTTTTTTTAATACATCTGTATCCCAGTTGCAAAATTCATTCTCAAATTTCAACATGTTCGGGTTGTGTTTTTGTTTGCTTCTTAACAATACTTACTTCAGGGATCCCTGGGTGGCGCAGGGGTTTAGCGCCTGCCTTTGGCCCAGGGCGCGATCCGGGAAACCCGGGATCGAGTCCCACGTCGGGCTCCCGGTGCATGGAGCCTGCTTCTCCCTCTGCCTGTGTCTCTGCCTCTCTCTCTCTCTCTCACTGTGTGCCTATCATGAATAAATAAATAATAAATAAATAAATAAATAAATAAATAAATAAATAAATAAGATTTAAAAAAAAACAATACTTCAAATAACAATGGTGTACTCATTAACAGGACAGTTAGTGTGGCAGGATGAGACATGGGTAAGAAATCAGAATATCTGAATTTGTATATTTGACAAAATGAATTTGTTAAGCTCTAACTTTAAAAAAATTTATTTTTCATTTGAGAGAGAGAGCGTGAGTGGGGGGGTGAGGGTGGGGGAGAGGTGGAGGAGAGGAGAAACAGACTTACCCCCTGAACAGAGAGCCCAACATAGGACTCTATCTCAGAACCTGGAGATCATGACTTGAGCTGAAGGCAGATGCTTAACCATCTGAGCCACCCAAGTGCCCCAAACTCAATTTTTACTGGAAACTGTTCTAGACCCTGGAACAGAACAGACTCTCCTTGGTCTTGCTGGGTTTTCATTCTAGTTATAAGCATACGCCATGCATACTTAGCACTAGGAAGAAAAGCTAGAAAAGAAGCTCCTTCCAGAACCATGATGATGATTATGACAGTAATCCAGGAATGCAATGATGCTGGTGGTGGTGATGATGAAGATGATGATGATAGAAGCAATAGTTTGTTTATATCTATGAATTGGAATATAGTGAAGAGTCTGTTTCTTTTTGGGTTATAGCTTTATTGAAATATAGATTCATATACCGTCCAGTTCACTCATGTCAACTATATACTTCATTGGTCTTTAGTATGTTCATGGAGTTGTGTAACCATCACTACAATTTTAGAACATTTTCATCCCTTCAAACAGAAGCTCTGTACCCTTTAGCTCCATCCCACCAGCCTTAGGCAACCACTAACCTTTCTGTCTCTATGAATTTGCTTATTCTGGGTTATATGGAATCATACAATGTAGTCTTTTGGGACTGGCTTCTTTCATTTGGCATAATGTTTTATTTTTTTAAGATGTTATTTATTCATGAGAGACACAGAGAGAGAGGCAGAGGCACAGGCTCCCTGTGAGTAGCCCAATGTGGGACTCCATCCCAGGACTCCAGGATCACGCCCTGAGCCAAAGGCAGACGCTCAACTGCTGAGCCACTCAGGCATCCCTATAATGTTTTCAAGATTCATCCATGTTGTAGCAATTCCAATGTTCCATTCCTTTTTTTTTTAAGATTTTTTATTTATTCATTTGAGAGAGAGAGACAGAGCACAAGCAGGGAGAGAGGCAGTGGGAGAGGGAGAAGCAGACTCCTTGCTGAGCTGGAAGCCCGACATGGGGTTCAATCCCAGGACCTATAGATCATGACCTGAGCCAAAGACAGATGGTTACTCATCTGAGCCACCCAGGTGCCCCTCAATTCTTTTTTTACAACTGAAAAATATTCCATTGTATGGCTAGATCACCTTTTGTTTACCCATTCTTTAGTTAATGGACATTTGGATGGTTTTTACTTTTTGGGTCTTATGAGTCTATAACAAGAGCCCTTTAATAGGCATGATCTATTTTTCTCATCCATGCATGCTTATGATTTAAGGTGAGCATGTGTTACTGTACCTAAATTAGAGGTAAGAAACTTGACATCTTGAAGGCTTTCAGGAATGTGCTCAGGACCACAGAGCACGTGGGCAGAGCCGCTCTGTCCACCTCCTTTCTCCTCTAGCGCTCTCAGCTGAATATACAGAACCCTAGGTTCCTCTTGTCCCATGAACTTCTTTAAGACAGAAATACTCAATTTTGTAGACTCTAAAATATCTTTCCTTTTTTCCTTACAGGTTTTCTGAGTGATCTTGCTTCTTTTTTTTCTTGTTTGATTTTTTCCTGCTTGACATTTTCCTGGATAAAAATCTGGGGGAAAATGACAGACTCTAAGCAAGTCACCAAGAATAAATCAGAAGGGAGCTGTATCCCAAGCCAGGAGCCTTTTCCAGCCTCAGACAGCTCAGGGGAGCCACCAAAGAAGAATGGTAACAGCAACCCTCTGCCAGAGACTCCTAACCAGGCTGAGTCAGCCTCCCACAAAGATCCCCAAGATGCTTGTGAGCAAAGAAATTCCAGGCCACCTCCACACCAGAATCTCCCAGGAAACCCCTGTTCCTTTGATGACACCCCTGCAGCACTCCAAGCCAATGAGACAGGGACCAAAGGCCTGAAGATCCCAGATACTAATAGCCTGTCATCTCCAGCCAAGCCCCAAGGCCAGCAAGCCAGACCCCTCTCCAAAGAAGACGAGAAGCAGAAGCACATCAAGAGGCAGCTGATGACCAACTTCATCCTGGGCTCCTTTGATGACAACTCCTCCGATGAGGACCCTGGTGCTGGCTGGTTCTGGGAGTCTTCCCGGAAGGGCAGCCGGGCCAGCCTGGGTGCCCTTTCCCTGGAGGCTGCTCCGACCATAGGCGAGCCTGAGCACCCTGGCCTTGCTATAAGGTAATGCGCCCTATATCCTTATGAATGGAAGGCATGGAGTCAGAGTGGGGGCTGCACCCTATCCCCCAACTCAGCTGTCTGCTGATGCCTACATGCTGAGGGTAGTTATGATAAATGCAGAACACATAAGCCTTGCCTTCTTCCTTCCTCCCTTTCTTCCTTTCAAAATTATTTATTGAGCATCTACTGCATATACAGGGCCCTGTGTCAGGAGACTGTCTTTCTAGAAGAACTTAGCCTAGTGTTTGGGGATGATGGCCTTATGTGTGACTCGTTATAATACAAGTTGGGTGAGCAAAGCCTGTCAAAAGCCACACCGGATGATGGGGGCCTGGAGGGTAGGACAGTTTCCCTGCCTCCTGAAGAGACATTCATCTATTTGTTTGTGGGTTCTTTCAATGGGTAACTGATAACTAAAGTTGTCAAAGCAGACACTCAACCACTGAACCCCCAAGCAGCAGTTTGCTGGGTGCAGATGCCAGTAGGTCTACTACAGGTGGGTGTATCCTAGGTGTACAGCTGGTGGCTTCGTTTGTTTTTGTTGTGTTCAAGCTTTGGCACCTCCCTTCCCAAAGTACAAACAATACAGTAGTTCTGGGTAGAAAACTCGGGAAACAGACAAGGAGGGAAAAGAACCACCTACCATCCCTTCACCGGTCAGAGCATGCTCTGCTCCCCTTCTAGTGTTTCTTCCCTTCTCCTGGTCTGTTCCCTTCTCTGGGAGTGCAATCCCACTGGCTGTTCTTTTCAGCACCTCTTGTACTCCCTCCCAAATATGAGAAGCCTGGATGAGGAGGTGGCTTCTTGCATAGGCACCCACCTTCCCAGGGAGCTTAATTTGAACCCTGGTGACTAGAAGTAGAAAGTAGAGAAAAGAGAAAGGGCAAGTATTCCTCATACTGACGATCTTCAGGGGGAAACCAGTTTGAGGTTCTGGAAGGGTTAAAGGAAGGGAAGGCTTGAGGGTCTGGTACAAAGTGTCAGAACTTGGTTCTGACCAAGGTCAGACAAGGTCTTCGTCTGGGCATCAATGGGATAATGCTTGAAAAGTATGCACAGTTTAGTACATAGTAGGTACTTAATAAGCAGTAGATTCCTCTACAGCTCCTTTCCTTGGCTGTTCTTTGTCCCCCAAACACCCACTTTACCTACTACTTCACAGTTTGTACCAATTATCCGTTGATCCCTTAGAACGACAGTACAAGGCTGGTGGTGGCAGATCCCCATTTTACAGATGATAAAACTGGGGCTTGGAGGTGAAGTACTTTTCCTGAGACCACACAGCTAACAAGGGGCAGAGCCAAGCTTCGAGGCCAGGTCTGTCAGGCTGCACAATTGGTTTCATCGTGCCAGTGTGGTCCCTCCAGTGATCTCCAACATTTGCACCCCTCTAAACTGCTTCTTAACCTCAATGTGGCAATTTCGACAGGGATTAGGGAAAAGCAGATGAGATGAATTCACCCAAATTGACAAACATTAGAGATTATGTTGAGGTGGATGTTCAGTCGGGGTTGCTAAGTGGTATCTAAGTAGGACAGGTGGCAAGATACATTTATCACAACAGCCCCAGCAGGAAGCAAGATGGATATGTTTCTCCTTTCAAGGAGTGTCCCAGCAGGGAGATGGGAAAAATACAAACAAACAGGTAAACCGAGAAGATCATTTTTCAGCGTGCCTGGTGCCAGGAGGAAAGCAGGGTACAGGAGAGGGTGTACCTGAGGGGCTCTATTTTATTTTATTTTATTTTACTTTTTAAAAAGATTTTATTTTATTTATTCATGAGAGAAAGAGAGAGGGAGAGGGGCAGAGACATAGGCAGAGGGAGAAGCAAGCTCCATGCAGGGAGCCCTACATGGGACTGTACCCTGGGTCTCCAGGATCAGGCCTGGGCTGAAGGCGGTGCTAAACGGCTGAGCCACCCAGGCTGCCCTAGGGGGATCTATTTTAGAATGAGGTGATCAGGTCAGGGGAGAGTTCTTGGAAGAAGCAACTTTCAATTTAGACTTGAGCAGGCCAACAGAAATTTCTGCCATGATAGAGTGTTCTAGAATGGAATGTCCTGAAACTGTGCTGTCCACTATCGTAGCCATTAGTCATACATAACTATGGAAATTGACATGTGGCTAGTGTGACTGAAGAATTGAATTTTAAAATTTGATTTTAATTACTTGAAATTTAAGTAGCATCCTGTGGCTGTCAGCTATTATATTAGCATAGCTCCAGCCCTAATGGGTAAGAAGCAGTCAACCATGTGAATTACTTCTACCAATGCTAATTATTTTTTTAAGATTTTATTTATTCATTCATGAGCGACACAAAGAAAGAGGCAGAGAAACAGACAGAGGGAGAAGCAGGCTCCTTGCAGGGAGCCGGATCCAGGACTCTATCCTGGTCCCTAAGCCAAAGGCAGACACTCAACCGCTGAGCCACCCAGGCATCCCTCTACCAACAGTAATTAAAAACTCATGAAGACAGCAGGCATGCCCAAGTAGTAACATTATTACTGGTATTATTCTCTCCTGAGTTTTGGATTCCCAGAATGTTGTGATGATCAAATGAACTAATGTTTCTAAGGTATTAAGCAAGAGAATAAAACACTCAATAAATGGTAGGTTAAAATATGGAGCTGGGGCAAGTCTCCCCACTGTCTCTGCACTACTCACCATTTTTAGGGGGCTTTGCTAGTTTGTGCTTAAACCACAGCTTTTCTGAGCTGTGAAGTTATTTATTTATTTAAAGATTTTATGTACTTATTTGAGAGAGAGAAACAGAAAGAGAGAGATCACAAGCAGGGGAGCAGCAAAGAGAGAAGGAGACACGAAGACTCCCCACTGAACAGGGAGCCTGTCCATTCAGGACCCTGGGATCAAGACCTGAACCAAAAACAGATATTTAACCAACTGAGCCACTCAGGTGCCCCTGGGCTGTGAATTTATGAAGGCAAAAGATACTTAACTAAGGGCCTGTCTTTGCATGACAGTGAACCAAAATATTAAATGAATTTTCTGCCTTTATATCCTTGTTACATAGAAACTTAGCACAAAAAAAGAAAGAAAGAAAGAAAGAAAGAAAGAAAGAAAGAAAGAAAGAAAGAAAGAAAGAAACTTAGCACTGTACGTCACAGCGCCGTATGTCACAGCACCATATGTCAGTCTTTTATTGTGGCTTATCCCAGGACTGGGGGGAAGGGTGCAGAGGGATCTTGGTTTTTTATAAACTGTGGGGTGATGGGAGATGCGAAGGGCCACAGTAGGGCAGAAGGAGGAGCAGTGTGCCCTTGGGTGCGTCCCTTACCTTCTCTGAACCTCTGCCTCTTCATCTATAGCAGGAGGAGGTTAGACCAGCCCCCTGAAGCGTGACCCCTGGTCACAAATCTCACTGGGCACACCGTTATTTCGCCCCCAATCTACGGGCTTTCTAGAGTCCAGAATTTTAGGATTTTGGCTCTCAGGACAACTCAGGTAGTTCTTCCGGTGCCTCTGAATATACTGGCATTTCCATGCTCTAGTAGGGTCCCCAAATCAGAGGCCTCCGATGGAGGAGACCAGCATGTGTTCCGGTTCCTGATGACCTGGAATGAGAATCCCATGGGGCAGTGTCTTCAGGGAGTCAAGGCTTAGACACTTGTCCTGGTGCTGCTATCTCCCGTGGTTGATTGGGTGAAAAAAATGGTGTCAAAACCCCTGTGTTCCAGCCTGTTGGAAACAATGATATTAACATGAAGTCGAGCATTCCGTTAGCCTCTTGTGAAGTTTTTGGCTTTGGTATTTTGGTGCCTTTGGGACTGTCAGTAGCCTCGTGTTTGGTAGCCCCCCACCCCCACCCCCACCCCCTGTGTTGACCCTTTTGCAGATATCCATTGGCAGCCATCTTGGGTCAACTGTGAAGAAATGTTAGGGGGGCCTCCTAATCCCACCGCAGACCCTCCAGAGTGTTGCTCTATGGAGGGTCACTGCTGGGCTTTTTTCTTGTACAGACCGGGTGGTAATGCCTTTTCCCTGGGGGGCACACAGGTCAGAAGCCCAGGCCACTTTCAGACACAGGCAGGTGGCTTGCAACCAGCTGGAGGATTGTGGAGATGAAGCGTGACACAGAAGGCCAACGAGGTGATAAAGAGTCCCTGTTAAAACCCAGGAAGCTCACTTTGTTATTATTATTTTTTCCTGATTAGCTGTTAAATAATCTGTACTCTGGGCAAATCCCCTAACCTTCTGAGGCTCAGTTTCTGCAATATGGAGGCAAGGAGCAGGGGTTTGAGCTAGTTCTTCCAGCTTTTCCCATTTCACGGACAGAAAACTACACCTGGGGGGTTTATTCCAGGTGTCTGCAGTCCCTTGGAAGCCATGGCACAGAAGTGGCAGATAGGCCTGTGGATCTTCCCTGATGCTGGCAGTTTGTTCACTTGGCCTTTGTGTCACCTTGAAGGTCACCTTGTGGTTCATGCTGGCCTCTTCTTGCCAGGCCACCAGCTAGGCAGCTGAATAGAAAAGGCACCTGTTTACTCGTGTGCTTTTGTGGGGAGCCCTTTGAATGATCTTCATTTGTGTTTGCCCTGTGCCCTCATGATTTCAGAATACCTACACTTGTATCCCCATTCTGGGCCTTTGTGCTTACTGTTCCCTCTGAACTGAAATGATTGCTTTCCTCCTCATGCCCTTAAACCTGTGCCCAGGGTCTGCTCCAAGGTATGTGACCTGTATAGTCAGCTCTGTTGTCACCTTCTTGAAATTCTTAATAACTTTTGAACAAGGGCTTCCACACTTGTTTTTGTATTGGACCCTATATATTCGGTAGCCTGTCCTGCCTGCCCATCAAAGTTACCTCCTCTGAAGGGCTTTCCCCCCCTTTCCTGCCCCTCTTCCACCTTTATTTTTTATTTATTTATATACTTTTTAAAGATTTTATTTATGTGAGAGAGAGAGTGAGAGTGCACATTGGGGGGAGGGGTAAAGGGAGAGAGAGAAGCAGAAGCAGACTTAACGATGAGCAGGGAACCTGAAGCGGGGCTTAATCCCAGGACCCTGAGATCATGACCCAAGCCAAAATCATTAACTGATGTCACATGCCCCACTCTGGCACCTTTAAAGTATTCCCCATGTGCCCCTGTTTCTTGACTGATTGATCTGGCATGTTTTCACCACACTTAATCATGCCTAGAGATCATGTCTTTAATTTCCTTATGTGTTGACTTGGTTGTTAAATGTCTCCTATGCTGGTCGACAAGCTCCATGAAAACAGGGCCATATGGGTCTCCACTTTTCTGCACTGCCTAGCCTAGTGTACATTCATGGTAGGTAGACTCTGAATAAATAAATGCATGAATGCAGTGATCAACCAGGCTTGCCAAAGACAGAATTCTGCATTCCTGGGGCATGAAAAACACTTAGGAATAAATATGGGAATGAATGAATGAACGAACGGATGCCTGGATGGGTGAACAAATGAATGAATGAATGGATGGATGGATGGGTTGGATGGATGGATGGGTAGGTGGATATATAAGTAGTAGGTAGGTAGGTGAATGAATGAATGCATTGATAAATGAGTGAATGGGTAAATGAAGGAATGGATAGATGGATGAATGGGTAGATGGATGGATGAAGGAATGGGTGGAAGGAAGGATGGATGGATGGGTGAATAGGCATTTTATTGTTGCTCTTTGGCAGCAATAGTATTTTGTTTTCATAAAACTCTTGCCCGGGTGGCTCAGTGGTTTAGCGCCACCTTCAGTCCAGGGCCTGATCCTGGAGACCCGTGATCAAGTCCGGTGTCTGGCTCCTTGCATGGAGCCTGCTTCTCCCTCTGCCTGTGTCTCTGCCTCTCTCTCTCTCTCTCTCTGTGTCTCTCATGAATAAATAAATAAAATCTTAAAAAAATTCCTTTAAAAACTCTTTTTCCATAAATCTTGTGATTTTGTAGACTAGTTCTGTGGTTAAACCCCAATTTTTTTTTCTGCATTTTATATGGTTGTACAATCTCCCTATTCCCTTCCACCTTCCCAACTAGCAAGGGCAGGCTATGACTATGGACTTAGTGACTTTGTGCTGTCTGTTGCCTTCTCTTCTCTTCCTTTTTGGGTTCATCTCTGGCCAGGGGTTGGAATTGGCTCTTCCTTGAACTTCAAAATAGTCCCTAAGTGTTGGAATTCCCATGCAATCCTTAGAAACAAAGCTGGTGAAAACATTACATGTAACAGAATAATGGCTCACATATTGTGGAATGAAGGTTATGTGGTAATCCCACTTTGGTCAACAAGTGGTAGTGTGGTTGGTGCACAATGGGTCTAGGGCAAGATACTAGTTCAGAGCTGTCTCTTACTAGTTTTTTTATCCTAATAGTTCTACCCTGTGGGGTGCATGTATGGACTGAATGGGATGGGACAAGTTCAGGATTGCTCAGCTGCAGTCCTGAAATTTAAAGTTATGACACAGAAGTTCATAAGTGGGCCATGAACTCATTTAGAAGAAAGATCACCTTGAATAGATCTGAAGTTGTTTGAAGTCTTTATTTATCCTGTTTTGTGTGAATATTCATGTTTTCGGCTACAGAAATAGAAACATGAAAATGTATAACATAAAGCCTTACCATCCCCCATCCCAAAAGTTCTCAAATTCCAAAGCATACTGAGTCCTGAGAGTTTCAAATTTTGGATAAGGGATTGTGGATAATGTAATATGCTTAGAATATCCCCTGGCAATTAGTAAGCACAGAAAATGCTTGTGATTAATAAATGTGTGTGTGTGTGTGTGTGTGTGTGTGTGTGTGTTTGTGTATGTGTGGTTGGAAAGTCTATAAGAAATGTGTCAAGGGATCCCTGGGTGGCGCAGCGGTTTGGCGCCTGCCTTTGGCCCAGGGCGCGATCCTGGAGACCCGGGATCGAATCCCACGTCGGGCTCCCGGTGCACGGAGCCTGCTTCTCCCTCTGCCTGTGTCTCTGCCTCTTTCTCTCTCTCTGTGTGTGTGTGACTATCATAAATAAATAAAAATTGAAAAAAAAGAAATGTGTCAAAATGGTTAATCGTCTTTATGTGGTGCAGTTATAAGTCATTTAAATTTTTTTCTTCATTTTTCTAACTTTCTGCTATAAATATTATAACAAATATTGACAATGCTTAATAATAAAACATTATTAAAAATGTTGGGGGGAAAAGTGAGCCAGTCATCTCACTTCCAAGATAAGAAACTTAAGCCCAGGGATCCCTGGGTGGCGCAGTGGTTTGGCGCCTGCCTTTGGCCCAGGGCGCGATCCTGAAGACCCAGGATCGAATCCCACATCGGGCTCCCGGTGCATGGAGCCTGTGTCTCTGCCTCTCTCTCTCTCTCTGATGACTATCATAAATAAATAAATAAATAAAAAGAAACTTAAGCCCAGAGAGGTTCAGGGGTCTATCAGGGAGAGACCAACCCCAGCAGGATGATCATAGGTCCTGAGGGCCATTGGAACCCAGATCCTCAGCAGGTGCAGTTCAGAAAGTAGTCTGCTCCTCCTGCTGTTGACACCTAACCTAGGCTCCAGGAACGATGTCTCCACCCTCCTCCTAACCTGTTCTTAGCATTAGTGAGAAGAGTCAGAAGGCAGGGCAATTCACAGGGCAGCCAGGAAGCTGTGTGACCTTGGGGATGTCACCTACCCTTGCAGGGGACTGGACTGGGATGCTCTGAGGTCCTCTGTGGTTCTAACAGCCTTTGCTTTGTTTCTTTGTGTGCGGAGGGGTGCATGGGGGGCTTGGAGCAGGGGGAGATAGCAGTAGCAAAGCTTGTTAATTTAGAAACATTTTCTCCTTGGCCGGTTACTATGGATGGTCTGAGTACCAGGTATGCCTAGGGACAAACTCAGATGAAATGTGATGAATCTGAGCTCAAGTGATGAATCTAAGGTTTGTCCCATCCATTGATGGTCTTGGAAGCATTTATTGCAGCTCTGCTGGGTGCCAGGCTCTAACAGCACTAAGGATGCACAGACAATAGGACCTAGCCCTTGCCCTTGGAGAGGCCAGTGGAGGAGCCTAACAGGCCACAAGCCCAGAGCACTTCCCTTCATCGATGGGAGAGAATAGCTGACAAAGGGCTGGCACATGCTGACTCTTCCATTTGGCTGTGAAGTGGCCTGGGCTGAACTGTCACCTTTCTGGCCTCAGCATCCTTCAGAACGAGGTCACAGTGGTATCTACCTCACAGGGCTGGTGAGTTCCTGAGTCCCCAGCCCTTAAAGCAATGCCACAGTGGATCACTGTCATCCAATGCCAAGAACAGTGTGCTTCACAGGACCCGCAGTCGGACAGGTCTGGCTTCCAATCTCAGACGAGGCACATGTCCTCTCTCAGCTGTGATTTCCTACTCTGTCGAAGCGGGATAATAGTGGTGTCTACTTCACAAGTGTGCTGAGATCACATGAGAAGACGTAGCAGGTGTGGACAGCCCAGGGGCTGCCTCGGGTGCCATCGGTGGAATGGGCATCTTCCAGAGTTCTCCCCAGTGGCCATGGCTCTTCCCAAGCCTGCCCAGGCATACAGCTTTAAGGTATAACAGCCTGTATCCACAGAGGGACACAGGTGAAGTGTCTCTGACAAATGGATGCAGGGGCTGGGGCTTTCCCCTACCTCCTCCCCCACTGCTCACTTCCATGCTGCGAATATTGAGTTTAAGAGAGGTTTTGCAAGGCAGACCTCAGATCCCCGGGAGGAGGCGAGTGAGGGTTTGTGGAGTCTGGACCGAGGTGAAGGAACAGCAGACCAGCTTTCTGATGCCGGGGACCTGGCTTCTCCCTTTTGTCCCAAGTAGCGTCCTGGGTTGGTTTGCAGAGGGCCTCCCCCAGGTCCTTCCTGCTCATCATCACCGTCCACCTCTTCTCTGCTCCAGGTAGCGAGCAGGTCATAAAACTTTAAATTGCCTGTAAATATTTTTATTTGTCCCTCAATGAAATGCCATGGATCTTTTGATAATGTTTTAATTTATTCATTCCTTTATTGATTTGGGGGGGGGAGGCTGGGAGAAACCCCATTTCCAAAACATTTTAGCTCCTAAGATGTTTTCTGGGAGCTTGTATGTGGGGGGTGTTCCCTGTTTTTGCATTGTTTCATTTGTGGACTGGATATTGAGGTTCGGAAGAGGTTGGCTATTCATACAGGATACAGAGTGACTGAACATCCCTTTCTCTCAAGGATCTGTATCCTGCTTTAGAAGAATCTTTCATTCTGCTCTATGCTTAATGTAACATTTCCCCAATCACATTTGGAAAGGGATTATTTTATTTTTCTTTGGATGAATGCACATCATATGTGGGTGAGCACACAGAGAAGTGGAGAGAAGGGGTTTGCTCAAGGTCACACGGAGTGTAGGGACAGGCTCAAGGCCGCTCACGGCTCAGGCATTTCCACTGTGCTGATAGCCACTTGCAAGTGCACTCTTGTTGTTTGTGTGTGTGGTGTTTTGCTATTGACCTGGGTTTTCCCTGTGCAGTACCAACAAGTTAAATTTAGCCTCTGAGGAGTCTGAGCAGAAGGGCTTCTAGCACGAGACTGTACCTGCAGCCAGCTTTAAACTGTGTCATTGGAATCACAGTGACAGTTTAAAGACGATGTTTATATAAAGGTGGTGGTGTGAGTAAGTGTGTATGTTATTCTTTGCTTCCCATATTCTATACCCTAATAACACAGAGAAAAATCCAAGTCATTATCACTCTGATGACATGCACAGTGCAGACATCTAAGTGAAATCCCCTTCTTGAGAAGCCCCCATGTAAAAGTGAGGTGTGTTAGGATGTCTCTAAGGCTGTATGAGCGGAGCAGTTAGCATAACCACAGCATTCAACAGATGTTGGGGTTTTTTCAGTAGAGAATAAAAATTCAGAGCAATGCAAGTTCTCTCCTACTTGATCCTAACTGATTTGAGGTAGGGTAGGAGTGTTCTGAAATACTTTCACTTCCTGATTTTAATTGTTTTCCCTATTTTGAGGTGATTAAATTTGGATCATTTAGAGGATGGATTTTTTGGGGGTTTGGTTTGAAACTTTATTTTATTTTATTTTATTTTTTTTTGGTTTGAAACTTTAAAAGTAGATCAGCCTATAGTCTGTTGAGTTGGTTTTCTGTTTTTTGGTTTTTTTTGGGGGGGGCGGGGGGGGGGAGAGACAAGGCCTTGAAGGACCTTCTAGGAACTCTGAGGAACTGAAAATTTTGTTCACCTGTTTTATTTATTTTTCAATCCTTTGTTGAAAAAGTTACTTTCTGGTTAGAGTGCAGGTAATTGGTGCCCTCAGGCAGGCTGCTTATATAATTCCTAGGGAAGATCATGGTTCACATTGTGACCACATGGATGTTGCCTCCTGGAGGTGTGGCCCAAGCTGTGCCTTTCCATGGGAATTCATTTGCAAACATTTACATTATTTTTTGGTTTTTATTTGCTGTGAACATAGGCTACATTTATTATTATGCAATGCTTTCTAGGCAGTGTTTAGATCCTTTTTATTTATTATAACTTCGTGGAGAAGCATTCATTCATTCATTCTAGCTGGCATCAGTTTACCTGGGTTCAAGGCTCCAGCTCTGTCACTCTTGGAAAACATATATCTCTGGGTCACATTTCCTTATCTGCATTATGGAAATAAAAACAATAGGATCGCTATTAAGACAAAGGCACAAAAGAGCACTCCATGTGTGTTAGTCTCACCAGAAAGCAGCTTACTTTTAAAAAATGCTTTTGAATGGTTGACACACAGTATTACACTAGTTTCAGGTGTAGGACATAGCAACAGGATAAATCTATACTTTTTAAAAAGATTTTATTTATTATTCACGAGAGACACAGAGAGAGACAGAGAGAGGCAGGCTTCCCACACAGAACCTGATGCGGGATTTGATTCCAGGACCCTGGGATCACGACCCGAGCCAAAGGCAGATACCCAACCACTGAGCCACCCAGGTGCCCCAGGACAAGTCTATACATTATGCCGTGCTCAGCACAGGCGTAGCTGCCAGCTGTCACCATACAACTCTATTACAATACCGTTGACTATAGTCCCAATGCTGTACCTTTCATTCCCAGGACTTATGTGTTCCATAAACTAGAAGTCAGAAAGAAGTTTATTTAGGGTCACTGGGCAGCTGGAGTCCCTTTGCTAGATGACCCAGGTGGTCCAAAGTGTGTGTTAGAAGCTCACTGAGTGGGCAGGAGGCCCTAGAGCCAACATGTCCCTGGGAAGAGAGGCGAAAGAATAAGCAAAAACAGGACTTGGAAGCCAAGAGTTGACTTGCCTTAGGAGGTTTTACCAGGCACCGTGGTGACATCTGACTCATATCAAATAAACCATATTTTCCACCACTTCCCTATTGTGTGTGTTCAAGCACATGAAATGTTTGCGAGTTTGTCCCAGCTGCCAGTCTGTAGCGGGGGTGCCCTCCTGGAACCCTTTTCTCCAGTCAGGGCAGCTGGGGAGGAAAGTAGCCAAGAGAGCTTTTTTTTAAGCCTCTGGCTGCTGTCGACCGGCGCCCAAGGTCAGCGGCGGCCCCGGGATTGGCCAGTCCGGGGGGCGGGACCTGGTCCTGTTGAGGCCAGGAGGCGGGGCCCGGTGAGGAGGCCGGGCCTCGTGCAGGGGGCGGGGCCCTCCGGGGAGGAGGGGCTCGTGCAGGGGGCGGGGCCTGGCCGGCGCATCACCCCCCCACCCCCCCGCCCCAGGACACTTGCGCGCTGGACTCATTTTGGGATGGAGGAAGCGCAGCGCTGGGTTCGGCGCCTGCAGGCTGCAGCACCGCTCGGCCTGAGCCGCTCTCGGACCGCGCCTCCTCCTCCCTGTCGCGACCTGGCTGCCCTGCGGGGCCCCGGGACGGAGGTCTGCTTCAGGAGGTTAAGGGGTGCATGCTCTGCATCCCGGCAGCAGCCGGGGGGGATTGGCCGGCGAGCAGGTCATTATGAGTCCTGCCAAGTGCAAGGTCTGTTTTCCTGATCGCAAAGTAAAGTAAGTAAGTCTGCAATTTTAATGACCGTTATCTCTTGCAAACTTAGGCCATCGTGCCCCCCCCCCCCGCCCCCAGTAAAGACAAGCTTTGTGTCCCCTTAGCTCCACCTCCTCTTCCCCGCCCCCATCACAGAAATGTAGGCTTCAGTTTGGCCACTGGGGAGGTGGAGCCCGCCTTGCCGGCACTGGCTGGCCTTGGTGGTTGAAGGGGAGGCCGGATTGGCCGGATTTGGCGGCGATGTTGATTGGAGGGGCTCTGGAACACACAGGTGGACAGGCTTGGGGGGACCACGCCTTCTTCCTCTTCCTCCACTCAGCCTTGATGGGTCTGGAAGGCAGGGCTCTTTGAAGTGATTATGAAGCCCTAGGTGAATCTAGGGCCACCTGAGCAGGCAGGGCATTTAAGGGTATTTTATGAGCACTGTGCAGGGATTTCTGTGTCCGAGCACGTCCTAACCCCATGTGCTTGATTTCTTGTCTTCATTTTATTGCATTAAAAAAAATTACCAGAGTAATGTTATGTTTGTTGTTGAAAAGTCAGAAAATTCTAGATAAGCTAAGAGAAGGAACAAAATTCATCCTAGCCACTCCCTACCCCCACACCATGATCTTTATTAACAGTTGCTGGATAGTTACTGAGCTCATTAGCATGTCAGGGAAGTGAAGTCTCAGAGCCAGAAGGATGGTTGTTTAGGTCCAAGGATGGGGCAAAAAAGGTGCCCCAGACATGCAGCCAGCCCTCCAGGAGGCGGCTGACCTTCCAGTTCTCTGGCCCTTCTGCAAAGGATAATAACAGGGCCTTCGGGGGACCCTTGGATCGCTCAGGGCTTATCTGAGCAGAGGGCTTGCAGAGCAGCAGAGGTCCTGAGTTTGAATCATGGTCTCTCTTGTGCACTAAGTTTTTGGTACAGCATGACAGTTACGTTTGGAGCCCTGATCTGACCCCTGCGGCAAAACCCCTCAAGTCCTACAATGTACCCAAAGTGGGCCATGTGGTCTACAAAGGACACATTTCCACGCCCCTGATCTGTAAGGCTATTGACACAAAAGTTTAACATATAAATCTTGAATCACGCTTAATTGTACACTCCCGTCCAAAAGAAGACTTTTCACAAACTATTATAATCTGAAAGTAAGCCTGCAGGAATTGAAATTGTCCTATCATATGTGACTTCACTGCTCAGTGGAAATTCTGCTCAGAACCAAGGCCAGCTGCCAGGTTGAAATGTTGGTTGTTGGTTTATTAGTGGTTCTCACCCCCAACTGCACATTCGAATTCCCTGGGGGGTAGGGAGGCTTTGGTAAAATGTGGATGCCTGGGTGCGCTCCCTCTGCCTCCAACAATCCCTCTTGTCCTGGGGATGCTGATTAATTAGTCCAAGTGGGGCCTGGGCATCAGCATTTTTTAAATTTTAGTTTGTCAATTCTGAATTAGGCAGTGCTTTTCAGCCCTCAATGTGATGGAGCATCGAGTCAGGGCTGAAAAGCACTGCCTAATTCAGAATTGACAAACTGTTTTCGTCCAGGGCCAAATAGTAAATATTTCCGGCTTTAAGACCTTATGGTCTCTGTCACTACTCAGCTCTGCCCCAGCAGCCACAGAGAATCCATAATTAAATGGATCTGACTATATTCCAGTCACGCTTTATTTATGGAGACTGATGTTTGAAATTCATGTAATTTTCATGTGTCGCAAAATAAGATTCTTTCAACCATTTAAAAATGTAAAAGTCAGGGATCCCTGGGTGGCGCAGCGGTTTGGCGCCTGCCTTTGGCCCAGGGCGCGATCCTGGAGACCCGGGATCGAATCCCACATCGGGCTCCCGGTGCATGGAGCCTGCTTCTCCCTCTGCCTGTGTCTCTGCCTCTCCCTCTCTCTCTGTGACTATCATAAATAAATAAAAAAAAAAATGTAAAAGTCATTATTAGCTTGTGGGATGTACAAAAGCAGGTGGCACCCAGGATTTGGGTTTTGGATCTTAGCTTAATGACTTCTGGCCTTGCCAAAGTGGCCATCCCAGGAAGCGCTGACAGCACGGGTGGCCCAAGAAATTTCCAAGGGTCCAGTCCATTTGTCTGGGAGCCCAAAAATGAGTTCAAAGTTAGCAGCCTTTACTAAGCTATGCAATGTCCTTTCTTTCTTACTTGCTTGGTGATAATAGTGAAGCCTTTATGTCCATCAGGTCAGCTAGCATCCCTGTTTTGCAGAAGAGAAGTAGTGGTAGGGTAGGGATGCAGGGGCTGGTTAATGTCCACAGCACGATAGCTCCATACTGGGGCTCTTATCGTGGCTGCCCAGCAGAGAGGCACCTCATCTAAAGCTCTTTGCTGCACACAAAGCCCAGCAGTGAACCCTGGACACACTCTCCGAGGCAGATACTATTAATATTTTCGATATTGTCATCCTGCAAGGGAACTGAGATATACTACTGCAGCAGCCTTCCCAAGACCATGTAGGTCATGAGTAGTAGACTCTGCGTTCAAAGCCTGGGAGGATGGCTCTAACCCACCAGGGTTTCTCAGCTGAGGCACTGTTGATATTTGGGGCCCTGAGTGTAGTAGGGGTTGTCCTGAGCATCCTAGAATATTGAATAGCATCCCTGGCCTCTATCTACTAGATGCCAGTAGCACACTGCCTTCCCCACCTTAGCTGTGATCACAAAAAATGTCAGCAAACATGGGTCATGTGTCCCCTGGGGAACCAAACCGGCCTCAACTGAGAACCCTGCAGTTCACATTTTGCCTCTCAAATGTAGATGCTTGTTTTTCTAAAATCGAGACAATGGAGATACTTCCTTTTACCTCAACTATCATCCTTCTGCCTCAAACTTAGACTCTGGAGGTCAGAGTTAGATTGCAAGCCCAGCATTGCCACCTGCCAGCTGTGTGGCTTGAGGTCATTGGGCCTCTCTGACCCTCAGTTTCCTCGCTGTGAGCAGGGAATGGCGGCCTCCCATGCACAGATTCAGTAGGAAGCCCCCTGTACCTGATTCACAGTGACACTCGAGAATGTTTATTCCTTCCCTCCCAGTGTCTCTGCCTGGTCTTGTGCCTGAGCAGCTGACTGTGTTTGGTGTTGGGCTGATAACTCTGAGGTGTCGTTGATTGCACCTGAAGCCATTTACAAAGTCACCCTGGGATAATGCAGCCTCCACTTGCCTTGGAACAAATGCTGGCCAAAGGTCAGCCTTCCAGAGCCAATGTTGGTTGGCTTCCATCTTTGTCAAAAACGAATAAAAATAGCCACCAGCCTGGAGACTGGGTCTGAACCAAGGCTATTCCAGCAGCATTGTGTGTTCACCCACCTAGCTAGTTATGGTGGGCTTGTGACCCACCTGCTGGATGGGCTCTGTCACCAGTTTTGAAATCAAAATGGTGGCTGAGAATGGTTTTTCCAGGGTATAAAATGGTGTTTTTCTCCTGGTTGACTTTGTTGTTGTTGTGCTTTAGGTCAGTTTTCTAGAGTTTTAATGTTTGTGTGTATGGAAGTGGGATGTCTGAGACTATCTGAAGCCAAGTTGGGGAGGGCTGTAGACAGAGTGGGGAAGAGTGGATGGATGGGGAGCAGACCCTAGACAGAGGAGTGGCCGATGCATTTCCTGGTGAGGTTGGAAGATCAGGAGCCTCTGATCCTCTTGGTCTCATTACACTGAAATGGTAATAGAGTTTACTGGCCAGACACCATCTTTTGCTTTATATATATTATTTAACCTTTACAACCTAGTGAGGTATGTTTTACTATTCTCATCTTATAGTTGGGGATGCTGAGCACCTGGCTTAATGGATGCCAGAATGACCATTGGCTTTTGGTATCCCTCTTACAAAATTCATAGCTTTTTTTTTTTTCTCATTGAAAATAATATATCATTGCAGGACTTAATAAACAGACAAAGAAAGGAAAACAGGAACCACCTATAACTCAACTATCCCAAGATAACTGCCTTTGACATTTTGGTATCTGGTTCCCTAGATCGGGGCCTACATGCCATATCTGCCTGTTTTTGTAAAGAAACAAAGTTATTAAAAACAAACTGAGCTACCTGCTGGTTGATGGGATGTAATTCTGATAAAAGCACTGTTCACATTTGCAAGATGATAATGACCTTCTAAAGTACTTTCCTAAATCCGATCTCGTTTCAGTGATTCAGTCCTAGGAAGTCTTTTTTTTTTTTTTTTTAAAGATTTTATTTATTTATTCATGAGAAACACAGAGTGAGAGGCAGAGACATAGGCAGAAGGAGAAGCAGGCTTCCTGTGGGGAGCCTGATGTGGGACTCTATCCCAGGACCTCAGGATCATATTCTGAGACGAAGGCAGATGCTCAACCACTGAGCCACTCAGGTGCCTCAGTCCCAGAAGGTCTTAGAAGAAAAACTGCTCACAGTTTGTGGCAGGGGGCGAGGTTATTTTAAGGGCCAGAAATCATTTGTTCATCTGTCTGTTCATTTATTCAGGCCCCATGGCTAAACTCAGGTGGATGGAGAGTCTTCGTTGAAAACACATATTCTCTTGTGGCATAGAAACACAGCGTTCATTTTCTCTTTTTGTTCCCCTGGCCCAGAAGTTTGTTTTTCCCTCTGATAGGCAGAGTGTTTGGCGGCTCATGCTGGGGAGTGGGAGCAGACTGCAGACTTGTAGGAGACTTTCCCATGGGGACCTGTACTGAACACGAAGATTGGTACAACAACATTTGCTGGTGTAGTGGAAATAGCCCTAGGCCTGCTGTCTTGCTCGGTGACACCTTTGCCTGGCTGGACCTCTATTTGCCCATCTATAAAATGAAATTTCTCTTTGCTGACTATTTATTTGCTTCCAGTTTTGCTGGTTTTTGCTCAGATGATAAGTGGTGGCATGTTGGTAGTGTTCCTTAAGATTAGTTAGTTCTTCACCAAAGGTTTGGTCCTCTGAACCCACTCATCCTTGCCCTCACCACATGCTTAGTAACACAGCTGCTCACAGCTATGGGTGGTTACCTGCTAGCCTAATTCTTGACAGACTGCTCCCAGCTTAATGGCTCATTGCCATGTTATGTAAGTGGACTGAGGGGCACCTGGGTGGCACAGTCAGCTGGGTGTCTGATTCTTGGTTTTGGCTGGGGTCATGATCTCAGGGTTGTAAGATCAAGCCCACATTGGGTTCTGTGCTCAGCATGGAGTCTGCTAAAGACTCTTCTGCCCCTCCCCTCCCTCAAATAATTTTTTTTTAAAGATTTATTTATTTATTCAGAGAGAGAGAGAGAGAGAGAGAGAGAGGCAGAGAGAGAAGCGGGCTCCATGCAGGGAGCCCTACGTGGGACTCGATCCCGGGTCTCCAGGATCACGCCCTGGGCTGCAGGCAGCGCCAAACTGCTGCGCCACCGGGGCTGCCCCAAATAATTTTTTAAAAAATATTTTATTTATTTACTCATGAGAGACACACAGAGAGAGGCAGAGACATGGGCAGAGGGAAGAACTGACTTGATCCCAGGATCCTGGGATTACAACCTGAGTCGAAGGCAGATGCTCAACCACTGAGACACTCAGGCATCCCACAAATAAATAAATCTTGAAAAGAAAAGAAAAAAAAAAACATAGACTGAATGCGCATTCCTGATTCTCTTCTGTCAATATTCCAGCGAATGACAGCAGAGAGATGTTTTTTTAAAAAGAGAGATGGAAACCCATCAAGCCTGGCAGAACAGTGGGGAAGATTAGCAACCACATTTTAGAGGCCAGAAGCAGATGGACAAGCAGTAAATGGCTTAGCAGAACCAAGAGGGCTGAGTCATTAAGCAGCAGTGAGGACAGCTGCAAACCCACCTGATCTGTGTTCTCAAAGGTGCAGGGACTGGCAGCATCATGTACCTCTGCACTTGGGGCTTAAGAGGAGGTACCAAAATGAGGAGAATTGGGTAAAAAGATGCCCGGATTTTCTTGCCTGCTTTGCATGGCTAGGGATTGCCCATTTCCACCCCAACATAAAGTAAGTGGCTCATTCTCTGGAGGAGGACATCAGAGGGTCTCGGGACTGGAGACTGATGGGCATAGTGGAGGGTATGAGGCCTGAATCCCAAACACAAAGATCAGGGTCTGTGTAGGTACTGAATCCTGAAATCCGCCCTGCCCTCCTGCCCCCCAGACCTGTCCCACTACTTCCCCCACCATCCCTTCCCTGGCTCCTGGCCAGTTGAGAATTGGACCATTGAAGGAAGAAGACTCTAGTATACTTGGGATTTCCGGTATGTAGGCCCCCTCCTCCCCTCCAGATCCTGAGCACTGAGCTCAGGGGCTGCTGACCCCACCTTGTACCTCTGCCAGCCCTTAAGTTAGTTTTTTGTTTTTGGTCGTGAGAAAGTAACTGAGGCTTGGGTACTGTTTCCAATATGGAAGGCAGGCCCCAAACAATCCAACCAAGGGACACAAGAGACTTGGAAGAAACAGAAACGATGCCGGGAGAAGAGAGCTTGAAAAAGCTGCCATTAATACCTTCACTGAAGTCAGAGAGGATGTTGCATACATAGGAACAAGATGCCCAAGAGGGAAACTTGGCAAGCCAATAACAAGCTCTTGGGTATTAAAGACACAACAGCAGGTTAGGAATCTCCCAGAAAGTGAAAGACATCAAAGTTTTGGTCCTCTGAACCCACTCATCTTCGCCCTTGTAACATGCTTGGTGACACAGCCATTGGACATATCTGTGGGTGGTTAACTGCTAGCCTAATTCTTGACAGACTGCCCCTAGCTTGATGCCTCATCACCAGGTTAAGAAAGTGGACTGAAGGGCACCTGGGTGGTGCAATCTGCCAGAAAGTGAAAGACGAGATAGGAAGTAGAAGAGGGGAAAATTTTAGACAGAAACTTGCAGGCCAGTCTAAGAATTTCAACATCCAAATAATGAGGTTTCTGGAGAGAATAGAGGAAAAGGAGGTAGATAAATCATTTGAAGGAAATATTTTTTTTTTTTAATTTTATTTATTTATGATAGGCACACAGTGAGAGAGAGAGGCAGAGACATAGGCAGAGGGAGAAGCAGGCTCCATGCACTGAGAGCCCGACGTGGGATTCGATCCCGGGTCTCCAGGATCGCGCCCTGGGCCAAAGGCAGGCGCTAAACCGCTGCACCACCCAGGGATCCCTGAAGGAAATATTTGAAGACAAATCCTAGGATGTGGGTTTCCACATCGAAGGAGCCTGTTCACAGCCCCACTGGTGGAAGAGGACACATACCTGCGTACATCCCTGTGAAACTGTAGACTCTGGAAGACAGAGATAAGATCCTATAAGCTTCAGGATTTAAAAAAACAGGTCACCCATGAAGGATCAATGTATCAGAACAGCTCTGGTTCTAGTGTCCTTGAAAGCCACAACATAATGGTGCAAACCTTCCAAAACTCTGAAGGAAAATGTTTTCCCTTCTAGAATTCCATACAGCACCAAATGACAGGGCCAAACCTGAGAAGAGAAAGACAGTTTCAGAATTTTCAAGACTATGAGTCATTAACTACCCTCACCACTCTCAAACACCTTTTCTTAGAAAGCTACTGAAGGATGTCTTCTACTGAAACGAGAATAAACCAAAAAAGCAACACATGGGAGACAGGAAATAGAGATCCAGTGTAGAATGAAAGAGGATCTCCAAAGTGATAGTGATGAGGTAGCCCAGAGCAGCCAGGAGCAGGACAGGCATGTTAAGGGTACCATTGTCATCTGCTCTGTTATACCATCTTTTTAGTCAGATAGAACTATTGGAGGCTATGTCCCAACAAATCAAGGGAGTCTACCAAAAAAGGAGTCTAATTTGTGATTCCTCTCAGTTAGGGATCATATGCCTAGGAAAGGCAAAAGAGATCCTAAGGATGTCAGAAAAGGAAATCCCAGAATGACAGTTGTGTAATGGGTCTGGAGAACAGCCAATCAGGATGAGAGGAGAGGGTAGAGGGCTGCAGAAGGGATATCACCAATGAAGAAAAATGGAGCTGACCAATTATCTTGTGTACTGCGAAGATATGAGAAGGAGTGGACTGCATTAGCAACAAGTGCAAGGAGAGCTACATGGATGGAAAAACAACAACAACAACAACACTGTCTCCAGGAGAAAAGCAAGAAGAAAGGAAAATCTGGTCTATTCCAGCCCTCATCTGTGCATAATCCCAGACTTGTGAAACCCCAAATACTCAATCTGCCAGATTGCAGTATGCCTGCATTGAGAGGTTGGGTGACGGGAAGCAGATGGGATGGCCAAGTAAGAGCACTCATTCCTCATCTCTTGAGATCAGAGAGCCATAGATGTGTCTCAAATAATGTCACACAAGGTGGTACATACATATTATTCAGAACTACGGAGAGGAGTAAATGCCAAAAAAGTGATTTCCTTTAATATGTGGTTCTGGAGGGGGTGGGGAAAGGAACCACCATTTGGTTGTTATACATTTTTTTAAAAAGATTTTGTTTATTTATTTATTGATTGATTTTTTAAAAGATTTTATTTATTTATTATGAGAGACACAGAGAGGCAGAGACACAGGCAGAGGGAGGAGCAGGCTCCCTGCAGGGAGCCCGATGTGGGACTCGATCCCAGGACTCCAGGATCATGACCTGAGCGGAAGGCAGTTGCTCAACCACTGAGCCACCCAGGCGCCCTGTTTATTTATTTATTTAGAGAGCAGGAGCTTGGGGAGCTTGGGGACGGGCAGAGGGTGAGGGAGAAAGAGAATCTCAGACTCCCCACTGAGCATAGACCACCCCCCCCCCCCCCCCCCCCCCCGCCCCAGACCTGGGGCTTGATCTCATGACTCTGAGATCATGACCTGAACCAAAATCAAGAGTCAATATCTTAACCAACTGAGCCACCCAGGTGCCCCAATTGTTATACATTTTCTGGTTTTCAGTTGCAAAAATTTTGATATGTGCATACAGAAAACTGCATGAGAGGTATCAATACTGTTTAACAAGTCTCAAGTATTAGACTTGGACTTTTTCCCTGATCATAAACCTCCCCTCTCTCCTAAGCGTTTTAGTATTATTTGAATTTCTAAATTGGGAGCATAGAAAGTAAAAATGAGGGGACTTGGGTGGCTCAGTTGGTTGATTGTCTGCCTTCAGCTCAGGTCATGATCCTGGGGTCCTGAGATCAAGCCCCGCGTCAGACTCCCTGCTCAGTGGGGAGCCTCCTTCTCCCCCCCCCCCCTTTTTTTTCCCTTTTCCTTCTGCCATTCCCTCTGCTTGTGCTCTCTGGCTCTATCACTCTGTCAAATGAATGAATGAATGAATGAAAATAAAAATTAAAGTTAAAGAGGTCAACATACAGCTTGGGACAAATCAGGGGATCATTCTGCTTCATTCCTGCCCTGGCCTCTTGGGTCTCCTTGTGAAATACTTCAAGGTTCCCAGTGAGGACTGCAAAGCAGAGCGCATCTGATGAGCTCCTGCTTCTCTGTTGATGTTGATTTTGGAGGTGCTGGGCTCCTGACTCTCTCCCCAAGTGGCCCAGGCTTCCTTGCTCATCAGGGTCTGTCCTGTTCCCTCTGCAGACCCAGCATGTCAGGACTCCACCTGGTGAAGCGCGGCCGAGAACTGAAGAAGCTGGACCTGCACAGAGACTTTACCGTGGCCTCCCCAGCTGAGTTTGTCGTGCGCTTTGGGGGGGACCGGGTCATTGAGAAGGTACAAATGGCATCCCGGCAGTCGGGGTGGGGTGGGGCCCCTCTTTCCAGCTGGAGGTAAGAATACCTGCTTCAGGCTCATCGTCATGCTGCAGAAAAAGGGCCAGGCCACCTTTCTGTGAGGACTTGCTAATTGCTATGTGCTGGAATTCATCACTTTTCACCCTCCCAAGCCGAAGTGACAGATGCATGACCCCCATTTCACAGAAGAGTAGATTGAGGTCTGCAAAGCCCCCAAGGTGCCTTTGTGCAAGGGACTGGTTCCTAGGTTATTGGGGGCAGGCATAAAACCCAGCTCTGTCCTTCTGAGGTGTGGAGCTCCTTCCAGGAGAGGAGGCCCGTGTACCAAAGTAACAGTGATGAAGGGAAACAACTAACATTTGCCATTTATAAAGGCTTTTCACATTGTTTCCCATTCCATGGGGTTAAGGCTCTAGGCCATAGACTGATGATTCCTGATGTATTCGTGCAGGAGCCAAGATGCAGAGATTTGACGTTGGTTGTCCAAGTCACATAGCTGGTTAGTGCTGAAGTTGAGATTTGAACGCAGTTCTGTTTGATGAGAAGGCCCTGTTCTTTTCCATTTTTCTTGAGAGTGGTGGTGGTAGTATTGATAACAGCAGCAGCAGCTTCGATTTTTTGGGAGGCCCACTCAGCCAGGCATCTTGTGAAGTGCTTTATGTATCACGTCTCATTTCGCCACCCCCCAGTCCTGTCAGCAGCCGCTATGATTTTACAGAATCTCCTGGGTGGGGATCCAGAAGCTTCATTTCTGCCACACTCACCAGGCGAAGTCATGGCTGGGAACTGTTGCAGCCAGCCTGACTGGTGGCCTGCATTCAGTCCTGGAGAGCCGAGAGACTGGGTGGCCACTGAAGGCCTCAGCCCAGAGCTGCTGTGCTTTTGTGACTTTGGAGTTGACCGTGGCTTGCCCTCTCTCCTAGACTCCTTGTGGGAAAGCTGCAGCTGCTCGAATAGAACAGCAGGCCAGCCTGCAGTGGCCTTCTCCTCTGGGGGCTCCCAGAATGTGCTAGAACAAATGGGGCCCCGGGAAACTGGCTGTCCTGGGGTCACCCAGAGCCCTTCTTTCTTGACCAAACCTTGTTTAGGTAATAAGATTAAGAAAATCACAGCCCTGCCCTTCCATCATTGTTCTTCAGGAGGCATTTTTGAAAGGAGAGAGAGCACTGAATCTGAGCCCAGAGCTCTGGGCTCCATCTTTGGTGGCCACTCTATAGGATATGACATCTGGGCTCAGTGTCCCCTTCTGTAAAAAAGAGGCCATCACATTCCCAATGTCTAATGAGACTTGTCCTTCAGGAGTGTCATGAAAATTAGTCAGCAATGGAAGGGCCTTAAAATTATATTCTTGCTATATAAGTCAGAGCTTTGAAGCCATATGCCTTTCTTTTCTTTTTTTTTTTTTTTTTTAAAGAACACTTTATTTCTTATGCACAAGCCAGGAGACTGGCCAGTCTGAGCTCCTAATGTGGAGATGAAGCTCAGAGAGGGAAGGGGCCTGTCTAATGCCACACAGGAAGTTCATGACATATTAAGAATGGTAACCAGGAACTTTTCTTTTGCTCTCAATTGCTGAGGACAGCTAGCATTGCTGCCTTTCCTCTCTACTGAGTCCAGGGCCTTAATCTCCAGAATGCAGAGGCAGCCATGGGGATGGGGGCAGTTTAGAGCACAGATCAGACCGTGCGGGGCTCAGGAGTCTCATCTCTGCCATTTACTAGTTGTGTGACCTTGGGCAAGTGCCTTAACTCCTTGAGTTTTAGAATCTTTAATCCCAACCAGAGATAAGAATATAGCCACTTTCAAGGACTGATGTGAGGGTGAAGTGAAATAATGTTGGTAAGATATATTGTGCTGTAGCTTGGTACAGACTGGGCATTCACAAGTGTTAAATGATCATGATGGTGCCAACAAAGGAATAAAAAATCATTCATCCATCCCATCCTGCCCATATTATCCATCTATCTGTCCCTCCACCCACCTGTCCATCTATCCATGCACCTGTTCGTTCATCCATCCTTCTATCCACCCATCTATCCATCCATCCTTTTATCCATCCATCCATTCATCCATCCATCCAACCTATCCATACATCTACCCACTCACCCACCCATCTGTCCATCCATCCACCCACACACCCACCTGTCCATTTGTCCATCATCCAACCATCCACTCACCCATCTGCCCATTTATCAACCATCCACCCACCTACCTATCCATCTCTCCATCCATCCATCCAGCCAGCAAGCCAGCCATCCACTCACCCATTGCCCATCTAACAGCCATCCACCCACCCACCTGTCTGTCCATCCATCCATCCATCTAATCCTCTGTCTGACCATTCATTCATTCATTCATCCACCCACCCACCCACCCATTTGATTATCATCTATTTATGCAACCAGCAGATTTTGAGCACCTCTCTGCTAGGCTGTGTGCTATAGAAATGAAAGAGGTACCTCAGAAGGCTCTATAGCTGTGAGATGGACCCCAGGGTAGTATGCAGCTCCCAGCACAGGTAGGTGTGTAGCTCTAGACCCTTCCTTATTTTCCCTGTCCAGGTGCTCATCGCCAACAATGGCATCGCTGCTGTGAAGTGCATGCGCTCCATCCGCAGGTGGGCCTATGAGATGTTCCGCAACGAGCGGGCCATCCGGTTTGTAGTCATGGTGACCCCAGAGGACCTGAAGGCCAATGCAGGTACCTGGGCCTTGGCTCCTTCCCCTCCTGCCACCTCCTGTCCTTACCTGCCCTCACCTCCTCCATTATAGCTAGGCAAGTCCATCTAAGACCCCAGAGCCTCAGGATACCTCTCCTGAGCCTGCATTTATTTGCCTTTTCTTCTTTATTTAATTAAAAATACAAAAGTTTAATACGCAGAGTGGAAATTCCATCTTTGAGAAATGTCCATGTTACAGCAGATTGGCTTCTCTTCCTCCAGGTGTTTTCCCCACAGATGTCTGTATTGGACTTTAATCATCCATTCTTCTGTTCATTTGTTCTCTATGTCTACTAGCATAGATCATTCTATAAATAACTGTTGGACAATTTGCTTTTTTTCTTGAATAATAGTATCCCTTTATAGACCTTTATCCTTACAGTAGCCAAAGTGATTTCTTAAGAACATAGCTCAGGGGCACCTTGGTGGCTCAGTGGTTGAGCATCTGCCTTTAGCTCAGGTTGTGGTCGTGGGGTCCTGGGATCGAGTCCCATATCGGGCTCCCTGCAGGGAGCCTGCTCCTCCCTATGCCTGTGTCTCTGCCTCTCTCTGTGTGTCTCTCAGAAATAAATAAAATCTTTAAAACACACACACACACACACACACACACAAGCGCTCAGGTCCTGTCAGGAACTCTTTTTTTTTTTTTTTAAGATTTTATTTATTTATTAATGAGAGAGAGAGAGAGGCAGAGACCTATAGGCAGAGGGAGAAGCAGGCTCCACGCAGGGAGCCCGATGCGGGACTCGATCCCGGAACTCCGGGATCACACCCTGAGCCGAAGGCAGGCGCTCAACCGCTGAGCCATCCAGGCATCCCCTGTCAGGAACTCTTTAAATGCTTTAGAGGCTGCAGTACTATCCCCTGCCTTCCCTCCCAGAGGAGAGGCCCTGGGCTCCGCCCTGCACAGATGTAGCCTCTTTCTAACTCAGAGGGCAGGTTTGATTGTCAGCTCTGTTTTATAGATGAGGCAGTTGAGGCACAGGGAGGTGAGTCATTCCCCAGTGTCATACAGGCTATATGTGAAGCAGGCAGAATTGGAACCCCAGGCTGTCTGAATCCACAGTCTTACTCTGTGGGGGCTCCCATCACACTCAGGCTAAAATTCCACATCTTTATGCAGGGCAGTTAAGGTACCATACAGCGTGGCTCTAACCCCATCCAGTACCTCGTGCCCTCTAATCCTGGGTCTGAGTTGCACTGGCCTCATCGGTTCCTGGACTAGCTGAGCTCTTTCCTGTCCCAGAACCTTGGAACATGCTGGATCTTCTGCTGACAATGCTTTTCCCTGAAGTTCCTGGCACAGCAGGCCTCCATCCCTCCCTGCCCTAACCTTCCGGTCATGTCCTCCCGTGTGGCTTTCCCAGAGGTCCCTGGCACAGACCCCAGTCTGATGTTACTGTGTCTGTTTTCTTTTTATCTTCTCTAACAGTGGAGAAAAACTCAGGGATGAGAGGGAGCTTGTCTAACTTCTCACTTTGTCACCTCTGGGACCTCCCCTGTGGCTGTCACTCATGTGTTCCATAAACATCGGAGGCAGCATCCTGGAAGGAACAGCCGCTCTTAGGTCTCTTTCAGGGTCTGCACATAAAGTTCCACACTGTTCCTTCTCAGGATCCCAGAGAATTCCATAGTATGGAGATTTTAATCTTTGCCTTTGGCTTGAGTCTAGCCGTTTAAAAGTTCAAAACACGGCCCAGTGGGGATCCTGTTACATCACTCTTTGGCTTCATTAATGACTAGGGTTTTTTAGTACATATTTATTCCTAAAAGTAGAATTTCTGGTGTAAAGGGCATGACTTTTTTACAGTCAAAATCAAAATGTTGTATTGTATTCAGCCTTAAAAAGAAAGGATATCCTACCACATGGTACAATGTGGATGGACCTGGAAGACATCATGCTAAGTGCAAGAAACCGGTCACAAAAAGACAAATACTATCGGATTCTGCATACATGAGGTCCCTAGAGTCAAGAGGTTCATAAAGAGGGCCGTGGCCAGGGGCTGCGGGAGGGGAAAGGGGGAGCTGTTGTTAATGGGTTGAGTTTCAGATTTGCAAGAGAAGAAAGTGCAGGAGATCTGTTTCACAACACTGAACCACCATTTACCAGTGCTAAATACTATTGAACTGCACACTTGAAAAAAGAGTTAGGTGGTAAATTTTGTTATCTGTTTTTCCCCATGATTGAAAACACTTTATTGTTTAATGGCCAAACAATATGTAGATAAACTTGAAATAGGGATGAATAGAACACCCCCACCTCTCATCCCAACTGTTCTGATAGTTTCCTTCCTTCTTTCTTTCTTCCCTCCCAGGCCTTGTCCTGTTGCATAGGGATTTGCACAAAGTGGAAGTCATGTTCAGTTGTCTTCAAATGATCATACACATGTGTACCTTGTGGCCACAGAATCTTCTTGGTTATCCTTTCAATGGCCATATGCAGTCATGCAGTGAACTTCAGCCTCTCATTTTTTCTTTCCTTTTCTCATCTGATTCCAGAGTATATCAAGATGGCAGATCAGTATGTTCCTGTCCCAGGAGGGCCCAACAATAACAATTATGCCAATGTGGAACTGGTTGTGGACATTGCCAAGAGAATCCCGGTGCAGGTAAGTCGGGTGGGGTGCCTCAGTCTGCCCACAGTGGGAATGATGCTCTGTGATCTGGACCAACTCACTCCTGTAGTTTGGAAGGGACAGAGGCTCCAGGTTCTCCAAGACTCTGAAATCTGGGTCTGATGTGACACTGTGAAGAGCTTTCGATGTGTGATGGGAGAGGGATTCTAGAAGGAAGATCTTTATTCACATGTCTCTGTGTTTACAGGCGGTGTGGGCTGGCTGGGGCCATGCTTCTGAAAACCCCAAACTGCCGGAGCTCCTGTCCAAGCATGAGATTGCTTTCTTAGGTAGAGTGTGTCTCCATCAGATATGTGGGAATAGGGATATTGATGGGACATTCTGGCGGGTCAGGTTCTCTTTCCATTGTGGCCCTGCAAGGTGTGGGTCAATTTGATATTCCCACCTTACCTTTTCATTGTCCAAGGTGGGAAGGGAGGTTGGCCAACCCAGGAACATAGCCTTTGCCATGGGTACCACAGGAGAATGATGCCACGGGCAAGCAGAATCCACTGCTTGTGCTCCTTCTGGTACCAAGATACCAGACATACTCAGATTTCTAACTGGGTTTGGAGGTCACATTTCCAATAAGCCCACACCTTTCTTGGGCTATTCTCAGGGCTTTGGAATGCCCTAGCATTTTGGGACCAGAGTCCCTCATCTCTATGACTTATGAGGTAAAATGATACTTATTATGGCATCTGTTTGTTTTAGGATTTGCATTTGTAAACCTTGTGTGTGTAGTTATGCTGTCTGACATCTTTGCATGATTTAGGGGAATCATTTACCATCCATAATAAATTCCTGTTGCTGCTCCTTAACTCTGGACCTGCAGCACACACTGTGTTTGAAGCAACTCAGTATAAATCAATACCTGATATCCCAAGGGTCTGCCTAGTGACATGTATTTGCTTATATTTTCTCTGTCCATCGTCTTTGGCTGTCACATGGGTTGATCATCCAGCCCATAGGCCAGCAAACTACAGTCCACAGGCCAAATCCAGCCCACCGTCTGCTTTTGTAAATGAAGTTTTATTGAATAGCCCTGCTCATTCATTTATGTATTGCCTATGGTTGCTTTTGCCCAACACTGGCAAAGTTGAGTATTTGTGACAGAGATAAGCAGACCCACAAAGCTGAAAATATTTCTTATTCTCTGTGGCTCATTACAGGAGAAATTTGTTAACCCAGCGTCTAGTTTTTTGAGGTGCTAGCTTGCCCCTTTGGTCTAGTTTTTTGCCTTTCTCCTGAAAAGTGAATTCTGTGTATGCGACATAGCTTAAGTTTTAACTCAGACCAGGTTTACAGTCCACATATATTAAAACAGCAGACTTCATCCACATATAATGAAGTGGCAGATTAACAGATTTTTTTTTTTCCTTCCCCAACTTGATGTTAAATTCCTCTAGATCTAGGACCTGAGTACTTTTCTTAGATCCTTTGGTTGGCACTTGGCTGGGAGGGGCTTATGACTAACTAACTTGATTCTTCTGCCTTCCCCTTTGTCCCTGATCCCTCAGGCCCTCCCAGTGAGGCCATGTGGGCCTTGGGAGATAAGATTGCCTCCACCATCGTGGCCCAGACACTGCAAATCCCAACACTGCCCTGGAGTGGAAGTGGTAAGTGGCCTGAGCTTCACTTAGGGGGATCTCTTCCACCCAATCTGAGCAGATGGGGTGACAGGACTATGCTTTTTTTATTCTTTCATTTAAAAACTTAAAAATTCTTAAAGCAGCGGTACAGTTTCATTGTAGAAAACAGAAAATATAGAATTACAAAAAAAAAAAAAAAAAGAGAAGACATAGAAATCATCCATAATCCTATGACCCCTGGTATTGAACATTTGTTATATTCTAGGTACCTATCTTTCCAGCCTTTTTTCTAGGCATATCCAGAGATCTTGTATTTACTGTGGTTTGTGACTTATTTTTTCTAACTAATACTTATATGTCAATAAATACACTTTACAATATTTAAAATGTCTGCATAGGATTTTATCATATAGATGTACCATAATTAACAATCCTCTATAGTTACATATTTAGATTGTTTCCAGGTCGTTTTGCTCTAATTTTAAAAAATACTAAAAGTAAGGACACCTAGATGGCTTATTGGTTAAGGGTCTGACTCTGACTCTGGTCATGATCTCAGTGTCCTGGGACTGAGACCAGCCTTGGGCTCTAAGCTTACTGGGGAGTCTGCTTCTCCTTTTCTCCCTGCCCCTCCCCCCACTCATGCTCTTTCTTTCTCTGTCTCAAATCTTTTATTTTTTATTTTTTAAAAAAGATTTTATTTATTTATTCATGAGAAGCACACACACACAGAGAGAGAGGCAGAGGGAGAAGCAGGCTCCATGCAGGGAGCCTGATGCGGGACTCGATCCTGGGACTCCAGGATCATGCCCTGGGCCAAAGGCGGCGCTAAACTGCTGAGCCACCCAGGGATCCCCCCTCAAATAAATCTTTTAAAAAATACTTAAGGTAATGGAGTCTTTATAGTATAATAGCTAAATCTCTATGTACTTTTTATTATTTTTATTTTTTTAAAGATTTTATTTATTTATTCATTGACACACACAGAGAGAGGCAGAGACACAGGGAGAGGGAGAAGCAGGCCCCATGCAGGGAGCCCGATGTGGGACCGGATCCCGGGTCTCCAGGATCACACCCCAGGCTGCAGGCGGTGCCAAACCGCTGTGCCACCAGGGCTGCCCTCTCTGTACTTTTTAATCATTTCCTTAGGATAAATTCCAAAAGGTGAAATTTCTAGGATAAATTAAAAATAAACGGGATAAAGTCTCAGGAATTTCCTATACAGTTTGATTTTTCATCCAAAGATGGAATTTCAAATTTGTAATGGAAAGTTTGTTTTTAATCTTCACAGAATTTTAGAAAACACTGATTCACGTATGCATAAATGACTTTAGTGGGTAGAATTGGAATTTTTTTGAGTTCAGGTTAATATGGTTGTTTGTGGTACGCTCAGTCTGAATTTCTTAAGCTTGATTTCCCATTCAAGGTTGAGTCAGCCCTTAAAAGAACATTAAAAGCCTTTGTGGGAAGCTGAAGGGCCATATCTATATACTGTTGCTCCAGCAGCAGGTCTAGAGAGGCTTTGGTGAGGAAAGGCCCTGTGGTTTCTGTGTTGTGTATCTCTGTCATTCTTGGGAGGTTTCAGCTCTTTCTGTGATTCTCTAGGTCTGATGGTAGAATGGTCAGAAGATGATCTGCAAGAGGGGAAAAGAATCACTGTCCCAGAAGATATTTACAACCAGGGCTGTGTGAAAGATATAGATGAGGGCTTAGAGGTAAACACAGGGCTTGGGGGTGGGGGGCAAGATGCTGGAACCTTCTCATTGTCCTGGTAGCATGGAAACTGTCTACCTTCTAAAGAGGTCTGTCTGTCCTTTGCCCTCAGGTGGCTGAAAAAATTGGTTTTCCCTTGATGATCAAAGCATCTGAAGGTGGCGGAGGGAAAGGAATCCGGAAGGCAGAGAGTGCTGAGGACTTCCCAATCCTTTTCAGACAAGTGAGCTGTTCTTGCTGAGTATTTTTCCATACATCTTTGGGAATTGTGTATGTTTAGTTGTTGGCCACTGGATTATTTTTATTAGCATTTCTGTGTCAGAAATCAAGAAGACACTTGTGGGAGCTGACATACTGCTGTGCTGTGTTCCAAAGCAAATGTTTGCATTTTCACACACAGAAGTCCATGGTTTGGGTTGGTCTGTACACCATATTTCCTTAGATGTTTGATCCTGTGAATCCACCTGACTTTAAATGATTTCAGAGACACGGGGCCAGAATATCTATCTGTTTGTGTCTATATTTGTCATCTAAAGATGGGACGTTTTGTAAATGTTAGTAGTCTTAGTATTTTTAACATTTCCAGAAGATTCACTTTTGTTATAGGAATGAACCATGTATTTACTTATTCGTAGCTGGGTTTTCACTTTTAAAACTTCGTGCCTATTATAGTTTCCCACTGACAATGTTTAAAAAAAGGTAAACTAATGATCTTCTCGTTCTTAATGTTTTAGTATTTCTAGGGTTTCTTCTAGATTTTGTTCACATGCATGTTTTGAAGAGTCATATCATTTTAAAACATTTGTTTTGCACAATGCTTTGTTTTACATTTAAAAAAATTCTAAATTGTAGATCACAGATATGTTTTCCATCTTATTGCAGTCTTTACGATTATTTTGATGATTGGATAATATTCCCTGTGTGTCTGTATTATCAAGCCTTTCCTTTTTTGTGAAATGTTAAGTTTGTTTCCATTTCTATTATGAATAATACTATAATACATATATTTCATAATATATAACATATATTCTATAACATGTAACAATACTTAGCTGTTTTTTTCTTCTTAATTATGTTCTTGGGTAAAGACCACATGCCAAGGACTTAGTTATGTAGCACACACATGCACTTGCAAAAACATGTCAATAAGTTGCTTTCTAAAAAGATTTACCAAGTAAACAGCTGTGGGTAGTATATGGGTGTTCTGGAAAGTAAGTGGTTTCACTATCATGTGTCTCCACTGGGGTGGATAGGTTTTTGGGGTCCTTTGTGGGGGAGAAGAAGTTCTACTTACTTGAAGGTTGCAAAGGTAAAAAAAAAAAAAGAAAGAAAGAAAGTTGCAAATGTAGTATGGAGTCCCCATCTACCCTTCATCTGGTTTCCCACTGTTAACATCTTCTGTTAGCTATGCTGTGTTTGTCACAACTAAGAGATTAACAGGGATACTTTTCTATTAAGTGAACTCCAGACTTGACTCAGATCTCACCAGGTTTTCCCACTAATCTCCTCTTTCTGTGTCAGGATCCAGTCCTGGATCCTCCATTACATTTGAGGGTTGTGTAGGTTTTAAAGTCTTTCTTTTTGGGCAGCCCAGGTGGCTCACTGGTTTAGTGCTGCCTTCAGCCCAGGGCATGATGCTGGAGACCCGGGATCAAGTCCCATGTCAGGCTCTGTGCATGAAGCCTGCTTCTCCCTCTGCCTTGTATCTGCCTCTCTCTTTCTCTCCTCTCTGAGTATTCTCATGAATAAATAAAATCTTAAAAAAAAAAAGCGCCTTTTTTTCCTCCCCTTTCTTTAAAATAGATGTTACTTTTTAGGGCAGTTTTCAATTCACAGCAAAATTGAAAGTGCAGAGCTCCCCTATGCCTACTGCCCCAACATGTGCAGAGGTGTCGCAAGAGCGACAAAAGGAAACTTTTGATTATGTGAGTGCAACATGAAAATGTTCTTATGAGAACATGCAAACACTTTAGGGATATGTTAAACATAAAAAAGGAAAATTCTCTTTTCATCACCACCTCTGAACTCCTCCCAGATGTAATCAGGTGACAGTTGGGTTTCTTTCCAGCACTTTGTATATATTTTTAAAAATTTTTCTTTTAAAGATTTTTTTAAAAATTTAGAATAATTTCTATACCCAATATGGGGCTTGAGCTTACAACCTGAGATCAAGAGTTGTATGCTTTACTGATTGAGCCGGCCAGGTGCCCCTCAATTATATAGGCATTCATACAGTTCTGTTTTACTATTTTTCATAGAAGTAGGGCCATCCCATATATTACTGCAGCTTGCTTTTTATTTTATTTATTTATTCATTTTTTAAAAAAGATTTTATTTATTTATGCATGAGAGACACAGAATGAGAGAGAGAGGCAAAGACATAGGCAGAGGCAGAAGCAGGCTCCATGCAAGGAGCCCGACGTGGGACTCGATCCGGGGACTCCAGGATCATACCCTGGGCTGAAGGCAGGTGCCAAACCACTGAGCCACCCAGGGATCCCTGCAGCTTGCATTTTAAAAGGAATTCATAGAAATCATTCCACGTGAGCACTTATTTTTATACTATGGTTAAGAATTTCATCATTAAGGAATTTCGATTGCCTTTTAATGTCAAAAGAATGAAATAAGTCTATCTAGGCTCCACCATAGACAGCTAGCTGAGAGAGTACTATTTAAGGAGGAAAAGAAACTGCAGGACAGCATATTTTGGTTCTGTTTTTATTCAAAAGACATTATGTATATTGTATGTGTTCCTGTACGTATAGCAGAAAAACTGATGTGTACCCAGTTCTTAGAGCACGTTAACTTAACCAGTTAACTATTAACCGCATTAAACTCTTACCCAGCATGTGCCCAAAGCTTAACAGCACATTATCTTTAGGAGATGGGATTGTGGGGGAAATCCTACCTTCTACATTATGTATTTTGACAGCGTTGGACTTAAAACATCAAGGAGAATGGCATGTCTGTGACAGAGGTAAAACAAAGTGAAAAGGTCAGCAGAATCATGGACCTGTCTTCAGAGGATTTCCCACTCTGGCCCTGGTCTCCCAGGGAAGAACGAGCCACTCTGCTGTCCCTGCAGGTGCAGAGTGAGATCCCCGGCTCCCCCGTCTTTCTCATGAAGCTGGCCGAGCACGCCCGACACCTGGAGGTCCAGATTCTTGCTGACCAATATGGGAACGCTGTGTCTCTGTTCGGCCGTGACTGCTCCATCCAGCGCCGGCATCAGAAGATCATCGAGGAGGCGCCGGCCACCATCGCCATACCGGCTGTGTTCGAGTTCATGGAGCAGGTGGGCTCTGCAGAGCTCAGTGAGGGGATGCGGTGGGTAGCTGCAGGGAGAGCCATCCCACCCAGCCAGCAAGAGTGCCCTACAGTCCACATGCCAAAGTGGGGTGACACCGGGAGCCCATCATAGGGAGTGTGATCTCTGAAGTTCCGAAAGAACTCATGCACAGCAGATCCTCAGCATTTGGTTGGGGTGCTAATAAGCCACCATTAAGACGATTCAAGAAAACCACCGGAAACCCTTCAGGCTCTGTGTCTTTACAGTGTGCTGTCCGCCTGGCCAAGACTGTGGGCTACGTGAGCGCAGGGACGGTGGAGTATCTCTACAGCCAGGATGGCAGCTTTCACTTCTTGGAGCTGAATCCCCGCCTGCAGGTGGAACATCCCTGCACGGAAATGATTGCCGATGTCAACCTGCCAGCCGCCCAGCTACAGGCAAGGAAATGGGCCCAGAGCCTTGGGGTTTCTTCCACCCAGGATGGGGTCCCTGTCCTGCTCATATGAGACCTTCCTGCCCCTCTCTTGGCTGGCTGTCCCTGGGGAGTAAGTGTTTTGTTGTGTGAGTAGCACTGGGAACTACACAGGCTATGAAGTGGTTGGTCACCTTTGTTGGGCTGTGTATCCCTTTGAGAAATGGGCAAAAGCCCATTGAATTTCTCCCTGGGGGAAAAAAAATTATACAGTATGCAGGGGGTTTTCGTGGATCCTCTAATGGCCATTCCCAGACCCCTAATGGCCATTCGCTCAACCTTTTTCTCATTACCGCCCTCTAAGAAGCTTTTTTGGATACTTTCCCCGGCTCTAATCTCTCCCTTTAGGAAATTTTAATACCACAGATACACTGTATATGTTTTTATTGTAGATATATCTGTGACTTATACATACAAAGAGTAAGATAGTTTAATACCCAAGAGCAGATATTTGCCTCCTTGAGGGTCAGTATCACCCCCATTGAGAACTCAGGACCCAGAGTTAGGAACTCCTGCACTAACAGGAACTCTAATTTTTAAAATATATGTCTTATGTCTTCCTTCCTTCCTTCCTTCCTTCCTTCCTTCCTTCCTTCCTTCCTCCATCAGCATTTTTATTGTTTTCTATTTTGTCTTTTTCTTTCTTTTCTTTTTTTATTTTAGTTTGCAAAATTTCAGGAATATTACAAGGATAGTACACTTCACATCTACCCCCTGTGCCTTGACCCACCAGTCGTTAGACTCTGACACATTCGTGTTCTGTTTGTGTTGGTATAATTTTTTGGCTTAACTTTTTGAGAGATGTCTTGATGAGAACCTTTGTGGTACTTTGCTTCTAAATACTTGAGTCAAAGGATCTCCCAAGAATAAGATCATTCTAAAAAAAAAAAAAAAAGAAAGAAAAGAAAAGAAAGAAAAAGAAAAAAGAAGAAAAAATGAGATCATTCTGGCACAATACCATAATAAAATGATGATACTCAGGAGATAAAGTACTGATGCCACCATGCATCTATCTGTAATTAGAAGTATAAAAATTTTAAAATATAGAAAATCTAATACCACATTAAAATTTTTGCCATTGTCCCAATACTATCCATTTACTACTGTTTTTGTTTGTTTTTAAAATGCAGGGTTCAGGGCATCTGGGTGGCTCAGTGGTTGAGCATCGACCTTTGGCTCAGATCATGGTCCCAGGGTCCTGGGATAGAGTTCCACGTCAGGCTCCCCCAAAGGAAGCCTGCTTCTCCCTCTGCCTATGTCTCTGCCTCTCTCTCTCTCTGTCTTTCATGAATAAATAAATAAAATTTAAAAAGATAAGATGAAACAAAATAAATCAAATCCAGGGTCCATTCTAAGACTTCACATTCCATTTCATTGTCATGACTTTTGAGTCTCTCATCTGGAACCTCTCCTCAGGTGTAGTTTTCTGTTCTCAGTGCTGGCATTTGTGAAGAGTTCAGGCAGAAATTTCCTCAGTGTGGTGAGGAACTCTTCCTGGTGAGAGTCCCTGAAACATTTTGGCAAGTCATCACACAGGCAGCGGGGGTTCCTTAGCAAGTCACATCAGCAAGGCAAAGAAGGTTAAATCTGATCACTTGGTTAAGCTGGCATCTGGAATTTTGTTCTCATCCCTCAGGACCAGCTGTCTGAGTCCTATTAAAACCTCTGCAGCCAGACACTGTCACTCCTCACCTTCCACATCACCAAGAATCTGTGACTTTTCTTTGATGTGAGCATTTTCTTGTCATGTGAGGTTTTCCAAAAGTTGTTTCTTTTCCCAGTGACACTGTTTGCTCCCTGGCGGGGCAGAGTCAAACCTTGTGTCTTATTCTAGCTTTGCTTCTCCTGCCACTCTGTCTCATGGTGTTGCCTGATGAGTAGGTACTCGGTACACCTGAAATCATTCCCTGCACTTCTTCTTCTATGGTATCTAGCCATGTGTTTGGTGTTTGGGTGCTCATGGGACTGATAGTCATTGGGTGGATTTCTCCATTTCAGATTGCCATGGGAGTGCCACTGCACCGGTTGAAAGATATCCGGCTTCTGTATGGAGAGTCGCCATGGGGGGTGACACCCATTTCATTTGACACTCCTGCCAACCCTCCGCTCGCCCGAGGCCATGTCATCGCAGCCAGAATCACCAGTGAGAACCCCGATGAGGCAAGTGGTGGGGGTCCCCACGCCTGCCATCTCCAGTCTCCCGGTGTGGGGCAGACCCTGAATGTTAGCCTTAGTTGTGACGCCCAGGCTTCTTGGTGTACAAAAAAGGACACCGTGCTGTGGGAAGGCACACAGTTCATTGATGGGAAGCATGTGTCAGGCACCGGGCAGATCCCTTCATGCATCTCCTTGCTCACTTATGTGACAGTGCCACTGCTAGGCAGCGTTCCCCTGCACTACAGCTTTGAGGTTAGGGTATTGCTTTGTGCCTGGGACCTGCTAGGCCCTGACTGAGCCCCATTGTTGGACCCTATGGGCCACATCCATCTTTGGGATGAGCAGCCAGGTTTAGAACCCAGGTCCTTGGTTTTCTGGTCCCTTGGACTCTTTGCTGCCCCATAAATGGAGTCTGGTCCCATGTAAGGAGTTCCTTAGCGACTTGTTCTTTGTGTCTTAAAAAAAACAAAAAAAAACAAAAAAAAAACAGCCAGCTGGCCTCTGTTACTTTACATGCTTACTTATGGTTGATTGTCAGACAGCTTCCATAATCTACCACAACCTAATTGTTTAATGATTACATTCAAGATACTCAGGGTGAGAGAGAGATATGTCACCCCCCAGCCCCCTTTTAATGAAAGGATTGTAAACTGTATCAGCTTGGCATCTTTGGCTGCAAACAACGGACTCTGGCCTGGACAAAGAAAATGGGAAATTTTTTTAGGGGATTGATGGCTTGTTTATAGGTGCTTGGGAAGATAGAGGATTAAGAGTGGAAATAGCCTCAGCCCCTGAAATTCTCCATCTCTCAAAACAGATGCCTCCGTTACACACATCAAGAGCCCTAATCCCAGCGAGAGGGTCCATGTCCACCCCCTCTTACCAAAATTATGCTTAGAGGGATGGTCCTTCCCCCACCACCAATAGTAAATTAGGTGTGTGTTAGCATTGAATTTCTTTATCTGCTGGAATGTTCATAATCTGGAATTCAAAATCCAACCCCTCTTCTCTTTCATTTAAACTTTTTATGACTGACAATGTCAAGCTTATAAAATCAGAATGTACCTTCACTCAGCTCCATCTTGTGAACAGCGTTCACCCATATTGTGTCCATACCTTCTCCCCCCCATCCCAACTTGGTTATTTATTTTTGTAGTTTTTTTTAAAATAAAAATTGCATGCGTGCATGGACTTGCTGATGTGGGTATACCCACAGATAGATACACCTGCACCCCTAGTGGGAGATATCAATGTTCTATTGATCACAGTAAGCTTTTGGTTGTCATGGGGGTTCTTGGGTTTCCCTATGATTTAATTCTGATGCAAGTATATCTGGAGTGATGGTTGTTATTTATTTTTTCTCTCATTTTGCTTTTGTTTTCTTGGCTCCAGGGGTTTAAGCCAAGCTCCGGAACAGTTCAGGAACTGAATTTCCGGAGCAGCAAGAATGTGTGGGGTTATTTCAGCGTGGCAGCTGCTGGCGGCTTACACGAATTTGCTGATTCCCAGTTCGGTCACTGCTTCTCCTGGGGAGAGAACCGGGAAGAGGCCATTTCGTTAGTATCTCCCTCCTCCCCTCCTTCTTTCCCTCCTTCCTTCCAGAAACTAAAAGCCTGTGGCTTCAGATGCAGTAGAACTTCAGAAGATAGAGGAGCGAATCACAGAGCAGACCCTATCTTAAATGCCCTTTGCTGAAGTCCAAAGGCAAGGTCTGCCCTCTTCCTGTATCTGAGATTAAAGTCAGAGGAGCTCATGAGCTTGCCATGGTCCTTTGGTCTTGAGCTCCTTACAGGTTGCACTTGGAGGAGATCCAAAGAATGTTCAAGGGGTATCAAAATTTAAAAGATGCAAAGTACATAGCTTTTAAGAAAAAAGTGTGTGTGTGATATCTTTAAGCCTACTAAGTAGATCCTGGAGAAGCCCACATTGACAAAGGGGTTCTTGAGTCATGAAACACCCACATCTTATATTTCTCCTGCCTTGTCCTGAGTGTAAAAAGGTAAATACCAGCTCGCTTCATGAATAAATGTTCTTTTTTTTTTATGAATAAATGTTCTTGTATGGATGAATAACTATCCTTTAGACTGAAAAAATCCCAAAGTCTTTGTGGACATTTTGTTTAAAAAGCTTTATAATTGGGATGCCTGGATGGCTCAGTATGCAGAGGATGCGACTCTTTCTTTCTTAAATTTATTTTGAGAGAGAGAAAGCACACATGAGAAAGGGCAGAGGGGGAGGAAGCAGATTCCCCACTAAGCAGGGAGCCCGATGGGCTTGATCCTGGGACCCTGAGATCATGACCTGAATGGAAGGCAGATACTTAATCGACTGAGCCACCCAGGGACTCTGAGCACAAGACTCTTGATCTTGGGGTTATAAGTTCAAGCCCCACAGTGAGTGTAGCACTTACTTTAAAATAAAATCTTTAGGGGTGCCTGGGTGGCTCAGTCAATTAAGCATCTGACTCTTGATTTCAGCTCAGGTCGTGATGTCAGGATCATGAAATCAAGCCCTGTGTAGGGTTCCTCGCTGAGTATGGAGCCTGGTTAGGATTTTGTCTCCCCCGACCCCTCATTTTCTCTTTCTCTAAAAAAAAAAAAGTTTTTTTTTTAATCTTTAAAAAGATATTAAATAACAAAAAGTCATGAATTGAATTGAGTATGGTGATTTTGATGAGTGGGCTTTCTTTGCCGGCTTTATGTAATTCATTGTAATCATGCTGAGTGAAAACTTGAAGAGGGAGGGAGGCCAGCCAGTCCAGCCCACTCTGATGGAAATGGCCTGTGGCTTGTTCCATGCTCTGAATGACCAGTATGGACTTCAACAGAATTCAGAGGGAAAATTCTGGCTTGCTTGCTTGCTTTCTTTCTTTTTTTTTTGAAAGAAAACAAGCGGGGAGGGACAGAGGGAGAGGGAGAATCTTAAGTAGGCTCCCCACTGAGCAAGGAGCCTAACACAAGGGATCTCACCACCCTGAGATCATGACCTGAGCCAAAATCTTATTGGATGCTTAGCTGACTGAGCCACCCAGGTGTCACTCTAGCTTTTGCTATTATTGTCAGAGTCTGATAGGGGGACTGACTATGCCAGTTACCCCAGGACTGAGGGCTTCCCAGGATGTGAGATTTCTCACTGCTAAAATTGGGCATGTCCTGGGCAAAGTGGGACAAATTGGCCACCCTTGAGCCCAGTAGCTTGACCCTTACATGCAGACTCCAGTGCCATACTTGACTTCCATAGACTGTTGATGTGCTCATTTGACCTCAGAGCATCTTCATTTCCCCACCCCTGAGCTGGGGTGGTTCTTGCCCTTCGGCCACACTTGATCAATGCATGCATGAACGCCATGACAGGTGTTAAAACTCTCCTCTCCCAGGAAGGGAATTTTTCTAATGCCTCCTCTTTCCGGTGCAAAACACTCTCCCTATGACTTCATAGGGAGTGAGAGGTTCAGGCCTTCGGACTGGAGCCCTCTTTAGGGGGAGATTTTCTGGGAAATGGGTGGTGGTGACCGATAAAGCACATGCAGACAGGTGACCGCCACAACCTGGGTGGGGTAGCAGTATTGGCCATTCATAAATGCACTCCATGCATACCCAGCAGAGCAACTGTCTGGATGGCGAGGGGGTGGCATCTGCTCTGGGGATTTGAGAGGTCCAGCTGGAGAGAGGCAGAGCGACTGGCAGTGGTTGATAATAATTACAATAACAGTAATTAATCATATTCATAGCAGCTGACCTTATTTATCTGCAACTGTGTACTTTATATGGATTGTCTCATTTTAATCCTCAAGCACCCATGTGAAGTCAGGGTTATTTCCCCATTTTCCAGATGGAGAAACTAAGGCTTAAAGTGGTTAAATCACTTGCCCAAGATTGCCTGACCCGTACATGCTGGAGCTGAGATTGAAACCTGGACCATTGGACTCAGCCTCCTCTCTCAACTGTGCTACTCTGGCTCTCTGAGAACCACGTGGGGGCTCTGTTGTCTCATATATTAATTTGGAAAACAATCCATATGCCTTTCTCCTCAAGGAACATGGTGGTGGCTTTGAAGGAACTGTCCATCCGGGGTGACTTCAGGACCACTGTGGAGTATCTCATTAACCTGCTGGAGACTGCAAGCTTCCAGAACAATGACATTGACACAGGGTGGTTGGATCACCTCATTGCTGAGAAAGTGCAGGTGGGGAGCTGCCTGCTTCTCCCCTTGGGCTCACAGAGCATCCCCTACCCCCACCCCCAGCTCCCCATGGGCTTGGTCCCCACTGACCCTGACATGCAGAGTCTTTCCTAGGCTGAGAAGCCGGATATCATGCTCGGGGTGGTGTGCGGAGCCTTGAATGTGGCCGACGCAATGTTCAGAACCTGCATGACGGATTTCTTGCACTCGCTGGAAAGGTAGAGTGCACAGATCATTTATCTTCCCCTGGTGGGAGGTGCGTTAGTGGCAAGTAAGGCAGGTAATCAGCCAGCAGGCAGTTAGTGAATCCCTCCTATGTGCTTGCCTCCGCAATTCCTCACATGTGAACCCGGGCTGCCCTGGAGGAGGTCGCCAGGGATGGGATTCTCCAGGCAGTGGGCAGACAGCTGTGTGCTTATTCCTGGTGACTTGTGTAAGGTACGTCATGGTACTCGAGTTCAGAGAGGAGGTGCATTTGAGAAACAAAGCAGGTGACTGGTCACCTCTGCAAATGTTCCTTCCAGACCCTCGCCTAATCAGATGTGACCAGTGAAGTGGAACAGCAGGGTAGGTAATGGCCAGGTGCTCACTGTCAGGATGGGCCAGTGTTTCTCAGCCCCACAACCCTTGACATTTAGAGCTGATTCATTTTTTATTGCAAGAGGGGGCTGTCCCATGCACTGTGGGAAGTTAGCATCCCTGGCCCTCTGTCCACACTGTCTCCCCTCTCTCCACCAAGAGCAGGACCATCAAGTGTGTCTCCAGACATTGCCAGATGTCCTGGGGTAGAGGCAGAAATCACCTCCAGAGACACTGTGATAGGCAAATGAAACTACCAAAACAAATTTAAAAAGAGATGAACAACAACAACAACAAAAAAGACAAGAGATGTTAGGGCGTGGTTATCATGCTTACACATGCTTACACAGTTGCAACGCATGAGCCAGTTTCTTTCCTAAGCATGTGGCACAATTCCCATGGAGGGAATTTTTCTGAGAACAAGCATTATGGATTTTGCTCCCTGGAAAGCCCTTTTTAAATGTCTCACCTTTCAGCCAGTGCTATTTCCTTAAGTTCTGAACAATGTCACATCCCTTGCCTTTTTGTTGGATTTAGCTTTTTAAATACAGCCAGGTGTGTTGGTGCTTAGGCAAGGCAAAGAGCTGAGTGATTTGTTTAAATCCAGGGGGTGGCCCTAGAGTTCTCGTTCTTCCCATAGCTGACCCCGAGTTTGTCTTTTCTTTCAGGGGCCAAGTCCTTCCTGCAGCTTCTCTGCTCAACATCGTGGACGTGGAATTAATTTATGGAGGTGTTAAGTACATTCTCAAGGTGAAGGACCCAGGTTTTTCGGCTGTCTCCGCGCTGGAGGCTGGTGGGAGTTTTTATTTCTGGAGTGAACTTGCTTCTGCCTGGGTCCTGGGACTCCCCAGGCAGTCCCCTGCCCTTGAAACTTGAGCAACTTTGGGTTTTGGAGCATGTGGGCTTGTGCAATACACACAAGGTATAGTGGAGCATGTGTTAGTGTCATGGGGCTACAGAATACAGAAATGTATCCTCTCAAAGTCTGGAGGCCAGAATCTAAAATCAAGGTGTCAGTTGGGCCCTGTTCTCTTTGAAGTCTCCAAGAAAGGCTCTGTCTCATGCTTTCCTGGCTCCTGGTGGCTGTGGGGCAGTCCTTGCTGTTCCCTGGCTTGTAGACTGTCCCTCCAAGCTATGCTTCTGGCTTCATATGGCTGCCTTTTCTGTGTGTGTGTGTGTGTGTGTGTGTGTGTGTGTGTGTGTTCGTGTGTTTGCATTGTCTTCTTGTGTGTCTGCTCTGAAGAACACCAGTCAGACTGCATTTAGGGTTCATTCTGCTCCAGTATGACCTCATCTAACATTTGCAAAGATGTTATTTCCATGTAGAGTTGTTTTGGAGGTGCCAGGAAGGATGTGCATTTAGAAGGGGGGTGGGGACAATACCAGTCCAGTACAGAGCATGAGCAGGTCCTTTGCTGAGCTGGCATAGTGTGCGGGTTCATTTCTAGGGGCTGGGAGGCCATATCTGTCCTGTGTCTCTGCACTAAAGATCAATGTGTGGCTTTCTCATCTGTCCCTGGCCTCCTTGGGCTTCCCTGGATATTATTACTTGGGATGCTGTCCTCTGTCAGAAGTATCCAGTTATCCTTCCTGGGGCATCTGGGGTCAGTTCAGCAGAGAATATCAGAGTATCTGAGATGTGTGGGCACAGGATCAGGTCCTGCATCCAGGTCAGGGTGATCTGTGGGGGCAAAGTGTCCCCAAGAAGCTAAGGCCTCCTTCTCAGGAGGGAAAAGATAACAGAACTCGAGTCTGGCTTTGAGGCAGAATTTTTATGACCTCTTACTTTTATTTTTTTTTTCATTTTTTAAAAAGATTTTACTTATTTGTGAGAGATACATAGAGAGAGGCAGAGACACAGGCAGAAGGAGAAGCAGGTTCCCCATGGGGACCCTGATGGGGGACTAAATCCCAGGACTCTGGGATCATGACCTGAGCCAAAGGCAGACGTTCAACCACTGAGCCACCCAGTGCTCCTGTTACTTTATTTCTCAGATGACTGAGCACATGTTACACTTCCAGTTTTGGGGGTTTTCAGGGTTTAGCTAAACAAGCATGTTATCCATGGGGCACACTGTCAAACCACTTCTCTTTACCCCTCCATGCTTCTTGGCTATTTTGGGGGCCTCGTTCCCCCAGCATAATTTTAAATATGACATTTGCTTAGTGTATAAAATTTAAAAATTTCAAACAAGCATAAAACATCAGAAGAACAAACCCATTGTGTTTTGACTCTGGGAGGCAATCCCTATGAACATTTCAGCAGATCTCTTCTAATTCTTTTTTTCCTTACTAATTTTACAAAGTTGATATCATGGTGCAAAAACTGTAATACTGCTTTGATATTCTCATGGCATAAAGTTTTCCCATGTTATTAACAAGTTTTCTTAATATCATGTGGTATCCAGTGGAACTTTCCATAGGAATGGAAATGTTCTGTATCTCTGCTGTCCAGTATGGCCACCTGTGGCTCCTGAGCACTGAGGAACTGAATTTTATACATTATTTAAGTTAAGCTAATTTACATGTAAGGGGCACCTGGGTGGCTCAGTGGTTGAGCGTCTGCCTTTGGCTCAGGTTGTGATCCCCATGTCCTGGGATTGAGTCCCCCTTTGGGGTCCCCATGGGGAGCCTGGTTCTCCCTCTGCCTATGTCTCTGCCTCTCTCTGTCTAGTGCAGATCTAGAATATTCCATTACAAGGTTGTTGGATAGTTTGCTTCTCAGTCCTATTGTTACCATGAATAATGTTGCAACACACATTCTTCTGTTTCTTGCTACCTTTTGTTTCAATGTATTTTAGAGATTGAGGGTGTTTTTGTATTCTGAGAGAGAGCACCTACAGTAAACCCAGGGCTAGGTGTCAGATTGAAGCACAGAGTTAAACCACTTGTGCCTCTCTCAAGTGTCCCAAATGTCTTGTATGCCCCTGGGCAGAGCTGGACCTGGGGAGGGCAGAGTCCTGGTCACTCGTGGAGTCTCCAGGGCTGCTTCACCCCCAGTGAGAACCCCCACTTCTCCCTCCTACTCAGGGCAGCCCTGCTTGGGGCTGATGCTTAGGGACAGGAATGAGAAGGGCATGTGATTGGCAGGAGATGACCAGGCTGTAACTACAACTGTAGCCGATGGCCATGAGCCTCCCCATGGGACAGGTGTGGGATACTGACTGCGAGCTCTCTGCTGCCTGAGGGTGGCACTCCCATCATGGACACTAGCCCTTGCTGGTGGTGGTATGGGGGGGAGGTGGTGCTCTGGGGCACAGGGACAAGCAGAGGCCTCCAGAATTCAGGCAGGGACACAGCCTGTCCCCGCAGGTGGCGCGACAATCTCTGACCATGTTCATCCTCATCATGAATGACAGTCACATTGAGATCGACGCCCACCGGCTGAGTGACGGTGGCTTGCTGCTGTCCTATAATGGTAACAGCTATACCACCTACATGAAAGAAGAGTTTGACAGGTACATGGTCTGGGGGGGCAACACAAAGCCAATCTTTCCCATGGGGCTCAAAAATATAAAGCCTGGGGTGCCTGGGTGGCTCAGTCGGTTGGGCATCTGCCTTCAGCTTAGGTCGTGATCCTGGGGGCCCTGGAATCAAGCTTCACATGAGGCTGCCTGCTTAGTGGGGGAGTCTTCTTCTCCCTCTGAGCCCTCCCGCCCCCAGTCATGTTCTTTCTCTCAAATAAATAAAATATAAAGCCAGCTATGTGTAGCCCAAGGGTCTTAGATAAAGTACCTTCTTCAAAAAAATTCTGAGGCCCATGGAAAGGTTAATCTCTTCATTGGAAATTACAAAACTGGCAGACGTACTGGGAAGGTTCCCAGGAGGCCTGTTTCTAGTAACGTGAGAGGATTCAGAGCTGAATGGGACATGACTCCCTCCGGCTCTATTGCCTGCGAGGCATGTAACAGTGTGTCAGCTGCTCCTAATCTGGGCTGCAGTGCCTACACCCATCTGAGTGCAGGCTTGGAGGAGATGCAGCCATCTGGTTAGAGCAGCAGCTGTCTACCTACATCCAGTTAGGGCAGCAGCCCAGTGGCACAGGGCTGGGTGTTGGGATAAGACCATGATCACGACTCGTGGAGCCTATTGGCGAACAGGACACATCAAACAAGCAGAAGTGGCAGGACAGGTCACTGTGTACCTGCATAAGCAAAATGCAGGATGTTCTGGAGGCACTTAGCTTGGAGGCATCATGAGATCAACTCAAAGACCCTCCTGTTCTGATTCATCTGACCACACTGTGCTCATACAATGAAACATAGACCAGCCAAGCTGAATGGGCAGCACAAACCCACTCCCCTCCAGCGTAGGAGAGATAAGCCCAAGTGGGGGCTGGGGCGCTAGAGGCCCCATGCCTAGAACAGCTCTGCTTAGGAAGTTGTCTCTCTTCCCAATCTTGGAAGTTTTGGAAGAAGGCAGACTGGATTCATCCCAGCCAGAGCACTGTTTTATTACCTTTTAAAGCTTTGTTGTGTCTGCCAGGAATATTCAGGATTATCATAGGATCCTCCCAGGGGCATACTCTTCCCATTTCAGTTATAAGGTGAAGATTTAAAGTTGGTACATATTTATCAGATAATATCGATTGCTCTCTCTGTGCCTTTCAGAATTATATCAGTAAACTAGTTTTCAGACAGAAAAAGGTCACACCATGTGCTCACCTAATTCATTCCCAGTATCTCTGTGGTAACTGTCAGACGCCAGCATTTGGGCAAGTGGAATCCCGAAGACCACACATAGGGTGACACTCCAGGCTGCCTTTAGAAAGGGGAAAACATTGTCGAAAGCCAGACTTGGGCAGGCTGGGTTGATGGGCCTCCTGCATCTACCAATCCACCCCTTCTGTCTCCCAGTTATCGTATTACCATCGGCAACAAGACCTGTGTGTTTGAGAAGGAGAACGATCCTACAGTTCTGAGAGCCCCTTCAGCCGGGAAGCTAATGCAGTACACGGTGGAGGATGGGGGCCACGTTGAGGCTGGGAGCAGCTACGCTGACATGGAGGTGAGCACAGAGCCAGCCCTTGCTCTGGGGCTGCAGCCAGGCCTCCCCTCCATCCCACTTCCCGAGGGAGGGCCATCCTGCATTGCCCCTGCACCTGAGCCAGTGGGTCTCACCTCTCCCCTGGGCCACCATCCGGCCAGTTCCTCAGAGAGCCAGTGTGTGGGGTTGAGCCTCCATTCTCTGCAGTATCCAAAGGGAAAAACCTCAAAAACGTATACCTCCGTAAGGAGCAGGTAAGAACAGGTTAGTAATAACCATGGTGGTGATTTATAAAGTGTAAGCCAAAGTGTTTGCCACGTGGCAAGTGCCTTCTAGGCATTTTACTTGTGTAATTACCTTCTGTCATCTTCCCAGCAATTACAGGAGATGGGCACAGATAGGATCCCCATTTTACACATGAAGAAATGGGACCCAGGCAGGCTAAGGAATCCAAGGTCCCATGGGGCTAGGGTTCACACCTGGGCTCCATTCCATGCTGCCAAGATAAATAATAATGATAATGACAACGAAAATACAGCAGCAGTAGGAGCTAATACTTGCTGGCCTCCTGCCGTGCGCCAGGGTCCTGAGCAATCCTTATGAGAGCCGTATGAGGTGAGGCCGTTGTTCTTCTCCATTTAAAAGTTGGGGAAACAGGCTCAGAGAGAGGAAGGCACCTGCTGGAGATCACAGAGTGATAGGTGGTGGGGTGCTGGGGTTCCAGCCCCGGCCTGTCTTGGGAGCCCAAGCTGAACCACTGAGCAAAAGGAGCACAGTGTTGACTGTCTGCAGCCCACACCGTGGTGACAAGGTGCATCACGTCCACACATGCAGACTCTCAGGCCAGTTAAAGGGACTGGCGATCCTACAAGGAGGACATTCTTCATGTCACCAAAGATTCCCCAGAGGGTTTTCTCACTGTCTTAAAAAAGGAGCTGGTCACCAAATGCAACACATTTTAGGAATGTCTGTGTTAAGCACCTCCATATAGTATAATTTAACTGTATTCCATGGGCAGCCCGGTGGCTCAGCGGTTTAGCGCCACCTTCAGCCCAGGGCGTGATCCTGGAGACCCAGGATCGAGTCCCACATCAGGCTCCCTGCATGGAGCCTGCTCCTCCCTCTGCCTGTGTCTCTGCCTCTCTCTCTCTCCTCTCTGTGTATCCTCATGAATAAATAAATAAAATCTTTAACAAACAAAACTGTATTCCTAAGAGGGAGTCTTTACAATAAAGATCAGTTCCCGTGTCTGTAAAATGGGTACTGTAAACACCCGCCTTGCTAGCTGGCTTTGCAGATGAAGATAATTCATGAACAGCATTGAGCCTGGCACTCTACAGGCTTCCGGCAAATGCTAGCTCCTTCCATCCTTTACACTTGAACTCTGCCCAAGGAGTCAGCCTTTCTTCCATTCTCTCTTTCAGCAGAGAGTGAGGGAGAGTTTTAAGCAGACTTCATGCTGAGAACCAAGCCCAATGTGGGGCTCACAACCCTGAAATTATGACTTGAGCTGAAACCAAGAGTTGGGTGCTTAACCAACTGCCCCACCCAAGTGCCCCCAAATCATTCTATTTAAATGACCAAGTCCCTGCTCCAGAGTACTAGTTCTAAGTGACTCTGGCTGTCACATACACAAGCCAGTCCCAGTGGGCTCATCTTCTTTCTCCTTTCTGCAAAACAGGTGATGAAGATGATCATGACTCTGAACGTGCAGGAAAGTGGCCAGGTGAAGTACATCAAGCGCCCTGGGGCCATGCTGGAAGCAGGCTGTGTGGTGGCCAGGCTGGAGCTCGATGACCCTTCTAAAGTGCACCCGGTATGTCACAACATGGCTGGCTCAGGTGTGCTCACCATTTTGCCTATTCAGGGATCGGAGCTCGCTTAAATCTCCTGGCTCTTGTGTTGCCTCCATGAGCCCCCAGCAGCCAATGTGATGGGTACAGAAGCACGCCTGCCTTTGCTCACACCCCACACACTAGCAGCTTCCATACTACAATATTAAGTTATTAACATATAATTATGAATAATAGATAACGTTATTATAATGGATGAAGCAATACTATATATTATCATTAACTGAAGTCTCTACTACATGCAGATTTCCTTAATTGTCATTTTTAAATTGTAAGATATACAATGTGAAATTCAGTATCTTAGCCGTTTTGAAGGGTATGGTACAGTGACATTAAGTACATTCATGCTGTTGTGCAACTAGCACAACCATTTATCTCTGGAACTTTCTCATCTTTCCAACTCAAAACTCTTATGCCATTTAACACTAACTCTCCGTTCCTCCCTCCCACAGCCCCTGGCAGTTGCTTTCCTATTTTCTGTCTCTGTGAATCTGACGTACTGGAGGAAACTCCTATAAGTGGAATTGTACAATATTTGTCTTTTTGTGGCTGGCTTACTTCACTTAGAATCATCTCCTTCAGCTTCTCTTTTGACCACCCTTTAAAAAATTGCACACACACCAGACCTTATACTCCTCGTCCTCCTGCCCTGCTACCCTTCTCTCCCTAGCTCTGTCATTTGTGATCAGACACGCTATATCTCACTGATTGTCCTATTGGCATATTTTTTGGCATTCACTAGATTGAAAGTGCCATGAGACCAGTGCTTTTTGTCTTTCTCACCCCCTGCTAGATTCCCAGTGCTTGAAACGGGGCAGGCATGTAGTAGGTGTGCCACAGGTATTTTTTGGATGTATATGGAGAGGTTCAGGTGCTGTGGGGGCAGCGCCACATCCTTGAAACCAGTGGAGGGGGTACCAGAGTATCTAGGATATCTAGGACCTCCAATTTAGATTCTTTTTTTTTAAAGATTTTATTTATTCATTCATAGACAGAGAGAGAAGCAGAGACACAGGCAGAGTGAGAAGCAGGCTCCATGCAGGGAGCCCGATGTGGGACTTGATCCCGGGTCTCCAGGATCACACCCCAGGCTGCAGGCGGCGCCAAACCGCTGTGCCACCAGGGCTGCCCTCCAATTTAGATTCTTATAATTAATTGTTAAGCTTTCCCATGAAACTGTGGTTTCTGAGGTCAAGGACTACTTTTTTTGTTTGTTGCTGTATCCTTGGTGCCTAGCACAGTGCGTGGGGCATACAGGGTACTCAGAAATAAACAGGTCTTGCCGCTGAATGAATAACCATTATACTTTCCTGAGCAAAGCATGCATATGAAGAGGTAGCTAATCATTCATGCCTGTATTGTGTTTTTTACCCTGCAATAATTAATACATGTACCCAGGGGAGGTAAAAAACAAAAAACAAACAAAAAAAAAAGGGCTAGTAAGAGAGCATTTAAAAAAGAACCAAATTGGGATCCCTGGGTGGCGCAGCGGTTTGGCGCCTGCCTTTGGCCCAGGGCGTGATCCTGGAGACCCGGGATCGAATCCCACGTCAGGCTCCCGGTGCATGGAACCTGCTTCTCCCTCTGCCTATGTCTCTGCCTCTCTCTCTCTCACTGTGTGACTATCATAAATAAATAAAAATTAAAAAAAAAAAAAACCAAATTGCCTCTTTTTTCCAGAATATTCTATTCATTTCCTTGTCATTTTTTTCATGATTCTCTTTAGTTGGCTCCCAAAGCCAGACATAGACTGAGCCTTTTCAGATCACCAGAAAGGTGTGTGTACCTGCATGTGATTCCTTTCAGCAAACATTTCCCATGCCAGGTTCATGAGACAGGGCCTAGCCATCAATCCCTGCAGGTTCATGTTTGCCTACAAGATGAGCCCTTGTCATTTGGCTCCATAAGTGCAGTAGGAGGGACTGCCCTCAGCTCCTGCTGTGGGCACCCAACTGGAGAAGCCAGCATCAGATTGTGGAGGAGGAGACTCTCCAGCTAATCTCAAAGGATGAGAGGAACCCACAGGATTGGGATGGTATGGGGGAGGGAAGCTGATGGTTCCAGGCCAGTAGAACAGCACATCCTAAAGCTACTGGGTCCCAGGAACTGTGTGTAGTAGTCTTTCAGTGGACATTTATAGAATAAAATAAAACAGATTTGTGAGGTCAGGGTTGCCCCGTGGGGGAGCTTTTCTTTTCTTTTCTTTTCTTTTCTTTTCTTTTCTTTTCTTTTCTTTTCTTTTCTTTTCTTTATTCATGAGATACACACACACACACATAACACACACACAGAGGCGGAGACAAAGGCAGAGGGAGAAGCAGGCTCCATGCAGGGAGCCTGACGTGGGACTCCATCCCGGGTCTCCAGGGTCACACCCTGGGCCAAAGGCAGCACTAAACCGCTGAGCCACCCAGGCATCCCCATCCATCCATCTATCATCTATCTATCTATCTATCTATCTTTCTTTCTTTCTTTCTTTCTTTCTTTCTTTCTTTCTTTTCGATTCTCTAAAGCTAAATGTTTATGACTTACAAAAAGCTGGGACATTTACATGAGAATTTCATAAATTTTCATCCTGCTCATTATTTATCTTCGGGATTCAATAAAGATAGAGACAAATAGGGAAAAGAAGGAGGTAATTTTGATTAGAAAGCAGAACAAAAGGATCTAACTTCCTCCAAAACCACTGACAGTCTATAACAATAGACTACAGCATTTGCAACAGGGGAGATTTGGGGAACCCACATCAGGAATTTAGCAATTTTGACTTTCTGATATGTGTTCTTCTGGACTTTTTTTTTTTCTCTTTTTCCCTCAGGCTTCCCCCTAATTATATTATGTTGTGTACTGGTAGATCTGCCTTGCCCCTGAGTTTATCTTGTCTCGAGGGAGGCAGGTGTCCTTGAACTCTGTCTGATTCTTGTGTCTCATCAGGCCAAGCCATTCACAGGCGAGCTCCCTCCTCAGCAAACTCTGCCTATCATGGGAGAGAAACTGCATCAGGTTTTCCACAATGTCCTGGAAAACCTGACCAACGTTATGAGTGGTTACTGTCTGCCGGAGCCTATTTTTAGCAAAAAGGTAGGTCATGTGCAAAGGGTAGGTATGTATTCTACACATGTGTACAAGTCTGTGTGAAGAGCCAGGAGGGTTTATTACATGAGATCCAAGGTCTTTACTTAAGTGAAGTATGGAAAAATGGACAGCTCTCTGTTGTTTTTACGAAGGACCTATTCTCAGGAACTTCCTCAATTTGATTGTAAACATCTGTGTATGTTTCTCTTTAATCATAAAATGTTGTAAAAGCTATATTGTGGTTCAGTTCATCTCAGCATGGAGAATATTCAAGCTGTAGGTTAAAAAAAGAGTCCATGTGGGTCACCTCTTAACGAGAGAACAAGAAGTCATTTTGTTCAGAGACTTACTCTGTCCATTGTTCATCATTCCAGGAACCCATTGCCTTCTTACTCTGTAGAGAAATAAGAAATTTTCATATTTTCAGACCTCCGTGAAAGAGCCATGATGCTAAATTCAACATCAATAGCAATAGAATTGCATGTCACATTCTATCTCAAAATAGCAAAACACATTAGTGGTGGTGATGGTAGAAGTTATACTTGTGGTGGTGGTGGTGCTGGTGATTGTGGTGATGGTAGTGTTGATGGTGGTGCTGGAGGTGATGCTGGGGCTGGTAGTGGTGGTGATGATGCTGGTGGTGATGCTGGTAATGATGGTGGTGGTAGTAATGCTGGTGGGATGGTGGTAGTGATGGTGGTGATGCTGGTGGTGGTGTTGGCAGTATTGGTGGTGGTGGTGCTGGAGGTGATGCTGGGGATGGTGGTGGTGATGGTAATGCTGGTGGTGATGCTAGTGGTGATGGTGTTGGTGGGGGTGATGATGGTGGTGATAGTAATGGCCAACCCTTTTCTAGTTGTGCCAACTACTACTCTAAATACTTGAAATTTATTACATTATTTAATCCTCCCAACCATCTATGATATTTATTTCCACTTTACAGCTAAGGAAATTGAGGCACATAGGGGCTAAGAAATTTGCCTTGTTTCCCCTATGAAAAGGCTGAGATGGGATTTGAGCCCTCACCATCTGACCCCAGAATCCATGCTCTTAACTCCTACGCTGTGCTGTTTGTGATTGCAGTGATTACAACTTTAATTTAGTCTTTGCACTTGCTGGGGCATGCGCTCTTTCATTTTTAAACAACACAACTCCTATGGAGTCAGCACCATTTCCTTCTTATTCAGAGACCATCAACATTTCAGCTGCCAGGATGCCCAGAAGCATTATAGTGTAGCTGTTAAGCATCTCTGGAGCTGAATGGCCTGAGTTGGCTTCTCACTAGTGGATGACTTTGGGTAACTTCATCAACCTCTCTGTTTCAGTTTTCTCAATTGTAAAATGGAAATAATGATTATACCTACATTGTAGGGTTGTTTCTGAGGATCAACTGAGAACATACAAATAAAGGTTTTTAGAGCAGTGTCTGGCACTAAGCAAGGGTCCACAAACATTAGCTCTTCATGTGGCCTCGTGTTGTATCTCACACCATGCTGGCTGGCTAGATACATAAAGAGGGGGCTGCAGGGAAACTGTGTATTCCTCTTGTAGTTGGGGGTCCATTCCATTCAGAACTGTCCCAGAGGTCTAGATGTTTGGTTCATTGGGTCTGGATGGGTTGAGTGTGTGCCTTTGGAGGGTGGCGGTACCCATGCCCCCACAGGACCTTTGGCTAATGCTGTGGTCTCCACTTCAGCTGAAGGAGTGGGTGCAGAAGCTCATGACAACCCTCCGGCACCCATCACTGCCACTGCTGGAGCTGCAGGAAATCATGACCAGCGTGTCTGGCCGCATCCCTGCCCCTGTGGAGAAGTCGGTCCGCAGGGTGATGGCTCAGTACGCCAGCAACATCACCTCGGTGCTGTGCCAGTTCCCCAGCCAGCAGGTACGTGCCCCCTACCTGGTCCCACTAGGGTGCCCCCGGGTAACTGCCTCTGTAACTCAAATGCTGGCCACTGGCTTCTGATGGATTGAGCACCCAAGATGCTGGGGGCTAAGAGTTTCCTTTTGAGCCCTTCTCTACAGAACCCCAGCATTTTCCCCAAAGTTGTTGAGATGAATACAGTCACTGGGCCTTACTCGGATTCAGAATAGGAGTAAGCCATTGGTACAAATACAGTGAGCATTTCCCCAATATACCCTGGCTGAAATAGAGGCACTTGTGGGATTTTCTTGCTAGCCCTTAGCTTTCATTTTCTTCCTCTGCCGTTTGTAAGGTGATCATCTTGGGGATATATATATATATAATATTTTTAAGTAATGAAAAGCATTCCCGGGTAGTATAAAATATCTCTAATAATTCTGTATTGGCCTGATTTTATGCCTTTATTTGTTTGTTTGTTTGTTTATTTTGGAGGAGGGGATGTCGCTTTTATTAAGCATTTTAAAGGTAATTTGCATTTGGAGGAACCTCCTCTGTCGGTTTGCCTTCTGCCCTCTGTCTGGTTAGAAGGGCTGCATACCATCATCATTCCCCCACCCACATGTTGGTGATTTGGGGAACTACAGTTCAGCATAGATCAGGTCATTCCTGGAGGTCAACCACTCTAGAGGTTGGAATATTGTTCCATCATAAAAACGAATCTAATATAGATTTATACTACAATATAGACGTACCTTGAAAACATGCTAAGGGAAAGAAGCCAGTCACAAAAGACCACAGGTTGCATGATTCTGTGTACATGAAATGTCCAAAATAGGTAAATAGATGGAAAGTGGATTAGCGGTTGCCAGGGGCTGGGAGAGGGGGATCAAGAGAACTGGGAATGGTTATCAGGTTTCTTTCTGGGGTGATGAAAATGTTCTTAAATTACATAGTGGTAAATGGTTGTATAACTCTGAATATAGTGAAAAATACTCAATTGGTTTTATACTGTAAAGGGGAGGGTTGCCTGTCTGGCTCAATTGGTAGAGCATGTAGCTTTTGATACTGGGGTCATGAGTTCAAGCCCCAAATCAGGCATAGAGCCTACTTTAAAAAAAAAAAAAAAAATGAATGAATGAATGAATGAGTGAATGGGGGGATTACTATGGTATGTAAATATATCTTAACTGAAAAATAACCAAAACAAAACTCTAAAGAACACCAGTTGTAAAAAGTATGTATTTGGACATTTTAGGAATTTGTTTGTGCAAGTTTTTCATTAAAAATACTTTTTTGTGCAATTGCTGGTCGTAGGGCAGATCTATTTTTAATTCTTTGAGGAACCTCCACACAGTTTTCCAGAGAGGCAAATTGAACACCAATAAAAAATAAATTTATAAAAAAAAAAAAAGTAGGCCACTGGAAAACAAAAAAATTTTTTGTTACCAAAAGCAATATGCTAATAACAGTAAATCTAGTTATAAAAAGAAGAACCCCCCCGCCAACAGCCCACTTCATTTTCCCTAAGGTTGGAAACTCCCTTCCCTTCCCCCAGACTACTCATATTTGTGGAGAGGCATAATACATGTGTCTTAATGGGATTGTTGCCATTCTAAGCTCAAATTCCTCAAGCAGTATGTTGAGCGGGACTAACAGAGCTAATTCTGGGTGGCCAGAGAGGGCTTTGGAGATGAAATTTTCAGATTTTGAATGAGCTTTGGGTGGATCCTTCATGGGAGCCCACGGTGGGTCCTTCTGGTGACTGCTGTGTGGTGACCAGATTGTGTGGTTCTAAGTGGCCAGACCTGTCCTGTCTGCCTGTCCAGATAGCCACCATCCTGGACTGCCACGCAGCCACCCTACAGCGGAAGGCTGATCGGGAGGTCTTCTTCATGAACACCCAGAGCATCGTGCAGCTGGTCCAGAGGTGAGTCCTTGGCTCTCCATAGGCTGTGATTGTCACACTGATTGTGTATTACACCACTGAGGCAACTCTGGGGCTCTCTTAAGGGCAGGTTCCAACCAAGAGACAGCACATGGGATCCAGAGACTCTGATTACAATCCTGGCATAGGTACTCCTAACCCTTTTCTCCTGTGATCTCAGTTTGCCAGTTTGTAAAATGGGAATAAAAACACTTCACTCGCAAGAGGTCATTCTTTTGTGAGTGGATTAATGTTCATGAAGTACTTACACATAGAGAGTCCTTATGTGAGCTTTGACTATATGACAATGGGATGCAGTGGTTTTATAGGCTATAAAGGACTATATAGATTATCATTGTGATTTTGAAATCATTGCAGAAGAGAGTTGATGAAGAATTTGTAGGGACCCCTGGGTGGTTCAGCGGTTGAGCATCTGCCCTCAGCTCAGGTTGTGATCCCAGGGTCCTGAGATTGAGTCCCGCATTGGGCTCCCCTCAGGGAACCTGCTTCTCCCTCTGCCTGTGTCTCTGCCTCTGTGTATTTCTCGTGAATAAATAAATAAAATCTTTAAAAAAAAAAAAGAATTTGTATTTTAAGTAGCTCTTGAGCAGAGAGAACTATCCTGATGACAGGAAGAACTACCATGTTGTGTGAATATTATCTCGCAGGAAAGCTTTGCTAATAAAGGCAGAATTGAAACGGTTTTAAGCTGGAAGAGATTAAGTGCATGTACATTTTACCACGTGCCAGAAACCAAGGCACAGAGAAATAGGACCATTGGAGACTACCCTTCTTTTCCGGGACTGCCTTGGTTCATGGGGTCTCAGCCTGCCCCATAGGACTGAGCTGAAGAAGGCAGTCTTAGGGGGGATTCCCCATGAAGAGAGTTTCACAGCCAAGGGCTAGGAGGGGAGACCATCCCCAGAATGCTTTGGCTGCTAACCGTAAACCCACCCTTTAACTTCAGAAAAATGCCTAAACAAATGACTAATTAACCAAATCCATTTGCAGATTTTTCTGTGTTAGACATAAATATCAAAACTCTGTTCTCTTTTTAAATATTTATTTATTCATGAGAGACACACAGAGAGAGGCAGAGACACAGGCAGAGGGAGAAGTAGGCTCCCTGTGGGGAGCCTGATGTGGGACTCGATCCTGGAACTCCAAGATCACAACCTGAGCCAGAGGCAGACGCTCAACCGCTGAGCCACCCAGGTGTCCCTCTATTCTTTTTTTAAAAAGATATATTTATTAGAAAGAGAGCACGTGTGTTTGCGTGCATGAATAGGGGGAGGGGCAGAGGGAGAGAGAGAATCCTCAAGCCGACTCTCCACTGAGCACAGCACCCAACATGAGTCTCAATCCCAGGACCCTGAGTTCATGACCTGAGCTGAAATCGTGAGTCAGATACTTAACCATCTTAGCCACCCAGGTGCCCCTCATAGCTCTCATATATATGTAATTGTTTTTTCTTTTTAAATCATAATTGAACAGGGGCAGCCCAGATGGCTCAGTGGTTTAGCGCCACCTTCAGCCTGGGTTGTGATCCTGGAGACCCGGGATCGAATCCCACGTCGGGCTCCCGGTGCATGGAGCCTGCTTCTCCCTCTGCCTGTGTCTCTGTCTCTCTCTCTCATGCTCTGTGTCTCGAATGAATGAATGAATGAATAAATAATATTTAAAAAATAAATCATAATTGAATAAATGCATGTATTAGGTTCTTTTATTGTCAGTGACTCTGGGGTTAAACTGGTCTTAATGCCCTTAAAACTCAGTGTCATATCACTTAAACTCATTTTCCTATGTGCAGAAATGATTTAGATGAAATGTTTTAGGGAACATCCAGGTTAAAATTTGGTTTTTCTTTTTTTTTTTTTAATTTTTATTTATTTATGATAGTCACACAGAGAGAGAGAGAGAGAGAGGCAGAGACACAGGCAGAGGGAGAAGCAGGCTCCATGCACCGGGAGCCCGATGTGGGATTTGATCCCGGGTCTCTAGGATCGCGCCCTGGGTCAAAGGCAGGCGCCAAACCGCTGTGCCACCCAGGGATCCCAAATTTGGTTTTTCAAAAAGAAAGTGAAATTTACGTAGGATCTATCGATAAATTCTTTCAAGTTTTGTTTATCTTTCAAGCTATCTTTATACCTAGGATGGTTAAATGATCATTTCTGGTATCAATAGTGTATACAAGGCTGACCTTTCTCAGCATCTCATCTTTTCTCTCTGGGGTTTGGCAGGTGCCATCCAAAGGCTCAGGCTTGGACCCTGGCTGGATATATGACCTTGTGCAAGTCACTGCTGTCTTTAGCCTGTAGAATTAGTGCAAATGAACCAACTCACACAGCTCTCCCAGCCTTGAGGATTAGGGGATACAGCCTCCAGATACTTGATTACTGTTTTCTCCTTTTTGAAGTCCTAAAAGCCCTGGCTGTAAACCTGCCCCTCCGCCCCAGGAAGTGGAGCTGATGGTTCAAGCAGCCTCGCCTTCCTCCTCAGGTACCGCAGCGGGATCCGTGGCTACATGAAGGCGGTAGTGTTGGACCTCCTGCGAAGATACTTACGCGTGGAACACCATTTCCAACAAGGCAAGAGTTGCTACCAGCACTGGTGACAAGCCCACACGGTGGGAGGGCCCTGAGCCTTACCCCTTTTGTCTCCCTGCAGCTCACTATGACAAGTGTGTGATAAACCTCAGGGAGCAGCTGAAGCCAGACATGTCTCAGGTGCTGGATTGCATCTTTTCCCATGCACAGGTGGCCAAGAAGAACCAGCTGGTGATCATGTTGATTGTAAGCAGGAAAGAGCGCCTTGTACTCACAGTGGGAATAGCTTGGGGTCTGCAGACATTCTGCAAAAGGCCAGAGTATTAATATTTCAGCTTTTGCTGGTCATACAGTCTCAGTCCTGATCTTGTACAGTGTAAGCAATGGACATGCCTGTGTCTCAATAAGACTTAGTTTATGAAGCCAGGCAATGGGTGGGATTTATCAGTTGCTAGAGGAGATCATGGCTAACACTCAAAAGCACCCTCTATGTCCCGGGTACTCCTGCCATGCTGTATAAATACTAACTCATTTAATTCTCACAGCAAGCCTGGAAGGTGCACGGTGCTCTCGCTCCCACTTTGGCAGAGCATGGGGGAGGTGATGTCACTTTCCCAAGGGCATCCAACTTCTAAAGGCAGAACTTGGGGGATGCCTGGGTGGCTCAGAGATTGAGCCTCTGCCTTCGGCCAAGGGCGTGATTCTAGAGTCCTGGGGTCAAATCACACATCGGGCTCCCCATAAGGACCCTGCTTCTCTGCCTGTGTCTCTGCCTCTCTCTCTGTGTTTCTCATGAATAAATAAATAAAATCTTAAAAAAAAAAATGATTGCAGAGCTGGGACTTGAACTCATAACCTGGCTCCAGAGTCATAAGTTATTATGGGGTATTGGATTCTGAGTCTTGGTAGGATTTTTATTTTGCCTTCTTGGAGAAGCATGGAATTTCTTTGTTCTGATTTCTGTTGACTAGTGATAACTAGCATTCTTTATAGCTAAAGATTTTTTTCTTTGATCTGGTCCCTGATGGCTCACTTGGAAAATGTAGAATCAGCAGATAGTAAGAGAGATCTGGACTTAGCTTATAGCAAGAAGGGGCTGGCAATTTTTTTTTTTTTTTTTGGCAAAGATAGTAAATATTTTAGTCTTGAGAACCACACAGCCCGTGTTGTAACAACTTAGCTCTGCTATTGTAGTGTGAACAAAACCATAGACAATATAGAAGTATAAATATATAAATGTATGAGTGGGACTGTGTACCCAAGAAAACTTTATTTATAAAAATGGGCAGTGGGCCAAATTTGGGCCTGGGTTTATAGGATAGTTAACACCCTAACAAGACGGATTCATAAAAACTTGATATTCTGGGTGGCTCAGTGGTTGAGCGTCTGTCTTTGGCTCAGGTCATGATCCCTGGGTCCTGGGATCGAGTTCCACACCGGGTTCCCCAGAGGGAGCCTGATTCTCCCTCTGCCTATGTCTCTGGCTCTCTCTTTGTGTCTCTCATGAATAAATAAATCTTAAAAAAAAAACACTGATATTTTTGTAAAAAATCATTTTGAAATCTAGGGCAACATGAGGATCTCTTACTCCTAGCTGCACATGAGAATCTCCTGGGGTAAGTGTAGTGGAGCTTTTTAAAAATACAGATGCTCAGGCCCCACCCTAGTCAGTTAAATCAGGCTTTCTGGGGATGTGGACCAGGCATTAATATTTTTTGAAAGCCCCCCCCATTGGAAACTTAAATATAAGTTGTATATTATATAATAATATCAGTTTAATGTCTAATTTCTTGGGTGTTTTTAGTGGTTTTTTACCTAAGAGAGGATCTTTTTCTCAAGGAGGTACAATCTTAGTGGGAAGGATTGCAGTGTCTGTAACTGACTCTCAAAGAAAGAAAATGTATGTGTGCATACTTGCATGCGTGTGTATATGCTTACCAGAGAAAAAGCAAGTATGATAATAATAAACGTTTAACACCTGGTGAATCTGGATCATCAGTATAGAGGTTTTCAATGTACTGATCCTTAATTTTGTTTTAAAGATTTATTTATTTTAGAGAGAGTGTGGAGAGACAGAGGGAGAGAGAGAGAGAATCCTTAAGCAGACTCCCAGCTGAGAGTGTAGCCCAACACAGGGCTCAATCCCAGGACCCTGAGATCATGGCCTGAGCCAAAATAAAGGGTCAGATGCTCAACCAACTGAGCTACTTGGGTGCCCCTACTGATCCTTGATTCTTGTGTAGTTTTTGAAATTCTTAAAAATTAAATTGGCGGGGAGGGCTTTCCAAGTGATTGCAGCTTGCAGCCAGGATTGGGAACTTATGCCCAAAGAGATGTCCACTCTTTGCGGAGAATGCCATTGCTAAGATAGTGTAATCCTTTGCAAAATACCTCCTTTGGATGGAGTCTTTTTCAGTTGAGTGTTTGTAAAGCAAGGTGTGCCTGTTACCTGTTACCATTGGCTTGCCATTCAAAGGCCAGGAGTGAGATCTGTGGATTATCCTGGTGTTCATTAATCTTTGTGCACATACTGACTCTCTTCTGGGCATGAAGCTGCTAAAAGTTATGTATACTGGAGGACAGAGTGGAGTGGCCCCCAGATCAGAGAATGAGGACACTTGTTTGGGGATTCTCAGCGAAGGCGGCTGAAAATACTGTATCAGGTGCAGTTTGGGTAATGTTGTGTACGAGATCCACTATTCTTTTGGCTCTCTTGGTTCCATTTGTTGAAAATGGTGAGTTCTTTGCATTTGATGGTATTTGGTGCCTAGAAGACTCTCTGAAAAGTCTTGTTAATTGAATATTCACTTTGAAATGAAATTTTTTTTGAGTCTCAAAAGAACTTCTTGGAGTCTTTAAGGGGACTTGGTTTCTAAAGCAAATCATAGCAGGGGAGGGAGAGAAAGTTCAGAGTAATCTACGTGATTTCTTTAGCACCCACATGCTTGTGTGTTTGTGTACAAATGTGAAATATTAATGCATTATGGATGTTCTGATCATAAAAACAGAGCAGGTTCATTCTAATTAGGGAAATGCAGAGGTAGGTGTAGAAGAAAGGACCGATGGCCCCACCAATCTGGTGATTTCATGGAGAGCAGTCTGGGCTGGCGCAGGGTGGAGGTGTGTTGCTGGAGTGTTCAGATTCCCAGCCGTCATTGTTCTGTCTTCAGTGGATATTAGGGAGCACCTGCTCTGAGCCATTCCCAAGCCCTTCTTGCATGTAGGGCACAAGGAGGATATGCACAGACCAGGTGCACACAGCCCTGGTGTCTGGCAAAAAGGTCTCTTATTCAGAAGTATGAGGAGGGATACCAATGGGATCCGCTGTTCCTCTACTTTTTCTGCAACTCCAGATCCTCCTTCCTTTAAGAAGCTGCCCTTGAGCTCTCCAGAATGCTGCTCCTAGAGGGTGGCTTATCAAACCCTCATTAGAGCATCCTGTGTGAACCTTACTCTTTGTACCTGGCTCTATTTCCCCTCATCCCTCTTCTCTGAAACCCCTTAAGTCAAGCAGCAATGTATTGAGGAAAGAGAAGCCTTGGGGAACAGAATAGACTTGGGTTTGGATGTGGCTCTGCTTTGCCTATGCTTGATGGCACACTACTTCTGAGTCTCAGTTTCCTCATCTGTAAAATGGGAATCATATTGTAACTCCTCAGAGGGGTGGGAGAGTTTGGGGAAATGAATGTAAAGGGTAGAGTTGCTTGCCTGGCACATATTAAGTACCTAATATTGGGTGGCTACTAATAGTGATGTAGGTAGAGATGGAGTTGTATTTTTTGTCTGAGTGGGTGTTTAGGGTGTGTTAGCAGGTGAATGAATGGGGGACACATGGCAGATGTATGATTATGTATGATTAGGCTGTGCTAGGGATGCTCAGAGAGCTGAGCAGCTGTCTGACTTGGGGTAGCTGCACCCCCCCCCCCCAGCTGAGGGTGAGTGCTGGCTTGTTTCCTTCTGGCGGAGGGAAGCCATTTGGATTCTGTCTTTGTCCCCCAAAGGATGAGCTCTGTGGCCCAGACCCTTCCCTGTCTGAAGAGCTGACCTCCATCCTCAACGAGCTCACTCAGCTGAGCAAAAGCGAGCATTGCAAGGTGGCCCTCAGAGCCAGACAGGTAGAGTCGTGGGGTGCTGTCCTTCTCGCCACCCATGTCCCTCATGGTGCATAGCCCTTCTGTTGCCATCCCACATCCGACCCCAGGGCCTGGCCCTAGGCTTCTCCCCTGAAGGGTTGGTTTACCCCAGCCCCTCTGCTTCCCACCCCCTCCCGCAGGTCCTGATTGCCTCCCACCTCCCGTCCTATGAGCTGAGGCACAACCAGGTAGAGTCCATTTTCCTGTCTGCCATCGACATGTACGGCCACCAGTTCTGCCCAGAAAACCTCAAGGTGAGGCCACCTCCTTCTATTCACAGAGCACACACTGTGGCCCAGGTGGGGCCTCAGATACATGGGCTCCCCACGCCCTCAGTGGGGCAGCACTGGGTTCCGGGCACAGTTGCAAATACCAGCAGTTTAGTCCACTGTGGCCAGGGCTGCCCGATAGGGCCTTGGGGAGCCTTTGGGAGAGGTTCAGTCCCACAGGGTGGACGGAGCATCAGGCTGCAAGGCTCCCCACAACGTACAATTTTAATGGAGTTACTGGAAACCATGAACACTCACATGGCTGAGGCATGGCTTCATCTTTTGGGCTCCCCTCATTCCCCAGTTTTGGATCATTTGCAGTCTCCAGGTACCTCCTCTCTGCATTTGGAATGGGGAGCCTTAGGGGCAGTCGTCCCCAAACTGTTTCCACTTTCAGATCTATAGCCTGGAATGCTGGTAGAATTTTGTTGAGACACCAATGCTGGGTCCTCCCTGCTACCCCCCTTCCGTTCATCTGACCCTTGATTAAAACTTGGTAACGTTTCCTTTTTTTTGCTCCTTCCCATCCCACAGAAATTAATACTCTCAGAAACGACCATATTTGACGTCCTGCCCACTTTCTTCTACCACACCAACAAAGTTGTCTGTATGGCATCTTTGGAGGTAAGTAGGAGGGGGGTCCCAGGAACAGCATCTGCACTGAACATGCCGGTTCCAGCAGCCACTGCCCACCAGCCACATGCCTTGAGCATGGGATCTTGTCCTTCTCTCTACAGGGCAGGTACTGTTACTATACCCAGCTTCCAGGAAAGGGAAGTGAAGCTGGGAGAGATGGTTTCAGAGCTGGGGAGTGGCAGGACCACCATTCACACTAGGTCTCAATCTGGAGTCCTTGCTGGTAATCCTTGTTCTCTCCTGTGCCATCCTGGCCTCATCTCGGCAGGGCACACCTAAATACCCACAACTAATAGCTGAGGCACCTCATCCAAACTCTCTGACTCACTGCATTAGATAACTTTCTTTGGAAGACTCATCTGCTTCAAACTGCAAGAACTGGAGGGAGTCTAGGTGACAATTTAAGGTGCCCTCCCTGGTGATGGGACAGAGAAGGGAGTGACCAGCAGCAAAAACCTCTGATCTTGGAGTCTCAGTTCCCTGTGGCCCCCACTCCCTCTTCTTCCACCTTTGTAGACCTTGTGGGCCCCCCATCCTGGTGCTGGAAGTTTGGCTGGGTCTCCATAGAGACCATTTTGGGTTTGTGAGCAGTAACAGCCCCAGAGTCTCTTGGGCCTGCAGTCTTTACCTCCTCCCTGGTTTCACCTCAAAGAATCCTTTTCAGGTCTCTGCTTCCAACAGTGAGACCCAGTAGTGCTTATAAGTGCCTCCGCCTTTCCCACCCCCTGCTCTTTCCAATGTTCAACTATATCGAGACCCACTGTGTGCCAGACACTGGGGACACAGCAGGAAACAGCCATAGTCTCTGTCCTCATGGAGCTTCTCTCTGGCTGGGGAGAGACACACACTTAATATTTCCTTCATTGCACATATGGTAGGGCTGCAGTGGGAACACAGCCATCACGCTGAGAATTGGACAGCAGGATTTAACCTTACCGGGAGGGTCAGCCCAGACTTGGATGAGAAAGTGATACGAAAGCAAGCATCGGAAGAGCGAGTCAGAATTGGTGGGAAGGGAAGAAGCAAAGAGGTTCCTGTCAGTGGGAGCAACCTATGCGAGGTTACGAGCTATGTGACTTCTGGCCAGTTGCCTGCCTTCTCTGGACCTTTAGATTCTCATGCCACAGCAGGGGCGGTAATGCCTACCTCACAGGGTTATTTGAAGATAAATGAGCACTAGCATTTGATGTGAACACTATTGCTGCTCACTATCCAAGTGCCTGTCCTATTTGAGGGGATCCTGTGTCAAGTGGAAAGAAAGCATCAGCCTACCTTCTTTGCTTTTTGGAGTGCCAAATCCTGTTTTGTTTTTGGTTTTTTTTTTTTTTTTTCCTGTTTGAGAATTTTCCAGAGCTCTTTGAACATCCTGTCCCTTTGTTCGACAGGCTTATTGAACATAATCCAACCTTTTCTCCATGACTCAAATGAGCATTGTGAACATGACATTTTCACTCGGTCTCTTAGATGTGTAGAGTTTTGTTCCTGCTCTAAATGCGCGGATGTCCCCAGGACCAGCCCCAGGTCCGATGATTCACTGGGAAGACTCACAGGACTCAGCAGATGGTTATGCTTATGGCTGTGACTTGCTAGAATGAAAGGACGCAAAGCACAATCAGCAGAGGGACAAAGTGCATGGGGCAACATCCAAAGGAAACCAGATGCGAGCTTCCAGTGGTCCTGTAGGCACTTTCAATTCCTCAAACAATAAGTTATGACAACATGTTTGAAATGAGGCTCAGAGACTCCGCTCCCAGGGGTTTTACTGGGGACTGGTCCTAGTTTGTGACACAGTTCTGAACTCCCAGAAAGAAAGGACAGGTTCAACATAAATCCACTCTTTATACAGCTCAGGTGCCACGAACCATTCTTACCAGGGGATAGTGGGAACCCTGCCAAATTCAAGTTCCTGGAGGCCGGCCAAAGGTCTTTGAAGAATAGTGGTTAGGCCTGCTATGTTAACTCTTGCTACACAATTCTTATTTTCCCTATTTGATTAAAGAAATCCCACCGTCTTAACCTCTGGAACTGTGCTGTCCAATAGGGCAGCCACTGGCTCCATGTGGCTAGTGAGCACTTGAAATGCAGCTAGCTGGTCTGGGTTGAGCTGTGTTCTAAGTATACAATGCATGCTGGCTTCCAAGGACTCTGCATGGAGAAAGAATCGCAACTGCATCAATAATTTTATATTGATTACATGTTGAAAGGACATTACATTTGGAATCGGGGATGAAATGAAATCTATTATTAAACTTATTGTTACCTGTTGCTTTTTCTGAAGTGGCTACTAGAAAATGGAAAACCAAAATTGCTCATGTGGCTATGTTACGTTTCTGTTGGACGGCGGGCTACTCTAGAGCAGGTGTCGGCAGATTGTAGCCTGCGGGCTGCCTCTGGCCCACTGCTTGTTTTTGTTAATAAAGTTTTATTGGAACACAGCCATGCCCATTTATTTACATATTGTCCTTGGCTGCTTCCAGGCTGCAACAACGGAATTAAATAATAGTTGTGATAGAGAACCGATATCTTGCAAAGCCTAAAACATTTACTCTCTAGCCCTTTGTGATGAAAGTAACATTGTAACACGTGAGCAGATTTGTTCCTTGCTACTGCTTGGAGAACACTTAGAGATCATTATGGTATCCCTCCAGCCTGAGTTTTGTCAGGTTTGGAAGGCACTCTGCAATGCCCTCTGAGAGAATGTCTTCTGCGGCTTCTGCTTCATTAGGTTTATGTGCGGAGGGGCTACATTGCCTATGAGTTAAACAGCTTGCAGCACCGACAGCTCCCGGACGGCACCTGTGTGGTGGAATTCCAGTTCATGCTGCCCTCTTCCCACCCAAACAGGTATGGGATGGTCCACACCCTGGCGTGGCATGTGTGTTTCTTTTCTTCGTCACCAGTGTAGGTCCTGTCTCTGGAGGGACCCAGCGAGTATGTCTGGGGAGGCATCAGGGATACCACTTCTCCCCTGTGGGATCTCCCTGCATCTCCGTTCTCTCATCTGTAAAATGAGATAATCCAGTGTCTACCCCATCCACCTGCACTGCCCAGTGTAGTAACCACTACCCATATGTGCCTCTTTAAATTAAAACGAGTGAAATTAAATTTTTAATTTTTCCTTAGTCGTACCAGCAACACTTAAAGTGCTCAACAGCCACATGTGGTTTGTGGCTGCCATATTGGATATTGAAGTTCTAGAACATTCCGTCACCACAGAAAGTTCTATTCAACAGTTCTTTCCTAAAGCATTATGAAGAATAAATGTGACAAGAAGCATGTGGCATTTAGGGCAGTGCCTGACATGTGGAAAGTTGTTGGTGAACATTAGGGACCCCTGGGATGATTATCACTGTGTTGGTACTGCCCGATGGCATGCTGTTGGTCAGGCACCATGCTAAGCTTTCCATACTGTTTCATTCAGTCCTCACCATCTGTTGGCCAAAAATGTGTTTTCATCTCCATTTGACATCTTCCCTTGGCACAAACCCAGCTGCTCATTCATATGGGGTAGTAGGGATTTGAGCCACGTGCCTCTCCCGTCAGAGTACCCCCTGCAGCCCCTACAGATCCTCTGGATCCCCATGAAGTTCTCATTTGGGGACACACTAGTGTGTGTGTTTTCTTAATGCATCTTATTTCAGGACCCGAAGTACCATCCTGGTCAGGTAGAGTGAGTTACCTTCAGCTAAAGTAAACATGTCTCCTTGAGATCTGGAGCATTCCCTTTCCCTCTTCCCCATGCCTCTGGGTCCAGTTCTCCTGGGGGTCCCCACAGGCCTGACTTGTGGCTAGAACAGTCTCATCATGATTTGGGCTGTGAATTAATCAGATTTTGTGTCTCTATGGGCAACAGGATTCATGATTTCTTGAAGCGGGGAATATTAGGATCTCTTGGGGGTTTGAAAGCATATGTATTTCTGTCTGTTGCTTTTAAGAAGAAGGGTGTTGTTTGGCTATGGATGAAGAAAAGAAGTGCTTCTCAATGAGGCACCTCCTTTTGTATTTATCATTTATTTTTACTCTTATTTAAAAAAGAGAGAGAGCATGATATTTTGTCCATTTGAGAGAAAAGGAAACAAAGTGTTTGTGGCCCTGGAATCATTTTGGGAACTGTGGGAGGTGTGGTATAAGGCTTTTGAAACTATCTGCCCGTGAGGAGGCATTCTGGGTTTTTCTTTTTCTTTTTTTTTTTTCTTTTTTTATTTTGTTGTCTTAGCAGTTCAACCCAGTTAGGATAGAAGGTGGTTCTCCTCAATCCTGTGGGTCAGTCACAACTCATTTCTTAGATGGAACCTGTACACATATTTGGGTTACTTGTTGGGACCGTCAGTGTGGGCACAGGGTCCCATTTTGACCAACACAGACACCGAGGGCCCTGGAGGGATTCCCTAACCGTCTCAGGTCCTTGCTGTGGCTATTCGCTGGGAGCTCCAGAATCTTCCTCTAGGCCTGGGTCTTCAGAGTAGACCCTGCCTACAGCTGCCCCTAACCCCGCTCTTCAGGGCCTCTGGGAAGGGCTATGGCGAGTAAAGTCCCACCTCCCAGGAGGGCCTGGCTGTAGAACCAGACACACAGTGAATTAGGTTGGAGGACCAGGATGGGGAGGTCAGACCAGAGGCCAGCAGAGCTTCATGCAGGGAGCAGCCAGGACTTAGGGGCAGACCCAGAGTTCTGTGAGCCTGGCCAGGAGGTAAGACCTGGAGAGTATGGCCCTACCTGAGGGGCTGCTGTTCTAGCTCCAGGAACATAGTCCAGCTAGACCAAATCTTTCCCTTTTTCCTCTCCACAAGAGAAGCAGGACATCTAGACTTTAAAAAAATGAGGGGCGCCTGGGTGACTTAGTTAAGTGTCTGTCTTAGCTCAGGTCATGATCACAGGGTCCTGGGATCGAGCCCCATGTCAGGCTCCCTGCTCAGTGGTGACTCTGCTATTCCCTTTCCCTCTGTGATCTCTTTCTCTCTCTCCCAAATAAATAAATAAAATCTTTTAAAAAATGAAATTCTTCAACTTTTCACTGTGATAAGGTAATTAATGTATGAGAATTTAAAATGCTGCAGTGACTACAGTCAGTCCATGGGCTGAATTCAGCTTCTGCTGCCATGCCAGTTTGCTACTCTGCATTTAGCTGTCCAGGAGCAGGGGGCCTGGATGGTGATTTCAGGGGTACCCGACAGGAAGGCATAGAGGCCACCGCCCACCTGGGTCAGGGGTCTCCCAAGAGCACCCCAGATTTGAGGATTTGCTAAGAAGATTTACAGGGCTAAGTAGTATATATCATGCTCCTGTCTGTGACTTGTCACAGTGAAAGGACATGAAACAAAGCACAGTCAGCAAGAGGAAAAGGGTCATGGGGTATCCTCTGGTACAAGCTTTCAAGAGTCCTCCCCAAGGGAGTCACATAGGATGTACTTCATCCCCCTGACAGTGAGCTATGATGACCTGTGTGCAGTGCTGTCCGGCATCTGGTTAGAGACTCAGCACCCAGGATTTTTGTGGGGAACTGGTCATGTGGATGTCCTCAGCAAAGCATGTACCCAAATCCCAGACCCCAGAAGAAAAGTAGGTGGTTGGCATAAACCACGTGGTACAAACAATTTGGGCACAGTGAGCCTCTTATCATTTAGAGAATGGTGGGACTCCTCCCCAAGTTCTCAGATATCAGCCAAAGGGTAGCCTTGGAGGCAAGTTGCCTCTTCAGGAGGGCAGCCCCAGGCCTGCTCTTTTGACTTTTCTGTACCCCATCTGATAAACATTCCCTTCTTCACTTGACTCCAGGGCGCAATTGTCATTGCTCTGGGGTATCCATTTGTGCTTGCTGCTGGTGAGTAGCTAGTCCTGGGAGGCAGGGACCAGCTAAACTCCAATGAGCTGCTGGCTGAGGGGCCAGTTTTGGTTTCTGACCCTGTCCCAAGGACAGGTTTGATGGAGGCAGAGGCACTGGAGGAGCAGAGGCCTGGCATGTCTCTCTAGAACCAAGTCTGCCTTTTCACCAGCCACCCAGGGCTGGGCTGTCCAGGAGAAATTGGCACTGTGTTCATTCTCTATGGCCAAGTTCCTGATCTTGGATTTCCCTGGGACCATGTTGAGGCTGGACTTGTCTGTGTGCATGCATGTATGCATCATACACTCATTCATCCATCCCTCACTTGCTGACCTCCTAGTCTGTTCCAGGGCCTGAGTAATCAGACAAGACTCTTCAGCCCCAGATCCCAGTCCCCTCCGTCTCCAAATTTTAAGCCCTGCTGTGGGAGGCCTCTAATGCTAGTCTGGCTCACTGAAACTTCCAGGGCAGGAACAAGTGCTTGGGGCCAGAGCTTCAAGTAGCTGCTTTGTTCCCCTCTTCTGGTCCCCCCATAGGATGGCTGTGCCCATCAGCATCACCAACCCCGACCTGCTCAGGCACAGCACCGAGCTCTTCATGGACAGCGGCTTCTCCCCACTGTGCCAGCGGATGGGGGCCATGGTCGCCTTCAGGAGATTTGAGGACTTCACAAGGTACCCAGAATGACTCAGTCTCTCAGACACCCTGAGCAGAGGGGCCAAGCAGGCTTTCCCTGGCCCCCACTTGTTCATTTGTGTAGACTGTCTGACTGTGCACTTCCACACTGAGACTTTGAGAAAATTATTTTACCTCTCTTTGCCTTTGTTTTCCCATCTTTATAATGGGGATAAGAGAAGGATCTACTTTATAGGATCACTGGGAAAATTAAATGAGATAGTATATATTAAATATTGTATTTAAAGTATAGTTGGGGCACCTGGGTGGCTCAGTTGGTTAAGTGTCTGCATTTGGCTCAGGTCATTATTCTGGAGGTCCTGGGATTGAGCCCCGTCACATAGGGCTCCCTGTTCTGGGCTCCTGCTTGTGCACTCACTTGCTCTCTCTCAAATAAATAAAATCTTTAAAAAGATTTAAAAAAAAAAACAAAGTGTAGTTTAAGAAGGGAGGGGTGCCTTGTTGGCAATTCTTGACCTCAGGATTATGGTTCAAGCCCCACATTGGGTGAGGAGCCTACTTAAAAAAATAATAATAACAATAATAAAGTGTAGTTAAAGTAAAAATGACATGGTCAATCAATGTCAGTGATTAGTCCTGTCATTACTGGCCTTTGCCCCAACCTATTCCTCTGTGCATCATGCTTGGATTCTCTTGTTGTAACTTCACAACAGCCTTAGTTGATTTGGGGTTGGTGAGGTGTGAGGGTCTCCCAGCCTGAAACGGGGAGTCCAGCTGATGCCCCAGCATGCTGGACACCCTTTCTTTTATTCATGATCTCAGATCACATAGGTTCCCTCTTCCCTTTTGGGAAAGACCCCATAGGCAGTGCCTTGGACCATGTGAGCTCTGCATCGGATGAGCTTGTAGAGCAGTGGGTGGGAAGGAGGGAAGACCCAAGTCTCCCATGTGCCTGGAGAGAAATCTTAACCTTCGACATCATGGGGCAGTAGCCCCTCATCCCTGCCTCTCCACCCTGCGCCCCTAGGAACTTTGACGAAGTCATCTCCTGCTTTGCCAACGTGCCCAAGGAAGCTCCCCTCTTCAGCAAAGCCTGTACTTCCCTGTACTCTGAGGAAGACAGCAAGGTCAGTGTCAGAGCAGGGAGCATGCTGAGGAGGGTACAGGCTGGGGCCCCTGAGTCCTTCCACCACCTGCCTTTGTTTTGCTCTCCCAGAACCTCCGAGAAGAGCCCATTCACATCCTAAATGTGGCCCTCCAGTACGCGGATCACCTGGAAGACGAGCTGCTGGTTCCAATTTTCCGGACATTTGTGCAGTCCAAGGTATGCTGGGCATGCCTCTGGTCCTGAGTCACTGAAGGAGGAAGGAGGGGCTTGTGATGGAGAGGTGTCACATGTGCCTAAGTCCTGCTGTGTACTTCAGAGCCACAGACCTGGTCTCCCCTCCTAGCTCCACTATTCCTTGGAGCTGGTAACCTTGGGCGGAAGTGGCTGAACTCGGTAGAGCCTTAGCTTCTCCCCCAATAATACAGGGGCAACATTTCTTTCTTCCCAAGTGTTGTAACAATTAAAAGACAAAGTATAGGAGTGCCTGGGTGACTTGGTTGGGCATATGAGTCTTGATTTCGGCTCAAGTCATGATCTCAGGGTGGTGAGATCGAGCTCTGCACTGGGCTGTGGGCTGGATGTGGAACCTGCCTAAGATTCTCCCTCTTCTCTGCCTCTCCCCGCCTCTACCATTATATCTCTAAAAAAAATACACATACACAGTTGACCCTTGAATAAATGATTTAAACTATGCAGGTGCACTCATATGCAGACTTTTTCCTGACAAATACAGTATAGTCCTGTAAGTATATTTTCTCTTCCTTGTAATTTTCTTAATAACACTTCATTTTTATTGGCTTCCTTTATTGTAAGACTATGGTATATAAACATATAACATGCAAAAAGCATTGACTGTTCATGTTACTGGTAAGGTTCTGGTCAATGGTAGGATATTCATAGTTAAGTTCTTGGGGAGTCAAAAGTTATACATGGATTTTTAGCTGTGCAGGAGGTGGGCACCCCTAATCCTCACATTGTTCAAGGGTCAACTGTACACCCACTTTGCCTGTGCAATGAATGATGAAATAAGGCAGTGTATATGCCACTTGGAGGACACATTCAGTGAAGAGTTTGGAGGGAATGTTTTTGTTGAGATAATGCAGAAAACTCAAAACCTTTAAAGAATTATTTACACTGCTAGCCATCTATGTGAAGAGCTTGTTCTTAGAAATTACATGTGGCTGTTGCCAGCATATATTCTCACCCTGGCAGTAGGGACAGCTGTGATATATGCTTAAGGACTTCACGTGCAAACAGATGTGGAGCAACTTGGCCAGGGGAGGTAGTGGAAACAGCAGGAAGGTACTTGGGCAGGTTACTTTATTCTCTAATCCTTAGTTTTCCCTTCTGTAAAATGGGATGCTGAGTTGTCTAACTCCTAAATTAATCAAGTCCACCAGGCATGCCGTCTGTCTGTTCTCCTGAGTTGGTCTGAACTTGAAGAACACTGGGACATTTTCAGTTGTTGTTCGTCTACTTACCTGTCTGTACTTTGTTGCATTGGCCATATCAGCCAGGTGAGAGGGATGCTTCCTCTGACTTGGCATCCCTCAGAGGACCGGGCCTGGTGATTGGGGTTAGGAGATGGGGGTGAGTGATGCTGAGTCATGGTAATGCCTTGCAAGCTTAGGGACATTATTGTCTGTGATTTACTTAGACTTGATTTGATTAATCAACAATGTAATAATGTTCACTGTAGAAAATGTTTTAAGGTGCAGACAAATCTGAAAAGTAGGTTTTAAAACAAAACCCACACTGGATGTTATAGTGTATGTTGGCAAATTATATTTAAATAAAATATTAAAAAGAGAAAGAGAAAAAAAATAAAAAATAAAAAAAATAAAAAGAGAAAGAGAAAAAAACTCCTCACAGCCCTGCTATCTAGCCCTGAGATGAAATATTGGCATATTTCCCTCCAGCGGTGTCTTCTTGACATAGGTGATGTCCTTACTGGGTTTATACTTGGCATCCCATGGCATGGATAAGGTAACATTTGAGCTGTTGGAGCTCACCCTACCATTTAACCAAATCAAACGATGCTCATGATGGTTGGTGTTTCTTACCTGGAGAGAGCAGTGGGAGGGATGCCAGACTTACCTAGGGAAAGTGTGGGCAGGGAAGACCCTTCACAGCATGGACGACTGTGCCATGGGTGCCCTGTGGCTGTGAAAAGGGAAGAAGTCACTCTCTAAATAACCTCAGAGGATATCCATGAGCTAGAAATGATTAAACATATGTGCCTCAGTACAAGAGTATATAATATATAACATACCAAAGAGAGGAGACATAAAAGAATATACACCTGCTGGAGGAAGGAAAAGACTTTTAATATTATATATTAAAATAGTATTTTAAATTTTTTACATTAATAAGATACCTATGTATGTATTTTCCCACATACACACTCACATACGTATGCAATCTCACACACATGCATGCATTCAAATACTTCCTTAGTTGAGAACTAATGATTCAGGCTCCCCCTAACAGGATGGTTTTCCCACATAAAAACTCCCTTTATTTTGTGATTTATCCTGTTCTCTTTACAACTTATGTTCCATTAAGTATTCTTTTGTTTGTCTACTTATATCTTTCTGAAATGCACTAAGACTACTCTTTCCCCTAATAATTTTCCTTAACTTTATGGACAAGTTAGGCAATAACCATATTTCTTTGTCTTTTGGGTTTTTCTTTTCCCATAAGACGATATATGATAATGTTTATTTTGTTTAGGGATTAATTAAAAACAGTTTTGTACCTTTCTTGGGTACTTTCCTATTGCAGTTTAATCTATAGAAAATGTGTACAAATCATAAAGTATAGCCTGATGATTTTTCATAGTGAATTCCCCAGTGTAACCCGCATTCAGATAAACACCCCCCCCAAAAAAAAAAAGTTCTCCTCTCTTTCTTGCCAGAGATAATTGACCATTACTGAGTTTTAACAACACAATCTCATCTATTCTCGAATTTTGTATAAATACAGTCATATAGGGTGCACTTTTTTGGTGCTTTTTTACTCATTTTTTTTAAAGATTCCATTTTTAGGTAATCTCTACACCCAGTGTGGGACTCAAACTCACAAACCCCAAGAACAAGATTTGCATGCTCCGCTGACTGAGCCAGCTAAGCCATCCCAGCTTGTCTTTTTTTTTTTTAATATAATGGTGACCTTCCCTCAATTTTATTAAAGATTTCATGAAATGCTAAAAAATGTATATATATATGTATGTATGTATATATATTTTCCAATATAACAGCTTTATTAAGTGAAATTCACATACTATACCATTTCCCCATTGAAAATGTACAATTCAGTGCTTTTTAATCTATTCATACAGTGTGTAACCATCATTATGATAAATACATTTTAGAACATGTTCACCATCATCACCTACAAAAAGAAAACCTGTTAGCGATCATGTCCCATTTTCCCTCAACACAACACCTCCCCCTCTCCCCCACCCTAGGCAACCATGAATCTATCTTCTGTCTCTTGTGGATCTGCCTATTCTAGATGTTTTCATATAAATGGAATCATGCAATATGAGGTCTTTTGTGACTTGTGTCTTTGACTCAGCATCATGTTTTCAAGATTCATCCATGTGGGAACTTAGTATTACTACTTCATTTCTTTTTATTGCTAAATACTATTCCATTATGTGTGGTTTTTTTTGTTGTTGTTTTTGTGTGTGTTTGGTTTTTAATGCAGAAAAACATCCTTGTGGATTATGGACTCCGAAGAATAACATTCCTGATTGCTCAAGAGGTCAGTGTGATTCTCAGTGCATCTGTGAGTCCTTAACATTCCTAAAGACTCAGTGCCATTGATTTGACATTTACTTTGTAGATGGGGGTGGAAGAGAGCTATTGCTAAAAAAGAAGGTTTTGGGGCACCTGGGTGGTTCAGTTGGTTAAGCCTGCCTTCAGCTCAGAACATGATCTCGGGGTTCTGGGATTGAACCCCATCTTGTGCTCCATGATCAGCGGGAGCCTGTTTCTTCTTCTGCCCATCCCCTGCTCATGCTTGTCTCTCTCTCTAAATAAATAAATAAAATCTTTTTTAAAAAATAAAAAAAGAAAAGGTTTTCCAAATGATTCATTCTAGAAGCAGATGGGATTATGGTTAAGAAAAATTCACTAACAAATATATCAGTATTTAAATGAGTCTTGGTTGATTTCATTGTTTTTTGTATGGATTTCTTTTGCAGAAAGAATTTCCCAAGTTTTTCACATTCAGAGCAAGAGACGAGGTATGACATAAAGCAGTGATACTGTTCTTGCCTCTCTTTGATATTCAGGAAGAGTAATAGTCCCCAGTCCTTAAGGTACCCTTGTATTCTAGAACATGTATGTAACTTTGTGTAGACTCTAGCCTTCCTCTGGGATTGTGTTTCCCTGTGAAGCTCAGACCCCATGCTTCCCATCCTTTCAGCCTTCACTCCGGTGTCTCCCTCATCTGAATCATTTTGTCCTCAGATGGCTCTCCCAACCTCTTCTTAAGTTCTTGCCGCCGGCTGCCTATTTTTATAAACAGAGTTTGATGGGAACACAGCCACACCTGCTTGATCTCCTATTGTGTGCTGCGGCTTTCTCACACAAGTGTCAGAGATGGCGTGGCTGTGACCAACCGTGTGGCTCACCAGCCTCACACGTTGCCTCTCTGGCCCTTTAAGAAAAAGCTTTGCTGATCCCTATTTTAGAACAGGTGGGCCTATTCCCAACACAGACTCAAGACTCCATCCTCTTCAGTATCTTGTAGCTTAATTTATCTAAAACCTTTCATTTCTAGTTAAGACCCATCCTTCTGTTAGGGTCTTCATTTTCTCTCTACTTCAGTCTCTAGCACTGTCTGTTGCTTTGGGGACCAGTTTCCACAGAGAAAACAGGGATTAGTGACTTCTCGAGAGTTACTCTGTGTTGTGGCAGAGCAGAGGCCAGTTGTGCTGGCAGGTGCTGGCTACTAGGTAGGCTCACCCAGGAGCCGAGAAGCTCGTGCCAGCATGCAAGACTGGTGGTGCTTGCGGCTCCCCTCTGGACCTTCCCAAACCCCCGATCTCTGAGCCCTGGGGTTGTTCACAGGTGACGTGATGAAGGCTACATCCCTGAGTGCTAAAGCCACCAACACCAGGGTTCTCTAAGACAGGGTGTGGACCAAACAGGCATTTGGCCCCCATGTCAAATTCAGTGTCTTGTCTGTGTGTCTGTCTTTGCTCTCTGACTGGGCCAGTTTGCAGAAGATCGCATTTACCGACACCTGGAGCCTGCCCTGGCTTTCCAGCTGGAGCTCAGCCGGATGCGCAACTTTGATCTGACCGCTGTGCCCTGTGCCAACCACAAGATGCACCTTTACCTGGGTGCTGCCAAAGTGCAAGAAGGTGCAGAAGTGACGGACCACAGGTTCTTTATCCGCGCCATCATCAGGCACTCAGACCTCATTACAAAGGTAAAATGCCACGGACTGTTTCTTTCTCCATCTGAGCTTTGTCACTTGTGTGCTGGCTTTCCCTTCACTGAGCCCCTGCTCTGTGCTGGGGATCACGGGGTGCACTGGGCACACACAGCTATGCCCTTGGGACGCTCCAGTCTGGGGAGTATGGGGGGAGTGGACAGGAAAGTGGCTTCTTTGCATGTCCCAGCTGGCAGCACACGTGGATGTTTCTTGTGTCACATGGATCTGTCTGCTTGAGAAAGGAATTGAGAAGGTAGAAAGATACTGGTTTATTAAAGGAGTTTCTTGTAGTTGCTTATCGAGTGCATGATCCTGTTTCATTTTCATTGTTTCTTGTATTCAGACAAGTTATTTATGATTGTACTGTGAACTTTTCAAACAATACTGAAAACTACTTTTAAAAATTAAGGAGAGGGGGGAATCCCTGGGTGGCGCAGGCGTTTGGCGCCTGCCTTTGGCCCAGGGCACGATCCTGGAGACCCGGGATCGAATCCCACGTCGGGCTCCCGGTGCATGGAGCCTGCTTCTCCCTCTGCCTGTGTCTCTGCCTCTCTCTCTCTCTCTCTCTCTCTGTGTGTGTGTGTGTGTGTGTGACTATCATAAATAAATAAAAATTAAAAAAAAATTAAGGAGGGGGATGCCTGGGTGGCTCAGTGGTTGTGTGTCTGCCTTCAGCTCAGGGCATGATCCCAGAGTCCAGGATCGAGTCTTGCATCGGGCTCCCCACAGGGAGCCTGCTTCTCCCTCTGCCTATGTCTCTGCCTCTCTCTGTGTGTGTGTGTCTCTCATGAATAAATAAAATCTTTAAAAATCAGGAGAAAGACCCAGAATCCCACCACTCAGCAGGGGTCAGCCCTGTTGGTGACCCTTTCTAGGTATGATTGTGTACAAGGAGTTGCAGGTGTAATGCTACAGACGGGAGCTCAGGGTGGACAAACCAATTGGACATGATTTTACTGGTCAGTTCCTTGTACACCTCATCTCCCATATTAATGAAGATGGTCTACCTCATGCTTTGTCCTTTCTTAGATGTACTGTGTTTGTAATGGTTTGGGGTTTTGTTTTGTTTTGTTTTCCGAATCCTCTCCTGGTGGATGTTAAGCTAATGTCAGTTTTTTTGCTACCTCAGTCAACTAGATATTTTAATGAGTTTTGTTATTTTCAGGAACAGTAAGGACAACAGATCAGGAAACAGTTGCCCCTGAAAAGATTGTCACTCTCAGATCCCAAGAGGAGGGGGCACATCATACTGTGGGGAGCCGTATAGGGAAGCACCAGGGGTGGTGGGAGGCAGGGGAAGAAAGGGAAATGTGTGTAAGAGTGTTGTGGTTTCTGCGGGAAGGAACAACCAGTGAGGCAGGATAGGCAGGCTTGGGATTGGCTCATCTAAATAATTTCAGTAGGTTCTTGAGCCAAGGGGCTGTCTCTAGTTGTCTGATACCTGGGCCTGGGGTGATTAGGGGAGGTGGATAGTGACCTGGAATATGAGAGCCCAAAGAGGAGTTATATGCTCTGTATTTCCTGGTTGGCATTTGAAAAGCATGCCTAGAGGTGAGTCATTTACCATCTCTAGAAGTTGGCCACCCTGGAAGGGGTAGTCCCTCCAGCGTCAGTATGGCCTCATTGTCAGAGCATCACAATACAGAAAATAAAAGACATGGTGAATATGCTGGATAGCCTTTGACATGCTTTTACCTTCAGAGGCAGGGCTCTGCCCTTCTCACCTGGCACACTTTTTGGAGATGGGGCAATGCTTTCTGCTCCCTTCTGTGTGAGGCTCCGTTTCCAGCCTTGTGCTCCTCGCTCTTGCATCCATCTCCCTGACTTTGGCAGGAAGCTTCCTTCGAGTACTTGCAGAACGAGGGTGAGCGTCTGCTCCTGGAAGCCATGGATGAGCTGGAAGTGGCGTTCAACAACACTACCGTGCGTACAGACTGCAACCACATCTTCCTGAACTTCGTGCCCACCGTCATCATGGACCCTCTTAAGGTCTTGCCTCTGGGGATGCTCTGGGTTCAGCTTTCCCAGGGGCCTATAGCACTTTGTGCCTTGCTGCTTTGGGGTCTTGTCTCCTTGCATGCGAGACCTAAGTTCCAGGACACGTATGTGTGTATTTGAGCCTCAGTTGTTGTGGGTGGACAACCTTCTGTCATTTAATTCCAGGACCACATATTTGCCACCACCCTTAGGATCACCCCTGTTCTAATGGTCACCCTATAGGCAGCACGCTCCACTTTTAGGATGGCACAAATGTCCAAAGTGTCTTGCAAGACAAAATTTTGTCCCTCATTCCCAGCTTTTTTGGGGACCGTATGTGGAAGGAAAGGGGAAAAAGAACCATTCTTCCATGGCTGGTTCTTCATGAGCGGACAGAGTTGATACTGGTGATGCTGGGATGAAAGAAGTCCTGGGTCATCAGCTTGGCATTGTGGGGTGCAGAGGACCTGTGCTGATGTCCCAGTTCCACCAACCCACATGGTTCCCAGAAGAGAAAAATGCAAACCCTTGAGCTACATGGTGGAGATAAAGATGATGTCACGTAGGCATACTAGCTCTGTTGCTTACCAGCCTCCGTTTCCTCATCTGTCACTGGAGTATAAAAATGCCAGCCTCTCTGAGTAATTATGAGGATGAAATGAGATAATGCTCTTGACATGCTTAGCATGGCACCTGTGGTTATTATTAGCTAATAGTTGTTGGATACGTACTATGTCCTGGGTATTTTGCATTCAGTGGATGTCATCATTTGCTTATTGTCAGTGCTAGAATTATTTATTACAAGTTTTTTATGGAATGGACCTTGAGATGGGAATTGCTGTGATTTGGGGCAGATTGAAGAGTCCGTGCGTTCCATGGTTATGCGCTATGGCAGCCGGCTATGGAAACTCCGCGTGCTGCAGGCTGAGGTCAAGATCAACATCCGCCAGACCACCACTGGCAGGGCTGTTCCCATCCGCCTGTTCATCACCAATGAGTCGGGCTACTACCTGGACATCAGCCTCTACAAGGAAGTCACTGACCCCAGATCTGGAAATGTAAGGCTGGGGAGAGGGGAGGTGCCATAGAGATGCAAATCCAAGCAGAGGCATATCAAGTCTGCTCCTGAGAGCAAGACACAGACTAAAATGATATTTGGTGTCCGTCTTGCCTTGCCATACTGTATTGGGGTAGCTCCTCTGAGTTTGCAATAAACATATAAGCTTCTGAATCCCAGTTGTTCATTCCCCTGGGAAAGAGAATCAATCTCAAATTTAATCCATTTTAGGACCATGTTTGGGAAAAGATGTGGAATACTGTGGTTGATTGTAATGCAGCTCCCAGGTTGGTTCACTTAAGAAAATGGGTATTTTCCCCCAACCATGTTTTAGAACAGATGTTTGTAAACTGAATCAAATATCCTATTGACTTCCATTTTTAAATATATAACTCTTTAAATTATTAAAGACTCCCAGGAAGTTAGAAAAATAGTACAGAGGGGAAAAATATTGCGGAGAGTTCCCATGTACCCTTCACCCAACTTCTCCCAATGATGTCATCTTAGCATAACCACGGGACCTTGCCAAAGCAGGAAATTGGCAACAGTACAGTACTATTAATTCAAATGTAGACTTTATTCAGATTTCACCAGTTTTTGTACCCTCATGTTTGGTTTTGTGTGTGTGAAAAGTACTATGAGGGTCACATTTTTGGAACTATGCTCCTATACCTGCCACTGTCCCTTCTTGTTCTGCTTGTCCACAGTGGCGGAGGTAAGAAGATTAGCTCTCTGGGGCACTTACTTTGTCATGTGATGTGATATGCTTTCCTTCCTTCCACCACACTTTCATTGAGGGAGGAGTAGGAGTAAATTGGACAGGACTATGCTTCTCTGAAAATTCCTTCCTTCACTCTGTTTTTTTTTTTTTCTTTTTTTCCAGATCATGTTTCATTCCTTTGGCAATAAACAGGGACCCCAGCATGGGATGCTGATCAACACTCCCTATGTCACCAAGGATCTGCTTCAGGCCAAGCGATTCCAGGCCCAGTCCCTGGGCACCACCTATGTCTACGACTTTCCAGAGATGTTCAGGCAGGCAAGTCCTACAGCTTTGCTGTGGCACCACCCTGGGTCCCCCTCAGGGACTCTACCAGCCCCACACTCCCTGCCCTTAGTTATTCTTCTGAAGACCTCAGTCTGAGGAACGAAGTCTTCATGAAGAAAAAGAAATCAATATTGGGAATGCCTTCCTAGTATTTTTTCTAAAATGAACCTACTTTCCTCCCAGTGATAAAAAGTAATATAATATAGAAACTTTGGAAAGTAAAGGAGCATGGAAAAAAAGAAAAAAGTGACTCATAGTTCCATGTTGTAAAGACACATTGATATTTTTATGTGTTTCTTTCTGGCCTTTTTTTTTTTTTTAAGATTTATTTATTTATTTCATAGAGCGAGAGAGCATGTAAGCTTGGGGAGGGGCAGAGACAGAACCTCAAGCAGACTTTGTGCTGAGTGCAGTGCCAGACGTGGGGCTCGATCTCATGACTCTGAGATCGTGACCTGAGCCAAAATCAAGAGTTGGACACTTAATTGATTGACCCACCCAGGCACCCTTTCCTCTGGTCTTTTTAATGTTCATTTATTAAGTTCCTGCCACCTCCCAGGCACTATTCTAAGGGTAGGTAACCCATAAGGAAGAGGGTGGAGTCACTCATTGCCTTTGAGGAATTTTTAGTCTACTTTTAAAAATAATATCTTGTATTTTTCTGATTAAAGTATACATTAGAAAATATAGAAAAATAGGAATCAGCATAAAATTCCACACTTAATCTATTCACCATTGATGACTACAGTAACATTTTAGTGTTTCCTTGAAGTGTTGCACTATGCCTTTTTTTTTTTTTTTTAATGTAGTAGGGCCTTCCAAGGAGACTGAACAGGCTGGCATTGGTGCCATGAATATCTGTTTACATCCCTTCCATTGCCTTGTAAATGATGTTCATGAACCCATGACCAAGGACCTTACCCTGTAGACAGGAAGGCGTCAGTTCCCTGCAGGCATAGGCTAATTCCCTTTGTATACAAATTGTTTAGAGAGTAGAAAAAAACAAGGGAAATGCTGCTTCACTCATTTTATCAGGTTATTACTAGCTTAATATGTATTAAGATTAGAACATTAGGAGAAGGAAAATTGGTTGTCTCGTTTATGAACATGAACATGAACTTAAAAGTCATAAATAAAATATTATTAAATGAAATCCAGTAATGATTTTCTTTAAATTGGACTAAGATTTATCCTGTAGCAGCTTATATGATTTGGTATTAAGAAGTCTATTAAAGTACCTTACCATACTAATAGATTAAGAAAAAATTAAAATTTTTTAATGGATGCAAAAAAGTATTTGAGAAGATCATATCTGTTTATAGTAAAAACTTTTAGTAAACTAAGAATAGAAGGGAATTTATCTTGATAAAAGATATTAATCTGAATTCAATAGTGCCTAATGGTGAAATGTTAGAAAGACAGATACAGGACAGAGATATCCATTATTATCATATCTATTCAACATTTTTTTTACTGGAGTTTCTGGCCAATGCAATAGGATAAGAAAAAGAAATGTGTAAAGACTGAAATGCAAGAGAAAAAAAGCAAAATGGTGTTTTTGCAGATGATATAAATGTCCATATAAGAAATTAAAAACTCTTTAGAACCAATGAAATAATAAATCAGGATTGCTAGATATAAGATCAGTATACAAAACTTAACTGCATTCTCATAGACCAGCAGTAATAGTAAAATGTAGTTGGAAAAAAGTATTGTTTACAACATTAAGATAAGCTACAAGGTTACATGTGAATAAATAAAAAACATACAGAACCTTTATGGAGGAAATTTGAAAACCCTATTGAGACACTTTAAGCCTAAATAAATGGAGGGGTATATATTGACCATTGATGGGAAAATTCAACATTGTAAAGATATTAGTTCTGTCCAAATTAATACATTCCATATAATTCCAAAAATTTGTTGTGAAACTTAAAAATTCATATGGAAAAGCAAAAGCTTATGAATAACAAAAACAATATTGAAAAAGAACAGTCAAAAAGACTCATTTTAGCCAATGTCATTACTTGTTTTAAAGTAGCAGTATTCCCTACAGTGTATTGTTGTAAGAGAGCTAGATAAATAGACCTGTAGAACAGTATAGAGCCTAAAATCAGACCCACTCATAAACAGAGCCTTTACAGAATGCAAAGGTGGGATTATGAATTGCGAATAAACTTCACCAAAAGGTGTGGTGGTTCCCTCTTATCCATGGCTTCATTTTCCATAGTTTTAGTTACCTGTGCCCATCTGCAATCTAGAAGCAGATGATCCTCCTTCTGATGTATGTTCAGAAGTTCAGTGTTAGCCTAATGCTGTGTCACAATGCCTACATCATGCCCTTCACTTTATCTCATCATGTAGGCATTTTGTCATTGCACATTATCACAGGAAGAAGGGTGAATTTATTATAGTTTGAGAGAAAGAGAGACCATGTTAACTTTTATTGTGGTGTATTGTTATAAATGTTCTTTTATTATTGTTATAAATGCTACTATGCCTAATTTATAAATTAAACTTTATCATAGTTATGTATGTATAGAAAAAAAACCCCATAGTATGTATAGGGTTCTGTATTGTCAGAGGTTTCAGGCATATATTGGATGTCTTGGTGCATATCTCCTGTAGGTAAAGGAGGACTTATATCATTGGAAAAAGTAAATTTTGATTTCTACCTTATCTAGTATACAGAAATAAGCTTCAAGAGGATTAAAGTCACTTGGAGTCAATTAAAAGCTTAACTGTATAGGAAAAGACCCATAAACTTGACTCTATTAAAATTTTGAAGATCTTTATGTAAATAAGGAAAGATGAGCCCCGGATAGGGAGAATCTGTATCAATGCCTATTACCAGAAAGGGATTACAACTAGATTATCTAAAGAGCACTAATAAATCAATTAGAAAAAAAAAAAAAACAAGCAAAGGTATAAAAAATATGGGCAGGAGTTATCAACAGCAGGAAATTAGCAAAAAAGGAAACTCACATGGTCAATAAACATATTCAAAGGTTCTCACCTTACAATAATCAGTGAAGTACAGATCAATACACAATACAATTTCATATCCAGCAGATGGATAAACATTAAAATATTTGACAAAACTAAGTATTGGCAAGTATATGGAGCAAAGCAGTTCTTACATCTTCTTACTTAGACTGTAAAGGGTTTTGAAAAATGAGAGAGCAATTTGATAATACTGAGTAAACTTGAAGCTTCACAAACCCTCTGACCCAGTGAGTCTACTCCTAGGTACTCACCTGGTGAGACTCTCATCTGTTTATAAGAAGGAACCATCAGAATGCTCATTACAGGGGCATCTGGTGGCTCAGTTGGTTAAATACCTGACTTTAGCTCAGGTTGTGATCTCAGGGTCCTGGGATGGAACCCATCAGGCTCCCTGCTCAGCATGGAATCTGTCCAACTCTGCCTTCCCTCTGCTCTTTCTCTCTCTCTCTCAAATAAATAAAATCTTTAAAAAAAAAGTGCTCATTACAGCCTTATCGTTAGTAGTGTAGTATTGGAAGCAGCTTAAATGTTCCTTGAAAGGGCAGCCTGGGTGGTTCAGTGGTTTAGCGCTGCCTTCGGCCCAGGGTGTGATCCTGGAATCCTGGAATCGAGTCCCATGTCGGGCTCCTTGCATGGAACCTGCTTCTCCCTCTGCCTGTGTCTGTGCCTCTCTCTCTCTCTCAATCTGTGTCTCTCATGAATAAATAAATAAAATCTTTTAAAAAAATGTTCCTTAAAAAGTGTTATGAATAAGTAAGTTGTGATCTGTTCATACAATGGAAACTGAATAGCAGAGAAAATGAACTAGAGTTAAATTTCTCAATATGTACAAATCTCTCAAACATACGGGGGAGCCAAAGGGGCAAGGTGTAGAAAGGTGTGTCCAGTGCGAGACCATTTATTTAAAGTTTAAGTTCTGCAGGAGCACCTGGCTGGCTCAATTGGAAGAACACATGACTGTTGGTCTCAGGGTTGTGGATTCAAGCCCCATGTGAGGTGTAGAGACATGATTTAGACTTAATTTTTTTAAGATTTTATTTTATTTTTTTTTTTTTAAGATTTTATTTTTAAGTAATCTCTACACCCTACATAGGGCTTGAACCCACAACCCTGAGATCAGGAGTTGCATGTTTTTCTGACTGAGCCAGCCAGGCGCCCCCACATGTTTAAAATGTATGCACATATAATGAAAAATGTAAAAACATGCACAGGACTTGTAGACACTATATTCAGGACAATGGTTTATCTGGTGTCGGGGAGGGAGGGGTACACCAGGGGCTTCAGTTGCATTTTTCTTATTCCTTTAAAAAATTCAAAAGCAACGATGGAGAAATTATGATTTGACAAAACCACACGATAAGTGCTTGGGTATTTATTATCCTGCATGTTTTTCTGTGTGCTTTGAATTGTTCATGATTTTAAAAAAGAAAGAAAGAACTAGAAAATGTGCCTCCCAAATGAGGACTTCAGGTTTTCTCTTTCTTTCCCCATCCCTAGGCTCTCTTTAAATTGTGGGGCACCCCGGACAAATACCCCAAAGACATCCTGACCTACACAGAGCTGGTGCTGGACCCTCAGGGTCAGCTAGTGGAGATGAACCGTCTCCCTGGAGGGAACGAGGTAAGAATGCTCCAGAGCCCCACCCCTGGCTGGAGTTACCCTTTCCAAAAATGTACCCCTGAAGACATAAATGGTTTTACTTGTGCATCTGTCCTCTTGGCAGGTGGGCATGGTGGCCTTCAAAATGAGATTCAAGACCCCAGAGTATCCAGAAGGGCGGAACGTGATTGTCATCAGCAATGACATCACATTCCGCATTGGATCCTTTGGCATGGGCGAAGACCTCCTGTACTTGCGGGCGTCGGAGATGGCCCGGGCAGAGGGTATCCCCAAAATCTACCTTGCAGCCAACAGTGGGGCCTGTATTGGCCTTGCAGAGGAGATCAAGCACATATTCCAAGTGGCTTGGGTGGACCCAGGAGACCCCCACAAAGTACGTCTCGGAGCCAGCATGGTGGGGTGATGCACCCCTGGGAGGGGACAGTGCCCACAAGAGGCTGGAAAGAATCTCAGTGCTCTTTGTATATCAAGCACAGATACCTGTACAGTGCATAAAAGGCATATAGTCTTAAAAATTTCACGGGAGGGAGTGGCAGTTAGGGAAAAAATGTCTAAAAAGGTACCTTTTTAGGAGATTAATAATGAAGAGATTTTTAAAATTTTTTTAAATTTTTATTGGAGTTCAATTTGCCAACATATAGCATAACACCCAGTGCTCATCCTGCCAAGTGCCCCCCTCAGTGCCTATCACCCAGTTACCCCAACTCCCCGCCCACTTCCCCTTCCACTACCCCTTGTTCATTTCCCAGAGTTAGGAGTCTCTCATGTTTTGTCACCCCCACTGATATTTTCACTCATTTTCTCCTTTCCCTTTATTCCCTTTCACTAATTTTTATATTCCCCAAATGAATGAGACCATATAATGTTTGTCCTTTTCCGATTGACTTATTTCATTCAGCACAATACCCTCCAGGTCCCTCCACATCGAAGCAAATAGTGGGTATTTGTCGTTTCTAATGGCTGAGGAATATTCCATTTTATACATAGACCACATCTTCTTTATCCATTCATGAAGAGATGTTTATAAACACTGAGCATCCCCTGGATGCAGTATACACTGAGGATTCAAAGGTGAATAAGATGTATTCCCTGGCCTCAGAGAATTCTTAGAAATCATCTGGGAGATGCAGAGACACTGGCCACAATAAAATGTACAATTGGGGCACTTGGGTGGCTCAGTCCATTAAGCATCTGCCTTCAGCTCAGGTCATGACCCCAAGGTCCTGGGATCCAGCCCCACATCAGGCTCCCTGCTCAGGGATGAATAAAATCTTTTAAAATATAAAAACAGGGAATCCCTGGGTGGCGCAGCAGTTTGGCGCCTGCCTTTGGCCCAGGGCGCGATCCTGGAGACCCGGGATCGAATCCCACGTCAGGCTCCCGGTGCATGGAGCCTGCTTCTCCCTCTGCCTGTGTCTCTGCCTCTCTCTCTCTCTGTATGACTATCGTAAATAAATAAATAAATAAAAATTATAAAATATAAAAACACACAAGAGAAAAGCACACATTTTGTGATGTGAAAATGCAGAGGACAGTTATTATTTGCAACCAGAGCATGCATTCTCTTTTTTTTTCATTTTTTTAACCCTTTATTTTTTTAATTATTTTTTTTAAATAATAAATTTATTTTTTATTGGTGTTCAATTTACCAACATAGAGAAGAACACCCAGTGCTCATCCCATCAAGTGCCCCCCTCAGTGCCCGTCACCCATTCACTCCCACCCCCCGCCCTCCTCCCCTTCCATCACCCTTAGTTCATTTCCCAGTTACGAGTCTTTATGTTCTGTCTCCCCCTCTGATATTTCCCACACATTTCTTCTCCATTCCCTTTTATTCCCTTTCACTATTATTTATATTCCCCAAATGAATGAGAACATACAATGTTTGTCCTTCTCCGATTGACTTACTTCATTCAGCATAATACCCTCCAGTTCCATCCACGTTGAAGCAAATGGTGGGTATTTGTCGTTTCTAATGGCTGAGTAATATTCCATTGTATACATAAACCACATTCTTCTTTATCCATTCATCTTTCGATGGACACCGAGGCTCCTTCCACAGTTTGCCTACTGTGGACATTGCTGCAAACATCGGGGTGCAGGTGTCCCGGCATTTCATTGCATCTGAATCTTGCATGCATTCTCAAAGTAGTGATATTGTCCTGCCAAAGGGAGCAGAAATCATTCTTTTCATGTAAAATCATATATACATTTGTACACACACATGTATGTGCACATATACGTATGCCTACATACACATATAAACTTTATAATAAAATTTCATGGAAGGAGCTGGCAATAAGGGGGAAAAAGAACAGATGCCTTAGGGAAACAGGGATGAAAAGGTGATTCGGGAACTGATTTAGAGCAGGAAAAACAGGAGGTTGTGGGTAAGGGTAAGTGGAAAGTGCTATGCACTAATCAGACCTTCAGTTTATAGCTATTATTAATATGGGATTAACGTCAGACACATTAACTGTGCTGTTAACACATTGTTAACTTGTTATTAACATCTGCCCCTACAGTGTTAACAGTTTTTTAAAAAACAGTGGCTGTCTAATGCAGGAAACTGGATTCATAACCTCACTGGAGTATATATATATATTTTTAAGGGATTTAAATACTTGTACCTGACCCCCAAAGACTACACTACAATCAGCTCCCTGAACTCTGTCCATTGTAAACACATTGAGGAAGATGGAGAATCCAGGTAAGTAATTTATCTGATAGCTCCTTCATTTGGCCTGTGATCCATTTCAGCTACTAATGGAAGTCCTTGTCTTTGCCTCGGGGCTCATGGGTGATACTTTCAAATGTGATGGTGATGTTTGTACAGTGGGACCCTGAGCCTTCCAGACACTGATGACTAACACCTGGGGCTTTCTTCAGGGTGAGCCCATCCTTGCCACCCCTAAATGAGTCGTGGCTTTCACAAACATAGTACCTCACACAGAAAGAATTAGACTGGATTCTCATGACGTCCCTGGAACAGCAGGCTCACATTTATGATCAAATTAGCGAAGCTGACACAGCAGTGATTTGGCAAGCTGCGAAGGTGTGGGCAGGGCGAGGGTCTGCTCTGTGAGGAGGTCCAAAGCTACCAGCTCTCTTTTCTAGGGAATGTTGTGGGTTGTTTTTTTTTTTTTTTAAGTTGACAAAATCAGAATTTCCCAGGCTAGGTTTTCTGGGATATTAGTTGGTGATATGTTGGGGTGGTGGTGGTGGGTGGTGGTGGTGAAAAACCATTTCCATAGTCAAGTAAGTTGAGAAACTCTGGGTTTAAAATGGAATCTAGGGAATCCCTGGGTGGCTCAGCGGTTTAGTGCCTGCCTTCGACCCAGGGCAGGATCCTGGAGTCCCAGGATCGAGTCCCACATCAGGCTCCCTGCATGGAGCCTGCTTCTCCCTCTGCATGTGTCTCTGCCTCTCTCTGTGTGTGTCTCTCATGAATAAAGAAATAAAATCTTAAAAAAATAAAATGGGATCTAACAAGCATCTTTACTGCAGACCTTGTCAGAACATTTAATGGGGGTTAGGCTGTACAGTGTCTCACACTTCTCTGGCCATTGAATCTCAACTGATTGATTGTGAATTAAGCAGCTTTCCCCATCTCTCTGTAGACCAAACTCTATTCTAGATTGTTTATGGAGGCATGTAGGGTAGGGGTGACATTTTATTAGGACAGCCTCCAAATAGGCAGAAATTTTTGGTTGAAAGGGTGATTATTGATGCTGCACTTGCCCTTCTAGAAACTTCAGGTCCAGTTTTGAGGGTCTTAGACCCCTGCTTTCATTTCACCTCTGGCTGCTTTATCACCTCCTATTCCCTCACCTTGCTTGTCCCTCCTGCCCTGGGTCCTGAGGAAGTGCATCAGCCTTGAATTTTTCTGGGCTAGAGCTCAATCTTGAACCTGTTTTTGGTTCCTGAAGGTATGTCATCATGGATATCATCGGGAAGGACAGTGGTGTGGGCATGGAGAATCTCAGGGGCTCTGGCATGATTGCGGGGGAGTCCTCCCTGGCTTACGAAGAAATTGTCACCATCAGCTTGGTGAGTCTCCTATTTTATCTCCTTTTCCTTTTCCTTTTCAATTTTCTCTTATAAAATCTTAAAAACTGTCACAGAAGTAAAGAGCCTCATGTGGTCATCATGCAGCTCCAGTGATTACCAACATGTAGCCATTCCTGTGTCTTCAATCCCTCTGCTCTCCTATTTGGGGGTATATATATATTTTTTAATTTTTATTTATTTATGATAGTCACACATAGAGAGAGAGGCAGAGACACAGGCAGAGGGAGAAGCAGGCTCCATGCACCGGGAGCCCGATGTGGGATTCGATCCCGGGTCTCCAGGATCGCGCCCAGGGCCAAAGGCAGGTGCCAAACCGCTGCGCCACCCAGGGATCCCCTGGGGGTATATATTTTTTAAAGATGTATTTATTTATTTGAGAGAGAGAGAGTAAGCAGTGGGGTAGTAGGGGCAGAGGGAGAAGGAGAGAGAAACTCAAGCAGACTCTGCGCTAAGCACCAAGCCAGATGTGGGGGTTGATCTCATGACTGTGAGATCATGACCTGTGCCAGAACCAAGAGTCGGAAACTTAACTGGCTGCACCACCCAAGCACCCCTATTTGGAGATATTTTAAAGCAAGGCCTCTGTCCTGTCTTACCATCTGTGGATGCCCCAGTGTGGATCTTTACTAGATAAAGACTCCCACACGCACTACTTTTTTACTGAATCATAATGCTATTATTACACCCATCAACATCAATGGCAATGCTTCAATATCCTTGAAACCTGGTTCACAGTTTTAACAACTATCTGGAAATATATCTTTTTATAGTTGATGTGTTTGAGTCATGGTCGAATCTCTTCTTATTTAAAAGGTATAAATATTTACATTAATAACGAAGCAGCAGAAAAAGAAATCAAGGAATGGATCCCAATTGCAATTGTACCCAAAACAATAAGATAACTAGGAATAAACTTAACTCAAGAGATTAAAGATCTATACTCTGGAAACTATGCAGTGCTTATGAAAGAAATTAAAGAGGACACAAAGAAATGGAAAAGCATTCCATGCTTATGGATTGGAAGAACAAACATTATTAAAATGTCTATACTACTCAAAGCAATCTACACAGTTAATGCAATCCCTATCAAAGTACCACCAGCATTTTTCACGGAACTGGAACACACAATCCCAAAATCTGTATGGAACCACAAAAGACCACTGAATAGCCAAGGCAATTCTGAAAAAAAAAAAAAAATTGGAGGCATTATGATTCCAGATTTCAAGCTATATTATAAAGCTGTAGTTGTCAAGACAGCATGGTAGTGGCACAAAAACAGGCACAGTGATCAGTGGAACAGAAGAGAGAACCCAGAAATGAACCCACAAGTGTATGGTCAACTAATCTTTGACAAAGCAGGAAAGAATATCCAATGGAAAAAAGACTATCTCTTGAACAAACGTTATTGGGAAAACTAGACAGCAACATGCAGAAGAATGAAACTAGACCACTTCCTTATACTGTACACAAAAATAAATTCAAAATGGATGAAAGACCTAATGTGAGACAGGAATCCATCAAAATCCTAGAGGGGAACACAGTAGCAGCCTCTTTGACATTGGCCGTAGCAACTTTTTACTAGACGTGTCACCAGCGGCAACGGAAACAAAAGGAAAAATGAACTATTGGGACTTAAGCAAGATAAAAAGCTTCTGCGGGCAGCCCCAGTGGCACAGTGGTTTAGCGCTGCCTGCAGCCCGGGGTGTGATCTTGGAGACCCGGGATCGAGTTCCATGTCGGGCTCCCTGCATGGAGCCTGCTTCTCTCTCTGCCTGTGTCTCTGCCTCTCTTTCGCTCTCTCTGAATAAATAAATAAATAAATCTTTAAAAAAAAAAAAAAGAGCTTCTGCAAAAGGAAGAAAACAATCAACAAAACTAAAAGGCAGCCTATAGAATGGGAGAAGATATTTGCAAATGATGTTATCTGGTAAAAGGGTATCCAAAATCTATAAAGAACTTATCAAATTCAATACCCAAAGAAAACAAATAATCCAGATAAGAAATGGGCAGAAGACACGAATAAACAATTTTCCAAAGAAGACATCAAGATCGCCAACAGACATAAGAAAAGATCCTCAATATCACTTACCATTAGGGAAATGCATATGCATTTTTGATAACAAAACTATAATGAGATATCACCTCACACTTGTCAGAATGTCTAAAATTAACACAAGAAACAACAGGTGTTGGTGAGGATGTGGAGAAAGGGAAACCCTCTTGCATTGTTGGTGGAAATGCAAACTGGTGCAGCCACTCTTGAGAACAGTATGGAGGTTCCTCAAAAAGTTATAAGTAGAACTACCCTATGATCCAGCAATTGCACTATTGGGTATTTACTCAAAGGTACAAAAAATACATATTTGAAGGGGCACATGCAATCTGATGTGTATAGCAGCATTATCAACAATAGCCAAACTGTGGAAAGAGCCCAGATGTCCATCAACTGATGAATGGATAAAGAAGATTGGTATATTTATCAGTAGAATATTACTCAGCCATCAAAAAGAATGAAATCATGCCATTTGGAATGATGTGGATGGAGCTAGAGTATATTATGCTAAGTAAAATAAGTCAGAGACAAATACCTTATGATCTCACTCGTGTCATTTAAGAAAGAAAACAGATGAACATATGGGAAGGGGAAAAGAAAAAAAGGAGAGAGGGAAACAAACCATAAGAGGCTCTTAATGATGGAGAACAAACAGTGTTGATGGAGGGAAGTGGGCGGGGGATGGGCTACATGGGTGATGATTATGAAGGACGGTACATTTACGTTGAGCACCGGGCGTTGTATGTAAGTAGTGAATCACTGAACTCTACGTCAGAAACCAATATTGCACTGTATGTTAACTAACTAGAATTTAAATTTTTTAAAAAAGGTGCTGAGTATTTAGGAGCATTTTTATCTGATTTTAATTGGTACTAAAGGAATATCTCCCCACTCCCTTCCTTGGCCTTTTCAGAAATATTTGCTGTTTCTAGTAGTACTACTACCCTTTCATGGTAGACTGTCATTTGAGACTATCTTTACATTCAGTGTTGGATCTTCAATTTCTGAGGTGGAAAATGCTGGCCATGGTTGTCTTCCTTAGGCTTGTTTTCTAGATATCATTTATATAAATTTCATAATAAAAAATAAACCTTTAGGTATATCTTTCTTTTTATACGTTATATACATATTTTTATATATTCCAAAAACATGTTTATTTTAATATCTATAAACATACATACCTTTTTATATATTCTAAAATGTTTCATCTGAATCATATATAATTATATAGGTGTTATATATAACTATATGTATCATATATATATAATTTTGAAATAGTAGGAGAGTGGAGAGAGGTCCTCAGCCCCCTCACTCAGCTTCCCTCATGACAGTATCCTATGTAACCATGGCACATTATCAAAACCAGGACATTGACATTGGCACAGTGCCTTGACCTTGGTATACACCTTACTCAGATTTCACCAGTCTTGCACTGGCTCCTAGATATCCTCTGGTTGTGTGTGAGGCTACCATGGCTCAGAAGAGCAACATATAAGAACCATGCCTTGGGGGTGCCTAGGGCTAAGCATCTGTCTTCGGCTCAGGTCATGATCTCAGGGTCCTGGAATCAAGTCCCACGTGGGGCTCCTTACTCAGTGGGGTGTCTGCTTCTCCTTTTCCTTCTGCTTTCCTCTCCCCCTGCTTATGCTCACTCTCTCTCTCTCTCTCAAATGAATGAATGAATGAATGAATAAATAAATCCTTTAAAAAAAAAAACAGCTATGCATTGGATGAAGCAAGAACCAGAACATTCCATGTCTGTCTGTCTGTCCTCAGAACACTCTTCTTGTTAACCACGTTCTTTCTGGAAGCCATGGTCAGGTAAGATCAAAGAACTGGCTTGTCCTTGTCCTGTTTGGTCACCAGTCAAGTTGCCAGCAGCCAAGCTATAGTTTCCATGTGTGCCCAGTGGGTTCCTGGCCTGTCCCCTGCTGTGGGGAGCGTGGCACGCCTGCTTCATGAATTCAGAAGGTCTCCTATCTCCACAGGTGACCTGCCGAGCTGTGGGGATTGGGGCCTACTTGGTGAGGCTGGGCCAGCGAGTGATCCAGGTGGAAAATTCTCACATCATCCTGACGGGAGCAACTGCTCTCAACAAGGTGACCAAGGACCACCCTAGGTAGGGTGGCAGGGTTGGGGGGGGGAGTTGAGGGGCGGGGGATCATGGGCTCATTTTAACATCTCACTGTCCCCTGATGGGGGATTTTTCTCAGCATGAAACCAGTATCATTTCTACTGGCGTAGGAACTGTTTTTTTTTTTTTTTCAATTTGCACTTATCTGGGTTTCTTATGGGCCAAAAACATTTTTTAAAAAATAGGCTTTTGTGGTAGCACTCTCTTGTGTACAGACATTTAAATTTTTTAATAATGATTAACTTGGCATTACATATTGCAGAAAACTGGAAAGAGACCCTCTCAAAAGTAATTTTGTTCCTACTAAAATTTTGGTGTATTTCTTTCTCATATTCTGACTCCTGGTGAATGTAGTTTGGTATTCTGTTTTCACCATGTTAAAACATATCCCGCATGACTATAAAGCCTCTGTTATACAATGTCTGATAAAATCCCAGTGAAATTCTCAAAGTCTGGTCCCTGAACCAGCAGCATCCCAGGAACTCGTTAGGAATGCAGATTCTCAGGCCTCGTTGCCAACCTGCCAACTCCGAAACACTAGGCAGGGTTTTGTTTTTTTGAGAAGACCAAAGTAATCGGTAGGATCGCTGGTGCTCAGAACTGGGCTTCATATTGGAATTACCTAGAAGTTTAAGGAAAAAGTACAGCTGCTGCGTCCCAGCCCCAAAGATTCTGCTGTAATTGATCTGGGTGCAGCCTGGGCAGCGGGATTTTTGAAAGCTCCCAGGTAATTGTAGTGTGTAGCCCTGGTGGAGGACCACCGAGGAAGATGATTTCCAAACAGATGGAAGGGGCCTGAGCGGGGGGAGCCCTTGCTGACTGCGCCATGTCAAAGCAGGTCCTGGGCAGAGAGGTTTACACCTCCAACAACCAGCTGGGCGGTGTGCAGATCATGCATTACAATGGCGTCTCCCACATCACCGTGCCAGATGACTTCGAGGGCGTTTATACCATCCTGGACTGGCTGTCCTACATGCCGAAGGTGCAGTATCCCCCTCTGCAGCGTCGGGTCTGGAAGACTGTTACCAGGTTCACTTGCTGGGTAACATGGCCATTTGGGAAACAGGGAGTGCCTCACTGTAGCTGGGGTTGATTTTCCTTTACTCCTCCCTCCTTCCCTCTCGGACACCCAGCCCTGTACTGGCTGTTCTTTGCTTTTTTTTTTTTTTTTTTTTTTAATGCCCATTATAAGGAATGCTGATCCTTTGGAAAGGGATGTCATTGCCTCTCATCAAAAGAGGTAACACTGAACAGTAGAGAATCTTGGAGCTTTGCAGACAGGCTGGATTTGATTCCTGGCTCCCTCCTTGCTAGCAGTGAGACCTTGGGACATTCTCTTAATCTTTCTGAGCCTCAGTTTCCTCATCTGTGAATTGGGAATCACAAAAGCCTCCACCCCAGGGTGTTTCCATGGTGATTCAGTGCAATGATGAGAACCGGCTGTCTTGGCAGGTCCTCACCAAATGCTACTTATACTGGTGAGGACTGGCTAGTTAGGCTGGGCTCTGCTACGTAACCAGGCATAATCATGGTCAGAGGAGAGACACAGATAGCAGGCATCACCGACAAGCACCGGAGACTAGGTTGGTTTCCTTTTCTAGGATAATCACAGCCCAGTCCCCATCATCACGCCCACGGACCCCATTGACAGAGAAGTTGGATTCTTCCCAACCAAGACTCCCTATGACCCCCGGTGGCTGCTTGCAGGAAGGCCTCACCCGAGTAAGTTCTAAAGTGCTTTGCTTGAATCTTGGCTCTTGGGTTTCTTTTCTGCATCTGGGATGAAGGAACACTCAGGGTGGAAGTACTGATCCTTGGTCATGGATCCCAGAGGGGTACACCTGACATCAGATGTGGTGAGAGTGGAAGAATTGGGATTTTTTTTTTTCCTCTATGCTTTTCTTGAGCTGCTAACCAAGAAGAGGTGGAAACAGCCTCCGATTTCTGGGGCCTGGTAGATGGAAGGGAAGTGCAACGGGAGGCATGGCCTGTCTCCCCACACTGCCCCATGGTTAGAGGTGAAAAATGCAGACCTCAGAGCCTCCGACTCCCCCTCTCTCCCTCTTTTTGCCTCTATTTGGCTAACCCTTGCTAAAGTAGCCCTCCATGGGTTTACCCAGGACAGTCGACCTGGCCTCTTCTACATGCTCACACACATAGAGATGTGCACACTCACATGTGCATACACGTTCTCTCTGTCCCTCCCTGAGAGGGGCTGGCTTGTCTCTGGGCAGTATACAGTTACATTCTGGGCAGCCAGGACAGCACAGGAAAGCTGAGCTACCCCCATGACCATAAACCCCAGTCTAGAATTTCAGATGCTGCCACCTTTAGAGAACGGCCTGTCCAGCCAATCCAGCTGTGGGGTGCGGAATAGGGGATCCCCTACAGGATGGTGCTGGGATGGGGTGGGGCAGGGCTGTGGCCCAGGAAGGCCCGTGGCTGGCTTGCCACTCTTAGGTTTCTCTTGGGCTTCCTTGCCTGTGAGCACTGAGGGGCCTGGCTTCATTTTGATTATCAAATATTCAACTGGTTTCTGACCATTGTCTCCATATAGGAGGTAGGTTGCTTTGCGTTGAGGCACGCAGCTTCCCTCCCTGGCAGCTTACAACCCTCGTGTCGCCTGGCTTCTTTCTCCTTGTGCAGACCACGTGATGGACACGTGGTGTGCATTCCTGTCACTGCTTCCTCTCCTGGGATGGCTGCAGCTGACGTCATCACATCCTCCCTCCTCCACTCCCCTCCTCTTTCAGTCTCTTCCCTGTCTCTGTCTCAAGTCTCTGTCTCACTCTCCCTCTTTTGGAAATTGAAGATGTCCCCAGCCCAGTTAAGTGTGAGGCTGCAGCCTGCACATTGAAGATGAGGCTTCCGAGGCAGGTGGTCCCTTCCCCAGATCCCACCTTTTGAAGGTGTCCCGTCAACTCTCTTTGCCTCCTGGGCTGATCCTTGAGATTAGGATCTTCATGTGCTTGGCATTGACGGGAGCTGATATAGTTAGATGTTCCAAGTGAGCTGATTCCTGACTTGGCATATTTTCTGCAGCCAGGTTTTTTTGGTTTTTTTTTTTAGTTTTTTAATATTGTGTTTTGTTTTTTAATGGGATTGGGATCTGTATGGTTTTTAGGAGAAACAGGTGTTTGGGCTGTCAAAGGCCAGTTTATCTGTCCCACCAGGCAGACCCTGGGGATCCTCATCAACCCAATCCAACCCTTTGGCCTGGGCCTCTGTCCTCTTGTCCACAGCTCTGAAGGGATCCTGGCAGAGTGGATTCTTTGACTATGGCAGTTTCAAGGAAATCATGGCACCTTGGGCCCAGACTGTGGTGACAGGACGAGCAAGGTAACTTTGAGGATGGGGCGGGCTGCACTCACCTGGCCTCCCCCAGCATTGGGACTTCCAGACACTAGACCATGAGTCCTTTTCTTTCAGATGACCCCCAAGAGCACTTTCCTTTTGACCTCAGGATTTTCTGAAACAAAAAATCTGGGGAATAGTTTTCTGGATGATGACTTTCTTCATAAAGTCTAGATCTTTCTGTGGCCTTAGTAGGCATCTCAGCCAACTTACTCCTGGGAGTCAGCACCCTCGCCCCTAGTGTCTAGCCCTGAGGCAGGGCTCCCTAGCCAAGGGGACCATGGGCCCCCTTTGGGAATCAGAAGATAGCTCTTGGTGCTCCCACCAGCTAACTGCACAGACACTCCAAACTATGAATTCCATTTCAGGAGGACCATGGTCAGGAATCCCCTTGTCTACACAGCTGGTGGATGGCTTAAATGCTTGGATGCTTCCAGAGCTGAGCAGCTCACTCATCAGTGGTGTAGTCCTCATTTTTTTAGACATGTCCCACTCCCTGTAAGATCCTTCCCTGTGTGGAGCCCAAAACAGTGTCCTTATAATTTACCATTCAGATTCCTGGTATGATGTAGTTGCTACACGTTCTGGCTCTGGAGTTAGATCTGAGGTCAAGCCCAGCCCTGTCACTCACCTTCTTTGAGCCTTTGCATCTTCATCTGCAAGATGGGGATGATAATCCTACCCTCCGAGGACTGTTTGTGATGATGTATGTTAAGCACTTACAATATCATAAATGCGGGGGCCTGAGTGGCTCGGTTGGGGAAGCATCCAGCTCTTGATCTCAGGGTTGTGAGTTTGAGTTCTGTGTTAGGCTCCATGCCAGACATAGAACCTATTTAAAAAAAAAAAAATCATAAGTGCTCCATAAGTGGTAGTGGTTGCTAGTACTCTCTTTGTGGTTGCTATTATTTCTCTCCTGGGCCATAAATAAGTATTAAAATACTAAGCCTAGAATTAACAGCTACTCCTCTGTGTTTTATTTTAAAACATTTTTTTAAAACCTAAAACGAGATTTGCTCCCCCTTCCATGTGGAGGTTTTTCATTTACTTAAAGGCTTTCCTTCCTCCTGCCTCTAGGGTCATTGAGAGCGTAAACAAGAGTAACCCAGGGATGCACCCGGCAGAGGGCCACTGGTAGCAAGTGGTGATAGTCCCTGATGTCATGGAATCCCCTGAATGGAAGCTCTTTCCAGCTCAATATCCCTTTCCAAATATGCCTTGGTGCCTACACCTCCTCCGTCCCACATGGTAGCCGCTGGCCGAGTATGGTCATTAAAACATAAAATGAATTGAAAGAGGAAAACAGATCCTCTTCCTCTGTTGCCACATTTCAAGTGCTCAGCATCACAGAAAGTTCTAGGGGACAGCGCTGCTCCAGTCCCTGCCCTGGCCTGACCATCCCCATCACCATAGCAGCGGTTGTCCCAAGAAGGGCACCAATAGCAGCGCTCTAGCCCGCCAGCTCATGAGGCGGCTCTTACTGCTTTGCTAAGAGCAGCTTCTTTGCCTTCCAATGAAATAACCTGTCAGAGTAAAAACCGTGGTCTCCTCCACATGCCCCCATCCCCGCCATTAGTGCCCATGTATCCAGGATGCCCACAGAGTGTCAGCTTGGGCTGGGTGGACTCATCTACCTCTGAATCCATGGGGGGGGGGTCACCTGGCTTACCCAGGCTGGCTTACTCATGCTCGGCCTTGCAGGCTAGGGGGGATCCCTGTTGGAGTGATCGCTGTGGAGACGCGGACCGTGGAGGTGGTGGTGCCTGCGGACCCTGCCAACCTGGATTCAGAGGCCAAGGTGAGGGGGCTGGGAATTTGGGACTGCTGTGGCTTAGCCAATAAGAGTGGGTCCTGGGTGGTCACATGCCAGAGCCTTGGGGAGCCCTGGGACCTGAGGGTGCATTTCTCCAGCACCGTTTCTGTGGGATGCATAAATGTCCCACCCTATCTTCTTCAGAGAGTGACACGTCCCTGGGGAATCCTTCCTGACTTCCGCCTCGGTCCCTGTCACTGCTTCTAAGGTGTGCCGTGGCACAGACTGAGAGGAGCTCAGGAGGCGGAGGGTAGGTCATAGGACTCAACATGGCCCGGACTAGCTTGGCATCCTTTTGAGCCTGAAAATGAAGCAAAAGGAAACTCTGAGGGCTGCAGTGTGAGAAACAGGCAGGGCCCCTAGCAAACGAGCTTCGGGCCCTCCCTGTGAGCACTGGCTCTGGTGTGGGTACCAACACAGACCAGACTGCCTGCCCTCTAGGGTGTGGCTCAGGCAACTGTCCCCATCTTACCCAGGGGAGTCTGATCCAGGTCGCTCTGTATTCCAGATAATCCAGCAGGCAGGCCAGGTGTGGCTCCCAGACTCAGCCTATAAGACAGCCCAGGCCATCAAGGATTTCAACCGAGAGAGGTTGCCCCTGATTATCTTTGCCAACTGGAGAGGGTTCTCTGGTGGCATGAAAGGTAAGGCTGCCTCTCCTCTATATATCCCAGAGCGGAGATGGGGTGGGGGGACACGACCAGCACCCAGGATGGGGAAGCCCCCTCCAGGGGGTGCTGCAGTTCTACTCTGTATGGCCCCATCATCCTCTTAGCTGAGACGCCCCCTCCCACAGTCCTGAGGATGGGAGCAGTTCAGGTAACATCTTCCCATTTTACAGATGAGGAACTGAGGGTTCCGAATGTGACTGGCCAGAGATCATGCCATGAGGGGCAGGGCAGGGAAGGCAGCCCTGGGAGCTTTTACACCCATGAAAGGACTAAGGTGATGACCAACCCAAGAGGTCTGAGGTCAGGATTTGACGAGCTGATCACTGGTGCATGGTGTTAGTTAGCTCTTGGTGTGATGATGGCCAATTTTATCATTGCAATATAACCATGTAAAGGGCCTGGTACTTGGAGGGCCACATCTTGGTAGAAAATAAGGGTCATACTGTGTGTGAGCAGGAGGCAAGGACATGGGTAAGGTGTCTGTGTGCTAGAAATGGCAGGATCAGGAGGGGGTGCTATCACCGGCCAGGGCATCCCAGAGTCAGAGCTGGAAGGAATCCCCAGGAGGGCACTACACCTCCTTTTACAGATGGGAACGCTGAGGCCCAGGGAGGGAGAGTGATGTGTCTGAGGTCACATGGACAGTCAGGGTGACGTCTGAACCTAGGCCCACGCCTGACTCCCAGCCCAGTGCTCTTTCTGTGGTGCCACCAAGCATCCCAGCTGAACACACCTTCTCAGGTTCCCAAGGATGAGGAGGGCTGTGGACTTGGTGTGTGGACAGATGTTAGGGCCTGAAGCCTTCTTGCCAGGTGACTGCTTTGCTTTTCAGATATGTATGACCAGATGCTGAAGTTCGGAGCCTACATTGTAGACAGCCTCAGACAGTACAAACAGCCCATCCTGATCTACATCCCACCCTATGCAGAGCTCCGGGGGGGCTCCTGGGTGGTCGTGGACTCCTCCATCAACCCCTTGTACATAGAAACGTATGCAGACAAGGAGAGCAGGTGGGTGCATCACTTCCTCCACCTGGCTGAACCTTTGCTTGTTCTCACCTCCTAGTCCTGAGGCCCCATCACCTTTGAGCCTCTGGCCAGGAATTGCAAGGTCATTCTGAGTTTCTCTTTCCCCTTTTTCTGTTTCTTTAAGATTTTTTGTATTTATTTGAGAGAGAGCAAGAGAGAGAGCAGGAGTAGGGGGAAAGGGTACAGGGAGAGGGAGGAGCAGGCTCCCCACTGAGAGGGAGCCAGTCCCATTTGGGACTCAATCCCAGGATCCTGAGATCATGACCTAGGCTGAAGGCAGACGCTTAACTGACTGAGCCACCCAGGCACCTGGTATTCTGAGTTTCTGAAGGATGGAGAGCCTCTAGTTTTACCAATCTGAAACTAGCATCCAGTGCTCAAGTAGATTTTCACAGAAGAGGGGCACCTGGGTAGCTCATGTAGTTACACATCTGCCTTTGGCTCAGGTCCTGAACCCAGAATCCTGGGATTGAGCCCCATATTGGGCTCCCTGCTCAGCACAGAATGTGTTTCTCTTTTTCCCTCTTACCCCTCCATCCACTTGTGCGAGCTCTCTCTCTCTCTCTCTCTCAAATAAATAAATAAATCTTAAAAAAAAATTGTCTCAGAGTTAGTGGCTGGAGCCAGAGGCAGCAGAACTATTGTTTGTACTTTCATGACTTATACTCACCTGCTTCCCAAGGAAGTTTGCAATAAAAAAGTAAGGAAAGACAGAAAGCACCTGAGCTTCCTGACCACCAGGATAAAAAGGGAAATACAACAGTTATCTAATTCTCACTAGACTCTGATTCTCTCCCAGAGCTATGAGTTCCTGTAGGGGCTGTGCTTTATTTGATTTTATAACCCAGGGCCTAGCACCATGCCTACCTGCTAGGGGGTGGTTGGAAAATAGTGGCTGAACCAATGACAGAAATGATACTTGGGTGAGAGGATAGCAGTTCTTCAGAGGAGAGAAAACCTTGGTGGTATTTAAGGAGGAATTCATCCCAGGAACGTTTATAGAAAGAATAATGACAGTAATACTTACCACACAGTGTTTGAGTGACTTAGGACGTAAAGACCTCAGGAGTAATTCTGCCCAAGATAGAGGCTTCCTCTTCCTGTGACATTCATGCATTCCTTCATTCAAGATTTATTGAGTACAAACTCTATGCCAGGCATTATGGTAGACATTGTGATGTGGTGCAAATGAGCCACGCCTGTCTGCCTTCAGTGCACCTAGACCATCACCGGGGGCTGTTGAGGTCAGGCCTCCAGGAAGACTCAGGACACAGGCAGCTTCCAGTGGGGTCAATCATGAACTTTTCACTCTGGCCACCAGGAAGCTCAAAGCTCCATAGAGTATTCCTCGGGGCTTCCAAGCTATCAAAAGAGGATGGGGATGGGCAGTCTGAGGGGTGAGTGAGAGGGTTGAAATAGGAGGCCAGCTCATACTAGATCATGCTGGCCCCTTCATTGTGACTCTGTGAGCTTTAAGGGGATCAGCAACAGTATCGTGGCCTGAGGAGAACAGACATTAGAAAAGTCACAAAGGACTGAGGCTGAAGAGCAGGAAGGCTAGGCTGTTTTGGAGAAAGTCATATGTGCTCAGAGCTGAAGGGGCCTCCCAGGGTTCAGAAAACTTGAATTAAAGAAGTTGGCTCAGCCCCTCATTTTATGGCTATAGAAGCAGATGACCAGAGAGTCCCCTCTGACTTGCCTGAGGTCACAAAGTGAGTCCATGAAAGAGCTAAGAACTCATACCCAGATTTCCTGGCTCTTCTGACTCCACCCCCACATCTCCTGGCTATGGCTTATTGGGGAACATCTCATAGACCTTGCCTCTTCTTTTTTCAGGGCAAATATTCTGGAGCCAGAGGGCACAGTGGAGATTAAGTACCGAAAGAAAGATCTGATAAAGACTATGAGAAGGATCGACCCAGTTTGCAAGAAACTCATGGAAGGGCTAGGTAAGAGGGTTAGAATGCATCATCTCTCAGAGGGCAAGAGAGGCCCAGCCTGCTCCACCATTGGAGGTTTCTAGTATGGTGAAAACAGTGAAATGTACCAAAACACAGCTACAAAAATGGTGAGATATTTTCAAAGTGTTTTCATATAGCAAAGTCAATGCCTTAAAAAAAAAAAAAACTCTTTAATGCCTTAGTGTATTTATTTCTCAACACACACAAAATATAAAAATGGAAGTATTTGGGGCTGATGAAGAAGATCAGAATTTTCACAGCAAAACATCCCTTTAGAATTTTCCATCCAGTTAAAATATTTTACCAGTTTTGTTTGAGCTGATAGCTTTGTTTCACTTGCAACCTTAGATATAATTCTCTTAAAAGTCCATATTGGGGGTGCCTGGGTGGCTCAGGCAGTTCAGCGTCTGACTCTTGATTTCGGCTCAGGTCATGATCTCAAGGTCATGAGATCAAGCCCCACATCATGTTCTGCTCTGACCGTGACACCTGCTTGACGTTGTCTCTCTCCTCTCCCTACCCCCTTACTCCCACTTGTGTGCTCTCTCTCTTAAAAAAAAAAAAAAGTCCATACTGGGTGGCAATATCTTTATAACTGTGCTCTTTACAAGAGATGTGTGTGATTTCTTAGGTTTGGTATCAGGGTAATGCTGATGAGTTAGGAAGTGTACTCTCCTGTTTTCTGAGTTTGAATTGGCATTATTTCTTTAAATCTTCGATAGATTTCTCTTTTTTTAAAGATTTTATTTATTTATTCATGAGAGACACACAGAGAGAGGCAGAAACATAGGTAGAGGGAGAAGCAGACTCCCTATGGGGAACCTAATGCAGGATTCGATCCCAGGACCCAGGGATCACAATCTGAGCCAAAGGCAGATGCTCAGCCATTGAGCCGCCCAGGTATCCCTGATAGGAGGTTTCTGGCTACAAATCCCCCTTTATTATATATAGGACTATTCAGGTTATCTGTTTCCTCTTGGCAGAGCTTCCCTGATTTGTATATTTCAAAGGATTTGTCTATTTCATCTAAGGTGTGAAGTTGGCAGAGTTGCTTATAATTTCCCCTCAGTATACTTTGCAACATGTATTAGAAATAGTAACTGATTGTATCCCATAAGGATAGTGGTGCTTTCTGAAAAGCAGGGGGGGCGGTGCACGTTCACGGTTGCATGCTGAGTACTGTCTTACCATCAGGAATGCATTTCTGGGATCGCAGGAGCAGCTCGATTTCGATTTGGGGTATGGTTGGGATTAAAGCACAGGTCTATGCCGCCAACCATGGTTTGTGCCCTTGCCCTCAGGAATGTCTGAGCTCTCCGACAAGGATCGCAAGGACCTGGAGGGCCAGTTGAAGGCCAGGGAGGACCTGCTGCTGCCCATCTACCACCAGGTGGCGGTGCAGTTCGCCAGCCTCCATGACAAGCCCATCTGCATGCTGGAGAAGGGTGTCATCTTTGTAAGAGCCTGCCACTGTGGGGCCACATGGTTTCCAAAGGAGGGGATCTGGGTGGGAATGCTACACATTAGAAGCACCTGTGGAGCTATTAAAAAACAAAAAATCCCAGGGCCCAGATGGTTCTCCAGACCAATTAAATCAGAGTATCAAAGGATAAGAGCCCAGCACACTATGGTTTCAAAGCCCCGGGAGATTCCAACAGGCAGCCAGGTTTGGGGACCATCAGTCTGACCTCTGACCTCTGTATGTGTCTATAACTGCTGGGCCAGATTTGGGACTGATGGGACCCAGATGAGACCTGTACTCACCCACTACCAACCCTAACAAGCCCCACCCCATTGTCCTGCCCCCATGAGGATGTCCTATAGTTACCTACCACCCTGTGTGTGGTGCTCCCCGTCCCCCCACCCACAGCCAGCCTAAGCCCTCTGTGCCTCTGGTCAGCCAGCATAGTGTTCTGGTGGGATCTCGGCTCTGCCCCCTACCCCCGACCCCTGGCAGGTTCCTTCACCTCCTACAAGCCCCAGCTGCCTGGTCTATAAAGTAGGAATGATCACAGAGCCTGTGCCCGGTGCAGGGCCCAGCCCCACATGGGGCCTTGCATCTCCTCCCTCCTTCTCGGAGGGCTCAGGCCTGAGGATTGTCTGCAGGACATCCTGGAGTGGAAGACTGCACGCACCTTCCTGTACTGGCGTCTGCGCCGCCTCCTGCTGGAGGACCAGGTCAAGCAGGAAATCCTGCAGGTCAGCAGTGAGCTGAGCCACGTGCATGTCCAGTCCATGCTGCGCCGGTGGTTTGTGGAGTCGGAGGGGGCCGTCAAGGTGAGCCCAGGGTGGAGAGGGGGATGGGGGCGTGAGGGGCCAGAGGCTAGCCTGCTCGGCGGTGGGGTCCCTCTGAGGCAGCCTCTCCTCCCTTCCCCAGGCCTACCTGTGGGACAACAACCAGATGGTGGTACAGTGGCTGGAACAACACTGGCAGACGGGGAACAGCCTGCGTTCCACCATCCATGAGAACATCAGGTGCTTGAAGCGAGACTCTGTCCTCAAGGCCATCAGACGGTGAGTGGCCACCCTGCCCACCAGCATATCCCTTGGACTTCTTGGCAAGTGCTGAAGCCAGGATTTACCTCCATCTGCCTGACTCCAGAGTGGCTGCATGGTCTCCGGGCCTTGGGCTGAGGTCCGCAGCTCAGAGCTGTATTCCTGGCTGGAATATGATAGGGAGACCCCCTCCAAGGTCACAGCCAGTGTACATTCATGAGAACCCAAGTTCTCAACTGCTAGACTGTAGGCTGCTGGCTCCCATTTGGTATTAGCCTTCCCAAAGGATTTGCTCACCCCATTCCAGTGGGCTTCCCTATGAGGTAGGTACTTGATCATGTGGGATCCTATTTGCGGAATGAACCTGAGGTGCAGAGAACATGCTGGCTGTCCAGTCACATGGCTGGAGGCTGATTGAGTCCACTGTCCTTTGAGGCGTTCTCATCCCTGGGTGGTCTTCTCTCCTGCCATGTGGGACCGTCTCCCCTATGGTGACCACAGCATGAAGAGGTTTGGAAGCTCTGGGTTGTCTGTCACTCACCCAGGAACATGACATGGCCCTGCACAGGAATTCTGGGGACTGTCCCGACCTAAGTGGCGGGAATGACCCCAACCCTTCTCTGCCCTCCCCCACAGCCTGGTTCAAGACAATCCTGAAGTGGCCGTGGACTGCATAGTGTACATGAGCCAGCACATCAGCCCAGCCGAGCGAGCCCAAGTCATTCACCTCCTGTCTACCATGGACAGTCCCGCCTCCACCTGACCCCTGCCCACTAGGCCACTTGCAGGACCACAGGCAAGAGAAACCATGTTGACCCGCCTACCGCAGGCCTTGGGGGTTTGCTTTAAAAAAAGACTTCTGAGCATTTCTGCAGGACTGCTGGCCTCCCACTCACTCTTGTCTCAATAAAAGGCTCAGGAGTGTCCCCTTCCAAACAGAAATAGCTTCCTCTCCATTGCTGGGAAGTTTGTGGTAGTGTCTCTTGAAACAACATGTTTTGCTGCATCACTGAATCAAAGTGAACCCAAAGACTCCAGTTTCCTTTTGCTTTCTGGTGCCTGGTGTGCGGGATACAGGTGTTCTTTTAGGCTTGTTTTGTATCAGATCATGGAATCTGTTATTTTTTTTTTTTTTTTACTCTGAGACCAACTCTTGATGGAAGCATCTTCTCTATTTCAGCAGAATAAATGGGCTGAGGAAAGAAGGACAGAGACAAGAAAAAAAAAAAACAAACCCAAACCCTATTTTTGTAACGATACTTACTTGGATACCATCAAGTCACCCAGGAAAGGGTATGAATGATTTTTTAAGAGAAGAAAATGATATATTGCTCCCCAGATGGCCAGGAATGTCTCATTGGTAGGCCATGCTTCGAGATTCTGTTTTTGAGAGAGGGAAGGTAAATGAGCAGAATGGTCTGACCATAAATTTCAGGACCTTGGAAAACAGCTTCCATGTGGCTCCTTGCCCTCCGCCTACCCCTTCCCTCCCCCTGCATGCACCCTGTGGCCAGGTTGGGAGTACAGAGGCAGCAGGGACACCATCACCAGGCTCACAGCCTAGCTGGCTGGTGAGGGTCACTGCTATGATTACCACTACGCTCCTTGGGGAGGCCTGTCTGCTGTCACTTCCTCACCTGGTGCCCTGATGTCTAATGGGGGGGATCCTGCCCAAAGGGGCAGAGCTGTTGGGGACTTAGCCACAAGGGCCCCACTGATTTGCTCAGGGAGACCTCTGTAACATGCCCACCAGCACTGGGCTCTGAAGGCTGCCCAGTGTCAGGGTCTGCTCTCCTTTTGGCCCCATCCCTCGGTCCTCAGGTGCCAGTAATGGGGCCAATTAGCCGCCTCCTACTACTGGGATGGGCAGTTTGTCTGAGGACACCAAATGTCATGCCTGGCCAGTTCAGAGGCTGGCGAGGATGCCCAGGGAAGCCCCCACAAGCCAGGATACTTGGGGATGCCTGAGTTGAAAAAAAAAAAAGTTTGGCTTAGCCAGTGACAGTCCTGCCAGAGGATGGTGTCACAGGGGCAGTGAGGGGTGGGAGGAAGATGAATGATCAGTTGTCCCATCCTGAGACCAGTTGGTGGGAGCAGAAATCCATGCTGCCTGGGGACCTGAATGTTGCCCTGTGCAAGAGGTGCCCTTGGCTTTGGAGGGAAAGATAAGTCGATAACTAGCTGCTACCCAGGAATGGTGGGGGTGGGGGCGAGCCTACCAGGAGATGTGTGGAATAAAGTATTTTTTAAAGGAAGCACTTTGGCCTTGACTTATTATCTGGACCAGAAAATGAAGGCCACCTCGCTGGGTGATTTCCCCGGAGCCCACCAGCCTCCTCTGTCGGCTGAGATCTTGAACAAGCCCCTATCCGAGGAACACAGAGCTCTGAGAGGAGTTTCTTTCCCAGAGGGCCACAGGTGGACTTAGTCATTTCGGCCTGATTTCACAAATGGGCACATGATACTGTCAGCCAGCTGATGATACTGAGGTCACCAGAGTGGCAATCAGCTGAAAGTCCTTTCCCTGACGAGCCTGGACAGAGGCCTCTGTGGGCAGCCTGGCTCCAACCCGGATGCTCAGAGTGATGGCACCTGGCTACATGTGGTGCCCTGACTTCATCCCATAGGATCCTCAGAACCCCTGAAGTGCAAGCTATACTCTGTCCTCACTTTGATTGCCAGGAAAACTCTAGCTCCAAGATGACCAGACTTGCCCAAGACCACATAGCTGGTAAGAGTTGGGGCCAGGCACTCAAGCTGAGTCAGACCCAACCTTGCTGGGCTTTTTGCTTGCCCAGAAATCCTGAACCTTTGCAAAGGTTATATCCTGAAACAGGAGGACATCATCTAGATGTGTCTGCACTCTTCTCCAACCAACATCTTTATTCAGATCCCCATCAAGACCCTGGCACCTCCTAGGCCAGGCCTCGGCTGGGGGCCAGCTCCACATTCACTGAAGTCTCTCCCTCCAGATCAGCAGAATCTAGAGCTCCCCTGCCCAAACCACTTGAACAAGTCCCCTGTCCTTGCACGTACAGCTTGTCTGCGTCATGAATGTGGGGTGCTGCCAAACTTGGCAACTTCTGCCTTGGTTTGCCTTCCCCACTATATTCTCCAGCTCTTTAAAGTCAGGTGGCCTTTTAACCCATTTTCCCCCTGCCACTTTATTATGAAAAGCCTCCAAATGCCAAAAAAAGTCATTCTCTCCCACAGACCCCCAATCATCCAGTACATGCTGCTACCCTTGACACTTTCTTATGTTTGTCCTTGCTTACCACCTCTTTCTCTGTGTGTCCATCCTTCTCTAGATCTATCAGTCCATTTCCTTATTTGGGCACATTGCAGAGTAAGTCGCAGATTTAGGATACTTCACTAGGGTTATTTTTGCATTTCAAATGCATTTTTTTTTTCTTTAAACCACGTCCTGAGCAAATCTGCCTGCAAGGGTGCGTTGAGAACAACAGAGGTGTGTTGAGGTGAGGCAGCCAGCCCTGTGGCCAGGGAGGATGTCTCCCGGTACATGGGCCTGTCTGTGCCAATCATTTTCATCAACTATTTATTGAGCACATGCTATGTGCCAAGCGCTATGTCAGGGGGGACAGCCATGGGCAAGACAACCCACTCACGGTCACGGGAGCTGATAGCCTGAGTCCCCAAAGGTAGAAATTTCAGATGGGTAACCATAGGGAACCCTCCCCATCACAACGAGTCAAGCAGTGTTAAATCCATGAATGCCCAGGGTCTGTTTTATTTTGGTGTCCTATTTCTTTCAGTGCTAGGTGCCCCTTTCAGGGTCACTGTGAGAGGAACTTAACAGAGAAGGGACCACAAGACCACAGCAAGGGTCCCAGATGACCACCAGGCACAGGAAAGGCTCCTGGGTACTCAGCTAGTGTGGGCAAACCTGTCTTCTTCTGGCCCACGCAGCCGATGCCCGGAGCCACACCAAGGCTCTCTGTCAGTAGGTTACACCCACAATGCCCTGCAGTTCACTTTCAGGTGAGCACAGACTGTTTCTCCTGCGAGAAATGCTCCTTCCCTTTTGACCTTTGCCTAGCTGACTCTTACTCATCCCTCAAAACCCAATTCAAATGGTGCTTCCTACAGACAGTGTTTTCCCTGACCACCATCCTGTAGTTTGGGAGCCCATTCTCTGTTTCCCTGTGATTCCACAGCTTCTGTGCTACCCCCTTTTTTTTTTTTTTATTCATGAGACACACACACACACAGAAAGGCAGAGACACAGGCAGAGGGAGAAGCAGGCTCCATGCCGATGTGGAACTCAATCCTGGGTCTCCAGGATCACACCCTGGGCTGAAGGCAGCGCTAAACCACTGAGCCACCCAGACTGCCCATTCTGTGCTACTCCTTTTGCATGATATATGAAATGTGGGTTTGAAAATGAAATATAGGGGTGCCTGGGTAGCTCAGTGGTTGAACATCTGCCTTTGGCTCAGGTCATGATCCTGGGGTCCTGGGATCCAGTCCCGCATCAGGCTCCTTGTGGGGAGCCTGCTTCTCCCTCTGCCTATGTCTCTGCCTCTCTCTCTCTCTCTCTCTCTCTCTGTGTGTGTCTCTCAAGAATAAATAAAATCTTTTAAAAAATGAAATATATACCTAGGGATCCCTAAACTGGCTACAGAGCAGAAGAGGGATTTTGGAGAGCAGTCTTATTGGCAGAGAGGTAGTCCCCTTCTGGAAGGTGAGGGGAAAGGCCACTTTCAATGGTGAGCTGTATCTTATGATATTCTGACCCATGTGTATCGCTGAGCAGCTTCAGGCACAGGAAACACATGCCAAGAGTCTAGGATTTTTCTTTATTTTTTTTTTATTGTGGTAAGATATACAGAACATAAAATTTACCTTTTTAACCATTTTGAAGTGTACAGTTCAGTGACATTACATGTATGTTCACCATCCGTCTCCACACTGTCATCTCAAGCTGGAACTCCTTACCCCTTAAACACTCCCAAGCCCCCTGCCTCCAGCCCGGGCAATCTGCAGCCACTTCTTGAATCTGAATTCGCCTACTCTAGGTACCTCCTCCAAGTGGAATCATGCAGTATTTGTCTTTTTGTGACTGGCTTGTTTCACTTAGGGGAATGCCCACGAGCTTCATCCACGTTATAGCAGAGGTCAGAATGTCCTTTACAAGGCTGGATAACATTCCATTGAACATACAAACCCGCGTCTTAGTCCCTTCGAGCTGCTATAACAAAATACCACAGGCTTAGGGGCTTATAAACAACAGAATTTCATTGCTTACAGTTCTAGAAGCTGGAAGTTCAAGATCAGGGTTGACACCATGGCCAGGTGAGGGGTCTCTTCTGGGTTGCCAACTTCTCACAGAAGGGGCAGGAAGCTCTTTGGGGCCTCTTAGAAGAGCATTAATCACATTCGTGAAGGTTCCACCGTCTTGACCTAAGTACATCCCAGAGGCCCCACCTCCTAATGCCATCACAGCAGCATTAGGATTTCAACATATGAATGGGGGGAGGGTGGCTGAACACAGATATTCAGACCATAGCACCCACATTCCGTTTATCCATTCATCCGTCGATGGCCACTTGGGTTGCTTCCACCATTTGGCTTTTGGTAATAATGCTGCTATGGTTGTGGGCGTGCACATACCTCCCGAGTCTCCCCTTTTACCTCTTTGCGGGTATGTGCCCAGATGTGGAACTGCTGAACCAAACGGCAGTTCTATGCATAACTTTTTGAGAAGAGGTCACTGTTTTCCACAGGGGCTACCCTGTTCAATGTTGCCACCAACAGTGCACGAGGGACCTGGTTTCTCCATATCCTCCCCAACACTTAACGGCTTTTTTGTTCATTTTTATAATAGCCTTCCTTCTAGGTCAAGCTTGGAAGTAATTTGAACTCAGGAGTCATTGAAACGTTTTGCTTGCATCCCTTAAACCTGGTGGCGGGGACATGCAGGCTCACCTGTGAGCATGCCTTTAGATTTTCTTTATTTTTTTAAGATTTTATTTATTTATTCATGAAAGACACAGAGAGAGAGACAGGCAAAGACATAGGCAGAGGGAGAAGCAGGCTCCATGCAGGGAGCCTCATGTGGGACTGGATCCCGGGACCCCAGGATTACAACCTGGGCCGAAGGCAGACGCTCAACCCCTGAGCCACCAGGTGTCCCTAGATTTTCAATTCCTGTGCATTCTGCCCAGCGGCTCCTGCCCTGGCCTCCCTTCCTTCTGCCAGTTTGGTCTTTGTCCGGCTACCCCTAGACTGGAGATAGGGGTGCTGTGACCCTCGGGCTGGGAGGTTCTGCATTCACACCCAGAGAAGGCCCAGTGTCACAACCAGCATCGTCCAGAGGCAACACCTGCTTCATTGTCTCTTCGCCTACTTCGGTCCGTTCCTTCTATCTCTTTCCCTAACCCTCCACCAGCCGCCCCTTCTGGAGCAAACACCCCGAAAGGCAGGGCAATGTGGTGTTAAGAGCCGGGAGATCTGCAGAGCTGGGGTCAAGCCAGTTTCAGCTCCACTTCCAACCAGCAAGCAGAGGGACCAGCTGAGCCCTGGGAGATGGATAAGGGGCCGTGGGGAAGCAGAGCGCCGTTGGAGTCCCATCTCCAGCCCTGGCTAATCACAGTTAAGTGGGCTGAGCCTCAGTTTCCACTTCTGTAAAATGGGGTGTTTGTTTCCTGTGGCGGTTGTCACAATTATTCCAAGCTTGGGGGGTATACAAACAACGCAAACTTACTCTCTTACAGTTCTGGAGATCAGAAGTCTGACATGGGTTCTCGCAGGCTAGAATTAGGGTGTTGCGAAGCCTCGGGCCCTTTTGGAGGCTCTCAGGGAGTCTTGGGTTTCCCAATGTCTAGAGGCCCCATTGCATTGTCAGAGGCAGCAAGGTAGCCTCTTCGGCGCTGACACCGAGCCTCCTGCCCCCCTCTTGTACTGAGAAGGACCCTGTGATTACAACGGGGCTTACCTAGATAGTCCAGGAGACTCTCCTTAGTTTAAGGGCAGCTGATACACAACCTTAATTCCACCTGCTGCCTCCATCTCCCTTGCTGTAACATAACAAAGTCACAGGATTAGGACGTGGTCACCATCGGGGAGCCGCTATTCCGCTTCCCACGAGGGATGGCAGCTGTTCCCCCTGGAGAACAGGATAAATGAAATAAGCCATGTCGCAGGGCACTTAGGGAGTAAGCTCCCGTACACATTGGCCGGTGGTGTTACTCTTTCTGTTGTTAGAACGTGGATGATTTCTCCCAGAGGGAGAAGAAAAGCTGCACGATCACAAGCTGAGTCTGTTTTGTGATCTGGGAAATGGGACCATCTCCTGCCTCTGTGGGTGACTGAGCTGTACTGGTCAGGAGATGCTTCCTGGTATTTAGTTTGGCGCAGCACACAGCTGGTGTTCAAATGGTGGCAGCGAGTATTTTTCTCCGGAGTTGACCAGCTGCAGAGAGCCTCCGTGAAGCCTCATTCCACTGGTCTCTCTGTGCTTTCTCCCGGGGTCAGCACAGCCCCGCACAGGTGGGGCTCGGGTTGTGACTGGGGCTCTGGCCTCGAGCTTGTGACCTTATGACCTTGGAATTTTTGCCTGGATTCTGTGCCTACATGGCCCCACTTGCCCATAGTAAGGAGTAGGTGGTGACCTGGCTGCTGAGGCTTCACCCTCCAGCGTACGGCGCCATCCTGCAGCTTCTACAGGTGATGCCCGTTGGCTGTGACCAACATGCCCGGGGCATTCCAACCCCAACGAATCGCCAAGGATGGTGGGAGCAGCGATGCACTTAGGTCATGGGGACACCCTAGAGCCAAGCCATGGACAGAGTATTACGGGCACCCTGTCCCTGTCCCATGCCTGGTTCCCACCAAGGTGGGCCCAGTCTGCACTTCCCCATCATCCTCCTGCCTTTCCCTTCCTGCTAATTGTTACACGTGGGTGGACCGGTCTCCCCTACGAGGATGCAAGCCACTCCCCAGGAAGGCTTAAGACTTAGGCAGCCTCCTAATTAATACACCCTTTTGCTGTTATCTTGGGTGGCAAGACATTCCTTTATTCCCTTGAGCCTCAGTTTCTTCATCTACAAAATGGGTGCAGTAACGAAGCCATGCCTGGTAGGGTTGTAATGAGAGTTGAGTGAGCTAATTGCAGGAGGGCCTGATGCTGAAAGAGTACATCTGCCCCCACCTTGTTCCCTTCTCTGACCCCAGGGATATACCAGAGGCATTGCCACTGAGCTCTAGCTCTCGAGTCTGGCACACATGGCCTCCCTCCCGCCTCTTCGGATGATCTGAGCCTCTGCTTCCTTAGCAGTAAATGGGGTTCACATCCCTGCCTGAGGCGATACCTGTCAAGAGCCTGGCAATGAAGGCTGGGAAATGATGGCTATACTAATTCTCCCAATAAGGACAGACTCCTCCCAGTTTCTGGTGCGATGAGAACCTGGCATCAGACACCTGGGTTCAGTGTTGCTGTGCTGTTGCCTGCCTGGGCCTCAGTTTCCCCATTTGTAAATGGGACCTCACCTGTGAGGAGTGAGTGACAGATGGCATTTTGTCCTTCACCCCCATCACATCTCCCTCTGAGCCACAGAGCTGCCGTCCAGCCTTTATTGACAAAAGACAGTTATTCAACACTACTCTCATGGATCTTGGCATCATCCATCCACACACGAGGTCTTCATTAACAACTCAAATATCTTAACTTGTCAGGGGTCTCGTAACACGAAGCAGCTGGGCGGTACTGCTCAGATGGGCAGCACCACACCATGTCTAAAGATGATGGATACTATGCAGAAAGTTCCAGAACCAGGTAGGAAGTCCTTAAAGATGGTCCTCGGAGACCAGCCTCAACCTTGAACCCTCCAGCTTGGCTGGCTGATGAAAATTCTGGCTCTTGGGTTTGGGAACTCCCAGACACAGGAGCCAAACATCCAGCTGGGCAAGAGAGGACAGTGGTACGAGCCACTACTGCAGTTTCTCGGCATCCACTTGGCTGGAAGATCCCGAGTTACCTTCTCTTTTCCCCAACTCACACTCTGTCCCTCCTCCAACCCACTGTCTGCAGAATCTGCCACTTGCAAAATCAGTAATTGGTAACAAGAGAAAAAAAAAAAAAGAACACATAAAAAATGGTCATAGGGCAATGAATAGGCAAACAAGTGCCAATAAATACTCTGCATTGCAGCTTTGTCAGCCCCCACCCGCCTTGTTGGTCAAGCTTTACATGGTTCAGTTTGCTTTTTTCCATCAGGAGTGTCTTAAATGCCAGCACAGATGCCCCCTGTCATTCTTCCCATCCCCCCCCAATCTGCCCTTAGAAAGCCCCGTAGCCCCAAACTATGGATGGCACCTCTCCGCTCAGGTGCATATGGGAAGAAGTCTGAATCACTACTGAGCAGTCAGAAAAATATCTGTCTCTGATTTGGAAAAAGAGGATGTTCCGTAGTATCAAAAGTGCTTCCTTCTAAAAAGCAGTCCCAGGCTGCCAAGGGATTAAGGGCCAGTTGGAGTCACGATTCCCCAGAGTAATTCAGGAGCTACGGTTGCCAGGATGCAGGGAGGGACCAGGGACTCTGATTCCAGAGGCCGCGGGCTGGGCTCGAAGAGATGGTGTGGACAGGCTCCAATAAATATAAATAAATGTACACGGGGGCACAGTGCCCTGCATGGCCCAGGGCTCTGTTTGTGAAACAGATTATGGGAGGAGCAGGCCTGGAGCTTGGGGTTCAGAGTTCAGCCCATGCCAGTCCAAGGGAAGGGCTCCGGTTGACCAGTTCTGCTCCCGGCCTCAGGGCCTGTCCTCTGGAGGCTGAAGTGGACGCTCAGTCCCAGAGGAATAAATTCAAGGGCCTCCCCGCTGGAGGGTTTCCATGGCGCACCAGTGCGTCCCATCTCAAAGGGGGCTGCGGGTCCTTTCAGGAGCCCAGCGGGGCTGCAGGCCGGAGAAATCTCGTTTTCAGGTGTCACTCTCTGGGAGGAGCATCGGGGTCTGGGAAGCTGGAATGCCTGTCCACTCTCCTCTGTTCTTCTGACTGGGGGAGGCCCCAGAGGCCTCCCGTGGAGGTGTGAGAGGCCCAGGGGTGCCAACAGGATGTAAGGGGCCTTGCTTCCAGGAACACAGGCTCCATGAGCTCCTGCCCGGGCCCCAGTGCTGCGGGCAGGTGAAGCCGTCACCTCAGAGCAGGGCGATGGGCTTGTTCCCTGGGGCGCCCAGGTACTGGGAGGAGGAGGAGGTGGCTGATGTGGCCACACCATCTGGGGTTGAGTACGTGGCATAGAGACCCGTCACCTGCAAGTCTGGGAAGGACTGGTCGCTGCCACCAGAGGCGGGGGTCAGGCCCGCCGCCCCCAGCTCACAGCCCAGGGGCGAGTCTCCGAAGGCGCCAAGCGCGTCCAGGCTGAAGGCCCCGTCCTTCATCTCCTCCCAGAGGTTCCCTTTCAAAGACAAAGGCATTTGAGTGAGCTGGCTTCGTGTCAAACAGACCTGAGTTTGAATCCGATCTTAAGGAGGAGGCAAAGACCGTGTGTGGGGTTCAAAGTCGGGTCTTGCAGGGGGGGTGTGGAGAAGCCAAGTTCCATCCCTGGGAATGTCGCTTCTGTCACAGAGCCTCAGGCTCCTCGGGATGAAATGGAGCCAATCAGAGACCCTCCCTTCTCCTGAGGCTTCCTCAGGGGCATGTGTGGCAAGCACTGACTCGCTCTCTCAGGTGTCCCATCATGGCACAGCCAGGGGACAACACAACACTTTCCCCAAACAATAATCAGGGGGACAGGCAGGGAGGGCCAGATAGATATATCCATTTAAAGGCCTTAAGTAACTCGCTCCCTAGCTAGCTAACCAACCTGCTAACCAGTCCATTCCCTCTCTAGACACGGAACTCCTGGAGGGCAGACAGTTCTTGGCCATGGGCTGGCACACAGTAGGGGCGCCCATGGCATGAATGGATGAAACACGAGGCACCTCCCTCGTCTGTCCATTCATTTGCTCGGCTCCTGTGTGTCAAGCAGGACTGTGTGGCAGGCGGGGGTCAAACCGTGACCTGGGCTGAGGTTGGCACATGCAAGTTAGAGTAGTTATTGAGTAAACATTGGGGGTCAAAGAGATCTGGGTTGTGATCCCGGCTCTGCCACTTACTAGCTGGTGATCTTGGGCCAGTGGCCTCACTTCTCTGTGTCGGTATCCTCAGCAGCAGAATGAGGACATGAAATGGCAGTGGCCTCCCAGGGTTGTGGCAGGGTGGGTTGGGGGGTGATGGCTAGGAAGTGCTGGGCACGAGGCCTGGTATACAGTAAGCACTCATGAAATGCTTGCTGTAATTCGCTGTCATGAGGAGGTTGGGAAGGACTTGCCCACGGATGGAATGGAGGGGTAAAGTCTGGCCGACCTCCTCTCCCTGGCCCTCCCCCATCTTTCTGGCTGTCCAGTTTCCCTCCCCTCCTCTCCCCCCATCCCCATTCTTCCAGCCTCACCCTGAAGAGCAAAGTCCATGATGCTGGGGTCCAGGGAGTCCACCTCAGTGCTCATGTCGCTGCCGATGTTGCTGAAGTCCACAGGGGCCCTTCCCATGGCAGGGTGGGGCAGGGGGCTGGGGCTCAGTTCTGGCAGGGCATGCAGGGGTGGGGTCTGGGCCGGGGCGGGAGAGTCTGGGGCCAGATGCGCCTGGGCCTGGACCTGGTGGTGCAGGGGGACTGACTGCAGGGACAGAGTCATCAGTGGCTGGGGTGGAAGTTGGGAGACAGCCAGGCAGCCATGGGCCATGGCTACTGTGGTGGCATGAGTCAGCACAGGGGTCTCGGGGTTGCCAGGCCGCCTGCAGCTCTCTGGCCGGTCCGAGATCAGCTTGTCCAGCTCCTCTGCAGGCAAGGGAAAGGTCCTCAGAAGCCACCCTGAAGTTCCCAGGCCCCAATGGTACCATGCATGTAACCCTAGCAATCCCCTCGGACTCTCTGAACCTCAGTCTCTTCATCTATGAGAGGGCACTGTACACTTGACACAGTGTCATTGCGGACATGTCATGAGATCTCAGATTGCTGTGTAGGGTCTTTAAGGAATGAAGGAGCCTCAGATGATAACACTAGCTCCTCTCACTGGGACAGCGCTTTAGCCCCAGGACTTCACTTGAGGCTGACAGCTCTGCAAGAGGAGGGAAGGCAGAGATGACAAGTCCCACGACACCAGGATAAAATTTATTAACACACAAGGGGTCCTAGCCACTTCTTGCTACTAAAGAGGCATTAAGAAGTATTACTGTGGGTTAAAAGTCGGATTCTCCTTAATGCTATCGGTTATAAACAAGACAGATCATTACTCTGAAATTATTTTTGGTGGTTGGCTTTTGCGTCTCCTTGAAGGTAATACCAATTTGAGCCTGGACCACTAGGGTTCCAGGACCTATTTAGGTTGGTACCTATTCTAGAAAAGAGGACACTTAGGTTAGGGGTGCCTGGGTGGCTCAGTTGGTTAAGCGTCTGCCTTCAGCTCAGGTCATGAACCCAGGGTCCTGGGATCAAGCCCCACATCAGGAACCCTGCTCAGTGGGGAGTCTGCTTCTCCCTCTCCCTCTGCCCCCCTCCCACTGCTCGTGTTCTCTCTCTCAAATGGATAAACAAAATGTTTTTAAAAATAAATAAAAAAGAAAAGAGGACACTTAGAACCTAGAAGGTGAAATGGCCTGCCCAAGATTTTACATTAAATGTGTAGGACTGTGGGCACCTGGGTGGCTCAGTGGTTGAGCATCTGCCTTTGGCTTAGGTTGTGATCCTGGGGTCCTGGGGTCATGTCCTGCATCGGGCTCCCTACAGGGAGCCTGCTTCTCCCTCTGTCTTTGGCTCTGCCTCTCTCTATGTCTCTTATGAATAAATAAATAAAATCTTGAATGAATGAATGAATGAGGACTAGCACTGGGTCTTAAGCCAGACCCCAGTGCTCTCTGAGGGGCGAGTGTCCCTGGATGCTCCCCCCACAAGGGCCTATGGGATTGCTCCATGGTCTCCTCTTCCCCACTTTATTGAATTCATCTCTGAGCTATATTCCAATCCTCCTTTATACCCACACCTCAAACATGATGATCCCCACGGAGTCAGGCCAAATGTTCCTGAGGCTGGGTGGATAATTAGCCTCCCATCTGACATTCTCCATGCAGATGTCACCTGTATGTCCCTCCCCTTCACATCTCTTAATAAAAAAAAAAAAAAAAAAGCAGATGCAATATTTTTTCCTAATATGAAAGTGATTCGTGAGCAGGGTTAAAGATTTGGAAAATACAGAAATGTGAGGAATATAAAAATTATCAGTGGTCTCTTCATTCACAGTCAAGAGTTAGGTATATTTCTTCTAGTCTGTGTGTATGTGTGTCGTTCGTGTGTGTGTGTGTGTGTGTGTGTGTACACATAAGGATCCATACACACGTGAGTGGATACACACACGTATATAAACATATGTGTGCACTTAATATACACAGTTTGAAATATGACTAGGCTGTGATATATGGTCTTTTTCACTTATTGTATTGGGAATATCTCTTTCTATTCCAAAAATATTTTTGTCTCTAATCAATCCTTGTATGGACATTATATCTATTTAACTAATCCCCTATTGTGGGATGTCTAGATTGCTTTCAACTTTCTTACTATTAGAAAAAATTCTGTGACGAATGACTTTGTAAACCTTCTGTTGAAATTCTTTTTCATCCTCCACATACGTTGCCAGAAGTAAAATAACTGGACCGAAGAAAATGGGGCAAGGTTTGCAGGGCTCTGTTATATGACTTTGCCCTGGAAAAGCTTAACCTCAGAATCCCACTCATTATGTATGACGGTGCCTGTTTCTCCACATCCTAGCCCACCCTGGGTGTTACTATGACTGTATTGTTTTGAAACCTGATGCCAGTGCGATAAGAAAGGTAAGAAGGTGATGTCATCCCGTGGGTGCTCAGTTGGGCATTTCTCTGTGAGAAACTCGGGGTTGCTCAGGGAGATTGAACAGCGTTTCACAGGCCTCTGACCAGCCCCAGGGAGGGCCCAGGAGGAAAGGAGGGAAGTTCACCAGGCGCCCATGTCCCCACCATCGAGGCCAGGACTCGTGGCGGGCTGGGCAGGTCCAGGCAGAGCCGGGCTGGCTGCGTGATGGGTGGCGTGGGTGTGGGGGGGGGGTGGCGGGGATGTCTAGGCCTCACCGGGGTTGGCCATGCTCCGGTGGATGGCGGCAAGATCCTTTCTCTTCCACTTGTGCATCTCCTCCTCCATCTTGTCGATGCGGGCCACGTTCAGGGCCCAGAGGCAGCCCTTGCGCGAGGAGCCACTCATCTTATTCTCCACCTTCTCGAAGCACTTGTTCAGCGACAGGTTGTGCCGCACGGAGTTCTTCCAGCCGTCGGGAGCCGTCTGTGGGGACAGATGGGACACTCAGGAGATCCCCCTCAGAGACCGCCCTATGAGCCCCTCCTCTTCGGGGGGATCTCAATGACCCAGGCCTTGAGGGGCAGGGCAGGGCTGTCCACCACCCAGCCTTGAGTTGGGAAGACAAGAGAGACTGGTGCGGACTGTGGCAAACAGAGGGCCCGGCCCCCTGGGCCCCATTAAAGGGGCAGCTGCACGTCAGCTCCAGGCAACAGTTAGTCACTACTTGGGAACAGGCCCAAGGATGCCGAACTCCCCTTTCTTTCCTACTCAGGAAGCAAGAAAGAGACAGGATGCTAACATGCGGATAGCTGGCCCAGCACATTGGAAGCCAATCATTTTTACTTTTATTTTTATTTTCTTAAAGATTTTATATATTTATTCCTTCATAAGAGACAGAGAAAGAGAGTGAAGCAGAGACACAGGCAGAGGGAGAAGCAGGCTCCATGCAGAGAGCCTGACGTGGGACTCGATCCCGGGTCCCCAGGATCACGCCCCGGGCCAAAGGCAGGCGCTAAACCACTGCGCCACCCAGGGATCCCTGAAGCCAATCATTTTTAAAGGCTCCCACTTTATTGTCAGGTAACCAGATCCTAAGGGCACCTCACATTCTATCCCTCTCCCTCCACGCACACTCCCCTGTCTGCAATATTTCTGCTAAAGGGCACTAAGCCAGGATCCCTGGGTGGCGCAGCGGTTTGGCGCCTGCCTTTGGCCCGGGGCACGATCCTGGAGACCCGGGATCGAATCCCATGTCGGGCTCCAGGTGCATGGAGCCTGCTTCTCCCTCTGCCTGTGTCTCTGCCTCTCTCTCTCTCTGTGTGACTATCATGAATAAATAAATTTTAAAAAAAATTAAAAAAAAAACAAAAAAGGGCACTAAGCCAGGGACCCTGCAGCTTGGTCCCCTCTGCCCGCCTGCTACTCGTTGGGGATTGATGCCAACAAAAATAACGATACCTATGGCCCGCCATGTGCCCGGAGCGGCCAGGGCCCTTGACCCCCAGAGCCCTCATGGGCCTGGCCAGAGGGAGTTATTGTCCCCACCTTACAGAGGAGCAAAGCGAGGCTCAGAGAGGCAGCAGCTCTGGCCAAGTCTGGGTTCTGCATCCGCGTGTCTTACCGATCCATGCTGAGTAACCAGGTTGGCCCCTCTACCCTCTGCCTCCCCTCCACCCCCCAGGAAGCCTGGTGAACTCCTTTCCTGGTCAGGGCCCAGCTCAAATGCCCTCTTCTCCTTCTGGATTTCTTTGCCCTCGTCTGTGTGAATGCCCAGGGCCAGGCGCCTGTGGACGTAACTGGGGACCTAACATGGTGGCCCAGTTTGGCCTGGGGCCAGTCCTGGGTCCTGGCAGTTTGAGGGAGAGGCCAGAGCAGCTCGGGCACGGCCCTACCCCAGGCTGGGGCTGCTCACCTTGAAATAGGGGAAGTGCTCCTTCATGAAGCTGTAGATCTCACTCACAGGCAGGCTGCCTGTCTTGCTGTTCTTCAGGGCCATGGCGATCAGACAGCTGGAGGCAAAGGGTGGAGCAGGCCGGTGTGAAGGTGTCTTGGGCTGGCGGCCCAAGGCCCCCTCTGCCAGGAAGTCTGCCCTGCTTGACCCCACCAGCCCTTCCATACCCAAACGGTTTCAGCTCTGGTATCTTTCTCTGGCCCAACATCTTTCCCACTCCCTGACCTTGGCCTTGACCCTGAGCTCGGACAGCAGGACCAATTTGAGAAAACTCTTCTCCTCTCTTTGACCCTTCCCCATAATTAATGTCTACAGGCCTTTAGACTTTAACTAGGCTGCTTACTGCCTGCCACCCACTCAAATCTCGGGAGGGACACAATGTTATTATGTTGATGTCTTTTTACATTAGAGGGAACTGAGGCTCAGAGAGGCCAGGCCACTTCCCCAAGGCCACACAGTTTGTGAGTGACAGCATGGAGCATCGGGCTCATTCTCGACCCTGGGGGCTGATGGAGCCCATGATGGTCCTTCCCAGAGCAGGTCACACCTAGGGGGATGAAAAGCGCCCCCTTACAAGTCTGAGCTGTCCTAAGGGCAGTCCCTACCCCTCCTCCCCGAGCCCCTCATAGCCCCGGCCCACCCTGGACCTCACCTGTATGAGTAGATGGGCTTGGGGTAGTGTTTGGGGTGCAGTTCCTGAGATGAGTGCACAGCCATGCGGGGCTGGGGGTAGGGAGGCCGTGCTCCAAACGGGGAGCCATACAGGCCCACAGGCGGGCACTTGCCATGGGCAGGGCGGGCGAGCGAGCGTGGCAGAGAGAGAGGCGAGAGAGAAAGAGAGGAGAGAGAGGGAGAGAGAGAATAAGCCACTCACAGGAGGGCCCCCTTCCCCCAGGAGACGCTGTTTAGCAAGATGTGAGGTCAACGGCCCCAAGGGACAATCCTGTCTGCTCCCTGCAGGAGTTTTAGGGAACTGAACGCACGGGCACTGAATGCTAGCCCCAAGTTGCAGGGAAGTAAACTGAGGCTCAGCGAGCGCCCCCCTCCCCCCGCCAGCCCAAGGCAGGGACATATGTCTCCGAGTCCAGGGCTGCCCACAAGCTCTAGGTACCTGCTGGCCACCTGGGGGGAGCGGTAACTGTGTTTGGGAGGCAGGTGAATACAGCTGTCGTGGGTCCTGCAGGCCCGATGAGGGCTGGCCCCCCACGGGGATCTGGTTCATCTGCAAGGGCCGTAAGACGAGGAGACAAGGAGACGGAGGTCAGGGTGAGGAGGGGCACCCCAGCCCTGGAGGACCCCCGCTCGAGCTCCCCGACCCGAGGGATGGGTGCTTACGCTGGCTCCGTGATTGGCTAGGGGGCCCAGGCCTAGCAGGCCCGGGGGGGCCATGCCGGCTGGGCCGTGGAGCAGTGCACCCGGCGTGGCTCCCACATGCAGGTCAGCCGCTCTGGCCAAGGCACCTGCAAAAGGAAAGCACAGAGACACCACTGCGCTGGCAGAAGGGCGCCAGCAGGCAGAGTGGCTCACCTGGGACACCTCCAGAGGACGGAGCCTGCCCCCGGCCTGGGGGCCAGGTGCATAGCAGGTGCTTCGCAAACCACTACCTGGAGTGTAGTGGTGAACCTGGGCTCTACCGGCTGTGTGACCTGGGGCCAGCCTCAGGTTCCCCATCTGCGTGGCGGAGCTACACAGATCACCCATGTGTGAAGTTGTGGGGTTTAAACGAGGTGATGTCTGTGGGTACTTATCACGTTGCTGGCTACCCCACCGACACCTTAATATGAATTGATAACAGGGGCACCTGGGTGGCTCAGCAGTTGAGCGACTGCCTTCAGCTCAGGTCCTGATTCCGGGATCCCAGGACTGAGTCCCCCATCGGGCTCCCCATGGGGAGCCTGCTTCTCCCTCTGCCTGTGTCTCTGCCTCTCTCTGTGTCTCTCATGAATAAATAAATAAATAAATAATAAATAAATAAATAAATAAATAAATAAATAATAAAATCTTTAAAAATATATGAGTCGAGGGATGCCCGGGTGGCTCAGCGGTTTAGTGCCTGCCTTCAGCCCAGGCTGTGAAAACAGGGTCCCGGGATCGAGTCCCACATCGGGCTCCCTGCATGGAGCCTGCTTCTCCCTCTGCCTGTGTCTCTGCCTCTCTCTCTCTTTGTGCCTTTCATGAATAAATAAATAAAAGTCCTAAAAAAAAAAAGACTTTAAAAAAATATATGAGTCGATAACAAATAATAGTGGTATCATTAATATCTTAGTTCTTGTCCATTATGAGGCTAAAACATCGATTCATTATTCATCTCTCCTCCTTAGAATGGCGCCTGGGTTCCCCAGTGCCACTAGGCTTAGCTCTGATTGCCGCTGTGCCCCCTCCTCTCCCTTCTGCCAAGCTCCCCTGCCGAGGGGGTGCTCAGAACTGGCAGATGCACACACGCCTGCACGCCAGCCATCCAGTCCTAGGCCTGTGACAGATGTTGCTCATCTATCCCAGACCCTCACTGAACCATTCTGATTTGGGGCTCCCTTCTAGGTTGAACAAAGTTGACCTGCAAGATGATCCTGCCCTGGGGCCACCTCTTCCAGGAAGCCTTCTGGGTCTCTCAGCTCTCCTCTGAGCCCAGGCCACCACCTACGCTCCTCCATTGCGCCTTTGGTCTGTCTGCCTTGCCCTCTCTCTGATCAGAGACCCTCAGCTCCCTGAGAACGAGGACCACGGCTTGCAGGACTCAGGGCTCCCAACACTGGCATAGAGACAGGAGCGCAGGAGGTGTGCAGCCACACAGTGGAGAAGGGAGGCTGCCTTCTTTCACGGTTCCTGTCTGCTGTGTGCCATACAACACCGACTGCAGGTACGACGTCCTTTGGGCATTGAATCTTTTCAACACCTGGGGAGGGTAGCTCTGCTAGCCTTTCATCTGACCTAAGGAAATGGGTCAGAAGGGAAAGTACCTACCCAAGGTCATAGAGCTGGAGGTTCTAGATCAGGGTTTGACAAACTGTGGCCAGCAAAGCCCAATCCAGCCTGTGGCATGTTTTTGTAAATAAAGTTTTACTGGGACACAACTACGACTGTTCATTTACCTTGTCTAGGGGTGGGCTTATACTACAGGGACACAGCTGAACACTTTAAAATAAATTTTTTTTAATTTATTCATGAGAGACACAGAGAGAGAGGCAGAGACACAGACAGAGGGAGAGGCAGGTTTTCCGCGGGGAGCCTGATACAGGGACTCGATCCCAGGACCCCGGGATCACGACCTGAGCCAAAAGCAGATGCTCAACTGCTGACCCACCCAGGCATCCTGAACACTTTCAACAGAGACTATATAGCCTACAAAGTCTAAATATTTACTACTTGGCCCTTTACAGAATGAGTGTGCTGACCCCTGCTATAAATGTTTTGGCCAAGAATAATTTGTTCAATGAAATAAATACTCCTAGACACTAATTTTTTAACTACTGGTACTTTTGATGTACTGTGATGATTGTTTTCAACACTTTATGTCTCTAAATATTTAGCCCACTTGTGCTATGACTGCAACTGGCTGCCATTTATTGAGCACCTGCTGTGTGCCAGGACCTTCAGCACCTTCCACATATTATCTCTTTGAAGATCAGGCTTCCATAGACTTCTTCTGTAAAGGGCCAGATAGGAAATATTTTGCCAGCCATATGGCTTCTGTCTTCTGGTTTTTTTTACAGCCCTTGGAAAAGGTAAAACCATTCTTAACACAAAGGCTATACAGAACGCAGGCTGCAGGTTGCAGGCTGCATGGGGTCCACGGGCCATCGTTTGCCAACCGCTTTAGATGTTCAAGACGTAGCAGGGTAGGGGCAGGGTGGTCTTTACTCTTCCCTGAAACCTTTGCTCACACAGCGCCTGGCACACGGTGGTGAGCAAATGAATGAGCCACATTCCTCTGAGGAACGTATAATCAGTCACATTTCACAGATGCAGAAACAGGGGCAGAGAGAGTAAGAGAGAGGGACGTGGCCACAGCCACACAGCTGGTAGGTGGCAGTGCTGGGCGCTGCCCCACCCCTGCACACCACCCTGTCCCCCCGACCCAGCCCCTGGGCCTACCTGGGTGTGGGTGTGGTGTACTGGGACCCCCCAGGTCCACACGGCCACTCGCCATCTGCTGCAGCCGTGGCACGTCCACCGCCGTGAGCCAGGACAACGACTGCAGGTCCCCGGGCAGGTCATCATCGCTGGTGGTGGTGGCCAGGAGCCTGCAGGGAGGGGCAGGAGCTCGGGCGGAGCGGGGAGCTCAGGCTGGCTTCTGGTCCCCCCATCTCTGGAATCACCCCCTAGCCCTCCTCCCCAAGTTGCCCTAATCTGCCCTTCCCCTGGGCTCCGCATGGTCGCAGGATCCCCCCTTTGGCAGCCAGATCAGACATCCTCAAATCATTCCTTCACTGACCACATCTTACCTTAGCCCCTACCCCCAAAACAATAAACATTAAGGTTTGTTGAGCACTTATTATGTGCCAGACACCGTGTCGAGTCCTTCAGAGGTAGTAAAGCCATTAAACACTCCTGGTCAGGGATCCCTGGGTGGCGCAGCGGTTTGGCGCCTGCCTTTGGCCCAGGGCGTGATCCTGGAGACCCGGGATCGAATCCCACATCAGGCTCCCGGTGCATGGAGCCTGCTTCTCCCTCTGCCTGTGTCTCTGCCTCTCTCTCTCTCTGTGTGACTATCATAAATAAAATAAAAATTAAAAAAAAAATTAAAACACTCCTGGTCAACCCCATGAGGCAAGCGGTAGTATGATCATCATTCCCATTTTACAGATTGGGGAAACTGAGGCACAGGGCTCTGGGCACATGGGCACAGTCCTTTTCAATCCCGTTCAATCCCCACAGCAGCCCTGAGAGGTAGGATACACCCACATCCCCCGGATACACCCATATCCTCCTCTTACAGATGGGGAGACTGAGGCTCAGAGCACCAAGTCACTTGCCCAAAGCCACATGTAACAGGAAGTGGTGGGGCCGGAACCCAAGCTGAACAGACAGCCCCTGGAGATGCCATGTGGAACCCATGCCTGACACCCCCCCAACAGACCCGTGAGCAAAAACACCCTCCACGGAAAGACAAAGGCTGCCCACGAGGAGGGCAGGCAGGTACCCTGGCATGGGGCAAGTGTGACTCCCCAGCACCCCTGAAGTCATGCTTGCCACACGGCTGCGAGGACACCGGGCCCCACAGCAGTACCTTGTCCATGTTATGAGGTGCTTGCTGCAAAGTAGCCTGGAGCCCACGCCAGACCCACCGTGCCTGCCCCCCTCGGGGGTCAGGGGCTGTCTGGTGTGTGGCCCAGGGGCCCACAGGCTCGATTCTGAGCACCATGGTTTGAGAATAAGTGTCTTGGGGGCTTCACAGAAAGGGGGAGACATAAATGGCTTTGTGATGCACAGGATAGGGGATCATGGTGGGGCATCTGCCTCTGCCACCCACGGGCCACCTCAGCTCGGGCTCTGTCTCCTGTCTCGCTGTCTCTCTCTCCCTCTCTCTCTCTCCCCACTCCTTCCCACCTCACCCGCTCTCTCTTTCCTTGTGTTTTAGGGCCACAATTAGCGTTGCCATGGCCACAACTGCTCGTTGTCGCCGGGCCTGGGCCCTCAGCCCACCAAGCTGGCATCAGGTGACCGTCCAGCTGCCCCAGCGATTGGCTGCCTTGTAGGAAAACAGGGCCTGGAAACGATTTGAAAACCCGGCCGGCCGTGTCAGCAGCAGCAGTTGGCCTGGCTGCTGTCCCCCGGAGGCCCATTATGCGACAAACGACTGTTGCCCCCGTGGCACGTGGCCCCCATTGTCCCGGGGTCTCTGTGCAATTGTTTTTGCAGCCCCCCCACCCTGGGCTGCCACTCCTTCAGCCTGCTCGTAACTCATCAGGCGAGTGACAGCCACGGCCCAGGCCTGGGCGCTGCCATCTGTCCCCTTGGGCCCGTGGAGACCATGGGGTAGACCGAGGGGCAGGGCCCGGTGTGCTGCCCGCCGTGGGGGGCGTCTGGCCAGTCCCCACCCGCCACATGACTGGCCGGCCTCCCAGAGCTTGGCGGTGCGACCCTGCTCCTGCTCCGTCACCTGCTGTAGCTCCCCACTGCCCCTGCTGCTCCGTTTGGCGCTGGGGCATCTGGGAGGCACGGAGGTGAGCCACTGCCGGCAGGTTTCTGAGGCGCGGCCCCACCAAGGCCCCTGAATGGTGGTGGCAGGCTTGTAAACAAACTGGGTTCCTGGGTGCCAGCAAGATCTCTGGCGGCAGGGGACTCTGGCTGATAGTGCCCAGGGCGGTTAAGAGCTTGGGCTCTGGGGTCTAACCCTAGTCTCCACTTGCCTTGTGCCAGGGCCACTGACTGGACCCCTCTGAGCCTCCGTTTTTCATTTGTAAAATCGGGCTAATAACACTTCCTCTCATAGGGTGTCGTGGGGATTAAGCATATGATTGCACGTCAAGCCCTTGGAACGGCGTCTCACTTAGCTGTCATCAGCATTCGGGCCAATATTAATGTTAAAAATATTAGCCAGGCCCCCAGAGGACTGGAAGGAAGTACATCGGAGCTTGGGCTCCGAGGTCTCGCAGATCTGCCTCTATTGCTGTAAGCACCTGTGGCTCCCATTTATTGACGCTTCCTGTATGCCAGACCCAAGGCCACGTGCTCTCCCCATTTTACAGGTAGAGAAACTGAGACCCCCGAGCAGTCACTTAAATGCCCAGAGCCTGTCTCCCCACGAAGTGAGGATCACATAAGGTGACGAGGCCGTTGAGTGCACAGAGGGGCCGAGGAAGCCGTGCTCTTCTGATGGTGCTTCCAGGTCTTTTCTTTCCTGCTGTTTGTGTGTCCCGCCTGGCTCCCCATTCCTTCACCCCCGACTTCACCCCAACGCCTACTGCGGCCACCCGGTGTTCGCTCCCCCTGCCCCCCGCTGGGACACCCAAGCACGGTTCCACTGCCATGCCTTAGCCCCCACCCAAACAGTGCCCACCCCTGGAGGCTCACTGCAGATCGTCTCCTGGCCTCTTCCTGCCAAAGTCCCTGCCGACATCATCTGACCCCACCCCTCATTTGACCCATGGAGAAACTGAGGTTAGAAGGGAAGCAGTTTGCTTCCAACTCATAGTCCAGAGCAAGGCCAGGGCTAGGGCTCCTGGCTGCCCGTGCGGGCTCATTCCAGCCCAGGAGTGGCTTCCCTGGGAAGTCTCTGTCACCCAACCCCAAGCTCAGGGACCCCTCTGCATCTTGGCTGCTCCCTGCGCCTTGCCAGGGCCAGTGAGTTCGCGCTGCCATCTCTCTGCCCCCCACCCCGCCTGTGGGATCACTGAGGGCTGGCCCTGAGCCCTGGATCAGCCTGTGTCCCTGCACACAGGGGTGCCACTTACATGCCTGCTTGGCTGGTTGAAATCAGCTGACCCCCGGCTACCAACCCAGAGAACAGTGTGACAATGGCTGTCACATCCAGCACTTTAGGCACTCATGGAGCCACCCTCTGCCTCCCTGAGTCCTTGCCACAGCCTGAGGACAGGGGCAGGGGCCACGCCCACTTTACAGAGAGGGAAGCTAAGGCCAGACCAGGACTCGAACCCAGGTCTCTGCTCCAGTCTGAGGCTGTTCCTGTGGCACAACAGGCAGAGAATTAGTTGTCCCCTGGGGGTGATGCCCTCCTCCCATGATCCTGGGGCTTTCAGGTGGGGCTGTGTATCCCAGCATCACCCAGGACCTGGTTCGAATGTAGAGTTCAAGACCCAGCCCAGAGCCCGGGGTTCTACCTTTGAGCACCTCCCAGCAAAGCTCCGGGGGAAGGACAGCCCTGAGGTGGTGTAACAGGGTCTTGGGCACAGCCCAAGCTTTGACTGGACAGATCTGGATTCAAGTCCTGATGATCCCTGGAGACCTCAGATAAGTTACCCTGAGCCTCCATTTTCTCATCTGGAAAATGGGAGAATCTCTGTCCATATCTCCCTGGGTTGTTCTGAGAAGCACATGAAGCAGTGCACCTTCAGCTTCTGACACAGGCCTGGTCCTCATTCTTCCTTGGGGGTTTGGGGCTCCTTTTGGTGGAGGGGCAGTGGCTAGGCCCTGCTCCCTCTGCTGGACCTCCCTCTTGCCCATGCAAGAATGTGCCCCATTCTTGCTCTCTCCTAGCGCCTCATTTTCAATGGCGTGAACCCCAGGTCCTCAGAAACCACTCTGGCATCCCAGCCGTAGCCCCTTGGAAGGGCACTTCATGCCCAGCCTCAGTTGTCCCACCCGTAGGATGGGTCCAAGGGGTAATGATCGCAGCGATAGCGTGTACCCGCCCTCAGGCCTGGCCTGGTGGAAGCGGTGGAGGTGACATGGCTTTGTGGGACATCTGCCATCTGCGGGGGCCTGGGATTCCTTCCTGGGGTGTGTATACGCGCGACACTGTATCACTCTCCTGAGTGGGTTTCCCCTCTGCTGGGAAAGGACTGGACATTTGCAATTCAAAGGAAAAGGCAAAATCCGGCCTCACTGTCCTGGGGTCTCCCAAGACCCCTCCTGCTCATTCTGTCTAGGTCTTTCTTTTCAGTTTCTGGGCAAGGAGGTATCTCCAAGACATGGGCTGCACCCCACAGCTCTCAGGGATCCCCAGTTTTGGCAGAGAGGAGGCCAGGACCAGTGCTGAGTCCACTGCCGGGTGCAGGTGGCCCCAGAAGAACCTGATGTTGAAGCAGAGAACCTTGTACCCGCTGAGGGAGGAGCTGCACCCCCAGAGCCTGCACCCCCAGATTACAGGGCTGGACACACAGTAGGTGCTCCATAAGTCCTCACGGATTAGACAAGTGAACAAAGAGACCCAGCCTTCCAGATGCCTCTTCTCCCACCACCGCCCTCCCCAGGGCCAGGCAGGGGTGAAAGGCCCAGCTTAATTTTATTTAATGTTATAAAAAAGCCTGTGGACACGGCTTGGGGTGGGTGGGTCCCTGCTCTGTGTCCAGCCTGATCAGGCAGGTATGGTTATCATGACCATCTTCCCATTTACCAGATGGAGACACTGAGGCCAGGGAGAAAAAGGCCTGTGTAGTGTCCTCCAGCCAGAGCCAGAGCTGGTTACGACCCCACTGTCCTTTCTCCTTGCCCCACAAGGAACGGTTAAAGGAATGTGCTCTGTGGATTCTAGAACATTCTAGCACGGTGCTATCCAATAGGAGGAAGCCATACGTGGCCATTTACATTTAAATCCATTATAATTAAATAAGCTTACAGATTAGCTTTCTTCATCACACCAGCCACGTTTCAAGGGTTCAACGGCCACCCGTGGCCAGTGGCCACCACATTGGACAGCACAGGATTGGAACATTTCCATCACCACGGAAAGTTCTTACTACGCGGTGGTGGTGTGGAACATTCTTTTTAATCATGATGGAAAAATCTGTGGTGTTTCCACATTGCCTTAAAATTGGAAATTTGATTTTGGTTTGGAAATTTCAGGTGCTGATTTCATGGAATTTTCGATTCAGTGTGTTTCTATTATAAAAGACTCCCCCACTTTACCTCCCACCAGCAGGGAAGTTACAGGGAAGGGCTCTGTAAAAACGAGAGTCCTGTACTGAGGCGGCTCACAAAGTAGTGAGTTCTCTGTCATGGGAGCATTCAAGCAGGAGTTAGGGGATGACAGGTCAGGCCCCTAGTGGATGAAAGATGAGCCCAAGGCACCTGGGTGGCTCAGTGGTTGAGTGTCTGCCTTTGGCTCAGGGAGTGATCCCGGGGTCCTGGGATCGAGTCCCGCATCGGGCTCCCCATGAGGAGGAGCCTGCTTCTCCCTCTGCCTGTGTCTCTCATGAATAAATAAATAAAATCTTTTTAAACCCTCTAGTGACATTTCCAAAGTTCTATCACCTTGGGCAAGCACCTCTTCCTTTCTAGGTCTCAGTGTCCCCATCTGTAAAGCAGCAGTAGCAGAGAAAAGGCCCCCTTGGGCCCTCCTTGTGCCTGGGCTCTGGGAGGCAGAGCAGACAGCGGTTCGGCGCAGGATGGACCCGCAGGCGCGTGCACCAGGGTTCCACTGGCTGGGAGATGGTCACCTGGTCTGCACCTCAGCGTATAAACCGAGAAGAATGATGGCATCCACCCTAAAGT